>NC_140412.1:158167986-159494653 GCF_965140295.1 Lepidochelys olivacea | reverse complement strand
TCAGGGCTACGTTCTGTCCTGATTTACACTTGGTGCATGGGTGTCAGCAAGGACAGAATTGGGGCCTTCACAAAGGAAAAAAACCCGATACCTAAGACTCAAGCTTGTTTGACAAACGTCTTTGGCATTAGAAATAGTTAGTAATTACTGCCTAGCACGTCAGTATTTATATCCCTTTGAAGGGATCCCTTCAACTGTGAGACTACTTCTCAGTTGCTGTATCCTTCAAATTTGACATTTGTCTTCATGAACATTTTGACAGGCTCACAGCTAGAAAGCACCATGCGTCTCTGAAAGGAAATGCCCATGCATGCCTGACCTCTAGCGGTCATTCTGCTAAACTTCACAAAGCATTGAGACTTGTATTAACCTGCTTGGAACTTACATCTTACTAGATAATGAAGCTAAAAAGAATACCAAATATTATTCTAATACATACATGCATATAGTCATGGATCACCCATGTGTATGAATCTTGATGCACTGAGAGACTCTTAACAGAACGGAAAGATAGAGAAAAAAAACTAAAGGAAGAAAAATATTAAGTGGTAACATGAGGTAATTTTAACAAGCTTTCAAATCTTCTATGTGCCATCCTTATAGCCACACTAATGTATCAGCCAAGTCTCAGTACTCACCTAACCGATCTGTTTCTACAGGATATTTACAGGGCACAATGGTTCTTCTTAATTTAGGATACTAGTGAAGGATAACGTACTTTCATGAGGACATTTTCAGGAGGGCAGGCTCCCTTTTGTATGCACAATTTGCCCCCATATATTTTGCTCCTGCTTATGACCTGAAGGTGCAACTCCAAATACATGCACCTCTAAGTATCTAATTATGGGTACAAATCAGAGGGGCAAGGACTCAGATTTGTGCCCCCAGTTTGTTTTGCAGGCCCAAAGATACACTCCCACAGCCAGGTATCATCTTGGCTGAAAATATACCCCAGGTAATTTAGGGCCCAGATCATCGTCCCACGGAAATCAATAAAAAAACACCCATTGACTTTTTCAAGGGAGCAGGGTCACATGGCCGCCTTGGCCAACATGCATTGGCTAAGGTTTACTAAGGTTATTGTACAAATCCTAAATACATTCCAGTTTAAAAGCTTGGCAACTCATTTCACAGTGTAAGTTATCATTAGAAAACAGGCATTTAAAAATTAAATACACGTACAAGCTATTTCATAGCAAATGTTGTTGGAAGGTTGTCACATTGATTGGATGCCAGCCAGTAAGCAAGTTTACTCAGAAAGGAAAAATAGTTGCAAGCAAACTGAAAGTAGCTGGGAGATGTACTAGCTGGTTGCTAGCTGTTGGAACTAGTTTTTAATGGCATTTCCTGTTTGTCCATTCACCTTATTTTTAAGTTATGTTGCATAGCACTGGCTAAGTAACGCAATATTGTTTTCCTCACAACTTCAAAATTCAAAATCCCATTAGCCTGCCATGTTCATCCACTTTGCACTCCTTGGACACAAAGCTTTAACGAATTGAACTGTATTCAGTGCATTTTAATATAAACTAAAAACACAGAATGCAAATGCAATACTTTTTAAACCATGGTATTTAAAAGTGTGTTGTTATTGTATAGGGCTAAGTACTATTTCAGTATTCTTTGTCATTTCTGTATTTTATAGGCTTTTCTCCACCTTCGTACCTTTGCGCTAAGTTTTGTCACTGTAACCATTTGTAGAACTGTCGTTACAGTTTTCACTTATCAAAAGTGGGGGCGGGGGGGCTGTTTGTATATAATGAAGGAAAAACTGGAACAAATGTCATGGTACCTCAGATATTTAACAGCTCTAGAAAACTGCTGTAAAATTGTTCTGGACTATTGTAACTGTTTTAATAACTGAAGTAAAAGAATGTGAGAAAACTTGCCTGCATTGAAATGCTCTTCTATGCTGGTTGTACTCAAGTGTAATTTTTTTAATGGTGAGAAGATTTTTTTTTCTTTTTTTTCTTTTTCTCCTCATTTTTGTTCCTACATTTTAGGCTGTCTTCAGAAGTTACTGGCCTGGGGGCTCTGTAATGTATCTCATCTTGCCCTAGTACATTAGCCACCAGACAGGACTTTTCCAAAGCCCCATGAGACAATGATTTCTATGGACTAATCTACAGTGGAATTTCTGCCATTTCTAACTTTCTTATTATTCTGAGACATCAAAATAAATACTACTTTTACTCTTTAAGCAACTGTGCTTCCTAACTCTTGTGTTGCTTTCATTACTGTTCCACTTTAACACTGTTGTGGCTCATACTGTCGAGCAAATTTTGGGGGAGTTAATTTTTGTTGATGTTCATGCTTTGCCTAGTCTGTATAAGAGCATGGGCTGTTAGTGTTCTAACTCACTGTATTCAACGATAGACTTGGCGGTAAATTAAAGAAGACTTTTTTATAAATAAATTTTTTTCCTGCTTTAAAACCACATGGTAGCTTTTTGCATACAACTTTTGTGTTGCTCTAAATGCGTTCTTTGGTAATCAGGTTGACAATTGTCTCGTTTAGAAATGGCTTCTCAAAATAATCTCATAGACAAATGGCTTGTTTGCATCAAGGATTAAAGGGTTAATCTCATCACATGTAAGGCCCCAGTGCTCTTTCGGTAGCAGCATAACAAACTGCAGTATCAGCAACATCAAACAGGCCACTAGACGATCCTGGTGGCTGATTTTTTAAAGCATTTACAGACATGACTACATGGGACCAAGCTCTGTCACAGGTTATATTGGGTAGTGTTTTACTCGGCAACTAATCCCATGTGGATTTAATCGGTCTTCGAGTGGGGTAAATTACTACTCAGAAGGACTGGAGGTGGCAGAATTTGGCCCATAATAATGAGATTTAAAGAACCACTCCCCACCCCTATTTCTCATTTAAGACCAGGATTGATTTTTGATCAGCCAGGGAAGAAAAGCAAACACAGCCAGGTACTGAGTCTGAATGGCCTTTGTTGGTTTCATGCCTCTATTGCTTACAACACTGCACATTGCTTTGGGGGGCAGAGATGCCCAAACTTTATCCACCCAAGGACTGCATTGGAACTATGCCAGCAATCCAAGGGCCATAGTCAATCAAAAATATGTAGTTAACCTCGTCTTTCATACGGAGGCTTGGCCCATAGAAACTACTGATTGCGTCATGCAAAGGTCCTTGACTCATCCAGTGTCCTGTTTGGATCTGATGGAGTGCTGCAAACTGACACCTGTAGCCTCCATGATGGGCTATGCCTTTATATTAAAGATAGGAGTAACCAGGAGCATTGGCTAACTTTGTGGGCTGCACGCTGGCCACCTCTCCTGTAGGGCATTTGCAACCTTTTCATACGTTGTGATACCCTTGGTGACGCTGTGGTTTTGCAGCGCATGCAAGTAATATGAACCAGTCTATATCCAACTCAGCTGAAGAATCCCAGAACCCCTAGCTCAGGCAAGGACTCTTCCTGAAGGCGGTTAGCGTTGCAAGAGCAGGCCCATAAGATGCATGTTTCTGACTCAGTGCCTTGAAAAGGTATCAAGGTGCTGCCTTAGTGGAGCTAGCCACAGCTATGCTTTCAAACCTGTAGGTACATGTTGAAGTCCCTGATAAAATGTTTGTTACGTTAAGACTTATTGTAACTAATTTTATGCTTTAAATAAGGCAAGTTGTAGTTTCTTTACTGGAAATGACCTCCAAGTTCTTGTTTTTTCAAGTGCCACTGACATTTCTCCTGACCTGCAGCATGGTATTAGTGCCTATAAGTACATAGCGGCAGTGTTAAATGCTGAGTGGGCGAGGACTGTCTTGCTGTCAGTTGTAGTACTAGGTATGAGCCATCAGGCGTTTGCATTTGTATGACGGTCTTCATACAAACTCTTCCCAAGCCCCTTAACAAAGACACTTACAGAAGAGTGGGGGGACTAGAATGAGAAATAAAGCAGCCTAAGCAAGGGCTCACAAGCGAGCTTAAAACCAAGAGCAGGTTTGACGAAGTGGAAAGCTACAGGGAGTCTGTTCCAAAGGGCAGGCGCTCTCCACAGTGGGCTGTGCGAAACCAGTGGTGGGCGCTGTGGGGAGCGTGGCTGGAGAGGAGACGGGCTGAGTTGGTGAAAAGCAGGGGACCGATCCTGGCAGGTTTTTCAAAACGAGGAGAAATTCTGGCTAGCTGTTGAAAATGCAGTCGAAGCTAGTGGAATTGTCTGAGAAGGAAGGGTTATGTGGTCACACTTGTGCATGGGTAACGCAAAGCGAGCAGCAGCACGCACAGTCCAGCGTGCTGGGCCTTGGGGCGGGCCCAGAGGCAAGCTGTTGCAGTAACCAAAAGAGGCACGTGAGGCTTGATTTCAGCCAAGGCAATGGCGTGACCAGACAAATTAGCCTAGGGATGTTATCGAGACAGCATCAGCGTGTATGGTGCTTTGCTGGCAAAGAAAGCCCTGAGAGCTGCCCCACAGAGTTTACAGTCTAGGCCAGACAAAATAGTGTGGGAGTGATGACATCACACAAAAGGTTGGGGGGGGGGGCAGCAAACCGCAAGTGGGAGAAGGGGAGCCCATCCCCTCCCACACAAACACACACAGAGAAAGGCAAACTGGTCAGATGCAGCAATATAAAACCATGGACACAAGATCCTTGCAAAAGGTGCACTGAAATCTGCTTTAATGAGGTGAATGCACTTGTGGGCAAGGGATGTGGCTGGTGGGGCGTTGACACAGAGGAATAATTTACATTGCCAACGTTTGGATTTTTTTTTTTTTTTTTGGTAAAACACTCTAGGCTGCACTAATCCTGCAGGTTCCGTTTACCAAAATACTGTCATTATAAGTCGTCTAAATTAGGTCAAGCAGCAGTGGAGGTTCGTTCCCTCGCTAAACCGAAAACGGAACTATGCGGGGCCAACTCGCCTCTTTCTGCTGTGCATACGTTCATGGGCGCAAAGAATGTTCACGGGAACAGACCACCCGCTGTTGGCGTCAGCTTCTGCACCCCATCCCGTGACTTGTTAAAAGAAATCCCCCACTGGGCCGTGCCCTGTGTATTAATGCATAGCTTCTACAGAGCATTTTTCAGCTCTGAATCGCAAAGGCTGTCAGCTAGAGCATGACTCATGATGCTAGGTCTCAAAAGGCACAATACTCAAGTACAGTGAAAGTAATTTAGGGCTGCTTTTTGGTAGCTTTTGTTGTAGCTCAGCAAGCGGGAAGGAGCTTACTGGTCTCAGCATCCAGTTAGAAATACCAAATAGACCTGGAATGACAACCTTCAAATTTGGGCATGGACAGCACAGGCCTTTTATTTGTGGTGGGCAGGTTGATGCCCAGGCTCCTGTGTTTTTGGGTAGGTTTCAGTCAGTGCCCGTATTTAAATTAAGGAAGTTTTTTGTGTCAAAATTGCCAACTCTTGCTATGTAGACTGGCTTGTGACAGCTACCCACGGCCTCCTCCTGCCTATGAAAATGGGAGAAGTTGAGACAAACTCACCAAGATGAGTCTTCCTGATTCTGAAGATAGCACTGTGCTCATTTTTCACTCCCAAACATCTGTAAGTTTGCCTTGTTTGAAAACCTCCCTGTAGATGTTTTGAGACACCCTGGGGTGCTAGACACACTACTCTAATTGACTTTCAGTGGGACTCCAATCAGCACCTTTGAAAATCTCCCCTCTTCTTTTGAGACTACAAAGCAAGAGTTACCCATTCAAACTACAAACGTGAGAAGCCTGAAGTTTGAAATCCAGACTAATTTAAAAACTAATGAGCTTGTCTTAGAAGTTGAATAGCATGTTTTCTTGCACAAGTGGCCTTGAAGTGGTAATTGTTTGAATGGTTAATAACCTAATGTATCCACTATTGGTTTTTGTATGAAAGTTTACTTATCTATAGTACTGCTTTAACGAGTAATGATAAATTGTTCAGTGTGGCTGATTTTAAGTTCCTGTTTGTGCAAGGCCACTTTTGATACTAGGCTCTGCTAAAAAGGAGGTTTGAGTCCTGCCTTGCTGGCACACTAATAGATAAAAATTCCAGTTCTAGAGGTCACTGTTAACATCACCACAACAGACCTTTTCTAGAAGCTTCCTGAGTAAGAGCTGAAGTACTGGACAACTTCTCTTGTCCCATTATTCTCCTTGAAAATTGTGTCTTCTGGGGCAATTGTTTCTATGAATGATGGAGCTCTTAAGAGACTGTCCTTTCAAGAAAAAGACATACTGGCCCATTTTCATTCTTAAAGGGACTATCAATAGGACTCAATGCTGTCAAATGCAGCAGTAATTTCAGTTTCTCAGCAATATGCATGATGCTATTGATTGGTTCATTATCGGTTACTTAATGTTGCATGAATTTCCTCCTCTAAGAAACAAAGAGGGATTAGTTAGGACAGTCCTTTGGCTCACTGGACATGCTTGCCAAGCATTCATAATACCCAAAAGACGACAATTTGTTTAGTTAATGTACTTGGTCTAAGTGCACAAATCTGTTCTAGTTCTGACAGCTAACAAGGATAGGAAAGTAGGTCTATTCTAAAAGAATTAAAAAGATTGCATTAAGATGCAGTAGTATTCTGATTCCAAAGGTAAATACTGACTCTCGAGCTTCCCCCAATTAAACAATCACGAAGATGATAGAGACTTTGCCAGCTGTATTTTTAATGCTCATTTCCCTTCCCCATTCCTTGTACATACAGTAAAAAAGAAATATTCTTCAAACATGCACAAAAAATGAAGAGAACTGAAGCCCACAAAATTATAAAGTTAGACATGCAATATAATTTCAGTTATAAAAATGAAGTGTACATCCATGTTGCTCTATGCAGGCTGTCCTTAGAATCAGCCATGTCTGTTCCACTTTCTCTGATCAGAACATTAAGACCAATGACAAGACAGGCCCTTAATCAAATCAGTCCTTGGAAACATACTAGACCCCCCACTGAGAGAGCTAAACAGGACATACATAAGTTTCTGGTTGTCTAAACACAAGAAACTGGTGTGTTGGCTTCAGCCTACTTCTGCCAAGTATTAGAATTATGCAGTGTTGTACCCATGTTGGTCCCAGGATATTACAGAGAGGAGGTAATATCTTTTATTGAACCAACTTCTGTTGGTGAGAGAGACAGGCTTTTGAGCTACACAGAGCTCTTCTTCAGGTTCGGGAGAGTGAAGTCAAGTCAACCTAAATTATGTTGGAGTACAGCCACTGCAGTAATTAAATCACGTTTGCACGTCCACACTACTCTTCTTGGGTTGGTGGTGCACGTCCTCACCAGGAGCCCTTGCACCGATTTAACTGTCACTGTGGGTCATTGTGGCACAGCTACTGAAAGGCAGCAAGTTGATGTAAGCAACGCAGTGACTACACTGAGACTGCATCAACTTAACTACATTGCCGTAAGCTCTACCCCTCTCATGGAGGTGCGGTTATTCATGCCATATCAATACACTTACTGGGGATTGATGCTGCTGCAATCGGTGCAGCAGGGGTCGATTTAGCGGGTCTAGTGGAGACCCACTACATCGACCACAGAGCACTCTCCAGTTAACTCTGGTTCTCCACCAGAACAAAATTAAGTCGACAGGCGAGTGTCTCCCGTCAATGCAGCACGGTGTACACCCCAGTAAGTTGACCTAAGCTACGTCATCTTCAGCTACTTTATCCACATAGCTGGAGTAGTGTGTAGACAAGGCCTAAATTGATGTAGTGGGCAAGTTACACCAGTGGGAGCTACATTTTAGTGTAGTAAACAATTAGCGTTAGGTCAACGCAAGGCACCTTATGTCAACCTAACTGTAGTGCTGACCAGCCCTTAGAGTATCACAGTCAAGTATGAGGTGGAACAGATTATTTAGCATAAATAGTTAACCTTTCAATGGTCCCTTGAAATGTGTGTTAACTATTTATGCTAAACAATCTGTTCCACCTTCTATTTAACTTTGACACTCTGATTAGGTTTCCCAGACCTAAAGAAGAGCTCTTTGTAAACTCAAAAGCTTGTGTCTCTCACCAAACAGAAGTTGGTTCAATAAAAGATAATAGAGACAAGGTGGGTGAGATAATATCAGAATTAAGAGTCTGTGCAGCTCTCCTTGGTGGACTAGTGGGGCGGTGGGACTAGTGGGGTGGAAAGAGTATGCAGTGGGAAAAAACTGTACATCAGACACTGTCCAGAATTTATGGAAAATGAAGGAAACTGTACTTACAGAAAATAGCAAGACTGCCAGTCATTCAACAAATATTCCCATTGCCTCCATCTTTCTGAGCAGGAACTTTCATTCCTAAACAAGAGGGGAGCTACTCTCACTATTTCACTCATTGCACTATGATATGCATCCAGTAATACTGAAATTCAAAGTATTAATACACTGCCATGTTTATTCTTCGCCAATTAAATTAGTAACTTGCCAATCTGTTCAAGATTTGTTCTAATATAGTTTTTGAATGTTTCTGTTTATAAGTCAGTGACACATGGAAACCATTCTTGCCAAATTTCTGGATATTACCCATGAGAGATTAGTTGCAAAGTTAGACTTGAAAATTTTTTTTAAAGTATTGGTTGTGCTTGTTTTTTGTACTTACTGAGCAAAAAATATCACGAATGCAGACCAGTATATGTGGTCAGAATACAGTGATCCTCTGTTCTGTTAAGGATTGTATGAATTTTACTTTTCACAACTTTATTATAATCACATAGCTGGAATATTGGGAATATGTAAAGTAGCAGAAGTAAAGTAGGGTCAAGAGAATCAAGAGAAACAGTTCTCACACAGAATGTTCATTGTAAAAGATGCTACAAAAGTGACACCTACCTTGAGTGAGCAACAACAGTTTTTCCCTGAAAGAAACACTCTGGTGAGCAGTAGATATAACCTGTGCCCAGACTGGCTTGAATTAATTGTGTGGTAAATTTATTCACTATTCCTTTTTTACTTCCTCTCCAAACCTACCTTGTAATATAACCCCAAACACAAACCTTTTACAAAACCGGAGGTTAAAAAAATAAGCAGACTTTCCACAACTCTACTTCTCGGGACCAAACAGAAAAGTCCATTCAGATTTTCAGAAGTTCCTGCTAGCTCAGTACATTTGAGGGCTTTTAGGGCTTGCAAAGCTCAAAAGAGCATATGATTCTTAAAAAATAGAATCTGTCTCTAATTTAGCCAGGACATACGGAATTTCAGTAAATTCCTTGCTCCCCTTTTGTGTTAACTCAATTTTGTCCTGTTCTCTGGTTCTTAACTTTAAAATGTTATTTACCCATTTGCACACTTGAAAGAAAACAGAATTCCAAGCCTCCCTTGAAAGCTTCCAATATTTACAACTAAAATAAATCAGGTTTATTTTGAAGTTATTCTTCCAGTGCCAACTGGGCTTCCAGTGCAGTGCTCCAAGTTGCTTACCCATTTCATCCCTCTGCTCAAGAGTTTTCAGGCATGTTCCAGTCTGTAATCGCATTAATGAAAACAGATTGAGTTCAGCACAATCTTCTGCAACATGCACGGCCACTGTAGCATGGCAGGAGATCAGAGTATTACAATTTGTCCACAATCTGTTACTCAATGTTTCTGGATTCTTAGGTCATTTACATATCAAAGAGTAAAACTAACAGATCCTGCCTTGGACGACTGACACTGTATTTTACTAGCAATTTCTAAAACATCCTGGACAAAGCAGAGTTTCCTATCTGAAAGGACACTATACACTGTCATCTTGGTTGGTAAGAACTACAGCACAGGACAACTCATAGCTCTGACTTAGTTTGTGTTACACTCCCAGAAGTCTATATTGACTATAAAATTACTTGCTCATTTTAGTAGGAAATTACAATAATAATTTTAATAGGAAAGTTATATTCAAACTTGTAAAACATTTACAATGTACAACCTTTACACAAAATAATATTCCATTTTAGACCTACAGAGATTCAGATACTTTTTACAGTGAACCTCATTAGTACCTGCAAGATCCTTCTTAAAAATAAATATTTTAACAAAAACTTCTGATAAAAAGTAGTAATACCACAGATCAATAGAATATTGAGCATGCCACTGAAATGCTACAACAAAGCCCCTTTCACTCTCCAATCTTGAGACAGCAAATCCTGCAATTCTCCTTCATCTTCACTACCAATAGCCTCATCCTCTTTCTCCTGGATTGCTCTTAATCTCATGGCTTCCTTAAATTTATCTTTCATTACATCCTGGCGGTTACGCAGCAGCTCAACACGGCGGTAACATTCACTGTAAAAAGATAAAAACATTTAGTTAACATTTATGGCCTTTGCCAAATTAAAAAAAACAAACAGATTTTCCCACAATACTGGGAGTGCTTCTCCTGTCAAAAAACGTGAAAGACATACAAACGTTAAAATTCAAATAAGCCTTTCACAATAGACCCATATGATTATCTAACATTTTGCTGTAGTCCTATGGAAGCAGACTGAAGAAGTAGAGTGCCTTGGTCATAGCTTTTCTTACAAAGATGTCAAAAGCAACAACAGATCAAATCACAATCCTGTGATAATTTGATTCAAAAATATCAAAGATATGAAACCACTCGGTCAAATTCTGTAGAGAAGGAAAAAAGCTCAAACCAGTCTTTTCAATTTTTGTCTAAGATGTTATTTCACCTGAGGTGGAAAAGGGCGCACATGGATTTTTATTGCTATCTGTTAGGACACACAGAAGTAGTACTTTTAAATGGAAGCCTGGCAAGGTGGTGTAGCCCTGGCACTTCACCATTTAAAGAATGTGTGCTACAGTAAGCCTCTGAACTTGTGTTTGGTCGTCAGATTTTGCATTTGCTTTAAAGTGCAGTTTGACACTGATAACTATGTAAAAATGATAACTCTTACTAGTGAACAGGATCTGTTCCTTCAAATACTAAATTGTATCTGCTTACTTGATTTCAATATGTTTTTTACTTCTTCTCACTCCTATTAGTCCTGCAGATTCAATACAGAGAAAAGAGCTTAAAGCTGGATCCTAATCACAGAGGCAAGCATGGAACACCATACTGTCATGTGTAGAGAGTTACTTTCAAAGCATACCTGCACTTTGTGATACTTCATTTGATCTAGAATACAATCAGTTTTAAAAGGCAGTTGACCTTACACTCCCAAAACTGGATTTCACCAGCTTTACCAGGCCATTTTGGATTGATGCTGAGGAATGAACCACAATGGCCATTTCTCAACACTCAGTTGTATTACCAATTTTGAAAGCGCACTGAAACACGCACTCACAGACAGGCTTTAGGAATTGAACACAAAATGTCTAAGGTGCTTCACAGGAGACACTTCCACCTAACACTGAGGATCTACTCCATTTAAAGAGTTTCTCTAGAAAATACAACAGCTTCCAAAAAGCTTCATGGGCTATTTGAACATTGCCTGCATTCAAATATGCTGTTCTAAATAGAACATGAAGCTAAAAGTCTGGCCACATGGACTTCTACTTCAGACAAAATAAATTATCAATAGCAACAACCTTTGCAGCTACCTACAAATTCCTGAATTTGGTCCAACGTAATCATGAGATTTTAAATGGTGATGGTAAAAGGGACTGTTTAAACACCTTCAGGCTCTTAGTCAAAGCTCTCTCCAGAATTACAAGATCACTGTTGAAGTCGTATCTTTAGTCCCAAAAGCAACTTGACTTGGATATTATCATTAATACCATTTAAGTAGCTGCTAAATCTGCCACACTGGTTAACTATTGCTTCAGTATGAACATCTCCTTTTCACTTAAAGATGGCTGCTAGTTTTTCACTCATCGAAAAAAAAATCATCCAACTGGAAACTAGTCCTTTCCTTTCAATCAATAGCTTTGTCATGAATTGTAAATGTAACACAAAGTGACTGATTTACAGGACCATAAAATGTCAAACTAAGTTGTATTCATTGATCCTGCTGAAGCTTAAACTAGTTGTGTCCAACTGTTTCAATGGAACACTGCAGCTAGTGAGGGTTCACCTGATAAGGTTTATCATTCAGCAGACATTTTCAAATAATTGTCATGAGAAGCAAGGGTCCGGTTAGTCACCAAGAATTAAGACATGAATCTCCATATGAAAATTATGTTCCTAATTTTTTTGTTCAGTCTACTAAACATTGTTTAAGAGTTTGGTTCTCAAATATAGTCAGTTCACCGGAGTGCTACATGATGCAGAATCCACAGATGGAGCATGGGAAAAAGTGAACCTTGTTCAAAGGGTTTAATGAAATTTGATCTCTTCCTGTAGTTTACTGGGTGGCTCTGCCCTTACCTACTGTTCTCAGAGCTCTCAGTGCAGTCTGTCTTAGTAAACACCGGTATAATGCTACCACCCAAATCAATCATTTTATTTAAAAGGTTTTACTGTCAGGAAACCAACTGTTTTTAAAATTCAAACACTTTGATCAGTGAATATTTAAAAGTATTGCCATGATAGGTTACAGATGAAATGTCTACCCATTCTCAGGGGTGGGTGGGGGGAAGGGGGGAAATCAGAAAGCAAAGTTTGAGAAAGACCCATCTACTTACATCTGCTCATCAATTTCTCCAATCTGACGATCCAAACGTCCCTCCTCATCCTCTTCTGCCACTATTGCTTCTGAAACCTAAACCAGAAAAGCTGTGAATAAGTTCAGCCCCATTCAATCTTTCTTTCCAGTAAAAGAGCAGTACTGGAAACTAAAAGCAAGAGATTAAAGTATGTTGTAACAAAGTCACAATCCTATGTAGATCTTCCCTCCTCCAAGAGGTATGTTAATGGGACACACAGGAAAAGTCTTTGTGACTTGGGCTGAAGTTCAGTGAAAAGGACAGAACAAAATGCTACACAAAATCCCTAACTAGTCTAGCTCCTTCTTTTGAATTTTTTAGTTCAATATTAAATATTGTTTTGAAACAGAATATAAAACCAAATACATCCATCGAAAGGCTAAGATGCAACAGAACATATACATCAACATTTGGTATTTACCAATTATGTACAATAAGCCTGTTAGAAGTATTAAAATACCCACTTGATCCCAATGTATTTCTAACCTGTTATTTTTTTCAGCATATACTTTCTCAAATCTGAATGTCTGGGAGAGGCTATGCAACCAATGGTCCACGCATAACTGAGAAGATTCCTTCCTATGCTGAAGAATTGTTTGAATGGTTAATAACCAAATGTATCCACTATTGGTTTTTGTATGAAAGTTTACTTTATCTATAGTACTGCTTTAACGAGTAATGATAAATTGTTCAGCACCAGTTTTCTTAGCAGTTATTTATAATCAATTATTTTCAATTCAAAGGTTTAAAAACATTAAAGGCAGCAAATGAGAATACCAGGTATCTATCACAATGTCTGTACAAAGAAAAGGAGGACTTGTGGCACCTTAGAGACTAACCAATTTATTAGAGCATAAGCTTTCGTGAGCTACAGCTCACTTCCTCAGATGCATATCGTGGAAACTGCAGCAGGCTTTATATATACACAGAGAATATGAAACAATACCTATTCCCACCCCACTGTCCTGCTGGTAATAGCTTATCTAAAGTGATTTCCAGCACAAATCCAGGTTTTCTCACCCTCCACCCCCCCACACAAATTCACTCTCCTGCTGGTGATAGCCCATCCAAAGTGACAACTCTTTACACAATGTGCATGACAATCAAGCTGGGCTATTTCCTGCATAAATCCAGGTTCTCACATCCCCCCACCCCCATACACACACAAACTCACTCTCCTGCTGGTAATAGCTCATCCAAACTGACCACTCTTCAAGTTAAAATCCAAGTTAAACCAGAACATCTGGGGGGGGGGGGGTAGAAAAAAACAAGAGGAAACAGGCTACCTTGCATAATGACTTAGCCACTCCAAGTCTCTATTTAAGCCTAAATTAATAGTATCCAATTTGCAAATGAATTCCAATTCAGCAGTTTCTCGCTGGAGTCTGGATTTGAAGTTTTTTTGTTTTAAGATAGCGACCTTCATGTCTGTGATCGCGTGACCAGAGAGATTGAAGTGTTCTCCGACTGGTTTATGAATGTTACAATTCTTGACATCTGATTTGTGTCCATTTATTCTTTTACGTAGAGACTGTCCAGTTTGACCAATGTACATGGCAGAGGGGCATTGCTGGCACATGATGGCATATATCACATTGGTGGATGTGCAGGTGAACGAGCCTCTGATAGTGTGGCTGATGTTATTAGGCCCTGTGATGGTGTCCCCTGAATAGATATGTGGGCACAGTTGGCAACGGGCTTTGTTGCAAGGATAAGTTCCTGGGTTAGTGGTTCTGTTGTGTGGTATGTGGTTACCATACCACACAACAGAACCACTAACCCAGGAACTTATCCTTGCAACAAAGCCCGTTGCCAACTGTGCCCACATATCTATTCAGGGGACACCATCACAGGGCCTAATAACATCAGCCACACTATCAGAGGCTCGTTCACCTGCACATCCACCAATGTGATATATGCCATCATGTGCCAGCAATGCCCCTCTGCCATGTACATTGGTCAAACTGGACAGTCTCTACGTAAAAGAATAAATGGACACAAATCAGATGTCAAGAATTGTAACATTCATAAACCAGTCGGAGAACACTTCAATCTCTCTGGTCACGCGATCACAGACATGAAGGTCGCTATCTTAAAACAAAAAAACTTCAAATCCAGACTCCAGCGAGAAACTGCTGAATTGGAATTCATTTGCAAATTGGATACTATTAATTTAGGCTTAAATAGAGACTTGGAGTGGCTAAGTCATTATGCAAGGTAGCCTGTTTCCTCTTGTTTTTTCCTACCCCCCCCCCCCAGATGTTCTGGTTTAACTTGGATTTTAACTTGAAGAGTGGTCAGTTTGGATGAGCTATTACCAGCAGGAGAGTGAGTTTGTGTGTGTATGGGGGTGGGGGGATGTGAGAACCTGGATTTATGCAGGAAATAGCCCAGCTTGATTGTCATGCACATTGTGTAAAGAGTTGTCACTTTGGATGGGCTATCACCAGCAGGAGAGTGAATTTGTGTGGGGGGGTGGAGGGTGAGAAAACCTGGATTTGTGCTGGAAATCACTTTAGATAAGCTATTACCAGCAGGACAGTGGGGTGGGAATAGGTATTGTTTCATATTCTCTGTGTATATATAAAGCCTGCTGCAGTTTCCACGATATGCATCTGAGGAAGTGAGCTGTAGCTCACGAAAGCTTATGCTCTAATAAATTGGTTAGTCTCTAAGGTGCCACAAGTCCTCCTTTTCTTTTTGCGAATACAGACTAACACGGCTGCTACTCTGAAAAATGTCTGTACAGTGTACATCGGGAAGGTGTAAAATCGGACTCTGATACAAGGTTTCCTGCAACCCTAAGAAGTAAGGCATTAGAATATTGAAAAACTGGGGCCAATCAGGATGTGGTCTGTGTAAATTCCTCTAAAACATTCCCTACTTTAGGGGTGTTTGTCAAGTTTAAATTCACCACAAAACAAACACTCTTATAGCTTGTACAGGGATTAAGGTGTTTAGAGAGAGAGGTAATTTTCAGATTTTAAAATTAAATGTTTCTGAAGCAGCAGCTAGGAATATGGTCCATTGCCTGCAGATGGGAAACTGTCAAGGTGTGCCTGCTATCTCACTTAAATCCAGCCTAGTGTATTTAATTAGACAGGTTTGTCATCAAAAGCTCTTTCCACTTAACTTTTCCTTGAGTGTAAAATGCAGGGACCTTTCGCTCAGCTGTAAAGTGTGTTTAACTGCACACTGCATTGTGACAAGCAATCGTCAAATACAGTATGTCACTCACTCTGCCAAGCTGCATGAAATGGTTGTTTTTCCAATTATGTACTGTATTTAGAAGGGATAAAGAGATTCCACTACTCACTGTGTTGACTTGTCGCATTGCCTTCTGAAATTCGTCCCACTCTTTGTCCATCTGATCCTTTGGAGCATCAACCTTTCGCACCTAGTGAATGTGAAAACCAAAATTCTTTAGTAACTGCCTAATGATTCTCGCTGGTGTTCTAAAACCAATAGGAGAAACAAAACATATATTCTGCTATTTACTAAGAAAGTTTTGACAGCAAGTAAATGCTTTGTCTCAAATAATGCATATGAACAAACAGCCATCTTTCATGATTTTGAAAAGAAAATCTGATTCTAGACCTAGATGGAAAAAACCTGCCTGTACAAAATGTATGATTACAATATTGAGGGAAAGCAGGTGACCATGAATGGATGGCACAGGATGTTAGGCCAGGTTGCTTTCAGCATCCCAATCTGGTAATATGATAGCTTCTATTTTTGACTGTTTTCAGTGTCCAGTTACTTGCATGGTATTATATTTTGTGAATCACCATCTGTCCAATAGTATACCGCAGTCTTAGTGGTTTTTGAGATATCTGCCTTTAAAAAAAAAAATGGCAAATGAACCAAACAATCAAAGAGTGTAACAGAAATGCCCATGACTCTCAATTAGGTCTCTCACCAGAGATTGTGACATGAATCATGTGCTTGATGAATAATAATGTCTGGGTCACCATTCTTTACTCTATGCTACTTTAGGATGAGTAATGAAGCTAAGAGGAACTAAACAGTTTGAAGAAGATTTGTGGATCCTCCTTTCTAGTTCAGCTTTCTTTTCATTTTATCCATTCCTGTCTTTTACCAATATGGCAATCCTTATAATGTAAAATGGCCAGTCATTTACATGCTTTGTTCTTGATCGATTAGACAACATGCAACAGTATAAAATAAGTCATTATTAACTGAGGAGTTTGAAAGCAAACTACATACTGGGAGATCTAACACTTCCATCATTCCATAGTTCTGTTTTGTGGTTATTCCTATCATGGTTACATGTATTGTACTGTTGTTACGTACGGTGGTTTTGCCTTTTGTAAGTCATGACTATTTGTATTTCTTATAATAAACTTAAACACGAACAAGACAGAATTATTTTTCCTTGAAGTGTGTATCTGATCAAACATTTAAATGCATTAGTAACCCCTGATATTAATACCAGATTTCAAAGAGCTGTTTTTAAACACACAAAACCAGAGAAAATTGCAAAAACAGGCAGCATCTCTGAACATTTTGTCTACGATTCCTGCCAAGAATCACTGTAACAGTCTGAGATTACAGTGCCACCAACGTGGTGGTGGTACTCCTCTCCATATGAGCTAAACTGGAAGGAGTTAATTAGCAAAAGCTTTGTGCCACTGGCAGCGAACAAATAAAGCAACAGTTCCTTTCAATGCCTACATGCTTGTGAATTGTGTTAAGAAACTGGGTCAAAGAGAGACCACTACCTAGCACTGCCCGTGCACTGGCAGACGTCCTGCCTGAAGACTGTCCCTTGCACACAGCATCCATCACCTGCAGGACTCTCTCCCCTCTTCCACTTGCACATCACTCGAATCACAGCTCTAGACACCACTATCATAGCCCCAACCCCTAGCACCTCATCTACACCAGCAACACAAAGGGTTCATTTTAAAATAACCATTTATTTTAAGTTTCCCCCAAGTAGGGATCAAACTTCTAAGCACTCTACACATTATACTATGTACGTTATTCTGGCGCAGACAACATGAAGCGCTTAATCATCTGGTGGCTCCTGCAGGGCTCATGTGGAATGGCAGGAAAAATACCACTGAGGCTAGTGCTACTGCAGGTAACAGCATACATGTAAGTTTGAGATGCCAGTGTTCAGTCCTCATAACAAGGCTAACATCTCAGGTGCCAAGCATGGTTATTGCAGTTCTATCAGCAAGCTCTGAAATTACTTTTCTGCAGTAGAGCAATTCATGGCTTACCAAAAAAAAGCTACCCTTCTCAACTATATTCTTCAAAATTAAGTAGCCCCATTTCCGGGTGCATGAAGAAACCTATTGTGCACGCCACATGCAAGCATAGCTAGAAGCGTGGCTGGTGCTGAAAGTATCCCACCAGAGAAAATAAAATAGTTTCAGGCTGGTAAAGATCAGAGGGGGCTTGAGGAGGGATACAAAAAATAAAACAAGAGGCTGCTTTCTAGCAGCGTTCCTTATTGTTGTGTTATATTAATATATCTCTTCTTCTATACATACAAGCGTGTAATCAGGAGACATTAAAAACATCCACGGCATCATCTCACACTAAGACGGAAGGTGGCTACAAGTATTTGCTTTATAAGCCATGAGGTAAAGTCATTAACACACCAAGAGTGTTCATAATTCTCAGGCATGTTCAATACAAAGACATATTCAGTGAAAAGAAAGAATTTTCCACAAATTTTCCTGCCCATCACATGGTTTGCCAATTTGACAAAGCAATATTAGAGTGTACAGATGTGCACAGCTATCAAATTTGCAGTCAATTTTACATACAAATGTAAAAATATATTCTCTTGCATATCTTCCAAACAAGTTATGCTATTTTCATGAGTGGATACAAAATAAGGGCATCACTTGGTATACAAGATGTTGCAAATTTGGACCAGAACAAAATTTCACCTTTTATAGTGATTTTGGCCCCAAACCTCTCATGACCCCTCTCCCCCAGCCAAAAAATGTTTTCTACTGGGGCAGCAAAGAGAAAGGGTGAGAGCTAGCTTGCTGTTTGAGTGGGCTAGTATTGTAAGTAGATTAATGTACATCTTCACTCCTAACATCCAGCTGACATTTTAGCCTCAATAAAACTTCCTTTAAACCATGAGAAAGCTGTATTGCAAACAACTGCTTAGAATAAACTCAGTCTGAAAGGATGCTCAGACCCCATGTATATTGTTAGCACTCTTCCCTTCCATGTCCTTATATTAATATACATTGAATATAGAATTGTTGGAGTGGAAGGGACCTCAAGGGTCCTCTAGTCCAGTTCAGGACTAAGTATTATCTAGACCATCCTTGACAGGTGTTTGTCTAACCTGCACTGAAAAATCTCCAATGATGGAGATTCCACAACCTCCCTAGGCAATTTATTCCAGTGCTTAATCACCCTGACAGTTCGGATGTTTTTCCTAATGTCCAAACTAAACCTCCCTTGCTGACGAGAAGCAATTTAAGCTCATTGCTTCTCATCCTATCCTCAGAGGTTAAGAAGAACAATTCTTCTCCCTCCTCCTTGTAACAACCTTTTATGTACTTGAAAACTGTTATGTCCCCTCTCAGTCTTCTCTTTTCCAGAATAAACAAACCCAATTTTTTCAATCGTCCCTCATACGTCATGTTTTCTAGACCTTTAATCGTTGTTGCTCTTCTCTGGACTTTCCCCAATTTGGCCACATCTTTCCTGAAATGTGGTGTCCAAAACTGGACATAATACTCCAACTGAGGCCTAATCAAGGCCGAGTAGAGCGGAAGAATTACTTCCTCATGTCTTGCTTACAACTCTCCTGCTAATTCATCCCAGAATTATGTTTGCTGCTTTTTGCAACAGTGTTACACTGTTCACTTGTATTTAGCTTGTGATCCGTGATGAACCCAAGATCCCTTTCTGTAATACTCCTTCCTATGCAGTCATTTCCCATTTTGTGTGTGTGCACCTGATTGTTTCTTCCTAAGTGGTGTATTTTGCATTTGTCCTTAATGAATTTCATTCTATTTACTTCAGATGATTACTCCAGTTTGTCCAGATCTCCTTGAATTTTAATCCTATCCTCCAAAACAGTGGTTCTCATCCAGAGGTCTGGGGTCCCCTGTGGGGGCACAAGCAGGTTTTAGGGGGTCTGCCAAGCAGGGCTGGCGATAGACTCGCTAGAGCCCAGGGCAGAAAGCTAAAGCCCTGCCACGTGGGACTGCAGCCCAGGGCCTCAAGCCCATCACCCAGGGCTGAAGCCAAAGCCTGAGGAACTTAGCTTCACGGTGCCTTCTGTGGCATGGGGCCCTGGGAAATTGCCCTCCTTGCTACTCCCCTAATGCCGGTCCTGGATTTTATATGCACAAAACCATTTGTTGTGGCACACATGGGCCGTGGAGTTTTTATAGCATGTTGGGGGGCCTCAGAAAAACGTTGAGAACCCCTGCTCCAAAGCACTTGCAAACTCTCCCAGCTTGGTATCATCCACAAACTTTATAAATGTACTCTCTATGCCATTATCTAACTCACTGATGAAGATATTGAACAGAACTGGACCCAGAACTGATCTCTGCAGAACCCCCACCGCGATATGCCCTTCCAACTTGACTGTGAACCACAGATAACTACTCTCTGGGAACGGTTTTCCAACCAGTTATGCACCCACCTTATAGTAGCTTCATCTAGGTGGTAGTTCTCTAGTTTGTTTATGAGAAGGTCATGCAAGACAGTATAAAAAGCCTTACTAAAGTCAAGCTATACCACATCTAATGCTTCTCCCCTATCCACAAGGCTTGTTACCCTCTCAAAGAAAACTATTAGGTTGATTTGACACTATTTGTTCTTGACAAATCCATGCTGATTGTTACTCATCAACTTATTATCTTCTAGGTGTTTGTAAATTGATTGCTTAATTATTTGCTGCATTATCTTTCCCGGTACTAAAGTTAAGCTAACTGGTCTGTAATTCTCCAATTTGTCTTTATTTCCCTTTTTATAGATTGGAAAAGGGCAAATATAGTGCCAGTCCTCTAGAATCATTCCCATCTTCCATGACTTTTTGAAGATAATCACTAATGGCTCAGATATCTCCTCAATCAGCTCCTTGAGTATTCTAGGAGGTATTTCATCAAGCCCTGGTGACTTGAAGACATCTAACTTGTCTAAGTAATTTTTAACTTGTTCTTTATCTATTTTAGTCTCTGATCCTACCTCATTTTCAGTGGCATTCACTATGTTAGATGTCCAGTCGCTACTAATCTCTTCGGTGAAAACTGAAAAAAAAAGTTTAGCACTTCTGCCATTTCCACATTTTCTGTTATTGTCCCCCGCCTCCATTAAGTAATGGGCCTACCCTGTCCTTGGTCTTCCTCTTGCTTCTAATACTTTCACATACATCAATGCGAAACCATTTAATTGGTCATTCTCACTTATTTTGATCTGAAAGGTTCACCCACTACTCTGAGTATTACTAAGTCTGAAGAAAAAACAAACAAAAGGATCAATTACCCTTGCATCCACCTCAGGATCATCAAAGAATCCCTCTGGTAAAGCTTCTGCAGTGTTTTCTTTCCTGAAATGTTAAAATAATGAACGGTTATCTTGATCTAGTGCTTATTACTCTGATCTTTAATTCCACAGATAAAATGTCAAGAGCAAAGACCAGCATATTTTTGATGAACATGTAAAAAAAAAAAAAGCATTTCTTCTCCACATGCAGCACCAGCTGGATGTTAATCTCAACAAAATTTGCTTCTACAGCTAAATCTTATCAAACACACAAGGAGCTGAGTAGATAATAGGTTTGGGTCAATATTCCAGAACTCAAAGAGCTGGAAGTTAGGCTCTTAGGTGTTTTCAAAAGTAGTGAGCACCCAAATGCTTTCCCATTACATTAGGTTCCTATTTTTGAAAATCTTTTGGAATGCTTAAAACAAGACAGCTTGCTGTAAGTGAGACAAATCTTTATACAACAAATAAATGTGTTTTCCTTTTAACTGTTCAAAGGAACAGACCTAAATATAGTCAAAGTTATGTATATTATCTGGAAGACAAACTTATTTGCATTTCCTCTTAACATTTGATCTGATTAATTTACCTTTCCACTACCTTTTCTTGAACTTCTGCTTTCTGAATGGACCCTGAATGGGAGACTATGGGAGCAGCTGTCATTTTGTTGTCAAAGAAATCTACAAGAAAAGACAAGCACAACCTTACGTACAAAGGAACAATGGTTCAAGCTTCTACACAAAGTTTTGACTAAAAAGAGGAATTTAAATTAGCACCATTTGTGTTAATCAAGAAACAAAACTAGCCAATTAATACTCCACCAGGTGGCTCAAATAATTAGTATGTTGTACGCATTATTACATATTTGAATTCTACGAACATCACTGCAATAAAAGATAATTGCAACATAAAATTACTGGGATGCTAGGAAAATATTGTATAATGACAGCAATTGGCAAGAATCTTTTTCACATGGGTAACTTTAGCACAGTCAACTGACAAAAATCATACTTCCATAAATATACCAGATAAGAAAATTAACAAGGAGAAAACCGCCAAAAGAATATACCCATCAGTGCTATTTCAAATGTCTAATAATTACAAAATACCTACCAGTATAATTTACAATGAAATAGTCAACAACTTCTTATTACTGAATTTTATATTTTGCAATCCAAAGTTACCTGCTGGTAGAGCATTAGCTATTGTTTCTTGAGCTGGGGGTCGAATTTCATTTTTTTGCACACTGGATGGTTTGCTAGTATTGTCTTTTTCTTCTTCCTTCTCCTCCTCCTCCTCATCATAATCTTCTGCCAGTAAACTGGGACCTGGACCCTTTGAGGGCAGCGTTTTTGTTTCTGCATGCTCTGCTTTATCAAAAAAATCCGTGGGTAGCCTAGGAAAGGACACAAGATATAAATATTTGTACTTTATAACAAAGCCAGTTACAGAACAGTGTTTGAAATCCAGTTACTTTGTGAATCCTAAGTATCTCCTACAGATAATGCAATATACTGAATAGTGTGCCTGCTAGCATAATATAAAATAACCACCACCTAAAAACCAACATGTAATTGTTGTTTTCTTTTGAAGCTCACCAGATACGGTCAAGTCAGTGCTACAAATACATTTATTGTACTAATTCTGTATTAAAATCTGCAGAACAAAAGGGTTTAAAAAAATGTCCCACACCAAAGAGTAACTGCCCTATCATGTCCTCTGAAGCTACATGGATTCAGATACCAGTTTCATATTCACAAAGCAATGTGCATACATTTTACATACAGGGAAACCACTAATAGAAAAAAAACTTATGATAAAGTAGTTATATTAAGGTCACCTAAACCTTGGTAGCACAAAATTATAACAGAACATACGAATGGCCATACTGGGTCAGACCAAAGGTCCATCCAGCACAGTATCCTGTCTGCCAAAAGTGGCCAATGCCAGGTGCCCCAGAGGGAGTGAACCTAACAGGTAATGATCAAGTGATCTCTCTGTCATCCATCTCCACCCTCTGACAAACAGAGGCTAGGGACACCATTCCTTACGCATCCTGGCTAACAGCCATTAATGGACTTAACCTCCATGAATTTATCCAGTTCTCTTTTAAACCCTGTTGTAGTCCTAACCTTCACAACCTCCTCAGGCAAGGAGTTTCCACAGGTTGACTGTGCGCTGTGTGAAGAAGAACTTCTATTTGTTTTAAACCTGCTGCCCATTAATTTCATTTGGTGGCCCCTAGTTCTTACATTATGGGAACAATAACTTTTCCTTATTCACTTTCTCGACACCACTCATGATTTTATATACCTCTAGCATATCCCCCCTTAGTCTCCTCTTTTCCAAGATGAAAAGTCCTAGCCTCTTTAATCTCTCCTTATATGGGACCCGTTCCAAACCCCTAACCCTTTTAGTTGCCCTTCTCTGAATCTTTTCTAGTGCCAGTATATCTTTTTTGAGAGGAGACCACATCTGTATGCATACCATGGATTTATATAAGGGCAACAAGATATCTCTGTCTTATTCTCAATCCCCTTTTAATGATTCCTAACATCCTGTTTGCTTTTTTGACTGCCGCTGTATACTGCATGGACGTCTTCAGAGAACTATCCACAATGACCCCAAGATCTCTTTCCTGATTAGTTGTATCTAAATTAGCCTTCATCATACTGTATGTATAGTTGGGGTTATTTTTTCCGAATGTGCATTACTTTTCATTTATCCTCATTAAATTTCATTTGCCATTTTATTGCCCAATCACTTAGTTTTGTGAGATCTTTTTGAAGTTCTTCACAGTTTGCTTTGGTCTTAAATATCTTGACCAGTGTAGCATCATCTGCAAACTTTGCCACCTCACTGTTTACCCCTTTCTCCAGATCATTTATGAGTAAGTTAAATAGGATTGGTCCTAGGACTGATCCTTGGGGAACACCATTAGTTACCCACTAGACCCATATTTTCAAAGCTGGGTGTCTAAACTGGGCATCTAAATAAAAGGCTTGATTTTCAGAGGTACTGAGCAGCCACACACTGAAGTCAGTAAAAGCTCAGCAGCTCTGAAAATTCAGGTCACATATTTAGGAACCGAAATATGGATTTTGAAGCATAACTTTAGGCATCCAAGGTAGAAAACATTGGTCTTTGTGTTTAAGATGTTAACGTAAGATACAAAGGAAACAGGCCCTTCTAAAAATAGCCAAACATGGGCAGCGGGTGAACCCTGAGCTCAGGGAGGCCAGCCCCCAGCTCGGCCTGCTCCTTCTGCCCAAGGTGCCCCCCCCGCCCCACCAGAGGCCTGCCCAAGGTGCCCCCCCCCACCAGAGGCCTTCCCAACCCTGGGCTGCCCAAGTGCCTCTAGTCCCAGAGTGCCAGGTGGGTGGCATCCCACCCTCCAGCCCCAGACTGCCAGGTTGGTGGGCAGTGCAGCCCCTGCCCCTGCCCCAGAGAACAGGGAGGAGTCTCTGGCCAGCCCCCACTAGCCCCAGCCTGGGGCCCTGGCAAAGGAGAAAGAGTCCCCTGCAGCACAGCACCAGGAAGGAGGGTGCCTGGGGGCGGAGCATGGGCAGGGCCACACAGGACTGTCTGGGGAGGCTCAGCCTCCCCTGGCCTTTGATACCCGCTGCCCATGACTAAAAATTTTAAGTAGTACAAGTTCCACAACTATAATTCTACAAATAAATTTCTGAGAGTACTCAGCATAAGACTGAGCAAACACTAGCTGGCAAAGGAAAAGACCAGTCTCCCTCTGACAGATTGCCTATGGCACACCTACACTGCATTTTAAAACCCACGGCAGCAAGTCTGAGGGCCTAGGTCTACAGACCCATACTCAGGAGGCTCATGCTAAGGCACTAAAAAAAAAAGCAGTGTCGACATTGTGGCCCAGGAAGGGAGGTGAGCTCCAGCCTGAGCATCTACACAGCTGTTTTTAACAACACAGCATGAGCCTGACTCTGTAGACCTGGACTCAGACTTCCTGCTATGGGTTTTCAAATGCAGCGTAGACACACCCCAAGAGACTGTCTCAGTCAAGATGAGCTCAAGTCTCCCTTCTTGAGCTTTTTCAAAAAGTGACATTGACAACCAAGTTTGAGCGCTAGAATGTTTGAAGGGTAAACTCCATTATCTCACAGGCAGTACTCGTCGCCCGATGAGGTTCAACGTGTATTTATCTGATCCAAAACTTTTTATAGAGGGAAAAATGTTAGAAAGAAACAGAGTGAAAGTACAACAAAATCTTTTTTTTTAAATCAGTTTCTCTCATGCTGCCTATCTTTTGACGCCATTTTTCTTTCCCTTGTGTTTTTTTAGCTTGTTAACTTATACTGCATTTTGCTCATTTTGTAGCTTCCACTAAAGCTTGGTAAGTAACTGTCCATTTGCCACTATGTAGGCCCAGACAGCATATTGTACGCTCTAGCGGCTGAGCACAATCAGATCAAACCAGAGAAACATGGACTGTCAAGCTCCTACCTGGGACTGCATTCCTCTAGGTCACCATAGGAGCAGGTCACAAAGCAGGCAGCTTTCAAGTACGTTTTCAGCAGGGTGCCATCTGGTGTCTCAGTTTTCCTCACCCTCAAATATTTCTCTCCTCAGCCTCTACCCCCGTGTTAGAAAACGGCAATAGAATGACTAAAAGGATTCTAAAATTTAACTACAATTTTCTTTATAAAACAGATCAGAGCAACTAGGTATGTACAAAACCAAAAAGATTAAGATGTGTGCTTTGAGCTCTTAGGGCAAGTCTGTGGATGCATGCTTACATTCACTAAGTATAGCCCTGTAATGACAGGATGGGAATACTTGTTTTCTGACTGGTTCCGAGTCACTCCTAGAATTTTTATCTTACTCACACTGCTGAGAAAGTTGCTGCTAAACTATGGGTCTGCACCCATGGCAAGACTATATGAGGGAGGGGCTTATGGTGTCTACATCCTTACCCACAGAAGGTGCAGAGGTAGGGTGGAGGGGAAAAGTAAGAAAGGATACAGCCGTGGGTAGGAGGAAGGGCAGTGTAGATACCAGTCTAATAGGTTATACTGGCTGTAGAATGGCCTTGCCTAATAGGGTACAGAATGTGAGTGAGGCCAAACAGCAAAAATTAAGATGTTTGTACCCTAATGCGAGGAGCCTAGGTAACAAAATGGAGGAACTAGAGTTACTGGTGCAGGAAGTGAAACCAGATATTATAGGGATAACAGAAACATGGTGGAATAGTAGTCATGACTGGACTACAAGTATTTAGGGGTATGTGCTGTTTCAGAAAGACCGAAATAAAGGCAAAGGTGGTGGAGTAGCACTGTATATATCAATGATGAGGTAGAATGTAAAGAAATAAGAAGCAATGAAATGGATATGACGGAGTCCCTCTGGGCAAAAATTACATTGGGGAAGAAAACTATTAGAGCCTCCCCTGGGATAGTGCTTGGGGTGTGCTATAGACCGCCATCTAATTTGGATATGGAAAGAGCCCTTTTTAATGTTTTTAATAAAGTAAATACTAAAGGAAACTGTGTGATCATGGGAGACTAACTTCCCAGATATAGACTGGAGGACGAGTGCTAGTAATAATAATAGGGCTCAGATTTTCCTAGATGCAATAGCTGATGGATTCCTTCAGCAAGTAGTTGCTGTACTGACTAGAGGGGATGCCATTTTAGATTTGGTTTTGGTGAGTAGTGAGGACCTCATAGAAGAAATGGTTGTAGGGGATAGTCTTGGCTCAAGTGATCATGAGCTAATACAGTTCAAACTGAATGGAAGGATGTCATAAATATAAAGGGAAGGGTAAACCCCTTTGAAATCCCTCCTGGCCAGGGGAAAGCTCCTCTCACCTGTAAAGGGTTAAGAAGCTAAAGGTAACCTCGCTGGCACCTGACCAAAATGACCAATGAGGAGACAAAATACTTTCAAAAGCTGGGAGGAGGGAGAGAAACAAAGGGTCTGTGTGTCTGTCTATATGCTGGTTTCTGCCAGGGATAGACCAGGAATGGAGTCTTAGAACTTTTAGTAAGTAATCTAGCTAGGCATGTGTTAAATTATGATTTCTTTAAATGGCTGAGAAAAGAATTGTGCTGAATAGAATAACTATTTCTGTCTGTGTATCTTTTTTGTAACTTAAGGTTTTGCCTAGAGGGGTTCTCTATGTTTTTGAATCTAATTACCCTGTAAGATATCTACCATCCTGATTTTACAGGGGGGATTTCTTTATTTCTATTTACTTCTATTTTTATTAAAAGTCTTCTTGTAAGAAAACTGAATGCTTTTTCATTGTTCTCAGATCCAAGGGTTTGGGTCTGTGGTCACCAATGCAAATTGGTGAGGCTTTTTATCCAACATTTCCCAGGAAAGGGGGGGTGCAAGTGTTGGGAGGATTGTTCTTAAGATCCAAGGGTCTGGGTCTGTAGTCACCTAGGCAAATTGGTGAGGCTTTTTACCAAACCTTGTCCAGGAAGTGGGGTGCAAGGTTTTGGGAAGTATTTTGGGGGGAAAGACGCGTCCAAACAGCTCTTCCCCAGTAACCAGTATTAGTTTGGCGGTGGTAGCGGCCAATCCAAGGACAAAGGGTGGAATATTTTGTACCTTGGGGAAGTTTTGACCTAAGCTGGTAAAGATAAGCTTAGGAGGTTTTTCATGCAGGTCCCCACATCTGTACCCTAGAGTTCAGAGTGGGGGAGGAACCTTGACAAAGGATTAACAAAAATAAATCTGCAACTAGGGTTTTTGATTTCAAAAGGGCTGACTTTCAAAAATTAAGGAAATTAGTTAGGGAAGTGGATTGGACTGAAGAATTTATAGATCTAAAGGTAGAGGAAGCCTGGGATTATTTTAAATCAAAGCTGCAGAAGCTATCGGAAGCCTATATCCCAAGAAAGGGGAAAAAATTCATTGGCAGGAATTGTAGACCAAGCTGGATGAGCAAGCATTTCAGAGAGGTGATTAAGAAAAAGCAGAAAGCATACAGGGAGTGGAAGGAGGGAGGGATCAGCAAGGAAAGCTACCTTATTGAGGTCAGAACATGTAGGGATAAAGTGAGACAGGCTAAAAGTCAAGTAGAGTTGGACCTTGCAAAGGGAATTAAAACCAATAGTAAAAGGTTCTATAGTCATATAAATAAGAAGAAAACAAAAAGAAAAAGTGGGACCGCTAAACACTGAGGATGGAGTGGAGGTCAAGGATAATCTAGGCATGGCCCAATATCTAAACAAATACTTTGCCTCAGTCTTTAGTCTTATTAAAGAGGATCTTAAGGATAATGGTAGCAGGACAAATGGGAATGAGGATATGGAGGTAGACATTACCATATTTGAGGTAGAAGCGAAACTCAAACAGCTTAATGGGACTAAATCGGGGGGCCTAGATAATCTTCATCCAAGAATATTAAAGGAATTGGCACATGAAATTGCAAGCCCATTAGCAAGAATTTTTAACGAATCTGTAAACTCGGGTTGTACCGTATGATTGGAGAATTGCTAACATAGTTCCTATTTTTAAGAAAGGGAAAAAAAGTGATCCGGATAATTACAGGCCTGTTAGTTTGACATCTGTAGTATGCAAGGTCTTGGAAAAAATTTTGAAGGAGAAGGTACTTAAGGACATTGACTTCAATGGTAAATGGGACAAAATACAACATGGTTTTACAAAAGGTAGATCGTGCCAAACCAACCTGATCTCCTTCTTTGAGAAAGTAACAGATTTTTTAGACAAAGGAAAAGCAGTAGATCTAATTTACCTAGATTTTAGTAAGGTATTTGATACCGCGCCACATGGGGAATTATTAGTTAAATTGGATAAGATGGGGATCAATAGGAAAATTGAAAGGTGCATAAGGAATTGGTTAAAGAGGAGACTACAACAGGTCTTACTGAAAGGTGAACTGTCAGGCTGGAGGGAGGTTACCAGTGGAGTTCCTCTAGGATCGGTTTTGGGACCAATCTTATTTAATTTTTATTACTGACCTCAGCACAAAAAGTGGGAGTGTGCTAATAAAGTTTGTGGATGATACAAAGCTGGGAGGTATTGCCAATTTAGAGAAGGACAGGGATTTCCTACAGGAGGATCTGGATGACCTTGTAAATGGAGTAATAGTAATAGGATGAAATTTAATAGTGAGAAGTGTAAGGTCATGCATTTAGGGATTAATAAGAATTTTAGTTATGAGCTAGGGACGCATCAGTTAGAAGTAATGGAGGACAAAAAGGACCTTGGGTTATTGGTTGATCATAGGATGACTATGAGCTGCCAATGTGATATGGCCGTGAAAAAGCTAATGTGGTCTTGGGATGCATCAGGAGAGGTATTTCCAGTAGGGATAAGGAGGTTTTAGTACCGTTATACAAGGCACTGGTGAGACCTCACCTGGAATACTATGTGCAGTTCTGGTCTCCCATGTTTAAGAAGGATGAATTCAAACTGGAACAGGTACAGAGAAGAGCTACTAGGATGATCCGAGGAATGGAAAACCTGTCTTATGAAAGGAGACTCAAGGAGCTTGGCTTGTTTAGCCTAACTAAAAGAAGGTTGAGGGGAGATATGATTGCTCTCTATAAATATATCAGAGGGATAAATACTGGAGAGGGAGAGGAATTATTTAAGCTCAGTACAAATGTGGACACAAGAACAAATGGATATAAACTGGCCACCAGGAAATTTAGACTAGAAATTAGACGAAGGTTTCTAACCATCAGAGGAGTGAAGTTTTGGAATAGCCTTCCAAGGGAAGCAGTGGGGGCAAAAGATCTATCTGGCTTTAAGATTAAACTCGATAAGTTTATGGAAGAGATGGTATGATGGGATAAGATGGTTTTGCTAATTAAATATTCATGGTAAATAGGCCCAATGGCCTGTGATGGGATATTAGATGGGGTGGGATCCGAGTTACCCAAAAAAGAATTTTCTGTAGTATCTGGCTGATGAATCTTGCCCATATGCTCAGGGTTTAGCTGATCGCCATATTTGGGGTCAGGAAGGAATTTTCCTCCAGGGCAGATTGGAAGAGGCCCTGGAGGTTTTTCGCCTTCCTCTGTAGCATGGGGCACGGGTCACTTGCTGGAGGATTCTCTGCTCCTTGAAGTCTTTAAACTACGATTTGACGACTTCAATAGCATAGATATAGGTGTGAGGTTTTTTGCAGGAGTGGTGGGTGAAATTCTGTGGCCTGCATTGCGCAGGAGGTCAGACTAGATTATCATAATGGTCCCTTCTGACCTACGTATCTATGAATCTATGAAAAAACAAAACAAAAAAGGATTGTAGCTAGCAAAAGGCTGCAAAAATAAGTAAATGAAACGATCTACTTACCCAGACGCAGAAGTCTGTGGCTGGTCATTTGAACCTGAAAAACAGTCAAGAGTCACTTATGACTGCTTTGCTGTTAAACAAAAAATGGGAAAAACAAAATAAAAATTATATTTATAATGAGTAAGATTAAGTTTGTGGCATGGACATTTTTAGTAGATGTCACAGACAGGTCACGGGCAATTCAATGAAAAATTCATTGAAGCCCGTGACCCGTCCTTGATGTTTTCTAAAAATACCCGTAACAAAACGGGTAGCCTGGGTAGCTGCGGGGCTGGGCGCTCCAGGGTCTCTTTCCGCTGATGGCTCCAAGCTGCAGAGGTCTCCCCTGCCTCCTGCAGCAGCCAGGAGCTCTGGGGATCCTCCCTGCCGCTCACCATGGCTGGGAGCTGACAGGGTCCCCCCCTGCAGCAACCAGAAATGCCGAGGCTCCCCTTCTGCCGCCAGATCCCCCAGTTGTATACTCCAACAATCAGGAATCAATATTATGTTATCAACTTTTCCACATAAAAATACCCAAATTGAAATATACACCTTATACAATGATTAATGCCCTACTAAATTCATGGTCCATTGTGATCAATTTCACAGTCATAGGATTTTAAAAATAGTCACTTTCGGGACTAAGATATTTACATCTGAAATTTCAGGGTGCTGTGAGGTGGGGGTCCTGACCCAAAAGGGCAGGGGGAGGAGGTCATGGATTGCCACCCTCTCACTTCTGTGCTGCCATCAGAGCTGGGCTGGGCTCTGAAGGTAGCAGCCACTGAGTTTCCTGCAGCTGGGGGAGTCTCCCGGAGGTGGGTCTGATCTTTCCCATGCTGCTGGGAGCACTCCAGCTGGGGGCTCCTAGCTGCTAGTCCTAGCCCAGCTGGGGAAGGACAGGATTTCCTCTTCACCTGCAAGGCCACTCTCAGAGCATCCAGCAACTGTGCCTTTCTTCATTCACTGTCTCTGCGCCAAAAACACCTGTCCATGCTTAGACACGGCTCTCTCTGCATCCACAGAGTTTGCTGGAATTGTCACACAACACCAACCTGTAGCACAGGCAAAGTACAGTCCACTTCTTTCACAATCTTTTTGTAAGCAGTCAAAGCCAGGAATTGCATTAAGCAAGGTTAAATCCACCAACCAACAAGTGCATTTGTGCTGGATCAAAAATACACACAGCTTTTAGGAACCCTGCTGCAGGTTGTTGAAACTTTTGAGCCATTTTTGCTATGTTGCTTGACGGTTCCCCATAGCAGTAGTATTGTCTGAGCTTCTTTGCCATGCAAGAAAACATCTGCCGAGCACTGGCATTTAAGTCAGTGTTATCAGAGTGATTTTCGTTTGACCGTGCTTCAGCCCAGAACAGTACATCCATTACTTTGTTTTAAGCTTGGTGGATTGTGACATATCGAGATTCAAACCAAGTGATTCAGTCCATCAGCCCTGTGGCATTCTTGGCAATGAACTGAACTTCCTCATTCAGTTGTGCACTGTTTAGAAGAGTTGAAAGGTCTGTTAAAACTTGCGTTTTTGGGGTCAGTGTCAGCTTTTCTGAGATGAACTCTGAGTAGTACTTCAGGTGAGCTGCATGACGCTGTATAGCCCAAAAGCAGGAATTCCAACAAGTAAACTGCTGGCTCTGGGGGAAGTGCAATTTTTTGTTCCCAGATTTCAGTCATTTTGGTCGTGTTTGCAATGTGCTGCCTGTATCAAAGTTTGCACGTAGGGCAGTGTTTAAAGATCTTTTTAATGTAGCTCACCAGTTTATCAACTTCACCAAACTCATCTCCAGAGCTCACTGACAAGAGAAATTATGTGTGTATTACATGTAATATGGACAGCATTTAGCATTAGACCTTGGAGAACAGATTTGAAAGATTTTGTCATGTAATCTGTCGCTTGTGAAAGCAGATACTTTGTTAACGTCTGCAACATATTTTGAAATAGTTTTAATTATCGCTTGAGACGCTGTAATGTAGTTAACAGCATCCAAGTAAACGTAGTCAGCGAGCATGGTTGTTAGCTTTCCTCTCTGTACATCTTCGGCCTTCTCAGAAATAAAAATCAAACAGAATGTGCAGTACATACTCGTCTTGATCATCAGTGGATTCATTGGAAATAATTGCAAAAGACTCACATAAATTAGAGACTTCATCTCCTCAAAATGTGTAGCAAAAAATCTTTGGAAGGTAGTCCTGTTGTAGCTTATTCGCACTTAGAAAGTGTGATACAGGAGGGCCAGTGAGCAGTGGGAGAGTGCTAGAGGGGAAATATATAAGCTCAAGGCTAATTAAGGCATGGTTCCCTGTAGACTAGGAAAGGTGGCTGCAGGTTAATTGGAGCACCTGCAGTCAATTAAGGCCCTATTAGGAACCTAATAAAACCCCTTGCTTTAGGCAGACGGGGAGGAGGAGGAGGAGAGAGGAATGGAGCTTGGAGGTGTACTGAGAGACTTGGAAAATCAGAGAACCAAAGTAAGGGGGACCCTGCTGCAGTAGGGGAGGGAGGTTCCCTTCCCCAGCATCTAAGGACTGCAGGTACCGTACCCAAGGGGGAAGAGGGTAAGAACCCGCAGAGGTTGAGAGGGGCTGGGGCTCAAAGTGAGGATCAAACCCAGACCCCTCCCCCGGTTCCCTCCTTTACCACCTTCCTGGGCCACTAGCAGGGCCATCGACGCCCCAAGAACAGGGGCAAGGGGTAGAATCTTAGCTCCCCGCCAAGAAAAGTGCAGGACCCACCAGACTAACATCAGCCATCTTATCACATAAGCAACTGGAATTTTGTATGTCCCGTTGAATGAATTTACATAGCCTTGGGTGATCGCGTTTTTCCAACAGTATATTAGCACTTGCAAATGCATCCACAGGTTCCATTCTGAATAAATGATGGGTCTCAGAGCTCTCTGTTGAAACACTGCAACTTGCACAAAATAGTGTGTCACCACTGGCATGGAGAATTTGGCTTCCAAACTGTTTCACACGATCCGCTGAGTAATGATTAGAGATTTTTTTTTTATTTACTCTGGATGCTCATTTTAAAGTAGTTTCACTTGTCTTCCAGTAGGCTACCAATTGAGATCACTACATTAGAAAACGGCCCCAATCCCCATATCTACCAATCAGTCAGTTGAGCCCTGACTTTTATTTGCTGCCCTAAAACGTCAATCACAAAATCCTGTCAAGCACTTGACTTTCTTTTTCTTCAAATTGAAAAAAAGCTGCTAATTGCATCTGAAAGGAACACAGAGACCCGTTTCCCCCCCTCCCACAGATGCAGAGCGATGGGGGCAGGAAATGAGCAGGGGGAAGGGGCGGAACTTCCTGTAGCCAGCAGAAGTGTCTGAGAGCAGCCATGCAAGGAAAGAGGAGGTGCCCGCCCTCCCTCCCCAGCCAGGACTAGCAGCTAGAAGCCTCCAGCAGAAGGAAGAGATCAAATCAACCTCCTCAGAGCCCAGCTCTGAAGGCAGCAGCCACAAAGCTTCTTTCAGCCAGGGGAAATTCCTGGAGGTGGGTCAGATCTCCCACCAAGAGCAGCCATGCAGGGGAAAAGAAAGTCCCATCCCTCTCCAGCCTGGCCGGGACTACCAACTAGGAGCCCCTTGCTGGGGAGCCCCCAGGAGTACGGAGGAAATCAGACCCCCCCCTCTGGGAGCCTCTCCAGCAGCTGCCTTCAGAACCCAGCCCAGCTCTGACGGCAGTGCAGAAGTGACAAAAAGGAGAAAAGCCCAGCTCTGAAGGCAGCAGCCATGGAGCTTCTTGCAGCCAGGTAGGTTCCCGGAGGTGTGTCTGATCTCTCCCAGAGCACGTTCATGTAGGGGAAGAGGAATCCCTCCCCATAAAAACAAAAAACATTTACCTTAATTTCATACATCTATAAATAAAATCATCAACAGAAAAGTCATAGTACCTACCTTCTCCCTCTTCCATAAAGGAGAAAGTGTTCCCGTAGCTGTGTTGGTCCCAGGTTATGAGAGAGACAAGGAACGTGATTTATTATCTTTTATTCCCTAGACATGAAGCAGCTCTGTGTAGCTTGAAAGCTTGTACCTTCCACCAACAGAGGATGATCCATAGAGAGATTATCTCACCCACCTTGTCTCTCTCAAAGGAGAAAAGCATTCAAGACCTAGAAAGTCAGATTACAGTTCAGCAGTACGGAAATACTGAATAAATTTATTGCTTTACCTTTTGCTCTCTTTACTTCTTGGTTTTCTGTGTCAGAAACTTTTCTTTTGGCAGGATGAGATGATGATATGCTAATTGTAGGCCCAGGCACCGTCTGTTTAGCACCTTTTAACTCTGCAATTTTCTGTTTAAAAAAAAGTTTGAATCAGCAAATAAAATTCAAGAGACTCTTCATTTCAAGACCTCAAAAAATTACTGTGGCTTAAGACTTGTCTACATTTAAAGCTCTGCAGTGGCGCAACTGTAGCGCTTCAGCGAAGATGCTACCTACACTGACAGGAGGGATTCTCCCATCGTTGTACGTAATCCGCCTCCCTGAGGTGGTAGCTAGGCTGAGGTTGACCTAGCGCTGTATACACGAGGGGTTACATCAGTTTAACTAAGTCATTCAGGGTCGTCAATTTCACACCCCTGAACGATGTAGTTCTACCGACCTAATTTCCTGTTTTCCACTTTGTTATACTTGTAGACCAGACCTTAGAGTTTAAAGTTCAGAATATTTAGAAACCTTATTAAAATAAAGTTACAGAACACTTTCACAACATGCACACCTCTGAAATACTGAAATTGATGTAATCAAGCTTACAAGAACTGAGGTAATGAAGGCTATGATAGTGGTGATCTAAGGTAGTGGCTCTACAAACTTTCCAGACTACTGTATGTACCCTTTCCAGTAGTGTGACTGGATACCCCCAAATTTCACCTCACTTAAACTACTTGCTTACGAAATCAGACATAAAAATACAAAAGTGTCACAGCACACGAGTATTGAAAAATCATTTAATTTCTCATTGTACCTTATAATTATAAAATCAATCAGTTGGAATATAAATATAGCACTTACATTTCAGTGTATAATAGAGAGCAGTATAAACAAGTCACTGTCTATATGAAATTTTAGTTTTACTGACTTCGTCGCCTGTTGTAAAACTAGGCAAATATCTAGATGAGCTGATGTACCCCTGGAAGACCTCTGTGTCCCCACTGGTTCAGAACCACTGATCTAAGGTGAAGTAAGGAATGAAAGGGCAGGACAACATTAGAAGCACTACATAGGTGCAGCTACACCGATGCAGCTGTGCCGCTGTAAGACATCTGGTGAAGACACTCTATGCCAATGGGAGAGCACTCTCCCATCAGCATAATTACTTCACCTCCATGAGAGGCGGAAGCTATGTTGGCAGGAGAGCATCTCCTGCTGACATAGCACTGGTGTGGACAGCGCTTAGGTTGCTGTAACTTGTATTGCTCAGGGATGTCTTTTTCACACCCCTGAATGATATAAGTTAGATCGACTTAAGCAGTAGTGTAGACCTGCCCAAAGCTACAGGTACTTCAATGGTTGTAGGTACTGTAAATGCTATACAGTAAATGCTAGGATTGGTGATATAATCACTTTTTTTTTTTTTCAAACGAACAAACATGATGGCTCAAGAGATTGACAGTGGGGTCTTTCACCTTTAGATCATTGATTTAAATATGATCCAGGTCAGTACTGCCTAAAATTGGTATCATCTCATGGCCCTTTGGTGGCCTGCATGAAATGAGTTGATGGGTTCACTTCAGTTCCCAAAAGAAGTGTCCACATCACAAGTCACCATTAACTCAACCCTACAGATAGGGTTGGAAAATTTTTTTAATTTCAGATATCTGTCAGGGTCTATACCAAAACAATGCATTACATTCTAAAACCTCAAGACAACAATCACATCAGACTCAAAGCAATATTTTTTTTTAAATCTACACAACAGGATTGGGATTACATTTAAAAAAAGTATAAAACACAAATTATAAGTGTTATCAAATTATATATTCCTGCATCTCTCTAATCTGTTCACATGCCATTATCTGTTAGTACATACCCTCTTAAAAATTGGAAATAAATTCATTTTTTCTGCCTTGCTACAAGATGTGCTTGAAGTCTCGATCTTTTTTAAAAACATTAGGTGCTAGTGAGATTTGCCAGTTGCAATGCATATATAGCATAATATTTTTTATAAATGAGAATTATGCTATAATATAGCCACATCCTAGCTTCTAAATAGAGTCCTTAACTTATTCAGAGGTTCAAGAGACCTGAAGTTAGACCACTACATTCTCCTTTGCACAATTATTACAAAAAATATTTGTAAATTCTATCGTGAGATTAAAAAAAGAAGCCCAGCAAAAACAAGACAAACAGGAAAAAAAAAAAAAAAACAACCTCTCAACAGCAGCAAGAACTCAGCTACAGTGCTACAAGAATCATGGCTGTTCATGGGAAAGTCTGAATTTCCGAAGCCCGAAATTCATCATCCTATTTCTTGCTCTTGCATATACCTAGTCCGCAACAGGTGCGCTTATTTTAGGATAGTCAACTTACTCATGACTGGAGCTAGTGGTTTGTCATGTTAAGCTATGTGAAAAATCACGGTCTCATCTTGGGGAGGAAAAGGTAAGTAATTTATTAGTGATAAAGCCAGAAGTATTAACTGTGAAACAAGGGAATTTAAAGTAAGAGTTTAAAATAATTTACTAACATTTAATAGTTTAAAACCATCAGCACCTACAGTTCAGCATCACAGCAGAGGTAGTGCTAGGAGAAGACAGGAGAAACCTGCTGCTATCTCTTAAGTGCTGCTTTTCTGCTCAGAAAAGGCAGCAGAAGTGTACAGACACCATCAGCTATGTAAGTTTTCACTTAAAAAAACCCAAACAATAATAGATCACAGAATCCGTGTCTCTCTGACAACCTATTTCTTTAAGCTTTAGATTTTTACCTTCCATGCAACCCAGTTTCTCATGTGCCAGCTCAGTGAAATTTGTTCAATCATGACTACTCAACATACAAATGCAGTAGTCACCAAAAGTCACACAGTTATTGATATATTCTGTTTAAAGAGATGAATCAAAGAATCCATAACTATCCATAACTTTCATGGTATTTGAACTACCTAGTTTAATCTCTGAATTTTCTATAAAACAGTAGTAGCTGTTTTGATTCGTACAAGACAGACTTGAAAAAAAATGCATTTAAAAATTATATCCAAGACAGAGTCTAAAGCCATCAATTACTAGCACTCCACCAATATAAGACCCAGCTCCTTGCTTCACTAAGGCTTTGCCTTCACTTAAAAAAAAATTTTTTTTTTAAACCACATGCTAGTTAACACAAAGCAATAAATACATGCTAAAATCCTAGTATTGACAAGGCAGCTTGTAATTTTCAGATGTGTTAGCAGGTCAAGATATCCATGAGGCACACCTGCTAGCATACATGGGAAAAAAAACAAAACAAACAAGCTGCCTTGCCCACACTAGGATTTTACCAAATCACTGTATCAGCGAACACCTGGTTTAAAAAAAAAACAAACAAAAAAAACTGCACCCACCCTTTTCCTAGGGTGAATGTACCTTGACAATACCCCTGACAAAATCAAGTACCTATCACCTGGGAGTTCAGCTAACTTGACACATTGTTAAACAGATGTTTACATTTTAAAATTACAGAAAATGTCTCCAAGGTTATATCTATAATGCAAAAAAATACCAGTATCTGGCCCAGTGTCAGCTGACTCGGGCATGCGGGGCCATAAAATTGCAATACAGATATTCAGGCTTGGGCTCCAGCTCGTGCATCTACACTGCAATTTTATAGTCCTGAAGCTGATCTCAAGTTAGCTGACATGGACCACTTATTGAAACATAGACATTACCCTAAGTTACAAATAGAAACCTACTGACAATTTGCAAATAGATTCCATATATGGCCCTGTAAATGTTGTAATAGTTATTAAACACCTGCATGTATGACTTGCCTTGATGGCTCACTCCCCCAAAAGATGGAGTGCCACTATCACTTCATCAATGCACAATTTTTTTAAATGGTACAAGTTCCCATCATCACATCAGCTATCTAATCTAGAATCTGTACAAGTTACACAAACACAAAGATTACAAATTGTTCTCATAAATCTTGTTATATTGTCAAAGTCTTACCTCTTTGTGTTGTTTCCCTAGTATGTGTGTTTGCCACAAAAGTTCACCCTTAATCTGGATGTTGCACAAAGTACAGCTTAAGTGCCCCAAACGATTATATGTACATTTCTAAGTTGAGGAAATATTTCAAGATCATACATAACCCTCAAAATTATAATTCTGAAATTCCAATTTGTAGATACTTTTAAAACACTATTTTCAAAGGGATGCTGAGGAAGTGAAGCCCACAGCTTAAGTATTCTTAAAAACATTCCATTACTATTACGTTTCAGGGTTTCAATTTATAAGCAAAACACTATATTGTGCTAGGCAGGAGTGACCAAATTGTGTTACCACTGGTGTACCATCCATTCATTTCAAAACAATACTGTAAGATGGTACATGAACCGATGAAGTTTAGGAGACACTGTGCCATTGCAGGTTTCAGAGTAACAGCCATGTTAGTCTGTATTCGCAAAAAGAAAAGGAGGACTTGTGGCACCTTAGAGACTAACCCATCTATTTGAGCATAAGCTTTCGTGAGCAACAGCTCACTTCATCGGATGCATCCGATGAAGTGAGCTGTAGCTCACGAAAGCTCATGCTCAAATAAATGGGTTAGTCTCTAAGGTGCCACAAGTCCTCCTTTTCTTTGTGCCACTGCAGGAGGACTACTAGAACATCAAATGGTACAAGAATAGATGTGTAATTTCAAAATATTTGTAATGCCTTCAAGTAGACAAGATTTATAATGTACTAATTAACAGCATTCATTCTATATCATGATCCAATAGCACAGACCCCTGCACTGGTGCAGAGCTGCCCGGATTTTAATGAGATGTCAGACGGGGCCAGTGCTTGCAGACTGTGATGCAGGATCAGGGCCTATCACTAAGGAAAGGTGACACTGACTGGCAACTTCGCTGTCCCAGCTAGTTAAGGACAAAGCATAATCGAACAGAAGTAAGGGAGGTTTTCCTCCTGGGGTGTAACTATCCCTCCAGATCTCCACCACACAGCTAAGGAAACCAGCGCCTCACAGGCGCCGGTCACTGTTCCGGGGGGAAGGGGTCGAGTCCAGGAACGTTTGCGAGGGTTTCTCTGGTTCGGGCACGAGGGGAGCATCGCAAAGTCGGGGCTTTCCCCGGGAACCCAGAGAAGTCCGGACTTGCTCCCGGCCCAGCGCGGGGCAGCCAGAGCCACAGTCCGCCGTGCAGCGGCCCGGGGGGACTGGAGGGAGGCCGGCGGGGGGGGGGGGGAGGGCAGGCGGGACCCTGAGTCTAGGCAGGATCTTCGTTATTTTTATTACTAAGAGCGCGGGGGGGGTAGAGTCCCCCCCGCCCGGCACCAGCCCCCGGCGGTCTCGGCGCTATTGACGCGAAGCCGCTGAACCTCCGGGGCGGGCCGGGAAAGGATATTTAGCGAACGGCGCCTCGATTCGCTTCTTCCCGGCGCTTTGTCGCTGCTTCTCCCGCATGAGCCGCCGCAGCTCGTCCTGCTGCATCAGCTTCCGCTCCGAGCCCGGCCCCGCCGCCATCTTGCCCCGGAAATGCCCCCGCCGCCACTTCCGTTTTAGGAGCCGCTAAGCCCCGCCCCTTTCCCCTGCCAAAGGTCTCGCGTTAGGCGAAGGGGGCGAGGCCAGAACCTGGAGTGAGGCGGAGGCGATCGACCCGGGTTCCAGCGTGGGGGCGGGGCTGCGTATAGGCCCCGCCCCTTGCCCCGCCCCTTCGTCCCGCTTCGCTCCTCTGTCAAGGGACTTCGTGGCTTTGCGGTTTCCCCTGCCAGAAAGCGGGGAAGTGACGACTCCAGCGACGTTCACTGCCCCTTACAGGGACCGTCAGCGGCAGACGTCGCCCACGTGTCCAGTCGCAGCGTCATTCACAAATCCGAACTTGCCAACTTGCCGATGACGCAAAACCGCCCCTGCCGCGGCGCCCCCGCTCAGTCCACGCCCCCCTCCGACGCCCACGCCAGCGTGGCCAACTTTCTCACCTCACCAGACTGACCGCCCTAGCCCCGCCCCTTCTCCCAGGCCCCGCCCCCTGCTCGCTGCATTCCCCTCCCTCGGTGGCGCGCTCTCCCCCACCCTCACGGGGCCGGGGCCGCCGTCCGGTTGCCAGAAGCGAGCGCCCTTGCCCCGCCCCCTCTCAGAGACCCCACCCCCCTCCCGTCCCTCCCTCTTCCCCGCCCCCCTCACGCACGCTCCGCGGGCTGGGCAGAGCGCTGGGACGCGGGAGGAGGTGAGGGCTCCGGCAGGGGGTGTGGGCTCCCGGGTGGGGCTGGGGATGCGGGGGCTCGTGGTGCGGGAGGGGGCTCCGGGCTGAGGGGTGGGGCCAAGGGGTTCGGAGTGTGGGAGGCGACTCCCGGCTGGGCCAGCAGCTTGGAGTGGGGGGGGGGGGTGCGGGACCTGGGCTGGAGGTGCAGGATCCAGGGTGGGGCCAGAAATGAGGGGTTTAGGGTGTGGGAGGGGGGCTTCAGGTGGGGGGGTGGGCTCTGGGGTGGGGCCAGGGATGAGGGCTTTGGGGTGCAGGAGGAAGCTCCAGACTGGGGCAGAGGGGTTCAGAGTGTGGGAGGGGGCTCAGGGCTGGGGCAGGGGGTTGGGATGCAGGACTGGGTGAGGGGTGCAGGCTCTGGGCGGCGCTCACTTCAGGCAGCTCCCCGGAAGCGACGACGTGTCCCTCTGGCTCCTAGGCACACGGGCTACCAGGGGACTCTGGATGCTGCACCTGTAAGCAGGCACTGCCCGCGCAGCTCCCAGTGGCCGTGGTTCCCAGCCGGAGCCAGAGGGACATGTCGCCGCTTCCAGGAGCCACGCAGAGCTGGCCGCTGTGGCCAACTGGACTTTTAGCAGGGAGCCACCAGAGTCTCTTTTCGACAGGGTGTTCTAGTCCAAAACCTGATGCCTGGCAACCCTACCAAGCAGCTCAATAGTGTTAATGAAATCCATTCAGTGCTCTTCCTCCTACATTTTTTTGCACACCAAGTCGATGTCATTACATCTCAATTAAGTATGTCCACAGAAGGGGCATTCCAGGGCTTCTTAGGCTGAGATCACTATAATCTGCAGGTGAGGAAAAGAAGTTTGCGGAGGCTAACTGAATACTTTGCTAAAGCCAGGTGCACTTTGGAGAGAACAGCACATTAGACAGGGCTTGATTTTATCCAAATGTGTTTTTCGCAGCTCCGTGGTAGGTAGCCCACCCTGTGATGCAGGGAAAGATGGCTAATGAAGCGGGCAGGGTGGGGGAGGCCCTCACAGATGGACGGTGGGGTGGGATGGGACAGGGCCGGACCATGTGCCCCACTGGGGCGAGGGTCACCGTACCTCCAGCGATGAAGCCTTACTAAAGGATCAAAGGTGGAGCTAGCTTGATTTCGGCACCCCTTTATGCTTTCCCCTGGCTTGGCCTGGGGCTAGCTGCCCAGCTGTTTTCAAAAATCAAACCATGGAAAAGGGGTGGAAGAGGTTTGGTCTCCCCTCTTCCTGATTTGAATTTCCTCCCCCTTACCAATGTTAAGGTATTTTTTTTCTATAGGTTAATATATTTTTGATTTCACCCGATTATCATATACATCAATTCATTGCCATGATACTCTTGCAGTTGGATGTTCTGTCCAAAACATTCCAGAAGCTGATGTTAGTTCATGTTTCTATGGTTGGCTGATGTCATTATGGACAAAATTCCCTCTTACATTCTACTTCCAATTCCCCAAAACTTATGGGTTACCTAAGTTTATTTATGCCAGAGATCATAGGTCTCAAGCCTCATGCTAACTGCTGAAGCCAGTGTCTTACAGGATACAAGCCTGTAGGTTCCTTGCATTACTACTGAATATAATAAAGCAGAATATAATGCAAAGTAGAGAAAATAATAGAGGTAAGCTAGCCCACCAGGCTACAATGCAACAGGCTTCTGAGAAATGTCTGACGCTAAATGAGCACAAGATGGAAGAGCGGTTGGTAAGCAGAAGGAAGTCTCCAGAAGAACTGGCTGGGGTTGTAGCAATTTCCTTTTAGGGAAAAGTCTACATTTGTGAAGTAGAGGTTAGCTAGGGTAAGCCTAGTTAGCAGCAGAGGCCAAGAATGCTTCTTTCCCATTTGCACTTAGGTAGAAGGGTATGTCCTCCTTTCTCCTGCGTGGACGTTACTTAAATGTATGTGTCACCTCCACATTGTAGCCACTCATCTTGGACCATCTTGAAGCACTGTCTAAGGCAGAACATTATTAGCAGAGGTCTCCATGGTGAAAACATTAGATCTGTGTTCCATGTTTCACTGGCTTCATTTTTGCTTCTTCATGCAACTCAAGGTGGTGACATTTGTATTCTGTATGGTTGTATGTTGGGTTGCCTGCTGGCCACCTCAGAGACTGCCTTTCTCCCCTACAGCTGAGATCACCAAATTATTTTCTGTTGTGAAGCTGCAGATTAAGTCACTTTCCTTTGCAGTTCACCTGTGCCTATGCAAACCTCCCCCCCCCCCCTTTTTTTAAAAAAAAACAAAAACCGCAGCATTTTGCCTGAGAGACTGAATTCAAAAAAGTCAAAGAGTTCTTTAGAGGAGTTAGGATAGAACATTGGTTGGGGCCATTGGCCTGAAACAGTCTGAAATGGTTTTGAATGCTCCTACTGAAAAGCTTAAGCTATGAATAAACATTTTTACAAATATCACTAGCTTTCCAGTAAAATATTACATCTGTTTTTAGCCCCAGAGGTTACTGGGCTTTAAATCTATTACTGCTTCCTCCTTCTGTAAGTGTTTGGTGGGGAGAGGGGGAAGGGAGAAGAGGTTGTCCATATCTTCCATGCCAGCCTCATTAAGTGAAACATAATTCTTAATTACATACATCATTATCGGAAGATGTGTGCCATGGTATCAAATATCCACAAGTAGTATTTTAACTTCATTATATTAAATTCTCAACTAACTTACCATAGAATGGTGTTACTGTATATTAAAGTACAGTCAACAGGGAATGGATTAATCCGCAGGATTTCTGTACTATACACCACACCACAATGATCAGACAAGCAACAAAGAAATTGATTATATTTTCCGTATTTTATTTTCCTTTTTCCCCTTCATTTACTGTAGCACAATAAGTTAAATAAAAATATCAACCCAAATTCTGTACTGCCACATGGGCCACTGCAAATTGGGAGTAACTCCAATGAAGTAAAAGGAATTATTCCAGATTTACACCATTGAGACTAACAGCAGAACTTGGGTCAAAGAGAATACCACTAAAAGTTTGATATTTTAAGTTACTCAAACCATAAGGAGCAAGATGTTCTATAATTCTGAGATTTTGCAGCTCTAAGAATGTTTTTGTTTGCACCACAGTGCAGCCAAAAGGGGACTTGAGGAGGGGAGGTAGGGGGTGAAGGTGTGGTTTTACTCCAATTTACAAGTTGTCTTTTATGAAAGACATTATAGGAATGTTAGCTTGAAACATGCAAATAGTTCCAAAGTAATACAGCAAATGAGGGAGGTGTTGAGAAAAATGAGGCTAATGAAAAGACAAAGAACATGTTTATCTTTTATTGAGATGGCAGGGGGTGAAAAAGTGCTGTGTTTTGTTTTCAAGACAGGAAGGAAAAATGGATTCAATAACTGAATGGGAAGTGTGCTTATCCCGTATAATTAACAAAACAGTATTGCTTAAATTTGAGTTCTGAATTCATGTTTTAGCTTTCAAAATTTCCATTGATTTTAAAAATTCCCATTTTCTGCCCTCTCTTCCTCAGCAGTAGTCCACTGCACTTTTTTCAAATATTGAAAATGATTTTTTTGCCAAAGATTAAGGCCATGATTGTGGAAAAAACAGATATAAATCTTTCATATTTGGGAAACTACTATTAGTCAGTCAATCCACACTAAAAATCCTTGGGGAAAACTTTCTACATGCAAAGTCATTAATTTTCCCAAATGAATTAACTCATTTTTAGATTTGGTTATCAAAATAAATTTTCAGTGCATATTATACTGCTAAAAGAGATACAACAAATATCCATGTTCTTTTGAATTATACAAGCAGCAATGACATTTTAAGATGCAATCTTAATAGATTTCACTTTTATTACATTAACTGAAAGCCTTTGCCTATTATAGCAGAACTGTGATGACTGCTCATAAACACCACAAAGATTGCACTGTTTTTTCCCCAGATTAAAGAACTACTAAGGAGCAGCAGTTATATCTAACCTGCCCTGCCCAGCTCTGCTCACAGGGAAACACTTCTATGCTACACACACTCCTGAAAGTTTATTAAATGTAAAATAAATGTTTAGAGCAGGTGAGGACTAATTCCTCACTTGATAAGAGGCTGATCCTGCACCCATTGAATTCAGTGAGAGTTTTGCCATTGGATTAAATGGTATCAGGATCTGGCCCAGAAGCAGTATTTGCTGCCCTGAACCGGGGCATCACTGGAATGGATATAACTCTGCTCCTCTCAATAGTACTGCAGTCCCAGGCAAACATAGCATGACCATAGTGCTAGCACTGAAAGCTGGTATCACATTCCTAATCACGAATATAATTACTTCCTATCTTAAAAACAGCTCTTCCTAAAAATTTGTAATGAGAAACAAAATACATTCATTTTAAGCCAAGAGCTTGTTTGTCAAGTTTCACCCTACTGCAGACTTTTATAGACCATGACCATTGGGTGTAATATTGAAAACTATTACCACTTTAAAGGAATACTGCAATTTAACAGAAAAGTGCAATTTAACTGAAAATATGGTCACCTCATCTAGTTATATTTGGTATAATATAACATCTAATTCTTTAAAACTTTCTTTACAACAAAAACTACTAATTTTTAAAAAGCAATAGAGCTACCATATTGCCCATCTAATACCAGATTGTGACACTCTGGAAGTTCTCTGATTACGACTGCAGGAGAAATGTTGGAGGACTGCCACTATTTTGAGGTCCGTTATTTTATTAGGAATTATTTAACTGTATTGAAATATGATCAACACTTACATTTTCAAATTTTTTTTCTGGTAAAGAGAACTTACCTTAAAACAACTATAAAAACACAGAGATTCTCATGCACTTATCTGGCAAGCGATCCAGAACACCCCTCCTCAGAGTCTAATGTAAGTTGAGGGTCCTTGGCTTGCCACCAGATCAAGTGCTTATTGATGAATGCTTTCCTAGTAGAAGTAGTAATGAAATGGCAGCTCTCATTATGGAGATGCTAACAATGGCAGGACATTTTTAAACCTCTGTTTTGAAATTTCACTTTGTAATACACATTATAGATTAATAAATATTCATCCACTAATTCTCAAGGTAATAGACATTATCAATTGCAATTTTCTGTAAAATACAGCAACTCAGTGAAACACATAGTCAAAAAATACTATGATAAAATATCTCCATTCTCAGAGCTTGATTGGACTGACCATTTCCTGTCTAAGCAGTATGAATTATCCAGTTCCATTTCACACCATTACTCAAAAGGAGAGTATACCACAGAAAACATATACATGCTTTATACACAGTATATCAGAAATATGTATAACGAAAAAAGTGCCAAGGTGTTCACTGAAATTTAAACACTAGTTAAATTAAGTACCATACATTTTACAGTACATTCCATTTATTCAGACAGTTTAAGGCTAAAATAGTTACAACCTCCACTGTAGTCAAGTTTTCCTATATTTATGAACACATACAAGTGTTAAATAGGTATAGATGTGTGATACTATTTATTGCTCTAAATGTTCTACTAGAATGCTAGATGTCCCAACTATTGTATCAACCTGCCTTTTTCAATCAAATTAAAGTCCTACAGATGCAACCTATGTCACTTGTATGGTTTTCCAAACTTGTCTTTTGAGCTGTAAATAATTTTGATGACATAATGTGAGAAAATGTGAGAGTAGAGAAAAATGAACAATTTAACAATAGTGTCCTTGTAAAAAGAAAACAGTGGTGCAAAGTTGCCCATCTCTTGGAATTGTATAATGTACTATAGTATTTAGTTAACTAAAACATGCATAACCATCCACCACAAAGACATTTCTGTATTTCTTCAGGGAGGATTGTTTTCTTTTGAAAAGAACAACTTTGAGTGGTAAATGTGACAACCAGCAAGTAATGATTGACTAGTACCAGTCTAAACAGACTGGGCTTTAAAGAAAAAAAGAAGCTGAATATGTGCTCCAAAACAAAGAGCAAACTTTTCTTCTTGCTCACAGAGCAATTATTTCTCCTATTTATTGAGAGATGCCTCATTCTGCCAGTGCCAAGTTCTTTGATTGTAGCTTATCCATTTCTTGACCAATACTTCCTTCAACTGTGTCACACTGGGCAAGAAAACCCTGAAAATAAAAAACACAAACAAAAGTTAAATATGAGAATTACTGTGGAGTGATAAACTATTTCCCCAAGAATAAGAATTTTTTTTTACAATGACAATGCTCCCACCATGAAGTTGGAGGTAAAGACAACTCCACAGTTTCTTCTCGGTTCAGAAATGGCCACCACTTTTGCTAGAGCTTATTAAGTAAGTGAACAGAAAATTCACTTCATCCATTACCCAGTAGAAATCTAATATATCAGCTCAATGAGGACAGCGAAGTGCCACCAGGCCAATAATATTTAGCATCACCAATCAGCAATGGCGAGGGCGGCAGGGGGGATATGGCCTATTAACTGTAAATCCCCTTTCCTGTTTTCTCATGTACAGCTCAACATGTCTCTGTACTTGCACCAATACTGCAAAGAATTCCTGTCCACTGAAAGCTGTATCAAACCAAACTAAGCAACCTTCATTAAACCTACAAATCTTACATCTCCCAAATGCTCTAGGGCACTGGTTTTCAAACTGGTGGGTGGAGGATGGGACTTCGGCCACTTAGCTGTCTGGGCCAGGGCAGGGCAGCAATGGGAACAGCATGCAGGGAGTCTCCAACGGTGGTGGTAGGGAGTAAAGGCATGCCCTGACAGCAATCTGCTGATTTCCCCTCTGCTGCCTTACCCTACCTCAGACAGCCTGTGGCAGTGAGATGCTCTGGGCAAGGGGGTGGAAGACAAGCATTGGTCTGCTTCGCGCTGCCTTGGGCTCCTCTGGGGATGGACCCAGCCAGATCCCACTGCTACCCTAGGCATGAGCCCACCCATTCCTCTCATTGACTCACTTTCTGTCCCTGATGGGCAGGAGTTGGCAGGGGAAGGAGGCCATGTTGATGTGACTTCTTTGGAGAACGAGGGACAAAGCACTAAAACGAAAAAAGCATTTCGCAAACCTGTGCTCTGGGAAAAAGTGAACCCCATGTCTCACGCTGGGCAGCCATGTGCAGAAAGGGGATGATGGGATTCCCTTCCCAACTCAAAGTGGTAGTTCATTATCAACCTAAAATATTCAGTAAGGGATACCCCAACCAGTGTATGGTTCTCACCCACGACTGTGAGCTCTCACATCTCATCAAATACCAACTGCATAGGGTGTCTACTGATTGCCCATCAGAGAGCAGGTAAGAGCTGATGGTCCCTGTCACAGTTCACGACTAGAATCCCATGATTCTCTGCTCTTAGACTGGGTCTCTGGCTCCAGCCCCCTGTGTACCAACCATGACTGCTCAGCAGGCCCAGCTGGGATTCACACCTGCAAGTCTTTCTTCAGGAGCTGTAACCAGCAGTTAATACAATGGAAAAGTACAAAGTATTGTTTAAGCTGAACAGCAGGGGCACAGCAAAACAAGAGAGAAAAGACTGTAAAACAATCACTTCCTTTGTTTTCAGTGCCGGTGTAGCCTTCCTGGTCCCATGATATTAGAGAGACAAGGCTGAGTCCTGAAGAAGAGCTGTGTAGCTCGAAAGCTTGTCTCACCAACAGAAATTGGTCTGATAAAAGACATTACCTTGCCCACCTTGTCTCTGTAGAACAATGAAGCAGTCTATACGCGAGTCTATCTCTGGAAGGCCCAACTGCATCAGACTCCCTATGCAGGGCATGTCTACGGCCCAATCTACATCTAAAACTAGAAAAATGTCATGCACTGAGCAATGAAGTTAGGTTAACCTATCCCCTGGTGTAGACATGGCTAGTTCAATGGAAGGATTCTTCCATCAACCTTGCTACTGCTTCTCAGGGAGATGGACTATTTCCATTGATGGGGAAACCCCTTCCACAGATGTAAGCGGTTACAGCGGCACAGCTGCAGCGCTGTAGCTGTCCTGCTTTAGTGTAGATGTACCCCATGTCAGCCTGCTCCTAGCAAACAGTCCCTGTCAACAACTCCCTCCCAGCCACAAATGTCACTTTTATCCCCCCAGAAACCCTATGTCTTAGGTTCCCCTGGGTTTACAACTTGTGATTCCCCTTCACCCTTCTTGACAAACTGGTCCCTGGAGCTGCATGGGGCAGGGATGTCAGTCAGAGGGGGGCCATCAAAGCAAATGGGTCTAGTATTGTGGTTCAAATGGATAAGTGGGTGGTTATTTGAAGCTATTGTTCTCTTTCCTGCATACCTACAACCAACACCTGCTTCAATTAAGCCTTTGTAATCAAATAGCAAACCACATTACAGCAGCAAAACATGTAACATTCATGAATTACACAGCAGCTCCAAGTCCCTCACAGTCCCAAAAGCAGTCTTGTATCCCCCACAAGAGGTGAAGTGAGTCAACAGGGAGACTGGCAGCCTTAAAACTCGCCTGTTCTAAAGAAACAGACTGATATTACACCACAGAGAACCACTGGCCTGGTGGAAGATATAATCCTCCTCCCAGGACCCTCTTTGAGGCAGAGTTTCATATTAACCATTATTTTAATACAGCTATTTAAATATTGTAATGTAGCTGAATGCACACAATAAAGCATGTAGCACAGCATGTTAATTTTATGTATTTAAAAATTTAATAGGGTCAATCAGCACTTGGGTACCTCACATCAATAAAGCCAGTCACTAACAAATGCATTCTTCTATAAACTTTACAGAACCCCCTGCCATTAAATTAACGGACCACACAGGGTAGTAGGCCAAATCAAACAGCTGCTGTCCATTTTATACTGCAAACTGAAACACTTACACCATTGGGAGGATCAGGTGCCAGAGAGGTTTGTGGGCACCACTGAGAACACTACTATTCTAGTGGATGTGGAACATGGAAACTTGTCTGCCTTGTAGACAAAATCACTAGTTCACTTAGTTTCACTATATTTGTATCAGGTTTAATTGACTAATTTTAGCAATTAAAGTGGATACTTACTTTTTAATGTTATATTATTTATATTACAGTAGCAATTAGAGACCCCAATAAAATTGGGAACCAATTGTGTTAGGCCTATATAAGCACATGGATAGTCCTGATCTCTGCTCAAGAGCTTACAACCTTAGGCCCTGATCCTGCAACTTGAAGCACATATGATATCCTGCACAAAACCCCACTGACTTCAGTGGGGCTCTGCATGAGCAATGGGGTATGTCTGCATGGAACAGCTTCCAGGATTGAGGCCTAAGAAAGAGCTTCCTCTATAAGATATAAAACTCTTTTCTTAATTTATGCACATTTTATGAAGAGTCACCTGCCAGAAGTTTTTAATGCCATCTACAGAACGCACACTGATTCATTAACAGAAGCTTTTAGTATTCACACTTGGTGCATTGTAACTGCTCTAATTGCAGCATTACCAGAGAAGACAGGTTGCTGGCTCATATATGCCCCACAGAAGGCATGGTCTACTGCCCTCGCAGGTGGACAACCTATATCAGCACTAGTAGGACTACAGAATATTTATTTGGCCAGAATTAACTTTCCCTATCTGTTTGTTTCATCCATCTGTTGTGCACTAAGTTTTTAAGTTCTTTAGGGCCAGGACTGTCTTTTTAGGTCATGTCTGTACAATACCTACCAGGATGGGGCTCCAATCTGCGACTGGTGCTATTGTAATACAATTTAAAACAGCAGCAGCAGCATCGCCTACCTACAGGTGCCATTCTCTTTTTTTCTGGAGGGGTTAAGATTCTAGTAAGAGAACTCCACTATGACTTCATATTGAAAGCAGCGTAATCTGGGGATAACTGTGTAAGCAACACACAATAGGAACAAAAAAGTATTTACCCAGCATATTTCTTCTCTAACACAGCTTTCATTCTTGAGGTAAAGGAGCTCAGGTCATAGCAAAGTAAATATTATTTAAAAGAAAAAAAACACAAATATCCTAACTCTGTTTCATACGAATTGATGGGGAACTCTGACTCCTACGCTTTTTCACCTGTCTACCAAGGTGCTATTTTTATGGCATACATGTCTGTCTGCACTTGCATTACTGCACCCCATACAGATGCAGGAGAGCTAAAGTGAGAAGTGTTTTTTCTTGCTGGTAATCAAGCAGATTTCACATCATCATACAGCCATGGGCACCAACCACTAGCATAATTTGTAAATATTTGACAACAACATAAACTCTAACTCCATCCCTTTTTGTATCAGTTTATAAAATGTTGGTGCGTTACTGCTCTTAGAGAGGCTTGATAACCCATCCCTACAAGAGATCAGCCAAAGCCTGGAAATCCAAGGGATCTCCTGGGCTCTAACCCTGGGCCTTTTATTTTAGCACAGAGGTGGGCAAACTACGTCCCGCAGGCCACATATGGCCCACAGGACCCTCCTGTCCGGCCTCTGAGCTCCTGCCCGGGAGGCTAGTCCCTGGCCCCTCCTCTGCTGTTCCCCCTCCCCCGCAGCCTCAGCGCGCCAGACTGCTGGCGCAATGCTCCAGGAGGCAGGGCTGCAGAGCCCGGTCTGACCCGGTGCTCTGGGTGGCACGGCTGTAGCGCCGCCAGCCACCGGTGCTCCAGGCAGCGGGGAAAGGGGGCAGGGGGAGTTGGATAGAGAGCAGGGGAGTTCAGGGGCTGTGGTCAGGGCTGTGGATAGGGGTTGGAGCGTCAGAGGGCGGGGAACAGGGGGCTTGGATGGGGCAGGGGTCCTGGGGGGGCAGTCAGGAATGAGAGCGGGGGGTTGGATGGGGCAGCAGGGGACAGTCAGGGGTGGGGAGTCCGGGGGTGGTCAATGGGGCAGGAGTCCCGGGGGGCCATCAGGGGACAGGGGGGTTGGATGAGGCAGGAGTCCCAGGGAAGCCATCAAGGGGAAAGAAGCAGGGGGGTCAGATAGGAGGCGGTGGCCGGGCCTGGCTGTTTGGGAAGACACAGCCTCCTTTAACTGGCTCTCCATACAATTTTGGAAACCCGATGTGGCCCTCAGGCCAAAAAGTTTGCCCGCCCCTGTTTTATTAGATCACACAAACTGCTGCTGTGCAAGTGCCCAAAATTTATTTAATGCAAGACTCACCTGAACTTTTTTCACCAACCCCTTCTTTTTCAGTTTGCAATCACTGAAATTCTCCGGCAGATTCTGCAGTAAATAAATGAACAATTTGATGGTTGGTTCATCTTGAAAACAATGTACAAAACGTAAGGAAAAATCTGTATTATATATATATATATATACACACACACACACACATATTCAATTACACAGTGGAACTCTTTTAACAAGCATAGTGATAATGGCATGTCTACTTAAACTGGGATTCAAAGGAATCCATTTCCAAAAGTCTAAATAACAAAGGTTCAGTGACACAGCTAGTCCATTTAAAGCTACATGCCTGGTATTCTCTGAAGCTTATTTACAGGAATTAACAAATGTGAATTGGTGTTTTCTGGCATAAGTTTCCTGTTGGGCATTCCTTTGTTCATTTATATTGCTTCAACTTCCCTGCTCATGACATTTGTTACACTAGCTGAGTTTGTGTGTCTGTTTTAACAAGTTTTAAATGCTTTGTACTTTTGAGGGGGCCATTAAACAGGGCTTTTATTGACATTAACGTGGTACAGTTTTGGACAAAGTTAAGTAACAGGAAAAACTGGTACAGCTGTAGGTGAATAATGTGAAAGTAGAATGAATTATATTGAAATTATAATTCATTAAAGAAATGCTACTTGAAGGGTTTGTTGAAATATAGTTGTCAGGAAGAGAAACATTAAGGAGTGTGAGACAATGGGTCCTCAAACTAATTAACTTAGAGCTCCTACTGAGCTAGGAGATTGGTAAACATTAGTATGCAAATAAGATATGTCTGTATATTTGTCAGTTTCTGCTTCCTTTTGTCTCTTATGTTAAATTGGCTCTGGCTTAACTGTACAAATAAGTTAGCATGAGCCTCAGAGAGGGGCTCACATATATCTGGGTGCATTGGCAAAGCGCTTTGCTAATAAACAGAGTGGTCTGACAAATTATGTGAGTCCTGAATCCGACTTTGACAATTTGGAGGTTCCACTGAGATGGCAACCATCTTCACTGGGGCCGTGTGACTCCTGACTGTTCTTAGGATGGCCATGGCAAGCCGGCACCTGGGCATTTGGCCCGAGCGGTCCTCTGCCAGAACGGAAGGGTGCATGACCACAGCGAAGTCTACGCCATCGAACCTGTTGGTTCCCACTCTGTTCTGGTTGGGATCCCAGGATCTGACATCAGGAATCTGGTCAGGTAATTATTTCTGTGTTTTGTCCAGACTGAGGACAGTCTTGTCTCTGTGTCTATCCGTCCTCCCTGTGGTGTGATTGAGTCTGGGCACCGTCTCCGTCCAGGGATCGGCTGACCAAAGGGTTCCTGTCCCCACGGTCTGAGTGAGTGAAATCTGCACAATCGCAGCCGCACCGTGCCTTGGGTAAAACCCTTGGTGTGAAAGCAAGGGCGATTGAGGCAATAGCCTGTGGGCTCCTTTTGTGTGTTGCACCACGCATCGCTCTGACGAACCTGACTTTCCTTCTTGTGTGATTGGTGTGTAAAGTCTTCCTGTATGGGTAACCAGACGTGTGAGTTGGCATAGTTCCCTAAAGGAATGCTGGCTCATCTTATGTATTTTAGGAAGAGCCTGGACTCCTGTAAATTTCTGGAAAAATGGTCTAGGCTAACTCAGGAGAATCCCAAAATTCAGTGGCCACTGTTAGGATCTTGGGACAAAGACCGAGCAGACGTCTTAAAAGACAAACTCGGCCAACCTAAAACTAAATTGGCAAAAGGAGAGGTTGATTGTTTCATGCAGTGGTGGGAAGAGGCAAATCATAGGTGGACAGAATCAAAACTTGCCCCTCTCAAAGATTCTGGCTTCTATCCCACCAGATGCAACTCGTTTTACTGTTGTTGATTTGTGCTCTGCTTTCTTTTCTGTCCCGGTTCACCCTGACTCCCAGTTCCTGTTTGCCTTTTCTTACAAGGGGCAACAGTACACCTGGACCACACTGCCCCAGGGGTATACTGAAAGCCAGTCATATTTTTCCCAAGTATTAGCCCGAGACCTTGCTGACCTTGTTTTCCCGTCCAGGTCCACACTAGTCCAATATATAGATGATCTACTCCTCTGTTCCCCTTCATTGTCTGCCTCTGAAACTGACTCTTTAGTGCTCCTTACTGCCCTAGCAAATAAGGGTCACAAAGCTTCTTGCTCTAAACTACAACTCTGTCAAGCTTCTGTCACATATCTTGGCTTTCTCCTCTCCCAGTGTTCCCGTGCACTTTCTCCCACCCGTGTCCAAGCTATCCTTAGCTTTCCCCGACCCCGCTCCCCATGCCAGGTTCAGAAGATTTTAGGCATGGCTGGATTTTACAGACAATGGATTCCCCAATATGCCTCCCTTGCAAAACCTCTCTAGGAACTCTCGCGATTCTCTGTGCCTGACCCTATGCCGTGGCCCCCTGAGGCCAATTCTGCCTTTGTTTCCCTCAAACAGGGTTTGGCTTCTGCCCCTGCCTTAGGGCTGCCTGACTATTCTAAGCCTTTTACCCTTTTCTGCCACGAACAATCTGGGTGTGCACTTGGAGTTCTCACTCAGATGCACGGAGAAAAGAACCGCCCAGTGGCTTATTTCTCTGCCACTTTAGACCCTGTTGCCCAAGGCTTACCCCCCTGCCTGCGTGCTGTGGCTGCTGCAGCGCGCCTAGTCGAAATGTCTGATTCCCTTGTTCTCCGCTCGCCTCTTACCCTCCTGGTCCCTCACTGACCTCACCCTGCTCCAAGACTCTGCCCCAGAAACCGAGAAAGAATCCTGGGTTGAACCAGGGTTGCTCTCTACATCCCGATTCTTTTTGGTGCTCACCTACTGGTTCCTTTGTAGCCCCCTTTTCACTCTACCAGTCTCTGGCTGCCCTGCTACACAGTGTTTCGCATGTCGGAAAGGAGGGGATGGTCTCTGCTGTAACTAAGACAGGATGGTGGGCCCCCCCATTTTAGCTCTTTTGCAGCCTGCCACTGTGCAGCCTGTACCATTTGCCAAAGCCATAATATTGGTAAACCTGTAAAAGTGGCCCAGGGGTTCCAGGGCCTGGCTCAAGCACCGTTCTTGCATTGGCAACTTGATTTTGTACAAATGCCTAAGTGTCAACAATATGAATTTATTTTGTTATGGTATGTTTATTCTCTGGTTGGATTGAAGCCTTTCCTTGTCGCAAGGCTGACTCACTGTCTGTTGCCATGTTTATTAAATCATATTATGCCTGCCAAGAGAATTCCTGCTACTCTGTCCAGTGATCGGGGTACACATTTTACTGGACAACTTGTTCAACACCTGGACCGTATATTGCATATCAAACATCTGTTGCACTGTCCCTACCACCCACAGAGTGCAGGTGCAGTTGAAAGACGAAATGGTGTACTTAAGAATAAGCTTGCTAAAATTTGTGACTCTACAGGATTAAGCTGGCCAGTAGCCTTACCATTAGCCCTTATGGACATAGTGCTGGCGGCAAAAGGAGGGACTTGTGCTCTCATTGGAAAAGACTGCTGTGTGTATATACCAGACAACACCAATGAGGTAATAGATCGTGCTAGCCACTTAGAACAAATCGCATATCTTCCCCACGAAGAGCCAAGTTCTTTATGGAAGTGGCTAAATAACGTTTTCAATTTCTCTGGCATATGAAACTGGTTGTTTCAGGGAGCCCTAACTCTCCAGTTTGGAATCCTAATAATTTTTCTATGTTTTCAGTTACTTTCCTGTTGTAGCCAAAATTGTGTCAGGCATGCTAAACAGATAGCTGCCCCAAACCAGAGTGTTAATTTGATGATTTTAAATATCACTGAGATAAAGAGATAAAGAACGATTGATATGTGCAACCCAGTAATTGTTGGTCATTGTGTAGCTTGACCAAAAGGAGGGATTGTGAAAGTAGAATGAATTATATTGAAATTATAATTCATTAAAGAAATGCTACTTGAAGGGTTTGTTGAAATATAGACTTTGGCTTAATTGTATAAATAAGTTAGCATGAGCCTCAGAGAGGGGCTCACATATATCTGGGTGCATTGGCAAAGCGCTTTGCTAATAAACAGAGTGGTCTGACAAATTATGTGAGCCTGACAAATTATGTGAGCCTGAATCTGACTTTGACAATAACAATCACATATACAGTTATAAGAAGATAGGACCTGAGTCTGAGATGTGCTAAGCAGACAGGCCTCCCCTTTCGACCTGCAGGTGCTTAGACTTTCAGGATAGTAGGCCACAAGAAGAGGGAAGGATCAATCTTTTCTTTTATCCCTAGCCTAATGAGCAATCTCTTAAACTGTGTTTTCATTTACTATAGGAGTTGAAAATATACCAGACACCTACACGCCAGAGGCCATTATAAAAAAGTTGGGTTAGGGGCACCAGTGAAGTCTAGGGTTAACTCTTGGGTCAGGGACTGTGCCTTTTTTTTGGTCTTAGTGCAGTGTTTAGCACGCTATGAATGTTACTAGAAACACCACCACCCAGACTCCACACATATACCCCTGCTGAGAGAGAGGAGGGCTGTGCTACTGGGATCTGTTGAGGTTTCTTCCTTAGCATCAGTCTCTTGAAAAAAATCCCCTTCACTCCCATTCCCCCTGGCTGGTGGACAGGTAAGGAGTTCTCTGTTCCACATATCACCTTAAGAGATCCCTAACTGTTTAAGTGGAAGTTGTTTCTGCTACTTAAGCCCCTTCCTAGTCTGACTTGGGGGGTGGGGACTTCTACCACTTTAGCGTCAATAACTGCTCAGGCTTTCCCAAGCTGCAGCAGTTTAAAGCTGATATAATTCTTGTCAATTTTCAGTGCTGCCCACAGGGCTCAGAATAGCATCAATGTTAATATTAATTTCTCTCCGATGGTAAGGAAAACTATGAGCAGCAGCAGAGGCACCACAGATGTCCATCTGCAGACTCAGGAAGACAGCACTGCAGCAGTGCACATTTGGAAAGTCCTTTTGCAACCATCAGGATAGACACTTTTTTTTTTTTTTTTTTTTTAAACGAAAGCTTAAATTCTTTAGAAGTTGGTGATCACCACTACCGCCACCCAGCACCAAACAGAGAATTTCTCCTACTTGCCTCTGAAAAGTTAATTTTTTTAAGTCCTGTCATAATACAATCCATAAGTCCTCCATATCTCCCTCCTTCAACGCCTAATATGGAGTGATAAACCATACAATTGTTAGAAAACATATCCATTCATTCCATGAATCCACTGGTTCCCAGTGTCTAATCTCTCTCACTATAATGTACCTTACATCTAATTGGTTGGTTTTATCTGCCTTACATGACCTCGGTTCCTTCAGACTTACAGCACAGAGCCGATTCAGGAGTATCTCTACCAGTAATTGAAGAGATTCCACATAATCATACAGCCCTGGGCAACAACCACTAGCACAATTTGTAAATATCTGACAATATAAACTACGTAACTCAATCCAAGAAGCAATACTGGGAGGTCAAACACATTCTCATAATAGTTTTATCAACCCACTCCATGTCCACCTTCCAACATCTGACTTTTCAAATGCTTATCATTTTAGGTGTCACACCAATCTCTTGTAATAGCTAATATGTAAGTTTTATTCACCAAGATTTTCTTTTAAAGCAATTAATGACATATTGCCCAGTACAATGTATTGCAATGAGCCCTTATTCATTGCAACTCCCTTAACATGCATCTTTCTATTCCAATGACGCAGGCTGACTAAGGGAAGTCTACTTTGTTTTTCTTTCACAAATTGAATGTGTTGAGGACATTATGAAACAATGAAAAAATAATTTTTAAAACTCCAACATGTTCAAACATCAATGCTAAACCCCAAAATAAATACCAACAAAATAAATGTTAAATCAAAACTAAAGCCTTTGGAGTAAATTATATAACTGCCACTTACAGAAGTTGAAGTTATCTTTTTATTATAAAAAATTCAGAGCAAAGTTTTCTAGTGGATTTATTTTGTGGTAGGAAATTTTCCAACTCTACTGAAAGAAAGTGCACACACTCTTCCATCTGATTTTCTATAATGAAATACCATTTTAGTAATAAAAATACCATATCTAGTGAGGGTATGAAAGAGGCATGAGTCAGGGTGTTCAGTACCAAACCAATTTTATCCCCAAATTACTAAAAATTATAATCTGGAGAAACAGAGATCAGGTAAACCTAATTATTAATTGTTTCTCAAATTCAGAATGAGATTCCATTATTTGTCACAGAGGTTCTTACTGTGCCCTGGGGATGCCATGATTTAGACAAGCAAAATAATTTAAAGATTTTAATAATTATACAAATTTACAAAGAAAAATAGGAAATAAGACAACATGCTAGTTGCTTTACAAGGTCTTCTTGTGTCTGCAGACTGGCAGAGAGCTTCCAATACAGATCACACTTTCTACAAGAGGGAGGAGATCTGCCTTTTGCCCAGGGAAGTGTTTTCTACACTCTGAAAAATTATTTTCAGAAGTAATTATCTACAGTAATTAGAATAGACTTGACAGTTTATTGATGGTGAAGGGAAGTTTGTTTAAAGGTATCTGATCCCAGTTTGGTTTGTCATTGATAAATTAAAATAGGAATTAGCAAAATGTCCATTTATAAAACTATGAATTTTGGTAACTGGAGGAGAACTTTAACTCAGTTAAAGGAGCCACTCAGAGATTACACATTTAAAGTCTTAGGCCCCAGTTCTGTAACTGCATCCACACAGACAAATCCTTGTGCTTCTACAAAGACCCACTGACATCTCAACAGGGCACCATGCAGGAGCGAAATTAGAGTTCTTTGTGTCGTAACTTGCCAACTTGTTTAAAGAATGGTTTGCAGGTAGATTAATGAAGAGTAAGAATTTTAAATTGAAATTAAATCCCAGAGTCTCTCTGTTTTACCTTAGTCAGTTTACGTCTCCTCTCCAGGAATACGTTGTCCAACTATTCAGGGTTTAACAGATGAAGCTGGTATTAAACCTTAAGTCACAATAACATTTCAATATTTAATTAAAATCAAGCTTAATAGTAAAGTTAACCTAACCCTAGGCAGTGCTTATGCAAGACTCTCTCACCAAGTGAACTTTGAGCTTTGGTGGTGGCATTTCTTGCAGAGCAGTGCTTGGGCTAAAGAATGCTTTCTACTGCATAATGTATTCCAATACTGTACAGTGAGCTTCTGTTCTGTGTGTTCTGTTGTTTCTTTGTCTCCTTCTCCTCTCTTCTCCTAAACTGCATTAATTTCAAAGAGCAATGTATTAACTTTTGTTCCTCAGAGGTCCTGATCCCAATAATAATCTCAACAATCTTTTCACAGACTTCAATAGACAATGGATCAGGTCCAGAGTTCAATGCAAGAGGAGAATACACCTCTTAGTGTTGGGTTGGATTCAGAGAGCAGGGTTTATATCAGTTCATGCAGGTGTACCCAGTTAATAGATATGTACTAACTGCTGGTCAAATTTATATTCATGACTACTATCTGTCTTGGGAGTGATAGGTCTTGGAATCATGTGGAAATTTTATTTTTATGTTTTTCTTACAATTCCATTCTCTAAATTAGCATTTCTGTTCCACAAATGCTTAAAAAGAACTTGTAAAGCTTGTAAATGAGTGTAAGCATAGATGATCTATACTAAAGAATTTCTGCTACTTAAATATAATAATACCTTTGAAGTTTATAGTATTGAAGTGTTGGCTTCTTCTTTTAACAATCCCTCCATAATCTTATTGTGCCATTAAGTTTGGTGAGTAAGTTGCATAAGCACACCACATCATTAAATCCCAATTCTAATAATTATGCAGATATTTGAGCAGCTTCTTAAATACTAAACAAATAAAATAATAATAATGAACTACCATATAAAGAGGGAGATTTCTGAAGGCACAAGGGTGCCTACCTGCTATTTGTACTTTTTTAAACTCTCCCCCAAATTCTTGGTTTTATGTTTATTATTCACATTAATACACCAAGGAATGCTTACAAAGTAAATATTTGCAATTAAGAAAAACAAGAAATTTACAAAGCTTCAGAAATAAACTTGCATCATTCTAAGCACTGAGGGACAAAACAAAGTTTCATCTTGACATGAAATGTCTGTGCTCCCAGTAAACTGTAATACATCTAACAAATGTTTCCTAACTGTAATATTAAATATATTTTTTTAACCCTCGGTGTGTTTGCCAAAGTAATCAGTATTTAATATGAACATATCTAGAATTTGAATCAAGTGAAAACTGCAGCATGGGTTAAAAATTAGGGGGGGGGAGAGAGAAGAGACTCATTTTTGCTACCTTAAAGCAGATAAATACGGAGCTTGCTACGTGTAAATCACACTCTTTCCCCGAAGTTGGTATTTTCTTGATCAAATCCATTTCTTTTAAGAGTGTAAATTTGTTTTAATATTTTCTGTCTTCTTAAGATAAGAACTGTGTCCTCACTATAGCTGGTATGTCCACCCTGGAGAAAAATGTCTTCCATGCATCCATGGAGACATTTCTGTTTATTTTGCTTTTTAAACAGGTCAAGGACATCAGAAACCAATTATGAATTTGCAATTAAAATTTCATAGCAAAGATGGGTAAAATATAGACTTGCATATATCACTTAAAACTCATGACAGGTGAAATTAGTCTAACAGCTCTTTGCGGCAGGGGCTATCTTTTTGTTTAGTTTATACTGTGTTTTAAAAAAATGGGGTCCTAGTTCATGGCTGGGACTCCTAGACACTACCAGAATACAAATAATGAGCAACAACAACAAGGATGTAAATTGTAATTGATCACTTTTTTCTTTACAACTATCATTCTAACTTTGACTGCTTCACCTCCACAGTAGGCAGAAGTCTTCAAAACAGAAACTTCAATACTTCCTATAAATCACCAACTTTGTAAAACCGCTAAAATCTTATAGCCCTAACTGAAGCTGAAAGTCCCCTGTCTGACATGCTGTACATAATATTGTATATCAGAGAGAGGGGAAGTTTTCTACTTTGGCCATGAAGTGAGAGTGAATTTCCAAGGTAGTAGCTAAAAGTAGTTTTTGCAAAGAGCAGAAGAAGATATTTTGCTGACTACTATCTAGAAGTTCGAAGGACAGAATGAGTGCATTCCATGTGGTCACATTTGATTTTGGTTATTAACCTCTCACTGAAATTAGGGACCCATACTAGAAACCTTTGTTTCTAGTTTGGCCAATCCAGGATGTAAATTCTCAGCCAGGTAGCAGGCTAAAAAACCTGAAGGTAGCTTTTTTGTTTGGCTTTGGCATTTACTGTGTAACTCTAATTCTTTTATATTAAAATATGAAAGTTGGGGATTAGATGGCTCAAGATATACAGCCATTCATTCACCTCTAAATCAAATTAAAATCCAATCCAGGCTAGCCCTGAACAAAAACTGACACAGTCTGACAGCTGTTCCATGTCCTACATGAATTAAACTTGTGATTTCAGCCTTTTTTCTAAAGCACAAGCATCAGCAGTACAAATGACATCCTTGATGGGCAATCTCAGAAGAAGCTACAGTTTGACTGGTCTTGGAGAGTAACTACCTTTTCCCTCCTCGGTCTGGCCATTGCAGGGTAGGCTTGAAGAGCTGTGCTTAGACTGAAGTGATGGAAGGTGGCAGGAAGGTTATTAACATATCAACTATTTTTGAAAGAAAGCACACCGAGACAAAGAAATGGTGTAAATTGAATTTGAACTAAAAACTGTTGATTAGGGGACAGAATTAGTTCAGCAATAGCCCAAAATCTACTTAAAACAGAAGTCACTGTCTATATATAGACCATCAGAAATATGCTTTGATGGGACAATGTTGCCAATTTATCTGGATGTGCACCTGGCAACTTACTTAGCATGGCAGTGAGCTATGAACGTGGCACAAAAGCACGACAGCAGCAACATCAACTCACTGACTAACTTAATTATAGTCATTGTCATCATCACCACTAGATACTGAGACCTGGGGATTTATAGGATTTGAAATCTGCCACCTAAAACTGATTCCCTGTTCCAAGGTTCTTCCCCTGTGGAAGATTCTACACATAAAAGGGATAAAAGAATCTGTAAAAAATGGAGATTTGGTTTTTGAGTTTTAAATGTTTTAGCTGTTATAGAAAGAAATTAGTGTACTTAATACTGTTAATAATCATTTTGTGGTGTACTAGAAATTAAACTATGCCGTTGGTAACAAAACCTCAAAATTTACATCTCTGTTAAAGTTGTGGCAGTACAAAAGCAATAAATAAGGTCACCTAAAAATCAGTTTCCTAAAAATCCTATTCAGTCCTCACAACAGACATATGCTGGCAGAATTAGGGTGGGGGCCAAATTAAAGCACCTCTTTAAAGTGGATTCTCTTTCCCAGGCTTTACACCAGCAACCCATTATTACAAAGAGACTAAGGCCCTGATCCTGCAATTGGATCAACACAGGCAGAGAACCCTAGACTCACGTGGAGCCCTTGTTAAATGGATGGGGCTCTGTGTGAGTGTAAGGGCCCACCCTGTGCAAATTCATCGCAAAACACACTATAGGTGACAATAGATATGGTATGCAATACAGTTATATGAGGGAAGGGAACTCTTCCAGATAGCATGATCCAGTGGATAAGGCACTGGACTGTGAATTAAGAGACCTGTGTCTAATTCCCAGCTCAGCCAGAGTGTAGCCCTGAACAAGTCACTTAGTCTACCCTGTATTTCACTTCCCCATCTGTAAGGGTGAAGGTATACTACGGTACTTCCTACCTTACAGGGGTGCTATAAGGATAAAATCCATAAATGGCTGTGTGACACTCAGATTCTGCAACGATGAGCTATACAAGTACCTTGATATAGTCCAAAGAAATCAGTCCAGTCCTAGTTTGCAAATGTCTTAAATACAAAAATTATAAATCCATGTTTGACTAACCAGAAGGCTCACCATTGTTTGTGCCTTCCCTACCACCAAACAAGCATTAGGAGGAGAGCGTCTTCCTAGTTTTTGTTGGACCCTTAATGTTACTGTAACATATTTTAATTTAATAGGCTTTAGCAGGACAAATGAAAAAGGGTAAAACTTGAGTAAAGGATACCCATTTCATGTGGACATAACAGGCTGCAGCCCAATATGGTGCTCTTCTGTATTATGGGGATGCATACATAGGCATTAATGTCACCATTTAGAAATCGGAGTTGCCATGGACACCAAAATGAAGAGGTCACTGAAGACATACAGGAAAAAGAACTGGATATTGAAGAAAAAGGGAGCAAACCAATTAACTTGTTTTTCAAAATAAACCAAATTTAATTTGTTGTTAGTATTTAAAAATATATAGAGAACAAACTGTTCTTAAAAAAAGGCAACAAACCAAAAGCTTGTTTTAAGGAATATACAACCCCTTTGTATGACTATTTACTCACAATGGCATCTATCTGTTCCAGGATCTTCATGAACTGCTCAGCAGTTCCTTTTATCCTCTTGTCCAGGTGGTTAAGAGCTTCAGCTTGAAGATCTTTTGCTAGAAAGCCCTGTATGAAAAGAAAAACAATTACTTTATATTCCAAAGAACATACATGCTGCTATTTAAATATGAATTAAATAAATTCTGGTGCAAAAATTTTCATTTAGATGTTTGAATGATTTTATCATTAGAGGAATAAAAGCTTTCAATTTAAGAAGAGTGACCCTTTTTAAAATAAAAGGGAAAGTAGAAGGCCCAAAATGCAGGCTACCTTTCATTCTCCCTTATACCCCTTTCAAATATTAATGTTGTTCTATATATGTCCTCCCAAATAAACAACCCACATCAAAACAAGTGAATCAATATAATGACCCTAAACTTTAACAACAGCATAGCTACCATAGCTTTCATGAAGCAGTGGTCTGGCCAAATATTAGTTTGGATATTAAGTTTGTCCCCGTGCAGTGCAGGAAGCCACATGATTTCCAGAATTGTTGACAGAAATCATGCAACTAAATCCACACACCACTTTGTTCTCATTATTTTGCCAACTTTTGCCCAGAGTACATGAATAGGGCCCTATCAAATTTAATGGGTTTTAAAATTGGTCAATTTCACATTTTCAGCTGTTTACATCTGAAATTTCACAGTGTTGTAACTATGGAGGTCCCAACCCAGCAGTGGGAGGCACTCAGAAGCGGGCCTGATCTCCCCCACCCCCTACGCTGCCATGCAAGAGAAGGACAAGTCCTGTCCCTCAGCCCACTGCAAGTCCACAGCTCAGCCCACTGCCAGTCTGGGGTTCCGTCCGCTGGCTCCTGCCAGCCAGGGTCCCGGCTGCCAGCCCCGCTCAGCCAGCTGCCTGTCTGGGATCCCGGCCCTGTCCATATAGAGTGGGTACCTACCTTCTCCCTGGTTCTAGTCCATTCTCTTCCTCTCTCTCTGCACTGAGCTGAGGGTGGGAGTGCACTGAGCACAGGGCTGGGGATGAAGGAGCAGGCTGGGGGTTGGGGTGTAGGGTCTGGCTGGAGCTAGAATGAGGGAGGGGGCTCAGGGTTGGGGCAGGAGGTTTGGGGGTGGAGCACTTACCTGGGCAGCTCCCATTTAGTGCGAGGGGTGCAGGTGGGAATGTGTGTGTGTGGGCGGGTGGGGTGCAGGAGCTCCCATTTGGTGCTCAGGGTGGGGGTGGAAATGTGGGGGTGAAAGAGAGTCAGGACATGGGGTGTGGGGGGACTGGGTATGTGTGGGGGGGTGCAGGAGTCAGGGCAGAGGGCATGTGAGGGGGTGCAGGAGTCAGAGAAAGGGGTGTGGGGGTGCTGGAGTCAGGGTTGGGGTCATGGGGAGATGCAGAGGTCAGGGCAGAGGGCTGGGTGTGTGGGGGGAGGTGCAAAGGTCAGGGCAGAGGGCTGGGGGTGCTCTCAGCTCCTTGCCCCGAGCGGCTCATGGCAGGGGGCAGGAGGGAATATGCCCTGATTCCACCCCCCTTCCCCACGGCCCCACCCCCACCTCTTCTCCGCCTCCTCCCCGGAGCAGCAAGCGCGCTACGGCTCTGCTTCTCCCCTTCCCGCGCAAGGGCCATCAGGTGATCGGTGGCAGGGAGGGAGAGGAGGAGGGGCAGGAACCCAGCACGCTGGGGGAAGAGGCGGGGGAGGGGGGAGCTTGCTTGCTCTGCAGCAGCAACCGTCAGGACCAAGCTTCTTCACCGTGCCATAGGTTGCCGACCCCTGTCCTAGCACAATAGACCCCCAAACTCAGTCAGGGTTTGTAGGACTTGTACAATAAAAATAACCTGATGCCACTACTTAAAAAAATTGCAATTAATTAATTTCAACAAAATTAAGACCACTTAATAACCACTTTTCTTAAAATCCTGAAAAATCTGAACAGCAGACTTTCTGGTTTCTATGCCAGTGACATCACAAGCAACTTAAACAGATGTCAGAAAGAATCAATCATTTCTGCACCTATATTTTCATTCCCTCTCTTTTTGGTACTTGTGATGTCACTCAGTGGCAAAGGAATCAGAAAAACTGCTTTGAATGGAAAACATTACAGAAGAGCTAAGTATTATTATTGCTCATATATCTCTGGATCTAAAGGACATAATTTGTTTAATATACAGTACTAATTACTTTTTCCAACAATAGCTACATATTTTCCCCTCTTTTGGGAACACAGAAATAAGTATAGCATTTAGAAAACTTCTACAGGTCACCTGTGAAGCTAAGAGGTGAAAAACCAAAACATCACTGGAAAGACAGAATACATTACATGGTAGTTGTTTCTGAAGTAGGGAGAGTATACTATACAAATATATGAGACGCAAGGACAAGAAAATAATTTACCTTTTGGATGCCTGTGAACTCTTTATTAACTTCCTCCAATTTGTTAGCAATTTGGTCCACTGACTTCTCCAAATCTTTTAATTTTTTTAATTCCACCTCTTCCTCTGGACTATTCTGCATAGTTTTAAAAAAATGACAAAATAAAATATTTACCTTGAAATCAATCAGGTCACAAACCTATCTGAGTAAAATGATAATGGGATAACATTTAACGTAAAAACTAACGCTTTCAACATCTCTTATTGTCATATGTCCAGCATCATCAACTTGCCAACTTTGAGTAGTCAATCAAATAAACTCAGTTTATAATGCTCAATTATGAATATACTCACTACTGCAATGGATATATTGCACATAAATACAGTAAGAGACTAATTTGAAGGGAAAGACCAACCAAGGATCAAAGAATTTATAGTTTTTACTAATATTAATGCCTCATGATAAAGCTTAACTTCCTTACTATCAACAATTTTCCTGCCCGCTGCTGGTGACAACAACAAAGCCAGGTGCCACTTCATTGTTAGGGATATGATTTTGTCATGGTAAAATTATGCATAATTCATAGCACAGACATGGTGCATCCATGTGAATGGTGCAGCCACGCATTACCAGTTCATTAGTTCGCTTTGTTCTAGTCCTCTTTGAAACATGGCTAGGTTAAAGCAAATTAACAAATGATTAATGAGCAACTGCTAATCAATGCAAACTAACAGGTTGTTAAAATGCAGCATCAGGGATCATATAAATGGAAAAATTAATGGGTTCTATGACAGTGGTGACCACTGTGACATAATCATATCCCTATTCACTCTAAATGTGTGACAGCAGAGTCAATACCAACAGCTAGTTTTCTGCACAAAGGCTCTGAACAATAAGGGCAGAAAAGAGCAGAAATCCAGAAGAGGAATGTTGGTAGAATGACAAATTAGGCAGGGGCTCACCATATGATTAGGGCCCTACCAAATTCACGGCCATGAAAAACGCATCACAGACGGTGAAATCTGGTCTCCCCCCGTGAAATCTGGCCTTTTGGGTGCTTTCACCCTATACTATACAGATTGCACAGAGGAGACCAGCGTTTCTCAAATTGGGGGTCCTGACCCAAAAGGGAGTTGCGGGGGATTGCAAGGTTATTTTAGGGGGCCAAGGCATTGCCACCTTTACTTCTGCACTGCCTTCAGAGCTGGACAGCCAGAGAGCGGGGGCTGTCGGCCGGGCGCACAACTCTGAAGGCAGCGCAGAAGTAAGGGTGGCAATACCATACCCCCCTTACTTCTGCGCTGCTGCTTTCAGAGCTGGGAGGCTAGAGAATGGCAGCTGTTGACTAAGGGCCCAGCTCTGCAGGCAGGAGAGCAGAAGTAAGGGTGGCAATACCAGACCATGCTCTGAAGGCAGTGCCACCACTAGCAGCAAAACAGAAGTAAGGGTAGTGGTACTGCAACCCCCCTTCAGAAACCTTGCAACCCCCGCCCCATCTCCTTTTTGGGTCAGGACCCCTACAATTATAGCACAGTGAGATTTCAGATTGAAATAGCTAAAATCATGAAATGTACTATTTTAAAAACCTTATGATCACGCAATTGACCAAAATGGACACTGCATTTGGTAGGGCCCTACATATGATGCAGCTTCAAAAAAATGCGCAGGGTGCATAGAGTTATGAGTTGTAGGACACGAGAATGAAGAAGCGTGTGTACCGCCAGATGCACACACAGAGTGCACACTGAAATACGTAAGTACACAGTACACTTGTCTTTCATTACACTGATACTCATTTTGAGCAGATTCACCATAAGCAGCAATTAAGCTCTTGAACAGGAATATCGACAGATATAAGGAAGAGACTTCACAAGGTGACATATACCCTTTTCCCAATCAGCATAACTTTACAACCATTTTTAACTCCAAGTGCTGATAATGGCTGTTCCATTTCCTTCAGGGACTTTCCTAGGGAAAAAGGAAACAATTATTCTTTTATGAATTACAAGCCATCTGAAAAACGAGAAGTAGTGCTTTTAACTTGGCTTTAGGGTATGAAGTCCAAAATGCTTTGTCGTTTCATAAATGACTATTTAACACTGTTCAGTAATTGCTTTTGAAATAAGCTACTCATTTTGAATAAAAAAATTCCAACATTTTAGTATGCTTTTTAAAGGAACTGAGTCAAATTGTGTACACTTCAAGCTGAATTAGATGAAAAGTACCATAGCAAATGAAGTAAGGAGAGAAAATATTTATTTTGCTTTCCAGGGATTTCCATTTATACTATCAAATTTACAAAATAAATATTCATTAAGCCTTTCGTTTTTTGCCAGTGGTTATTTTTCAGTATTTTGGATGATCCATGTACCCACCCCTTCCCATGAGTCACACTGCTTCGTAGATGTGAAACTGGCTCACAGCTGATGGACTTGGCAAAGAGACTGAAAGCAGCAGGAACAATTCTCAGGTTTCATTTTATACTAGTAAGTATGAAACTGACTTTAACACTGATTTCCTGGTAAAAGCCTACTCAAATAAAATCCAGAAGTCTTATAATTAATTATGCTTCCATCCCATCTCATCCATTCACCTAATATGTCAAAACAGTATATTATTCATGGCCATTTCTAGGACTGACAAGAGAATTAAAAGTTATATGATTAATATAATGAACAGTGAAGAGATAGGTAACTTAATCCCCATCTGAATTAAAATTGGCATTTAATGTTGAATCTAGGATACCTGAGAAAAACATTTTTAAATATTAGCTACCTTTGCATATCAGTTTCTGAAAAAGAACTGGAACCCCAGTGACTTGTTCAATAAGCAGAGCCATGTCTTGAAGTGTTGGTTCACTGTCTTCCTGATGAGAAGAAATCTGAACAGTGTGTTTTTCATTACCTGAAAAAAAGACAACCCACAATTAAGTTTAACCTTAATTATAAAATATGAGGCTGAATGAGTCTAATATTTAATTTTAATAATCTTGAAAGGCAACTTTCATTGGAACCACAAATACCTGTCTACAGCCTTAACTTCATGAAGTTTTGTATCTGAATTTTCTCCATTTTTTTTAAATGATCATAGGCTGTGCAAGTGAGGAGCCCTGTTCCTGCTAACAGGAGGAGGTCCACAGGATGGGGAGGGACAATGTACCTTTGTTCTACAGGTCAAAAGTCTCCAGCTAAATATTTTTCCCAGCCACCATCCCACAGAAGAGAGCCTTGATAGTTCAGACTTCCTAACGTCATACCCATCAGAACTTCAGTAGTCTTTAGAATCATGGCTACTGTTCTTCAGATGTTAGGAAGGGCACAGGAATATAGCTCCTTTTCAGCAGGCTTTGTAATGTCCAGAAACCTGTTGGGTCTCTTACGGTCTACAAAAAGGGGAGGAAATGTTGATAACAGGCTTGGGGAATCAGTAAAACAAAGAAGAACCTATTTACTCCTTTTACTGCTCCCTAGCCCTCATGCATGGGGAGCAATCACCTCCTTCCCCACTTCCCCTGGCTGCTCCACCTAGAAGAGGAAATGAAGATTCCCTCCTTTACTCTCCCAGACACACTCCTTCCCCTTGAACCTGAGCAGCATATTCAGCACCTGTGAAAAACTGCAAACCTCATCCATATAAGGTCCATTGAGGTTTACCCAAGTCCACCCCTGCAATGCTGTGAAGACATATCAAGCCCCACTCAAAATCTTAGAAGGCTCCAATGAGCTTACATAGGCTCCTTAGCCAATCCCAAAATAGGGGACTAAAAGTCAGCTAAGGCTCAGAAAGTTTTAGGGTATCTCTGGCTCTCTCAGAGGGCTCATCTCTTGCAAACCTCAGCAAATCCTCAGGAAGGAGGAACATGCCCCCTAATCTCTCCTCTTCCATACTTGCTGCTTTCTCCAACCCTCCACCCTCATGGATCTAGATTCTAAGGTCTGCAGAACAAAACTCCCTGCCCATCGGTGTCAGGAGGTTCACAGGGAGTGAACATCGGTTAAAACAGGGGCCTGGGAGAAAATCAGGATGGGCATTTCCTCCCTTTTTATGGGCTTCTACAGATCTATAGAAAGAGAGGAACCATCTCCACAATTAACTTCATTAGGTAAAACTTTTTGTTTAGATCTACCTCTGCAAGGAAGAGTGCTAAAGATTTGCTTTTTTATTTTAAAAGAAAAGTGGTCTCTTCAGCAGTTATTTACTCGCAAACCCCAGCAACATTCTCAAAATAAAAAGTTGGTAACTTTTGAAATTTGACTTTAACCCACAAAATTGGGTTGTGGTGTCAGCTAGGGAATCCAGTAAAATAAGTTCTATTTCTCGCCTTCTTTGCCAATTATTTGCTAAAAAGTAGTAAAAAAGATAGCCTAAAAATACAGGTGTTCAAAAAGTCTATCAAATTAAGGAATCTTTTTTCCAGGTAATTTCAAATTTAGTCAAAAAAGTCTAGCTTGGTTCCAGATCTGACTTGTTTTAGGCCAAAATTACCTTTGTGGGTGTTAGGGGCAATGGCTAAATTTTGGCTTACAATGGAAATGCAGTCAAGACCTTAGCAACTATCATCACTCCATACCATATTGGGCAGCAAATTGGTTAAATGGCTATAATCATAAATTCACTGTGAATGGGAGTAGGCTGCAGTGGAGAGAAGTGACTAGGTGAAATACCACCTGGGTTAAAACTGGGGCTATTGCTTGTCCATTTGTTTACTAATTACCTAAAGTACAGCTGTCCCTGTAGAGTCGCAACATTTACTGATGATTCTCAAATTGTTCACACCTTAAATGGTAGTTATCTTAAAAAAAAAGATTCAAATACTAAGAAATTAGATCTAGGCAATGCCTCGTGGATTTTAAGATGGACAAATGCAAAGTGATGCATCAAGATGGAAAAATCAAAAGATAATTTATACATTGTGTTGTATACCTCTTTTCTACTTTATCCCATCAGTTTCTATGCCCGTCCTATGCCCTTGTGTGTGCACACACCTTCATACATACCTTCTGTCACTCCCTCACATTAACTTTTACCAGGCACCTAACAACCAGAGGACTAAACCTGATAGTCATAGTTAAGGCTACAATTTAGTCATGGGTATTTTTAGTAAAAGTCATGGAAAGGCACGGGCAATAAACAAAAATTCATTGCCAGTGACCTGTCCATGACTTATACCATAAACATTCCTGACTAAATCTTAACAGAGGGAGGGGAGGCACTGCTGAGTGGGGTGTTCCAGAGGGCCTGCTGCTCAAGGGGGGGCGTCCTGGGGTCAGTGGCACAAGCTGCCAAGGGCTGCCGAGAAGTAGCTGCTCTGGCCACCCCCCTGCTGATGCTCCGGCCACCCCCGGGACCACTGCCAGGGGCCGCCGAGCAGTGGCTGCTCCGGCCACCCCCGGGACCACTGCTCAGGTGGTCCCTGGGGCCATCTGCATCAGCTGCTGCTTGGGTGGTCCCCGGGGCCGCCTGAGTAGCCGCCAGTGTGGCTGTCCCCAGGGCCACTCCAACAGCAGCCGATGTGGCTATCCCTGGGGCCACCCTCTGAGCAGCCACACTGGCCGCTGCAGAAGTCACAGAGGTCATGGAAAGTCACAGAAACCGTGACTTCTGCGACCTCTGTGAAAGACACAGACCTTAGTCATAGTCCACTGTGAAGTATGAGGGAGACACAATTATCCAGGGTAAAGCCCAAGTAAGAAGCCAACTCTTTACTTCCCAGCTGCTGGGAAAAGGAAGAGTGCTTGTCTGGACTTCCTTCCTGGTGGCTCTGTCTTTTATATCAATCTCTGTTTTCTTGTTTCACTCCTGCACCTCCTGGCTGCTGGGAGGGTAGGAAGTCTCTGTTTTTGGCACCATTTCCTGTGTGTGCAGGTGATGAAGACCCCCTTGGTGCGCTGGAGTTGGTCCTCGCTGGTACCAAAGTTGGAGACCTCCTGGACTATGATCAAAGGTATCTGATAGCGCTTAGCCATTGCATGGGGCTGTCCACCCTATGTCACCTGTCGTGTGCTCCAGGCGGTGAGGGCAGCTTTGCCTCTTGCTTTCCTTGAGCAGGTCCTGCAGGAGGTTGCTCCCCACTTGCCTCTCACCCCAGGCCCTCTGGAACTTGTCATCAGGCCCCTGCCCCACAAGCCTCCCAGGCCGCCCCAGACACGCAACCTAAGTTGTCTGAACACCAGCCAGCAAATCCACCTCTGAACCATGCCTAGGAAACATCTCCATGTGCTCATGCTTCATACTTTCACTTCCTTGCCCTCGTGTCCCACCCTAACACCAAATGGCGGGACTTGTTGCTACCTAAGGAGGGCGAGGAACGCCAGTGAGGCAGTCTGTACACCATGCTGGTCCCATGGCCTACTGGGGATATCAACTGGTGGCTCCTTCATGAAGCCATAAACACAGGTGTGTACCTGGCACAGTTCACAAACTCCCTTGACACCTGTCCTTTCTGTGGCAAGATGGAGACCTTGGCGCACACCCATATGGAGTGTGTCAGGTTACAGCTGCTCTTCCAGCTCCTCCAGAATCTCTTACTGAGGCTCTGGCTGCATTTTTCCCCATACCTCCTGATCTTTGCACACCACATCTGTGGCCCCACAAACTCGCAGGACCTCCTTATCAATCTCCTGCTGGCGACCAGGTGAAGGAAGCTGGACAAGGGGGGTGCTCTGCAACTGTGGGACCTATTTCCGTTCACTTGTACAGTTCCACCTCTGACCAGAGTTCCTGTGGGTGGTATCCACTGACTCTCTGGATGCCTTGGAGCAGTGAGTACTGTGGGGGGATCTCTGCTCTGTGTCCCCTTCTGGTTACCTGATTTTTTTCCCTACAACCTTCACTCCCATCCTTGTTTTTTCCATTTGTTTTCTCCAGTATTCAGTTGTGGCCGTGTCCACTGGTCCCTCCCCTCAGATGAGGGGGAGAGCCTTTAGCTAAGGTCAGGCTTAGGCCCACCATCATCCCCTCTCTTCCCCCCCAATTCCACAATACGTACACACCTTCCAATTTCTGCAACAAATGTGGCAGTGATTCTGTAGCTAACAGCCTTCTTTACTAAAGAACCCCGATTTATCTCCAGATCATGTCCACCCTGTGCACTGAAGGAGGCACGGGTCAAGTAGAGAAAAAACAGTATGTGATAATGTAATTAAAGACTATCAAAATGCATACTTACAAGGCAACAAAATAAGGCAATCTTAATTCTGACATTCCTTACTTTTGAGTGCTTTACCTCGCAACCTTAATAAGGTTCCATTTAACCCAGTTTTTGTGAGTGTAATTAAAATGAAATTGGCCATATCCTGCACAATCAATTTCTTGTGATTGCAGTGGTCAGAGACATTGGCTGACCTCTGGTTGTTTTCAGTGTAGTGTAATTTTTGAAAGCAAGGGCATTGTGCAGTTACGAATTGCTCCTCTATATTACAGGTAAGAACAATTTAAAGGGCTACTATAAATTTCTTAAAATAATGACAACAATGGTGAAGCAAATAAGAGCCAACCAAACATGGATTAGACAGCAATATTCATACCCTGGAAGAGATGTATGTTAAAGTTCCTACTGGAAAGTTTCTTGTATCTTCCTCTGAAATAGCTGGTATTGGCCACTGTCAAGAGACAATATACTGGACTAACTTGACCATGGCTGTGATCCAGCCTGGCAATTTCTATATTTCTCCATGATCAGGGAATTGCTTGAATTTCCCGTATGTTAAACACAATTTTAAGACCTAGAGTAGCAGAGGACTGTGGTCAAGGCTCATCCAGACTTGACTGGCAAGAGTCCCCAAAAAGCCACATCCAGTTACCTGGGATTGGGAGAAGTAGATCAAGGGTTTTAGCCCATGGGAACAAAGAGACACTTATGCTGCTAATAGCCAGGGCATCAGCAATACAGGGAGAGGCTCAACTGGAGCCTCTGTGTCTCACCCACCACACACAATAATGTCAGTAGATCGTATTTTACAACTTGGCCTCTGCACATTATTTTCCGTCTACTGATTAGCTGTTTATTCCAATCATCTCTGCCCAACTTCCTCAAAGTCCCTGCTGACAAATTCACTCTCCATGCTCTTCTCCATCCTTCTGCGCCTCATCTCATCTCCCCTCCTGCTCTCTCATAGTCACACTTTTCCTACTAACTCACTCGTTAACTCTTTAATACCGTTTTCTTGCCATTCTCTATTCCATAATAAAAAACATGTAATTAACAAGATCTGTTGATCATTACTTTGATCAGTAGGGATATTACATTCAACTTGGAGCCTTTTGCTTTGACTGCCTGCCTTCAAACATGCTAATGTTACAGGGAAACCTGCCCACCCAGGAAAAAAGGAGAAATAAAAAACAACTCACAATTAGTTTCCATATACAGTTTGAGATACGTTTTTTTCCAGGCCTTGTGCATGTAGGCTGGAATTTGTTCCCCTTAGCCTGCGAGTTCTCTCCCCTTTCCTCAGGTGTTTTATGATAATGACTCTTAGCACTCAAGCGTCTGTTTACAGCTTCTAAGCTAATTTCAGGTTCTGAAATTGTTCCTGCCTTTTGTTCTGCTGTTTGATTAGTTCAGGCTACTTTATTATCTACATAGCAGTGGCTAGGACTAAGTGAAGTCTATCTTCAATTGTAGATGTTGTGAAAGATTTTTATCTGTTAACCCAAAAAACAACTTGTCTCTGATATTTTCAAGTTTTGCAGTTTCAGAGCTCTTATGAAATATTCAACATTTTCCCTTGGTTTTTGAATTCTCAGGTGGAAACATGCTCTTCCATAAACTACATTTCTTTGAGGTACAACGTATACATCAGACATAGCCAGAACCCTCTCACACTCATCTTTGTGACGGTCTTCAGTAAAGTCAAAGGATTTAAAGATATGTTCTGCCTGCTTCCCCATCGCACAGATTAAAGAAGCTAACTGAATAGCTCTAGTTTCTTGGTGGAGGTCTGCAGCAATCTGAAATCCTGTAAAATGCTGCTTCCAGACTGTTCATTGTGAAGGCCTGTCAAAGCAGAAGCTCTGTGAGGCATTGAAGAGAGCCATACTGATGAGATCCTGCAACCTTTGTTGCTTTGTTCCTGCTCTCCGAAATCTTTGTTGCTTTATTCCTTCTGTTTGTTCTCTTCTGGCACTAGTTTACTTCTGACATCTGCCATGTACTTATACATGGTAGGTTGCAAGGCTGCTACTAGAAGGTCAGGCTTCTGTATCAGATATATATTGACTAGAGAGCTTACTTCTCAGAAATACACACCAGATATGTTCACTATAAGATCCTTTAATACTCCTCGTGGCTGACTAGTATAATATGGTTCACCATTCCGTTACAATGCTAAATCAGAATTTGTGCCTTATTACTCTGGGCAGTAAACAAAGAGAGAGTCAATCCTGCCCTAGACAGATTATAATCCAGGATATTTAAAAACAAATAAAAGGCAGGGAGAGAAACACAACATTGCTATTGTCAGACACTTACACACACACCTACAACACTAGGATCGGGGCCCTACTTTGTAAACATGAGGTAAAGTCAACAAGAATGAAACTGCAGCAAAAAGCTCCTGTCAATAGATTAAATATCTAGATCACTGCACAATTGTACTACAATGATGAACTACTATATCCTTTTTGTCAGGAGGAACATCAGCCTTCTTGGAAGTTTATGAGTTTTTCTCGTCCGATTTCTTGTTCTACCATAAATCAAGTACTGTTTACCTGTGTAGGTATTTCACAGTATAGGTAATAATAATATAGCACTTTTCATCAATAGCTCTTAAAAAAGCTTTACAAAGGATGATCAATATCTTTATCCTCATTTTACAGACAATGAAACGCAGGTAGATAGGTGAAGCAATATACTCAAATTCATCCAGGTAGTTGTTGCTGTATCCACAAGACCATATGGCCTCCCTGTATTTATTAAATACATCAAAACTGTTGACACATTTTCCAAAAAGATCTTGATTTTGTTTTTGTCAGTTGCCTAGGCATATATTCAGAAAAAAGAGCATTAACTCCCATGTTACCTATGTTGAGTTTAGTTTGATTGCACATGGGCAGAAGAGTCTGCAGGATCAGGTTATTAGTTTTGTTTCAGATCTTTATTACAGGGACTCTCTCTTCCTCCTTGAGTACAGAGCACCTAACACAACGAAACCACGATCCCAAATTTGGGCTTCTGCCACTGCGCTATTCAGATCAAGGCAAAGCAAAGAGGATTTTTTGCGGCTGGTTCAAAGCCCTTGTGGGGTTGCGGGATTTGTCGTTTCAGCGCTGCAAGAGCCACAGGCCGGGCACACGGGGTCGGACGCACGCAAGGGATACTCTGAGCCAGAGAGGGGCGCTGATCGCTGGGGGCGATGTGTCCCGAGGGACACGGGACCCGGCTGGGGGCCCACAGCTCCCGGCTCCAACCCGCGGGGAACGGACATCGCCGGCCCCGGGCCCTGAGAGCTGGGGAGGCCGCTGCGGCAGCGGGGCGCGAGCGCTCCCCTTCCCGGCCACGAAGGCGGGACTCGCCCCCCCATAGGACCCGAGCGGGCCGGGCCGGGCGAGGGGGGAGTGGCCGGGGCGGCTCCCCAGAGACACCGGCCCGCAGCCAGCGACGCCCAGGAAAGACCCGGCCTCTGAGCCCCGCGCTCCCCGGGCGCCTCTTACTGTAGGTGACGGTCACGGTCACCGGGCTCCCGGGCGACGCCATCTCCGCCAGGCCGCCGCCTTCCCAGGGAAGCGCCGCCACCAAGTGCTTCCGGGGCGCGCCGGAAACAGCGCTGCGGCGCAGGCGGGGAAACAGCAGAAGCCGCCGCTGGGGCCACCGGAAAGGAGTCCGCGCGCGCGGCCCCCCCCCGCCACCGCCACCACCACCACGGGCCCGCCTCCCTCGGGCAGCGGTGCGCTTCCGGGTCCGTCACCGCCCCCACCAGCACAGACAGCGCGGGGGGGCTTTGCAGGAGCCGGCCGAGGGCGGTCCTGGCTCTCCGGGGTGGAAATCGGGTCCTCCCCTCTTAGCGCTCAGCTCCTGATGCGTTGGGCCCCGCCTGACTCCGTTTCCGAGTGCGCGGGGCGCGCACGTACCCAGGCCGCCTCAGCTCCGCTTGCTGCTCGTCGGCTAATGGCCCCAGCAGGGAAGGGGGGGGGGGGATGCTCTAGCCCCGCGTTAGAGGCCCCAGGACTCCTGGAAGCGAGGCCTCAGTCCTTCAACAATTCTGGGGTGTTACTGTGCACATGGTGTCATCCTATCCACTTCAATGACACCACTCACGGGGTTAAATCTTCACAGGATTGGGGCCCCAGGGCTGATAGATCAGGCTGTAGTTAAAGTTCAGGGGGTGCTTGCCTGAGCTGTGGCCTACAAATGTTAAACTTTTGTTTTCTGCACTTTTTTAGAACTGGCATCCTAAGGTTGTTGCACTCTGTGAACAGAGACCCCTTTGGTACCTTCTCTAGTAGATCTTTTTGTATTTTATCAGTGCAGTGTACAGGAAACGTTCAAATAAGGTGAAGTTGTAACACTGATAATTTTTCTAATCTTCATTTACAGAGTTAATACCACTGTAATAATAAAATTGGAAAAATGTCCACAAAAAGTGTAAATCAATTTTATAAAAAAGTTCTGGAGACTCACATTTTAGGGAGGCTGAGATACACCTAACTAGGAGAGCAAAAGGGTACCCTATGCCAACCTAAAAATCAATGCAAAGAATTATGCATCTGCAAATCTGAAAATTGAATGAGAGCCACTATAAAATTTAAATGGCAGGAATATGTAATTGTACACTTCTTGCTTTTGTTCATTACTGCCCCGAGGAAACAGGCATGTTCATTATTAGGAGCATTTCCATTTACAGACAAGAAAAGCACTTCGGAGTATCTGCAGTATGAGTGCAAGTATGATTACACCAACAGTCAGTTTCATAGCAACTTGGGAAAAAATATGTTGACATTACTATTTTAGCACTTAAACTACAACAAATGGATAACTTTTTGAAAAACACCAAGGAACCTGATCTGTCAGCAGTCGTAGGAAATACCACACTAGATCTGACCAGCAATCCATCTAGTCCAATATCCTGTCTCCAAAAGCAGGCAGTAGCAGCAACTTAACAGGAAGGTACAAGAAACCCTGCAGTTGGCATTTATAAACATGTCCCCAGGAGGTTTCCTCCTAAGCCCCGTAGTCAGAAACTAGTTTATGCCCTGCACCTTGGAGGGGTTAAAAGCCCTCTATTTTTTTTAAAATTTACTGTTAAAAATCTAACCAGAGTTTTCTTTTTCCACTAAACTAGGGCAAGCAGGGAACGTTTCCCATACTGCTACTTACTTTAATGGGAAAGTGCTTTATAAATATAAGAAGGAAATGTTCATATTAAAATGCATTGTATGCAGTGTTGTAGCTGTGGTGGAACCAGAATATTAGAGAGAAGATGGGAAAAGATTTTTTATTGGACCAACTTCTTTTAGTGAGGGATACAAGCTAATGAATAGTCTCTCACCAACAGAAGTTGTTCCAATAAAAAATTATCTCCCCTCCCTGTCTCCATAATAAATATGGAAATTAATACAGCTGGTCAACAATGGAACAAAAATTCTGTTGAAATTGTTTTTCCATCAAAATGTTGGATGGAAATGTTGGTTGCTTTTATATTTTTAGGTCAACTCTAGTAATTAACTTAAAAGATAGAAAGCCTGGGATTCCAATTACTAAGATGTCTCAAACAGAAGTTTGCCTTGCTCACTGTAAAAAAATTATTCTTGGGTATTTAGCTAAAAATCGTATACAATTTCAATTTAGTTTCTGATGGGTCCTCTAATGGAGGAGATGGGTTCTATGGCCTAATAGCTCTTTTCTTTCTCTAACTTATGACTTAAGTCTCAAAATATATTAGAAACAATCTCCAAACAGTTCCAAAGGGCAATATTCTAAGAAACTATTTGCTTCCCCTGCCCAGACGATACTGGATTCTCATGCACAGTAAACTGGAATTCGCCAACAACTAATGCAATGGGAATACAGATTTACAGTGATCCTAAAGAGATCTAATTTTTGTTGTCACTTCACAACCTGTGTAAAATATTTGATTCCACGCTGAATAGTTTAAAAATATCAATTCTGTAATACAATGTTTTATTTACATTCCTTTAGGTTAAATTAACAAAAGATGATTTACATAAAATGCTGTATACAAGTCCAAAACAATCTGATCTAAAATCCAGTTTCCATCTATGTTATTTTAAACAGATTTTGAAATCTGATCATTTAAAATTCTGCTTTATACTAGGTACAGTACTTAGCTATGTTCATCACCACTTCGATTTAGGAAGGGTATGTGTACTGCAACTAATTCTTTTCTTTGCCTTCAGAAAGAAAATGTCACATATGTGTAGAAAGAAAAGAAGAAAATGTCACATATGTGTAGACTATTCCAGGCAACATTTCTCTAATGTACAAGTTTACTAATGGAGGGCTCTCTGTTCCCAACCAGCTAACAGTTCTAAGGCTTATTATTATTGTTAATGTCTTGCTTCTTTAGCTGAAGGAAAACTTACTAGCAACAACTAAGGTTACAAGTAAACTATTTTGTATTTTTGATTACATATGAATACGTTTACTTTTTTAAACCAAACTGTTCATTTCAATTAAGGAGGGATGTGTTCTTAAAATTTATGTTGGAAAAATATCTTTATTAAGCATAAATAAGTTTCAGTTTCTGTACAGCAAACATTTGTATACTTCATTCCTGATAAAAGTGGAAAACTATCTGGGCCAGACTGAAAGACAGTCTGTTACAAGACTTGGCAATACAACCTTCAGTAGAGGAGATCTGAGTTTGAGAGTACTCTCACTCTTCTGGCCAATGGGTCCAAAGAAAGGGAGATGGCCGTTTGTCTAGCAAAAAGTGGTTATAGAACAATCTATAGAGCAATAATAGAGAAAGTAGAAATGCCCCGACTCATGACAAGAGAAGCACAGCAGTAGCAATGGTCTTAAAGAAATGTTATTTTAGAATTCCAAGAGGGAGATATGTGAAAGGGTGGAGAAACTTGAGGATCATAACCAACCTCCAGCTTTAGACTAAGCATGTTAAGGGAGGGCCCATGCTCAAATGCTGAATGACACTGATGGAAACAAGGGACAGGTTAAAACTACTACCAAAAACACCACACAAGAGGATAAGCTACTCTATGGTATAAACTTTTATGTCAAAATGGAATACATAAGGTTAAAGATAACCTTTGTATATATTTATTTGTTACAGTTATAATTAAGAGTTACAAATACAATATCAAGTCTCAGAACTGAAGTATTCTTAAAAATGCATCCATTGGTTATTAAATCAGTACAGTAAGTAATAAGGAAGCTATCTTACAGAAGGTAAGCAGCCACATAGCCTTAGTTTGTTTCAGAAAACAGAAATGTAATACAAATCAAATCAAGACAAAGCTCAACTATTAACAGCCACCACTATTTTTCATGTACTACTTCTTCCATAAAACACCGGATACTCAAAACCTAGTAGACTGAATGCATCCACTGAAGGAAATTGTGCCAATTTTACTCCTCTAATAGAAAAGTCAATAGTATATCAACTTTCTTCCAAGAAAGGAAACACCACCAGCCATTCATATTGCATTTTAAGATGTAGTGATATTAAGGTTATACTGAAAAGGCAAGTTTTCCAGGATTTCAAAAACTGTTTTGCTAATTTGATTTGTAAGAAGTAACTTGCCATTTCCAATGTGCTCTAAAAATGCATGTTTATGTAGCAGGGATCTGTGGCAGTCCAAATTCATCCACCAATACACCATCCTATGGAAAAAAAGATATAGTTTAATGAATTATATATCAGTCTTTAAGATTACTTTATAGTAGGAGTTACAAGACCAAATAGGAGCATCAGTATTTTCTGTAGCCAACCTCATTTACTGATTTTATTATAGCCCAAAAAAGTGAAAATTGAACATCAATCAGCTGACATATGCTTACATACAAAAGCCATGTGAAAAAAAGTTGGAAAAGCATGGGAAATGCTGGTTTAGGTTTACTTGAAAAAACATGTAAAAATGCTAAGTACACTATGACAGCCCTTTCAACTAATTACAGTCAGGACCTTATGGGGAAATAGATTTTTACAGCAGAAAGACATTAGGTTGTACAATAAAGTTGGCCCCCCAAAGCATACAAGGGAAATCTATACAAGAGACTATCCTAAGCATCTCCAAACATGCTAAGCACAATTCTGCTCCACCTTTAAGGCTTTCCATTAAGCAACAGCTTTATCAGTTTCATGAGTGACTGATTAAAACAAGTTTTACTGTACATTTATTAAATGAGAGGGAAAAGGCCCACCTTGTTTTTTGCATCAGTAGGGGTGCCTTCTGGAATTGCTGGAGCAGATGCAGCTTCATCTAAATAGGAACTGTCCTCATCAACTAAAAGCTCATCACCTAAGGCATCCAGTTCTGAAATTGAATTACATTACATATGTTATAGCTATACAAGGGCTGAAGGACCGATTGATCATGGTGATGTTAAATTAAGCAAGGGATTTCTTTTGCAAGGAAAAAAACACATGTAAAGTAAGTTACTGGGGGATGTGTTAAGAACAAAACCAGAGCATCTGCCCTGGCAGACGTGCCATAGGGCAGCTGGAGGAACACACAAAAGGGGCCTGTGACATTCTATGCCTTGGGGGAGCACCCTGTAACCCCCATATTCCTCATTTCTATACAATCATGATCTTACATCTAAAGCATGCCTTGTAAGGTATCAGGGGAAAGGTTCTGATCTGCTGAAAGTCATTTCTCTATCCATATATGTATACCATTAATGCATATGAAGTTATGAGAATTCTGTTGTATGGCTGTCACTAAAACATGCTGTAAGTTGGGGAATCAGCCACATATTAGCTCCCCAGAGGCAACAGCAAGGAAAGTAACCACCAGGCGGGGTATCAATCAACCCATCAACAACCATCCTCCCACAAGGGAGCTACAATTCAATGACTCCTGTGCATGAGACCACACTAGGGGAATTCCTCAGCCTTGCCTGGAGACTCAGCAATGCCCCCAGACATGCCCAGACTTGTGTTCTACAAGCACATGGACTGAGGGTATAAAATCAAACACAGGGGGCCCATGCTTGGCCTTTCTCCCTCACCCACCTACACTGCAAGCAAAGAGGACACTCTGAAGACTCCAACTGAGGGGACTGGCTCAGATTTCAAGGGTGAAATCTGTGTACCATGAACTGCAATATCCAGCGGGGTGAGGAAAACCTGTTTAATCTAGTTGTTGCCCAGTATAATAAGGTTGAGAGTTTAGATTGCATGCTTACATTTTATTTTGGTAACTAACTCTGACTTTTTGCCTATCACTTAAAATCTATCTTTTGTAGTCAGTAAATTTGTTTTACTGTTTATCTTTACCAGTGAGTCTGCCTGAAGTGTGTGGTAAATCTGCTCAGGATTTGCAAAGGCTGGTGTGTGTCCACTTTCCATTGTGGAAGTGGTGAACCAATTAATAAATTTGCACTGCCCATCTTGAGCAGTGCAAGACAGTATATTCCTGAGGTACAGTGCTAGGGGGATTTGGCTGATGCCTTTTCCTGTGTGATTCATGAGTGGCTCTGGGAGCATTCATGCAATCTAGCTGGGTGGGAGAGTTCCACATGCGGTTTTCCTGAGTGATAACAGCACCTGGACGGGTTTGCTGCTGGTCACTAGCAAGGCATTGAGAGACACAGCCCAGGCTAAAGAGGGTTAAGGGGGCACAGCGGTCCCACAGTCCCAGGCTGCACCCTTGGGGAATCCCATCCCAGTGGCGCGGCGAGCAGGGTGAAATACACAGCTTGTTGTACTGAGCAAGATTTGCATTTTATACACTGGTGTAAAGATCTTACGTATGGTGGCTAACGACAGTCAGGAGGAAGCTACCGGTTTGTTATTTTCTGTTTGGACGTAGGGACAGAAAAGCAGGAAAATGACTGAAAGCAGTGAAGCAATTGGAAGTTGGAGCTTTTTAAGCTGCAGGTTGCAGAAAAGGAGAGGGAGAATCAGAGATTATTGGAACTGAAAGAACTGGAGATAAAGGAAAAGCGGGAAGAAAGAGAAAGGAAGCGAGAGGAAAAAAAGAGTGGGAGCAAAAACACCAACTGGACCTGCTAGAGAAGCAGAACCAACCAACCCCAGCAATACTCATCACACTACAAATCCACAATTGGGATATTTATGTCCTGCATACAATGAGGCAGATTATATTGCTGAATATCTGACCACATTTGAAAGGCTGCAGGCAGTGCATGAAATCCTTGATGCCAAGAGAGTTCCTACCCTGATTGCAAAATTAACTGGTAAGGCTCTGAATGTATCTAATGAAATGCCTACTGAGGATGCTTTAGACTATTGTAAATTTAAAAACACCGTTTTGCAACGGTTTCAGATTAACCCTGAAACATAGAGAGTTAAATTTAGGACTCTTAGGAGAGATTTTGGTATGAGTAATGGGGAACATGTGAACAAAATGAAAGATGTGATAGGAAAGTGGGTGAGGGGCAAAGGTGTCACCCAGCTTTGAGGGAATGTTTGATCTTGTGGCTCAAGAGCATTTCCTGGACATATACAAGGCTGATGTAAAGCGGTGTCGATGGGACAAAAATGTAAAGTCTGTGGATGAGATGGCATCTCTAGCTGATGCCTTTGAACAGACCCAGGCATCTATTGAAAACAAACCACTGAAAGAGGTGTCTAAAGCTGGTGGAAAGGGAAGATCCCATTTTATCCCCAGCAAGAGGATGGGAGGCTGGGTACTCACCTCCCCAAAACCATTCCTCTAACCCTCATCCCAAATCTCCTGTAAAAACGGAAGAGCCCGAAAGGTGCTATCAGTGCAATTCCACTGATCATCTGAGGAATAAATGCCCTATGCTAAGAGGAAACAGGCAACCAATAGCTCATGTTAGTTCTGCTGTCCTCCATACAGAAACCCCCCAGGCAATCAAAACCTATCATACTGGTTTTGTGAGATTCGCTTCTGCAGAACCAGATATGGAGCATGTTTCGCTTGTCCAAATTAATGGCAAGGAATGCTTAGGGCAAAGGAATACAGGGGCCCAGATCTCTCTGGCTAAGCAGAGTATGGGCCATTATGTTATCTGGCCAAATGGCAGAGATTGTGGGGGTGGGCAAAAGCAGATTCCTCGTACCACTAGCTAAAATCCATGTGGCATGGGAAGGTTTGGAAAGTGTTTTGACTGTGGGGGTAATGGAACAACTTCTAGTCAACCTGCTTCTTGGTAATGATTTTTTCCGTGTAGCTCAAGTGAAAATATTTGCCTGCAGCAGGAGGGAGTTTTATGCTGGGACTCCTGAGGGAAAGGGTAAGGTTTCAGGAACTGCTGAGAGAATGGGAAAGAGTCTCCTTGATTCTTCTGCAGCAGGGGGAAGCCACATGCTTCCAGGTGGGAGGCTGGTTGAGACCAGTTCCTGCACTGCAACTGGAGGCAACACCACATCAGGAAGGGATGGGGGTGTAATACCTGCCAGGGAGAGAACTGTCCAGGTTGTTAGTTGCCAGCAAGTTGCAGCTGAACCAGAGATAGATCCAGCTCTAGGGAGCATAGATAAATGTGTCCCAGAGGACAGCCCAAAGAAGGGGCAGGGAATCTCAGAAACCACTGAGTTGGGTGAGGATTCCCGTGACTCTGTAACACAGGGCAGCCACATGCTTCCAAGTATAGGAGGGGCTGAGATTAGCTCCTGTCCAGCAGAAGGCAATATACCCTCAGGATCGGGGGCAGGAGAGGTATTGTCAATGGCTAAAGAAACTGTCCCAGTTGTCAGCTGGCAGAGTTTGCAGCTGAACGAGGGATAGACCCCTTCCTAGGGAGCACAGAGCAATGTGTCTTAGAGAGGGGCCCAGAGGAGAAAACTGGGGAAGGAATAGTGAGAGTACAGAAATGTCTCCTCACTGATCACTTGGGAGAGGATGCCCAGGACAGAATGACTGAGTCAGCATCTGTGCACCCAGGCTGCACCCCAGGGATCCTGTCACAGGGCCAACTGACAGAATCCCTCCACCAAATACTACTCTGAAAATGAAAACTTATGGGACTTCACAACAAAGAGGACATGGAAACAGCGGCCCAGGATCGACAGGGATGGTGGAGCATTGTTTGTGCACTAAGCAACATCTGACAATGCAGAGGGGATTCATATTCAGAAAGCTGAGGGAGAGGGAATCTGCTCCAATAAAGAAGCAACAACCATCTATATCTGAGCCAACAAATTACTTAACAAGACAATTAGTGATACATAAAAGCACTAGAGAGAAACTAGAATTAACCCCATGGAAAAGATTTTTTCTTCAGTAACCCCAGAATTCTATAAACGTCAGTTATTTAATACATTAACTTGTGCTTTTGCCTGTGCAGCTTCTGAGTTAAAAATAACTGGCTACCACTAATTCCTTGGGGTGGGGTGGGGTGGGGGGGTGGAAGGGCGGGCAAGAAATTGTGCTCTTGCAGAAAACAACAGTACCACTGAATTTCCCTATACTCACTAACCTGCTTCCAAATCATCTTCGTCAATCTCTGGTGTTCCATAACTACGACCCAGTGCATCCTGGATTTCACTGGCTTCTTCCATCATATCCTCCAATTGGTCTTGTATGTCCTGTAGTAGCAACAAAGAAGTTACACTTGTCCCAATTGCAGAGTTACAAGCGGATTCAACTATAACTATACACTGAAATTCAGAAGTGACTCAGGAGCTAATGATGCAGAACAAGCTCCTCTGCTGGGCGATTTTAATTTATAAATCCTGCTTGAAATTGTTATAATAGAATATTGTGTTAACTATGCATTTGGTGTAACCCTCTGGGTTCTCAGCAGTTAAAAAAAATAAAATATAAATGGACTGAAATAGAGGGAGGGGAACTGGCACCAAAATCTCTGAACGTAGCAGGTTCTTTTATACTTCTCCAGAGTGAATTTAAAAGACTTAAACTAGAATCTAGTATTAGCTAGCAGAAGGAAGACATGAGGCACATACTAAAAAGCAAAACCAAACTATATTTTTTTTAAATTTCATACACTGAACTCTAGTGTGGAAGTGCAGCGACCATTTTTTCCTCACTTACATTCATACCAAATGATGAAAGTCTCCTGGCATGCTTAATAGATTCTTTGCGTACTAAAAACAGACAAACTTCCAAGACTGCAAATGAAGCCAGTCAAAATCAATGGCAAAGCCATATTAGATGGCTGGACGTTCTAGAATGGGGTCAGAAGCATCTAGAATGGGCTGAAAGGACATTTAAAGCATGAGAGATCAGAGCAGGAATGTTAGCTGTGAAACTCATGCCACTGATGAAGGGGGGAAGTCGGGATCAGAAGTAGTTGAAAGAGTGAAGTGACAGAACCAACATGGATAGGAAGAATGGGGAAATGTGATTAGATAGGATTTCACAAAACACACCAAAAACCAGTAGATTTGGGAATGGATGTTCCCAGAGAAAATACTACATCTGGTCAGATATTAAAAGCCACACACAAAGTGATCAGCCCAGTGACATTATGGGACAATCCAAAGCATTATTATATTTAATAACAGAGTTGAGAAGATGGAAGTAGTTCCACATTAGGATGATTGTCTCGTTAGAAGACAATGAAGTCTTTTCCACAATTCCAAGTACAGTATTATATATCAAACTCTTGTTTTATCAATATTTTCAGCTCAGACACTTGGGTTTTTAACAATTTATAGACAAGGAAGAAGAGACCCAAAATTGAAAGCCATAGACACATTTATGTTCAGTGCTAAGGATATATCCATATTTGTAACTAACACTTATTAAAGACGCTAATTGGGAGGCCTGGAAAGAATCAACCTCAAGTACAGAAATTTGAGGAAGCCAGAAGCTTATCTGGGTGTTCTAAAGAATGAGGACTAACTTGAGTTGTGCCATGATGAAGTCAATCAATTACAAAAAAAAAAAAAAATACAGATTTTAGTGTAAATCTTACACTAAATGCTTATGCAGATAAGACAACAAGCCTTGCCCCCAAAGGGCTTACAATGTAGACACTGTACCTAAACAAAGAAACGGTGATAGAGTACACCAAAAAGATGATGTAGCAGCCACGTTTAGAATGTGTTTTAACCTTTGCACTTTTATTTTTGGGGCAAAGTCATAGTTATTTAGTAAAAAACTTCTTAGGGAAGGACTAGGCCTTATAGACCTCTTGGAATTATGTTTTCAGAAGGTACCAGGAGGAGAGGTTGGGAACATGGAGAACCGATTTGGAAGGAGGGAAGTGTTAGGGGACTTATTCCTTCACCCACTTACTTCCCTGGTCCTTCTCGCATGAACAGAGAGCAACAATACCCAAAGTCCAAAGGTGCAAACAATTCGATGTTTATTGGGGTGAACTTCCAGCAAGCATGATTCCAGTGTCCTTCCTTAGTGTCCCCCTTCCCAGCTCTGACACCACAGAGCCTTACACCTATGTCCCTGTTCCCATTCCTGCCCCTAGCCAAACATGATTCCAATTTCCCCACCCCCATTCCCACCGCCACCCACTTCCTAACTGACTGCAGACTATATAGTAAAACTTGAGTTCTGCTTAGCTATACCTTAACCAACCAATCCTAACATATCGTAACATGATTATGTAACCAATTATATCTCATCACCTTAATTAGTTTACACCCAGCAAAATTAATTATACAGCAGACAGAAACAATCACAGAACCAGACAGAGATTATACAGACAAACAATAGCAAAGTGGGAACTATAATGACAAAACTATACAGAAGTGAGGATTTCACATCCAGCTATTGGTAAGTGAGTTCTTGCCAGACAGGATGCTATCAAACTAAAAGTTTCCTTTTACATCTTCTAAGCACTCCCCTTTCTCTGGGGGCGATAGGCATTATCACGACAGGACTGTATTCCTAACAGTCCAATAGCACCTTCTTTCAATGTGACTAGTTTGGAATGTGAGGAGGTGACCAGTCGCTTCCCAGCTTATGGCTACCTCTGCTGCTTAGCCAGAGATCTTAGCCTAAGCACAGGGCCTCAGACTGTCACAGTAAGAGAAGGCTCTTATACCGGCAGACAGTGATTTTGATTCTCTTTCTTTCTTTTATACCTCTATAACAAGCCAAGTACCTAAATTCTTAGAATATAGGCCTTTACAGACAGGCCTGAATATCTATATCCTAACAGGAAGTTAACATGGAAGAACATTAGGAAACAAAAGTGGGAGGAGGACATAACCAGAGCAGATCATCATAAAGTTTGGGAGGAAAAAGTGGCTGGAGCAGAGATGTAGTTCCAGCGGGATAACTCAGAGGAATTGAAAGCCAAGTGCTGGGTTGTACAGTCAAAGGAATTAAAAATCCACATGATGAGGATTAGCAGCATATAGAAAATTAGATCAGTTTCATCTTTAACAAAAGCTGTAAAGCTGCCCATTTCTGATGGAAGCAATCAGCTGTGCATTTAGCTCATTTTCACTGTTCTCTCTGGTATAGGCAATGAATGTTTAATTCCAAATAAACTGTGTGCGCATGGTAATAGCCACTATTTAGCATTTTAACAGCATATTTAGATAGCTTAGTAGCAAGCAGTACAAATGCTCACCTCAATGTGATCAATTTTGACTTGCTTATAAGCCTTCTTCATTTCTTTCACCCCCAGTTTCATAGCATCAACCTAGAAAGAGTCAAACAAGATGCTTGTATCTACTGCAGCACTTATAAATAAAGTAAACTTGAAATGAATGAACTGATACCGTTGTCTTTGTGTCCTTAAGTGATTGGATAGTATAATTGGCTTGTTCCATATTAAAAGACTGTTGTGACAGATTATCCCGCTGTTGTTCATACCTGTTAAAGTATTACAGTAATGTTTTAAATACAGCATTTGTATGTCATACAATTTGTAAGTAACCCTAATGAATTTCACAAGATACCTAAAAGAAACAGTACTTTTCAAACTTGGAAACAAAAACAGAAGGCAACCTCTGCTCTTTACTTATTTGTAAATAGTATTCAGTAATAGTCATTTTAATTTTGTTCTAAGGGCCCTTGAACATGACTATGTATTTATGTCTGTTACTTGATAAAGCTATTTCTGAATGCAGAGTTAAACGTTTTCCTTAGATGGCTGCATGCATGTCCATGTTTACACAGTTTTATATACTGTGCTTGGTTGGGATATAAATTGACAAATTTGGGATGAGTGCATTACAGGAACTCCTACTTAACGTTGTAGTTATGTTCCTGAAAAATGCTACTTTCAACGAAACAATGTTAAGCAAATTCAATTTCCCCATAAGAATTAACGTAAATAGGGGGACTTAGCTTCCAGGGACATTTTTTCGCCAGACAAAAGACATTTTATTTTTATACATATATACACACACACACTATAAGTTTTAAATAAACAATTTAATACTGTATACAGCAATGATGATTGTGAAGCTTAGCTGAGGTGGAGGAATCAGAGGGTGGGATATTTCCTAGGGAATGCCTCGCTGGTAAATGATGAACTAGCACTCGGCTGAGCCCTCAAGGGTTAACACATTGTTGTTAATGTAACCTCACGCTCTACAAAACAGCACGAATGGCGGGAGGAGACACAATAGACCTGCAAACATCCCCTGCGGAAACTGAAGATGAACGCATGTTATCCCACTGGAGTGCACCACTCCCCAAAGTGCCGTGGTGTGTGTGAGTGAGAGTGGTGCATTGCCCATTCAAGTATGCTGATCCTACTTTAATTACACTGCCTTTTCAAGTCGATCAGCAAGTTGAGACAGCAGCTGCTGCCAGCAAGCTCCCTCTGTCCTGAGCCCTGTCATGCCCCCCTCCCACCCCGGCTCTGTAGAGATGGGGTACAGGAGTGGGGGAGGGGGACACCCTGACATCAGCACCCCTCTTTCCCTCCACCCCCTGCACAGCAAGCAGGAGGCTCCAGGGAGCAGCTCCAAGGCAGAGGGCAGGAGCAGCTCATGGCAGTGGCGGGAGCTGAGCTGCCCGAAAATTGATAGCCTGCTGGGCGGCTGCTACACAGGGAACTTAGGGGAGCTGCCAGCCCACCCTGGTTCCAAGCCCCCACCAGCTAGCTCCAACGGGCTGCTCTTCTTGCAAGCAGTGGACAAAGCAGGCAGCTGCCAAACAACACGATAAGGGAGCATTGGGCAACTTTAAAGGAGCATGTTCTCTAATAGATCAGCGACATAACAATGTTAACTGGGATGACGTTAAGTGAGGAATTACTGTACTTACTAATGGCACAGCAATATGGGTGAAACATAGTTCACCCATAGTGTGCTCTGATTGGGTCCAACTGGAACGTTAAGAACACCAGCAAGACCCAAGGGGCTATTGATTGTGCATATAAAGAATTTACTGTGATGCTGATTCATGCATGCAAAGTAGAAATGTATATAACATGCAGCAATACCTATATATAAGCAAGACAGAAACTCGAGTGTAACTTCAGTGATTTCCCAGGATTTCCCAGTCATTTTGTTTTAATTCCAGGTGTACAGTACTGCACGTTAGATAATATTATGTGTACATTAAATACCAAACCTATTTATATATTGTTATACAAATAATGCACAGACATGCTAACACTGACATTTTTTAGCTTTGATACTTCAAGATCTAAAACTGGATGTTTATAAACAGCTGGCTGCAATTTCTTCCATGATTTGTTTGCAAGAATATTCACAAGAAATGGCACAGAAATGGAAGAGGAAGTGCAAAGTGTGCCAATCCTCCCCAAACCAAACAGTATTTCACTAAATAAGGACGAAGAGACTTTGAAACTTACATTCGCTTCTGCTTTAATACTCTCAAAGCCTTCTGTTTTACCATATTCTGAAAGAGACATGAGAGCCAGATGTTAGTAAAAACAAAAAGGTAACAATTTAATTGCTCTGGGTTATATTATTACAATATTTAATGCATAATATTAATTTTTTTTACTGTGAGAGGTCCTTTCTTTAAAATTGTGAGAGCTGTTAAACACAGTTAACAGTCACAATGAATACTCAAAGTCAGGATTGAAACAGGCATATCTATATGTTGGTAATAATGAAACCCCATATAACTTCTGTTTAAATAAAGGAAAAACACACTGAAAAAGCAGAACATACTCAAATAAATGGCAAATTTCTCTGAACATTACCTTTCAAAAACATTTCAATGGTCAGTATCAACCAACTAATGCTTTATAAGGTGCTATCAGTATTTCACTACATGCATGAAGAATTTCCATTCAATTTAAAATTCAAAACAAACTAAACTTTGTTAACAGTTGTTTCCTTTAGGTGTTTGCACCGTTTCTCAAGTTCATGGGGTTCCCCCCCCCATCCATTTCTGAAAGATTTGGAACCTCCTCCACACGCAACTGAACCAAGGAGACTGCCTGCAGACTTGACCTCAGAGCTGCAGGAGAAGGAGGAAGAGAAAGCAAGAAAAGGAACTCAGACTCCCTTCTCCCAAGGGAGCCTAAAGGTTTCACAGGGATACCCAGATTGTACTTCTAAGTTCTTGCATTTTCTCCTTGCTTCCTCCCCTCCCCACACCACTGTTCTCCATATTTTGGTTTGCAAGCTCTACCTGAGAGAGCCTTAAAGTAAGCAAACTGGTCCCACTTTCATCTTTACCCCTAACCACTCTGAGATCTCATTTGCATCTCACAGGAAAAAAAAAAATGACAGTTTACATTTAGTCTTTTACTGAGATTTTAATGTTTCCCATTGTAGGTGTTCAATTTAGTGAAATCTGTGACAACTATGAAAAAGAGAGACAGTGATTAGTGCAGAGGAAGACCCAATTTAACAGCGTGACTGGGTGGCCAGAGTGTGCTTGACCAAGCCTACCATCTTGAACAGCTTGATGTAGATATAAAAAGGAGGTAGTAAAAGTATTTGACTTTTTAGCCACATTTTTGAGTTTTACACAGAGTAGCATTATGAAAATGCAACTTTATTTCAAGACTAGCAATGGATATGGCACAGATCTGGGAAACAGCTGAGAATACAAACAAGCTTACAGTAGCCCACTCTCCCCCAAGATTGCAGGAAGCACGTGTAATGATACTTCTAAGAACCTGGAGAACTGGTTATGACATTGCTCCATTATGTGAAAGTGTGAGTCACTTCACCTTCTCACGTGTACACCAAATAGGATTCTTACCTTTGCAGGCCCCTCCCTCATTTTCTTCATCTGATCTTTATACTTCACCAGTTCTGCATCAAGCCTACTAATTTTCTTGTCAATTGACTCAGCTCTGCTATCCACCTTTGGTACAAGGAAGACAGACAAAAAATTCATTGCTAACACTCAAGATTTTTTCCAGGCACTTGTAGTTCTTGAAGTAAAATGTGCTCACATATACAGATTTGCTGTTATACAAACTAGAATTAAAATGTCAAAAGGTTTTTGGAAAGGACAATTAGATGACAAAAGGTGGCAAAGATTCCTCCAAGCAGCATTAATTAAAAAAACTAGACTTTATTGACCATATGTATTCAGAGAAGTGTCTCAAAGAAAACTTACGCTTTTCATTCTGTGAATTACTACTAGAGAGGGGCACAGAATCATACTACATTTTTACTCATTGGTATGACATTAAATTTGCAAATTCAATTTGTATCATAATATCTGAATACAAGTAATCTGTCAACATTTTAATTCTGGTGCATTTATCCTTCTGTTATATACCGTCTCTTTGTTTAGAGAAAAACGGGTCTGCCAGCCTGGAGGAGGACACTGATAATGTACTATTGCCAGAGGCATTTTCTTTGCAGAGCAATTGATATCAGCTCACTCCACACTAGGGACAAAATGCCTGGTTACAGCTGGCACTGAAAGATTTACTTTAAGCTTTCCACTATGCCAGCTGCTTTACTAATAAAAAGAAAATAAATTGTACAATATTTTTAAAATATTGTACATTTATGGAGCCTTGCAACAACTCTTAAAGGGTCCTAAAGCTCTCCACAAACATCCATCTACCCAACCGTCACAAGGGTGGGAGGGCAATTATTATTTGGACAACTAGCGCGCATCATTCTGGATAACAGGATGATTGTAAATAAGACACTGAGGCAGACCCTCCTAGTCTAGATTCTATGGCATACATAATTAATGTACACAGAACAGACAGAACTTCAGTTTCTACAGTGATGATGGAAAGATTCCTCCATGCACTCTGCAATGTAACTCAGTTTATCTGCCTCCAAAGGAATGACCTGGCTGTATTGGGACTTAAACCTCTGAGTCCAGAGTCTTTAAATTCTATGTTTATTATACAAAAAATGACCTCCCTCAATAATTTGCATTCTGTTTATCAGTATATCACAGCATAATTGAACTTGCTAAGGATTGTTCTATTGCGCATTACTTGTAGTCTATGCTGCACTAGGAATTATTTTTATATTGAAAAAGGAGATGGTATTTAAGTCTTGATCAACTCTTAATAAATTTTAATCATGGTCACTAATTGTACCCTTACAGGTTTCAGAGTAGCAGCCGTGTTAGTCTGTATTCGCAAAAAGAAAAGGAGGACTTGTGGCACCTTAGAGACCAACAAATTTATTTGAGCATAAGCTTTCGTGAGCTACAGCTCACTTCATCGGATGCTCACAAAAGCTTATGCTCAAATAAATTTGTTGGTCTCTAAGGTGCCACAAGTACTCCTTTTTTCTGTACCCTTACAGTTTATCATCCACAGACACCTGTTCAGTTGTCATACATTGCTGAGCAACTAGAAAAGAACAAATGTAAACATAAAGAAACGTGAAAAGGACTGAGGCAGCAGCTAAGACTATCCACCAAATGGTGTAAAGAAGAGTGTCCAAAATTGATAATGTAGTATTTAAATATTTATATGCATTAAACTAGGTAATTCTGAGAACCTCACAATGTGTACATTATCTTCATTGCTGTACATTGCTCTCTATAGTGACACTTTGAGGCCACTTAAAAAGCCACTAGATCATCTCCTTCCTTATTATGGAATCTGTTATGTACATACTAAATATTCTGTTATGCAAATGTATTCTCTTCAAGAGTGGAGAAGATTTACTGTTTAAAGAATAATTCTACAGAGTACCACTAAAAATCAGACCAAGCACTTTTAGTTAGTAAAGTAATTGCAAGGAGCATCACTCAGTAGGAAAAGTTATCCCAGACACTGATCATGATCATCTCTTCCATTTGTTTATTTGTCCACTAGCATATGTAATTATCTGATTTGCACACACAGTTGATGCAATTGCATGTTATGCACAGTTGAGTGCCTAAATTCTGTTCTTAATAGGACCATCATTAGGTTGAAAAGGTAACAACCCATTGAGATGAATGGGGCAGTTTGTTTACAAGAATTGTTTCAGACAGTCTGCAGATTCCAGAAGACAGTTGTGAATTAGTTTTATAGTTCACATTTGGAAGGTTTAATTGCCACCATAAGGGCTAAAAGTCTATTTGTTTTTAGACTTTTGCTGTTAAATCACAAATGCTGCATAATTTAAATCTTCCAAGAACTTAGACAAATACCTCAAAGCACCATATTATTTTCCTCATCTTTTAATTATTTAATATATAGTTTAAAGGTATGCTCCCTAAAGCAAAAGTTTGTTGGAAGATTGCATTTCATATATTTTAAGGGCCAAAAGGACCACCAGATCATGTGGTCTGACGGCCTAAATATCTTCCTAAGTGTTCTTGCAAGAATAACATTACAACAGCAGTCAGGTACTCAACTGCATGTTTAACTGCTCTATTAATACTTTTCAACTTTTACATATTCAAAGGACAATTAAACAAGCCCATAACATCTCTGTATGCCTTTACTCTGTTTTGCAGCAAGTTCGTCTGTGGCAGAGATTGTGCTAAAAACAATCCCATCATTCTTCACCAGCCTGAGGATGGTACTCATGTGACCGGGCCAGCCTTTGAACTGCATGGTGTGGGCTTCCCGCTGGGCCCAGTCCATCTTTTCCACAATGTGCACTTTGGGATTGGCAGGCAGTGGGGAGTTATGAGAGAGCAAGAAAAGAAAGGAGGGGGGGTGTGTGACAGCCCTTGGGGGGGGGGGAGGGGTGTCAGGTGCCCTCCCGCTCTCTCCATAGAAGTCTCAGTCTCTCTCTCTCTCTCGTTGGGGGGCGGGGGGGGGGGCTGTGTCTCTCTCTCTCTCGGGTCGCGGTGTGTTTCTCGGGGCGTGGCTCTGCGTATGGGTGTGGCTGGCTCGGGGAAGGGCCGGGCGAGGGGGGGGCGGCCCGCCTGGCCCAGCCCCCACCCACACACTCACCGTCCCGATGCAGTCGGTGAGGTTCGGCGGCGGCACTTTAGGCTTCGATTTCCCGAAGAATCGATTCATCGCGGCGGCCTCAGAACGGGACAGACACAACCCGGAAACGCTCCGTCTCGTCGCCGCCGCCCCTCCTCCCCTCGCTGCCGTTCGCTCTGCGCCGGCGCTAGTGACGCCTCACCCGACAGCCAATCCGGGATGGCAGAGGGCGGGACACGTTTGGAAAAGGGCGGAAGTGACGAAGGAAACCCCCAAGCTCTGCTCTTCCGCCCAGCGGCGTGAGCAGCGCCTGGCCCTGGATGTGGAGGCGGGGCTAAAAGGAGCAGCTGGGAACAGAGGCACCAATCAGAGGGCCCGCTGCAGCCCGCGCCCCGCGCCTCTAGGGGGCGCCGCTCTTCAGCCCCTGGCAGCGAAATCCTCCTTCGCGGAGGGCCGGGGCCTCCGAGTTCAGCCTCCACGGACCCCACGGCAGCGCCCCGAGGCCCTGGGGCTACTGGCAGTCCCCGCTCCGGGCGAGGGGGCTGCGAGCGCGGCTGGGCCCCTGCCACAGCCTGAGGGGCGGGGGGGGGGAGGGCGCTTCTCCGGTCCAGAAGGCTGCTCGCGCTCTAGGATCGTGCGGGAGGCTCCAGGCATTAAAGATGACGCTTTAATTTAAAAAGAAAAGGAGGACTTGTGGCCCCTTAGAGACTAACCCATTTATTTGAGCATGAGCTTTCGTGAGCTACAGCTCACTTCATCGGATGCATCCTGTGGAAAGTGTAGAAGATCTTTTTATACACACAAAGCTTGAAAAAATACCTCCCCCCACCCCACTCCTCTGCTGGTGGGAGGAGGTATTGTTTCATGGTCTCTGTGTATATAATGTCTTCTGCAGTTTCCCCAGTGTGCATCTGATGAAGTGAGCTGTAGCTCACGAAAGCTCATGCTCAAATAAATGGGTTAGTCTCTAAGGTGCCACAAGTACTCCTTTTCTTTTTGCGAATACAGACTAACAGGGCTGTTACTCTGAAACTTATCTAAAGTGATCACTTGCCTTACAATGTGTATGATAATCAAGTTGGGCCATTTCCAGCACAAATCCAGGTTTTCTCCTCCCCCCCCCCCCCCACAAACCCACTCTCCTGCTGGTAATAGTTTATCTAAAGTGACCACTCGCCTTACAATGTGTATGATAATCAAGGTGGGCCATTTCCAGCACAAATCCAGGGTTTAACAAGAATGTCTAAGGGGGGGGTTGGAAAAAACAAGGGGAAATAGGTTACCTTGCATAATGACTTAGCCACTCCCAGTCTCTATTCAAGCCTAAGTTAATTGTATCCAATTTGCAAATGAATTCCAATTCAACAGTTTCTCTCTGGAGTCTGGATTTGAAGTTTTTTTGTTGTAATATAACAACTTTCATGTCTGTTAAGCGCGTGACCAGAGAGATTGAAGTGTTCTCTGACTGGTTTATAAATGTTATAATTCTTGACATCTGATTTGTGTCCATTTATTCTTTTACATAGAGACTGTCCAGTTTGGCCAATGTACATGGCAGAGGGGCATTGCTGGCACATGATGGCATATATCACATTGGTGGATGTGCAAGTGAACAAGCCTCTGATAGTTGCTATATTACAACAAAAAAACTTCAAATCCAGACTCCAGCGAGAAACTGTCAGACTGTCCTGTGATGAAACTTCCGGGACTATGGCTAAGCAAAATGGGCCACCCCTTCCCTTCTGCCAAACCTGCCCGCTCCAGGGAAGTGCTAAGGGTTCAAAAGTGACAGCTGGCAGGAAGCATGATAAAAGGTTGATGGAGTATTACTCACTCTGCTGACTTTGATCAGTAGAGCAAAGAACCTCACCCTAGTACGGGTAATGCTAATAACAGACTTTGGTTTGTCACTATGAAAGACAAACCAAAACAATAAAGTGCCCAAAATTATGACAGTAGGAGGCTAATTCATTACCTGAAGAAGAGCTCTGTGTAGCTTGAAAGTTTGTCTCTCTTCCAAACAGAAGTTAGTCCAATAAAAGATATTACCTCAACCACCTTGTCTTTAATTCATTAGAGTGAAAAAGGTAAGACAACTATCCCCAAATACAGCCAGTGACCAGAGCGGGAAACTGGGTTAACGCAAAGCTCAGTCTAAACCAGAGGTGGGCAAACTATGGCCCCCGGGGACTGTCCTGCCCAGCCCCTGAGCTCCCAGCCAGGGAGGCTAGTCCCCAGCCACTCCCCTACTGTCCCCCTCCCCTGCAGCTACACCGCTGTGTGGGCAGCGCAGCTTGTGCCCCCCCGCCCAGGCTTCCCAATAAGCCTGTCCTGCTGCTCTGAGCAGCATGGTAAGGAGGCAGTTGGATAGGGTGGAGGATTGGGGGCAGCTGGATAGGGGGTGGGGTCCCAGGGGGACAGTTAGGGATGGGGGTCCTGGGAAGGGGCAGTCAGGGGACAAGGAGTGTGTGTGTCGGGGGTGGTTGGTGATCCCGGGGGGATTGTCAGGGAGCAGGGGTGTGGTTAGGGATCAGAGAAGTCAGGGGACAGGGAGGGTTGGATAGGGGGTGGGGTTCGGGGGGGTGGTTGGGGGTCTTAGGAGGGTGCAGTCAGGGGACAAGGAGCAGCGGGGATTGGATGGGTCAGGAGTTCTGAGGGGGTCAGTCAGGGGCTGGGAAGTGGGTGGATAGGGGGCAAGTGCCAATTTCCTTACCTTGTTAAGTCTTTTTTCTAAACTTTCCTTTTATTTTTAACAATACTGTACTGTATTTGCTTTTTTCTCTCTCTCTGCTGCTGCCTGATTACATACTTCCACTTCCAAATGAGGTGTGTAGTTGACCAGTAAGTTTGTAACTCTGAGGTTCTACTATACCAGATTTGGTTATGGAATGCAGATCACACTAGTGATCTGCTCCTGCTGATGAAGACCAGGTGTACATGCTGATATTATCAGATCTATCAACTGCCTTCAGTACTGTTGGTCACCAGTTGCTGAATCACCTGTAGACAATAGCAAGATTTGCCAGGGCTACTTTTTTGTGGCTCAATTCCTTCTTTGCCATGCATTCTCAAACAGAGGCAGTGGGCAATTATTTCTCCTGAGAGTGCTATAGAATCATAGATTCCAAAGCCAGAATGGACCATTGTGATCATCTAGTCTAGGGGTGGGCAAACCTTTTGGCCTGAGGGCCACATCGGGGAATAGAAATTGTATGGCAGGCCATGAATGCTCACGAAATTGGGGTTGGGGTGCGGGAAGGGGTGCAGGTTCCAGCTGGGGGTATGAGCTCCGGGGTGGGGCTTGGGAAGAGAGATTTGGGGTGCAAGAGGGTGCTTCAGGCTGGGATCAAGGGGTTTGGAAAGCAGGAGGGGGATCAAGGCTGGGGCAGGGGGTTGGTAGGGGAGAGGCTCAGGGGTGCAGGCTTCGAGTAGTGCTTACTTCAAGTGGCTCACGGCAGTAATGGCATGTCCCTTCTCTAGCTCCTACGCAGAGGTGCAGCCAGGCAGCTCTGCACGCTGCCCCATCTGCAGGCACCACCCCTGCAGCTCCCATTGGAGTGCTTAGGAGGAGCGGGGCCATGCCACGGTTCATGCCACGGCTTCTAGGAGCCGCATGGTGCGGCCCCCAACCCAGCGACCTGGCTGGCTGGAGCGGGGGAAGACCCAGACCCTGCTCCCCAACAGGAGCTTGCGGGCTGGCTTAAAACGGCTTGTGAGCTGGATGCGGCCCATGGGCCATAGTTTGCCCACCTCTGATCTAGTCTGATCTCCTGTGTAACAGAGGCCACAGAACTTCCCCACCATATGCAGTTCCGCAATGTCCCATCTTGTTCAATGTGCCTTATGTCTTCATTTCAACTAATTCAACGAGGTCTGTTAGCTAGCCCTCAGCCAAGCATTGGGTAAGATATTAGGCTCCAGCTGACAAAAATATCTACCTCTTTAGCTGAGGGTGTATGTCTGCCATTTGTTGTTTTGGCACACAATTGAAGGGTGTGGTGAGATATCTTGGTGTTACTAGATCAGGCTACTGCAACTTTCACTATTTAATAAAGGCTGCGAACAAAAGAGTCTGAAATTTAAGGTCCTTTAGGATACACAAGAAAGTTTTTATATATTTAATTTTTGAGAAATTAGTCAGGTAAAACATTGGAAGGCAAATTTAAAGTTGAGTTTCTTGGCATTGACAATGCAGGTGCTTGGTTTACAAATATTAAAATTACATTCTTCAAAATATGAATACATTTTCAAGGACATCTAGTAAATTACTCATTCATGTTTATTCTTGAACAAAGTTTCCTTTTGGTTTAAAGCAGGCAGTCCAGTACTAGAGGGCTCCAATACTTTAAATTAGCTAATCAAATGATCTATAAAGGAAGTAATTTACATTATTTCTTTATGTTTTGTTTTAATAATAAAAGATGCATTGCCTTTTATTACAGAGTGTTAATTTTATAGATATTGCTCTGGTAGCACCATCCTTTCAAGAATGCAATTATTTTTGAGGACATGCACCTAAACTACATAAATAATAATGAGGTATCTCTGGCAATGAGATGCAGTTGGATGAATCAATCTTTTTAGAATATTTATTATATTTGTATATATTTATTATATTAGAACAATTTTCTAATATAACCTTATGCCCCATATAGAAAAAGCACTTTAATTGTGATGTAAGTGGCCATGAAAAACAAAGTGAGCTGCAAAATATTTTGTTTTATACAATTTAATTTTTTCCTCTTAAGTACACTTGTTAAAATTACTGAGGACCTAGCATATCTTTAGGCTTCACCCATTGATCAAATTGTTCTGATGTAAGGAATCCAAGCTTAATAGCTGCTTCTTTTAGTGTTGTCCCTTCTTTGTGTGCTGTTTTGGCAATCTTGGCTGCCTTGTCATATCCTATCATTAAAACAAAAGAAACATCAGATTAATCATGAGTTTGGCCACTATGTGTTCAGAACACCTGTTAAAGACGACAACTTGGTCTATTAGAAACTACTGCTACTATATTTTGTTTAATTTGAAGTCACGAGGGTATATGAAAGGATACATTGGACCAATTTTTCCTCAAATGTTGGCTTAAAGCAGTATATAAAAAAAATCCACAAAATTAAAAGATATTCTGGTCATTAACCATTTAGGTAAATTTGATGTGACGAAATTAAATTAGGCTTGTTGCCACTCAGTTCAATGACTTTCCTTAAACATTTCATGATCATCTATTGCCAACTTTCTTGCTAGGAAATTTTAACATCTAGAGACCAGTATTTTCAAAAAAGCATATAGGTATGGCTATTGCGAACAGGGCATTTCTTGTCCGCTGACTGTGCTCAGTGGTAGTCTGTCTACTCTTTGGGACGTTATACAGAGTAAATTCATTTCCACATGCAATGAAAGAACTAGTTAATTGGAACACACAAGAATGCAGTTAATGATTGGGTTTTCTGTGTCTTTTTTATAAAGAGCTTCTATGAACAAACATTTAAAAATATAAAATATAAGTATAGCAGAATAGTCATGCAAGGGATGTATTACTCTTGGTAATCCAACTTTTAACAGACAAATTTTGCTACCTAGTGCCTTGAACAGCTCTGTAGTTGATCTATATTAAAAATAATATTCAGTGATAAGCACAACTCTTAGGTAGGAAGACTTATAATTTCACCACTGAATCCCATTAAGTTTAACACCAAATAAACCAAACTGAATAAAACTAATGCTGTGATATATAAATGGGGGGATAGCTCCCTTTGATGGACACCCAGCCAGCCAGTTAGCTAACAGCCAGCCAGTTATCTGTAAAATGCCTCTTTGTAGCTGTTCTTTACTTGCTTTACCTGTAATGGGTTAAAAAGTCCCCCAGGTTTAAAAAAAAATGGGCACCTGACCAAAAGAACCAAAGGAAATGTAGAACTTTTTAAAATTGGGAAAGAAACTTCCCCTTTGTCTGTTTTTTCTGGGCTGGAGGGACAGAGCAGCCATGCTATAAGCAGCTTAAGACAGGTAGGATAATAAATCATCAGATCATGCCTAGAACTACTTATCTGAACTCCAAATGTGTAAGTAGATCAGAATGTTTAGCTAGATGCGATTAGGGTTATTTCTTTTATTTCTTATTGGCTTGTGAACTCCTCTGTGCTAACCCCAGATGCTTTTGTTTGCTTGTAACCTTTAAGCTGAAAGCTTAAGCTTTTAAGCTATTAAGCTAACCCCAAGAAAGCTATTTTGGGTGCTTGATTTTTTGGAATTGCTCTTTTAAAATCTAGCAAAAGCCTAAGTTCCAAATGTATTTTCTTTCTTTTTGTTTTAATAAAATTTACCTTCTTTAAGAACAGGATTGGATTTTTGGTGTCCTAATTGGTTTGTGTATGTTGTTTGATTAGCTGGGGCTGTGAGTGTGTGTGCGCGTGAGAGAGAGAGGGGCTTAAGGGTACCCCCACAGGGCGGAATTCCCAAGTGCTCCTTCCTGAGTTCGAAGGGTTTTTGGGGTATTTTTTGCATTTGGGTGGTGGCAGCGTTTACCAAGCCAAGGTCAGAGAAAAGCTGTAAGCCTGGGAGTTTAATACAAGCCTGGAGTGGCAAGTATTAATTTTTTTAAATCCTCGTGGGCCCCACTTCTACACTTGGAGTGACAGAGTTGGGATTCAGCCTTGACAAATGCACTGCCCTCAAAGAAAGTAATGATAGGAAATTAAAGAAATAGATACAAAAGGAACAATATAATAGGTGACTGATGTCAGGAATATAATTTTTCAAGTTTTACTAAAAAAACCGAAAAAGACAGTTACATGCCGATACTGTAACTGTTGTTCTTAGAGACATGGGTGCAGACATGCATTACACTCTGGTGTGCATGCGCTAAGCGCACCAAAGTCAGAAATTTGCCTAGCAGTAGCCATAGTGTCAGCATTTGTGTTTCCAGAGCCTGAGCCCCTCCCCACGCTATTTAATGGTGGCACTACCCCAACTCCCCTCGGATCCCTTGCACAGAATGCCAAGAATTGAGACTCCAATATAGAGGGACCAAAGGTGGGTCATGGGATACACATTTGCACACACATCTAAGAACAACAGTTACAATACCAGTAAGTAACAGTCTTTGCTTCTTTGAGTAGCAGATGTGTATTCCTCTCAGGTGACTCAATCAGTACCAAAAAGAGGTGGGGCTTGGAGTCTATTTAAAGAGCGACTGCAATACTGCCTTCCCAAAATTTGTATCGGATCAGGATGCAGACATAAAAGTATAAAGCTTGGTAAAAGTATGTACCAAAGACCAAGTAGCAGCCCTGAAAGCGTCCAATATAAAAATATCACTGTGAAAAGTGACTGAAACTGCTTGAGCAGTTTGTCAAATGGGCTCTTAACTCAGACTCCACCTCCACAGCGGTTATCTCAAACTGCAGTGATACAGGATGTTAACCAACTGGAAATTATCTGTGTGGAGACTGCTTGATCACTCTTGTGATCCACAAAGGAAATAAAAAGACAAGGTGGTGAACAAAATGGTTTTGTTCTTCCTATGTGAAATGCCAAGCATCACCTCAAATCTAAGGAGTGAAGATGCTGTTCATCAGCATTTGAATGAGGTTTGGGGGAAAAGATATAGGTAAGTAAATTGTCTAGTTAAGATGAAATAGTGGCACCACCTTAGAGAGACATTTATGATGAGATCTCAAGGCAACCGTGTCCTTGAAAAACTGGATATACTGAAAGCCCACCATTAGAGCCTACAGCTTAGTAACTCTTCCCACAGAAGTTAATGCCATAAGAAATGCTGTCTTTTGGCATAGGCGAGAGAGAACAAGTTGCCACATCCCAAGAGTTTCAAGGGGGCCACTGGCATTGTTAATAACAATAAGGCATTGTTGGCTAGTAGGTACTAGGCCAGTAACCCCTACCCCTACTGCGGTAACAGCATTGATCTTCGGTACTGATGGTGATGGGAGGACAGTCTTCAGGATTGCTGAGAATAGTGCTTGGACAGCAAAGAAGAGGAAGATGTCCTCGATCTCGACGAGCCTCCAGTAGTCATCCAGTGATAGTGGAGAAGCCACCCCCCAAAGAAGCAGGCAAGCAACAAGCCTCATCCAAAAACCAGTAAGGAGATGGTATCAGTACTGAGGATGAATGAGAAGTTGGTGCCTTCAGTACTGAAAGAGGCATTGCAGTTCCACATGGTCCCAGAGAAAAACAGTCCTTGAGCAGAAGTCAGTACCAACCCTAAAGATAAAAGTCTGCAGCAAAGATATAGTCAGTGCCAAAGACAGCATCTGCAACGATGGGTTCCTCAGTACCAAACAGGATGTTGACTGCAAGACTGATTGTCAGGTAGAACTAGACTGACCAGATAGCAAGTGTCAAAAATCGGGTCAGGAGGTGGGGGGGTAATAGGTGCCTATGTGAGAAAAAGACCCAAAAATCAGGACTGTCCCTATAAAATCAGGACATCTGGTCACCCTAGGTGGAACAGAATACAGTGCCAAGGAACGAGAATCTGCAACCCAACCAGATGATGCCGAGGGCACAGCAAAAGCAGCAGTCGCCCCTGCTGGCAAATGCTCCTGAATTATTAGGGCATCAGGAATGGAAAGGCAGAGCAGGTCTGACGCTGCCTGGTAGACCAATGGCATAGACAGAGGCAGTGCTGATGCAGGATGTTGTTGATACCTAACTCAGATTCACAAGGCCAGTACCCGAGCCAATGGTACAATGTCTAACGGATCCTGGGGAAGTACCAGGGAGCAGTTAGGTGGCCCAGCTCCATCTTGCATACAATGCTAGTCAGTAGTCCTCTTAAAAAGACAAGGCGGCCTCTCACCAAGTCCTGGATAGCCTTGGTTCATCTTGTGAGACCTCTTTCTTGGAGGACAAAAGAAAGGAGAACAATCCCACTTCCCATTAGGGAAAGCACCAGACCCCAAGCTGGGAGCTACATCCCAAGCCAGCTCTGAGGGAGAGTGCAGGTCCAGGCAATCTGCAGAGGTCCCCAGTGCTGAAGCAGGCCTCACGGCCTGCTCTAAGAGGTGCTGCTTCAGACACAAGTCCTTCACCATGTGAATTTTCTTTTTAAAAAACATGGAGCACCTCTTTCATCTGACCTTCTCTTGTGCACAAACACACACCACGGGTGGGGTCACTTGGGGATAGACATCCCACATGATGGACAATGTTTAAACCTCACTGAGGGCATCACCCAGGGTAAATATCAATCAATCTTAATCTACTAATACAACTAAACCTAGGGGTACTACTAAACTACACTGGAACCTCGCTAGAATGCACATCTATATAGCACGAATTTGCATATAACGCAGTCGCAGCCATGGATCCCATATTTAATTACTTTAATTGGAATTCATTTTAACGCGGTCCCTGCTATAACGCAGTCCCCGCGTTAATACGGTACTGCACATGGATCCCAAATCTCGCGTTCTAGTGAGGGTCCGGTGTACATACAATAAAACTCTAGAAAACAGAAACAACCACACCAAACGCTCTGATTGTAGCTGCGGGCAGTAAAGGGACAAAGGGGGATCAGGGTGGCAGGACCCTTAAATAGCCTGGGGAGCAGCTAAAGGCCAGAGGCATGAGCGCAGCACTGCCTACAGGCAAAGTTCTCCAGCTCTCATGCACTTGGCATGTGCACACTTGAGTGGAATACACATCTGTAACCACTCAAAGAACTGCTCTTTATCTACTTCCGATTAAGTAAAGGTTGTGGTAGTTATTAATATTTATACAATAATATTAGTTCATAAAATTGTGAAGAGGATAACAGGTATAGTTTATATGGCCGGGGAAGACAAGCTGTAGAAATGGACTTAGATAAGCTTGAAGATCCCTTTCCTCCATCTTCTCCAGCATCCTCGCAGACAAGAAATCCCACCCATATCTTAGCCTGTAAGAGTGTTTCTCTATCTTTGGTGCTGACATTGCCAGCAGCCTGATGAAGCATGCTAGCCAGCTTCTACATCTGTACACCTCAGCAGTATTTACATTCACCTTCATCAATAGTGCTTGTCGCAAAAGCTTCTGGGATATATATGCTGTTCAGTGTGTACAGTGTGATTAAACTAGATAGAAGAGGCATTATTGTGTGGATGGATGGGGCAAACAGGTAGGCAGGATCTAGTGCAAGATAAAGCACAACCTCACTAATGTAGACTCAAATGCAAGACACTGAGTACTACTGAATTTTATGAGTGAACAAAAAACAATAAAAAAGGATAATACATCACAAGGTGTATTTCATTTATTTCATATTTTGTACTTGTTTTATTTATAATACTGTTATCTGTACAAAATGAGAGTATGGCTAGAAGAGAGTGACCTAGGCACCCTACTCATGAGTAAGGCTACGATTATGTCACGTAATCTGTGACTTCCATTGACCTCCGTGATATTTTCTGCCCTGGGGCTGGAGCTCCCAGCTAGCCCTGCCCTCGCACCTCCCAGCCCCCAACCTGGTGGGGTGACTGCACAGCTATGCAGCTGCAGTGGGCACGTGGACCCTGCTCAGCTACTCAGCCTTGGTGGGCGGCTGGGGGACCCTGCAGCTACCAGCTTCCCAGGGCGGGGGGAACCCGCAGCAGCCCAGCCCCGGGGCAGGGGGACCCCAGAGCTCCCATACACTGCAGCAGTGGGGAACCCAGGAGCCCCAACAGCAGTGGGTGCTGAACCCACCTACCCCTTTTGTCAGGGATATTTTTAGTGAAAGTCAGGGACAGGTCACGGGCTGCCATGAATTTTTGTTTATTTCCTGTGATCTGTCCCTGACTTTTACTAAAAATATCCATGACAAAAAACTTAGCCTTACTCATGAGTCTGGGATATACAGGTTCCCCTACCAACACAGGGCCTTGATTGTGTAATTGTCTGCGCTAGTTTTCTAACACATCACAACGTGATGGAATTTTTCGAAATATGTAGGTAAACAACTAGAAATAGTCTTATGAAAAAAAGGGAAAAAAAAGAAACAAAAAGTTACCTGGCCATAATGAATTCTCTTATTAATTCAGTTTGTCAATAAAGAAAAAACTAATTTTTGATCAAGCACTTGAGCGCATTCTTGATCAAAGAACAAAATATAAGAAGTCTGAAACATTGTACCTTGTTAAGCAGAGTAATCCACTGCTTGGTTATTCACAGTAACTTTCACTATATTTTTTTTTGAGAAATGTATATATTCTAATGAATAGATATCAGCCTCAGACTTTTACCTATGTGGGGATTAAGCGCCGTCACCAGCATCAAAGACTCGTTCATTAGTTTGTTGATCCTCTCCGTGTTGGCTTGGATTCCGACCACACAGTTGTCAGTGAAGGAAACAGAGACATCTCCAAGGAGCCTTGCAGAGTTTAATACATTTTTAATCTAAAAAATGCAGAAAGTTATTAGATACATCATTTCTTAAAAGCCTTATAATATCCATCCAGTTTACAGTACATCTTTAGCAAAGGATTGTGTCCTGTACTGTACTCTTCCTTTTGCAATATAAATTGAGTCACTGATATTTTAAAAAAGCACTTTATGTGAAGCATTTCATATCCTGAAGAACACTTAGTAGACATCAGCAGTAGACATTATCCGTACCATTGAATATATAAGCAAAGCATGTTTGTAAACTACTTAGAAATCAATAGATTAAACATGTGCTATGTAAGTGATTTCAGAAAGAGAAGTATGAATTTTAAACACATCAATAAAAGATATTTAAAATTATTAAGTGGATGCACAATTGGCATACCCTCTGGCAGTCAATTACCCCGAAACAGCATCCAGTTATAGCACTAAAGCCAAAGTTTAGTAAAGAATAATAATGGAAAGGGACACCTATATCTCCGATTGGGAATATTACTGTAGCTGTTCAGTATGCTATTATTATTGTCAAAGTTAGAGACTTTGAAGAAAGATGCTTTTTCAAATGAAAACAATTTCCTTACTAGGTCTATTTAGGAGATTCATAGACAAGTACATACCGCTTTTAATAGTCTATTCATTTGGTTTAAAATACCCTTAAACAGCATGAAAAAATGAAGAAAGTTGCAGACAGTAAATGGCCAGGTGCAAGAAAACAAAATATTGCTTCCTACATGCCCCTCACTGTTTTTACTGCCCTGACCTTTCTGCTATAATGTAGCCTATTCTGCAAGCCCAGCCCTATTGTTATTTTCATGATGATCTCTCCTGCTGTATCTCCTACTTTATTTTTTCTTCTCGTTTTGACTTTTTGGTCTTCCTTCACCACACTTCCCTGTTTTTATGCTTTTGTCTCTATTCTTTCCCACAATTTCTCCCCTGTGCATTCCTCCTCTTCCTAACTCTCCCTTCATGGAGAAAGGCAGCCCGCTTAGTCCTTTGTTTTCCTTCTCCACCTACACTAAACAAGTTTCCTTCTATTCCTCCATGCCCTGCACAATCCAGTCTAGAGGGAAAATAAGCACCCAGACAAGATAGGTGTGCAAATGAAGTACTTGTTGCCTTGACACCTCCCAGAAGCAGAATGAATCAGACAGCATGTGGATTCAATTCTCTCAAAATTTTTACTGGAAGTAATATAGGTATGATTTAGCCTGAAATTTCAACTGTCAAAGTGATTAACTGTGTATGCTATATACTCCTGTGCTCAGCTGTGCATCTGCCATTAAAACACAGTAAGGAAACTGTCACATTAAGATTCTGATGTGTCCTTCTAGGAAATGCATAAAATAAATATTTTAGGGACCTCGAACCCAAGATTATTATTCTGAATTTACATTTTAAACATTTGTAATGTAAATCTGAACAGTTAATTAATTTAATAAGTGGCTTGCCGGGCAATTGGGGTGAGTACTGCAGGAAGGCCAAAGGGACTGCACAACAAAACAAAGTCTTTTGCGCACTGGAATGGAAATTAGGAATTCCTCAGTTCAAAACCTCAGCTCTGACACAGATCCTTTTTGGCTTTAAACAAGTTATTCTTGCTGCCTCAGTTTTGCCATCTGCCCTTTTCTCCTAGGGGCACTATGATAATTACAGTTTATAATGCATTTCTATGACGAAGTACTAAAAAAACTCAATTCTTACATATTGGACAGCCAGTTCTCTCTCAAAATGATGAGCTATTTATCATCAAGCAGAATTTAAGATTCTTCTAATATTCATATTCTCTGCCTCTCTAGGGCTTGTGCTGTCCAAGCAATCGCTGAAATTATTCCCTAAGGATATACAGTAAGATAACTGTTTTTTTTAATTTAAAAAAATGTTTTGAGCTTACAATCATGGGCTTGAAAACATTCAATTCAAAATGTCCATTGCTGCCTCCCACTGTAACAGCAACATGATTTCCCATCACTTGAGCTGCCACCATGGTTACGGCCTCACACTGGGTAGGGTTTACTTTTCCTGTTGGGGAGGGGAAAGTGTTTAAAAATAACCCAACCGAACGAAAAAAAACCAAGTTCTCCAGTTTTTGGTTTTTGAATTTAAATTCTCAGAAATGGTAAATGTGATTTTAAGAAACGGCAGTCAAGCAGTGAACAACATATAGGCACAGATTTATTAAACCCACTGCACTTTTCTGATAACAACTAGGATTTGTTTATGCTGTGAGAAGCCTGTCAGACATTTACCTTGTATGTCCTTGACAACTGTTTGCCTCCCAGAATGCCTTGCTACTCAAGACAAAGGTTGTTATTCCGAAACTTATACCCCTTCGTAGCTCCCACAAAACAATCAAAACTTTTTAAAAATTACATTTCTCCCCTTTCTTTGAGGAGGAAAGGAGGAGCTGCAAGATTACACTTTAAAGCAGGGCTGTCCAAACTTTAAGATGAGGGCTGCACTGGCAACCTTCCAGGAGCACGTGAACTGGGCAGTTGGCTTCCACCCTTATCTCAATATGGAGAAATGACCTGCACAAACTTCATTTACTTCAGGGGAAAGAAATCAGAATCAAAGGCCATTTGGATCAGAAAATTTATGTGCATGTTTCAATCCTAAAACCCCTCTCATTTAAAAATATTCTGCAGAAGAAAAAACCCACAAGCTGCCACAATAGTTTGTATTTATATGTGGAACTAAACAGACAAAGATCACATACCACACACACACAAAGTACCCATTCCATCTGCAAGTATTCACTTAAACACATGAAGGGCCTGCTTTGAATTACTTTTTAGAAAGGGGAGGAAGAAGAGTTTTCGAAGTCCTTATTCCGCTCCCTCGCTCCTCTTCCTCATGCAATCTTCACTAGTTGGGAGGGAGGGATGAAATTTTATCCACAGTCCCCAAGATAATCTACCTTTATTTGTTAAAGTTGAATAACAGATGCTATTTGAATTCAGAGGGTAAATCTAAAAATCTGCGACAATAAAAACCTTTGCATAAAAAATGTTGGCTTTACCAATCATAAGTAATGTGCTCTTCCCAGACTCATGCCAACTAAACCTTTATACCACATCTCTCCAAAACACACACACACACTATAAAGCAAATAATTTTACACACACACACACACACACATTTTTGTGGACAAAAATGGAGAATTTGTGGCTGGCAAAAACTGCATCATTTCAGTGCTTCATACCATTTTACCACTGAACTCTGTGATATAGTTCTACATGTAACTGTTAATAATTACTCTTACTTTTCCACACAAATGTAATTGACATTTGTTATTGGATACACTACCTGGCATGATGCTGCTTCCAGGTTCATTTTCAGGCAGGATGAGTTCACCTAGACCAGAGCGTGGTCCAGAACCCAAGAAACGAATATCATTAGCTATCTTCATCAGACTGCAAGCCACAGTGTTCATGGCCCCACTGAGTTCAACTAGAGCATCGTGAGCAGCAAGAGCTTCAAATTTATTTGGAGCAGTGATAAAAGGCAAGCCTAAGGAGAAATGAGTATTAAAGGTTTTTGAGGCATAATCATTAGTTAAAGCAGCATGCCCTTAGCCAAAGCTCTTGAAATGCTGTCTAGTTAATACAAAAATCATAATAGAGAATATAGAAGTAAAAATATTAAGCAGCCAAGTCAAGCAGAATGTTTTCTTCTCCAGACTTCTGACAACCAAAAGTTTCCTAAAGAAAAGTTCTTATCATGGTGGTATTGTTTGAGGAAAAAACGGTTACCTACCTTTCTGTAACTGTTCGAGATGTGTTGCACATGTCCATTCCACGGTAGGTGCGTGCATGCCTCATGCTGTCAGAAAAGTTCTCTCCTCAAAAGTACCCACTAGGGTGGCTCAAACACCCTGTCACCACATGGCATTGCATCACCCCCTTCAGTTCCTTCGTACCTGATAGACTCTGATAGAGAGGGAAAGGAGGGTAGGTCATGGAATGGACATGTACAACTCATCTCAAACAACAACAGTTACAGAAAGGTAGGTAACTTTTTTGTTCAAGTGTTTGCACATGTCCATTCTATTGCAGGTGACTCTCAGGCAGTCAAACATGGAGATAGACTTGCAGTCTACCTGCACAGTGATTGCAGGACAACCTGTCTGAAACTGGCACCATCCCTGAACTGAAAGGAAATGGCATAATGAGAAGCAGAAGTGTGGACTGATGACCAAGCTGCTGTTTTACAAATTTCTATGATCAGCACTTGCGCCAAGAAAGCTGCCAAAGTTGCTTGTGCTCCAGCAGAATACACCAATACTCTAGCTGGTGGGTCTATATCAGCCAACTGGTAGCATAAACAAATGCACAAAGAGATCCAAGATGAAATTCTCTGAGTGGGAACTGGTCAGCCCTTATCTCTGTCCGCAACCACAACAAAACAACTGTGTGCAGGATCTAAAGGACTTAGTACACTCCTGGTAGAAAACTAAAGCCCTTCTCACATCTAATAAATGAAGCACCTCTTCATCTCTATGCTCATGGGATGTCAGTAAACAGATTGCCTGGTTAATGTGAAAATTAGAGACTACCTTTGTGAGAAGTTTTGGGTGAGGGAGAAGATAAACTTATCCTTATGGAACACTGTATTGGGAATTTCTGACAATAGGAATCTCAACTTGTTCACCCTTCTGGCTGAGTAATGGCAACTAAAAATGCTACCTTCATAGAAAGGTGGAGCAGAGAGCAAGTTGCAAAGGATTCAAATGGTGGTCCCATTAACTTTGTTAGGACCAAGTTCAGATCCCAAGGATGGACTGTACTCCCATGTGCAAGATCCTATCTGATCCAAGCCCTTTAGGAATCTATCAACAATGGGGTTGGAGAAAAAGGATCTACTATTCCCTGAGGTATGGACAGCTAAGATAACTCTGTAAAAGTACTTTTGGCAGCTAACTGCTGAACTCTGACATTTTAGGTACAGAAGATAGTCCAGTATGAGGTTCAGAGGTGCATGCTCTGGTGATATGCCTGTCTGACAGGACCAAATGGAGAGGTTTTTCCATTTAGCCAGTTAAATGCTCCAAATTGAGGGTTTTCTACTATTCAGAAGCATTTCCTGGACATCTTTAGAATAGGATCTCTCCAAAGGCTTTTACCATGAAGCATCCAAACCATTAGGTATAAGTCTCATAGAACAGGCGGCCGTGGTTCTGAGAAATCACATCTGGATCCAACAGGAAAGGCAGCAGAGGCTTGATTGGCAAGATCAGCAGGGTTCAGTACCAGTGCTGTCAAGCCCATACTGATGCTATGAGGATGAGATGAGCGTGGTCTTGTTTGACTTTGAACAAGACTCTGGGCAGCAAGTGAATCAGAGGAAAGGCAGACGGGAGGGGGTCATTCCAGGGTATCAGAAAAGCATGTGTCCATATGCCTGGGCTAAGACCTCCCTCAGAACAAAACCAACGGCATTTTCTGTTGGACTCTGTTGCAAACAGATCCACGTAGGGAGTCCCCCAGAGCTGGAAGATGGATTTGGTAATGTACAAGCATAAAGACAACTTGTGGTGATCGGAGAAGGTCCTACTCAGTTGATTTCCCAAAGTGTTCTGTTTCCCTGGAAAGTAAGCAGGACTGAGATTAATTGAATTGGTTATGCAAAAGTTCCAGAAGCGAATTGCCTCCTAGCATAGCTGGGTCAACCATGCTCCTCCCTGTCCGTTTACAAAGCACAGTTGCAGAGTTGTCAGAATGAACAACTTCTTTCCTACTATATAAAGGAAGAAAGCTGAACAGGCTAGTCACACAGCTCTTAACTCCCTGACATTTATATGAGTCATTAGATCCTGAGATGACAAGAGACTGAGTCTGCAGGGACCCCAAATGAACTCCCCAACCCAGGGTTGACATGTTTGTATCAAAGTGAGGGTTGGTAATGAGGGGGATAAAGAGAACTCCATAGACTTTCAGAGCGTCCACCCACCAATCCAGAGATGACAAAACTGACACTGGTACTCGAACCACCTTCTCCAAATGACAACAACTTGCGGCATACACTGATGCCTGCATCTTTCTAAGATGCAGCTTGACATGTTGAATCACATAGGTATACGCTTGCCATGTGACCTAGAAGTGTGAGGCAGCTGTGCACCATGGTGAGAGGATACACTTCAGTCATAGCACCAAACCCTGTAAGCACTTCAAACCTAGATTGTGGTAGCAAGGCCTTGGGGCCTTTGTGGAGTCTAAGACCATTCCAAAAAACTCCATTCTCTCAACTGGTTTTAGAATTGACTTGTCCCCATTTATTAGGATCCGATGAAGTGAGCTGTAGCTCACGAAAGCTTATGCTCAAATAAATGTTAGTCTCTAAGGTGCCACAAGTACTCCTTTTCTTTTTGCGAATACAGACTAACATGGCTGCTACTTTGAAACCTGTGACATGAAAGTAAGCATCCTCTAAGTCGAGGGCAGCATACCAGTCCCTGTTCCAGGGAGGGAATAAATCGAGGCTAGGGTGACTGTCAAATATAAAGGGAAAGGTAACCACCTTTCTGTATACAGTGTTATAAAATCCCTCTTGGCCAGAGGCAAAACCCTTTCACCTGTAAAGGGTTAAGAAGCTACGATAACCTCGCTAGCACCTGACCAAAATGACCAATGAGACGACAAGATACTTTCAAAGCTTGGTGGGGGGGGGGACGGGGACGACAAAGGGTGTCTGTCTGTGTGATGCTTTTGCTGAGAACAGATCAGGAATGCAGCCTCAGAACTTCTGTTAGTTAGTAAATAATCTAGCTAGAAATGCATTAGATTTCCTTTTGTTTAATGGCTGGTAAAATACGCAGTGGTGGATGGAATGTATATTCCTGTTTGTGTCTTTTTGTAACTTAAGGTTTTGCCTAGAGGGATTCTCTGTGTTTTGAATTTGATTACCCTGTAAGGTATTTACCATCCTGATTTTACAGAGATGATTCTTTTACCTTTTATTTAATTAAAATTCTTCTTTTAAGAACCTGATTGATTTTTCATTGTTCTTAAGATCAAAGGGTTTGGGTCTGTGTTCACCTGTACAAATTGGTGAGGATTTTTATCAAGCCTTCCCCAGGAAAGGGGGTGTAGGGCTTGGGGGGATATTTTGGGGAAAGACGTCTCCAAGTGGGCTCTTTCCCTGTTCTTTGTTAACATGCTTGGCGGAAGCAACATACGGTTCAAGTACAAGGCAAAGTTTGTACCTGGGGGAAGTTTTTAACCTAAGCTGGTAAGAATAAGTTTAGGGGGTCTTTCATGCAGGTTCCCACATCTGTACCCTAGAGTTCAGAGTGGGGAAGGAACCTTGACAGTGACCATGCAGAATTTTATTTTCTTTAGGAATTCATTCAAATCTCTTAGATCTAAAATAGGTCCAAGACAACCTTTTGTTCAGGGATCAGGAAGCAGAGGGAGAACAAGCCTTTCCCTTTGCCTGAAGAAGTGAATCGAATCTCCTGGTGAAGGATGATCTCATGACAGTGGTTCCTGAAGAGAGATGGGAAAGGTTGGGAGGAGGAGGACAACGACAAGGAGAAGTGAACTGGAGGGCATACCCCAGTTCCATCGTGCTTAAGACCCACCAATCCAATGTTGCATGGGCCCAAGCACTTAGGAAATGGGATAAACTATTTTTAAACAAAGGGTGGAAACAGATGGAACTAGAGTCACTGGTTCACTGCCCTTGACCAACATATCAAAATGTCTGTTTGGGTGAGGTGGCTGGGTAGGATGAGCCCACTGATGCTGAAGAGAAGGGCAGCAGATGTTGTCTCCTATAACCCCTGCCCTTTCTCCTTGGTGGATCTTGAGACAGAGGGTGGAGGAGCACTGTAAGGCTGTTGAGAATGAAACTGCTTCCTCTTTGTTGCTAGAGTATAGGTTCCATGAGATTTTAACACCACCTTGGAATCTTTTAGGCTATGGAGCCTATTACTTGTCTTATCCTATTACTTGTTCTGGAGAATTCTGGCAACCAGCTTGTTTTCAACTACCATTACGGCAAAGTCCTGCCTACAGTCCTCTGGTAGCTTGTCTTTAAATGTTGTATTGTTTTCTCAGAGAATGCAGTCAGTGGCTCAGGAGTGCCTGTTGGTTTGCAGTCCTGAGCTCTAGACTCCCTATAGAATAAAGTTTGCATCCAAACAAGTCTATTCTCTTCACATCTTTGCCTTTCAGTACTTATGCTTGATGTCCTTGTCTTTCCCATTCATTAGCAGCCGCCACCCACCACCAAAGAACCTGGCTGAAGGTGAGAACAGAAATACTTGTATCCCTTTGAGGGGACGGATTACCTCCTTTCAAATTGCTTTGCTGTGGGAGGTAAGGAAGATGCTGTCTGCCACAGTGCCTTGACCAGCTCCATAATGGCTTCAGTAATTGGCAGTCACTTTGGCTGATATCATAATGTCCACCAACTAGTTAAAACTTTCACGCACCTCCTCTGCTGGAATATCAAGAACAGAGGCCACCATTTTCAATAGATTTTGATGAGCCCAGTGGTCCTTTGGGGCTGGTGAATGGCCTGCCACCTCAACAGCCTTGTCTGGCCATGAGGAAGAGGATGTCACAGGATTCTGAGATGGTGGCTGCTCCATGACTTGCAGTGGGGAGTGACTTCTGGCTGCTTGGTACTGGTTACTGGAGTATGATGCTCCCAGTGCCAATGCCCCCTGAGCGGTCTTGAAGACAATGAATGAGACAGTTGTGGGAGGTCCTAGAGGGATGTCCTGTGGTGTCTGGAATGGCCACTGATATGGGCCTGGGACCCAGCCTTGAACGGGCCATTCCTCCTTAAAAGGAGGTGGCCAGTGCTGTGACTGTTGCATGACCTGTGGTCCCCAAATCTGTGATGGAGATGCAGATGAATCCACCTCTGAATCTGAAGAGGAAGAATCTGAAATGTCCAACATCAGTGGGGCACAACCATTTGGGACTGGAGAGAGGTAGCCGGGGCCCAGGGACGGTGGTACCAGAGATATCAAAGGTGGCTTGCCTTTCGACTGCACTGGCCTTTGCAGAAGTTTGGGAGGTAACTGTACAGTGAGTTCCTGACGTGGAGAGATAGGTGCCACAAACATTGGGACTGAGTGCAAACCCTCTTGCACAACCAGGGATACCAGTACTGACCGGCTAAGGAGGTCTCTTGTAGCTGCACATGCTTTCACGGTGGTTGGAAGCGGCAATGACCAAGAGGTCTGTCTCAGAGACCTTTCAGGGGATGTGCTGGACAAATCTGGCACAGGCTCCAGATGCAGCGCCCCCTTCTTCTTAGCTGAAGAATGCTCCAGCAGGAGACTCTCCCTCAACTGTCTCAAAGTCTCTGCCTCTACTAGGCTTCAGCACCAACACTCATGAGCAAGATATCGACCCTGAGGAGAGTCTAAAACTTCTCTGCAATACTGCTGAATGGTACCAAGAGGCTGCAGACATCCCTGGTGTGCACCGTATGGAGGCCGATTTATCTGGGGCGCACTCTGCATGAGACGAGTCTGATGGGGGGCAAAGTGCTGCCTCCATGAGGAAATATTTGAGCCACACCACTCTTTCTTTGAGCACGACTTAGTCTGTTGTGTAGACTTAGCCTATGTTGGCATAACATATGTTGCTCAGAGGGTGTGAATATTCCACCCCTGAGCGACATAAGTTACACTGACATAGCACCGTGCATATGAACACTTATGTCGGCGGCAGAGCTTCTCTCATCAACATAACCTATGCTGCTCATGGAGGTGGTTTTTTTATGAAAACAGAAGAGCTCTCTCCTGTAGGCATAGAGCGTCTTCACCAGACGGGCTGCAGCAGTGCAGCTCTATACGTACATACTGTTAGTCCCTTACAAAAGTAACATTTGTAAATTATGTGGGATTCTCCCAAACATTTCAAAACAGGCTGGGTGTGGGTTACTCACTGGCATAGGCTTAGTGCATGTACAATGGGTCTTATAACCTGGTGACTGTGGCATCACTTCAGTACTGATCCCAGTTCTGAAAAATGAAAAATTAGTCTAAAAGACGTAAAACTAAAATCTATCACTAAAACTAGTTAAAACTAACTTAACTTTAACTAACTACTTCCTAACAATAACAGGGCATACAGACAAAGGAGTGATGGAAGCTTATGACAAAAAGTCTGAAATTACGAACAACCGTCAGTGGAGGTAAGAAGAAACTAAGGTGGTTCAGAGGCAGTTCCACCCTCTCATACCAGCACACAGTAGCACATTGTGACAGAGGGCACATGAATCACCCTGACAGGAACTGCTGAGGGAAAAAAGCTCTCCGACAACCGTGCACGAGGCACGCACACATGCAAACACCCAAAGAACAAGACCATCACATCTAAGGTCAGCATTATGTACAAGAGTAAGATATTTAAGTGTTTACAACCACTCTACATTTCCTTTTGAGTACTTAAAATTCACAACCTTAACATTGTAATGAAGCGTGGGCATTATCAGTTCGTCCCAGACAACTTTGCCAATTTAAAGAAACTCTTACAATTCAGCCTTAATCTGTGTATTTTTCCCTCTTAACAATTCAAGTTAGTTACTTTTCAGATTGTATGTTAATTCTAGGGAGGCCTTCTCTTGTTCTCAAACAAACAGTAAGATCTGGAAGAGGCTTAGCATGCACAGGGCAGATGGAAAGCCACCATGAGATGCAGCAGCTGATGTAAGGAAGAGGCAGCAGTAATTATTAATTCCTATACTGTGAGCCTTTTAGTGAAAAAGCTCAACCAAAGTACTAAGTATCAGCAGCTGGGGACAAGCAACAAATTTACCAGTACATGTGAGAGCCAGTTCAAGTGAAGGGTGATGCCTCCTGACACCACTGACAGCAAGAACAGTAGGTGCACTGAAACCCCCACTGCTGGGAGATGTATCTGGCCACATCTGGATGAAGAGTCCACTTGTGGTGACTTGTAAATGATCTGATCAGCTGGTCCATTAGGTTGTTTCATACCCCCAGCAGGTAAAATGCTTCTAGATCTATTGAGTTGGCAATACAGGGCTCCTAGAGTAGAGTGGCCTCCTGGAAGAGTGGAGGTAGAACACTCACCACATGTCTGTGAGGCCTACCAGGCTACTATCCTGATCTGTGATAAACACTTTGCATGCCCATCTGACAGCTTTTAGTTCTCTGACACTGATGTGTAAGGTTAAATCTTTTGAGGAGCTGTGTCTGCAGAGAACCCACGTGGGCTCCCTACTCTAGAGCAGATTCATCTGTCACCAGTGTGAGCATCTGTTGCAGGCAGGCAAAGAGAATGCACACACATATGTTAGCTGGATTTGTCCAACAATCTAGAGAGGTGAGGACATGGGATGGCACCCTCACCATGAAGGCTGACTGATGGTGGTTTGCTGACTAGACTGATGCCAGCCAGCCCTGCAGAGTTCTTCGGTGCAGTCTGGCATATTGAAACACTATAGGTGCAAAAGGCCGCATGTCCCAGAAGTCTCAAACAGTTTCGTGCTGTTCTGATGGGTGAAACTTCAAACCTATAACAAATGATCAAGTTGCCTGGAACCTGGAGTCTCGAAGAATGGCCCTTGCTTGTCATGAATTCAGTACAGCCCCTATAAACTCTATCCTCTGGACTGGGGAGAAGGGGGACTTTTCTACATTAATAGTCCCAAGGCATTGAATGTTGACTGAATCAGGGTTACACTGCTACATACTTGCGGTTTGGACCAGCCCACGAAAAGCCAGTCCTCCAGGTAGAGATCAACGTGAACTTCTGATCTTCAGAGGAATGCAGTTACTACTGCTATAACTTTTGTGAACACCATGGGTGCTGCTGACAGGCCAAAAAGTAGTACAATGAACTGGTAATGATTTTGAATTACCAGACATTGGAGGTACCTCTTGTGGGCTTGATTGACACATGGAAGTAGGCATCCTTTAAGCTGAGGAATCATACCACTCTCCACAGGCCAAAGAGGGAACAACAGAAGCTGTGCTGACCATGCGGAACAGTATCTTTTTCAAGAACCTGCAGAGTTGACACAAGTCTAAGATTGGTATGAGACACCCTGCCCCCTTCACCTTTGGGATTATGTAATAGCTAGACTACAAACCCTTCCCTTTTAGACCATGTGGAACCCGCTCTATGGCTTCCAACTTTGAAGGAGAGATGAATGAGGGGCTCCTCACGAGAATGGTCTCGGAAGAGGGAGAGGGAGGGATAGAAGCAAACTGTAGAGTGTATTCTACCCTCCACAGAGTTCAAAACCCACTAATCTGAAGTAATTTGGGACCAAGCACTGTGGAAGCGGGACAGATGGTTTGTGAAGGTGAGGGAGTTTGGGTCTGGAGAGACAGAGACTGGCATGGCAACCTTGACAAGCCCATTAAAATGAATGCTATGAACTTCCTGGGTGTCTTGAAGGGCCTGGAACTGGAGCTGAAGCAGCAGAAAGGGGATGCATATGCCTATAACCCCTGGACCTCTTTTTGGACAACTCCTGTTGAGGAGGTGGACCAGAATATTGGTGCATCTGCTGGGGCCAATAGTGCTTTCTGACTGGGGCAGGTGTGTACAAGTCCAAGGACACTAGAGTCCTTAAGTTCAAGAAACTTGCTGTCCATCTGGTCTAAAAATTGAAAAGGACCATCAAATGGTAAGTCCTGAATTGTATTTTGGACTTCATAGGGAAGACCAGAAAGCTACAATCAGGATGATGTCCATGGTGAGCATGGAAGCCATGGTTCTAGCTGCTGAGTCTGCTGCATTTGGCTCTGCCCAGAGTGATGTTCTCGCAACTAGTCTGCCCTCATTGACCAGGGAAGAGAACTCCTGCCTGGCATTCTCTAGAAGCAGCTCTCTGAACTTCTCCATGGAACCTCAAATTAAAAACATACTATCCCAGCAGAGCCAATTGGTTACCAATATGCAGCCGTAAAACCCGTCAAATAAGTCCAGCCTTTTAGCATTTTTTGATTTGGGGACGGTAAACTAGCGCCCTTGTTGCTCGCTCTTACTAGCTGCTGTCACAACTAATGAGCCCACTAGTGAGTGAGTATAAAGGTATTCAAAACCTGGGGAGGGTACATAATATTTTCTTTCTTCCCTTTTTGAGGTGGGAGGCAATGAAGATGGAATCTTCCATAGAGCCTTTATAGGCTTTAGCATTGCCTCATGAATTGGCAGAGCTGCCCTGGAGGGACCAACAGATGATAAAATGCCAACTGGGTAATGTGACGACTCTCCCCGACATCCTCAGCCTGTACACCCAAATCTGCAGCCATGCTCTTCAACAGCTCCTGATAAACTTTAAAATCATCAGGAGGAGGTGAAGTTGCCTGACAAAAACGCTTTATCTGGAGAGGACAAAGAGGAAGCCAAGACTGGAGGTGGTAGAATCTTTTCTATAGGCTGTTGCTCTGGCTCCATGACGACTTCTTGATGCTCGGTACTGGACTCTAGACATGGAGCTCCCTGGTGCACAGACGCTGTCCTTCTAGATGAGGGGACTGAGTATGCACGGTGAGGGGAAGATCGGGAAGGTGGGGGAAAACCCTAAGGGTTCCAAGATGGCCACTGATACAGGGTGAGCCCACTGGCCTGGCCACATTTTCATGGCAGTTCCAGCTTACCGCTGCGAGCCTTCAGGAGGGAGAGAGGATCTGTGAGGAGAACAGGGGTCCTGCTTCTGGTTTGTGAGACGTACAATCCCACCTCCAAATCCAATGACGAAGACTTCTTTTCCTTTGATCACAGAGGAGCTGATCCAGTGAGTGCCAGAGACTGGTGCCAAGAACCTGGTGATGAGTGGAGCACTGTCGTCACTGTGGCTTTCCCCTTGGATGGTACCAAAAGGCCACCTGTGCGGGAAGCAGGCAGCTGCAGTACCAAAGGTTGAACTACTGGTTCCAGATAGGACAACAGTGCTGAGGGATCCAACTCCTGGGATGATGGTGACACTGGAACTCAGAGGCAGAGCAGATTCTTTGCCGCCACAAATGCCTCCAGGGTATTCGGCACTGAGACAGTCTCCTGAGGGACGGAAGATGATGACAGTGCCACCTCTGGCACCAGGCTTTATAGTGCTCTCGGAGGCACCAGAGCCAACTGTCTCAACCTAGGCACCGATTTGGAGGAGGTTTCAGGTGCACTCTACTCAACACCTTCTTGCCCATCTTAGTAGACTTAGACGGTGAAGACCTTGCCCCAACCAGGTCTTCTTTGGAAGTCTCATATTTGTTCCTCAGTATGAGTGAAAGATTGGTGCCAGGATACAACTGAAGCTAGAAGTATGCTTCTCACCAAAGCTGCAGCACTCAGAACAGAGTCAAATCGGGACAGGTCTGACAGTAGCCTGAGTGCCGCCTCCATCGGCAGGAATTTCAGCCTAGCCTCCCTATCCTTCTTCACTCTAGGCTAGAACTCCTTGCAAATGGGGCACTGGCCTTTAACGTGTGTTTCACCCAAGCACTTCAGGCAGCTATTGTGAGGGTCGCTCACTGGCACAGGCCTCAAGCAAGAAGCACATGGCTTGAATCCTAGTGACCTGGGTACCATATGCAGAAAAAAAAATCCTCAAATGGGGAAAAACAACAAAAACAATCTGAATTTTTAAAAAAAAAATCACTAAAATTTATTAACTATATGATGTACACTACTATTCACAAAAGCTGAGAGAGCGCGAGAGAGAGCGCGCGCGCTGTTCTGCTATTGAAGAGGGTTCCGATGACCATTCTGGGCCGTAAGAAGAAAATGAGGAGGGCTGTGTTGGCTCTGCCCTCTACACCTGCATGCAGTGGCACACAGCAAAAAGGGGGAACTCGAGCCACCTAATGGGTACTGCTGAGGGAAAAAGTTTTTGACAGCCATGTGCTGGGTGCACAGACACCAAGAATGGAATGCACATATGCAATCACTTGAAGAAGAATCTCTTCTTTTGTGTCATCCTTACCTGTCAGTGAAGACACTTTAGCAGCAACCTTCTCAGCAAAACCAATCCTGGTATTTAATCCTGTACCAACTGCAGTGCCACCAGCTGCCAGCTCATAGACTCTTGGCATGGCTGATTTAATCCTAGCCACACCATATTTAATTTGTTGCACATAAGCACTGAATTCCTTTGAAAGGGAAAAAAAAACAAAACACAGAAAACCAAGAATTAGTGACTAGAATTGGTATTTTGTAATTTAATATCACAACACTTTTATTTAAAAATAACTTCTAAGCAATAGTCTCTATCTAATTTTACTATGAAACGGAGTAGGTTAAGTTAACAGACTGCTCTTGTACTGGAAATAGTTCTGCACCTAAATGTGGAGATCCAACCAGCATACATCTGTATAGAGACTGTCTCTTTCCCTCTCCTTTCACCTTTTGGAGGTTGCTTATCTTGGGCCCTGATCCTGTAATCAACTCAGAGAGTGCAATGAGTCAGCATATTCCACACAGGTTTGGATTACAAGATCAGGGAGTCTTAGGACTTGTTGCCACACAAAGTTGAATCAGTTTAACTGAAAAAGGTTTAAATAATTATTTCAGCAAGGGCAAGCATACAGGATAGGAACAGTCTTTCTATGAATTTACAGAATAAGGCCTAAACCTGACTGGACCCTTTGGATGCTACTGCAATAGAAATAACTGCAAACACAATTTTTAGCTTGACATTGTTCCCATAAAGGGATACCATCAACTGAAAAAAAATCACTTTTCTGAACATTATTATTACTACCATAAACATTAGAAAAAGATTTGTACTATTTTTTTTCAGTTTGAATTTTTGCAGATCGTGTTACATTTGCATTAATGAGTTATCCAGCCACCAAACTCCTTCAATAATATTGGTCATCTGGCTGAAAAGAAAGAGAAGCATACGTAATACCCATATGACAGTCTACTTTTATCATTTTAAATATATTTTACATTTACTTGTGCAGTCTTGATATAGTCTACTCAAAGTGATTTCTTTTCTTTAAATCCACTGGTTAAAAGAACACACAATGATCAAAGAAAATTCTTGAAGCCCTGCATGCAAAACACCCAAGAAATGTTGTGCATTAACTTTCAGTAAATATGAACCTATAATAAAATATTGTGAACTAAGATTCTGTTGACCTTCAATACTTTGTCTTCAACTGCTGAGCAAATTTTTCACCTGTACGTACCATGATGAAAATTAACAATTACCTCCATTAATTTACAACAATGCTTCAAACAAGTGAATAACATTTTTGTACAAAGTTATATATTACTTAGTGTTTTATACCTGCCCAAGAGAAAGTGGAACAGCATCCTGTGTATGAGTGCGCCCTATTTTTATGATTTGGGAAAACTCTTTGGATTTTGCTTCAAGTGCATCTTGTAGCTTCTGTAGTCCGGGTAACAACACTTCATTAACTTCTTGTGCAGCAGCAATATGCATTGCTGTTGGGAACGTATCATTTGAGCTCTGTGAAGGAAGTTCAAGTCTGATTATTTACAAGCTTTTCTCTAATGTTCATTATAATACCTGGTTTCAGAGTAGCAGCCTTGTTAGTCTGTATTCACAAAAAGAAAAGGAAGACTTGTGGCACCTTAAAGACTAACAAAATTTATCTGAGCATAAGCTTTTGTGAGCTACAGCTCACTTCATTGAATGCATCCGATGAAGTGAGCTGTAGCTCACAAAAGCCTATGCTCAGATAAATTTGTTAGTCTCTAAGGTGCGACAAGTACTCCTTTTCTTTTTATAATACCTGGGTGGCTCATATAATAGATTTACACTTCAGTGGATTTACCTTCAAAACCTCCATGAGGTAAGAAAGTAGTAACCTCATTACACACGAGGAACTGGGGCACAGAGAAATTAAATGATGTGTTTAAGTCAGCCTGTGACAAAGCCAAGAAAGAACCCAGACCTCCCAAATCTCAGTCCTGTGCCTTAGCCACAAGACCATCCAAGACATTCCTTCTTAAAAAAAGCAAGTGCAAAATTAATTAAGTGGCTATTAAATATGGTTCACAAATATAAGTTAATTGAGAAATGGAAAGAATTACTGTAGTAGCTTAAACTAGTACAGAAGAAAAGATGTAACAAGTGCAATGAACTGATTAAAAATTATCAGTAACTTTAAAAAAAAAATAATCTGTATTCTTATGACAACACAGTCTGTCCCAAAGCACGGGGTATACTTGCAGAACTAGTTCATTGGGGGAAGAGACAACAGACACACCACTCAACTTTTCTCCCAAGTATCAGCTTTCATTTAAAAGAAGTCTCTAGCTGCAACAATTGTTAAGAAAACCTTCAAAATGGGAAACAAAGTGTAACCAAAGCAGCAATGTCAGTGTGCAGATGGCCTAAAATAGCGGAGGTATGAACTGACCCATTCCCTTCACTGCTTCTAACTCAGATGTCAACTACTGTATGCCAAATGTCAACATTGTTAAATTATTTCATTGCTCCAAAATATATGAATGGAGAGAAAGGACCATGTAATGGACCTCCATAATATCTACATACAGTTGACTGCTATAAGTCTACCGTTAGACTCCTCTCTGCAGCAGCTGTCAAACCGCAATGTAAGAAAGAAATATTATAAACAAAAAAAAGCCATAAGACAGCAACATTTTGATATTTTTGTCAATCCATTACACTATTATATTTAACTCTCAAAGGAGTTATCTTAGCTACACCCACCACACCAATTGAAAAAGGGCCAACTTTTTCATGGCCATGGAATTTAACCTAAAGTGCTAGGACAAAGCATGAGTGACATCAAATTACTGACCTACAGACTTGAGAGTTTATTTAATCTGCAACTGCAAAATAGCTAGCAACCTGATTGCAGTTAATCATTATTCAAGCATAGCTGCATGTGAAAGCTCACAAAATCTAACAACCCTGGAAGTTCAAGCCCTACATCTATAATCAACAGAAAAGATGCAACATGTACAGCAGCTCAACCCTAGACCTAAGGGATATGAATAATTTATTCTCCATTCTCTTCCAGTCCTTCTCTACTGGGGTTACCGAAGAGAATATCACTTCAGATCATCTATACTTGGGATTAGCCCTGTCTGAGCCATTGGTGGCTAGCAATCTAGGTAACCACATTGCTGTTGGTCCCTAAGCGTAGACAAGTCAAGCTAACATTTGCCCCAACAGAGTTTATCCTTGCTTGAAATCAAGTATGACACAAACTTTGAATATTACTCCTAGGGCAATTCTATGCCAAAAAATTTTAAAATTCACAATATTTTAAAATTCTGCAGAATTTTGCATATTTTGTCAAAAGAATACAATATAAACCACACCAGTTACAATTATTTTGGTAATTAATTTCAAAACACCTATCAGCAAATATGTCTAACAATATGGACAACAAAAAAAATTCCCCCAGAAGTAGAGAGTTAAAGAAACCTCTGCAACAACCCAGTTTCCATTTCTCTGTTATACTTTTGTCAGGCACCTCAGTCTGGGTGTGTCACACATGCCAGCTGGGCACATCCTGGGGGAAAACTCTGCCCTGCTGTTGTTTTAGTCATTTTTTTTTTGCCCTGCCCCTATAGGATTACCATATTTCAGGTTCCCAAATAGAGGGCACTGCCGGGGGGGGGGGGGGGGGGGAGAGGGGAAGAGGTACAGTTGGAGGGTGCTGGAGGGATGTATGTACTGGGAGAGGTATTTGGGGGTGCTGGAGGGGGCTGCACGGGAACACCCCCACCCCCCCGGCCCAGACATCCGCACCCTCCTCTCCTCCAGAGGCCAACCACATGCTCTGCACCACACAGTTTAATTACTGTTCCCCTGGGCAGAGACGTCCTGTACCTGCTGTTAGCTGGGGGGCATGATATAAAGATTCAACCGCCCCTGGAACAGCTCGAGTCACGCCCTCCCCACAGCAGGCCTCCCTCTCCCCCTCAGTCTCCGCTTCCAGAAAGCGGTGCCCCCCGCAACTCCCAGCTGTTGCTCCTGGCTCTCCCAGAAGGGCACAGCTCATGGGCTTTAGCAGCTGCCACACAGGGAGAGGGCCCAGCTACACCACGTGACTAAGCAGGACCAGCAAACCTGGGAACCGCAGCCCACTTGCGCCTCCCCCATTGCTGCATTGTGAGCTGGGCTCTACTGGGTCCAGTGGCCCCCAGCAGCAGCCAGCAGCTCTGCAGCACCAATTCTGCACCAAACATTAATCCTGAGCAAATTCTACATTGTGCAGTGGTAGAGAATTCCCCCAGAAGTAGAAAATGGTGGGAGTAAAGAGGATACAAGGAAAAAACAAAATGCACAGAACAGGGATTCTGTTTTTATAAGTACAAACAAGCAGTAATTTAACATCCAGCTAATCCACCACTTAATTCAATAAAAGCTTCAAAGAATGGGTCTAAAACTTCAGACCCGAACAAGCCATGTGTGTATCAAATACACAAAAATAAAAATAAATAGTAACCTCAGAAGAATTTTGGGATTTTTATACTAAGAACCACAACTTGAAAGGGTTACTTTTGGCAAAACAACCCCCCAAAATATTTGAAAACGTGTATAATGACCTGGCTTTTATTAACATGATCATTAGGATGCACTGGATCCTTGCTTCCTAGTTTACCTCCCATTATTTCAATGGCTCTATTGCTTATGACTTCGTTTACATTCATGTTGGTCTGTGTTCCAGATCCAGTTTGCCACACCACCAAAGGAAAGTGATCATTTAATTTACCTTCAGACACCTATAGAAAAATAAGAATGTGTTAATTTCTATAACAATACAACCAGAGCTTCCTTCCCCCAGATGCTTGTTAAGATTAGAGGCAAACCAGGCATCCCCCACTGAAGGATAATCTGATCAGCTACTACCCAATTCAGAAATTAGTGAGAAGATTTATCACAGGATTGATTCACTCTTGGGGGCCTGACTGCCCATTTGAACTGAACACACCCCTGGGACACAAGTGGTGCTGAGCATGTTCAGGATCATCATCTCCAAAATACTGATATGCAGCTGTTTCTAGAGATCAAGTTTCATGGGTGTACAGTCCCTCTACATGGGCTCGCACATTCCAGGTTGAGCATATAATTTGGATAGGAGGCATTTGGAAGCCAGTTTCTAGTTCTCTATACTGGCATCAGGCCAGAAAAGCAGTCATCCAGATCCAACACAAGTGATCCTGTGCTGCTTGCTTCCACTGAAACCTCAAGGCCTAGTGATATGGCTCTACAGAGGGAAAGAATCAGGCATACTATGAACATTAGTCCCAACATCAGTAGCCTGGTATCACGTGTCACTTGCTAGCTAAAGCTTCTCCTTTCTGTCAGACAGGTGGCTTCACAAATCCTGTGAAGAAAACCCTTTGCCAATACTGATGCTTTACCATATCAATTCTGGAAGCGAAAGATGTTGATAAATCGGAGAAGGTTCAAAGTAGATCCACAAGAATGATTAAAGGATTAGAAAACAGGCTTTAAAGGAGCTTAATCTATTTAGCTTAACAAAGAGAAGGTTAAGGGTGATTACAGTCTATAAGTGCATACAAGCAGAACAAATATTTGATAATGGGCTCTTCAGATTACCAGACAAAGGTAAAACATTATCCAATGGTTAAAAGTTGAAGCTAGACAAATTCAGACTGGAAATAAGGCACACATTTTTAACTGTGAGGGTAAATAACCACTGGAACAATTTACCAAGGGTCATAGTGGATTCTTCATCACTGGCAATTTGAAAATCAAGACCTGATAGTTTTGGGGAATTATTGGAATTATTTTGGGGAATGTCTGAGGCCTGTGTTATTGAGGAGGTCAAGCTAGATTATCTCGGTGGTCCCTTCTGGCTTTGGAATCCATGCATTTTTTCAGAATCATCTGTTCCTATGGAAAGCTATTTTACACTGAAATAATTTGATGTATAGGCCTGATGTTTTGAACACTTTCCTCCTACCTCATCTGCTGCCTTTATAATGGCATTCGCAATCTTCGGATCAAGACCATAATCCTGATTTACTTCAGCAGCTGCTCGTTTCAAGATGCCAAAAGCTCTTATAACTTGAACCTGAAATTTCAAATATGTTTAAAGATGTGAACATTTTAGGTATAGAAAATACAGGAAGTCACAACGTTTGTATAACTCCCAAAGCTAAATCTAGCAAGGAGGCAATCAGGCAGTCCACAGGACAACATATGCTGTATGGCTAACATGCACTGAAATGAAATCTGACCAAGCAGTGCAGAAAAAAATTGTAAAGAAGTACTTTGCAATTTTTTTCCCTTTGTACTTAAAGTCTGTTTTGATATATAGTGTGTCTTGAAGTGACACTCATACCTACAGATCAGAAAGAGAGAATCAGTTGCCTTCTTGGAGATGGGTCTTATTACAGGTTTCACTTCAAAGTATATGCAAGTATATACCTGAAAAAGTGTGGTACCCTAGCACTACATTGTTTCAATTTGTCCAGTTACAGAAAAAATGAGGCAACCTACATTGATTTATAGTATGAAGGAAATCTTCAAAACCAGTGAGGACAAGAACTTCATTTTATTTAGTGACCAGCTATTTAATAAAGGTAAATGGTACTATGCATAATTCTGTTTACCTTATATCAGAGGTTCTCAAACTTCATTGCACCATGACCCGCTTCTGACAACAAAAATTACTTCATGACCTCAGGAGTGGGAACCAAAGCTTGAGCCCGCCCAAGCCCCACTGCCCTGGGGGAGTGGGCAAAGCCTGAGCCCCACCACTCTGGGCAGGGGGATCAAAGCTGAAGCTCAAGTGCTTCAGCCCCTACTCAGGGGTTCTGCAACCTGAGATCTGCCGCCCAGGACTGAAGCCCTCAGGCTTTGGCTTCGGCCCTGAGCAACGGGGCTCAGGCTTCAGCCCCGGACCCCAACAAGTCTAAACCAGCCCTGGCGACCCCATTCAAAGGGGGTCACGACCCACTTTGGAGTTCCAACCCACAGTTTGAGAACCGCTGCCTTATATAAAGCTTAGAATCCATAAAACAAATTTGGAGCAAAACTAAAACCAGTCTTCTATTCAAACTTGCTATTAAAAAATCCTTAGAGGTAAGTACCACAATAAAAATCACTAAAAAAAGTTTTACATAGCTTTTCAGTAATTTCTTTATGGGCAGGCTCAATGATTTAACAGTTCACTCCATGAAAGAAACCATTATCTATCTTTCCATTACTGTTGTTCTTCAAGATATGTTGCACGTCCATTCCACTGTAGGTGTGTGTATTCCTTATGCACAGATGTTGGCGATATTTTCCCCTCAGTGGTACCTGTCGGAATGGCTCAAGCGCCCCCTGTTGATGCACACCACTGGAAGCTGGGATAAGAGCATAGAGCCACCTCCAACCCCCTTCAGTTCCTTCATACTGGATGTGCTCCAACAGAGAGGGGAAGGAGGGAGGGTTGTGGAATGAACACGTGCAACACATCTTGAAGAACAATTTACAGGAAGGTAGGTAATCTTTTCTTCTTCTTGTGATTGCACATGTCAATTCCACTGTGACGCTCCATAAACAGCTACGGAGGGGTGTTAAGAGTCTACCTGAACAGCGACTGTAAAACACCCATCTGAAACTGGCATAGTCTCTAGACTGACAGGTAATGGTGTAATGAAAGCGAAGATGTGAATTGAAGACCAAGTTGCTCCTTTACAAATGTCGACAATTGGTACTTGAGCCAGGAAAGCTGCAAAAGCTGCTTGTGCTCTATCAGAATGCGCAAGTACTCTAGATAGCGGGGTCATGTTAGTCAATTGGTTGCAAAAAACGGATGCAGGAAGAGATCTAGGAGGAGATTCTCCAGAGGAAACAGGATTGCCCTTAATTCTGCAACAAAAAGCTGGGTAGAAGTACAGAACGATTTACTATGCTCTAGGTAAAAAACTAATTCTCTTCTCACGTCCAACAAATGAAGCCTTTCTTCATGCTTATGGTGATCAGGTTTTGGAAAAAAAGGTGGACAAATAGATAGCTTGGTAAATATGCCCTGTCCTTCTGGCTTTGTCAATCACATATGATAGGCTGGAGGCATTTAAAGGGGAGAAAACTGCAGTCATCTGATGAGGAAGGAGCAGGATCGCCAAGCAGCAGACTGCTGGCATAACTCCTCAAACCATGGGGGGAACTCCACTCCAGGAGATCTTCACCCCAACCCTACAGGGAGTGCAGCGAACTCCCAGGGAGAGACTTAAGAAGGCCTGAAGGGGTAGGGGCCCCCTGCAAGAAGAAAATAGGGCCTTTGCTGGAACCACCCAGTGCAAGTAACTGGGTATGATTTGCTTCTTCCATTGTCTGGGACACAAACCTCAGGGGACTCCTTTACAGTTCACCTGGGGAATCCCCAGAATTGGAAGATGGATCTGGCTACATATGGGCATAATGACCACTTGTGTTGATTGGTGAAGGACCTGCTCAGCTGATCTTCCTGTGTGTTTTGTTTCCCTAGGAGGTAAGCAGCTTTGAGGTGAACTGAATGGTTACATAGAAGTCCCAAAGGCAAAATGCCTCCTAGAAGAGTTGGTGACCATGCCCCTCCTTGCCTATTTATGTAAAACATGGTCGACAAGATGTGTCAGTCAATAATTCCGTCCCCCCTCCCCCGGCCCGGGCTACCTGGGGAAGGAAGATGATCAGGCTAAACATATTTCTCTTAACTCCCTGACATTTATGTGAGCCTCTAGGTCTTGAGATGACCAAAGACCCTGAGTCTTCGGGGACCCAGTGTGAGCCCCCTAAGCTAGAGATGATGCATCCATAACTAGGGCTTTGGTAGTGTGGGAAGAAAGGAAATTACCATGCAAACTTTTAGAGAGTCTGTCCACTCATCCAGAGACAACAGTGCTAGCTTCGAACCACTCGAACCACCTGAACAAAGTGGTGACAATTTGGGGCATATACTGATGCAAGCCATGTTTGCAGCATCCCAAGTCACAGTCTGGTATATTGCACTATATAGGTATGTGCTGCCACGTGACCTAACAGCCTGAGGCATTTTCTCACTATTGTGAATGGGAAAGTAGTAGATCTCAAATGGTTTTGAATCTGGTTTGTGGCAAAAAAGCCCTAGACTTCATAGAGCAGTCCTCGACTCCAATTAATTCTATTGTCCGTACAGGCCTCAGTATTGATTTTTCTTGATTCACTAGGAAATCCAGAGCATTGACTGTGGATAGAGCAGTGGATATGCTGGACAGGATCTGAGATTCTGCTAAACGAATCTTACACATGGACACCTAATTTTGGAAGGTGAGCTGCTACCACCACCATGCACTATGTGAATAATTGTGGAACTGCTGCCAGACCGAACGGAAGTACAGTGAACTGATAGTGTTGACCGTTTGCCAGGAACCTGGGAAACTTTCATATTGTGATGTGGAAGCAAGCATCCCTCAAGTCGAGGACGGCATGCTAGTCTCCTTGTTTCAGGGAAGAGATAATTGATGCTAGGTTAACCATGAGGAATTTTATTTTCTTCAGGAATTTATTCAACTCTCTTAGATCTAATAAGGGCTTGAGACCTCCTTTTGACTTGGGAATCCAGAAATAATGGGAATAGAAGCTTTCTCCCCTGAAGCCCAACGGTAATTACTGTATGGGCCCTGTCTGAAGAAGAGATTGGACCTCCCACTGAAGAGTAATCTTGTGAGAGTGGACCCTGAAGAGGAGTGTGGAGAAGGTGTGGGGAAGAAAGGCTAAAGGAAATTGGATGGCATACCGCTGTTCCACTATGGGGGGTTAATATGCAGACCCACTGGGACTGATGTTATGTAGGTCCAGGCACTTAGGAAGTGGGACAAGCAACTGGTAAATAAAAAATGGGGAGTAGATGGAAGTGATGACGCTGGTATGTAACCCCATAAAAATGCCTGCTTGAAAGAGGCAGCTGGATGGGATGAACTTATTGATACTTAACAGGAGGGTAGTGGAGGGTGCCTTCTATAACTCCTTCCCTTTTTCTTAGGTGGATTTGGGAACAAGGAGCAAAGCTAAGGGGTTGAAAGGGTTCTTGATAAAAATACTTTTTCGTTGCTGGACTGTAGATTCCAATGGATTTGAATGTTGCCCTGCAATCTTTAAGGCTGTGAAGCCTGTCGTCATTTTTCTCGGAGAACAGAGTAGGACCTTCAAAAGGAACGTCCTATATGGTCTGTTGGACTTCAGCTAGTAGTCCGGAAGACTGTAACCATGAACATCTCTTCACAGCAATGATGCCATGGTTTGAGCCACCGAACCTGCACTATTCAGACTGTCCTGGAAGGCAGTGCAGGTGACCAGTTTACCCTCCTCCAACATTACTGAGAGCTCTTGCTTGAAATCCTCTCGTAATTTGTCCTTGAAATTAGCAATGTTCTCCCAGAGCATGTATGTATCAACTCAGGAGTGCATGCTGGTATGCAATCCTTAGCTGCAGGCCCCCTGAGGAATGAAGTTTGCGGCAAAGCAAGTCAGGCCTTTTTGAGTCCTTACTCTTAGGCATGAAGGCTTGTTGTCCCTGCGTTTCCCACCCATTGGTGGCTGTCATTACAAGAAAAGCTGAAGAAGGGCAAGTGTAAAAATATTCAGACCCCTTAGGAGGGAAGGAAGTATCTTCTCTCTCGGCTCATTTTACTGTGGGAGCCAAGGAAGAAGGGGTCTGCCAAAGAGTCTTGACCAGCTTCATTATTGCCTCATTGATTGACAGAGAAACCTTAACTGGGGTGCCAGACACTAGGATGTCCACCAACTTGTGAGAACTCTCACGTACCTCTTCTGCCTGGATGCCAAGCACCAAGGCCACTCTTTTCAGGAAGTCTTGGAGGGCCCTGGGGTCTTCCAGAGGAGATGAATCTCTCACTGAATCAATAGCTTTGTCTGGTGCAAAGACAAGGATGCAACCAGCAACTGGTGGCAACTCCATAATCTATAGTGGAAAAGCTACTCAGAAGGACCTGGTTGGCTGTGAAGTACCGGAAGCTCACGGCGCCTGGTACCCAACTCAGTGTCAGGTATCTGTGAATTATGTTCCCAGTGCCGTTGTGTACAATGACCTCCCCGTGATTGTCAAGATGGTGACGTGAGGTCCTAGGACACTCCAGGGAGCCCAGACCTTGAAGGAGGGTAAGTGCCCACACTTCCAAGTCCGTGAACAAGGAGTCAGAGGCTTCCGATAATGGAGGATCTGATGCAGACAATACTGGAGCGGGGTATCCTGAACCCAGGGATGGCAGTATTCCCTCTAGACAAAACTGATTTGAGAGGAAATCTAGATAGTGGTACCAGGGGCTCTCAGTGCGGTAAGGGGTGAGCCACAGGAGCAGGAACTGGTTGGATGATTTCCAGTGCTGATGAAACTGGTACCGAGAGGCTAGGCAAGTCTCTTGCGGAAGCATATGCCTCTGGAGTAGATGGGAACGGCATTGACTGTTGGCTCCTTAAATGTCTCTCAGAGGACAGCCTTGATGGACGTGGCACAGGCTCTGGAGGCAGCAAACCCCTCTTATGAGGCGAGGCTTCTGGTGTGGCTCTCTGCCACACACCTGCCTCTAGCTTCAGTACCAAGGTTGATGAACAAGACCCTGAGCCCAAGGAATGTCTGGGTTTCTTCTTCGGTACTGGGAATCAGTATCAACGAGACAAAAATACATCTGCTGGAGCACTCCATACCGACGCTAAAATACTTGGGATGCTCCTCCCATGAGGTGACTCGGCTAGGAGACCAAGAACTGCTTCCATAAGCAAGCACTTAAACCTCGCTGCTCTAGCCTTTTTCAAATGGGGTTTGAAGCCCTTGAAAATGACACTTGTCACTAACGTGGGCTTCACCGAAGCACTTCAGGTGCTTCAGGACGAGGTTTATTGACTGGCATGGGCTTTGAATATGTGCTGCAAGACTTAAAGCCTGGGAAGTGAGGCATCATTTCAGTATGGAGCCTAGTACTGAAAGAAACAAAACAGTCCCAAAAAACACAAAAACAGAAACCTAACACTAACATACTTGAGAAACTCTTGAACAACTTACAATAATTAACTGCAACTATTTACAACAAGTGAGGGAAGCACTTGAGTTAACAAGTCTGAGATCTCTCAGACAATCCTTACTGGCAGTAAGAAGGAAGTGACTGGGCTCAGTGGTGGCTCTGCCTTCTTATACCAGCATACAGTGGTGTGCAGCTGTCAAGGTTCCTTCCCCACCCTGAACTCTAGGGTACAGATGTGGGGACCTGCACGAAAACCTCCTAAGCTTATTTTTACCAGCTTAGGTTAAAACTTCCCCAAGGTACAAACTATTTTCCTTTTTCCTTTGGACTTTATTGCTGCCACCACCAAACATCTAACAGATACATAACCGGGAAAGAGCCCGCTTGGAAACGTCTTTCCCCCCAAAACCTACACCCCCTTTCCTGGGGAAGGTTTGATAAAAATTCTCACCAATTTGCATAGGTGAACACAGACCCAAACCCTTGGATCTTAAAAACAATGAAAAAGCAATCAGGTTCTTAAAAGAAGAATTTTAATAGAAGTAAAAGAATCACCTTTGTAAAATCAGGATGGTAAATACCTTACAGGGTAATTAGATTCAAAACAGAGAATCCCTCTAGGCAAAACCTTAAGTTACAAAGACACAAAAACAGGAATATCCATTCCATTCAGCACAGCTTATTTTCTCAGCCATCTAAACGAACAGAATCTAATGCATATCTAGCTAGATTACTTACTAAGTTCCATTCCTTTCTGTTCCCAGCAAAAGCATCAACACAGAGAGCGCCTTTGTTTCTCCCCCCGCCTCCAGCTTTGAAAGTATCTTGTCTCCTCATTGGTCATTTTGGTCAGGTGCCAGCCAGGTTATTGTAGCTTCTTAACCCTTTACAGGTGAAAGGGTTTTGCCTCTGGCCAGGAAGGATTTTAAAGGTGTTTACCCTTCCCTTTATATTTATGACAGCAGCAGTGGGGGAACTTGAGCCATCCTGACCAGTACCATTGAGGGGAAAACATCTCTAACACCCGAGCATGAGGAGTGCACACACCTACAGTGGAACAGACATGCACAAACACTCAAAGACTAACAAGACCTTGACATGAGGATTGAGCCTTCCAATCATAACTGAAAGGTACTGTTAACCTTGTATTCCTAACTTGTTCCTAACAAGACTATAAGGAAAACAGACTTATTCTTATGTTTAAATGAGTTTATACTGTAAAAAATAAAAAACAATGTAGATTCAAGTTACTTACTGGCATCCTCTCGCTAACACCACCTATCTTAAAGTTCATTGTAGATCTCACAGTCTGGGCACCGTAATACTTGTCATTTGGGACCTTTAGTTCACCAAAGGTATCATATTCTATTCTAAAAGAGTCTTGACTGGCCTGAGGAGGGAAAAACATACAGGTAAGCAAATTTATTTAGAAAGAAAATAAATACCTAGTAAAACGAAACAAGGTAACCCCATAAATGGGGGTGGGGGGAAATGCTACAGACACACACAGATGGCCATGAAATATTTTTTAACATGGAAACCACTGGGAGGCAATTTTATTAACATTTTTCTTGTTTTGAAGCACTCTTTACTGCACTAGAGAAGAGTCACAAGTGTTAATATGGTTAATCCCATAATTCCATATTGGATCATTGTCAACCAGTAGTAAGTGGTTTGAGAGAGACAAGTCCTCTTCTGCCTTTTGTATGGAATAATTCATCCTTATGAAGCATCCAGTTTCTTTCAGCCAAGAACACATCTGCTTCTTGTCAACAAATTACCAATTCACCTCACAAAGCATAATCACCTGTCTTGTTGGCTTCAATTAAAAAAAGCAGAAAGTACAAAAGTACAAAATCCAGATCTCTGTGTATGTGACATGTATTTAGAGAAAACTCAGACTAAAAAATAGGATTGCTCTGGGACAAGAGGGTCCATTTTTATTGAAGCCCTAAGACAGGCATGTTATTATTGTTAACAATAATAGTTGTACAGTAAGAGGAAAATGTCCATAACGAAGTTTTCATACAACATTCAATGCATATAATATGCTTCTGTTACAATATTTTATGTAGCCAGGAGCAAATACATTTTAGCTGACCTATTTGTATATTGAAGAGTTAAAGTTTTTTTTTTTTTTAAACGTTCAATTTTGGGGAGATGACCAAAACCATATGGGGTTCCACCAGGTAAAGCAGGGCACAATTTGACTCCTTTGGTTCAGCTAGGAACAGCAGTAATGTTCTCTGAAGGAAGCACCATCCATCCTCTTCAATCAATAATGCCTGACTTCTTCTTTGGCCATAGAGGAGAAAAAGGAATCCTTTATTGAGGAAAATGTAAAAGAAGACTCATGCTTCTTACTTTATGTACAAACTAGTTCCTCTGTTTTCTTTATCTTACTCTAGTTGCCTAGATCATTTACATACATGCTTGATCTATCATCTGCTGAACATTTTCTATATTTAGTCTTACTACAGCCAACGCTTCACTTGGACAGTGACCAAACTCATCCTCTGTATTGATACACATGCCAGGCATGCATATTCAATTCAGCTCTGAAGTATCTCTAACTGGTATTTAGTTCCATAAATACCCAGGTATGCTATTTGGGCACCTAATTGAAGCAGCCAAATTTGAAACTTTATCCCCACGAGAAAATTGATGGAAATGAATATAGATCTAATACTGAAACCACCACTATACCAACAGCTAGTCACCAGAAACAGATATACTCAAAGATGTAAAGTCATTTAAACTAAATGACCTTTTAGATAAATAAAGAACTGCAAGTTCCACTGGGGCAGAACCTATTTCTCAAAACTTGCAAAGTTCTAGTGTCAACAATGGGGAAAGTTAAAATTAACAACTAAGACTGACCACAACCAACAGGCCACTGACCTATGAACCATCACTGAGATCAGATGCACATTTCACAAACAAAAATATGTTTTTTATGAAATCATAACTGAAGGAGCAAGTTGACTTAAGTGTCATCCAGTGTTTAACTCTATCATTTTTGACAAACAGCCTTCAACAATTCAAAGACTAATTTTATCATGTGTTCCAAAATATAAGTATCATCATAACCAGACTATTGGTCTATCAAGTCAGTACCCCATATATCCAGCAGATGCTTCAGACAGGCAAAACGCCCCATTTTGCACACTCATTTATGCAAATCTGTAAGAGGTGGGGTACAGAATTTCTTCCTGAGTTAATCTGGATTAACCTAATGTTTGTATAACTACAAATGGTATCACCTAAAGCAATGTAAATGTTTTTAAGAAGTCCACTGTGTGACTGCAACCTGTCTCAGTGAATTTCACAGGCTACATACACATGGTGTATAAAACATATTTATATATATTTCATTCATTCAGTATTTAGTTTATCCCTCTGCATGCTACTATTTAGAACTTCAGGTCCTGATCCCACTCCCAACTATATCTTTTCTGACAGTTCTTCAGTGGCATAAGGGAGCCAAACAGCCTTCTGTGTTAGGGTATAACAAAAGCATGGCTGGGGTGATTTGTTTCAGGATGGATAAAAATTAATTACCGTATATACTCGTTCATTAGCCCGTTCGTTTATAAGCCGACCCCCCAAGATGGATAGATAAAAATAATAAAAACTGTATGACCCTTTCATAAACCGACCCTATATTTCAGCGGTTGGCAAACTTTGGCTCCCGGCCCGTCAGGGTAAGCTGCTGGCAGGTCAGGATGTTTTGTTTACATGGAGCGTCTGCAGACATGGAGCCGCCTGCAGGTGCTCCAGGTAAACAAAATGACAATGTATTAGATATTCAATTCAATGATTTCATAGAGTTTAAAATCATCAAATTTTGATGTAGACCCGTTTATAAGCTGACCCCCGCTCTTTGATGCGTCACTTTTTTACCAAAAATATTCGGCTTATGAATGAGTAGATTCGGTAACTTTTAAAAAAATTAGAAATGCTATTTTTATTTATTTAAATAAATTAAATATGTTATTAAAAATAAACCTATTTGAAACTAAATTTGAAATTATGACCCACATATATTAAGGTTTAAACTTACTATATTAAAATCAATTAAATAAAAATATTCAAGCAGTACATTTGCTGTCAAGTATTAAAGAATATCAAATCAACAAACTGGTGGAAGTCACTGGCTAAGCATGTAAAACCAGAGTTTGCTGAAATGCTAAACCAGCTTTTGACAGCAAATAGCCTCCTCTGCAGGTAAAGACAGAATACTCTCTTCATTTCTGTTTATTCAGCTAGTTTAGTTCAATTACTAGTTCATTCAAAATTGAGAAACTGATGGGGAGTTGAAAAAGCAGAAAAACTGCTTTCCTCTTCCAATCTATGAATAAAAATGAGGTGTGAAAGAACGTGATCTACGACTTCTAAAATCCTGAAGGACACGATGCACAGGGAAAAAAAAAAATCAACTGACTACGTTAATACTTCATATGTTTAATAAATCAGTTAATTTTAAATGTAAGACATGTTTTGATAAGAATAAGTGTTTATACATCCAGCACATTTAAGGTAGTTTTAGTTAACTACCAACGCATTTTTTTGAATACTGTTTGTGTATTCTTAATTGATTTCCAATTTCCATCCAAATGCAGCTTTACACAAATCACAAGAAAAATAATCTAGTAAATAAGAAATGAATCATTCAGCATTTTCTAAGATAATACAAATATAAAAATTAAGAATCTGAATACACGTGTGAAGCTATATAATTACTTATCTAAAAGTGTCTTAATTCCTTTAAGAAAAATAACTAAAAAGTGCAAACATAAAACAAGATTAAAATCCATTATTTAAAACAAGCTTTTCTGCTTGCTGATTTAGGCCTTGTCTGATCTACAAAATTAAGTTGATTGAAGTTAGGTCAACGTACAGGCACCACAGTAATTACTGCAGTGGTTCATGTTCACACTATGCCACCTTAACTGTGTGGGGCATTGTGAGGCACTGACAGCTGTAGCCCCTTCCCACCCCACACAGGGATCCTAGACCACAGGAGATGTAAGAAACACAGTGTCTACACAGACATCTGCGTCACCCTAATCACATTGATCTAAGCAGGGTGGATAAAAACAATTGATTTAAAAAAAGGAGAATTTTTTTCACTTAAATCAGATTTTTTTGATAAAATGCTTTTTGAGGAAAAAACCGATCTAAAAATAGTTTAAATTAAGATACATTATACAGTAGCTCAAAGATATCTCATCATGGAATAGGGGATATAAATTCTAATTCTATAGTATGAGGCAATATATTCATGTCATGTTTAAGAAAAGTTTTGTAAATGAGTTCCAATAGTACATGGATTAGGGACCCTACCTTATGGGGTTCCAGGGGCTTCTGTATAGATTATTTAGGTTAATCTTTCTATCTAATCTGTGTACACAAAGTGAATCCCTTACCTCTCTAAAAGTGCAAAGTTTCAAAAAGTTCAATGAACAGAAGATTGTTGGGGGTGGAATAGATCTGGACAAGGAGAAGTCTGGAGATAAATGTGAGAAGGGAAGGACAGGCAGTAGAAACAAAAGTGAAACTGTTTCAGCAGCATATTCCAGAAGTCTTGAGGTCTTTCTGAGTGTAGCCTTCATTGATTTGAGATCTACCATAGCATTCTCTCACTAGAAGGGAAAATCTATAATCGCAGCAGGCCATAAGAGAGACCCAGTTTGGGAATATTTTAATGAAGTTCCTCTTCCAGTGGGTAAAACAGGCATGAGTGCAAAATACAAACAGCGCAACAAAGAAATGCAAAGCCCAATTGCCTGAATGAAACAACATCATGAGAAGTATTCCTTCTCAGGAGGAAGCTGCGTCGAAGATGATGAAAGGAACACGTCTGAACATGCAGGATCTTCAGGTTGGTCTTTTTTTTTTTTTATTTCATACTTCTTTTTTAAGCACGGCCTGTCTTCCTTCTGGACTATTCTTGAATTCTCATGTTTGAGCAAAACATATAGTAGTTACTCTATAGTACTATCATTATAGATGCAGTTGTGATAAAAATAAATAACTGAAATAGGCAGAGCTTCCTTTTACAATTTCACCTTTAAAGTAGTACTGAGTGTCAGTGAATGCAATGAGTAATACTAAATGAGCAGTATGGTAAAAATTAAATAACTGCATTGACTTAGTTTGATTAAGAGAATCCATCCTCAACATATAGGATTCTGAAGACTATCCACCTTCAAGGTGGCATAATTGGCATAATTAATTGGCATACTAAATGCCAATGACAGTGTTTCAGCCACATCATGTATGTCACATAGCCACAGTATATCACCTGTAGCAAAAAGAAAAAAAAATCTCCATCATCTAGAAACAACCACAGATAAGTCTGTGATAAGAACCAGGAGATTACAAAAAGAGGTAACTGATGAAAGAATTGCTCAGTTAGTTTATGCAACAAACTCTCTTTTCCATATGATCGAGAACCCACACTTCACTAACATGGTTCAGTCAGTAAGACCAGGATACAGTCCACCCAACAGTGCCTGTGACATCTGCTAATTGCTGGATAAGTGTACGAAAGAGAAATTGAGCAGTGTGCAAAAGGTCTAGAGGGTGAAATTGTTAACCTGAGTCTTGATGGGTGGAGCAATGTCCACAATGATCCTGTTGTATGTGCTTGTGTAACAACAAAAGGAGGGAATGTCTTTCTTACAGAAACAATCGATACATCAGGAAATGCACACACAGCAGAATACTTACAAGAAGTAGCAGTAAAAGCTAACACAAACTGAAAAAAAATTCAAATGTCTAGTACGCAGCTTGGTCACAGACAATGCTGCAAACGTATCCAAGATGAGAAGAAATTATTTAGAAGAGAGTCCCAGTCAAATAATATATGGTTACAGTGCTCATTTGATGCACCTCCTAGCCAAAGACTTCAGTGTTCCAGAAAGAAGGGCTAAGGTTGATGCTGAAATTGCAAAATACTTCTGTAACAACCACTTTGTAGCAGCTGCTCTGAAAAAAGTGGGAGGAACCAAGCTAACTCTCCCACAAGACGTGCGACGGAACTCAGTAGTGGACTGTTTTGAGCACTATAGCAAGAACTGGCCTAATCTGATGACAGTTTGTGAACAAAATCGTGAAAAAATAGATGGCACTGTCACAGCCAAAGTTCTCAACACTGGGCTTAAGAGAAACGTCGAACACATGCTGAGTACCCTGAAGCCTATTTCTGTAGCCTTGAACAAAATGCAGGGAAATAGCTGTTTTATTGCCGACGCCATTGAAATTTGGAAGGAACTGAGTGAGATCTTAAAAAGAGAAATATGCAATGACGGAGTTAAATTACAAGCATTACAAAAAAGAATGGGACGAGTACTATCTCTAGCTCATTTTCTTGCAAATATTCTCAATACTTGGTACCAGGGTCAAACCTTAACTGCTGAAAAAGAGGAGTTGACTATGACAGGAACATCCAGCAATTATCCCTCCATCATGCCAACTATAATAAACTTCAGAGCTAAGGGTGAACCATTCAAGAAATATATCTTTGCTGATGATGTTTTAAAGAAAGTCACACCAGTGAACTGGTGGAAGTCACTTAAGCACTTGGATTCAGAGACTGAAGTGATAATCTCACTTTTAACAGCAGTAGCTTCTTCTGCTGTGGTAGAAAGAATATTTTCTTCCTTTGGACTAATTCATTCCAAATGGAGAAATTGTTTGAGACCTGAAAAAGCAGGAAAGCTTGTTTTTCTTTTCCAGATTATGAACAAACAGGAAAATGCAAGTGAAGATGACTGAGTTAGCTGCAGAAGCCAATATTTTAAGTTTCTCATGTTGACCTGGCTGACAGTCCATTTTTAAAAAAAAAATATTTCATTTAAAATTGTTTTTAACTAAAATAGTTAACAAAAACCTGATTTTAAAAAACTTGAATGTTTAACTAAATTCAAAAATTTATATGCTTGTTTTGTTAAAATATTATATGTTTGCTGTTGAAAAACAATCCAGAATACATAACGTTGTTGTTTTAGTTAGTTAAAACAATTTAAGTGTCTGTCTGGTGATGTTCTCCTCCTAATACAGCATGGCAAGAAAATCCTCCAAATATTAATGATTAACCTGTTGAATTGGAGATAGTTCACCTCCCAATTACTTCATAAATATCTGCTTCAATTACCTTTGGTAAATGAAATAACCAATCATTCATTTTCTGATATAGCTGTAAAACTAACCTGAAAAGTTTTCAAAATAAATCACTTTAAAATGTACAGTGTGTACCTTCTAAAAATGAAACATACATCTTGTGAAGTTGTGAAGAATATGTATTAAGATTATAACAACCAAAAAGAATGCACTTTTATGTAGAAATCCATGATTAAATCAAATCCACACTGGATCTAAGAGCTACACCTCTTGCAGTGGTGGAGTTATTAGGTCAGTGTAGTGGGTGACTTACATCGGTGGGAGCAACGTTGTAGTGTAGACACTTAGAGTTAGGTAGATGTAAGATGCTTGTACTTAACTCTGTAGTGTAGACCACGCCTTGCTCAGGATTAAAATCAGTCCTACTCCAGCTTTTCTGTGTCACGGAGGTTTAAACCTGCTGCGTTAAGCCTCCTACAAGGCACAGCTCAGAACTGACATTCTCTACCCTATAGAATAAAGCCCAGCTTGTCAAAGTCCTACTCGCATGTCCTCTGGCCAAAAACACAGTTCAGAGCTTAAGTAATCTAAGTAAACATAACTGTACCTCTAGCTCTTAGCTAGTGACTAACTATTTTGATGTTAAAACTTACTGCACCATAATGCAATGGAGAACTCAAAAGGGTAGGACAATCGCAATAATGCCTACTGTGAAAAATTCTATTCGTTTCAACAAGCAGCAGTTTTTAGAAAGATTTCTTTCAACCTCATTTCATTTATGCTGCATTTGTGCAGCAAAGCACAATAAAAAAACTGCTCTTCTGACACAGAAAAGGTTTCAAAGTTTTAGTTTTATTTGTTGCTTACATTATAACTATCAGGTTGCAACTTTTGAAAGTCTGGAAACCAGAAAGGTATATTTTGTAGCACTCAACTGAGGAGAGAAGGAATGCTGCATTTCCTGCCTCAGTTTAAAATATATCACTTTAAATGATGTGCAGTTTAGCTCTATGGTAGCAAAACAGCAGAAAGTCATGGCAGGGTGTAGGTATATTGGTGTACATGTCTTCTGACACCAGGAAAAGTGCACATCTCGAAGTGGTTTGTATCTGCTCTTTGATTTTTCATTCCTCCCTTCCCATCCCCCCCCACCCAAAAAAAACTTTACAAAGTGCAGTTTGTTTGCAATGTATCCTTCCAGCGTAAGAAGTAGCTCCCAATAATGAAAAAAATAGGGAACCATTATATACACCTTTTCTCTTCTGTCCTAAATCACAGGTGACAGTTTGGAGAATTAAGAATATTTAAATGTCATTAATTCCACTTATGCCCCTGAAGATTTTTCCATACTTTCTTTTGTGAATTAAGTTAGCAAAGGTGATTTATGAGAAGTTATCCATCTTTGATACAACTTGTTTGAGAGTTTAAAGACATTTTCTGCTCCTTAAGTTTTACTTCACATCTTTATGATTTTGCAGTGTAAGGAAGGAATCAAGAACTGGATGATTATTACTATCTTCAGGTGACTAAACAAAGTGCTTCTTGTGAAAACCCTTCAGTTATGATTGAAGAAGTGTGCTCTTTCAGAAGACCTTTGCTACAAGAAATGTTTGGGTAAAAAACAAACCAAAACAAAGGTTTCAGAGTGATTGCAGTGTTAGTCTGTATCAGCAAAAACAACAAAGCTTTCCATTCACACTCAGAAGGCTGTTTGAGCTCCTCCTCCACTTTTACTTTTTGTGAGGAAGTTATTTTGTAACTTCCTGCTTAGTTATCAGAAAATTAAACGACATCCAAACTCTTAGATTTTACTGTATTCTCATTAACATAGTTTTACCCTCTACCAAAAAGGGTCAGCGAGCTATATGGGTTTTCACAGTACTTCCATTCCTCAGGCAGCTAGGCAGCAAAAAACAAAGGAGAAAAAGTAGTTTTGGGAAAGGCAGAAGTGAATATTGATTACAGAACTAACTGGTTTTTCAGCTAAAACCTGTATGTGTTTTGGGGTTTTTTTTAGTTACTTCAAACCAGAGGTTATGACAAACAGTCTATTTTAACTACACTAGTCCTTTTTTGCTCTTACCCAAGAACGAACACAGGAACAGGGATAAACTTAAGTTTTAAATTGAGGGATGAGGTCCCAGGCATACCCTGTTGTGAGCTGGAGCACAGATGTGACAACAGTAAGGTCCAATCAGAATGGAGCTTTGGACAACTGGTGTCTCCCACTCACTGTTTAATAAGAGTTTAAATATTGTCAGTCAACTATATCATGAATGACATTAAAAGCTTGTCTTACAGTACAAGTCATATGTTTGTCTGGCACAGCTCAGGGGATGCATATTACTTATTAGATCTTATTAACTCAAAAAAAAACATGCTAGGAAAATATGGAGGGATACACAAACAAAATGATCAGAGTGATAATAGGCCAGTGGTTTATTAGTTACATGTCTGTTTGTTTTAAGTTAAAGATTAAATTCCAGTTCCCCCACAGTCCAGAATATTGTCATTTGGTTTGTTAATTTGGAAGTTTGGTCCTTTGTACTCCATTAGACCATAAAAACACAGAATCAACATTTTAAAAAGACTGTTTTAGGAAAAATGTCCTATCCTAACTCCCCACTTCTTCCTGGAAGCTTTTGACAATTTTATGAAGATCTGGAAAGTGACATTACAGGAAGCTGAAACCGGAGGTGCAGGAGAGAATTCTAATGGACAGGTTTACAAACCCGTTTTCACTGTATTTTCTACTGAATGCATCCGATGAAGTGAGCTGTAGCTCAGGAAAGCTTATGCTCAAATAAATTGGTTAGTCTCTAAGGTGCCACAAGTACTCCTTTTCTTTTTGCGAATACAAACTAACACCGCTGCTACTCTGAAACCCGGATTTGCACAGTTTGTGTGTTTTTAGACTGCAGCATAGCCCTCATTTACTGCAACCGACTGTGCACAGACTATCAGCTTGGGGCGAGCATTGCAGTTCAAAGGGTTTTCAGTGGCCGAGGGTGCCCCATCCCCAGGAAGAGCTACTAAAGACATGAGCGCATTTTCCATCCACGCCTATCTTCACGGCGACCTGCTTCTCCCAGCCATGTCCCGGGGCCAGATGAAAGGGCCGGAGCCAGCAACAGCGGTGCAAGACCTATGCGCGCACCAGGCCCACCCAGCCGAGCTATTTCGGGTCCCGCGTCCTGCTCGGCGGTGATGGGACGCGGGCGCGGCTCGGGCCGCCCACCACCGCGGGGTCCCGGCGCTTCAGGGCGAGGCTCCGCCAGCGGCAGCCGAGCTCTCCCAAGCCCGGTGTGTCGGACCCGGCGGGACTCGAGCTCAGCGGGGGTGGGGGGGTTAATAGGCCCAGGGTCAAACTCGGGTCCCCCAGACCCGCCCCGCGCGGTAGCCCGATGCTGGGGGGGGGGGGGGCTGCCCTCATCTCGACACCCGCACAGCCCGGGAGGCGAGGGGCGGCTGGCAGCAGCAATTAGAATCATAGAATATCAGGGTTGGAAGGGACCTCAGGAGGTCATCTAGCCCAACCCCCTGCTCAAAGCAGGACCAATCCCCAATTTTTGCCCCAGATCCCTAAATGGCCCCCTCAAGGATTGAACTCACAACCCTGGGTTTAGCAGGCCAATGCTCAAACCACTGAGCTATCCCTCCCCCCATTAGAGGTCACCGCCCCTCCCCCCTGTGCCCGGCGCGAGACCCGGACACGTCCTCACCATCCCGGCGGCGCGCGGCGGCAGCATCCGCTGCTGAGGCTGGCACAGGAGAGCGGCGCGCGGCGGCAGCTGGAGCGCGAGGAGCCCCCGCGTGCTGCCTAGGCGCTGAAGGGGCCGGAGTGAGCGGTACATGGCGAGCGGGAGCACGGAAGCCGTGACACGGGGGCCGGAAAAGGGGCGGGGCACAGATACGTTCTGACAGCGAGTGCCCTGGGAAAGGAAGGCCCGCCTCTACGCGGACCAATCAACAGCTGGGAGCGGGCACCAGGAGGCGGGCTCAACCACGCGGAAGCCAATTGCCAAGCTGCGACAAGGGCAACAACGGGTGGGGCCGGTGCCAATTCCCCCCTTCTCTGCGGCAGCTCTTGGAGGGCTACTACGCATGTCTGAGGAAAGCTGAGCATGCGCAGCGCTCGCGACAGGCGTGTGGGAGTGGCGCGTGGGCGTTGTGCGCGGGCCGGGGCAGGGCGCCGGGGACCGAGCGCTTGACGATACCCCTGGGTGATGAGGCCCCGAGGAACGGGACTCTTTCGCCTCATTAAATAATGGCGCCTCCGCGCAGGCCACCCCTGAGCAGCGCCGGGGCCTGTTGAGGCGGGTCGCGGTGAGGTGACGCCCGCCGCCCTTACAACGGTCACCAGGGCTCCGCTTGGGGCCTCGGGCCGGTCGCAGCTGCCGCCGCCGCCGCCTGGCTCTGCCGGACACAGCCCTGCGTTGGTGCCGGGACCGCCAGGGCTGGATCGCAACTTCGCGCTTTCTCTCCCATGAAGACACCGCGTCCCATGGCCAACGAGCGCTACTGAGGATTAATTTTAAGGCGCTCAGAGAACTAACGATAAATCCTTTCTTGATCCTTTGAACACCTCCACCATCTCCTGCCTCATCCCGGTAACGCACCTAGAAGAAGCTGTCTTTATTCTCAGTCGTGCCTTGTCGTAGACATGGCCTTGCTTTATTGACATTTGTTTTTACCCGGGGTGTACTTGCCCCTTCCTTTTAACATTAATCTCATTTCATGACCACTCATTAAATCTTAGTCCTGTCAATACACAGACCCGCTGCCAACGTGTCCATGTGCACATATAACCTAGTAACTCAAGATAGTTCATTTCATGAGCTGCAATGAGAAGCGAAGTACATCTGACTAGACAGCAGGTCAGCCACAGTAAGGGAACCAGTGAGAGCTAGACAACAGGCAAAAACTATATTAAGTAGAAAAAAAACATCTGTCTCATGTTTAAGATTGGACTTTGAGTAAAGGACAGTTAACCTCTGCAAGTGAAAGAAGGCTTTGGTCCTTCCTTTTTCTTAAAAGTTTTTAAGTTATGATGAATCATCCCTTCTTTCAAGCAACATATTTCCATGTTGATCATAGTAAAAATCAATTTAAAAAAATGGAAGTGCTTGTAACACATGATACTAGAATAATTTGATATGTACTGATAAGGACAGATGGCTGAATATAAATTAAGAGGAGGCAGGGCTCCAGGGTTTACCAAGTTCTCAGTTGTAGCAAAAATTTTGCTAATATTCCTGAAAATAATCTATTTCATATAACTTAACTGTTTAGCGGGTGGGGATCAGGGCAGTCTGAGCCTGAGTGGTAGGGCTCCAACTAGTCCCTTTATCCCCACCTCCCAGATGTGCACAGCCCTCCTGCATGAGCCCCACCCACCGCAGGCTGACAGCCAGAGCTCTTACAAAAAGCACACAGTTCGTCCCACCCTTGAGAGGACCACCCCATAGTTTTGAAAACTGCTGATCAAGAGTAAAGGAGTGTTTCATAACTCAATTTTAGAGGATTACATATACTGCACTGCAGTCCTTTTGTCAGTAAACAGAAAAGAAATTCTTCATGCAAATACAGAATACATAACAGTATTTAATTACAATATTCATGTTTGTCATCCCCATCCAGATTAGCAGACAAGATGTTTTTGTGTACTAAGGAAATTCTGTAGTGTATGTTTTTCATTTTATATTGTTAACATAAAGCATGGTATATGTTTTGTAGCAACGTTAAGCTATAAAGAACCCTGTTCTATAAATCTTATCCTTTGTTTATTTCTTGGTAGGGAGGAAGCAAAAAGTCCTTTTCTAGGGAATTCAGTCTAATTTATCCATCCTCATAGATATATACCCCATAGGAATATTCCATAAATCTTTAATTTTTCCAGTGGTTTTGACTTGACTAAGAATATGTTCAGCTTATTATTCAGTCTACCTCTGAGTGGAGAATATTTGCTCAAAGGAAACAATTTGCACTGTAGTAAAATAATCAGGTTTCTTCAAATAAATAAAAATAAAAAAGCCCTATTGTGCACTAATCAAGCAGAATAGATGCTTTAAATCATAGGTTTAGAAATTCAAAGTTACAGTTCCCACAACTATAACAAATAAATAATGTGTAACAGGGCAAAGTTACTGTCCTAGAAGCTGAACTTTAAATCTCAACCCAATCATGAAATGCAAGTCTCAAGCAGCACATTACAGTAGCCCCTTTTTTTAAATAAATTTTATGCATTTATTTTGATGTGCAGAGCTCCAGAGGTTAAAAAACTATAAAAAGTAGGCAGGGCTGTTTTAGATTTTATTTTGGCATTAGTTCTGTATGTTCACTTCAAATGTTTTGACAGAGGGATGAAAGAGTATCAGCGTACAGCTTTGTGCACTTTGGTTTAATGGGATATCCTAGCCACCGAGCAGAGTATGAGTGAGAAATCTCTAGACAGCATTCTTCAATCATCACTAACATAACAGTAGCTTTCTGAATAAGAGAACACTTAATATGTTCACGTATACCAGCAAGCTTTGGCAGACATATACATAATTACATAAGCTGATTTACATAGCTAACCATCATTAGTAGGAACGAATAGCGGGTGGAACTGTTGCACAGTCTTCTTCATTTAAAGTTTTGTCAATTACAGGTCTGTATCTCAAAGTAACCTACAAATATAAGAAAGTGTCTTAATTAAGGCAAAGCAAACCACTGCATCAAATCCAGAAGATAACATGAAAAATATTCATAATTACTGCTAAATCCCAATAATGAAAAAGAATTGGAACTGCCCTAATATAAAAAAAAATAGAATTGGTCAAAAATTGCCAGTATTGTGGAAAGTTTAGAAAACAAATTTCTACAGTTCCTCAAAAAACATTTTTTTGACAAACAAAACTTTAGTTTTTCCATTTCTTGTACTGCATCAAAACTAGAAAATTGACTAAAAAGGAAAAAAAAACTTGCAAAAAAGAGTTTAGTGAAAAAGCAATGTTTTAAAATCAAAGTGTTTCAAATAAAATAAAAAATAAAACTTTGAGCAGCTCTAATAAGCAAGATTTATTTCTAGTTCCCTTCTTACCTCCAGAGCCAGCAGGGTCTTGGAGCATTTGGAGGCACAGTCTGTCTTTGGGGGAAGAGTGCCTCATGTCACTCAACAATAACCCTTCTGGCCAACTAAAGAGGTTAATCACTTGGAGGGGGAGGTGATCCTCAGTATTTCACATTGGAGGGATACTGTAGATCATCTCAGGAGGGAGTTTGTAAGACCACAGATTTTTATTACATTTCTTTTTGACTCCATAAATGATTTATGCTAAGCATCAAAACATGTATTACCAGTGCGTAATGATAAGAACTTTGAACTAGTCTGTTCTAAGCTGAAAAACTATTCCAATTCCTACTCCAAGTGCAAAGTCAATTGCTAAAAAGCAATTCAGTGATGGTCACCAGGAATGGCTCTTGTACCATCTTGTACATTTAGTTCTTCATATACTCAAAGCAGAAGTGTTGTAATTTAGAAAAACTGAATGTGGTACTTTATGGAGAAACTTCAACTCATTTCCACTGCAATCATGCAATTTCCACCCCACTGACAGCAACAGGATGGGACAAAAACCCCTCCAAGCCCAGAGCCAACATACCTTTCCAGTTTTGACATCCACATAAGAAAGGGTGTGTTTTCTCCAATGCTCTTCAAATGGTCTTTTCTGTTGCCCTTGGATTGGCTTGGAAAAATCATATTCATCTACTCTTACCTAAGCAGTAAAAAGAAAGTATCATGCTGTAGACCAGAAATTGCAGTTTGCAAATGCATTTAATAACATCCTTCAAGATTAGGTCTCTTCCGATTATAATGCATTTTACCAAGTGTAGGCTAATATTAAGCTGTTTTACTAAATTTTATGTCAGTTCCTGCTTTTATTTTAAAATCATTTCCAGAGTTTCAGCAAGTTAAGTAGGATTGTGGAAGTTTGTGGAAATTCTAGAGAGTGATGTCTGCATATAATGCTGAACGGTTTTCAATCCTTTTTATGTATCCAGTGACCAAATCATTACTGTTCTTATCTTCTTTATCAGTACTTCAACAGTAAGATTCAATAGGACTGACTAGGAGCTGTGCTTTCATCACATCAATACCCAGCTGACTCTGGTTACTGGATCAAGGGGTGTGAAAGGGTCATTTGGATTTACTCATAATTCAGACCACAAACTAGTATCACAAGCTTTAAGCCAACATTAGGAACACTTAAAAATAAACACTCTCTTAAATAAGAGTCTAATTTATGTGACTTTTAGGAATAAACAATGCACACTGAAAAAAATCACTCCCCCAAACTCAAGTACAATTGATCAAGACCAAGAGATATTTGTTTGTTGAGAAACGTTGGTCCCATGTATGAAAAACATATTTATGAAGTTATAAAGTACATAAGCACCTTGTAGTCTTCTCTGGCATGAGCACCACGAGATTCTTTCCGAGCCTCAGCACCATAAATAGTTTGCATAGCACACAGCATCAAATTTTGCAGTTCCAAGGTCTCCACTAAGTCAGTATTCCACACAATACCTAACAAGATATTACACTAATTTGAAAAATATTCTAGCAACAATTGTAAGAACTTCAGCTCAATTTTTCTCTCTTTTTGTTGGTACTTAGGAAACAGAGCACTGTAGTCACAGTGCAAGCTTCACTATGCAATTATCAGCACATCTCAGTCACAGCCTGCAAAGCTCTCTCTTCCAGTATTGCATCTTTCATAGACTGACAATCCTGCTTAACTGTGCAAAAGTATATAGGGGCTTTGAGATATGTGCCTGTGACTACTAGAGACAATTGTGAGACCAAACTCAATTACCTCTGAGTCAAAAAGACATACTATTCAAGACTGAGTGTACCAAAAACAAGGTAGAATCTTGCACGCTATGTGTCAAAACAGTTCTGTCCTCACACTCAAGCAGTTTGTTTCAGATCACAAGATTTGGCTGCAAAATTAATTAAGGTCATTTTTAAAAAAAATCCTTGGGGGTAGCTGGGCAAAAGAGCTTTTCCAGCAGAATTTTACTGGTATCCTCTATCCATACAGGATGGATGCAGTCTCTCTCTTTAGGATACTGTACAATCCAATTGCAGGGATCACAGATGCACTGGCATCATGCCACTCATCCCTAGGTTCTAAGTTCTACATCAGGCTTTTCCTCTTCTTGGTGTTTGGCAAGCACTACAGCCTGTAAGAGGGCCACTTCCGAATATTCAGTTTAAGGCACATCTCTAAAAGCAGCTACAGAAAGAGACAAATTGCAGAAAAGGGGGAAAAAAAGAATTTACAGATGATTATGTCTTATTTTATTTAATAAACTCATCCTATTTGTTTTAAAAAGAAAAAGGTTAAATCCTCAGAGAGTTCAGCAAAACTGGATTTGTGTGTGCAATGTCTGTTTTTAAAATACATATATACCTGAACATTGTTATAAGAACAGGTTGATATTACACTTGCATGAAAAAACCCCGTTTTCACGATTTATTTATAATAAATTGAGAAGACTCCAATAGCTTTCTGTGTATTTGAGGTAAAAAATGGTACACAAGTCCCCTGGGAGGTAATGGTATTTTCTGTAGTCAAATTTGAAAAGTGTTAGCTAGCCTACACAAAGTAGAAAACAAAAATCTCACATTCATGAACACCTGACTTTCTAATCTACACACACATTCTTTAAAACATTTAAACGAAATCTCTTTAAAATGTTTCATGCAAATTCACAATGGTCAAGACAACCAAATAATGCTTTGAAACTGTGGCTCAAGCTAATTAATTTTTATACCTAATTCTTTTTAGCTGAAAATACCTTTCAACGTAGAACTACACACACACACAGTCTCAACACTTGGAAAATAAGTACACCCACAGGTAACAAAATGAAAATACTCAAATACATAAACCACTGTAGAAGTATTTTCTAACGATATCTCATTACCTCTGTCAAATGTCTTCAGATCATCCAAATCACGATAAATGTGGCTGAGTTTCTCACAGCCTTCCTGTAGTACTGAGCCTGTTCGGAACACTGCAGCATGGCTTTGCATTGTCTGAAACACATCAAAATTAAGAAATAGTATACTTCCAAAAACTGTACGAAGTTTCAAGAAAGCCATTAGAATTTCTCTTGTAACTTCACCAATTTCTGCAGAATTTTAAGCTCTTTTAAAATTTCTGGTCATTATGGTTGCAAACATATTCTGTATGTGTAATAATGCCATACTGTCATCCTGAATAGGAAGTCTGAAATAGTTCTAAGGGCCAAATATCCCCCCTCCTCATACACTTCTGCAGGCCCTAAAGCAGAGGTCCCCTTAGGGGGGCACAGAGGAATGTTTGAGAGGGGCACAGCAGGGCATGAGCCCAGCCCCCCGAGGGGGAAGGGAGGGAGTGCCACCAAGCCCCGCTCCACTCCAAGCTCTGCTCCGGTCCTGTCCCCAGCAAGATTCCAAATGGGATAGGATATATGTATGGATAACAATATCCACTTATAGGAAAAAAAAGTTTGGAAGGGATATTAAATCTCACGTTTTAGGTCTTATGCCAATCTCTAGTAGAGATCAAGATGAGACCTAATGTGGTGAGGGAAAGTATACCACATGTGTTTACTGCAGGGTTCTTATACCTTCCTCTGAATCGTATAATATGGTCAGAGACAGAATATGGGACTAAATGGACCTCAGGTCACATCCAGTATGACAGTTCCTACGTTCCTAACACTGTTGAAATGGCGGTCTTACTACATTTCACTTTATGTATGCAGTGTTGCTGTAGCCGTGTCAGTCCCAGGATACTAGAGAGACAAAGTGGGTGAGGTAATGTCTTTGTTGGTCCAGTAAAAGATATTACCTCACCCACCTTGTCTACATTTCACTTTTAGTTGGGCATTTCCTACAGGAAGTAACATTCTTGGCTACCAGTCAGAGCTGTGTATGATATGACTGCTTTGCAAATTAAGTCTTGTCTGAACATACTTACAAAAACATGATTATAGATTTGGCTTCTGGATACAAGAATTTAGGTTCTGGGTGCCCAAACTAAGTGATGAGCACACAAGAAAACCCCTTATGGATAACACAACAATTCAGAACTTCTGAGCTCTAGGATTTGCCATCAGGTGCTGAGCTTGAAGCATGGGCCAAAGAGGAGAACAGAGCATTCTCCGTGGTAAACAAAGTATTTCATTTAGAAAGAGGTCTCTCTCTTATCAGGTCACAGACAAAAAGTAGGTCAGGAGTGACTGTTTCAAATGGAGAGAGGTGGCATTTCTTATTCCTAATTTAAAGAAAAAAAGATGATCTTTTGGGCAGCTGATTGGAGCAGAAGGATCTTTGTATGGAAAAAAGGTTGATTTTGATACAGTCAAAAAGTTTTCCTAAGTTTGAGCATCAGCTCTACTAAATAGCAACTCAGTTTTCATAAACACCTATAGTATATTTTAATATCAACCTCATCTCAAGATACTGTGCTACAGTCATTGGTAGTGAGATCCTTACCTTTTGCATATTAAGCCTCAGTTCTGATGTTCTTATGTTTCCATTGGCAAATCGTAGTTTGTCAAGATTTGCAACAGATTCTTCTCCAGCATTTGGTTTAATTGAGGGAACAGATTCTCCTATTAAGGGTAAACATCTTCAGTTTTCTTATGCAATTATTTCAATAAAATCAAGATTTAATGATCCTCAGCCTGTGGCAATTTTACACAGGAATAACTATTTTTAGTTGCTTCTTTTATATTTTATTTTATATTTATCTCAAAATAAGAGAGCCTGTCATTGTTTCTTGATAGACAAGGATAACTTAGTCTTTTTTAAAAGCTGCTGATGACAGTATCTGGAAAATAATAAACCACACTTCTATTCTGAGAGAAGGTATGCACACACACACACACATATATATATAAAAAATCTTTCCTTGTATTACTTCGGATGTTTATATGAAAACACAACTTCAGGATACATCAATTACCTATGTTTATTCTCCATTTGAACTTGTTAGAATCATGTTTAGTGACTAGAAACAGTGAAGTGAGATCACTTGTGTTCCATTCCTGTCTGCCACTAAATTAATGTGTGACCTCAGTCAAGTTACAGCCTGTCAGTACGATGCTTCAGTTTCCCCATTTGTAAAGTGCAGCTACTACTTACTTGCCTCATGGAGAGGCTCAGTTCATTTACATTTATAGAGCACTTTGAGATACAAAGGAATAATTAAGACTGCAACGTATTAAACTTAACTGTGATGTCAAACATAGCATTTTTAACTTTTGGCAGGAGATAAACCAAGATGTGTAGATGAACTAAAACATTTCAAAACAGACTTTCCATACTACCACTCAGTATGCAGTGTTTTACAGCTTGAAAATGGTTTAAATATTAGTGCCAATTCTACGATAAGTTTGAAAAAATATATAACTTAAGCTCAGAAGAAAGACAACAGTAAAAATTCCAGCCTTTAAGGCCACATCATCCTTCATAACACTTCACATATTGTCAGAGAACACCTCACCAATAGTCACAAAGGAGAAACCAAGTTTTATCAGTGTTACAGAAGTATGCCATCCCTCCACTCACATTCTGTATTGGGTCCCAAGGGGGAATCTAAGGTCAAATTTTCCCAGGGTTTATAAGTTATTGTGGGCTCCAGGACCCACATGTAGGCACATAAGGGCACAAACTGATCTCTAGCACATAACTGATTGGTGAAGTCTCAAACTCATACTGAGGGAGCAAGAGAGGTATAGCCCAAACTGAAGCGGTAGATAAGGATAGAGTGTCATCTCTACTCCATACAGAGAAGATGCAATGGTTATCATTGCTGACAAGAAACATGTGGGGAAAAGTCAGATCTCCAGCCTATAGATGGTAGGTGGATTCAGAATTCTCAGAGAAACAGGTACAGTTCTAAATAGTTACAGCTTGTACTGGAGAGTTATCAATGGGGAGGGTGAGTGACAACAATTAAGGTCAGTGTTGGTCCTGTGAACTAACAGGAATTTCTTGACTTAATTTAGATATATTTGATTAGATACGTTCTGGGTTTTTAAATGTGAAGTGTTCTATTAGCATTTAACTTAATCTCAACCTTAATGCTCAGAGTTTTATGGCTGGGATTTATACAATGTCCTAGACTTCAGGGAAGCATAGGAAGTGAGCCTGCCATACAACCATGTTTAAATCCCATTTCTTCTCCCTGGATAGTATTAATTAAGCCTCTTTAATAAGAGCTAATCCAAATCAGATTCTAGTTTGAGTGCACATTCTTTCTGTAGCTTGGCCTATGTACCCCTCTTCAGCTCCAGCCCACTACTTCAGTAGATGTGATTTCAGTTACAGGTTTTTGTATGTTTACACATGTAAACTAACCAGAAATAAAGGGCACTGTGCTAATCCTTTTAAAGAAACTAGATGAAAGTGTTCTTCTGATCCCCAAAATCAGAAATTATTAAAAGCAAAACCTGCATTAATAGTTTTAGAATGTATTATTTGCTTTCAGATCAAACTATAGAATCATAGAAGTTACAGTGGAAAGTTCTAGGTATTAAGTCAATCGGTAAATTGCCTTCCAAATTCTCAGTTATGTTGCAAACTGAGATGCACCCGAAGGAACGGATATTATGTTAAACGCTAAAAATTTAACATGTTGTATGTGCAAGGCTACAGCAAATGCCATCATCTCAGACTAGTTTAATATAAGAATAAACAGTATAAGATGAGTCTGCACTGTACCATCCACCTCAAAATGCAGTATGTTGCAAGGCCCTGTTTCTTAAAACTTGTGATAACGTTAGTAATGTTAAATTTTTCTGGTTTGGGATAAAAGCTTCTTGATCGTATTTTCCAGCTGCTTTGGCAGAATTATATTTTCCTGCAATTAGATACAGTATGGTGACTTCTTGAACAGTCAGTAACACTGCATGTTATGTATAACAGTTATAAAAAAAGCTACTGCAATTTTCTAATAGTCTAGCTAATAGCCCTATAATTACTTGCTAAGAGTTAAAGATATGAGAGTGTTCTAAGGATGAGAATTTATAACAATGCATCTTGATACAATTTAAGTTAAACTTGTAGAATCTTACCAGGCTTGCATGATTCTGCAATACTAAGAGCACAAGCACGACCAAAGACCACCAAGTCCAAAAGAGAGTTTGCTCCAAGTCGATTAGCACCATGAACAGATGCAGAGGCTGCTTCACCACAAGCATACAAGCCAGGTACTACTTGATCTTTGCCATTCACATGTGTAATTACCTGTCATTTCAGAAGGAATTCACTCAACATGTTTGCAAATTCATTTGTAAAATAAAGATCACTTGTAGTACAGTGTCAAAGTTTCATTTGAATGTTTCTGAATGTCACTTATTTGTCCTGAAAGCATGAAGTCAAAGAAATCCAAATAGTAAGTGATAGATTTTAAAAGGGGGGAAGACTCTACGAGAAAAATTTATTAATTGAAAAAAGTGCTATATAAGAATGTAGTATTAACAGTTTAATTCTTATGTTTTGCCACCATCTCTGAGACACAAAGTACTACAATTCACCAAAATATTTCTGTAGTAAAATTCTGAGTAGAGTGGGAAGAACACTGGACCTTTTATAATGCCAGGCCACATTCACAAGGCAGGATTTTATAGCTATTTTAAAAACTGATGGAAAGGAACTAGTCCAATAAATCAGACTGGTCCATTCACAGATTCACTCTGGCTGACGCTGGGACTGGTTGCCATTAAAATTGACATTTAAACAGCAGCAAACTGAAGTAACCAATTTTAGTGCAGGAATTGCAGCAGTGGCACAGATAATCCACATAACCTAAACCCTTAATGATTTGTAGTTCAGGCCCAGCTATAATCCATTTTTAACTATACAGTACTACCCTCATCTGGATAAGCTTTCACATGGCTAATATAAAGAAATTCTGTAGATTTCATGCATATTTAAAGAATACATTTCATATTTTGCATACTGTCTACAGGGTTCCAGCTCCACCCAAACAACCTGAGAACTCTGACAACTTGTTTACAGGACAAACCAAATTATGATATTTTGCAAGTTTTCCTTTAACATTTACTCTTAAGGTTATGTAATTTAACATGCTTGTACATATAAATCTAATAGCATGCTCAGTTCACACTAATTTTACAAGGAACCAAACATTTCCTTTCTACTAGAGAAAAATGGTTTCACAATACTGATCTATGGTAGTTACCTGCCCTTTGTAGTTAGTAGGAATACCTCCCATATTGTAATGCACAGTAGGAAGAACAGGAATAGGCTCTTTTGTGACATCCACACCAGCAAATATCATAGCTGTTTCTGAAATTCCAGGGAGGCGCATTGCTAGCTGCTGTGGTGGTAAATGGTGCAACTGCAAATATACGTGGTCTTTTTCAGGGCCACAGCCCCTAATGTAAAAGGAAACATGAGTTGCAGGTTAGAATACTGGCCTCTGCAGAATTCTCTATATATAAAAGCACCCATTTCAAAAGCACCCCGACCATATTATCTAAAAACTATCTAGGAAGACTTTGATCTTAACGAGTCATCTGCATGGTGATGTGAAGCACTAACACCAGAAAAAAAAAATTCAGAATTTAAGTCACTTTATTTCTATTCTGTTTCGAGTAATCGTTTGGGAGTTCAAAACTTAAGATTTGATTCATGACCAAATTTGTGTGTCTATTTATGCATCCTGTTTAGAAAAACTGATGCATCTGGAAGCACAGAAGAGAGGAAAAAAAATAACTGACATCCTTCCTCAACTTGTGTCCACTTTAAATTTTCCCCTTACTCCACTGTCTTTCCTACCATAATCATGAGACTCGTGTATTTTAAACCAAGTTTTCAGAAAACTTCAATATAAAGTCTTCTCGTCCTCCGAAGATGTTGGTGATATAGCAATTTACAAGTAATTACCATACCATTTAGAAATTATCTAATGAATTATCTAATGAATATTAAGAACATCTGTGGTATCTTATGACTTCAGCAAAATACCAAAAAGTTATGGGTCAGATTTTCAAGAGCACAACAGCTCCTCCCACTGTTTTCAATGAGAGCTGCTGCTTCCTGAGTGTTTTTGAGAATCTGGCCTAAACGCTTTAATTTGACTTCAACAAAAAAGACTCTGGAGATCTCTTCTGATTACCATATTAAAAGGGAGCTTGATTTCAAATTCAAGATTTTTGCCTGAAATATATGTAAAATCTTCAGCAATCTACCAATTAAAACTGGCTGCTCAAAATGATCAAAAGACTTCCATGAACTATCATATAACTCCCTATCTGCTTTAACCAAATGTAAAGATGTATTCATATCACAATGCCACTGAAAAATTAAACAAACCTTCCCTCACGGATTTCAATGGTCATAGAACGAGACACTACATCTCTGGAAGCCAGATCCTTAGCAACAGGTGCATATCTCTCCATAAATCTTTCACCTTCACTGTTAATAAGAATACCTCCTTCACCACGACAACCTTCTGTAATAAGACAACCAGCACCATAGATACCTGCAAAGCAGGAAGTAGCAATGTTATAAAATACTTACATGACAACTTTATAATCAAATTATTGTAAGAATGGAAGTATAACACAAGTATTTTTTAATTATGGACCCATCCATGACACACAGACTTCTTGGCATAAGGTCCCCTGTTCTTTGCAAACAGCTCTCACCTCAGACCTGACAAACTCACTACATCAAACATGTCTTACAGGATGTTTATCCATAAAAAAGGCTATAAAAAGCTTGTAACTTGTCAAGACTCAATCACTCTGAGACGTATACAAAGATAATATTTACAGAATAATGTATTTATACTGAAAGTATGCTTCATGGACTTGGAGTAAAAATTAGTCACAGGGGTAATGTGTCTCCTTGATGACCCGTTCCAGCAAGAGGAAGTTGTCATCCTACCAAGTCAGTCAGTGAGGTAATACAAGGTTCTATTGTCTACCCTTGCCACATCCCAGAACAGTCAATAAAAAAAAAAAAAACACTATCAAAGACTACTGCAAATGATTGAAACCACTTGAAGGTAAGAAGGAACATTATAGCTGCCTTGGGATCACCCTGGCTATGAATAAAGATAAAAGACTTTCAGTATACCGGTGTGTGGGGAAAGTCGCTACGGACCAATCCACTATGGAAAACCTCTGAATAGGATTGCTTTCATGAAGGTTTGGATATGGGTTCTTGGGAACCCAGCCAGCTCCCAGCTGTATAATAGACTGAACTTTTGGGGGAAAATACACTAGTGATCCAGGTTAGCATTTTATTATTTTGTTTTGTACTGTAACTACTTGTTTTCACCACTCTCTCATTTCTAGTTAAATTCTTATTTTCTTAAACCTACCATCTCATTGTATTGTAAGTGCTCACAAGTGCTGTGTGGTTTACAGGAAGCAGTGGTTTAATGTAAAACTGGTAAATTGGGATATATTGCACCTTTGGGCACAGACAATCTAGAATTTCTGAGAGTAATCAGTGTCAGGAGCTGGATATCACAGGAGAAAAATTCAAAGGGCCTTGGGATTTGAGTGCAACTATTATTAACCTGCAAGGCGAAGACAGGGCTGACAGCACAGAGAAGAGTGCTTGAGTTGTTGAAAGTCTGGAGGTGTCAGGGAGCGGACACCCAGCAAAACAAGAAAGATTCCCTCTCCCTGGAGGCAGGGAGTAAGAAGGTGACCCACAGTCCTTGTTATCATGAGAACAGTCACACCACTGAATACTCCAAAGTTAATGTTTTAAATTGTTTTCTATTATATTCCACACTTGGGCCTCAATCCTCCTCCTCAAAAAGACTGTCTAAAATTTACATTTGTGATCTCCTGCCAAAGAAGGATTTTTGTACCAAATGCAAAGTTAAAAAAAGCCAGGATTTGGACATACAAGAGTTACAACAGAGACTTTTCAATTGTTAAATTTGACCTTTGTGAACATCATCCCTCAAACCGTCTAAAATCAATTGTTTTATTTATCTGTCCCAAAAGGCAATTAGTACCTTTGAACACTTTTCCTGGAAGGGTGGTTACTTTGGGACTTGCTCACTATGATCGTGTGAAACACAGAAATCTGCAGCGTCTCAGTGGAGCCTGTAAACTCTGCAAGGTCTCAATGTTTCTGAACACTTTATTGTCTGAGGACTTAACTCAGAAACCATGCTGCATACGATCAACGATTTTATGACTGTCTGCAGTTCCACATCTTTGCTCCTCCACTACTACGACTGTAAGGAAGGAGGAGGAGTGCAACAGGTATGCTTCTAGAAAAGGAGTACTTGTGGCACCTTAGAGACTAACAAATTTATTTGAGCATAAGCTTTCGTAAGCTACAGCTCACTTCATCGGATGCACTGATGACTGAATGCATCCGATGAAGTGAGCTGTAGCTTATGAAAGCTTATGCTCAAATAAATTTGTTAGTCTCTAAGGTGCCACAAGTACTCCTTTTCTTTTTGCGAATACAGAAAAACATGGCTGCTACTCTGAAACCTGTCAGGTATGCTTCTGTGGCTCCCTGGGTCACCCAGGAAGTAAAGATTAGCTTAGTGAGTCTTGTCTTCTCTTTCCCCAAACTTAGCAAGACCCACTTGATCATCTCACTCCTCTGGGTGATCCTGGGAAGTGAAAGTGTTGGCTGATTAACAAATTTAAGGAATACTGACATTGATAATTCAATAACTTAAATAAACTATGAAGATTCTTTGACTAAAAAAGCCTTAAAGTGATAAATGATGGTAAATATAACATATGTATACACAATGAAATCTCATTATAACATTATAGTTATAACACCTTTTAAAGTTAGGAAATTCAAAGATCCAGAAAAACTTAACACCCACACTCCAGATATCCAAGAATGACCATTTTACTAAGCTATGACCAAGTAACCATACCTCATCCACCTTTCCATAAGCCTTCATTACCCATACATTAAGTACAGGTCCATGACTACATATAACCAATAGTCCCAAAGACACACTGTACCTCACTTCAACACCAACAGCTAGTTTCTTACCTTCCATAAACATTTTCTACAATTCCAGTATAAGAGGCAGCCCAATAGATTTCCATCTACCCGAAAAATGCAGTTGCTGGAAGACTCCACAATATTTCAATATACCTTCCCCTTCCCACTCACACTGCAATTCACATATCAAACCAATTAACACAGTAGTTATGTCCCTGCACCTTCTGAAATCACAAAGACTGCACTATAATATACTTGTAACAGGCTTGGCAGGATTCAGTTTAAATTGTTAGTTGTCAGTAAACGTTTATTTCACCTGACACACAGTCAACGTTTATTTCACCAGACTCCACTGCCCAGTGGGAGCTTGAGGACCAGCTTAAAACGGCTGGCTGGCCGCATCCGGCCCATGGGCCGCAGTTTTCTCACCCCTGACCTACAAGGATTCAGGTCATGAGCCCGCAATCATGCAGGCAGCTTTCTACAGTCCTGCTATTATGGCTCCGCACCCTCTCACCTAGGAGTATAGAAGCTGTTCCCAGGCAGGAACCGCTCAGCAGCTGGGTTGGCCTCTCCTGCAGCTGGGGGCTGGTCGTCATGGCCCTAGCCAGCAACCTCTGCTCTCCCTGCCAGGATCACAGCTTTCTCTGCACCTTGCGCCGGCAGGGATCCAGTGTCACTGGCCCTGTGGGGAGCCCTCTGCAGCTCTGTCGTCATTGCCCTGCTCACTCACTGGCAGGCAGCAGGGCTCTCCCCAGCAAGAGCCATTCAGCAACGGTGAGGCCTTCCCTACAGCAGGGGGCTCAACCTCCTCCTTACATCCCTGGACAGAGATCTCTGCTCCCCGGACCAAGACCGCAGACTCCCCTACACCTTCTACCTGGGTCTCTCTGAACCCTCAGCCACATAGAGAGCCACCTGCAGCCCTGGCCTAACCCCAAAACCTAAGGCTCTCCTTAATTTCCCACAACTGGGAAAATTGTTAAAAAAATATCAAAAAAGTGCTTAAAAATAAAAATTGATATTAATAGTCAAAACTTAAACAATAAAAATCAAATTCTGTCAAGTATGCTTATATACATTCAGTTCACTGGTCAAGTATCATGAGGAGCATGGACACTACATCAAAGGCAAACTTGTGTGCAGATCCTTAACTATGAAGATCTTGACTTCAATTATTAGAATGTCTTTAATCAATACTGTATTTTTGAACTTTAATCTTATTTCTTTCGGAATTATCAACTGATTTCTTGACACTAATGCTTCCCAGGATTAAGAAACAAATGCAGTGTACAACCTAAGATTTAAAAAATTAAAGGAATAATTCATTTTTGTTATTTTAAAGCTAGAGACAAGTGGAGGCATTAGATTACAATTTTGAAACACGAACCTAAATTTTATAAAGTAACTATATTTGGTAGAGTGTTTAAAGCCCAAAATTAATTGCATGTAAGTTTATACCAAAATGTACAACTTAAGTACTTTTTATACAACAGTTGAAGCATCTCCCACTTTATTTCATAAGACTCCTGAATTCAGGATTCTGTATTTTTCCCTACAACAGTTGCAGACAACAAAAACATCTAAATAAAAGTTTAATGAATGTCAATTCCTTGCTCCATTTAGTTGCTTGCAATACTAAATGTTGCAGGGGAACCTGCAACTTGAAACTGGATGTTAAGGGTGAGCTGAAAAGCTTTGAACCTGCTTAAGATACTACACCTCTTAAATACTATAAAACTGTGAGGCTTAATATTTCAGAGATATTATTTTTTGAATACTTCAAATTCCTAGAAAATGAAGAGTGCCTTTCTAGTCTTATACTGTACCTGTAGGGTGGAACTGTACAAACTCTAAGTCCTGGCAAGGAAGGCCAGCTCGTGTGACCATAGCTGTACCATCACCTGTGCTGGTATGAGCAGACGTGCAACTGAAGAAGGTGCGGCCATACCCACTAGAGAAAACATTTCAAAAATTAAAATTTGTCTGCAATATTTTCCTTAAGAAATCAGTAGAGAAGCAGTAAGATTTCATTAAGATGTTTAGCTTATTCTTTGCACAATGGCAGATTTACAATTCAACTAAAGCAGAGGACTTTATGCATAGCATTCAGTCAGCCACTGTACTCATTTATCACACACATTAAGTTAAATTAAATTTGTGAGAAGCTTAATGTGAACAAAATGGATAGGTTGTGTGCTGTGCAACTTGATCAAGTGGAGGATCACCTAGCTCAACTAATATCTGAAAAATAACTTGAGGCTAGTAGGTGAAAGAGGAATAGCACCACACTTCCTCTAGAATTGCTAACTAGGGGTCTTTTCAAAAGTTGTCAGTGGAATTATGTCCCACTAATGGGGTCAATTTTTTGAGAGAGGAGTCATATGCCATTTTCCCCTCATACACCCATTGTTTTACTTTGGGTCAGGTGATTTGGCTCTGCTCAATTAAATACCAGAACTGTGTTTTTTTCTGAAAACGGTGCCTTTCTTCATGCAGAATTCTTTCAGGAAGATAAGTTATTTCTCCTCTGTTTCTTATTCTCATGACACTACCTCAAGTGCACAAGTTTAATGAGACCAGTGCTGTTAGCAACTTCTGGCAGGAACAGCATACTACAATGCCGAAGGGAGATAAAAATAATGTAAAACCAGGATTGTACATCTAAGGTGCAATTTTCACAGCTTGAAATAAAGTTTGGAAGTTTTGTCTAAACTCAATTGCATAAATTCTGGCACCTAAATTCATTTTTACATTAAAAAAAAGTCTTGATTTTCCAGAGATTCGAGCATACAGCGCTCCTATTGACTTTAACAGGATTGTGATTGCTCAGTATCTCTGAAAAAAAATCAATTCACTTATTTAGGGGCCTAATATAAGGCACCCACATTATGCAGCCACCAAACACAAACTGTGCTTCTCTGCACAAACTCAGTATTATTCCATTTATGCTAGAGTTGCTGATCTAAATCTAACAAGGAGATAAAAGACTAATGCAGAAGAGGGCAGGACCGACAAAAGAGGACAGGGCAGAGAAGATCAGTTACCCAAAATTAGGATCACATGTAATTGTTGCACCAAAATTACATGGGTTACCACAATTAGTCTTTTAGTTATCCACTGGGTTACCCTGCAGTAAATCCATTTCTGTTTGTATTTTCTGAATATATTTTGACACACTGGGAGCGGCTACACTTTACCTCGCACAAAAATCTCCTGGAGGAGGACTACTCAGTAGGCCCTATAGATACATTGTCTTGCCACTGCCAGTTTACATCTAGTATTAAGTAAAAGCGAAAGTATAATGCAACTTTAAAATATTTTAAAGATTATCCCTTACTTCCCAGCCCACACTAACTGCCCCTAGATTTAGCTTTATAGTATTGCTTTGGAACGTAAAGCTAAACTCAGGGTAGTGAATTTACATTATGAAAGTATTAATGTTAAGGTTGAGTAAATAAATACAGTATATTAAAGCATGGAACTAAACCTAAATGGAGTAATTAAATTGCATTTATACTGTTTGCACCCAAAAGGTAAAATGTGATTTAAGTAGAAGGATTATTATTCCCCTTTTACAGATGGGGAAATGGAGACATATGAAATGTCTTGTGCAAGGTCAGTGTGCCAACACCATAATTTGGACTCAAACCCTTGTCTCCAGACACCCATATCCTCTCCTCTAGGTTCTAGATTATGCTACCTCACATTACAAAGTTTTTTTTTTTTACTTCAGCATAATTTTATATCACATTACCCAGTGGCAACAACAGTGTTCTTTGCTCTTAAACGATGTATTGAGCCATCTTCTATGCAAAGTGCAATAACTCCACGACATTCTCCATTTTCCATCAGGAGGTCCAAGGCAAAATACTCAACAAAATAGCTGGTATCATATCGTAGGGACTAGAAAAGAAAAATTTTTCAATAGTTAAGGAACATGCAAAAGCTAAACAAATTTTTTTTCCACAGCCTTGTTAAAAAGTGCCTAGTTACATAAGAATAAAATCAGACCCAGTTCTCATGGAAACTATTATCCAGATAAGCCTGTATGCAGAAAGTCTGCGGCTCTTTTAGGATAATGGTATTCTAGAAAATACAGAACATTTAGATTGGACAGGCCATTCTTAATTACCAAACCATTTAAAGGAACAGTCTCTCATCAAATTTATCTGAAAATGTTGTACTTATCATTGGTATAAGTAACAACGAAGGTAGATGAGAAAAAGTCCATGTTTCAGTTTACTTTGTGTAGTTGACAATACCTGGTATATGGTGAGTCTCACTTGCTGATCTCTTTCAGTTCCTGTCCCATGCACTAGCATATTACCCCACAAATACCCTGGAGAAAGCTCACGTCACACTACAAGCACTATATTAAGGTGTTAACAGGGCCAAAGATACCAGCAGCTGGGCAAGTGGACTATGGGAGCTTTCTTCATCTCTGGAAGAACCAGACAGCACCTAGAAGCAGGTGCCCCATCTCTCTTCAGCCCCTATACTATTTATCTATATTATGGTTCCACATACAGGCCTCACTCAGGATAGAGATGAACAATTAGCTAAGCCTCTGTAAAGAGTGCATAAAGTACATGGGCTGTTAAGTCCTTACTGAAATTAGGTCTAAGGGCCACTTACTAGTTCTTAATGATACTCTGGATATTTCCATCTTTTATGGCCTTGCACTAGGAGATAGACAGGACCTATTAAGTAGAGCTGTGGTCACCAGTAGAGGCTGATGAGACAAGCTCAGGCAGCTTCATGGTAGCACTTTTGCATTTCCAGAACCACGCTTACCCTCCTAGTTTCCCATACTTGCTGTGAGGGTAGATGGAGGCTGATCTTACTTGCTACTTCCCTGTTGGGGTGCTCTCTCACAGTTTTTTCTTGGCCCATGAGAAGGTTTAGATGAACTCTTCCTGGTACTGGCCAAGGGCCGGATGAGTGGTTGTGGGGGGAGGGGCAGTAGGTGAGTGTGTCATGGCATAGCAGCAAAAGGAAGAGAGCGCTTCCTCTGGCCACAAAATTAGCAGAGCTTACTATCTATGCATTCTCTCCAGGAAGAAGTGCAGGAAAAGCAGATTCTTTTTTCAGCCTTCTTCTGTTTCTGTCACGCTGATATCAAGCAGAGGCATGCCAGGGGAAAAAAGGAGGCCTGGGATCAAGATTAGGAATTTTCCTGGATTCCTTGCTGACTCTAAACTCATATATAGCAGAGCCCACAAGTAACAGCACTATTACTTCTAACAAGATTTTTAAATCCTTATAGTAGCCATTAGTTAAAAACGAAAGTCAAGTTCTGTTTCCCATTTCACAGTCTCTTACCCTGCCATACAGTGTATGCAACAGTGAGTGTCCTGTCCTGTCCGCGACACAACAGCATCGATGAGCCTGTCCCCCTTTTCCAAACTGAAGGCTCTGTCCACCAAAGGCACGCTGATAGATCTTTCCTTCTTCTGTTCTGCTAAACGGCATTCCATAATTTTCCAGCTATTGAGCCCAAACAAAGTATTAAAGATATAACTGTGGACTTCAGCAACAGGCAAGTTACTGTTAGGGATGTAAAATGTTAACTTGTTAACCAATAAGCATTAGTCTTACCAAGTAATCTGCCTTAACTGTTAACCTGCGGGCCAGCCAACTGGCCAGCCAGAGCAGCCCCTTTAATCAGTTAACCGTTGTAACGAAATATTTTTAATCATTTAAACGGTTAACTTTTTAAACAATATACACATCCCTAGTTACTGTTATGGTTGCTTTGTAACACTAATAAACCTATCACTCACGCTCAAGAAGGCAACAAAGAAAGGAGTTTCTCTTTATACAAAGTTTACCATTCCAGTCTAATATCTGTATCTATTTTCATCATGAATAGGTCGGAATATGAACAAGAGGCTGCTAGGCAGCTCTCCAGCACCACTTTCTACAAGCCATTACCCTCTGATCCCACTGAGGGTTACCAAAAGAAACTACAGCATTTGCTCAAGAAACTCCCTGAAAAAGCACAAGAACAAATCTGCACAGACACACCCCTGGAACCCCGACCAGGGGTATTCTATCTGCTACCCAAGATCCATAAACCTGGAAATCCTCGACACCCCATCATCTCAGGCATTGGCACCCTGACAGCAGGATTGTCTGGCTATGTAGACTCCCTCCTCAGGCCCTACGCTACCAGCACTCCCAGCTATCTTTGAGACACCACTGACTTCCTGAGGAAACTACAATCCATCGGTGATCTTCCTGAAAACACCATCCTAGCCCCTATGGATGTAGAAGCTCTCTACACCAACATTCCACACAAAGATGGACTACAAGCCGTCAAGAACACTATCCCCAATAATGTCACGGCAAACCTGGTGGCTGAACTTTGTGACTTTGTCCTCACCTATAACTATTTTACATTTGGGGACAATGTATACCTTCAAATCAGCAGCACTGCCATGGGTACCCGCATGGCCCCACAGTATGCCAACATTTTTATGGCTGACTTAGAACAACGCTTCCTCAGCTCTCGACCCCTAATGCCCCTACTCTTCTTGTGCTACACTGATGACATCTTCATCATCTGGACCCCTGGAAAAGAAGCCCTTGAGGAACTCCACCATGATTTCAACAATTTCCATCCCACCATTAACCTCAGCCTGGACCAGTCCACACAAGAGATCCACTTCCTGGACACTACGGTGCTAATAAGTGATGGTCACATAAACACCACTCTGAAACCCGTCATAAACACCACCCTATACCAGAAACCTACTGAGCGCTGTGCCTACCTACATGCCTCCAGCTTTCATCCAGACCACACCACACGATCCATTGTCTACAGCCAAGTTCTACGATACAACCACATTTGCTCCAACCCCTCAGACAGAGAAACACCTTCAAGATCTCTATCAAGCGTTCTTACAACTATTTCCCCATGTTTATTCTCCGTGCCCCGCGGGGCCCCCCCCCCGGGCTGTTCCTCAGACATTCTTGTCAACTGCTGGAAATGGCCCACCTTGATTATCACTACAAAAGGTTCCCCCCAACCCCCCCGCTTTCCTGCTGGTACTAGCTCACCTTACCTGATCACTCTCGTTACAATGTGTATGGTAACACCCACTGTTTCATGTTCTCTGTGTATATAGATCTCCCCACTGTATCTTCCACTGCATGCATCTGATGAAGTGAGCTGTAGCTCACAAAAGCTTATGCTCAAATAAATTGGTTAGTCCCTAAGGTGCCAGAAGTCCTCCTTTTCTTTTTGTATCATTAAAATGTCACTATGGATACTGATTTGGGTTGCAGATAATTATAATTCAAATAAACTTCAATATGAATAATTTCACCTCTACAACTGCAGCAGGTGCCTCCTCAGTCATGTAATGAATGGCATCCTGGTCTCCCAGCCAGTCAGATCCTTTCACAGTGTCATAGAAGTGCCATCTCCAGTTATCTTCCTCCATGTTTCCCAAAGCAGCATTGATCCCTCCCTGAAAATGAAAAATATATTTTCCCAAAGTGACATTTGAAATGCACAATTTCAAAAGCCAGTTCATTTCTCAATCCCATTAAAACACACAATATTAAATAATATTTAAGACAACGGACAAATTACTTGAAAATCAAATTTATGTGCTGTGCTATTTATACATCGTACAAACCTGAAGAAACTGTGTAAACTCAAACACATCTCTTTCACCAAAAGAAGTTAGTTTAATAAGAGAGATTACTTAACCCACCTTGTCTCTCATTTATAAAGTAGAAATTATAAATCTTTATCAACTTCCCAATGGTTAACATCTCATTCTTTTTAGGGTAAAACATTTTGAACAGCAGAATATATTACAACACTGTACACACTTAACAACTGAAATCATAAAATGGAGTGGCATGTTAATACAACAAAAAATAAGGAAGCCATAGAATAAAAGTCAAACATATACAATTTTCCTAAACTGTTTTACTTAGATCCTCATCTCCATTTTTACTAATCATAATGTGGGGACTGAAATTTAGTCAATTTATGAATCATAATATTCCATACTAATATTTTCATAACACAGATTTTATGTATTTTAAATGTCAACATAATTGTATTTAAATTCTTACCTGTGCAGCAACAGTATGGGATCTGGTAGGGAACAGCTTTGTAACACATGCTGTATTAAATCCAGCCTCCGACAAACCAAATGCAGCCCGCAAACCTGCCCCACCAGCACCCACAACGACAGCATCAAATTCATGGTCAACTACTGGATATTGTGTAGAAATCTGAGGAGAAAGATTACTGCATTAAGATCATAAGTCAAATGATTATAGCTCAAGTAGGGTGTCAGTTTAACTACTTTATGCATTTTCTTTTAATGTATACTGGAGGATATATAGCAAGTTTCTCAAACTGTGCATATCACTGATTTTACCCGTATCACAAGCTTAGCATAGTGTGAATGAATCATTTAAGTAGGTTCTAATCAATGCAGTACGTATTACTAAAGTCAACGCATGATCCATTTTAACAATTCACTGCCCCTACTGAAATTTTCTTCAACAAAAAAGTATACATGAAACCAGAACTCTGATAATCCCGTTCTAGTCTCTCCTTCCAAATTCCAGAAACATTAAGAATATACACTGAACCACCAGGAAAGAAGACTGTCCCATAGATAAATATGAACTTACCGAATCAGAAACTTTAGCAGATGCATTCTTCTTTCCATAGACAGTAAAGTGAAAGTTACGTGCAAGAGCCTGGCAAGCTGCTGGCCACTGTTGAAACATGTTCAAAATTATGTAAAATGTTTTACTTTACAGATGTTTTATGAGCCAGATTCCCATAATTTCCAGTTACACAATGTCTAAAACAAATATGCTTTACTTCTGACTGTAATTTGTTAGTACATATCTCTAAAGAATATTGAATTCATATAGTTTTAGGATAATTTGTAGGGGGGAAAGTCCTGCTTGTTCCTAAATACAGGCTGTGACAGAGACAAAATCTACCCAAGATTTAAAAAACAGAGCAATATCTGTAATTCCTGTGTTGACCCCTACTTCTCCACAACTCATGCTAACCAGCTAAAACAAGACCAATCTGCATATACTCTGACAGACAATTGTTTTTAAGTCTGGGGTAACGAGAGAAGGTTTTTGAGACTGAACAGTATGAAAAAAAATCAGTTATTTCACTTTTGTAAATTAGTTTGAACTATTTTGTAATGTCATCTCAAACTGTTTTGTCTAGAATAACAAAAATTCAGTTTATTTTGTTGGCCACAGCAAGGCATGAGACCTTTGGGAGGGTGGATGGTTATTTTTTAAATTATTCAGTAATGGGTTTTGGGGTGTTTTTTTTGCCAGGAGGAACCTGAACTAGGAGGTATTATGCATATATTGTAATATACATGAGGTCTGGCCAAAGAAAGGGTGCCCAAGCTCAGGTTAAGTGGAGGTCTAACTACTGAAGAGAGACTTGAGGAGCAGAGAGCGGCAAGTGTAGGACATGCCAATATCAGTAACCACAAATCTCCTTTTGTTACAAAGGCGAAGCATTTCAGATTTCAAACAGTAATGCTCTCTATAGTTCTGCTCAGATTCCTATGTTTTCCACCTTCTAGAAGTAGTATTTTTGATTAACCAAAGCACCTCTACATCCTATACAGTCACCACATATGTCAGGTTTTTCCTTGGTGGAAATTCTACACTTCCCAAATTTGCAAAAGATACAAACTTGAGAAGACACACACACACAAAGGAAGACAGAACCAATCCACAATGTGAACAGGAGAGGTTGAGTAGCAGGAACTACAATGCAACCAAAATATGGACTGATATTGTGAAATCATTTAAATGACTTAAAGGGTGACCTTTAAACAGATGTCATGACATAAGCTTAATGATAGGAGTGCTTCAGTGCCACTATAACATGCACCCTATACAAGAAAGGTAAGAGGTACTGATACCAGAGGCAAGAATTGTAAAAGAAATATTTAAAAAAAAATTCAAGGTCATCAGAAGACATTCAGAAAAACATTTTTATGGGGATGAACTTTGGAACTCCCATTAGTCACTGCACTTTTTTTGTATCATTAACTAGCTATATGTTAATGAACTAGATGAAAGGTTTCTAGTTCCTTGGCTATAAGACATAGTCATTTAGGTTTGAAAGAGTGAAGCAACTGAACTGAGATTTACCAAACCAAAGAAAAAGAATAGCTGAATACAAAGTGGCAGGGATTGTTAAGTATAAAGAGTTAACACATGTTGTATGAAACCATTCAAAATGAAGTGGGCAGTTAACACCTCTGCATTCATAGAACAAAGCTGGTCCAATAAAAGGTATTACCTCACCCTGACTCTCTCAGTGTAAAATGCATAGGGCAGCCGTTTTCTTTGCTCCAAAAGCTAGCTTCAGATATATAGTTATATTGTAGTATTCCACTATATTTTATTGTGTACTTTTATTTGCTTAGATAAAAGATAACATAACTTTACCTTGTTTATTGCTCAGAATGATTGATAGCACAGCTTTACTGCATAGAAAGAAAACTCATAACTGGCAATCAAGCAATTCCAGTTTATTTCTTGCTTTGTTTTACTAAAGGTGACATGCAAATATTTTTCAAGACTCCAGACTATAAAATGTATTAATACCCTAAAACACAGGAGGAAGTTAACTGACCTATTTTCTTTCTTTTAGAGGTTTTAACATCCAAATGAACTGTAACTACATGACATCCCAACACAAGCTTCTGCCTCAGAATCAGGGGCTTAGCTGACAACATCACATCCAACATTGAAGTCTAGGGCAGGCTGGAAACAGTCGGAATCCTGATGTTCAAGAAAAACCCACAATACGTGCAGTTTTGAAACGTTTAAGATCCTTATTTTACAGAAACACTTTGCTACATGACACAATAACTAAGCACATTCTACAGTACAAAATTAAGCCAACATAATTTACATCAGCGTACAGACATCGCGCTAATTACATTGCCTGTGCTTATCTACGCTTTGCTCATACCAGTGGTGCACATGCTCACCAAGAGCGCTTGCACCAATTAACTGTCATTGTTAGGTATCCATGTACTTACCTGTGTTAGTCTGTATCCACACAAACAATAAGGAGTCAGGTGGCACCTTAAAGACTAACCGATTTATTTGGGCATAAGCTTTCGTGGGTAAAAAGCCACTTCTTCAGATGTATGGAGTGAAAATTACAGATGCGGGCATTATATACTGACATAAGAAGAGAAGGGAAAGGAGTTATCTCCACTTCCTTCTCTTCATATGTCAGTATATAATGCCCGCATCTGTAATTTTCACTCCATGCATCTGAAGAAGTGGGTTTTTTTACCCACGAAAGCTTATGCCCAAATAAATTGGTTAGTCTTTTAGGTGCCACCGGACTCCTTGTTTTTGTCATTGAGAAATGGCTTCTGAAAGCCAGCAACAGTCGATGCAAGTAACACAGTGTCTACACTGACACTGTGTCGACCTAACTACATTGATACTGACACTCTGGCTCTCGTGGAGGTGGAGTTAAGGCAGAGTAGTGGGTAAGTTATGTCAGTGGGAGCAAAATTTTAGGCTTTGTCTATGCTGGAACTTTGTCGACAAATCTTTCGTCATTGAGGGGTGTTAAAACACACACACAGACGAAGTTTTACCGACGAAAAGTGCTGGTGTGAACAGCGCTTTGTCGGCAGGAGCGCTCTCCTGCCAACAAACAGCAGCTACGCTGCACGCCTTTAAGTGGCGCAGCTTGGCTGTAGCGGCACAGCCGTGTCATTAAAAGCTGCGTAGTGTAGTAGATGCTTACATAGTTAGGTTGACGTAAGCTGCCTTGACATCTACCTAAGTCTGTAGTGCAGACCAGGCCTAAGTTTTTAGTCAATTATGTGCCAATTAGCTCACACTGTAGTATTTGGAACATTTAGTTTGCATTTCCAGAAGTAGGTAGATTTTCAAACTATTTGCCAGTCAATACAATCCTAACCACTGTGGGGACCTTCCATCTGTATGGTTTGCAAACATTCATAATATTTTCCCCTGATTTAGAAGGCTCTAGAAATGGGATAACAAAATGAACCGTTTAGCAGGTTCATTTTCAACATTTTCCTGTTCATCAGAACTGCTAAAGCTCAGATTTCTGAATACAAATTATAGCTGTGGTAGCGTTCCTCCTATTTAAGATGCAAAATGTATGCATGAACATTTCTGCAGTATATTCACTGGGGGCTTTGTTCAGAAACATGCTGCACAGAAGCCTATAGAACAAGGATGAAGATCTCATCAGAATATCTCACTTCATATTCACTGGCTGCACAAATCCTGAGTTAGTGGACAATCCAAATAATGAAGCCTTTGTGTGTCATACATACAAGTAGAAATGGGTGTGGGGGTATGTCTATACATCAAAGAAAAATGTCTAGTTGCTGTGTAGACATACCTGGGGAATACTCAGGAAAAGTGATAATCAGTTTCATGAGTTACATTTGCATACTAGTTCTGAAGTAGGTAAGTATTATCAATATGCATTTTTCACTACACCGAATACTTTAATGTCCCATGAATTTTTTGTTTTGGCCATTTTAAAAATTAAACTATGTAAAGTTTCATTTATAACAAAGTAAATTTAACAAATTAAAAGATTATATGTACAAATAAGAGCATTTAGTTACTCAATTGTGATTTTAAGACATACAGTAACCTTTTGTATAACAGATTATACAATACACCCTAGGTATCCAATTTACTGTACTAACATTCTTTATTAGCCATGTTAGTCTGTATCCACAAAAAACAACAACAAGTCCGGAGGCACCTTAAAGATTAACAGATTTATTTGAGCATAAGCTTTCGTGCGTCTGAAGAAGTGAGGTTTTTACCCACGAAAGCTTATGCTCAAATAAACCACTAGTCTTTAAGGTGCCACTGGACTCCTTGTTGTTTTTATTATTTTTGGCTCCCTTGATATTACGTAAATTCAAAACAGCAGAGCTGCAACAACTAGAGAAAGGTAGGCAAGGCTTGAAAATGTTTTATTATTCCTGTTTGCCTAAACACTACAATTCAATCTTTCCCCCTCTTCTAGCAAGCTCCTTTCACTGCCACATGTGACGGCCTACTTTTTCCCTCCTTCTCCCAACAGGTCTGAGGACAGTCTTCCTCACAGCCTGTTCCACCCAGTGGTGGAAGTTGCTGCCCCTGCTACTACACAGGAGACTTTTTCCTCCCAGCTTGTCCTTTGCACTCTGAGCTCGGTACTGAGATGCTGTCAAGAAGAGGAAGGGGACAAGCTGAAAGGCAGATTGCCCCCATATAGCTGAGAGAAAGGACTCTGCTTAACCAGCCTAACTCCTCAGCAATAACTAGGAAAGCATCCTCCAACAACAGGCAGGAAACACACATCCTGTTCTAACACATGCCCTTGCCTTTTTTTGGCGCTCCTCTGCAGCCTGGCAGAATGGCACAGGCAGTGACTTGTAGGCCAGCCTGCTTCTCTTTATTATATCTCTTAAGTCAAAATTTTGGAATTCCATAAAATTCAGTGGAAAAATTTATGGACCACTACATTAAGACACATATTTCCTTCCTATTTATTTTATATAAAACCTTTAAAAATCAATGCATTCAAGTCACTGGCTCACTTTCAATATTTCTCACTGAGATCCATCAGTTCTTTTCAATATTAGTTTTGAGTGAGTATAGAAGTTTTGACTGCAATAGGAAAACTGCAAAGCAAAACTGAAACTGTAATTAAGCACATATCCCTATGCAAAATGCCCCCACTATTTAGGCAGTGGCAGAACCTAAGTCAGGAAATACGTTTTAGCCTTTTTAAAATCAGTTTTTCCCCCTTGGAAATCATCTCTGTACTTCTTTGTACTTCTTGTTCAGAATGCGAAATTCCAAGAACCACAACTGTCACTGAAATAAATATTTATGGTACAACAGAATGACATGTTTTGAAACATCTTCAGTTAACCAGAGTATCTAGAAACTTTTGGAGTAGAAAACAATTTAAGAAAAGTTAGATGAAGCTATCTGACACTCAACAGCCTTTCCTACCAAACCCATCTCCTAATCTGGCTAGTGGAGACACAGTAGAATCCTGTAGTCAGGGCACAGGCCTGAGAGCTAGGAGACCTTACACAAGTCACTTTTCTCTGTGCCTCAATATCCCCACCGCCCTGTTTATTTAGGTTGTTAATAGGTCTTGGCAGGGACTGTTTCTGATCTTGTTACTTACTGTTCCTAGCACATAAAGGGATCCCAATCCTACTTAGAGCCTCTAGGTACTACTGTAATAAATAGTAATAGTGTGGTCATTCACTACAGAAGTTTCTACTAATAAAAAGGCTAATTACCCTGCCTTTGTTAATTTCAGTGTGACAATGGAGTAAAATAAGACAAGGACTAGCTCACTGCAGGTGGAGGAAAGAAAGTGAGGGGGGAATGAAAAGCATAAAATGTACTGTGCATCCCAGATCCCCTGAAACTATCTGTTTTCATATATAATTCCTTGCTTTATCGGCTCATAGTCCATTTATTAACAACCCCACTCCAAACACTTTAAATGTATGTAACTTTCAAATATTTGTTTATAGCAAAATACTATTAATTCATTTAAAGCAACGGATGAGATACTCCGTACTCCAATAAAACCTCAGACACGTTGCCTTGTTGTTTAATAAAACACCAGGCTATTTAAAAGAGCCAGGCCACGTTGGCCTCCTTGAGAATACTGGAGTTTCTTTGAAAGCCTTTCTACTAACATGCTATCATGACTACTGTATTCCTCTACCCACTTTTTTAATAAGGCTGCTAAAAAAAGACACTGCTTCTCAAGAACTAAATTCCTGCCACTGAATCCCTGGTACCTGAGGTCAAATCCCAAAAAGATACCACAGAAGCAGATTGTACAGGCCTTTGAAATTAAGACCCTTAGAGGTGTCACTTGTCTACCTGCTAAAACAGAGGCAAAGGAGGTAGAGGGGAGGCAGCAGGGACCAGTGGACAGGACACCACACTGCGGGCTGCCAGGGCTGGGTTCCCTACCAGGCTCTGCCTCCCACCAGCTGGGTGACCTTGGGCAAGTCACTTCACCCCTCAGAGCCTCGCTTTTCTCCCCCACCCCTTTCTCCATCTCGTTCGCGTCTACTGAGACTGGCGGCGAACAGAGGGGTGGGGGGGCAGCCAAAGCCAGAGACTGCTGGGCCGGCCCCTCTCGCTGCAAGGGCACCCGGAGGGGGAACGGGGCTGGGGGGGGGGGGAGCTTTAACATCAGGTCTGATCTTCAGGCTAGGCGAGCTCAGGCACGAGGCTCGTACGGCAGCCCCCGCCCCAGCAGCACAGCCACGGCGGAGGAGGAGCCGAGCCGGCGTCTGTTGCCCGGAGGGGAGGGGGGAGCTGCAGGGGGGGGGCCGGGGCAGCGCGCGGCTCCCCCCGCCGCCACGTGCGCGCGCGCGCGCTAGGCGAGCGGGTTAGACCCGTCTGAGAGGCCCCCTCGGGCTGACCAGCTCCCACGCAGGGAGACGCCGATCCAACACCCCGCCCTTCTGCAGGGGCCGGCTGCCCGTGAGGCGGGGCGCACTCACCGCTCCCGCTGGGGGTCGGAACAGCCGCTTCGCTAACCCCCGCGACGCCGCGCCAGCAGACGCCGCCATTTCGCCCTGCCAGCAGAGTCGGTCACTTCCTGCGCATGCGCTGGGGCGGGGCTGGCCGCGCAGTTACCGGAGCGAGCCTCCGGGAGAGACCAACTGCCGGGGGAGGATAGTGTGACGGGCGACCAGGCTCCCGCGGCTGTTGTTCCCTTTCCCCCTCCCGTTCCAATGGGCTGGTCCGGGGAGGTGGGGGCTGGACCCGCTGGCGGCGGGTAAGTGGCGGCGGCGGCGGCGGCGGCTACTCGGCTGGGCCTGGCGGGGTCTGTGCGGTGAGTCTCCTCGTCCGCGGCCGGGGCGCTCACGGGGTTGTCCCCAGGCGCGCGGGGGCGGGAGGCGCTGCTGAGTTTCCAGGCCGCGCCTCCAGCGCGCGGGGGCGGGGGCGGGGGCGGGGGCGGGAGCGCCCGGGGCTGTCCAGGGGTCGCAGGACCCCGCGCGCGGATCGGTCTGGCCGTGGTGGGCCTCTGAGCGCGCGGCCTGTTCAGCCCCGTCACTGGACCTGGACCCGGACCGTTCTGCGCCCCCAAACTCTGTGCGCACAATATTTTAAAATTCTGCAAATTTTATTTACCAAATAAACGTGGGGGCTCCAGTGTGGCACTGGGAAGCACGGGCCACTGGCTGCACGGAGGTGGGAGATCACTGTGCAGCTCCCCCTCTAGATAGCTGCACGCAAAGCTAACACAACACAAGGACCGGGCCTGGCCCAGAAACACCCCAGGTCCCTACTCCTCCATGCCAGGTGGAGGCAGGCAGGATCCAAGCGTGGAGGCCCTGGGGGGGGGGGATACAGGTGTGGGTTGAGAGGGGTTCTGGGTGAGGTAATCTGGGTGCGGGCGGCTCAGTGGGCGATCCGGGTGCAGGGGGGATCTGGCTATACAGGGTCTTGTTGTGGGGGATCTGGGTGCAATGGAAATGGGACTCTGCAGGGGGATCCGGCTGAAGGTGGTTGGGGCTTGGTAGGGTGGGAATCCAGGTGGCTTGGTAGGGTGGCTCATTGGGGTGGTCCAGGTTTAAGGGGGGGGATTCTGGGGGTGGGGTGAGGGTCTGGGTACAGGGGGCTTGGGCAGATGGGAGAGCAGCTCCCTGTACAGGGATCCCTCCCCCTGCAGCTGAGGAGTGATGGGAAAGGTGGGAGATTCTTTCAACTGGGGGAGAAATCTGGGGGGTGGGTCTGACCCGGCCCCGGATGCCATGCTAGCAGCTGACCCTGGTGCAGGGTAGGTGCCACCAACCAGGTCTTCCCCAGTCCTGACCTCTGCCCCACAGTGATTTACCTCTCTGCTGACTGTCCTGGGCACCCGAAACATACTGCTTGAAACTGTCACGTGACCACTCTTGTGGCTTCCCTTTGCTTTCCTGTCAGAAAGTCATTTTTCTGCAGGGGACACAAATTCTGCACATGTGCAGTGGCGCAGGATTCCCCCAGGAGTAACCAAGGGATGTAGGCGGCACAGTGGTTGCCAGCCTCTGAGCACATGTACAGGATCAGGCCCTGTGTGTGAGATAGGCCCAGCGAACGCCAAAAGGCAAATCTTCTCCCTGTTCATGAATTGGTCAGGAATTTAGGTGAGAGCCCAGACAGCTGCGCACAAGTGGAGAGGCTGAAATTTAGATGCGGAGGGGAACTTTTACCCTGAAAACTTAAAGTGTGGAGGGTGGTCTGGGTTTGCAGTGATGGGGCCAAATCAGTACCTAGATAGCCCACAGGTATTTTAACACAATAAACAAATGCTTATACTCGGGGGGGGGGGGTGAATGTGAGGAGAGGTCCTAAATCCATCTACCCAACTCTGTTATCCCTGCCCAGTGCTAGAGAGACAGCCCTCAAACTCCGATGTACTAAAGTCTTGCATACATGAGTTGCACCATAATAGACTTTGATTTGGAAAACCAAAATTATAGTTGCTTGCAGCGGGGTTTTTTGCTCCTTTCATTTCTGTAAAGAGGAATTTGTTGTAGAATCAGACCCTACTCCATATCATGGGACAGGTCTGAAATATCTGAAAGACTGACTGACTTGTTGGTCTGAAGCTCTAAGAAAGGTAGTACCATCTCTGTCAAGACCGGCAAAACCTGTTCTATACTTCTATCTTATCAGAGAGATCTGATTTCGCCAATTATCACTTTAAATAAAGACGAAATGTTCGTATTTAAAAATCCTAATCTCTCAAATTAACTGGTTACTAAAGCAATCATTTTATTTTTAGGTCTAAAATGACTTTAATAAAGAAGCTGCAGTGTCCTATTTTCTAGGCAAGTGGCTAAGTTGTACCTAAGTCTGTTAAATTGATGGTAAGTAAATCTCAAAGTTCTGGGGTATTTTTCGGTTTTTTCTTGATATACCACAGGAGTCAACAACCTTTCAGAAGTGGTGGGCTGAGTCTTCATTTATTCACTTTAATTTAAGGTTTCGCGTGCCAGTAATACATTTTAACGTTTTTTAGAAGGTCTCTCTCTATAAGTCTGTATATTATATAACTAAACTATTGTCTTATGTAAAGTAAACAAGATTTTCAAAATGTTTAAGAAGCTTCATTTAAAATTAAATTAAAATGCTGATCTTACGCCGCTGGCCCGCTCAGCCCGCTGCCAGCCTGGGGTTCCGAACGTTCATCTGGGCTAGCAGCGGGCTGAGCGGGGCCGGAGGCTGGGACCCGGCAGGCAGCAGCGTGCCATTACAAATCAGCTCGCATGCCGTCGGTTACTGACCCCTGATATACTATAATGCTAAAGTTCTTCCTTGTAAAGATTTTTCGGCATCATGATTATTTAACATAACAAAACGTTGCTGGTATTTAAAAGTTGGCTGGTGCCAACACTTTTAGCCAAGTTCACTTTCCATTTTAAGTAGGAAATGTAGAATACTTTTAAATATAGTTGTGTTGTAAGTATGGCATTTTAGAGGTGCTGAATGGCAGAAAAAATATTCTACAACCAATAGAACTTCTCTTTAAAAAAATCTAATCTTTTAGAACAGTCCTTCAACATGAAGAATATTTGCTTTTCCTGAAGTAATAAAAAATATGAACATATATTTGATAACTGAGTTGTGGTGTAAACACTTGCTTAAAGACATTTTAAAGCCCCTGAAACTCTGAAGATATTTTTTTTTAAACATGATTTTTTTTATTTTATTTTATTTTTTTTAAGAAGTACTTGTTTTGGCATCTTTACAAGAGAGGACAACGACTCATCATATTTGTGTAATACGCAGGAGTGGAGGTGGGTAACTGCACAGCTTCTTTTATCAGATATGGACATTGGCAGTCCAGTTCTCAGTGGACATACAATCTAAAATTTGTTGTCAGTATGGGCTGTGGGACAGGATGATCATTTTGTTGTGTTTGTACAGCACCTAATACAGTGGGGTCCAGGACTAGGGCTCCTAGGTGCTATAGTAATACACATACAGTACAGACCCATTTACGTACGGCTGTCGGGAGTCAAGCCATCATGACCACGTGTTAACGGACTGCGGGTTAAGAGGGCCATGCTGAAAAAAGTGTTTATGATTCACTTAGAAAAAAACGCTGTTGTTTTCTGCTCTTTCTGGCTCGCGTTTTTTTTCTTTCTTATGAAGTCTGTCTTTCGCCAAAGATGAATGATTTCGATATTTTCTGCATTTTGCTCCTCCGTAAATCTTACAACAGTTTCTACAGCAATAAGGGCTTCTGTGAGCGAAATTTTGACATTTTCAACGACATTGTCGTCGTCATTGTCATTTAGGCCTGCATTATTAGAATTCTCGCCATCACTTTCGCAGTCCGATGTAGCCTTGCAGCCCGTTAATATTTCTTCCTCGGACAGAAATTCTGAAGTCGGGCAATCTTCATCCATCTCCAGCCACCGGGTAATGATTTCCAGCGATGTATCCAAACTAAAATCTTTTATCATTTGAAAGAGAAGTTTACCTTTATCCTCTTTTGTCTGTGTGCGTGTTTGTAGGACGTCTTCTTCCGAAAATCCTTCAAAGTCTGGCTCTGAATCAGTGCCACTGCTGGAGTTTTCCGAGTCTGAGCCGTCTTTGACAGAAAAGGCATCACCGAAAGCCTTCATCCAGCAGTTTTCAATGGACTTTTGTTTTATTCCGTCCCAAGCTTTTTTATCTAAATAAATAATTTCCTTCATGTTTAACTGTTTCAGGAGTTCGGAAATGCCTGAAGACGTGCATGACACGATCGCCAAAATCATCTCCCACTAATAACTGTTCTTAAAATTCTGAATAATGCCCTGGTCTAAAGGTTGAATTTTTGATGTTGTGTTGAATGGTAGGTATAGCACTTGAATTTTTCCATTGCTCGATACCAGTGATTCAGCTGGAGGATGGGCTGGACAATTGTCAAGTAGCAAAAGTGCTTTGGCTTCGAGTTTCTTTGACCACAGAAGCTTACAAACAGCTGGAACAAAGTTATTGTGGAACCAGTCGTCGAAAATGTCTCGTCATCCAAGCATTTTTGCTGTTAGCGTATATTACTGGCAGTTTGGCTCTGTTGAGGTGATTAAAAGCAGCGAGGCTTATGAAAGCGGCCAACGAGAAGAGGGGCAAGCTTATGGCTGACCATCTTATTACTACAAAAAAGAAGAGTCACACAATCTTTTTAAATCCAGTTGTTTTCTGTGTCTCGTAATTAAAGGCTAAAGTCTTATCAGGTAGCAGTTTTGAAAATAAAGCTGTTTCATCACAATTATAAAGTTGTTCAGCGTGGTAGTCTTCATTTTGTAAAATAGATTTTAACTCGGTGGGAAATGCATTCGCGGCCAATTCATCGGCTGATCGGCTTTCTCCATAAATCGATACCTGCGCTATGCCATGACGCTTTTTAAAATGACTTATAAACCCCTTGCTGGCTTGGAATGATTCATCCCCCATTAAATTTCCAAATTTTGTCTCTTGGGCTTGAAGAATTAGCCCACTTAAGCGGCATTCCTTTCAGCCTTTTCTGAGCAAACCACGTGTGCATGGCTTTATCTATTGTGGGTTTTGCTGAATAGCGCACATGTTTTCGTTTAAGCCCCATGGCAGAATCGATATTTTGTACAAAGCCATTCAGTTTAGATTCGTTTTTTAGCCATCCTCGGAGAGTAGATTCGGCAATCCCAATATTTTTTGAAACTTTGGCCTGGGTTTCTCCACTATTTACTCCATCTGTTGCAGCTAGCTTTTCTTCTACAGTGTAGGAACTCTGACGCTTGCCCTCTGCCATTATATTAGGCCTACAGTTAAAATTTTCTAATGTAGTATATATATTATATATCTGTCTAGCATGACAATGTCTAAGCGTGCGTGTTACGTCTTTACCAATATCGATAAAGACGTACAACACGTTTCTGCTCTGCACTTCCTGTCGATTTCTATGTCAGTGAGTTAATGAGTAAATCTGTAGCTCAACGTAGCAAGTTCCTGTATCGCATATTAATGAGTCTCGCGTGTTAAATAGGTAGCACTGGGAGGCATGGCGCTACCGTGCTTTAAGCGGATTCGCATGTAAACAGGTCTGTACTGTAATACCGTTGTGATCCATGTTGACAATCTTCACAGAAATACATAGGTCTGAAATAGCATGGAGATGAACTTCTCTTTTCCCTTGATAATTCTGTACAATGTAATGGCCAAATTGGGTCAGTGGTGGGGAGTGGGGGGAGGAGCTCACATGCCAGTACCCACGACTCACCTGTTCCACGGATGAACAAAGGACTTGCCTGTCTATTTGACTCCCACTAAGACCACATCTTTCACAAGCAGTAAATTAACGGTCTTCCGCTGTATAAGCAATTCCTTCCACACTATTCTACTTTAAATTGTATTTCATGTTGTACCAGGAAACTCTCTGGGCCGATTCATGGAGCACTGCAGATGCAGCGGGTAGGATCTTATTGCTCCACAACCCCTTTTTTGTTTGGCTGATTAAAAGAGTGGTGTTGCAATGGAGAGCCAAATGCAGCCCTGTTTTAAATAAGTTTACCAATAGACAATTTTTTTTTTCTTTGTAGCTAATTATTCCTGGAATACACATCTTACTTTCAACACTCTTAAAGGAAGAATCAGCTTTGTGTTTTTTGAAGGGAGGGTGGGTGGATAGTTGAAACTTTTGGTCTTACAAGAAGAAAGCAACTCAAAACTAACCAATAACCCAGTTTGTTTTCCACCTAAAGGCAACTCTTATAACATCTGGATTTATGCTTTTACTTTTATTTATATGACTATAGTATGACAGGGTTCCCGGGTGCAGCCTGAACTATGGGACTGCTGAGCTTCCCTCCCTCCCCCCCCCCCCCCCAACTGGGCTCCTTCTCACACTGTGATGATGTTGGCAAGCTAAAACCTGTGGCAGGCACTGCACTTACCCTTCACAGACACAACCAATCGAGTTACATGAATGCTCCCACTCACTCATGAACCAACAACAGAGAGGCTCCAGCCAGTTCCCCCCAGCTTCCCAGCCTTGTACCCCAGAACTGTACCGCCTTGCCCTGGTTAGAAGCCTGACCAGTGTAAGTTCATTACCAAGTCCACCCCTCCCTCAATGTAGAGAGGACATACACTAGCCATTGTAAACTGAGCTGAGATTTCCCAAACACTTCAGCTAAAATACACTGTTTTAGATAAAATATAAAACAGATTTACTAATTACAGAAAGATAGATTTTAAGTGATTATAAGTAATAAGCCTAGAGATCAAAGTTGGTTACCTAAGGAATAAAATAAATTCACAGTCTTAAGTTCTATAAAGTAAATGGGGTTGGAATCAAGCAGTGCCTCATCCTGAGAGATGGTACAAACAAGTCTGGAAACTTCAATACACAGGCTGGAACTCTCCTCCAGCCTGGGACCACCCTCCTGCTTTTAAAGTCTTTGTCCTCCGGACGTGTTTCCAGATGTTGAGTTGTGCGGGGAGTGAGGCCAAGTCATGATGTCACTTCCCCTTCTTTTATAGTTTCTTCCAGCTTGTTGGAAAGTTCTGTGCTTGTGACTGGGGGTCCACCCTCATTGGTCAATCATTCTCCATTACCTACGATGCTCTTTCTCAGAAGTCTTCTGGGATGGTAACTGGGAGTGTAGATTCTCTTTAATGGGCCATCAGCTTGTCTGGCTACTTCATTGCTTTACCTGAAAGACTGGTTGTGGGTGTTCCCAACCTCAAACATATTTCACACGTGCACACACACACACACCAAAACTTCATAACCTCACATACAATAATAGCACATACAATCCAACAGGATATCAATGTTCAACAGATCAAGACTTTTAAAATGATTCCTCACAAGACATACTTTGTACAAAACATATCATAATTATGTGATGGTGAATATGCAGGTTCTAGGGTGCTGCTTTGAGGTAGAGAGTGCCAAACATAGTGTCCAGAGACCACCAGTAGGACTGAGGCTTCATTATTTTAGTTGTCTACTCCAAAGCACAACAAAAGACATTTTCAAGTTTTTAAAAATTACTAAAGTGCCGGTTATCTCCACCTGCTCACCATCTTAGGCATCATTAATTGGTGGGGTTTTTATATGTGTTACAGCAGCAATGGGACTCAAAGAACAGGTACTGGCCTTATGGATTAGTTATTGTACTTGTTTCCATGCTTGAGGAGTGAAATTGGCTTTCTGAGGTGCTAGGCCCTTTGTCTACTGACTGGAAGTAATTTCATTAGCAAAGAATAGATAGATTAAGATTAATACCAAAAGAGTTCATTGTGATATCTAGTCTGATCACCAGTATGCATAACACAGGTAATAGAATGCTCAGTGGTTATGCACGGAGTCCAATAGCTTGTGTTGAAGTAGACTATACTGTAAAGACTCCAAGTGATGGAGAATGTACCACTTCCCTGGCAATCTGTTTCAGTGGTTAATTACCCTTACAGTTAAAATCTATCTCTTTAGTTCCAGTTTGATCCAGAATCTGAAATAGAAATCCTGAACCAAGTATTAGGTATGGTTTTAATAGGTGCACATGTCCATGTTACCTACTGCTATCAGCACCCTCCCCTAATCATTGGTACCACTGACATGACTTTTTTTTCCCCCTGTGAATCTAAAGGTGTCTCCATGAATAATTTAAATGATCCTCCAAACTGGAATATCCAGCCTAATCCAAGGGAAAATGGTGGTGATGGAAACAAATGGAATTATGCTTTGTTGGTTCCAATGCTGGGATTGGCTGCATTTCGTAAGTAATATTTTTATTAATTATATGTTTCTTATCAGGCCCAGCATTCTAGTGGAAATACAATGTGTTGCCATGTGTGGGGGGTCAGAACTGGCTGCTGAGTTCTCTGGACCAAAAGGTTCATGCAGCAATACACTGCTCCAGCAACCCCTCTTCTGTCCAGCTGTTTGAAATGGCATTTCCACAATCCAGTGGAAAGCCAAATGCAGCCATCCTTACTAGCTGGAGGAGGGTCATCTCAGAGCCTTTGAAGGAAGAGGAGAGAATTGGGTGAGTAACCATATTTGGGAGGGAATGTATGTTTAGGAGGACTGGTATGTGCAGGTAAAGGAAGGCTAATACATAAAAATACTAGTACACACATTTGTCTACACAAGCTAATTTACCTTTGTTCTTTTTTTGGGAAAAAAATTGTAGGCTGGTAGTCTTTCCCTTTCCCTCACTCATCCTTTCTACTCCTCCATAGTTTGCCTCTTTTCAGGGAAGTGGAAAGTTTTGTGTTTAAGGCACGTGAGTTGGAGGAAGGAGACCTGTGTTCTGCCATAGACTGAGTAACCCTGGGCAAGTCATTTAACCTCACTGTTCCTCATTATTATCAGATAACACACTGAAATACTGTTAAGAGGCTCTAATAGAGATGAGGACACCATTGTGTTAGTTGCATTGCAATTTCACATGAAGACGTAGTCCGTTCCCCAAAGTGTTTATAGTCTAAGGACTTTGTCCAAAACCCCTTAAGCCAGTGGCTCTCAAACTTATTTGGTCAGGCCTCCCTTCTTTGTATCTGTAGTATTTTCCGCCCCCTCTCCCACCCTCTACCCCAGGATATATATCTCCACCAGCTCTGAAGGCAGAGTGGAGAGTAGCAGCCGCTGGCTGGGTGCTCAGCTCTGAAAGCAGCACAGTGCCAGCAACAGTACAGAAGTAAAGGTGCCAACGTGAAAAGTGATATTTGTCACTATCACTTTTCACAGCAGACTTAGTGCCCCATTGCCACCCTTACTTCTGCACTGCTTACGCCTAGGGGGATTCTGCACAGAAGTTATGTCTCCCACAGATTTCTTTGCTCCCCTCCAGAAAAATGGCTTTCTGATGGGGAAGCCACAAGAGCAGTCGTGTGACCCTTCCCAGAAGTATGTTTTGGGTGCCCAGGGCAGCTGGCAGAGAGGTAAATCACTGTGGGGTGGGGGATGGGACTGGGGGGAAGACCCACCTGGTGGCTCCTACTCTGCACTGGGCTCAGCTGCTAGTCCGGGCTGGGTTGGGGAGGACAGGACTTCCTCTTTCCCTGCATGGCATCCAGGGCTGGGTCAGACCTACCCCCCAGGTTTCTCCCCTGTCTGTAGGAAGCTGTGCAAAACCCACCCACAAGCACTTCCTGCACCCATCGCTCCGCAACTGCAGGGGAGGGATTCCTATATAGAGAGCTGCTTCCCCCATCCGCCCAACCCTCATGTATCCAGAACCCCTCATACCCAGACCCTCACCCTACCCCACACCCAGAACCCCCCCGACGAGCCCCTTTCCCCTACACCTGGACCACCCCAGTGAGCCACCCACACCTGGATTCCCACCCTACTGAGCCCCAACCAGCTACACCTGGATCCCCACCCCACTCAACCCCACTTCCCCAGCATCTGGACCCCTCCACACCCAGACCCCCCCCTTTCGATCTCTATCTCCCCCACACCCAGATCCCCCTGCTGAGCCCCAACCACCTTCACCTGGACCCCACTGCAGAGTCCCATTACCATTGCACCCAGAACCCTCCAACAAGCCTCTGTGCATCCAGATCCCCCACACACACCTGGATCCCCCACTGAGCCGCCCGTACCCAGATTGTCCCACTGAGAACCCTCTCAACCCACACCTGCAACCCCCCACACTTGGATCCTGCCTTGCTGAGCCTGCCTGCCTGCCCCCACCTGTGCACTTGGAGCAGAGGGGGAGGGCCCTGGGGTGTTTCTGGGGGCAGGCCCTGTACTTGCGTTGTATCAGGATTGGGTGCAGCCTCAGTGCTGAGAGTGCAAAGTGATCTCTCATCTCTATGCAGCCAATGGCCCGTGCTCCCCAATGCCATGCCTCCACATTTATTTGACAAATATAATTTGCAGAATTTTAAAATATTGTGTGCAGAATTTTTAATTTTTTGGCGCAGAATGCCCTCTGAGTTACTGTTGCTTCCACTCTGGGGCTGACAGCCAGAGCCTCACCGCCTCCAGTTGAGGAATTGGATGGGAGAAGGAGATCCTGAACTTGGGCTGCCTGGCAGTAAGGGGGTGGGGAGGGAGGAGAGCCCAAGCCCAGGTGGCAAAGCTCCCTTTATCCCTGCCTCCTGGGCGTGCACAAGCCCAGGCACCTGGGTCTGACAGCCAGAGCTCTTCCAAAAAAAAAAAAGGCATACAGCTCACGCCTCCTTTAGAAGCCTGCCCCATAGTTTGAGAACCACTGCCTTAAGCCATTGGATATGGGCTAGAAGTGACATGAATGGTAGGAAAAGAGGAATATAATTAAAATTGTTATTTATAAATACTGTGTTTATACATTTGTATTCTTTAAAGTCTATTACCAGTTGTCCCGTAACCTAGCCATTGTTAACTAGCAGTTTTCGTCTAGGCATTGCCGCAGAGGTGAGCCTTGAGGAAGGATTTGAAATAGGACAGCTTAGTAACCCCTAAGGATCAGTTCAGGAAGGATGTTCCATGCATAAGATGGTGTGGAGCTGTCTGTCTGTATAAGAACTGAGTGAGGAGGTTTGAGATATTGGTGAAGTGGATGATGTGTAGGGGAGCCATGTTATAACATTTTTATCTTGTGCTTCAGACTATTTGAGTCGAATGTGATAGTGCCGAGAAACCCAAATCAGAGATGGGGAGCCTCATTGTGTTAGACACATACACAATGCTATACCCTGCCCAAGCAGTTTGACTGTAAAACTTATTTACCTGTGGTGAACAGAACTTATCTTGGATGTTTTCAGAATGCATAAAACTACAATGTGAAAAATTATCTAATAAATTGCTCTGTTTGTGGAAAACTTCAGTCTCTTGCTGTATAAGAGTTCTAAGCAGCCCTGTACAGTAATTCACATTTGGGGACAGACCCTGCATTCTTTGAGTACTGTATTGCTTGACTGAGTGGTGGTTTTGAGTGCTTAAGGAATGCAGGATTATTCCCTACATGCTTAAAAATAACTGCTTTCTTTTTGGCTCTGTAAATTGATCAGAATAAGGACAATAAATAGCTCAAAATACTCTTATATTCCCTCAAAGGTAATCTGTCATAGGTACACATATTATAGAAATGTTTCCTGTGCCCCAAAGTGTCTGTTAATGATGATCTTACTGTTGAGGATACTGTGCTTTAATGAGTGTTGTAGAGACTATAAGTTACTGTAAGTAATGGTACCAGAGTTTTCAAAATGTGTGCTATTTATATACTATGGATTTTAGGTGTATGTACCTTGTAAAGAAAGGATTTAAAAAAAGAAATCCTGGATATTAAAGTAATATGAGCCTGAAACTGGAGTGTGCAGCTATCAGACTTAGAGCCTATGGCTAGAAAGCTCTTCCTGGATCATCTAATCCATCCTCTTATATCTAAGATAATACTACGTCACAGAGGTTGTGTGATGCTCAAGTTCTTCAATATTTGTATTGTGATATGAGATCCTGTTGTGGAAAGTTACAGGCAGAGTATTAAGGCAATTTTTCCCCTCAGTTCCTTGGCAGTCAGGGTTGCAAGTGGAATTTAACCAATATTTTAGTAAGCTCCATTCTGCAAGTGCACCATGCTGATGGAGCAGCATGTGACACATTAGCAAGGTGCCAACAAGCTGGGGGGGAACCCACAAAAGGTGGAGCTAGTATGTCCATGGACTGGCTCTAAAGATATGTTATATTACTTTCAATAGCGTGGTTGTACTGTTTCAGATAACTCACTGAAGAAGGGAGACAATGTTCTATAGCTAGCCTGCCGAGAATACTGTATGCAGCCCAGTTAGCAGGGAAGGAATTGCAAAAAGCTAAAAAATTAGACTTGTGCCTTTTCTGTCTTTTGATGTATGAAGAAGGGCTGAGGTCCCCTGCCACCCCAAGCAAATTGTTAATGTTAGAAATTCAAGGCCTGTCTAGGCTGGAAGTCCCTCTTGTGAAGACTAGAAAATTAGTGAAATGGTGATAGTGAAAATTTAGCAAGTGAAATGACTCAGACTTTTTAAAAACTTTTGTTTTTAACACCATCTTAACTGCAGTAACTAATAGCATAAATAAAGGAAAATTTTGTTAACATTCAGTACATTAATCCTTAAGGTGTTAAAACTTAGAATAAATATCCTTGGTACGTCCTTGAGATTCTCCAGGGCTAATAAGACTTGATGCTCCTGATATTTCTAAGGTTAAAAAAAGTTAAAGCTGTCTTTAGTTTCTAAAGGAAAAAAACCTTACATTTTTTTAATGCATCAGAAGGAAGCAAAACAGGGCAAATTCCCTTAAGAAAGGGAAGTCACCTTTGCAAGTCACCTTTATTAAATAATCTCTGAAAAGGCAGGTAGAGAAATTTCTAAACTGTTTATTCTGGACCTCTGCCCAACAATGATCATCAGTTAGAATAGTGCAGGGGTTCCCAAACTTGGTTCACGGCTTGTTCAGGGTAAGCCCCGCGAGAGGCTTTGTTTACCTGAGCATCCACAGGTACGTCCACTCACAGCTCCACTCACAGCTCCCAGTGGCCACGGTTTGCCATTCCCGGCCAGTGGGAGCTGTGGGAAGCGGGGCAGGCCAGGCCACCGCTTTCTGCAGCTCCCGTTGGCCAGGATCAGTGAACCGTGGCCACTGAGAGCTGCGAGCGACCATACCTGTGGACACTCAGGTAAACAAAGTGTCTTGTGGCCCGCCAGAGGCTTACCCTGAACAAGCCGCGAACCAAGTTTGGGAACCCCTGGAATAATGTGATATAAATCTTTCTTTTGTTTTAAACAAACTTTGAGTACGTGTAACTTAACCTTATTTTAAGCTATAAGAGTGTAGCATGACAATAATTGCTGAACCTGAAAAAAAGCTATCTCCTTACACTTCCCGAAACAGACAATATTTTTATGGATCCCTTTTATTCATTGACCCAAAACATCATCTTTTTAAGACTAGCCATATTACTTACTCTAAAAGAAAAGGAATACTTGTGGCACCTTAGAGACTAACCAATTTATTTGAGCATAAGCTTTCGTGAGCTACAGCTCACTTCATCAGATGCATCCGATGAAGTGAGCTATAGTTCACGAAAGCTTATGCTCAAATAAATTGGTTAGTCTCTAAGGTGCCACAAGTACTCCTTTTCTTTTTGCGAATACAGACTAACACGGCTGTATTAGGCTCAGAGAAACCTAAGCAAGAAAGGTGAATGGACATCATAATAGCAGATGAAGTTCAGTGTAACTATATGCCGAGTAGTGAACACTGGGGAGAAAAATTTAGATTACTCATACCCCTTAAAGGGTTCAAAATTAACTGTATTAGCTCCGGAAAAGGACTTTGGTGTCTCTGTAGGCAGGTCAATTAAGACCTCTGTTCAGTGCATAACTGTGGTCAAAAAAGTAAACAAGATATTAGGACACATAAGAAATGGGATGGTGAATAATATGCAGAATATTATAATGTCATTATACAAATCATTGATGTGGCTTCACCTAGAATATTGTGTGCAGTACTCCATCTCAAAAAGATTATTGCAAAATTAGATATAGTTCAAGGAAGGGCAATGAGAATGATTAAGGGCATGGAAAAGCTCCTAGGAAGAGAGATTGAAAAGATTGGGATTAGAAAGAGGATGAATAACAGGTGATATGATAAAAATATGTCAAGTAATGAATGGCATAGATCAAGAAGTTCTGTTCTCCCTGTATCATAACTCAAGAACAAGAAGACATTAAAAGGTGGCAAATTCAAACTTATAAAAAAAGCTTCCTGTGACAATGAGTTCCACCTTTTAATTACCAATGTATGTGGAAGTCAGTATGATCAAGAATTTAACAAGATTCAAAAAGGAATTGGACATTTACATGGACATAAAGAATATCCAGTGTTATAAATCATGCTAACAAATCTTTTAGAGAACAGGATGATACCTAATGTTGGGAGAAGATTATTCCATATGTTTTCCTTGTGGGGTTCTTACACCTTCCTCTGAAACTTCTGGTGCTGGACAGTGTTGGAGACAAGATACAGGACGAGATGGGTTTCGGGTCTGATCCAATATGGTAACTCCTATGTTCCTAATTGTGCTGTGCAAGTAGCTCCCATCAAAATCAATGGGACTTCTGCATGTGGATCCCTTGGAAGATTGGACCTTGTGCTATTTTTTATGGGTTAATCAGTCTAGTGGAATTATGTTTGATCTCTGATATCTGAGATAATACTTCTGATGATCAGAATTCTAATACTGAAGAACAGTTGACCCATGAACTTTCTGAGGGGAGAACTATAAATTTTCAGCATAGCATGATTGTCTCAGGCTGAACAATAAAAAGGCATGTCCTCAAAATGTGAACAGAAAGTTATTTTGCCTTTGAGTCTATTTCAGTGTGACCATAAAAGCAGGAGTACATACTCACAGCCTCATATATTGATTCAGACGTTCCTCTGTTCTGCCTCAAATTCATTGCAAAGCAAAGGATCATAAAAATAAAAGAAAGTGGCTGTACTTGCCTCTTCCAGGAATGACTATCAGAACAGCCTCTTTCCAGGGCTCTCAGCTGTCCTGTGGAAATGGTATTGTTTATACACTTCTCCTGTTTACCATCATGCCTTGACAGAACTCAGGACTACTGCTGTGATGATAGGTGTCTCGTCCTGCCCCCATCTCCAGAGTCAGAGAGAGAGAGAGAGATGAGGTCTGTAACCACCAAGACCCAAACTGATACCTCACACTGAGAGGCAAAGAAAGTTTTTTTTTACTCACAAAACTCCAACCTCAGGCTCTGAAGTTAGGGGCCACAGAACAGCTTTTCTATAAACCCTAAACTGCTTCCTCAACATCACTTCCTTCCCCCACGTACGCTGAGAAGCATATATGTTTTAGGTGACAAATCTGAGGAACTGTCTCAGATTAAGATATCAGAGGAGGTTTTGGAACAAACTGATAAATTAAACAATACGAAGTCACCAGGACCAGATGGTATTCATCCAAGTTATGAAGGAACTCAAATATGAAATTGCAGAACTTACTGTGGTATGTAACACATCACTTAAATCAGACTCTGTACCAGATGACTGGAGGATAGCTAATGTAAGGCCAATTTTTCAAAAAAAAAAAAAAAATGCCTCTAGAGGTGATCTTGGCAATTACAGGCTGGTAAGCCTAACTTCAGTATCAGGCAAATTGGTTGAAACTATAGTAAAGAACAGAATTGTCAGACACATAGATGAATATAATATGTTGGGGAAGAATCAACATGGCAATCATACCTTATCAATCTATTTGAGGGTGTCAACAAGCATGTAAACAAGGGTGATCCAGTTGATATAGTGTACATGGACTTTCAGAAAGCCTTTGACAAGGTCCCACACCAAAAGCTCTTAAGCAAAGTAAAGCAGTCTTGGGATAAGAGGGAAGGTCCTCTTATGGATCTGTAACTGTCTAAAAGATAGGAAAGAAAGAGTAGGAATAAATGATCAGTTTTCACAATGGAAAAAGGTAAATAGTGAGGTCTTCCAAGGATTTGTATTGGGACCAGTTCTGTTCAACGTATTCATAAATGATCTGGAAAATTTGATGCCCAGTCATCCAGTTTTGTGAGATCCCTTTGCAACTCTTTGCAGTCAGCTTTGGACTTAACTAATTTGAGTAATTTTGTATCGTCTGCAAGTTTAGCCATCTCACTGTTTACCCCTTTTTCCAGATAAAACTTGCAGGATAAACTTGCAGATGATACAAAATTACTCAAGATAGTTAAGTCCAAAGCTGACTGCAAAGAGTCGCTAAGGGATCTCACAAAACTGGATGACTGGATATCAAAATGGTAGATGAAATTCAGTGTTGATAAATGTGAAGTACTGCACATTGGACAACATAATCCCAGCTATACAGACAAAATGATGGGGATGTAAATTAGCTGCTACCACTCAAGAAAGATAGTTCCCTGAAAACGCCTGCTCTGGGTGCAGCAGCAGTGGAAAAAAAGCTAGCAATGTTAGGAATCGTTAGGCAATGGATAGATAATGAGACTGTAAAAATCATAATGCCACTATATAAATCCATGGTACACCCACACGTTGAATACTGCGTGTGGTTCTGGTCGCCCAATCTCAAAAAAGAGATATTAGAATTAGGAAAAGCACAGAGAAGGACAGCAAAAGTGATGCATATGGAACAACTTCCATGTGAGGAGAGATTGAAAAGACTGGGATTGTTCAGTTTAAAAAAGAGATGACTCGGGGATATGATCGAGGTCTATAAAATCATGAATGGTGTGGAAAAAGTGAATAAGGAAGTGTTATTTATCCATTCACATAACACAAGAACCAGAGTCACCCAATGAAATTAATAGGAGGCAGGTTTAAAATAAACATAAGGAAGTACTTCTTCACACAACTCACACTCCACCTGCGGAACTTTTTGCCTTCACAACATCCCCTGGCAACAAGTGTGGCTGGGTTCAAAAAAGAATTAGAAAAATTCTTGGAGGAAAGATCCATCAATAACTATTGCCCAAGATGGTCAGGGACACAATCCCATGGTCTCAGTGTACCTAAACCTTTGACTGTCAGAAGATGGGATTGGGCAACAGGGGATGGATCACTCGATAAATTGCTCTGTTCTGTTCATTCCCCCTGAAACATCTGGCACCAGCCACTGTCAGAAAACTGGGCAAGATGGACCATTGGCCTGACCCAGTATGGCCATTCTTATGTTTTAAAAATGTAGATGTATAGATTTTAAGGCCAGAAGAGAACATTCTGATAATCAAGTCTGATCTCCTCTATAACATAGACCATACAACTTCTCAGTTTTGTGGGACATCTGAACTGAAGTGAATTTCACCCTTTGTGTCTTTGGGGAGAAAAAAATAAAGTTACTACTAAAAGTAGCAACAGAACTTCTTTGTGAAGTACTTCAATAATTTTGATTATCAATACTGTACATATTTTGTTTACATATGGAATTTGTTTTATGTATGACAGGTTGGATCTGGTCCAGAGAGTCTCAGAAAGAGATAGAAAAAGAAAAAAAAGAATATTACAGAAGACTAACATCTGTACAAAGAGATCTTGAATCAAAATATCGTGACACAATCACAGAAAATCGCCGCACAGTTGCTCACTTGGAGTTGGAGCTTGAAAAGGAACACAACAGAACCCTGAGTTATCGTGAAGCCCTAATCTCCCAGAGTCGAAAATTAGTAGAAGAAAGAAGAGTTCTAGAACAGGAACACGAAAAGTTGGAGCAAGAAAAGCAGGTTCTGCGGCGCTCAGGGGCAGCAGGTGCCTTGTACCAGAGTTGTCTTGCAAAAGAAGCACAATGGCAAAAGAGAGCTAATATTGTAATAAAAGAATTTGAAGAAGCACTTTTAGAAAGACAAGATATCTACTGCAGTTTTGTGCTGCCCAGAAACCAGCGACTAGAAATAGAGAAAAATTTGCTAGTTAGAGCTGCAACTGATCCTGTTGCTGTGGATATAGAAATGGAAAACGGTTTAAAAGATATTTTTAAGTATGATACATATTGTGGTAATGTGCTGAACACAAACAAGCGTCAAAATGGAAGACTAATGTGGCTTTATCTCAGATATTGGGAACTAACTGTTGAATTAAAAAAGTTCAAGAGGGTAGAGAAGGCCTTGTTGGAAAAATGATGTGTGGGGAAAGTAGTGGCATTTCATGTATTATGGCACATGTAATATATGATGACTCACTGGTATTCTAAAGATGCTAATTTCCTGTAGTACATTCATATATTTCCCCCCCTCCTCATTGCAGCCACATTTGCAGTACTCCCCATCCATGAAGGTGTCTCCACTATTGGTGCCTTTCCATTGATGGGCCAACAACAAATGCTCACTAGGCAGTGCAGTTTACCTTGAGACTGTGTCAACTGAAAGATACACTTTGTGTTCACAGCCAGGTTAGCAGAGAGTGCTCCCAACTCCTGATTTCCTGCATGGCAGTGCAACAAAACTCTCAGGAAAGTACTCGGAAGTGACTGTAACAGTGAGATTTCTTGTTATATTATTTAGATGTGAGATGCTTTCTCTGTACCAATGAAAAAAGTGTGGAATCATGTTTTCAAATTAGATTTGCATGGTCTTCCAAGCTTGATGTGCATACGTCACTTTACGCTACGTTATACAAAAAAATATTTGCTTGAAATACAAAGACAGGATGCTATTTAAAATAATACAGAACGAAAATAAAAACAAGGACTTTGATCTGCTGCTTACTGAAGTTAATAAAAATGAGGGCGTGATTGGTCTTAAATCAGGATTACATAAGAGTTGTAATCTAAAAGTTGCCACGTCAAGGGAATTCATACAATGGAAAAGTAAAACATTTAATCACTTATTTTTCCTTTGAGGTCTAGGTTACCAGATTGGACTTTGCCCACCTTGGTATTGCTGAAGGCCCTATTGCTTTGACTGATTGATCTCTAACGGGTTGATTATTTTAAGCCCATCTCTAGTAGACAGATATCCACATCATAAAAGCCATCATCACACACAGCAGAGATTTCAAGGATTGACTGGATGCAGAGACTAAACAATTCTCTTATCCTTACAAGTAGTCCCCCCAGATCAGGTGTGGGATTATATTACCTTGGCTCATGCACAGTGAGGAGTTGGGCAGGGAGTAAAACCATCACCTGGATTGATTTTGGGGAAGTAACTGAGCAAAAGAAATTCTCATGGAATTTTCCTCCCCAGCTTCCCTCATCTGGGTATTTCAGTCATGGGGTAATCAGCCCAGGATTCTGACCTAACTGTAGAATTAAACAGAAGAAATTATGTATTCACAGACAAATAAAAATAACAGCAGAGGAGTGCAGAAAATAAAATAATAAAGGCTTTCATTTTTCAAGTCTGTCCTGTTTAAAGTGCCTCTTGAAATGTTTGTTCTCTTCTGCAAAGGGAGAAAACATTAATCACTTACATAAAAAAGAGCAAAAGGAAAATGGATCTACAGTAACTGATAAGTAAAGTAACTGTATTTACATTGATTTTGTAGTGTTTATATCATTGTCAATTTCTATTAAATACTGTTTACATTGCAGCAAGATGAGCAATAACTGATTATTTCAGAATTAATTTTACTGATCTCTAGGACTAAATACATTATAGCATAATGTCTAACGTTAGGTAGAAAAAGAAATATGCTAAAGTGACAAACTTGGGCTAAATCTGACCCAAAATAAAGGTTTTGTAACAACTGTCATTTACAGAAACTAAGACCATATCCATGGATATTTTCCAAATGCCAGTGGTTCTGTCTGTGTTCTTATAACTGTGCACACCACTGTAATTTCTGGCTGCCTCCCAAGGGACAGAGCAAATACAAAAGGCTAATGCACTATACCGGGGTTTCCTTTGTACTTCCCCTGAGGTACTCAGGCAGTGGGTTTTTCATTTTTGTTTTAATTTGATTTGATTTTCTCCTATGGATTAACAGCATTGTGCTACTTCATAAGAACCTGAAAGTTAAACTACTAAAATCCAGAGTGGAAGTGATTTGGGCCTGCCTCAATCCTATATCAGGACCCACTATCCCAGACCCTTGCATCCACACAGAGCACAGGCTGAGGGATACACTCTAGTAGATCTCCATGTAGGACAGGGCCCAGGTCTTTTTTGTCAAATCTGAGATAAATACAAAGATGATAAATGAGCATCCATTTCTGTTTTGATAGACTGCCATTGGTTTGGCTTGGTGTACATAAAGAATGAAGACAGTCCACACCCTGAGGAGTTTAAAATTAAGTTAAAGAGTGAAGTGTCATTTTAAAAAAATTCTTTGTGTTTTAATAATAAGATGTTATTTGTAACTTAAGTAAGGATATCAGTTTTCAATATTTTTATCCTGTCAGTGACCCTTTTATTAATTGTAGGTATCTCTCCTCTTAAAGTTAAAAATAACCCTTTTTTGATAAAAATGAGAAATATACACCCAATACACACACTAAAGCTTTGTAAATTTGTTTTACCTCTGTGAAAAAGGCCAAAAATGTTTGTCATCTTGGTTTACATTTTTCTATAGTTTTATCACTGATACCAACTCAAAACCATTTACAAAGAGGACATAGAGCTGAGAGGGCAAATCATTTTTCAGTTTATATTAGTATTTAAATTGTGGCATTGTTTAATTTATTCGTAATACATTGATTACATCACAACATTGTATCAAAATGCCAGTTAGTAAAGTAGAGCTTTTTTTGTCAATACAATATTCTTCATAGTTACATTTGTTTAACATTAGGCTAGTTAATGAAGGCATGACAGTGACTCAAAGGCGAAGTCCAAAAGCACATAATAGATTTAGGAGCACAAGTCCCACTGACTTTCAATGGGACTTGTGCTCCTAAATTTCTTAGGCACTTTTGTAACTCTCTCTCTCTCTCGCAATAGATAAGGTTGTGTTGGACGTTCCACTGTAAGCTTTATTTTGTCCCTGGCGCTTCAAATTTTGATCTGGGGAAGTAATTGATTTGCAATATAATGTAGGGTATAAGAAGATCTTTTTCAGAACATTTCATACTATGTCATACTACAGTTTTCAATTAACAGTTAAAAAAAATCAACATTTTGCTGCACTGTTTCATGGGGTTGTTTGTTTGTTTGCGGGGCAGTGGAGGGGTTGATCTCTTGATATAGGACAGGCTTTTATACTCCAAATTGACACTTGTATAGTTTGGTCTGAACTCTTGTGCACAGGATACTTTGAAAACCCTTTGGAATTTTTTTCTTTTAACAAAAAGAGAAGCAACAAATAATCATCACCAAATTGATCCCTGCCAATTTTATCCCTGCCAATAGATGACATTAGCTGGCATGAGAAAAACACTTCAGCCAGTCAGTTAGTGTATTTGTTACATAAATCCACTTGCCTACTACCATGCTCCCTCAAAGATCGCACACACCCGAGCTCCCTTCATGCTATCTCCAATACTCCTGACTCCTTCCTATGGATCCCCACATCACCCCAACCCACCCTCAGTGTTCAGAGGCTCCTTGGGGGCCCGCATTACCTCTGTGAGCCTAGTTAAGGTCAGACTCAGTGAGCCAAAACAGTCTAATTGGGAACTGACAAGCCTCTTTGCGGTGGCAGAGAGGGCTGCCAAATACTCTGTTCCTTGGCTCTCACCATGACCCATCCCACACAAAGTGCCCACAGCCTTTCAGCTCAGTCACACTCGCCCAATATACCAGTTCCTCTGTCTTCTTGCTGCCCTCTTTTGTATCTTGCCCTGTCCCTTCTTTGCCTGTCCCACAATGCCTCCTAACGCCTTTCCTCTCTCATGCAACCTAACTAGAGTGACCAGATCCTCTGAGTCTTCACCTCTAAGCTTCCCAGCTGTCCGTAGCTCCAGCACCACTCCATCATTTCCTCAGTATTCTGACAATTACATAACAGTAGCTAAACAAAGAGAAACTGTGAGAATAAGCTAATATGTGTATGTTGATTGCATACATCATAGAGATGCTGATTGCAGCTTCATTGATAAAGATGCATTGAGAGTTCCTTTGTAAGTCATGTTTTGACACACAGCCTACGCTCATCCATAAAACGTTATAGAAAGGAGCTATTACTGTGAAATATTGGAAATGAATCTAAGGGAGGAGCAGAATTTTTCTATTAAATTTGGTATCATAATTGTTAATGTAACCCTCACTTGTGATTTTTGGGGGGGGGGTTATTTTTAATGAATGAATTAATTGGTTCTTGTATTGCACTCAGCAGCCTTATCTGAAACTTAATAAGGTTTTATGTTTGGGGATATTTAGAGGATTTAGAGGTGAAGTTACTATCAACATTAGCCTAATCCTTCTGTATCCCTGTCATAGTTTCTGGACCAGTGTAGGTAGATTGAAACAAAGTGCCTGTGGGTGCGTGGTGGGCTAATATTTTACAATATATGATACAGAACACTCCACTGATTTCTAGAGGAAGTGCCCATGTAACTTAGAGCAGAATTTGGCCCAAAGAGTTCAGAGACCAGAATGCATCCATCATGTGCTGAAAGACAATGTCACTGAGTGTGCAGTCAGTACGATAGACTGAGGTATAGGGAGAGCCAGTGTAAACATACATCTTGTCATACGTGGTTGCTTGCTTAAAATGTGAATCATTATTTGTGATAGGTTAGTTATCTGTAAGTAAGACAATTAGCCACATTGTCAGGTAGATCAAGCTCAAAAGTGTCTGTTTCTTAAATATTAACGGAAATGTATTAAATAATGGGGGGAGGGAGGGGTTCTTTTCAGAGTTAAATGGAAAGTATATTGTTTGGGTTTAAATTCCTTCCGCAATCCTCTTTGTCGGGTGCTGTCTTCCCCTGCAGCATATATAGCTGTGATAAGTTTACAGTCAGAAACATTTCTTCACTTACTGTGTACATTACCATGCACACCTTTGATTTTGTATATACTCATTAAATAAAAATTAAAGGGATGGGCTGCAGCAAACAGGTTAGTCATCACCCACACAAATAGCCAAAAAAGACAGGCAGCCAGTAAACATGGTTTCTGAGGAAATTTGAGGATCTAATATTGGCAGGTGCCATCTCCACATTATCTGTCCTTGGAGATTTTCCAAAGTATTCGCTTTCATGAATCACTGAGTCTCTGAAAACAATCTATTTGTGCACCTCCTGGCTTCATATTTACCTATCAAAATAGGACGATAATTATGTCACAGGTAGCCTACTAACAGGTAACAAAAAAAAGTACTGCCCAATGCCACAACAGAAATTTGCATTGTATTATAATTAGAAAAATGTTAGTTTCCCATGTGTATACTGAAAATATACTCAATGTGTACAATGCTGTCCCAAACTTCTGCCTGTCTGGTACCTACCTGTGTGTGCATCTATTAAATGTAAATAAAGACTTGGAAAATAAAAACAGTTTATGTGCTTTTGATCAGAAGGGCACTGATGTACATTAAGGGCTGCATCCTAAAAGGTATCTCAAATGGGTCATTTTTAAGGGAATACCTTGCCAGGTTTGGTGGTGTTCTTGAGGACTGCAGTTGGCATTGGTCTCTATGATACACAAACCATAGGAGGGTGAAACCAGGTTAGAACTGCCAAACTGCAGGTTAGAACTGCCAAAGTTGAAGTTACATCTTCCATGCAATGAGTAGGAGTCAGTTGCAGAGGAGGATGCTAGAAATGGCTGGAACATTTTCAGCAAAATGGGTTTTGTTGAAAAATGCTGTTTTGTCTAAGCTAAAATGTTTCATGGAGATGTATTGATTTGATGGGAAGGTTTTTGAGATCCAGGGAGAAGTCTCTGGTCATTTCCAGAGAGACAGGGAGACCTCTGAATTGAAAATCTGACCTTTTCAACACAATTTCACTCTACTAAAATGTTTGAAAGGGTTTGTTTTCATTACAGTGTGGAATGAAAACAAATTTTAAAGCCTTGAAAGTTGTAGTGAATGGAATTATTGTTCTCCAGCTAGTTCTAGAGGATGCAGCTTGTGAGGGGAGTTGATCTGGGGAATGCAGGGGCTGCCGCCACCAGCAGTAAGTTCCAGGTTGATGATTTTTTCCTGGTCCAAAGGGCAGTATACCACACATAATGGCTCTTTTTGACCCCAGCTTCCAAAGCAACAGAGTCCAAGTCCTGTGCAGTTGAAGCAGTAGGGCTTTGGTGGGGTCTGGGAAAAAGAAAGCATTAGTAAAGGCACTGCACTGCTCTCTTCCTCCTGCCCCTGTGTATTTTGCTCCCCTCCACAGGGTGTAATAGAGGGGACCATGTAATCCAAAGTATTGACACAGCCTTATCTTCAAAAGGGGCCAGTAATTTGAGGTTCTTCAGTTTCTGGATGTCCAGCTTGAGGCACCTTGTGCCTGATTTTGAGAAGTGCCGAGCATCTGCAGTTCCCACTGATGTCATTCAGATCTGTGCTTGCTCAGCACTTTTGAAAATCAGTCCAAGGTGTCGCATGTTGGGCATCCAAAGTCGGTGGCTGCTTTTGAAAATGTGGTTAACCTTTCTTGAAGTAAACTGTACGTATACCATCAGGGAGCAGATGCGTAACCTTGTGCAGACAATTAACTATTTTTCGTTTTCCAAGGAGTGGCTGTCAGTAGCTGAGCAGCTACTAGCAGCTAAGAGATTAATTCTCCATTTCCTTTTTGTGTGACCATTTCTGCTAGAAAACCCCAGAAGAATTACTAAACAATCATTTGGTAATAAATACCGAACAATTTGTGATATTTGATTACTGATTTCATCCCAATACACTCTAATGATTGGACGTGTCCACCTTATATTCATAAAATCTCCTCTTTCGCTACAATTTCTCCAACATTTATCCTCATTTAATCTCTCTATTTTTTAACCTGACTGGTGTGAGGCACCATTGAAAATTTAAGAAATTTTCTGTTGTTGTGCTACAGCTATTGCTAGTCCTCTTTTCCAGATCATTCCATCGTTCCTCATTCCTCTGGGGTAATGTGTCTGTGCAGGTCCTTTTCCCAGTGTATCATATATGGACATATTTTGGTTAGGAAAGTTGTCTGTAAAGATTGATATAAATTGGTTATATAGATTTTTGTTTCCTAATTGACCAGACACATTTGCTTCAATTACATTTAGCTTTCTGTATTTTTTTCTGTATTTCAGTTTTTCTAGAAATTTGAAAAACATAATGCCTAAATTGAAAGTACTTGTACCATGGGTGAGCAGGCCAATTAAAATTAGCTTTGATCTCTAAATAAGTTAGAAAATTATCTTTACTGAATAGCTGACCAACCATATATATTCCATTTTTAAAGCTTTCTGGGTCATGATTAGGGGTCAGATCTGGATTATCACAGAATCATAGAATATTAGGGTTGGAAGGGACCTCAGGAGGTCATCTAGTCCAACCCCCTGCTCAAAGCAGGACCAATCCCCAACTAAATCATCCTAGCCAGGGCTTTGTCAAGCCTGACCTTAAAAACTTCTAAGGAAGGAGATTCCACCACCTCCCTAGGTAATGCATTCCAGTGTTTCACCACCCTCCTAGTGAAAAAGTTTTTCCTAATATCCAACCTAAACCTCGCCCACTGCAATTTGAGACCATTGCTCCTCGTTCTGTCATCCACTACCACTGAGAACAGTCTAGAGCCATCCTTTTTGGAACCCCCTTTCAGGTAGTTGAAAGCAGCTATCAAATCCTCCCTCATTCTTCTCTTCCGCAGACTAAACAATCCCATTTCACTCAGCCTCTCCTCATAAGTCATGTGTTCCAGTCCCCTAATCATTTTTGTTGCCCTCCACTGGACATTTTCCAATTTTTCCACATCCTTCTTGTAGTGTGGGGCCCAAAACTGGACACAGTACTCCAGATGAGGCCTCACCAATGTCGAATAGAGGGAAACGATCACGTCCCTCGATCTGCTCGCTATGCCCCTACTCATACATCCCAAAATGCCATTGGCCTTCTTGGCAACAATGGCACACTGTTGACTCATATTCAGCTTCTCGTCCACTGTAACCCCAGGTCCTTTTCTGTAGAACTGCTGCCTAGCCATTCGGTCCCTAGTCTGTAGCGGTGCCTGGGATTCTTCCATCCTAAGTGCAGGACTCTGCACTTGTCTTTGTTAAGCCTCATCAGATTTCTTTTGGCCCAATCCTCTCATTTGTCTAGGACCCTCTGTATCCTATATCTACCCTCCAGCGTATCTACCTTTCCTCCCAGTTTAGTGTCATCTGCAAACTTGCTGAGGGTGCAGTCCACACCATCCTCCAGATCATTAATGAAGATATTGAACAAAACCGGCCCGAGGACCAACCCTTGGGGCACTCCACTTGATACCGGCTGCCAACTAGACATAGAGCCATTGGTCACTACCTGTTGAGCCCGACAATCTGGCCAGCTTTCTATCCACCTTATTGTCCATTCATCCAGCTCATACTTCTTTAACTTACTGACAAGAATACTGTGGGAGACCATGTCAAAAGCTTTGCTAAAGTCAAGGAACAACATGTCCACTGCTTTCCTGTCATCCACAGAGCCAGTTATCTCGTCATAGAAGGCAATTAGATTAGTCAGGCATGACTTGCCCTTGGTGAATCCATGCTGACTGTTCCTGTTCACTTTCCTCTCCTCTAAGTGCTTCAGATTATTTGCAATGGATGTCCTTAGCAAGAGAAAAGAATGTATATTATCTATAGTTCTATCCCAAACCCAGAGAATAGCCTTTGCTAAAGGATATGTATATATTCCTGGAGGGTGTGATTTTTTTTTTTTTATTGCTCCGTGGTAGCCTTGCAATGTTTACACACGTCATAATTTTCTTGTTCAATACAGATGAAGCGCTTGGCTGAGTTAGTGTGCCTGCAATCCATTAGTGCTTTGAGGTAGCTGGCTTGACAGTACCATAGAATATTTGAAACAGCTAATCCCCACCCTGTTTCATGGGTCTGCACAAAGGACTACACTCACTCTTTCTTGATCTTTTCTTATTCCATATAAATTCCTCTGTAATCCTGGTAGGATTTTTATCTGGGATGATCAGAGAAAGATTTTGAAACAAGAAAGGTATCTTTGCTAAAATGTTCATTTTGAACAGTGGTTATTCTTCCCAACCAAGCACTCCAGATCTTTTTTCATTTGCAGAAGTAGTGATTTGACATTTAAGTCAGAGAGCTCTTCTAGGTTGTTTGAGATTTGAATTCCCAAGTATTTTATGTTTGCAATGTAGTTGTAGCCGTGTTCGTCCAGGATATTAGAAAGACAAGGCTGGTGAGGTAATATCTTTTATTGGTTCTATTGGTGAAAGAGACAAACTGAAGCAGAGCTCTGTGTAAGCCCAAAAGCTTGTCTATTTTCACCAACAGAAGTTGGTCCAATAAAAGCTATCTTACTCACCTTGTCTTTCAGATATTTTATAAAATTTGTTGCCTGTGTGTACTCAAATGTTTTCTAGAGGAATGACTTTTTAGCATCTGGCAAATATATAGCTAGCATATCAGATTTTACATAATTTACTTTAAATCCAGACACTTCCCCAAAATCATGGATTTCTTTAGAAATTAATTTTAGGGTCTGTGGCAGAATTTTATTAATAGCCCTGGCCAAGTTGAGATTTTCTAAGAGATAAGCAATTAGAGTGAAATTTTCAACCCCCTGCACAATGACTAAGTATATGGACTTTGTATATGGGAATAATATATTCTGGGAAGAGAAAATTCCCCTTACAGACTCAGCAGCAGTTTTACAGGTGTACAGGGAGACCCACTGCAAGACCTCTTTGGGCATGTTTACACAGCAAAAACAAACAAACAAAACATGGCTGCAAGTCTCAGAGGCCTGGTCCACAGAGTTGGGCTCAGAGGGCTCATGCTACAGTGCTACAAATATCTGTGTAGATGTTCAGGCTCAGGCTAGAGCTCTGGCTCTGAAGCCCAGGTTGGGGGGATGGGTTTCAGACTCCAAGCCAAATATCTACACAGCTATTTTTATCCTTTCGAGTCCGACATTACGGTGACTTTATGATTAAGGTGCAGCTGTTAGAGTTAATTTTAACAGAAGCTCTAAACCAGTGGTTCTCAAACTTTTTTTTCCGCGGACCACTTGAAAATTGCTGAGTGTCTTGGTGGACCACTTCATGATCTTTCCAAATGTTGTTTGTACCGTTAGCTAACTATTGTAAAGAGCTTTGGATAAAAACACTATCTAAAAAAACCTTAATAATAATTAACTTCTTTTGTTCTACAGATAAAAGCACACAACTCATATTTTAATATCAGTAGTCTTATCTTTCTAATGCAATGGATGTGCCCTCTCTCCTCTGCTGAGGCAGGCCCCAAGCTGGGGCTGGAAGGAGGGGGGTCTCTTCCCCACCACAGCAGGCACAGAGCTGAGGCTGGGAAGGAAGGCCGTGTCTCCTTGGCAGCTGCAGCCCTGAATCTGGGGAAAGTCACCTATTTCTCTGGCCGCTGCAGCCCTGCACATCCCAAATTCCTCCCACCCCCTCTTCTCGCCCCACTGCCCCCTCCCGCCTACTCCCTATTCCTCCCAAGGCCACCACCTCACCTTACATGTGCGTCTTCTCCAGGGTCCAGGCACCTAATTGGTGGAGCCACCTGAGAGGGAACTGTCCATGGACCACTGGTGGTCCACGGACCACAGTTTGAGCTCTGAACCTTTGTTTTGTAAAAACCTCATTGAAATGGCAGCTCTCCTCACCTTGAGCTGGTGAAAATGGCCAAAAAACCAAGGAAGAGCAACTCCTGCCCTTTTAGAACCTTCAACTCTCCTCTGTCATGTGACCTCCTGATCAACCTCTCTGCATGTAACCACAGACCCCTGCCAGATAGCTTTGTTGCAGGCAACTTCTCTCCTGACAAATCAGTTCTCTTGGGTAAGAGCCAGCCTTTTGTCTAAGGGTGGTTCCATTTCAACTGGAGAGCACTTAAGTTAACAACACTTTATTGTTAGCCCTGTGCCACTACCTATTGGAATTACAGTCCAACATACATGTAAAAGGACAACAGAGAAGGAAAAAAAATTCAGAATGGATTCTGCAGTCTGACATAGATACAAATAAAGAGCCCCCAGTATCAAACAGAATTCATAAACTAAATATTGATAGATTTCCAAAATTGACACATACTTTTTTGACATTTTTGGAAATTTTCTAACGTTCTAGGACCTGCCCTTTGGCGACACTTGCTTCTCAGATGCTGATTCCTAGAACATCATTTATACATTGGTAGTGTTTAATCTATTTAACATTTCATAACTTTTAGCCATAACAGGAAATATGACCATAACCTTAGTATTAAGGTAGAATAACTTAAAGTGCATGGAATGTGTGACAGTCAGATATGATGATCTGTTGATAGAATTGATGTGAAAGCATATGAGGCTCCTATTGAGCTTTTGCAATAGAGTGCAGGTTTGATGAAGCTTGGGTGTGTATTGCTTTTTGGTATCAGTTGGAGACGGAAATGAAAGCTTTGTGGAGTGTGGGCATATGTTATTGGCAGTGTTGTGTATAGGCAGTGTGAAAGTGGAAAAGAACACTAATCTTTTCTTTTAACTTATTTCCATTCTTTTAAGGTTTTGAGTGAATGAATTCTGTCCAGCCGCAACCTTAATTGCTACCGCAGTAGTTTTTTTGCGGGGAAAAAAGGTTTTCTTTTGTCTCCCTTGGGTGATAGTGTTGTTTTATTTTCAGCTTTTTAAATATTTGCAGTATGACTGACCTTTTCAGAAACTTTATAACTCGATGCCAAATCCTACTTGCCTTACACACATGGGAAATGCCATTGAGGTCAATGATAATACTCACTTGTAAATAAGGCGAACAGGACTTGACCAGGGTAATTGGCCAAATTTCAACAGTCAAATTTCCAGCATGCAGTAAGTCCGGTTCCAGCAGGTGGCAGTCTAGTATATTAATGTAGTGTGAGCTTGAGATTTCTTGGTATATCAGCCACTTCTAAAACTGAAACAAATGTTCTGGATTTGATCAGTACAGGTTTGTTTTTTTAAGTAGTAATAGATGTTTTGTACAGTAAAATGTATTTATTTATTTGTTGTTTGTTTGTAATGCTGTCATTGGAAAGTTACAATATGTTAGTTTTGAGGGCCAGCAAAAATAAATGTACAACTTTGAATTATAATGGTCCCATTTTCAACTGCTGAATTAAATTATTTTATTTTATTTACATGGTGTGAAAATAATTAGAAGTTAATCTCTGGTCAGTGTTACACCTTTGTCTACACAGAGGGAGTGAGTCCTGATTAGTTTATTTATCACCAAAATTTATGTAATTTCAATCTGTGTTACCAGTAGGCTCAGTTAGTACCAATCTGTACTCCTGCCCTACCCCATTAAGATTTATAAAATGGGGTTCCACTCCAAATAATTCTGTTGAAGAAATTGTGGATGGAATTGTGGTAGAAATACCCTACATTAAAAGATTTGGGGTAGATTTAACTAAAATACAAAATCTAATTATAAATTGATTTTGAGTTATCTCTTACTTTAGCATTGTTAGGAGTAGATTTTTTTTTAAATCCAAGGCAGCATATACTGATATGCTGTCATAATTTACATTGAAAGAAAAAGATGAACCGGGAAGTGTACCCCTCTATCAAACTTCTCATGTTACTGAAATTGTATTGGGTTTTATGATGTTTCTTTTCTTTAAGTATTTTATCTTTTAAAATGCTTTTAATTGGATACATGTCACTAACTCTGACTTTGCATTTTAAACCCCTGTGAAAATACATCTTTAAGCAGAAGTGCTGCTGCCAGTAAACAGTGTTGCCGACTCGTACGGTTTTATTGTAAATCTTGCAATATTTGGTGTTTTTCCAAAAGCTTCAACTCTTGGAATCACATTATGAGAGATCCTCCGCTTTCATTTAAAAAAAATCAGTAGTTTCCTAGCACTCATGGTTTCAGAGAAAAGCTTGAGAATGAGAACTGAGCGTTCCCTAAATGCTCACACAAGGGAAATAAAAATAAAAAGACATTTATTATTTTTAAAGCTCTCATGATTTGTGGGGCCTGACTCAGGATTTCTGAATGGCTGGGGTTGTCAATACTTAAGGATACGATTTAGTCAAGGAGGTCATGGATTCTGTGACTTTGGTGAACCTCCATGATTTCTTTGGCTTCAGCCTGCCACAGCATCAGAGCTGAGGTTATCTTTCCTGGTGGCTGCAGCAGGGACTGGAGCTGTCGTCCCCCAAAGCTCTGGAGGGGACTGGAGCTGTCATCCCCCGTAGCTGTGGTGGGGTTGGAGCTGGAGCACACACACACCGCCCTCCCCCCGGTGGTGGGGCTTGGGCTTTTGTTTCCCTCGGTAGTCAGTGCCTCTCCTCCCCCAGTTATTTTTGGTAAAAGTCAAGGGCAGATCATGGACTTCTATGAATTTTTGTTTATTGCCCGCAACCTGTATGTGACTTTTACTAAAAATAATCATGAGAAAATCTTAACCTTTTCAATATTGATTATGGTATAGTTGGGTGCTGCCACTCATTGGGAGCTAAATCAGGCCCTGGCTGTGCTCACAGAGCACATATTGACCCAACGGTAGGTAGAGAGATGCTGGCACCAAAGCCTCTATTCTTCACCAGCCTGCAGAGTGGGCTTTCCCCACATGGGGAATCAAACAGCTTGTACAGTCTCCCTGCACAATGGCCTGCTGTGGCAAAGAAGCACAATCTCTTGTACATCTCCTCGCTGCTCCAACTCAGACCCATGACTAAAGCCATAATTTATCCCTACCTACTTTTAGTAAAAAAAAATAATTTAAGTCAAGAAAAGGACATTTCATCACAGACATGTTATCCTTCCCAAACCTCCCCTCTCATCCTGTGTATCCCACTTACCATTTAACTCACCAGTCTCTCCTGTCCTCCCTGGCAAAGGAGTGAAAGGGAAGAAGAGAGGGATGGCTTGAAGTTTTACTTGAAGTCAAGTGCAGTTTGCATACCCAGATCTGAGCCTTAGTTGCTCATGCTTCTGTTGGAGAAGACCACTACAGACAAAGGCAGCAACTGTGAAGACTGAGGACTTAACTCTTCCTCCAATTACACAGGAGCAATGCTCACTGACAGCAATGGAAGTTGCACATATATAACAGGATATAATTGGGCCCTAAAATTTTAAGTCTGAAATAGACTGAACTCCTTCTTTAGATAGCCATTTTTTAACAATAAATATTAAAGCTGGGTGGGAATTCTATTTACTGTTTTGCAGAAATTTCATTATTTCAAAATTTTTTCCATTCTGAAACGTAACAAAACCCTCCAAAATTGTGAAATTTTCTGTGAAAGCAAAAGGACAATTTTGACAAAAAAAATAATTCCCTAGTGGGCTGAGACTAACCATGGCAACTTCCATGATAGAAGATATATTTTTCAGTGAGCTATAATTCCCTAAAAATAGGTGGTTTAAAGTAGAAGTCCCCTCTCAACGTTGCTATAGCACAGCACTGCTATAACACAACCTATCTAAAATAATTCACTTTAAAAATACCAAGTTAGAAAAATAATGATTCCGCCATGATAACCATAAACAGCAGCTATGTTGGAACAGTTTCAACATTAGAAAGGTCAAGTTAAACAAGATACAACTGGTGGCAAGTTGATCACCTTGCTAATATTAATACACTCAAGACTGAATTGAAACTCCATTCAAGCACTTTGTTTTAAATAGCATTTTTGTACAGATTTGAAAAAGAAAAAGCATTTCACACTTTATCCTTAAAGAAAAGGGGGGCTATATGAGTAAGTGAGGCAGAGAGTTCAATGGATACAGCGGTAGACTGAGAGTCACAAGCTTGGGTTCTGTTCCCAGCTCAGGCAGTAACCTGTTGTATGATCTTGGGCATTTAACTACTCTGTAGCTCAGAGTATGTCTACACTGCACATTAAGCATGGGCTCTCCCTCTGTTGCCCCCCGTCCACATATAAATCAGTCTGACTCAGGTCCAAACCTTGTAATTTTGCAGTATTGACACAGCTCAAGCCGCAGACCCGAATCAAAGGTCTGCTCAGTGCAGTATGGACATGTTAGCACATATGTGAGACTTGGGTCCAGCAACTGTAAGCCCAGGTTTACAATGAAGTGTGGACACTCAAGCATGGGCTTGGAAACACTGAGTCCACAAGCCAGGGTCCCACAGACCTGGGTTTACAATGCAATGTAGACGTACCCTCAGTTTCCCAGTCTTTCGAATAACGCTGCTCGCTTATCTTTGTAAAGCACTTAATGAGCTGTGGCTAAAACGTGCTTTACAAATTCTATCATTGTTTTATTTGAAGTTATTTAGTACTTCCATATATCCCCAAAACATGTCCATCAAACTTCACAGAAGCTTGTGAAGCTCTTACTTTTATATGAGGTTTATTGCAGTTCCCGATATATCTAGAGAAAGGACTAATCAGGCCTATAAAAACTTTGCACAAGGGAACATCTGAAATAGATACATCAGAGTTAGCATATGATTCCTTTTCAGTGAGGTAATGCTATCAAATGAGGATAACTGAAGAATTCTCCATCTGTGTAAGTTTTGTTTAGTAAAATCTATTATTTTGTGGAAATCTGAGCATATGTAAATTCCTAGAGTGATTTTGGAAAGTGGCAAAGCAATTATATCCTCATCTGGAGTCTTCAGAGTTCCTTGACTTCAGTCATTCAAGTTTTAGGCCTGGGGATGGTGAAGAAACTGTGCTGATGGTACCGGTCAGTGATCTCCTTCAGGAAATGGATAAGGAGACAGGCACCATCCTGATTTTTTTAGACCTGGCAGCTGCCTTTGAGAGGTCTATGGTCACTAGCAGGGTGGACAAAAGTTCATTTCTTTCTTTGTGAGATGTCCCCATGTTGTGGTATATGCTCATTTGCTTTGTTGATCTTTGGTTGATCTGGGATACTCAGATAGTAGCTGTAGCCAAGAGTGCTTTTTTTTCTATCTACTACTGGGAGGAGAGTGTAACTGTTCTTTTGGATGCAGGCCTGTTTACAACTGTGCAGGCTTTTGTCACCTCAACTCTAGATTACGCTAATGCATTGGGCTAGACACAGAGACCCCACAAAAGCTGAAATTGCTTAAGCAAGCAGGCAGCCATATTCTAGAGCAGATGTCTCCAAACTGTGGGGCACACCCCTCTAAGGTGGAATGGTGCCACAGTGTCACCCAGCCCCATTCCACTCCCAGCTCTGCTTCGGCCCCACTCCCAGCCTCGGCCTGTCACCACAGCCTGGCTGTGGCTTCACACCTGGTCCTGCCCCCAGCCTTGGCCCCTGGCTACGGCTCCGTTCCCAGGCCTAGACCCGTCCCCAGCCTTGGCCTCCTTACCCCTGTCTCCCCGCCACAGTTGCCAACTTTCACGCAGCACATAAGCATCCTGACTTCCACAATAAGCCAAAAATCAAGCTAATCCCGTTGCAAAACTAGGCCAAAACAAGCCAATCCCTAAGAACCCCAACACTCTATGTGACTAGATCCCCCCGACGTGCAATCTGGGACTGTGGTGGGCCCGCTGTGCACCCCTGACTCTCTCCCCGCTTTGCCCCGGCTTGCCCCCCCCCCCCTTGCCGGGAGCCGATCAAAAAAAAGAAGCAACAAACTACAAGCTACAAGCCAAAAACTAGCCAACAAGCAACTCACAAGCCAATTAAGCCAAAAACAAGTCCAATTTCTGCGTTTTTTCCACGGGTTTGGCATGGTTTGCTCCCCCTCCCTCTGCTCCAGGAGCCACGGCCCTGCTCCTGGCCCCAGCTCAGGGGTGTGGACAGGGATAAGGAGGGGCATGACCCTGAAAACTTTGGGGACCATTGTTCTAAAGTAATGTGCTACTTGCACTGGTGCTTCACAGTCTGCTCTAGCTTCTGGGTGAAGTATAAGCCCCGGTGTAGGAGAGGGGTGAGTTGAAATATATAGCTGATCATTTGTGGTGCTGTCGGGGTTATTATTTTTATGGTGGACAGGTATTATTGTGATTGAGTCCATCCAGGATCACCTAAGATTTTCTGTGATAAGAAAAACCAAAATTCTCTAATTAAAAAACAAAAATTTGTGTTTTTCCACAATTAAAATAAACTTTAGTTTCCCTAGCCACAATATATATATATGTTTCAGCTGAACACATTTTACTGATATAGTTACTATTTTTAAGCAAGTTCAAAGCCTACCAGTTCCATCAATCATTATAATAAAATAAATAGAATTCCAATTTGTGTGTCTTACATATACGAAATACGTCTATATTCTATATTTTCAGAAAAATTGGTTGTTTTTGGGGGCGTTTTAGATGCACAAAAACGCTGGAATGATCCAGTCACAGTGCATTGTTTCTTTACTCTGTCGATGGCCCTGCTGTTTCAGACTCGTTTTTGTTTCTTCTCAGTCAGTTTATGTTTAGCAGTTTCTAGGTGTCCTACAATTATCTGCCTTTGAACATAATCAACAGCGTTGATACGTACAGTACAGAACAGCACATTGCCAACAACATGAAATTTGTCCTGGCCTAGGGGTGATTTTTAAAGTGTTCGGCATCTTTTCATAACTTTAATTACTCACATCTGGAGGCTGAAGTGAAATTTGAGATGCATTAAAACATGAACCCCTATATGCCATTGAATAACCTCTGTACACCAGAAGCAGTTGATTGGAGTAAGTTTAGCTTTGTAAATTTAAAGTGCATTAAAAAATCAGCCACAAGAGGGAGAGGTTGTGTGCATTGCATAAGTGATACTGATACTTTCAGTAAAATTCAGTTAATAGTTAATATATGTTTTTATTTTTTCACAGACTGTAAAAACTAGAGATTTGCTGTAAAAATGCAAATTCCGTGTTTGTCCACGGCAAATAGATTTCTAGGATCCCTGGTAATCGGTCGAAATTACAGAAGTGACCTTCGGAGGGAAATGGAAACACTTTTTATTTTGTGAATGAAATGCACGCCTGTACCAGCTGCTCCAAGAAGCAGTTATTTAAAGTATTGAGAAATTTTGTCTCTACATTTCGTCCTGAGGTGACCCAGTCAATATGGTGATAATTGAAATCCCCCACTATTATTGAGTTCTTTATTTTGATAGCCTCTCTAATCTCCATTAGCATTTCATCGTCACTATCACTGTCCTGGTCAGGTGGTTGATAATAGATTCCTACTGTTATATTCTTATTAGAGCATGGAATTACTATCCATAGAGATTCTATGGAACATGTGGATTAATTTAAGATTTTTACTTCATTTGATTCTACATTTTCTTTCACATATAGTACCACTCCCCGCCTCCTCATGACCTGTTCTGTCCTTCCGATATATTTTGTACCCTGGAATGATTGTGTCCCATTGATTGTCCTCACTCCAGCAGGTTTCTGTGATGCCTATTATATCAATATCCTCCTTTAACACAAGGCACTCTAGTTCACCCATCTTATTATTTAGACTTCTAGCATTTTTGTACAAGCACTGTCACTGTTTATTTCTCTGTCCTTTTCTGATGTGTCAGATTCTTTTTTATGTGAATGTTTCTCGTCTGATCTGGCTTCTCATCTGATCTGACTTTGAAGATGGCTTAATTTTTTTTTTTTATCCATAAGCCCCACCCCCCCAACTCAAAGCACTTAGGTATGTACTTAACAGTAATCCTGTTGAAACCAATGGGACTACTCACATGTTTAAAAATAAACATGTGCTTAATTAAGTGCTCTGCTGAACTGTGGCCTCAGTTGATATAATCTACAATTTTAAATCCAGTCACAAAATCTTGCTAAGATTAGTGCAAACTTTAAACTTTTACAACAGATGGCATACTTAGTTGCCATGAAGGGACACTGTCATGTCACATTTGGCCCCAAATTCAAATGTTCAAATACATTTTTACAAAACCTAAAAATCAATGGAAATGGCTCAATGATTTTGTTAAAAATTACAGTGGAAACAGCTTTTAAATAAGCACCCCCTGCATTGTCTCATGTGCTAGAGGTACCTGGGAATCTGCAGGTAAAATGGATTAGAAAAAATGACTATAAACAATGAAACTGGCTAACCTAGTTTCATTGTCCAAAAGTAAACAAAACAGCAGTAACAGTCAAATGTGTAGTAGCTTTTAAAGATTATTTCAGTTTTAAGAATATCAAATTCTATTTTGTAACGTAGGCAAGGAAAACTTTATTTATTTATTTATTTTAAGTTTAGGCAGGGCTGGTGGTGCTGCCTAAAATTAAGGTTGTCTGACACTTCTCATTATATATCCGGTTTACAGTTGTTTATAATTTTATCAAACTTTCATTGATTTTCCATGCCAGATGTCTACCTGATTAATTTATTTGAAAAGTTCCAGATAAACTTTCACTGTTTCTAAGAACAAGATTATGGAAAAATATACTGTTTTACCAATTCTTACAAGTTAAGATGCTGGGTGATGCCCTGATTTGGAGCAGTGACTTGTTAGGAATGTGCCTTCTGCCATTCCTGCCTTGTTCCTGGGGTCATCTAGGCACAAGGTTCATCCCCAGTGTATATTAAAGCAGTTTGAAAGCTGCTGTAATTTACACTGGCTACTATCTGCCCCCAGAGACTGGCAAGTGAAACGGTGTCTCTAGCAACACCTCCTTTTCTTTGGCTATGTCCCCCAAACAAAAAGTTGGGAGGAGAGATAGTACTGGAGCCTTTATCATGGTTCAACACCTCCCAAGCATTCCTGTCCGTTAGGTGAAGTGTCAGTGGCCACTAGACCTGCTTTGTGTTTAGGTTGTGTTTCAGGACCTCTCTTCTGGATCCATATATCCTGTTGGCTCTCTTAACCATACTCAGACATTGTGTCGATGATTCTGTAGTTCTGTCTACTCTTGCTCTTGGATTTTTCTCTTGTATTATGTTCTACAGGTTGGGCCAGTTTAAGGTAAATTGTTCCTGACTTTTTATAATCCTAAAGCATTACAAGGTATTGTACGGGGCAGAAGGTTATGTTTACTTTTCTCAGGAAGGGCAAGGTTCTTCCAGGATAGAGTTCAGATGTTAAGCAAAGATGGGCCCCAATTCTGAAGTCTGAATCTGGATGCAAGTGTCCACAAATTTCATGTTTGGCTCCTGGGTTTTAGTTTGGGCCTAGCTCTGATGTTGAGTAAGTACAATATTTCACAAAGCAGGTTACTTTTAAAGAGTGTTAGATTCATTTAGTGTTTACAATGAACACTGTTATGGAGCTCTAGCACTACAAAACTATTAGCTTTTAAAATCACAGCAAAACTAATCAGTCAAGAGTAATCTTTGCTGAGGTGCAATAATAATTAGAGCATAAACTGGTACCCCATATTTGAATGAGATATTTGGAAATCCAGTTTGGCTGGCTGAATCACCTGAGGAAGATTCTTTGTGATTTCCCCAACCCCTTGTTTTTCAGTAGCTGAGCCATTTGAGATAGCTGGTTGACCATCTCTTAGGGGTTTCCATTCTTCACTTGTACAATGTTGAACAGGGAGTCTGCTTGGCATAAATAAAGATACAAGAATGTGCTCTCTGTAAGGCAGAAGTGTCACAGCACACTATTTCTGGGAAATTGCTTACTTTCTCATTTTTACCATATAATTATAAAATGAATCAATTGGAATATAAATATTATACTTACATTCAGTGAATACTATCTAGAGCAGTATAAACAAGTCATTGTATGTATGAAATTTTAGTTTGTACTGATTTTGCTAGTGCCTTTTAATGTAGCCTGTTGTAAAACTAGGCGAATATCTAGATGAGGTGATGTACCCCATGGAAGACCTCTGCGTATCCCCAGGGGCATGCATACTCCTGGTTGAGAAACACTGACTTAAAGACAAAATTAGTTGGAGTGTTTGTACCTTTCTTGTCCTACAGTTTCCACTGTCAGATCCTCCCAGAGCAAAGTGCAAGACTCCATATTAGCTATATTTTTTTATTCTACATTACAGTTAAGATTAGTGAGATGTATGGTATCTAGGCCTTTTAGAGCTGGTAGGAACTTAATATAAGAAGTTTTTTTTTTAAATGCCTTCGTGGTCAAGAGCTGAATCTGATAATTTTTTATCTCTGTTTTGTTTTGAAAAGGTAGTTCAGATTACAGCTGCTTCAGTATTTTGGTGCATCTATTTTTATGTTCGTGAATCACTCTGTATGTTATGCTGAATAAGCTGGCAAGTTGAATACTCTGGTGTATTTAGAAGTTAAGGTATTTTTTGAATGACTAATTGAAGCAGAACTTCTTCAGAGTGACCACCTGATTGGCACATACATTCTGGTACATGGCACAGAGCCTTCAGGACTCTGAACTGCCTCCACACCGTCTTTAAGCTGTAGACAAAACATAAACAAGAAGTGGTAATTAATGGAGCTATTTCTTCTAATTACAGTCTTTCAACATATACAAAAGAAAGAGCTAAAAAAATTACTAGTTTTGATAAAGAACAAATACACTCTTTATTAAGACAAAAAGAAAAGGAGTACTTGTAGCACCTTAGAGACTAACCAATTTATTTGAGCATAAGCTTTCATGAGCTACAGCTCACTTCATCGGATGCATAAAGTGGAAAATACAGTGAGGAGATTTATATACACACAGACCATGAAAAAATGTATGTTTATCATACACATTGTAAGGAGAGTGATCACTTAAGATGAGCTATTACCAGCAGGAGAGTGGGGTGGGGAGAGAGAAAACCTTTTGAAGTGATAATCAAGGTGGGCCATTTCCAGCACATTTCCAGGAGTTAACAAGAACGTCTGAGGAATGGGGGGGCGGGGGGGGAGGAATAAACAAGGGGAAATAGTTTTACTTTGTATAATGACTCAACCACTCCCAGTCTCTATTCAAGCCTAAGTTAATTGTATCCAATTTGCAAATTAATTCCAATTCAGCAGTCTCTCGTTGGACTCTGTTTTTGAAGTTTTTTTGTTGAAGAATAGTCACTTTTAGGTCAGAAATCGAGTGACCAGAGAGATTGAAGTGTTCTCTGACTGGTTTATGAATGTTATAATTCTTGACATTTGATTTGTGTCCATTTATTCTTTTATGTAGAGACTGACCAGTTTGACCAATTACATGGCAGAGGGGCATTGCTGGCACATAATGGCATGTATATAAATCTCCACACAGTATTTTCCACTGAATGCATCCGATGAAGTGAGCTGTAGCTCACGAAAGCTTATGCTCAAATAAATTGGTTAGTCTCTAAGGTGCCACAAGTACTCCTTTTCTTTTTGCGAATACAGACTAACACGGCTGCTATTCTGAAACCTTTATTAAGACAGTCCTTAGTTATATAGAAGTCCCATTAGTCCTTTTTCTTCCCATAGAAATTGGTTTATAGAATCACAGAAATGTAGGACTGGAACGAACCTCCACAGATCATCTAGCTCAGTACCTGCATGGAGGAGGGACTAAGTATTATCTAGATCAGAAGTTCCCAACCTTTTCTTATTGTGTACCCGCTTCCAGATCTACCAGCTTCCAGAGTACCTGTACCCTTCTTATCACTGATACTTTGTGTGTTCTTCTTAACACTATCTGTCTTTAGCCATCTGTCCATATTTCACTGTTATGTACTATAGTTATAGTGTGATGCATACAACCAAAAAAAACCCCTTGTGTTTTGAGCTCAGTTAGACTGGACAGTTGCTGGGCAACTGAACCCCTGCTGTACAGTGATTAGAGGGGAGGGTTCTGTACGTCAGCCTCTCTGTGTATCTGTGTTCTCATTGGCACATCTTAAAGTAAATTAACGACCGTATTTTATGTAACAAATTCCCACAGAGTTTTAAAGCTTTGTTTGAGTAGCCTATTTTGAAAATGCAATAAATAACATAATTAATAAATAAAATCCACCATTACACAATTTTTCCCGCATACCTCCCAGCGAGGTCTCATGTACCCCCAGGGGGTACGCATACTACAGTTTGGAAACCCTTGATCTAGACCATCCCTGACAAGTGTTTGTCTAAACTGTTCTTAAAAACCTCCAATGGCAGAGATTCCACAGTCTCCCTTGCTAGTAATTTTTTCCAGTACTGAATTAATCTTACAGTTAGTAAGTTTTTCTGAATGTCTAACCTAAGTCTCCCTTGCTGCAATTTAAGCCCATTGCTTCTTGTCCTGTCCTCAGTGGATAAGGAGAACAATTTATCACCTTCCTCTTTATAACAAACTTTTATGTATTTGAAGACTTATGTCCTTCCCCCCCAGGTCTTCTCTTCTCCAGACTAAACAAACCCAGCTTTTTCAAACTTTCCTCTTAGGTCATGTTTTCTAGGCCTGTAATCGTCCTTATGCAACACTTTGATTATCACCAGCTCTTGGAAAATCCAGCACTACAATAATAATAATAATTAATAATAAAAAAAATCAAACATCTTTTAAGAATAATCTGGGAGATTCAGCAAGGTTTTGTGTTCCCAATTTGGAAAGGGAAGGAATTACTCCAGGTCAGATTGGCAGTGACTCAAGTTTTTTTTCCCACCTTCTTCTGCAGCATGGTGTTTGGGTCACTTGCCAGGATTATCTGGGTATATACCTTGATCAGTCAATTCCCTGCCATTGCAGGGACCTCAGTGCACTCCAGTCCCTCCTATTCTCTACCTGAGGCACAAAATAGTTTAACATTCTGTGGGCTGCAATACTTTGGTCTAGTTTTGGTTGTTAGATTTAATGTGTGGGTGCTGGGTAGTGTTGGTGGCCTGTGACGCACAGGAGGTCAGACTGGATAGTCCGGTGGTCCCTTTGGGCCTTAAATTCTATGAAAATATAGGGATAAATGGAAGGTTGAAGACATGATCAAAGGTAGCTCAAATAATATGTAGCAGTGAAGTTGCAACGGCATGGGTAGCAGCTACTAGAGTATGTATCCAGGGTCCTGGGTTGCTAATATAAGCAGAGCTGGTGGCGCTGCCTAGTTAAGGTTGTCTGACACTTCCCATTATAGGATCGTGTTTTCATTTGCTTGTAAGTTTTCCAAAATCTAACCTGTTTGAGCTGAAATTTTCCACGGTGGTGCCTGGTTCAGGCTGAATTGTTTTGGGAAGTTTCAGCAAAAACTCTTAAGCCATTTCCAAGAATGAGATAGGAAAATTAATTTTTGGCCCATGTTAAAAACATTCTTACGATAGTTTTGTTGACATTATCTGATTAAAATATGGCCACATAGATCATTGTTGCTGTCATTGTTACATAATCGCAACAAATCTTGTACAAAGTATGTAATGTAAGGTGTCCATGGAAAAGTTATGATTTACTGAATATGATTATCCTATTTGTATGCATGTATCATTTTTGTATCTAAAGTTATGAAAATTGACCATGTACCTGTATTTCAAAATGTGTTTGCTCATGTGGTAATACCCACAAGGTATTTAGCCTGCACACCATGAAGGGACTATTCAAGTTGAATGGCCCTTCAAGGAATACTTAACTCATTAGGCATTAGGCCAAACAGATGGGAGATGGCACATTTAAGTTAGATATATTGCCTCTCCTGACTCTCTAGATTGAACCTTTTTTTTTTTTTTTAATATTGCAAAAGGGAGGAAGATATCATTTTCAATAAACTGACTGATGCTTAAAATGCCTATAGTAATCCAATCTGGCCAAATGATGGCGTTTCCTGCTACACAGAGTTTTGAGTTACCCTTGTGATACAGGCCTAGGTATCTAGAAGGAAGTGATTTTTTAACATTCGGTACATCCTATACCTCAGGGGAATACCCTGCACCCCAATGTTCATCCTTATAATATGATTGTGTGGTATCCATTGCAAAGTTTGTCATGTCGGGTGTCTTTGGAAGGCTCATGATGCACTGAGCATTGTTGTTATAGTATTTTTTGTTATAGTAATGTTATAGGTTATAATTTCTTGTATATAGTTATGAGGCTGAAAATGTGTTTTCATGGCTTAAAACAAGCCCAGGCAAAAACTCTCCAAGAGCAGAGGGGCAGTTCATACCTCATTAGGGCATGTATGGGAGAAACTAAGCCCATCCTCACAGGAACAAAGGACACTGACCTAGGCAGTAACCAAGGATCTGTTGGACTCCCGAATGAGTCACCCCCATTCCTTTGGTCAGTTTGGGACTACAATGAGGTAATGCTCACCTGACTCTAAAGGGGGTGGGGGCAAAGCCAAGAGGGAAGAAAGAACATGATAAAAGGGAGAGACATTTGCCATGCTCTTCCTCTCTCTTCCACCTCCATCTGCAGACATCACCACCAAGTGACTGAAGCGCTGATCAAAGGGGAGAGCCTGGCTGAAGGGCAACCAGCCAGCCTGTGGTGAGAAGCATCTAAGTTTGTAAGGGCACTGAAAGTGTTAAGATCAGTTCAGAATGTGTTTTGCTTTTATTTCATTTGACCAAATCTGACTTGTTATGCTTTGACTTAAAATCTATCTTTGTAGTTAATAAATGTGTTTGTTTATTCTACCTGAAGCAGTGTGTTTGGTTTGAAGCATGTCAGAGACTCCCCTTGGGATAACAAACCTGGTACATATCAATTTCTTTGTTAAATTGATGAACTCATATAAATTTGCAGCGTCCAGCGGGCATAACTGGACACTGCAAGACGGAAGTTCCTGTGGTTGTGTCTGGGACCGGAGATATTTGCTAGTATCATTTGGTTGCACAATCCAAGGAGCAGCTTACATACCAGAGCCCAGGAGTGGGGGTTCTCACAGCACAGCAGGGTAAGTCTGGCTCCCAGAGTCGAGGATTGAAGTGACCTTACAGATCACTGGTCCAGACAACACCAGAGGGGAACATCACAATTGTACACCAAGTATTTCTGGCTTCCTCAATAGTTGGTAATCATTCTTTAGGGAATTGGTAGTAATCCAAGTGCAGTATATTGGAAAGGAAGCAACCAATTCTGCTTCCAGCTGGAGCCAGTCCGGGGCTTTACAGGACAAGGGGATGAGCCACTATGCTGCTTGGCTAAGAATTTTTGCCTGGTAAAGTTTAAAGCTGGGAAATCTGAAGCCTCCTGCTTGGACAGGGAAATGTAATCTTCGTAAGGACATTGGGTTTGTTGCCAGCACTCCACAAGAAGGACCTGAACATGTTGTTGATTTTGGTAAAATAAAAGGGAGGAATATGGATAGGGAGGAAATTCAGAATAAAAATGATCCTGGGAGGAGTATTCATGTTTATTTTTCCCTAAAGGGAAAGAGGTAGTGCCTGGCATCTGTTTAAATAGTTTGCTAACTGCATGATTAATGGAGCAAGGTTAACATTGACTAAGTTTTTAGCTTCCTTAGGAAACAGGATGCCAAGATATCTGAGGTTTGTCTGTTGCCAGCTAAATGTCTCTATAGGAGATGCACTTCCAACTAAATATGATGAGATCATTGCTTCTGCCTTATCCCAGTTTATCTTGTAACCAGAGAATTTACCAAAGTTATCTATTGTTTGTAGGATATTTGGAATAGATTGATCTGACTTTTTAATAAATAGGAGGCTGTCATCTGCCTATAGAAGGATTTTTGTCTCCTGAGTCCCTGATTTGATGCCTTGAATATCTTGAAGTTCCCTGATTAATACTGCTAGTGGTTCTAATGTTAGACTGAATGGGGAGGGGGGCATCCCTGTCTAGTTCCCTGAAATAGATCAAAGGGGGATGATATTGTACTATTTGTTAGGATATGAGAGTTGGGTTTGGAATTGTGACGGGGTGGGACTCACCACTCTAGCGTCTCCTGCCAGTTGTCATAGGAATTAGCTCCACTTGCCAGAGCGCCCTCTTCTGGTGGTGTCTCGGCGCTGTCACTTCCGTTCCAGGACCTGAGCCACTCCCAGGACTGCAGGGTGCTCTTCAGTGACACTGCCCTCCGACTCTGCCACATTCTGTGTTCCGCCATTCCGGTAGACCTGCTATCTCCGTCCAGCGACTACCTCAGTGGCAATTACAGTCCTTTGTCCCAGGCCACTTCCCATGTGGCTTCAGCACCCTTTTCTGCCCTTACCTCAGGGCCTCAGCTGTGTGCTAATTGGGTTGCGGGTTGAGAACTGCTGAACTAATCTAACCTCCCGCACATTGCAGGCCACAGAATCTCACCCACCTACTCCTGTAATAGACCCCGAACCTCTGGCTGAGTTACAGAAGTCCTCAAATCATGACTTAAAGACTTCAAGTTACAGAAAATCCATCCAGTATTGATTAAAGAGATGGGTCTACAACTGTTAATTTTTTGCACATCCTTACTAGGTTTAAGTAGTACAGGAATTAGGACATTGCTCATAGTAGGAGGTAGCTTACCCTTCTTTAAGGGATCTTTGTAAATGCCTAACAGCTTAGGGATCAGAATTTCTTTGAAACTTTGATAGAATTCTATCTGGAGATGAAGTAATAGAGGTAAATGGAGAGGTAGCCATGATGGGCCAGGGAGCTGAAGAGAGGGATTTTGTAGTAGGTACGGTCACTTGGGGCCTTTGGAGCCCTGAAGATGTTCTGATGTGTGCGCATGGGCGTGGAAGCAGCATGCTGAACAGATGTGAGTAGTACTTGTGACAGATATTGCAGCCCCATGTATTATCTTTGGGGACCATTGTATTACATTTATGAATGGTTTATGTGTGATTCTGTTCTACTTCTGGGGGGAGGGTTACAACAGCTCCCTCAGGAACTAAAAACAGTAGGGGTGACTAAGGTGAGTCACTGAGGCTATGTCTTCAGTACAATCTATTCCTGGGGAATTTCTGCGCCAAAAAAATAAAAATTCTATGCATGATATTTTAAAATTCTGCATATTTACTTGTCAACAATATATTATATTATAACAATATAATCATGCCAATTTCAATTATTTTAGTAATTTATTTCAAAATACCTGTCAACAAGTATGTCTGCCACAATACAGACAACAAAAAAGATTCAGGAAATGTTTTTGTTACAAACAGATTCCTTTCTAGGCATATTAATACAGAATTTGAGTAATAATTCATTAAAACTACGATACAGAAATGTATTTCCCACACCCTTCAGAAGCAGTGCAAAGGCTTTGGGGAGTTAGGGGTAACAGAGGAGCTGAGGGAGAGGGCATTAATTGCTGGGAAGGAAGCTGGGTGTGAACTTGGAGGGTTGTTGGGTATGGGTGGGAGAAGTATGGAACAGGCTTTTTGGGGGTAGAGGAACAATTGTTATGGAATTGGGGAACCTTCCCCATGCAGACCCTGGCTGCCCCTAGACTCTCCCATGCAGTCAGGCACATCTGCCCATGTCCCAGCACCCCTACTCCCTCTGCCCCCATGTGTCCCTTCTGCCCTCACTCAGCCACCTCCACCCCCTGTCCCCATGAGTCTTTGCACCCGCACTCAGGGGAGGACATGCAGGGGGCTGCTCCTCCTGTATGGGGTGAGGAACCACACAGCTTTTCTTTTCTGTTTATTTTGATTTGCATGTATGGTGGATTTGAATTAATTAATACACAGACCATAGATAAAAATAATTTTTATTTGTTATTTGTGTGCATGCAGGAAGGGCCAGAGACCTGTAAATCTCAAAAAAGTGGGATTATTGAGAGTAGATGCCCCTCTGATTTTTATAGTTGCATTTAATTATTCTGTATTATCATCATACAGAAGAAAAGCAGAAAAAACTACCTTAACTTGAACACACCCTGCACTTCTCATCTGAGGGCTGGTCTGCAGATCATAGAATCATACAATATCAGGGTTGGAAGGGACCTCAGGAGGTCATCTAGTCCAACCTCCTGCTGAAAGCAGGACCAATCCCCAACTAAACCATCCCAGCCAGGGCTTTGTCAAGCCTGACCTTAAAAATATCTAAGGAAGGAGATTCCACCACCTCCCTAGGTAACGCATTCCAGTGTTTCACCACCCTCCTAGTGAAAAAGTTTTTCCTAATATCTAACCTAAACCTCCCCCGCTGCAACTTGAGACCATTACTCCTTGTTCTGTCATCAGCTACCACTGAGAACAGTCTAGATTCATCCTCTTTGGAACCCCCTTTCAGGTAGTTGAAAGCAGCTATCAAATCCTCCCTCATTCTTCTCTTCCGCAGACTAAACAATCCCAGTTCCCTCAGCCTCTCCTCATAAGTCATGTGTTCCAGTCCCCAATCATTTTTGTTGCCTTCCGCTGGATGCTTTCTAATTTTTTCACATCCTTCTTGTAGTGTGGGGCCCAAAACTGGACACAGTACTCCAGATGAGGCCTCACCAATGTCGAATAGAGGGAAACGATCACGTCCCTCGATCTGCTGGCAGTGCCCCTACGTATACATCCCAAAATGCCATTGGCCTTCTTGGCAACAATGGCACACTGTTGACTCATATCCAGCTTCTCGTCCCCTGTAACCCTAAGTCCTTTTCTGCAGACCTCAGCATTGCTCGTATGAAGAATGCAATCATACAGTTACTGTATTTAGGGCCTTTTAATCGTCTAGGATCCAGGCATGGAGGGGCTCTGTGTGAATTTCTTGCATCCACATATGAAAGAAGGGTCAGCTGTCTGAGTAGCACCCTGCCTCCCCTTCCTCCAAACCTCAAGGAGACCTACCTATGGGTTCTGGGGTCCATACATAGAAAGAAAAAGGACTACAGGGTACACATCATCTCCACCCCCATCCCCTCAAGCCCACTGGAACATACACTCAGGAGTTAATATGGGTAGGAGTTGTATTATCTTTTGATTGGAGTCAACTCTGCACTATGGAACTCCTCCTTAAAGGTGGGCTCCAGGGGCGGCTACCAGTTAGGCTGCTCATCTGTATTGCAGTTGCACTACCCCGGATCTTGAGGGGACAGGGCAGTGTGGCTACAATGGAGATAGCTAATGCAGAGAAGGACCTGTGCAGGGATGGCCCTGTGCCTCCAGCACACGATTCTTGGGGGGTGTGCAGGATTTGGGGATTGGAATCCCTACCTCTGCCATGGGGGGCAAATCCACAGTCAAATTTAGATAAAACTTCGTCAGAGGAAATTAGTGGAGTTTAGTTCCTCCTAAGGTCCCTCTCAGTGTGTTTATTTGCAGGAGGGCACAAATTAGCCCATCGTTATTAGGTAAATTAAAAAATATGACTAGGTCATACTGCAGGTGAAATACAATCATACCTTGTTTTACTGCAGTAACTGGAACCAAAGCTGTGCTTTTGTGCAGAGTATGCAGTGATTAAAGGAGTTCTCAGAAAGTGGCCTTTACATTAATACTTGCAATTCATAGCGCGATTAAAAATGCATATGCTATACTGTAGCTCCAGAAATAAAACCAAATACAGTCCAGAAATCAGCGAAAGCAGAAATGGATGTGCAGTGTTTTGAAGTTCCTAGTGTATATTGAATTTACTCTCTGTTAGGCAGAGCAGTCATCACCACTACATTTTAATTCATTTCTTGAAGAGCTTTGTTAAAGTTTTCTAAAGTATCTTTGAAAGATTTCAGTAAGTAAGATCCCAGTTCATTGCCAGTCTCTTGAATGGCTGCGTCATAGCCTCCGAAGAGTGGTGTTGAAGCCTTGATGTCCTCCCGGTTTGCATGAAGTAAAATATTATTAAGTTCCTCTGATACACTCTCATATTTTTGGTGATCAAATTTTGAAAGATTAGCATCATCAATTGGGTAGGTGACATTGTTAGGATAGCAGTCCCTAGGAACTGGGAACTCAATGTATTTCAGCATCGGCAAGTCACTAAAAACATTAAAGAGGCATTTAAGTGCTCGGGATGACAGGGGATTTCCAAGGAACTTGAATTCTTGTAGCTTCCGGCAGGGGATCAAACCCAAAATCAACATATTTACATGAATGTCTTGAATGTTACATTCCTCAAGGATGAGCATCTTCAGAGTATAAGAGCAGTGGCTGAGAAGTTTAAAGAAGGTTGATGGGTAAAGGTCAGTCACATTGTGCCCACTGAGGTCCAGTACTTCCAGGTGGTTAGAATGGAGGCTATTGGCTAAATAGGCCATGTCAGCATGGTTCAAGGCGCAGTTAGAAACATCCAGTAGCTTCAGAGGGGTTTTCAGTGGGCTGCAGATTTAAATAAAAGGAAAAATATTTACAGCACAAAGTGGTACTAGAAAATTATAAGATTTTTTTAAAAAACTGTGTGAACATTGAAATAGCTGTTCATCATTAATGTAGCCTGTCTGCTCTAATCTTTAATAATTTTGTAATCTAGTTCGATTAACTGAAAGGTATATAACATACATCAAAAATAATGTTTTAAATGGATGCACTAAACTGATTATATTAATGGTTTCTTTGGTTTACACCAGGGATAAATCTGATCCATTGCATTTATGCTACATGTACATTTCATATTCCACTATATGTTGGTCTTACATTTCTAATACTTTGTCACAGTAATAGCTAATAATTTGGGCCACTGACAGTGCAGATGGAAATGCAGAAAAGGAAGGGGATGCTGCATCTGACTTGGGCCCTGCAATTGAACAGGAACGCAGTGGCAGTGCTTCTGACTCCAGCCTTGATTGTCTGCTGAACATACAAGCTTGCCCAAAAGGATGTTGTTCAGCACCCAAGAGCTTCTGGATCAAGAGAGCCAAGGAACTCTGCAAGTGACCCACATCAGGGAGGAGAGCGAGCCATGCTCTGGGTTCATCAAAATACATCTCAGGTACCTCAGTAACACCAAAGAGGTGGCTGTAATAAGACCTGAGGACATGGTGGGTGTTCTCAAGAGGTAAGTCCAATGTAAGAGCCTTCAAAGGGGTTACCAGCCTTTGGGGAAAGGATACCACTTGAATCTGAGCCCAGAGTAGAAGTGGGCAACAAACTCCACCCGAAAGCACTGACCTGGGTACTGTGAGGATTGTCCTTTTCTGTGGGTCTGTATAGCACCTAGCACAATGAAGCTTCTAGGAGAGGCCACATTGCATGTTGAACAGTAACCAGCTCTGGCTATGGGACTTCTAATAATGTGCCTGTCACTGTGAAGAGACAGCTTGGAAGTATTTGGTTCTTCTTTTGTATAAATGTCTGTGTGTGCACCTACTGCTAGCATTTGTCAGGTCAGGTATGCAAGGCTTGCTACTAATACCACATAACCTAGAACAACCTGATATGGGTCAGCAGCTCTCTGACTAAATTGGGAATGCTGCCACTCTCTGAGTGATGGGGGGTGTGCCTAGCACCCACTGGAATGAAAAACAATGTGCACAAAGGAATAACTACATCTGGCACTGCTACCTTGCGGCTAGTTCTTGGTTGAACAAAGGCTAGAGGAGAAAACCCGGAATCTAATCTGCTGTGTAAAAAATGTCAAGCAGTTGGCACTGCAACTCAGCTTTGCCCTCTGACATCTCCTGCAGCTGTGCTCACTTCCAAACATCTTGGTCTCCAAGCCTTTGGTCCCAGTCAGTACCACAGAGAGAGGGGCTTTGGTCTTAAGGCAAGCTTCTGCCCCCATATTTTTTTTCTGCCAACGTATATGCACTGAAGGTTCGAGTATGGTGGTCGCCCTCTTCAAACTTGCTTGTTGGAATTTGAGGATAATGTGTACTGGTATGTTAAGTGAACTAGAGGAGGTCAATGACTTAGAAAGACCACCATCATTGACAGAGAGCTGGACATGCTTGACATCAATGAAGAATTTGAACGCAGGGTGGGGTTTGCAGTCAAAAACTCATTAACGCCCAGAGCTGAATGTCCTGTTGAAACATCAGAACCTTTCCTATCACCAAGGCTCTCTACCACAGGTGGCTTTTCCGGCATCATCAGTACATATCCCCCAACACTTTCCTCCACCTCTGAAGAGAAGGACCTATTCTATCAGTAACTCAGCAGGAGCATCAGTAAGCTACCATCAGGTGAGCAACTATTTGCTGGAAGACTTCAGTATAACAGCTGCCCTGGATCACGAGATGTGACTGCTATGCATTGGTCACAGCGGAGTGGGAAAAACAAATGACAATGGGATTACTGGAGCTCTGCACCCACTGAGGACTGTGCATTACCAACACCTACTTCCAAAGTGGTCACTGCTGAAAGGTCTTGTGGAGTCACCTGTCACAGAGTTTGGGGTGCAATCCAGAGCAGTGAGGGGTTGTATCACCAATTGCCCTACAATCCTGGGTGCCTTACAGTGCTTTGCTATTGTAGCTCCAAACCTGGGACACTCACAACCAGTTTACAAGCCTGCAGGTCATACCCTCAGTGTCCGTGCTAGACAGCCCTAGTTCAGCAACTCTGACCCCAGCAGCCTGTCTATAGCCCCACAGCCCCACTCTAACTTCCACCAGCCTTGGTTACTGTTTGCAGGGTAACCCCAACACCATAGGTGGTGACTCCATGGGCTGGAGCACCCATGGAAAAAAATTAGCGGGTGCTTAGCACGCACTGGCAGACAAGCTCTCCTCCCTCCTCCCTGACTTCCGCCTGCCTGCAGCCCCTGCTGATCAACCCTTCCCCATCCCTCCCGGCGCCTCCTATGTGCTGTGGAACAGCTGTTCAGCAGCGTACAGAAGGCGCTGGGAGGGAGCGGGAGGAGTGGGGACAGGATGCGCTCGGAGGAAGGGGCAGAATGGGGTGGGGAAGGGGTGGGGCAGGAGCGGGGACAGGAATAGGCAGGGTTGGGCCTTGGGGGAAGCGTGGAGTGGGGACAGGGTCTGGGGCTGAGTGGGGGTTGAGCAACCCCGGGGAAAATAGAAGCCAGTGCCTGTGCTCAACACACTCCCAGTCCCAAATTTTCCCCAAACTGTGCGCTTTGCAATGTCCAGTCCTCTCCTGGACAGTTCAGAGAAATAATAAGTTTCGTTTGTTCTTCTAAAGACACAAAAGCACATCACTGCTTATTAACTTAACTGCAGTAAATACACCCTTCCCGTTAAACACAGCACTGAGTTGGTTTATAGTAAAAATAAAACAAATGTATTAACAATAGGACATAGATTAAATGATGCCAAGTAAAATGAATAAAGTTAGAACGGGTTACAAGCAAATACAAGTGAAAACACACATCTAAAAGTCTAAAACTTAATCTAGCAAGGCACAGGCTTTGTTCAAGATAATTTCTCACCTATATTCCAGAGACTTCAACCTCACCGTGGTTGAAGGACCCATCTGTCTCAGTTTGCAAGAGCTCTGTTCCCTTGTATCTGTCTAATGATGGATGGCAAAGATGGCTTCTGTCTTCCAAAGCTCAATGACCTTGTTTCAAGAGGCAGGATGACCTCTTGCTGATTTTGCCATCCCCCTGTATGTGACTACATCCCCCAGGTAGGGGAATACAGATAGGGAACACATCTTGAAGAACCCCCAGTTATGGGTATATACCCTCTCCTCCTTCAAGTGCTGGTCCCTGTGGTGTATTCCACATGTGGGTGACTGGTAAGCAGTAGTCAAATTGGAGCAGGCATGAAGATGCAGTTGGTATGTTGGGTATGAGGATGCAGTCTGTAATACTGCTGTCCCAACTGTTGCATCTGCAGAAGAGGTCTGGACTAATGCTTCATGAAAGTATGGCTGGAACTGCAGGTTGTTGCCTTACAAATGTCCAGTATAGGTACTTCCTGAAGAGATGCTATTGAAGTTGCCTGTGCTCTAGTGGAGTGAGCCCTCAACCTGTCATGGGGGAGGAAAACATGCCAACTGATGAAGAGTGATACATCCAGAGATCCACTTGAAGAGTCTCTGAGCAGACAACACTAGTCCCCATGAACACTGCTGTAGAGACAAATAGTTTAGGCCTTTTCTTAATTGGTTTTGTTCTAGAGCCCATCAGATGTCGAGGGAATGAAGTCTTCTCATGCTTCCAATGAGGAGAGAGAGGTTTTGGGAAGAATACTGGTAAGTGAATAGATTGATTTATGTGACACTCGGAAATTACCTTAGGGATGAATTTTGGTTGAAGGTGAAATGTGATATACAGTGAATTGGCCAGGAGTGCTCTCAGCTCACTCACCCTCCTGGCTAATATAATGGTGATGAGGAAGGCGCCCTTCGTGCAGAGGCAATCACATCGAGCAAGTGGCCAGCAGTTCAAAGGGTGGCCTGGTAAGTATTGCATGTATGGGATTGAGGTCCCATTGCAGTGTTGGTTTCATTACTGACGGGAAGGTCCTATTGAGACCCGTCAGGAAGCTGTTTGTTATCGGGTGAGTAAAAATTGGCTAGCCCTGTACCAGAGAATGGAAGGCACTGATTGCTGCTAGGTGGACCCATAGCGAGCTAATGAAAAGTCTCAATGTCTTGAGGGTGGGGAGGTACAGAAGTCTAAAATAGCAGGAATACCTGCTGATTTGGGGGATAACTGACTCTGTTGCACCCAGGTAGAGAAATACTCCCATTAGCTAGATAGCATTTGCTGGTGGAGACTTTTCTGCTATGATTAAGGTTAGTTCAAACAGTCTCTGAATGTGAATGCTCTAGAGCTGACCTGACACCCATCCAAATACCAGGCCATGAGGCGCAGAGTCTGAGTTGGGATGTCTGATCTGGGAAGATTCAGATACTGATGGGAGGATGGGCTGATATTCATAAGAGGTCCAGAAACCTGAACTATCTGGGCCAATTGGGTGCAATGAGACTGATTTGAGCTTTGTTGGGATGAATCTTTTACAGTGGATTGGAGGACCGGCCGTACCTCAGGTGGCCTGTCCAGGATTGCAGAAGGGCATCAGCTTTGGAGTCCCAACTTATTGCTGTTCTGGAGCAGTACAGATGGAACTTCTTGTTTGTCTGGGAGGCAAACAGCTCCCAGGATGGCTTTCTCCACTGAGTGAACATTTCATTCAGGACTGAATTGTGTCAGGGCCAGGGCATGAGTGGTCTGGCTTACAGGAGTGAGCATCAAGCACGGGCTGAGCAGCCAGGAGCCAATTACTAGGACTCAGGTCAGGTTGGAATGCCAGGAGATCAGAATCGAAGGAAACTGTAGGGCAGGGATGAAGAATCAGTCACCAGGAATCAGGCCAAGTCAGGATGCCAGAAGGTCTGGATCGGGTGACAGAATCAAAAGGCAGGAACCAGAAGGCATTTACCAAGAGTCAGGCCGAGTCAGGATACCAGGAGGTCGGGAGCAGAAGACAAAAAGGTAAACACCAAGCAAGCTGTCTGTGGCAGGGTGGAGCTCAGTTGTACAGACAACTTCCTGTTTGCTCTTCTGGCCTAAATAGGGGCTTGAGGAGATTTAAAGCTCCCCCAATCAGAGTGGAGGGGTGGTGCTTGTGCTGCTGTCTGTGAGCTGCCAGGTGGAAGATTTGAGTGTGATCATAGGCGCTGGCTTCTGATTTTCCCCAGAGTTGCTCAACTCCTGCTCCGCCTCAGGCCCTGCCCCCACATGCCCCCTTCCCCCAAGCTCCCACCCCTGCCCTGTCTCTTCCCACCCATGCTTCACCCCAGCCCCACCCCCACTCCACCCCTTCCCCCAAGGCCCCACCCCACCCTGCCCCGCCTCTTCCTGCTGCCTCCCCGGAGCGCGCCCCATCCCCGCTCCTCCCCCTCCCTTCCAACACCTCCTGCATGCCACTGAACAGCTCTTATGCAGTGTGCAGGAGGTGCTGGGAGGGAGAGGGAGGAGTTGATCAGTGGGGGCCCCAGGTAGGCAGGAGTGGGGAGGAGGGAAGGAGCTTGGCTGCCGGTGGGTGCTTAGCACCCACCGGCAGCCCTGGAGCACTCATGGAGTCGGCACCTATGAGTGTGGTGACCCCTAGAACCCTAATGAACCCCAGGGGTGTTCTCTGGTGCTATGGGTCCAGGATTCTAGGATTGATTTTCTTAGAAGGCTTGTATTTGGGCAGGAGCATGAAAGTTTTCTGCTAGTTCCCACATACACTCCTCAGGGCCATAGCCTTCCCAGTTAATCAGGTGTAAAAGTTTACCCCACTGGCATTCGGAATCCACGATCTCATATGTGACATATTCCTCAAGGCCTTGTGCATGAAGTGGTTGGGTCCTGTGGGGAGCTGAATTTTTGGTATATGGGTTTAGGATCGATATATGGAATTCTGCGTGGATTTTGAGAGATTGGGGTAAGTGTAGTTCAACAGTGACCAGGTTAACTTGGCAACAGATTCGATAACAGCAAGGAACTTACACATGGATCTGTTCATGCTGAGGTGCTCTGTCAAGGGCCACACTTTTTGTCCCACTGAACATGGGTTCCTAGTTGCCAATATTGGTTTGCATGTTGCGTGTAGTTGGCTTTCACTTTTTCCAGGTTTCCCCTTATTTCTTTCTGGATTTGATGAATTCTCTGCACTAAGTCCAAGGTGGGTGGGTTAGAAGAGGCTCATAGGTAGCTGTGGTTCCCATAGCTGGTAAAGAAAGGGGCTTTTACCTATGGAGGCGCGATCTGTGTTATTGTATGCAAACTCTATGTCTCTATGTAGGGTAATAGCAAGGACCAATCATCTTGGTGGTGATTAATGTAGCAATCTAAACTCTGACTGACCCTTTCTGTCTGTCCACTGGACTGAGGCTGGTAGGTAGAAGCGCAGCTGGACCCGCAGGAGACGCAAGGCCTTGTGCCAGAATCAAGCTGTAAATTGTGACCCTTTATTGGAAGTGACTTGATTCAGTAGGCCATGGAGATGGACCACATGGCTAGTCCATAGCTGGGCTGTCCCTTCAGCAGGGGGTCGACCAGTACAGGACATGAAGTGGGCCATTTTGGTTGTCTGCCACCATCAAGATTATTGTAAACCTGTTAAGACTCTGGGAGCTCCACAAGAAAATCCAATGCAATAGCAGCCTAGTGTCAGGACAGGGTGTCTAGAGGTTGAAGTAGACTGCAGAGCATGTGATGTGGTGTTCTGGCTCTAGAACACATATTGCAGGACATGATGAAGGACTGTTTTATGGTGTGCATTCGCTGAGCTTTAAAGTAAGTCAAGTGTTCTTCCATTGGGGTGGGGGACTTGTGATATAGCTTTAAGGCTGACACTCTTGCCTGAGCCGGGGGAATGTAAATGCAGTTATGCACAAACATGATCCCATACCGGATATCGTGTGGTTCCCTGTCGATGGCAGCTGGTTTGTCAGGCAGAATTTCTGCGGCAGAGAAAGGTCAGTACCAGACAATAGGCACAGTGGTCTGTGACAGGGTGGAGCCCAGTTGTATGAACGACTCCCTGTTTCCTTCTCTGGCTTAAATAAGGGCTGTGGCCCAGTGAGGAGCCTTGGACCTCTCCCAATCAAGAGTAGAGGGGCAGGGTTTATGCCCCAGTTGGGCTTCATGAATGCTGGTCCCAGCTGCTGTGAACGGCTGCATGATGGTCTGGGGTGTGATGACTTGCAGCACATCTGTGGTTCCAGGGTTCAAAACCCATGGGGCCTGACAGTACCGTCAAAGCCCAAAAAGTCTATAGTATGTATATGAAACACATCTTACCTATATGGGATGGAATTTCCCTCTGATATGATCCCTCAGTGTTATGCTGCTTCACTGCTTTTTTGGCAGCATAAAGGCCACAGTGAAACAAAAATGTTAATGAATGAGGACTACAAAGTGGTGCAGATTTTCTCAATTTTCAATTAAAAAAAAAGATAGTGGCCCATATTTTCAAAACTAGGAGCTTAAAGTTAGGCTCCTAAGTCCCTATTTAGATGCCTAAGGGTGGGGTTTTTCAGAAGTGCCTTAGGGTATGCAAACACTGCAACAACAAAAAATTTGGGGTCGGGAAGGAATTTTCCTCCAGGGCAGATTGGAAGAGGCCCTGGAGGTTTTTCGCCTTCCTCTGTAGCATGGGGCACGGTTCACTTGCTGGAGGATTCTCTGCTCCTTGAAGTCTTTAAACTACGATTTGAGGACTTCAATAGCACAGATATAGGAGTGAGGTTTTTTGCAGGAGTGATGGGTGAAATTCTGTGGCCTGCGTTGTGCAGGAGGTCAGACTAGATGATCATAATGGTCCCTTCTGATCTAAATATCTATGAATCTATGAAACCCACGGCAACAAGTCTCAGAGCCCATGTTAACTGACTCAGGTTTGCAGGGCTCACGCTAAAGGGCTAAACATAGCGCAGATGTTCTCGCTTAGGCTGGAGCCTGCGCTCTGAGACTCACTCTCCTTGCTGTGTTTCAGAGACTGAGCTCCAGCCTGAGTTGGAATGTCTACATGGCACAAGGGACTGGAGCGTAGATGGTCTGGCCTAGCGGTCACAGCTGGGCTGTGGGCCACACATTATCTCACTGACATTAGAATAGTTCAGCATGTCACTAAGTTATTTGCTCCACTGTAAAATTAGCTCTTTAAAGAGAACACAATAAACTGTTGTTTCAGGTCATTCAAAAATAACAGTGCTCTTTATTGACACCTTTTTCCCCTGACATTGAGAATTACTGGATTTTTCTGTGTATTCAGTGTGGCTAGTTGTGTTAACCCAAATTCCAGTTTAGATATAGCATTGGATCTCCCTGGCCTTAAGATACACAGACCCATTGAGAAGCATTAGATGGTATCAGACTACATCGTAGGGCTTGTCTCCACTTACCGGTGGATCAACGCTGCGGCGATCGATCCACCGGGGGGTCAATTTAACGGGTCTAGTGAAGACCCACTAAATCAACCGCCGATGGCTCTCCCGTCGACTCTGGTACTCCACCAGAACAAGAAGCATAAGGTAAGTTGATGGGAGAGTTTCTCCTGTCGACCCAGCGCAGTGTAGACATGGCAATAAGTCGACTAAAGTACGTCGACTCCAGCTACGTTATTCACATAGCTGGAGTTGCGTAACTTAGATCAACTTAACCCCATAGTGTAGAGCTGCCCTTAGTATCCCTCTCGCCACATAAAAGCACCATAGACATGGGATTGTAGGAAATTTACAGTCTGGTTTCTGCAGGTGAGTTAGTCATCATTAGCTTATTGTCTAATCAGTATTCCTGATGGCGTGCTGCAAACATCTCCATGGACTTCCCAATGAAAATATTTCCATTATTCACCCCGCCCCTTTTTGTTAGCCTTGGCAGCCTTTAATTCAGTGCCACTGCACTGACGAGTGGCTCATCACACTTTCAGTCACACTGTTGGGAACAACTTACCTGAGCAGTTTCCGTATTTTTCCTGTGAGGATAGAAAATGCCAGGCTCAGCTCAGTCAGCTGCGTCATTTGGCTCATCTTTTCTCCAATAGTCATAAAGATTGGTTCATCCTCGGCTGTAAACCGCTGCACATTGAATGCTCTGGCCGGCAGGGTAAGCGATGTCAGTAGAGGAAAGTGGATGTTATTAAACAGCACTTCCAAGTGCTCCATTTCCAAACGAATATTGTGAACCACTTCAAGTTTGCGCAGTGAAGAGGGATCTGTGAGCTTTATAATGTAGAAAAGCTTTCGTAAAGTGAGACTGTCAGCTCTGAATGCCACACAACGAATCTTTAGTGGACAGTGGCATCTCATCAGTAAGGCTTGGACCACAAGTTCATAGTTCCGCTCTGTAACAAACAGGTCAATGAGAACGTCAATAGCGATATCAAAGATACATGGATTGAAGTGCAGCCTTTGCATTTCAACAAGCAGCTCAAAAGAGAGCTTTGATAGTAGCTCTGTCCTGGCCCACCTTCCCAGAGTCTTCTTACACTTGCAGACCTGAACTTCAACATCTTTTATGCCTGTCAGGTCCACCACTTTCAGTCTCTTTGAGTATGGAGAAGAGCAATTCAACACGTAATCTCTCAGCCCAACTAGACAACTTTCCAAACAAACACAGCATGCTCTGCTGCTGATGTCTTCCTGGTAATCCACTGTTGTCCCTAACAGTTTTCCTAAATTAAAGTCTGCCAGGGGCCAGTTTTCCACCAGGTCATGAATCACTTCCCCCTGCTCCAGTAAATAACTGGCTTTAAAAAGAAGAGGAAAAAGGTTATGTGCAACACTGCTGAGACTTTTCCTGGCAAGCTGCGCATTCGATACCAAAGCCTCAGCACTAATGAACCGCAGCGACTTCATTGTTGCCTTTGATTTCTTTCCGGCATTGAGGGTGGCTTCTGTGTTTAACTAAGGTTCTGGTTGCTTATCATTCTTTATTTTTAGCTGCAGCTGCTGTCTGGTACTCAGTGAAATGTCTTTGGGAAGGTAAAGTGAGTAGTCACATGCTGAGCCCTGACTTCTATTTTGGTACTCGAGACAGTCTGCACAAGTCACATGTTTTGATTAATTAATTCAGGGACCAGTTTGTTTATTTAACCTTCATTTTTGTAATAAAGGTTAGTTTTTGATAAGTGCAGGCTAGCATCAAACAGGGCTGGCAGAGCTGTGAAAAGTACATGTACATAGGAATAGTTCTCTATCTGCTGTTAACCATCTTATTGTTTTCAGATTTTTTTTTAAATAAAAACACTTTCACTTTTTCTTGAAAGGTGATTAAACTAATTTAGATTTTAAGAAATATTAAATATTAGCTTGCAGTGTTTACCACTAACTGGAGTTTCCAAAGGTCTCCACTTTTTGGATTCCAAGCAATGTGGACCTGAAGCCCTTTAGACAGCAGGCCAAAGGTAGGACCATGTGCATTTGATACATGCACCTTAAGGCATCATGCCTCTGTTGATGAAGAGAGGTACATTGCTCCAGCTTCTTTGGTTCCTGACTAGAGCAGCTACTCCAAAATCAAGCAGGGATGCAGAATGTGGATCTGTGGGGGCAATCTTTTTAAGAACTCCAGTTACTGAGAAGTGTTTCTCCATGCAGAATATACATCCCCACTTCTGGGGTCCATTCCTGCAACGTATTGCATGCTCCTGCAAGACATCAAGTCTGCGGCTGTTCAGCATCTTGCAGGATTAGCTGGGCATACAGAACCTAAGGACTAGAGTAGACATACTCAATAGGTGGCCCGCGGGCCAAATGTGGCCCATGAAGGCATCCTGTGTGACCTGCCAGCTCACCTTAAAAATGTTTATAATTAAATTCACAAACCGCGATTCGCTGCCTATCATTTGCCTATGACTTCCTTCGTAACTGGCAGTGCTTAATTTGTAACGAAAGAGGGTCCGTTGTTGCTACAGATGAAACGTTGATGAAAACAATGCAAGAATTCCTAAACAATATGACTGAAAATTTTAAAATGTGATTTGAGAATTTTAACATTCAAAAGGATTTGCTTTTATTTTTGTGATCCATTTGTTGTCTCTGCCAATGGACCTTGCCCTTCTGAAGCAAACATTATTTTGATTCAATTGAGGAAGGTGCCTTTCAACTAGAAATGGTAAGGTTTCAGATTTCAGATGTATTGAAGGCAAAATTCAGAGAAATGGGACTTTGTGATTTCTGGACTCAATATGCTGACCAGTTTCAGGATAGCCAAAATCTACCCATCTATCTTTTAACATGTTCAGATCAACATACCTCTGCAAATCTGGGTTTTCTACCATGAACATTATAAAAAACCAAAACCACAATCACCTGACAGATGAGCATCTTCACCAGTGCATGCACCTTGCCCTGACCTCCTACAAACCACTCTTCACAAAGCTTGCTAGAGATCATTGATGACGCCTCTCCCATTAGAGATTGCCACTAACAAGGTGGTAATGTTGATTTATGAACTTTATTAAAAAATAGAAACACTAATACTTATGTTGCAATCAAGGTCTTTATTTATCGGCAGCTGAAGTTGGGGTTTTTTGGCATCAGCCTTCTGAGCAAATGACCTGCCTCTTGTCATAAAATTCTCAAATCGGCCCACGGTAGATCTAATTGAGTATCACTGGTCTAGAGAATACTACAGTTTAAAGTACACTGGAGTGCTGCTGCACTGAGGTGAGCATCTGACCTCTCCTCTGATCTACCTGAATATAGTAGCTGTCTTACATATTTTATATAAGTGGCTATGAATCCAACAAGCCTTAGAGGCAGCCCTGGCTATAGTGGAAAGGGCATCTAGGTTCTCTCGAAAAGGCACAATTAAGAGGTGCAATATCTCTCTCTCTGACTTTGACAAATGCAATCTTTCCCTGCTTATCTCCATTCAGAATGCTGCTGCGAAGATCATTTTCCTATCCTGTTACTTTGACCATGTCACCCTCTCTTTGAATGCTTCCACTGGCTCCCTCTGCACTGTCATATCAACAAATACACTGATTGCCTTCACTTTCAAGGCATTCTCATTTGCTATCGAGCTGTTGATACTCCCCTCCGATTGGCCCATGATACCAGCCTTCCCTGCCCACTTGTTAAATTTTCAAACACACACCTTCATGCTTTCTGGCATGCTGCACTTCACTTCCCATAAACATCCACAAAGTTACCTCACCCTCCTCCTCTGAAGCCTTCCCCAAATCCTTCCTTGCTGTGTTGCCCACAAAAACTTGGCTGTGGCGAGGCTGCAGAGATCACTACCTATCATGCTGACCAACACTGTCTCATTGTTTCCTTGTACTCTCCCATCTCTCTGGATTCATCTGTTGTTTCTTGTCTTATGCTTAGATTATAAGCTCTGTGGGGCAAGGACCATCTTTTTGTGCTGTTTGTACAGTGCCCAGCACAATGGGGTCCTGGACCATGACTAAGGTTAGGGTAGCATAAATACTAAATAAATAACAAGGGATGATCTATTGCACAATTCTTTTCAATAGTTATTGGCTAGATAGCAGATCCTCATTGGACTTTTTCTTGTAGATGATGAAAATATATGGAAATTTTAAAAAACCGATTCCTCAGTATTAAAACTAAGCTCAACATCTGGTTCACAGAAGGCAACTTCTCCTTGATGAAGCCAGCATTCTGAAAAAAACATAGGCAAAAATCCAGTGTGAGGGCAAAGCATTTTATCTTTAGATATTGGAATTTTGTGAATTACCTGTAAAGACTTGGCGCTAGCTCACTCATCAGGCAGAGGGTGATAGCTGCTAAAAAGTCTTCTTTACAGGAAAAGAAAGCATGGGGAAATCCACTCAGACTCAAAAAGGGCTTAACCTGTTTATTCACCTAGATTCCAGAGATCTCAAGGGCAGTCACAAATGCATGAAACATTGTCATGGCAACTAGATGGAGCATTAGCAGAGAAATTTTGAATCCTGATTTAAACAACAAGGAAGTGACTTGAGAACAGTCAACAATGAATAGGACATGGCGGCTTGTGCTTTGCGCATGGGCCAGATCCTAAAGTCTTTACTCAAAGTATCACTTGAAGTGAATGGGTGTTTTGCTTGAATAAGGACAATGAACCAAACAAGAACCTTAGGGTTTGACCTATATATATCTTAGTACATGGGCTGATAGAAGTGATGATAGGGTAAAGTGAAATAGCATGTGTCCCTTCAAAAGTAAGGAGCAAGGGAGAATCTAGATGTTGCAGGGCCAACTCACTGTTAGGGTGCCTTCTCCTGGCAGTTCTGAAGTATAGCTCCTTCCAGGTCCGATGCCCCCTTTCATCGCTTATTTGGGTACCCTGATGCCTCACTCTTACTCTGCAACTCAGCGTGCTCTCCCTTCATGGCTTGGCCCTCCATCCATGTCACAAAGTTCTCCCCTTCCGGGGGGCTATCAAAGTGTCTCCATCCAAACAGTCTCCAGCAGTCTTCCAATTCACTGCCCAGACTGTGCCACTTCTCCAGTGGCTACCAGGGGAAACCGGGCCCAACCTCTACTTCAGGTTCTGGCACAGGGACCCTCTAATCAGCAGCCAAGGTCCACAATGTGCCACCTTGCTACCATTTTCCTAAATCTTTTTCTACTCCATACCTCTCTCAGGCTTTTGCTCCAGCATGATTCTGGGTAAACCCTTCCTTCATGGCCTGGAGCCCTGGGCTTTCTACTCTCCCCAGGGTTTCCTTCCTTCCCTTGCTAACAGTCAGAGAGTGGCCACAGGATTCTTCACTATAGTCCCTTTCTGCTGCCAGCTTCCTGGTGTATTGTAGCCCTACCTGTTCTTTCTCAGCTGGGCTCCATCATCAATCTGGGGTTACTTAGCCACCTAATTCCCCTCTGAGGTGGCCTAGCCAGTTAACTGGCCCCTTCTCAGCCTCATTAACTTCTTCTAGGCTAGCATGGGGTGAACACCCCATCACCGTAGGGAATAAGGAAGATTGGGTTAGATATTTAGTCCACAAGGTTAGGACAATAAGATAGAGGGAAATGTCCTGTAAATTACATTTGGTTTCTTAACTGAACTTTTATAAAGTTTCAGATGTACAGTGTAATACTGCAACTCCATATTCATCATAGTGATAGGATTATAGCATAATTATGATGCATTTTTTACAAGATGGTCATATGAGGTGTCATTGGAAAAGTTATGATTTGTCAAATATGATCATCATATTTCTGTATATGTATCATTTTTGTATCTGAAGTTACGAATATTGACTATGTATCTCTATTTCAAATGTGCTTATTGTGAGCAAAACCCTCAACTAGCCTTTCAGGTACAACACTGAAGAAGCTTGACAGTGCTAATGGCTCATCAACAAAGACAATGGACCATGGAAGAGTTTAGTCTCCCTGTGAAAAGTTTCAGCCAGACTACGAGTAAAGGCTGCTATGACTCAGCAAGGCATACAAGGGCATGTGACCAGACTACATGACACTGAACTCCATTTTGGTACCTATATTTTTCCACAAACTGGACCGGGAACTTATCTTGAAACAAAGAGTTCCCACCATATGGAAAAGCTCGGTGAGGAGTGACATCATCTCCTAACCTCACTCCCCTCACAAGAGAACTCCTAAGTAACAAAGACGAAACTGGGGGAACTGCTGGTCCCAGGCTAAAGGGATTTCTAGCCTCTTTGTGGAAACTTGGTGGACTGCTTGTATCATCAGTCAGGGTGAGAAATTGCTAATTCAAATCTTATCTACTATATTAGGCTTAGTTTATGGTTTTTTGTTTATTTGCGCAGTAATCTGCTTTGGTCTGGTTGCTATCACTTATAATCACTTAAAATCTACCTTTTGTAGTGAATAAACTTGTTTTAGGTTTTATCTTAACCAACATGTCTTTAAGTGAAGTGTCTGGGAAAATCTCAGCTTGGTTACTACAGGCTTGGTGTGCATAATTTTCCCACATTGAGGGGAAAGCGACCTTTATTAATGACAGATTTCAGAGTAGCAGCCGTGTTAGTCTGTATCCGCAAAAAGAAAAGGAGGACTTGTGGCACCTTAGAGACTAACCAATTTATTTGAGCATAAGCTTGAAATGAGCTGTAGCTCACGAAAGCTTATGCTCAAATAAATTGGTTAGTCTCTAAGGTGCCACAAGTCCTCCTTTTCTTTTTGCTATATTAATGAGCTTGCATTGTACAGATCCCTGTGCAGTACAAGATGGTAGAATACTGGGTTTATACTCCAGCAAGGCTGTAAGGCTGGGGAGCTGGGAAATTGGCTATTGTCTTCTGTCTGTCCTTGAGTGGCATAGGTGAAGCAGCCAGGTAGCTCAGTTGGGTGTGTGGTGGCACCTGCTATTGTGTTGGGTGATAACAGGGCCTGGAGAGGCTGGCTGAGTCACCAGCAGAGCAGTATGAGCGGGACCAGCACAGCTGAATGGTTGGAGGCAAAGCAGTTCCCATGACTCCCGGAGGTGACAACCCATCACATACAGTTCATAAAATTCCCATCTATTAAAGTTAGTCCTCCAAGACCAATTCATTTTATCCCAATGCTTGATATCTTATTGTTCCATAACAAATGTCATGAGACAACATCCTGGTATCTTGGGGGATTTTTAATATTCTGCAGGCCTGGGTTGCAGAACGCAGAACAGCCCCATCAAATTCTCAAAGCGTAGATGGCTGATAACATTAGTTATAGAGGAGAGTCATTTGGAGGGCCTTGGTTTTTCTGGATAAGTTCAGTGCTCTCTATAACAACAAGCTCTACTGGAAGGCGCTGCTTATTTTGTCCTGTGATGCAAAAATAGTGATGTGACAATAGAAACACCTGCCCCCCCCCTTAATTAAGGGTAAGCTTGGCAGCTGCCCAACATGCCTACAAAAGAGAGTGAGGGGAATGAAACTTTAGCGTCCTGTACTAGGTACCCATATGCAGGTCACAGCATAGGTAAGCACCATAAGTGTGCTACTCCCCTTCCTGTGCAAGCGGGCGAGGTGAAGGATGAATATAGACCTTGACTTTACCACCCAAAGCGCCAGCCAGCATAGCTGAACTGGCAGGGAGGGAGAAGTAATCCACACCTGGTAAAGAACTGGCACAGATTATTTCCCCCTAGTGCAAAGGGAGAAGCAGGGACTGAATTGTAACTTTCCAAGGAACACAACAGCTAGATGCTGCCTTTACTCAGGACAGATTACATTGTTACAATGTAGCCCTAAATTGGGGATTGTTGTATCTTTGTCCATTATCTTTTATTATCTATCTAGGGTCTTATGCCAAGAGAAGAATGTGAGAGCCTTCCAGATACCACTACTCTAAATGGTCAGTAGACTAATTTGTTCCCTATTTCCCCTCTGTCACTAATTTGTTTATTCATCACCCCCTTGCCTCACACAGGGTGTGAGTCAGTCCTATGAATAATAGGAGTTATAAGTTATAATGCCTCTTGGAAACCCATCAGAATCACAATTTCATCATAAAAGTAAAACAGAAGATTAAAAACCTGATAGATACGGCTCATCAAAGCTTCATGATTTTACAGCATAGTCAAATGCTTGGTTGAAAAAAAAGGAACATCACATACAATAAAAATAAATGTAACAGTAGAAATTGTTTTGTTTATTTTTTTTAAAAAAAGTATTAAACAAGGGCAGTGTTTGAAGTAACAAAAGTCAAACTGTTTTCAACAAGCCATGAACAATAGTATGTTTTCATATTTGAAAATGGTTACAAATAATTATTTCTATTTTTAATCTCTAGAAACTGCCATATTCTAACAGAAGTCCATGTTTACTCTGATTGCAGGAATTCATGTTGCCTTTGTGGTGTGCTGGAGAAGACACTAATAAGTAGATAAAAACAGATCTGCTGTAATGGGCAGTAATAAAATAATATTTACAAAAGTTTCAAGCAGTTTGTATATTTTTCCTTTTGTACAGATATTAGTTCATTTATTAAGGATTTCTACATTTACAGGATTGCACAAAATATAGTAACATCTACAACATCATCATCTGCTATATACAAGATTCAGGTTAAAACAGAAAACAACATTCTAATTTGTCACACACATGTACAAAGCCAAGTTCTACCCTTGCAGGCCTTCAGTGCTACCCCCTGGTATCAATGGACCTGCATACTTATTTGAGAGCAAAATTTGGTTCATATTTTGAAAGTGCAGATTAAGAACTCTGCAACAAAACTGCCTTTAAAATGACAAAGAAAAAATAAGATGTGTCTTCTCTGGTCGTTCAAAAAAATATTTAGATTTTGATTTTGCTGCTGATGAAATATCCAGTAAGAGTCCATGAAGCGTGTGTCAGGTTTTTCATCACAAAGTGAATTTGGGATGCTCTGCAATAGCAGGGTCAGCATAGCTGAAAATGTCTTCATAATACTTTGACTCATAGCTGTCAAAACAATCAACAGGTTACAGTGAGTTTTACTACGATCTTTAGTTAAAATCAGAACACCACAACTAGCATAGTGAAGCATTCAAACTATTCAGACATTAGCACTTCTGGAAATATGGTGATAAAAATCAAATTCAGTTTAATTGCTTGAGATTGAAACAGTTTTTCAATTAATACAAAAATAGATCTGTCAGTGCAATCTATGTGTATGAAAAATATTCCTTAAGTCAATTTTAACAGATTTCAAAGAACAGTTAACTGTAAATGGTTATTAAAATTAGCTGTTTTAAAATTAAGGATTTTCAGCAGTGCTCAGCACACAGAGCTTTAGAAAAATGTCACACTAAGTGTATAAAGAATCTTTAACCCCATCAAAAATACTTACGTAAGAAAGCTCTATAGAAAGAAATACCCAGTTTCAGTTTTATAATCTACTACAAAATGTATAACTCTGACTTCAATGGAGTTATTCCTGACTGAGATCAAAGTGTGCGTGAAAGAGGAATCTGACTCTTTAATTCATGAATTACATGATGCTGCCATTATAATTGATTCATTTCAATATCCATGGGTTTATTTGGGTAAATATAGAGTCTTACCGAGTCAGTTGTGCAAAGGTATAAACCTTTACTTATTAGCCGATCTGATTTGTAAGGGGAAAGGGAGAGGGAATTGTGGGTTTTATAATAAAAGTATGAAATTTGCCACCATGTTAGGACATGACCTAATACAGATTTTCAGACATGGGGCTATTGCCAGTTCTTGCAAGTTGGCTGTGGCAGCCATTTTAAAAACATTGTCACAATCAGCAAATAATGTTTTACAACTGGACAGACAAGGGATGTATTCTTGGTTTTGCTTCAACAAGACCTTAAAATTGGTGTAAGGACACATTTTGTACTAATTTTGATTGTCAGTGTGGTCTTGGAAGAATTTAATCCCATTTCTCTTTTTTCTTTCAGATACTACTTTGGTTGTGTGAAAGCTGCTTTATGATTGGGTTATATTAACTATACACAGTAGTGAAAGATACAGATTACTATTGGTTGTTACTGGTGCATCAAACCTGTCAAAAAGATACAAGCTTGTTTGAGAGCCAGGTCCATCAATGGAGACATCCCATTCCTCTACTGACTGGGGCAAGTGTGCGCTTTGTCAGGAAAACACGGCTACAGAGTTGATTAATCCAGCAGAATCAAAAAGAGAGCATGTTGATCTGGCCATCAAACTCTAGCAGAAAATATCAGATGTTTCCATAAGATGAATGCACTTCCCATATCCACAGACAGATGATGAGATAATGGTGATGGTACTGAGAAGACTTTGAACAAAACCAATGGATGTTGGCACAAATCCTGCTCTGTCAAGTTTTAAAAAAAGCTGAAAAACCTGTGGATCACCCTGACGAACTATAGAGGAAATACACATGTTTAGGTGACCAAAACAAAGGACCTCCAGAAAAAGAAGGGTGCTTTATTTGTGAAGTGAACATACTATCAGAAGACTTCCATGAAGCTTCTACTCTCAGCATTGAGAGCTGAGTCTAAACTGTGCACCTGAGCTGCAAGACCAGTGTTTGCTTGCAAAACTAAGTGCAGGGGACTTAGTGGCCCAAGAGACAAGGTATCATGCAAGATGTTTGGTCTCTCTCTACAACAAAATAAGGGGAAAGAAATCTGAGCAAAGCAACACAGAGAAGATATCACATGGGACTGCCTCTTCTGAACTGACAACATAGATTGAAGAGACAAGACTGAATGAAGACGTGGGTCCAGTGTTTAAACTAGCTGTCCTCACGATGCTCTATACAGCTAGACCAGAACAGCTGCCTGTGCGCATTCACAACACAATGAAGTAAAATCCCATATCCTTTCACACATTCCAGCTCTCCAAGCACACAAAGGATGTGATGTGCTCCTTGCCTTCAAGCAGGGCCTTAAACATGCCCTCTGATGTGCACGTGAGGAAAACTGTGAAGAAGCAGCATTTCACCTGTCCCAAACAGTAAAAATTATTCAAAGGGACCTGTTTTAAATAAAAACACAGTCTACTTGTATCATTTGACCCAGGATGCCAAGCAAAATCTGTGCTTGAGTCCCTACTGGCACTGATGTCCATAATATTGTGTGGTTCAAACATTAAAACTCAGTCAGAACAAGTTTCCATTCATCCAGCTATCCTTATTTTGGCACAGCTGCTGCAGTAGAACAGCAATATCCATTGCCATGAAGGAACAGAAAGTTTGTACCACAACAAAGCTTGAGAAATGCCTTTTCCAGTCTACACTGGTTTGACAAATCATGCACTGACATGAAAAAGTGAGCTAGTAGATAGTTCCTTTAAACTTGGATTGTCCACTATCTCCTATGACAGTGTGTTGGCCTCTCTACCAGCATGGCAAACAATGCGTGCCAACACTCTGAGGACAAGACTGTAGTCTGTCTGCTCAAGCTCCATGGTGGTCTGTTCACTGTTGTGGCCATAGACAGCATAGACCACAATCCTAGTTCCACCACAGCAACAGACTCCTCCCAGGGAACTGGGACATCACGTTTTCAGCATCCCAGTACTGAAGTGGAGGGAGCGGTCCATAGAATTCCCACCCTGGACTGTGAGACTGCAGCATCAGTGAAGAAGTCTATATCATCACTTCCTGAGTCTTATAGAATTGTCCTTCCATTGATTTTGAAGAAAATCAATGCTGCCATCCCTGATGCAAATGTTGAAATGAAAACAGACTGCCAATTGATTACGCAAGGTGATAGGAGAATCTGAAGCCACAGCGGAGAAAGGAACCACCTGAAAAGGGTCTAACACAAAGCACCGTGAGCAGATGATAGTGCCCAGGCTTCGTTTACACAACATGTCAAGGCATTTGTTGAGGTCATAGAAGACATGGGCAACCTCTTCTCAGAGGAGAGCGTAGACTTAATTAAACTGGACACTGAAGACATTGCAGACCCTTCTGTGATTGTCTCTGCTAGGGAGTTGGAGGAGCTCAAGCAGTAGCAGTACACCCCATTTAAAAGAGAGATTGCAAGAGAAAACCAAGTCATTAACAGAGCCTATCAAGCAAAATAAACTCCCCTTGTTCAGCAGACCTCCTGAGCTCTCCCCTTGTTCAGCAGACCTCCTCAAATTGGAGCTCTTCCTCTTGAAAAATGGTGGGGAATGCGATGTTTCAATATACTGAAGACTGAAAGATTTCCTTGTTTCTTAATTGATTTTAGGCTGCATGTTTATGTAAGCTGCCTTTTCAATCTTTTTGAGATGCAGAAAGAGGAGGTTACTCACCCTGTGCAGTAACTGATATTCTTCAAGATGAGCGTCCCTGTGGGTGCTCCATTTCAGGTCAAGGTGCGTCCCAGCGCCTCCTATCGGAGATTTCTACAGCAGTAGCCCTACGGACTGCGCACACGCTGTGCCTACCTCTCAAGCTGCCAGTGTTCTAATAGCGCGCGCACAGCCCGGGCTCCTCAGTTCTCTCTCTACAACGGAGTGTGTTACGAATTCCAAAGTAGAGGGGAGGAGGGCGGGTAGTGGAGCACCCACAGGGACACTCATCTCGAAGAACGTCAGTTACTGCATAGGATGAGTAACCTCCTCTTCAAGAGAGAGATTTCCCTGTGGGTGCTCCACTTCAGGTGACTGAAAAGCAGTATCCCTTAGGATGGTTGGGACTTCGGATGGGGCAAGAAGGCTGTTGACAAGTCAGATGCTGCAGTGTGGATGAGAGCGTAGTGATTAGCGAAGGTAAGGTTCAATGCCCAGGTAGCTGCCTTGCATGTATCAGACAATGGGACATTATGGAGAAAGGCCGTGGAGGTGGAGACAGCTCTTGTAGAGTGTGTCCTAATTGATGTAGGAGGTTGTATTTGCCTGAGTTGGTAACAAAGGCATATGCAGTCAGCAATCCATTTGGAAAGCCTCTGCGTAGAGATAGCATTTCCCTGTGAGCGCTGAGTAGTAGACACAAAAAGTCTGGGGGTTTTCCTAAATGATTCTGTTCTATCCAGGTAAAAGAATAATGCTCTGCAAACATCAAGAGTGTGCACTGTCGTTTCAAAGGCATTAGCGTGAGGTTTTGGGAAAAATGTTGGAAGGTGTACGGGTTCATTGAGGTGAAAGGAAGAGTGTATCTTAGGTAAAAACCTTGGATGCGTGCAGAGTGTGACCTTATTGCGGAAGAACGTGGTATACGGAGGGTCCGCCATAAATGCCCCCATTTCTCCTACTTGTCTGGCAGACATGATTGCTAATGAGGAAGGCGGTCTTCATGGATAGGTGGAGAAGGGAGTAGGTAGCCATCGGTTCAAAGGGTTTATCCATCAGGGCTTTGATGACTAGGTGTAAATCCCAAGGTGCAGGAGGCAGTTTCACATCCGGGTATAATGTCTGGATGCCCTTCAGAAACCTTTTGGTGATTGGATGGGCAAAGACCATTACCTTGTCAACCTTATGGTGGAAGGTGGTGAGGTCCATGAGGTGGACCTTAAGTGAGCTCGTAGAGAGGCCACATGTTTTAAGGTGTAACAGGTAATCTAGTATCAGTGGGAGTGAAGCAGAAACTGGAGAGGTCTGGTTTGCCAGCGCACCAAGATGTAAACCGTTTCCATTTATGCAGGTAGGTAGTGCGCATGTTGTGTGTTCTGCTGTGTAGCAAGACAGTTCATACTTGGTCCGAACACGTTAACTCCGCATTAGAGAACCATTGATCAGCGAGGCCCTCAGGTGGAGATGTTGTACATCGGGGTGAAATAGTTGTCCCGTGCGTTGTGATAGGACGTTGCTGAGTGATGGAAGGGGAATGGGAGGCTTAACCGACATGCACAGGAGAAAGGGGTACCACGGTTGTCTGGGTCACACTGGGGCTATGAGAATCATGTTGGCTCTGTCTGCTCGTATCTTCTGAATTACACTGTGCAATAGAGGCATTGGTGGGAACGCATACATGAGAGTCTTGGTCCAAGGGAGCATAAAGGCGTCCCCCCGTGAGCGTTTGCCGAGGCCTGCTCTGGAGCGGAATGTCAGGCATTTTTTGTTTGTTGCTGGGGCGAATAGATCCAGCTGAGGATAACCCCAGATCTGGAAAACGTTGGAAAGAATGGTGTAATTGAGTTCCCACTCGTGCTGTAAGGGGAACAATCGGCTGAGCTCATCTGCGGTGGTATACTGAGAACCTGGCAGGTATAAGGCGGAGATATGGATGTTGTGTTGAAGGCACCAGTTTCAAAATTTTATCGCCTCTGTGCAAAGGGAGTGTGATCGGGCTCCCCCCTGTCTGTTGACATAAAACATGCACGCGATGTTGTCGGTCATGATTCGAATTCGGCAGTTTTGAATGATGGGAAGGAAATGGAGGCAGGCATTGCGTACGGCCCGGAGCTCTAGCAAATTTATGTGAAGCCTGGTTTTTGAAGTGGCCCAGAGACCCTGAGTGGTGAGATAGCCAATTTGTGCTCCCCATCCTGTGAGGGATGTATCTGTGGTGATGGTAATTAAAGGGGGATCTTGTTGGAAGGGAATCCTGGTGCAGAGGTTGATGGGAGAGGTCCACCATAGGAGTGAGTCCTTGACTTTCTGGGGCATAGTTAGTAACATGTTTAGCCTGTGCTTGTTTGGTTTGTATACCATGGCTAGCCAACCCTGAAGGCACCGCATGTACAGGCGAGCATTCACAACCACAAATGTGCAAGGGCCATATGTCCTAAGAGCCATAGGGAGTCTCGGACTGTAGTCTGTGGGCTGGCACGTATCTGGGTAATAAGGATGCCCATTGTGTGGAATCTGTCCTGGGGGAGAGATGCAAGACTGGTGGTGGAATCAAGGTGGGCGCAGATGAAGTCGATTTGTTGGGTAGGTTGTAAGGTAGATTTGTTTTTGTTTATCTGCAGGCCCAAGGTGCGGGTTGCAAGAGTTGCGTGGTTCGCTTCCAACTGAGTGGAAGACTTGAGGAGACAATCTTCTCTTAGAGGAGAGTCTATTGATGGAGATTCTCTAGGTTTCAGTCAGGAGGAGGTGATAGAAGAGGATAAAGTATGGGCCAGATCAGACGAGAAACATTCACATAAAGAATCTGACACATCAGAAAAAGGGCAGACAAATAAGCAGTGACAGGTTTTTAAAATGCTTGTACACAAATGCTAGAAGTCTAAATAATAAGATGGGTGAACTAGAGTGCCTCGTGTTAAAGGAGGATATTGATATAATAGTATCAGGGGATAGCTGTCTTAGTCTGTATCCACAAAAACAAGGAGACCGGTGGCACCTTAAAGACCAACAGATTTATTTGAGCATAAACTTTCATGGGTAAAAACCCCACTTCTTCAGATGCAGAGAACTGGATAAATTCATGGAGGTTAAGTCCATTAATGGCCATTAGCCAGGATGGGTAAGGAATGGTGTCCCTAGTCTCTGTTTGTCAGAGGGTGGAAATGGATGGCAGGAGAGAGATCACTAAATCATTACCTGCAGCAGCATATTATTGCCTAGGCCGACAAGGCCTAAGCCTAGGGTGGCAAATTTATAATAGCCATAGGCACCGACTTTACCCGGCACCGGTGGGTGCTCATGCCCTCCCCTCCACATCTCCATCTCCCAAATCCCTGGCCCCGCCTCATCCCGTGGCAAGCTGCATTTCCCCTCCTTCCCAGGCCTGCTGCATGAAAGCGCTGGGAGGGGGGAGAAGTGGAGCGGCAGCACGCTCAGGGGAGGAGGCAGAGCGGAGGTGAGCTGGGGGTGCAGGGAGGGCTGCAGCAAGTAACCCGGGGCGGGGGGCGCAGAGGAACCGCTCTTCACCTCAGCTCACCTCCGCTCCACCGCCACCTCCTCCCCTGAGCGCACCGCCACTCCGCTTCTACTCTCTCCCTCCCAGGCTTGCTGCTCCACTTCTACTCCCTCCCTCCCAGGCTTGCTGCAGGAAACAGCTGCCGGTGGATTCAAACAATTTGAATAAAAACTAAAACAAGTTCCTATAGGACCGGGGACAGCAATTATTTCAGGGCCTGGGGGCGGCAAAATCATTAATCCACCACTGATTACCTGTTAAGTTCACTCCCTCTGGGACACCTGGCATTGGCCACTGTCGGTAGACAGGATACTGGGCTGGATGGACCTTTGGTCTGACCCAGTATGGCCATTCTTACGTTCTTCTTAATCATTCAGGTAAGGAAGTCTGAGGATTCCTTTTTTCCTGAGATCTGCTATTACAACTGCTAGCACCTTGGAGAAGACACGTTGTGTGGTGGAAAGGGAGGACCCTGTATTGGTAGTGTTGCTCTCCCACAGCAAACCTGAGGAAACATCGATGGGCAGGGTGGATAGAGACATGGAAATATGCGTCTTTGAGGTTGAGAGTTGAAAACCAATCTCCTTGCTCCAGCATCGGAATCATCATTGGGAGAGTAACCATCTGGAATTTCTGTTTCTTGACGAACTTGTTCAAACGTTGAAGATCGAGGATAGGGTGCCAACCGCCGCTTTTCTTTTCAATCAAGAAGCAGTGGAAGTAAAACCCTTTCCCTCTGTGTTGAGGAGGTACCTCCTCTATTTCTCTGAGATACAGGAAATGTTATGCACCTCCTGACAGAGCAATTGTCCGTGAGAGGGGTCCCTGAAGAGGGATGGGGTGGGAGGGTGGGTGAGAGGTAAGGAGAAGAAGCCTAACCCAATCTGATAATTTCCAGGACCCATCTGTCCGTAATGATGGCTTGCCAGTTGGCCAGGAATAGACGCAAACTGTGTCCAAAAAAAAAGCTTGGTTGGAGCTGGCACTGGAGAGGGTGCGAGGTTTTCTATACCCTTGACAAAGACGTCAAATTTGTTTATTTGGGTTAGTAGGGTGGGTCGCCGTTGTTTGTGGAGAGTGACGTTGTTGGTTCCTGGGCCTATGTCGTTGTTGTTGTTGCGTATCATACTGTCTGAAAGGTGGATGTTGCTCAAAGGTATGGTAACGCGGTCGTTGGTATGACTGATATCTATATTGTCTCTTCTTTGAGGCAGGTGTTTGGATGCCTAAGGATCAGAGAGTGGCATGGGAATCCTTCATGGAGTGAAGGACCTCACTGGTTGTAGCAGCAAAGAGCTTGTCTCCATTGAAAGGGAGATCTTCGACCGTATTCTGTATCTTCTTCAAAAAGGAGGAAGAAGCAAGCCATGAGGACTGCCGCATGACAACGGCCGTGGCTGTGGATCTGGCTGCTGTGTCCACAGCATCGAGGGCGGCTTGAAGAGCCATGTGGTAGATCAATTGGCCCTCGGACACCACTGCTTTAAATTGTTGTCGTTTATCCTCTGACACATCATCAATAAATTGCATTACCTTAGCATAATTTTTGTGGTCATATTTTGCTAAGAGCACCGCATAGTTCGCTACTCTAAATTGCGAAGTGGAAGAAGAATACACTTTGTGGCCGAAGGAGTCCAGTCTCTTGTTATCTTTGTCTGATGGAGTGGAGCAGAAGTGTTAGTATTTGTTTTACTGATTGGCCGCATCGACCACTAGCGAATTAGGTGAGGGGTGCGTAAATAGAAACTGAACCCTTAGAAGGAACAAAATCTTTTCGGTCCAATCTCTTGCTAGTGGGTGTTATTATAGCTGGGGTCTGCCAAATAGTTTTAGCAGGTTCCATAATGGCCCCATTAATTGGTAGAGCTATTTTGGAGGAGGTCGTAGCTTGCAGGATGTTGGTAAGCTCATGGTGTGTTTCAGGGACCTCCTCCCAGGTAACCTTGAGCTCTTCTGCTACTCTGTGAAACAACTCTTGAAAGTGAGCGAGTTCATCAGTAGCGGGAGGTGGTGGGGGTACCATGGCGTCTTGTGGTGTTATCACTATAGAAGAGGTGTGTGGGCAGTGTCCTCTGTAGGGGTGGTGGCCACTTCAGGTCTTATCTGGGTTTCAGTGTAAGCAGGCAGTGGGGAGGGTCTGACAGCTTTCCTCAGGGCAGCCCGCGGAAGACCTGAGTGTGGTGCAGTGTAGGTCCATGGGCCCCAGTGTGGCCATTGCCCTGGGAGAGAGGGGGCAGAATAGGTGGTCCCATCCAGGGATTGCCATACTAGTGTGAATAGCCTTGAGGATATGGAGAGCATGCTGTAATGCGTCTCCTGGTTGTAGGTAACTGGGAGAGTACTGAGAGAAAAACAACTGGTCATCATATTCCTCTTTCTCCACCCACACTTCATTGAAGGGGTTTGAAGTGGTAGGGGAGTACTGAAGGTAGGGTGCTAAAGGTCTCAGTGAGAGGCTGGTGCTGAGAAGAGGAGAGTCAGGAGCATGGGACACCCTTAAATCCTCTGGCTGTAAAAGCTGCGGTGGAGCCGAGTGACCAGGAGTCGGTGCCGGTGTAGCTGGTGGAGGCAGAGTCTCCTGGGGCATCTGCTGGTGCACCAAAGGGTGTCCCGGGGGCGCAGGCTGGCTCCGCAGAGTAAGAGCCCCTGAGGTAGCCACTGCAAGGGAGGCTGCAGACATCAGGAGGCTCATTGCTGAGAGCGGCAGCTGTAAAAGCGGCACCGGAAGATCAAAGGACGGTGCCATAGCCACCACTTGTGCTGTCGGCACCGTAACAGCTCTCGGCACCGTACTAGCAAAGGTGGCCGTAGGAGAGCTGAAAGAGGCGGGCAACTGGAAGCCCTGAGCCTTGGCACCATGTAGTGGGGCAGCCAACTCACGGTCGATGCCTGAGGTATCTGCCACGTGGAAGGTGCTGAGCAGCGGAGCCGCAGTCAGCAGAGACCGGAGAGCCAGTTTTAATTTCTTCCCCAAGGAACGACTCCTGAGGGGAGAGGAAGCTGGCCATTTTTTTGCTTTTCCTTTGCCTCTGGAGGGTGTCACAGAGGTTTGCTGGCCAGGGTCAGAGGCAGGTCTGAGGGAGTTTTCCTGGAGCAGCATTTTAAGCCTGAGCTCGCTGTCCTTGCGGGTTCGCGCTTTCAATTTGTTACTGTGGACGCATTTTGGGGGTACATGAGACTCCCCCAAACAGCGTATGCACTGTGAATGCCCGTCTGAGATGGGGATGGCATCCTTACAGGAGGCGCATCTCTCGAAGTCTGGGGAGCCAGGCATCTCCGAATCCGCGGAGGGGTTTTTTTTAAGAAATAGAAGTAACAGCTAATGTAACTTATCTAAGTAGTAATTCTAATGACAAACTATCTAACTAAACTGAGAAACAAACTACCTAGCTAGTCTCAAAGAGCACTGCTGAACTCCGTCTCTAGCCGGGGAGGGTAGCGAAGGAACTGAGGAGCCCAGGCTGTGCGCGCACTATTAGAACACTGACAGCTCGAGAGGTAGGCACAGCGCGTGCGCAGCCCGTAGGGCTACTGCTGTAGAAATCTCCGATCGAAGGTGCTGGGACGCACCTTGACTTGAAGTGGAGCACCCACAGGGACATCTCTCGAAGAAGAATACCCTGTTAAGTACAGACCGATCTGAACTATGGTTATTAGCAAAAAGAAATGTAACTTTCTGTTCATGAACAGAAACTTTGAAACTTATTGTTATATTTCTATGTAATTAATATTTTTGTAAATACTCCTTGGTGGCACGCTACAGAGCATGTTAATTCTAAATATTTTTGTATAATCTCAAGCCATCACATTTCATTGCTTTATTTTTAGGACACCTAGGACAATAGGAATATAAAAATATAAAATAAAATGCAAAAAAAAACCCAGTGGGATGTTTTAATACCATAAACCATCAGTATCTGAAAAACATTAGAAAAAATGAATTCAGAATTTAAAATGGCTGCCACGGCCAGCATGGGATGAGTTGGTGATGGCCTCATATTTGAAAATCTTTATAGGGCGTGCCTTATGACTCTGGGAAATTTCATGCTTTTATCATAAAACCCACAATTCTTTCACAAATCTGATAAGCTGTATGTGAGGTAAAAGAGTAAAATGAAGGACTAATTTATTAGACAAAGAAAAAAATGCCTCTCCCTAAAAACCCATAAAATTGAGCTCATTATAAACCTGTTGGGGTAGTTGCTGGGATTTAGCCGGTCTGTACAGAATGAAGGGTAGAGAGTATGTGGAAAACTGTCCTAAAACTTACTTTTGCACATCTCTGTTGTGATGACTGTGTGCAGAGGCAGTCCTTTTTGTATTCTTGTTCCTTATGTAAACACATTAGTAGGGTATGTATCTTGGGGCATATTGTGCCAATTTTTAGGCGAAGATTCCCCTTTGACTTCACTGAGAGTTCATTTTAAGAACTGATGGTGCGATAAAGCTTTGGTTTCTGAGAACCTGCAGTCTCTTCCACTCTTAAATTGTACTTGGGAATTTTGTAACTTTTATTTGTAGAGTTGGTCAAAATTTTTCTCAAAAAAAGATTTTTTTTGTGAAAAATGGCCTATTTTAGGAAACTAAACTTTTTGTGAGAACTTACTGGCATTATCCATTTTTTTTTTTGCTTTTTGAAAAAATATTCCCTGGCATTTTTAATCCACATATTATTTGCAATGTTATTGAAATGTTTATAAAAATCATTTTAGAAATTATTATTGAAATGACTAGTTAACTGAAAACTGTTTCCAGTAAGAAAATATGATGATCAGGAAATGAAAAATTTAGATTTTAATAAAAATTAATAATATTTTGATTAAAAACTCACAAAAAACACCATGAAAAATGATTCCATTTCAAACTCTGTGAAACAAAAACAACTTTGAAATTTCAGGGTTTTTTGTTGTTTTTTGTTTTGCTTTTGTGAATGTTTTACCCTCTTCCCAGTTATTTTGTCTAGTTATTTATTGACTTTAAATTACTTTCACATGAAATTAATAATACAGGGCATTTCTCTGGCTACACAAGGGAGACTGAGTGTTTTCCCTCCAAACACTCCCATATTTTTGTACAAATACAAAGTGTATATATAGTAGCCTGGCCTACAGCAGCAGAGCCTGGAACAGTCTGCCTCAGAAATCCATGGCCACACAAACAGGTTACTCAATTCTAGTGCTGTAACTCCCCCCAAAGACTACACAGTCCTTGTGTGTGTATTTGTGAGCCAGGAGGTAGCAGGGGATAACAGAGGGTATATCTACACTACAATTAAAGACCTGTGGCTGGCCTGTGCCTGCTGATTCAGGCTCCCAAAGCTTGGGCTAAGTCTGTGTTTAATTGAGGTGTAGACGTTTGGACTCAGGCTGGACCCTGGACTCTCGGACCCTGCGAGGTAGGAGGGTCCTAGAGCTTGGGCTGCAGCCCAAGCCCTAATGTCTACACCACAATTAACCAGCCCCTTAGCCTGAGCCCTGGGAACCTGAATCAGCTGGCACAGGCCAGCCATGGATGTTTAATTGCAGCGTAGACATACCCTGAAGGGCTGCAGATGGGCTTGGGAATCAGGAGTTGTTGAGCAGGAGAGACAGGGAGTTTCTTTGCATGGACTTTCCTAACCTCAGGCTGCTACCCACCATGACAGGCTAAGCTCCTAGAGACCAGCTCAGCCTGCTGTATGCAGCCAGCACCTTCAGCCTACCAGGCTTTGAATCCAGGCATTCCGTGCTGGATTCTGTCTTTACTACTTCAGTAGGCGCATGCTAGAACTGCATCACCTCCTTCAACACCTTACCTCTTTGTTGGCATAAACATCCACTGTTTAATTTTAAACAGTGAAGACGACATGTGTATGTACATACACAATAGACACATACCAAACGGCATAAGTAAAAATAGGCAGCACTGCTCTGTGTCAGGCATTATGCAAATAGTAGAATGTAGAACCCATTACCTCATTTTATACCATTGTTATAGCAGCATGTGTGCAACCCACAAAGCAAATTGCTGTGGGCCAGAGACGGAGATATGAGAAAGGGTAAACATTCAGGGAAGGAAGAGAGTGAATTACAGGGATAAAGCCTAGTACTTTTATACCAGAGCACTCGCTAGAGAAGATGGTTAGTAAGAGGTGACACAAATAGGATTCAGTAACTTTTCTAATATTGTTAGAACATGCAGATCAGTTTTAAGACACTATCTCATGCCCCAATTTAATTGGTTATTATCTTATAATTAACGTGGCAGCCTGGAGTCTTATTAGCTTGATCATTTTAGTATAAGGGTTGAGCTGAGAAAACCAGTTACTTACTGAATTTATGCCTGTCAGTCAAACCATTGTTGAGAGGCCTAATACATGAGAGGTTTTGTTCTGATGGAAAAGGGAGGGAAATCTAATTAAAACCAACATTAGAGTTTGCTAGGAATAACCTGGGTCATACTAATATAACAACAGGATCATCAGAACATTTTCTTCACAATGGCACATCATATAGCATTCTCCTGGTTCTAGGGATAGTTCAAAAATGTGTCAAACATTTCTAATCATTACCTCTGCTTAATCATAAGAAACGGATGATGAAAATACTGGATATCATGAATATGTTTCGCTTCATACCATAAAAATATAAGATGCACCATTATCTTCATTAATCATCTTCCTGATTTTATACATGCAGCAGGAAATCGTTCATAATAATGTCCCCAAATCACATTTAGCACATTTTTAGATTTTGGTTTCTAAGAAAATGATATCTTAAAGTTATTTGTTGGTACGTCCCTTAAACTGCTCTTGAAATCCATAGAGTTCTGTATGGCTCGAAAGCTTGTCTCTCTCACCAACAGAAGTTGGTTCAATAAAAAAATATCACCACACTCACCATTAGGGTTGCCAACTTGGTAATGGATGCTCCAGGAGGAGTGCCGGAACCTCCCCTGCCCTGCCTCTTCCCCCTGAGGCCCCACCCCTGCCCCACCTCTTCCCCCCAAAGCCCCACCGCTGCCCCACCTCTTCCTCCAAGACGCCACCCCCTCCACACCTTTTTCCCTTTCCTCCCCCGTCACTCGCTGCTTTTCCCCTTGCGCCCCCTGCCCAGGTCAGGAGGGAATCACCTGCGGAGCTGCAGCCGCCCAACACAGGTAGGAGGTAGCCCTGGCTAAGTATGGCTAGCACGGGTGATGACCCAGCACCTCCCCGTCTCCTCCGCCTGCAGTAACCCGCCTTCAGGTGTCCGGTCAGTAGATCTGACCGGACACTGTTAGGTGCCCTTTTTGACTGGACTTTCCGGTTGAAAACTGAGCACCTGGCCACCCTACCCACCACGTCTCTCTAATGTCCTGGGACTGACATGGCTACCCCTACACTGTATATTTGAAATCCATAGGCCTAATCTGACACTCAATCTTCAAACCAATGGGAATTTTCTCTCTGTGATAAACTCAGGATCAGAACCCATCTATTTTCAGAGTAGTTACTTTTCTATGTATTCTCTAAATAGGCATCCAAATTACTTTTCTGTGCAAACCATAAAATCCACAGTTCTCCTCCATGATGGTTTTATCTGTCGCACGTCCCTATCAGAGCCCATTTCCTCAATTGTATGCCTCTCACAATCAAAAGTTTGTGCTGCAGCCACCTCACGGTGCCTAAAGAGAATGGGCGTACTCAGAACCAGTCTACGCTTCTCTTTAGAGAGACCGAAGAGTTGCTACTGAGTGACACAAAGCTTTTCCTTCCACCTCATGGGGTGAGCAAGCTGTGCCTGCAGTGCTCAGTCTGGGGAGCAAGGGAACCAACATGAGTCTCACACAGCAACGCAGAGGTCAGAGCGTCACCACAGAGGCCACAGAAGACGTGTCTTACACTTTCATCCTCCCATAGATTAATCAATATGCAAGGTTAAACAGTAAGAAATAAGGCTGTGAAAGATCAAAGGGGTTTCATTAGCAATTTAGAGCCAAGTGCTCCAAATTCTTCAGTAAATCCCCAGCCCAACAAAGCACTTAAGCATATGCTTAAGTTTAAACATGTAAATAATGCCTTTCACATCAGTGGGATTATTCACATGCTTAAGTGCTTTGCTGGATCACCACTTATGTTCACCCATGCTCATGTTAAAAAAGGAGTGCAATGGGTGCCTAAAAGGAGCCTAACTCCTGATCTGTGGACTGTTGGAGATGTTCTCTATTTAACTGTGGCAGAAAGGACAGTACAAATGCCATGCATCTGGAGTGAGATGTAAGCCAAAAAATGGAGGAGGTTTAGGGAAATGTATGCTGAACACTGAACTTACAGGCAAGCTCATCTACACTGCCTCCAAAATGCAGCAGAACCACGGACACTATTTGTTCTTAATGTATTCCATCTACAGCTGGAATAAGTCAGCACCATGTTCTTGATTTACTTTTCCCTGGCTGGTTTGGCAGAGGAGAAGTTTGATGCCTACCTCGGCTGGTGCCTAGAGTCAAGGGAAGATAGATAGGACCCCCATTCTGATCCATATTGGTCAGGAGGCCTTGATTTAATCCTGGATCAGGGAAGCTCTAGCTCTCTTCAGCTCTAGGTAGGTGAAAGACCAGTCTGTGGATGTTCCTTTGCCACATCCAGGAGATCCAGTAACTCATGGATTCCACTGCTTACCAGCCAGAAAACAGCTGTGTTATACTGTCTACATTTTGGCAGGGTGTTCTGTCGGTAGGAGAATTTGGCCTATATTCTGTGACTTCCTGTTTCTGGATAGAACAATATAATACTTGGAATCAGTCAGAGTTTGTTTTAGTTTGTTCACTTCCTTGGGTGGTTTAGGGCCAATTTTTCAGATCTTACCTAGTTGTGCATTTGTGCACACAGAAATGTGTTATTTTGTGTGTGCACTATGGTTAGATATTGATACATTCCTATTTATGTACTTGCAGGCTAGACAGATTACCATCTCGCCACGTACACACACAAATCCCAATTTGTACATTAGCATACAATCCAACTTTGCACAAACAAAGTAGGTACATATTTGCACCTGTGCTAATCAAATCCTTAACACATCATATATTTGATTTATCCCCACTGAAATCTGGACGGTCCCCTGGGTATTTGTCTATGGGACCAGCCCCGCATGGATCCAAGAAGGGATCATGTTGTCATTAATGTCCTTGAGTAAACAGGGATTTTCATTATAGATTAAATAAAATCACACAGTACACTATTGTGTATTCAAGCAAAAGGGACGTGCGCCTTAAAAAGGGGATGGCTCTGACTAATTCTAACCTTAGTAGCACCCTGCACTTTACTTCCTAATTGCTTCAGCTTTACAAGTTATACGCTTTGTGAACCTTGCCCTTAAATCACTGTTGCTTGTGGCAACATTTATTACCAGTATTCATTGTGTTCTAACTCTAATTTTGTTCAATTCGACATATAATCAAGTGACATTTAGGACCTTGGAGATACTCTGCTGACTGTACATCCTGTTGGGTAGCATCCTCTAGCCTTTGTCCTCTATTGTAACAAATATATTGTCAGCAGTGCTGACCAGTAGGAAGCTCTATACTTTATTTGTCTACAGAGGTTAACTTGAAGGGCACCTGCAACTCTCAAATGGGTGTTGCCTCCAGACTTCATGGTATTACAGTTTCCGGGAGGAGTGCAGAGCCTGCATATAACTGACTCAGTGTGTGAGTGAGAAGCAGCTGGTGCACTGTAGCCCTGCTTTCTTTATGGTGCCAGGCTATGTCAGAGCAAGGTGTTCAAGAGAGACTGGGGTTTCAGGAGGGAGCCTCTTTTGGGGGATTTAGACTTGGTTATACTCCTGCCGCTTGAAATTCTTTTGTGAGGGCTACTGAAGAGACTTTTCACAGCAGGAGGCCAAGAGGAAGGTACAGCTGCCAATCCCAGTGCTGTTTATTAACTGCTGCTTTTAGCCACCACTGTCAAGATGCAGCTTCTTTTACTCTAGCATTATTGTGCAAGAGACACTTCATTTGTTCATGTTGTCCTATTTTAAGTGCTCACTCTGAATTCATAAGGCCAGATTCTGCCACATTTACACTGAGTAGGGACTTACTCCACAAGAAGCCCCACTAAATCAATACGACTATTTACAGAATAAGGTACAACATGACAAATGCTAGCAGAGTATGGCCAATACAAATACATTCTACCTAAATAAAAATAATAGAAATGTTGACCTTCTCATGCACGGGCAGTTCAGAGCAGTTAGTGTATAGGGGCCAAATTCTGTTCTCAGTTTCACCAGTGTATGTCACAGTCATTCTGCTGAACTCAGAGTAGAATTGTAATTGAAAACAGCCTTTGGACCAGGAAAAGGTTTTAAAGTGAATAGAGTTGCTGATGAAAGGTGCTGGGCTGACAGCCCTGGAGTGTGAAGTTCTTTGTTTATCCAAAGACACTGATAGCACATTGCCCTGCAGGGATCACCCCCACTCAGGAGGAAAGGCTAGTACGGCCTCTAGGTCTATTCAGTCCTCCCTGATGGAACTGCCACCCAAGAGGGTGCACCACCAACTGTGGTGTTAGCTCTGTGATGTGGGTCTTTGCCCGACAGGGAACAGACTCAGACTACCAGCTCTTTTTACTGTACCAAGAGGTTAAAAGAAAAAGCATGGATTTCCCCTGTGAACATAAATTGTTTCTAAAATAGAGACTCTAAAATCCATCAGCTATAAAATGGTGTCAAAAATGCCTATATTTAAACGTACAACACTGAGGGCCAAACCCTGCTCTCATTCACACCCATACAAGTCCACTGGAGTCACCATTGCAATTACGCAACCAAAAGGAAGTCAATAGGTTGCATGGGTGTAACTGACAGCGGAATTTGGCTGTAAGTGTCTTACTGAGTTCAATGTGAAGTATGCTCAGATCAAGTCCCTACAATCAGGGTCTTAGAAAACAGCTTAGTTCAGTATTGCCATGTTGGTAAAATGATTGGTAATCATTATAAGTGAAATCAGTGAAGGCTTTTTGTACGACTAAAACGTAAAATACTTACCACTGTGACATACTGGTTGGTGTGTCTTGATCTAGGATTCTTCTCAGGGAGAGCAGGAGATGTGCACTGGGAAGGAGGTTTAGAGCCAGGATTTGAAGCACCTTCATCCAAGAATGTCTCTGTAGAGAGCTGGGACAATCCAGGATGAACAGAGCAACTAAAACCACTCACACTTTCACCCGAAGTGCACTGGGATGATTCTGAACTCTCTGTGACTATAAACAGGAAGAAAGCATGCAAAGTTAGACTCTGTCTAGGCCTGTAGTCCAACAGTCTTACACATTTAAAGACACTATATCTTCCAGTGTCTAATATTTTAGGACTCTACTGATCCAAACTGAACACTACACTCTGAGTGTGGCCTAACCAGTTCTTTATAAAGTGATAGACAATCTCCTTAGATGTATATACCCTTTTTGATTAAAGCCACCATCCTAATAACCTTCTCCATCATTGGACTGAGGGGGCACGCACACACACAGACACACACAAAAAGCTTAGAAGAAGGCTAAGATTTCCTAGCCCTAAGGAGCTAGGCCTAAGGAGTAATGCAGTGATGTGGGAGTCAGTGTCACCATTGTTTCCCTTATTTGGTTCATGTATTTAAAGAGTTCTGAAAATAAAAAGTTTAAGATAACCACTTGCAGAGGCACTACTTGTACATCCTACCCTGGGCGACAGCGATGGCTCTAGAGAGCAGCAAGAGCTGTCATGGTTGTTGCTACCTAAAACTAGAAATGTGATAAATTTGAGGGACTAAAAGTACTGCTTAAGACATAAATCACAAAGCTCTAACATATTGTACCTCTACGCATCTGGGTGTGTCAATCCATCGAGATACACATCAGAACCAGAACAACCTGCCATGTCCAAAATCCTTACAAATCCCTTCTAATCCAGATGCTGAAATTCACTCACTCATTGAAGGCTGACTGCCAGTTTCCTGCTCCAGTTCATCTTCCTCAATGCAGGTTCTAATATCATATGACCAGTGGTAGAAGGGTGGTCCTAATAAGCCTGGATGAGGTGGGCTGGAATACACATGCAGGTTCAGTGATCCCAAAATGGAAGAAGAGGACTGGCTGCTTGAGGAAGATGTGCTACTGTTTGAGATAGTGGAATGCGGCCTTTTAAATGGAGTGGAGTGGTCAAATGAAGACACGGCTACTGATGCTCGAGATCTTGATTCTACAAGCAAACAAGAACCTTTGATCATTGGAAGGGAACAAGGTGAATGAGGGGAAAATGCTATTTTGAACAAGAAATAAAACAGGATTGGCTAGCTCAATAATCTTCTACTACTTGAATTAAAATGTTATCGAACTGAGGTTAGGAAAGTCCATTTGTTCAGCCCGCAGCTGCCCCCGTGCTCTCCAGATTTTCTGACAAGGAGAGATTGAATACAGTTGGAGGTCTGTATTGCTGAATTTCCATGATCTTAACAACAGAAATAAGATACTAAATCTACTACACCGATACAAAAGTAAGATCAATTCTTTGCGGAAATATGTTACAATCAACTTAAAAAAAAAAAAAAGTGTGAAACAATTAAGGAAGAAAATCGTCCAAGTAGACTGGCAAGTGGGAAGGCAGAACAGCAACATAATGTGAGTAGTAGACAGTACCTGTTCCCTTCATGATGTAATCTATTGCTCGGTCGCTTATGGCTGCTTCACTGGGCTTGATATCCATGAAAGGTTTATTGCCTATTCCCATTGACACCATTTCTTGCATTCTGAGTTCTAAAGTGGGGAAATGCACACATGTAAAATATCAGCCACTCCTTTGATGTTTTAATTATGCTGCTATGGGAGAACGAAAATATTTCCCTCTTTCCAGTACCCTCGGCAGTAGCTTACTGACCCCCTACAGGAGAGAAAAGCATTTATCAGCTGCAAACACTCTAGCTCTGGAGCCAGCCAGACACTGGTAACTTGAGCGGGTCAGACTTAATTTTTTGTAAAGTAACTAGAGAGTTGTAAAGGAAACTAGAGGATTGTAAAGGATGGTTCCATCTCCTCTGGTGCTCTCTCTCAGACACATTTCATTATTATTATTGAATCTTTTTAACAGTAGGTGTTTTTTTTTCCTAATGGCAAAGTGAGATTTGTTTTCCAACCATCCTCAAACATTACAGAATAATTCTTTAGAGGGAAAATGGGATGATCATTGTTTTCATCACCATTGAACACGACTCAGTTTCAGAACATCCCCAGTCACCACACCAGTCAAATACACTGCAATTCAAAGCAGAGTTCATAACTTCACTCCTACTGAAAATATAGCCATGGAACTGGCATGTCATTTATGTCTAGCACAAATCACCAAGCCTATTGCCACCAGGGCACCATATTAGGAAGTTAACTTTAGTGTCAGGACTGTTTTACACAGTAATTTGAGGCTAGCAGTACAAATATCTTCCCACCCTTAACTTAAGGTTCTTGGCAGAGAATCTACCCTTATTAAACTTTTTCTTCTGTTAAGGATGGATGGTTGCTTGTGCCAAGGATGGAGACTACCAGAGCTGCATGAATATTATGGTACTGTTTTATTATGCATGCAACTCAATTAGGGTGGCATGCTCCCCTCTCTGGGCCTGACCAGTCCCTGCTCTCTCTGAGGCAGTTTACCCACCAACGGGAGTTTGGAAAGAACAGTCCGTGTGATTGGAGGAGATCAGGGACTGTGATTGCGCAAATTAAAGAGGACATGGAAGGCTTCTTGCACACTCCCCCTCTTTATGCTCTTGCTCAGCAGCTGGACACAATTTAACTCTTAGGGGGCTAATAGTGTCTTTTAGGGCTGCATTTCAAATCCTGCTCATGTAAGTAGCAACTAAAAGCCATTCATTACTATCTTAGGGCTGTTCAGTGACATACGTGAAAAGAGTTAGTGAAGTCTCACTCCTGGTCCACGCAGAAACCAGCTACCATTACAAACACCTCAATTGCGGTTAGCACTAATTGGGAGCCTTGTTTGTATTCCCAACATGGGTGCTCCCTCAGGACAGGGCTGAGGCATATTGTAGGGGAACAAGCTTTGCTGCTGTCCATGATGCACTCAAGCAAAACCTGGGCTTCCAGGGCTGGCTGGCACCTTTCACGAGCTCTAAATTAGCTTGAAAAAGCTTGAATCTAAAAACAACAACTCAGGCTATGGATACACTACAGAGCTTACAGTGGTGCACTTATGCTGCTGTACCACTGCTAGTGCAGACGCTTTAAGCCGACAGGAGAGAGCTCTGCTGTAGCTATGTCGGTGGGAGAACCTCTCCCGCCGACATAGTGCTCTCCACATTGGCGCTTAGGTCAGTGTAACTTACGATGCTCGGGGGAGGCGGGGTGGCTTATCCACACCCCTGACTGATGTAAGCTGCAGTGTGTACAAAGCCACAGTCTTAAAGAGAGTGGAACAGAAACACAAGTTTTCCTAAACTCAATTTCATCGCAGGGGGAAGGGTCAGGCCCTCCAACACATAGAGGCCTCAGGAATTATGCACATCAGCCCTCCTTTCTCAGTGGCTTTACTTCTCGCACTCAGTGATCTCTCTCAGGCCTTTGCTTCCAATTCCCTAGAGATTATCCTGATGATGTAAAACAAATGCCTTGCTGCAGAGAGGCTCAGTTTGTCCAAAGCTTTCAATGTGCACAGATATTTTCCCATTCTTCTAGGGCTTAAATTCAGCTGGAGCCATCTGGAGTAGAGTGCCAGTAAATATTTTTAAACCCACAAGGAGCCCTGGCACCCCAGTGCCCACCCTCAGGACTGAAGTCCTAGGCCCTGGTGCCTCCCGTGGGGCTGAATTCCCGAGCCCTGGCGTGCCCTGAGCCTTGGCACACATACATTCCATGACCCCCCTCCCCGCAGGTGAAGCCCAGAGCCTTGCAGCTCCACAGGGCAGAAGCCCCTAGCCCACCACGCAGGGCAGAAGGCCAGAGGCACTCCCTGCCTGCTGGGCCCTGGAGGTTTTATAGCATATTGGGGGGATTGGGGTGGGAGGCTCTGCAAAATAATCTATGAGAATTTAAGCCCTGCTTTCTTCTAAATAGCTTAGGTGTCATTAACTGACCCCAGGTCTGCAGTAAAAATGGACGTATTGTTTCTCTAATAATTGTGGGTTAAAGCGCACACAGCTCAACGGAAGGGGGGTAGGCACTGGCTGGTACATCAAGGTTTTAGTCTGGTAGCAGAGTTTCTCAAACAGGCTGGGAACCATTCTTCTAAAAACCCATTAAGGTAATGAAAAGAATCTGAGAATACAGTTAATCACCATTAATCAGCCACATGATCTTTGATGGGATATTTACAAAACAACAGAGCCAAATTGAAGCTGACCATACACATATACAGCATCCTTAATAACAAAAATAAAGAGGTACAAGAATCTTTCCATCTTATAAGAACTTAGAAATATCCAAATTCTTAAGAAGACACTGTTGCTACAAGTACTCTTCAGAAGGAAAAAAGGTCCTAAAGCTCCAGCATTAATTCATGGAAGCCCAGATGGATTTAGAATAAATATGCCATGTCCCTCCTCCTTTGTTCATATCTATTCCTTTCATGTCAGTTCTGAGTTTACTGTCGCTTTCTGTGCTACTTCTCTTTTGGTGTGAATTAGGAATTTCTGAGGGGAATTCTGAAGTGTTTGGCTAGAGAAGAACAAAGGAAAAGGATTTAAAAAGAGAACAGCATTAAAGTGGCTGAGTTAAAGCTTCAAATCGACCGGCTAGTATGTGTTAAAGTCGACACGTTAGTATCTCCCCAGAAATGCTTACCACCAAATAGGATTCTGCCCCAAAGTTACTATTTTCTAATTTTCTTTTTTCTGAGTTGTGTATTTAACTGCTAAATTTAAAGTAACCTGAAAAGGGGGGGGGAGGGGAAATCATCCCCTTTTCTTCATTATGTTGTACTGTATAAAGAAAGCCTAAAAGGTAAGAACTTTTTGTTTCCCTTTTTGTTGTTTTTCTTTCCTTCCCTTTCTGTTTGATTTTTACATTAGAAATGTTTACCCTATTTTTCCGTCTACGGATGACTGCAAAATGGTAGGAATATGACATTAGAGATACCATAACTATGTCTACCATAACTACTTATGCTAAACAATCTGTTCAACCATGTACTCAGAGTGTCACAGCTAAATACATTTCCCAGACCCGAAGGAGAGCTCTGTCAAAGCTTGAAAGCGTCTCTCACCCACAGAAGTTGGTCCAAAAAAGGTATTGGTTAAAGATTTAATTTGTCCTTCAAATAAGGGCTGAGAAAGCTCACAATTCACATCTGGAGCTTCTGAAGAGTCCTGTAACAAAACCAGAAAAGACCAGAGCTCCCTGTACTGATATTTCTAACATTAAAATGAACGAGGAGAGCTCTTTACCACCCTGCATGTTTGATGAACAAAACAAAAAGGTCTTACTCATGCCCCTTAAAACAAAACCAAACCAAGAAAGGACAGCAATCCAATTTTTTTTCTTCTGGAGCTCACTTTTAAGCACTATTAGCTGCACTTGTAACAAGCAGTGCTACATACTGTGGCAAGACTGAAAACCAAGTGTGTATTCCACATAGGTTTCCCAGGGGGGATATGTTCCATTCTTACCACCATTAAGCGTATACAGTATAGTTGTAGCGGTATTGGTCCCAGGATAGTAGAGAGACAAGGTGGGTGAGGTAATATCTTTTACTGGACCAATTTCAGTTGGTGAGAGAGACAAGCTTTCGACCTACACAGAGCTCTCCTTCAGGGCTGGGAAAGGAACCTCCCCCCCCCCCCCCAGCATCACAGCAAAATGCAAGGTGGAATAGATTGTTCTGAGGGACCATTCAAGATAGAGAGGCCTGTTAACACCTCTGCAGTCATATGACAAAAAGAGGAGTTAGTGGGTTACAGATCGTTGTAATAAGCAATAAAAAATCCAGTGTTTAAAAACTAGGTTTGCCCACAGTGTTAGCAACATATCTAAAGGGTCCTCACAAAGCTTGCTAATTGTAGAGAGACAACTTTATTGTGCTGTAATTGTTTTAGGAGTGCTGTTTGCAGAAGCTGTTTTCCGGTTGCTTTTTTAAAATTGAAGTCTTTAGGTAACCCTTTTATGTCTGCAGTCACCAATGTGATTGTTTGACTTGCCTTTATAGAACTACAAGAAGTAGACTGCTAAACCTTTCACTCTCTTTCTGAATTAAATAGTTGGTATACCTCGGTTTCTCAGAGCTTGTCTCCAAAGAATCCTTCCTATGATACTGGTCCAAGCAATTTTAACTTCTGTTGAGTTGGCTTGAAGGATGTATGTGTCCTGGGATTTCCTCCTCCTTCTAAACCAGATTTCAAACCGTAGACCACTGTCTCCAACATTCTCTGTCATCCCAATCTCAGCCGTCTAAAATCATATTAAAAAAGCACACATTCAACTGCATGGAAACATTTATAACAAACTGATGAAGTGAAATTCTTTGCATTGCTCATTCTATGATGGTAGAAAAATGTCTTCACCTTGATTCCTTGGTAGTACAACTGTACACAAAGCTGTAAATATTTCTGCTTGAATTTTCAATATCCCAAGAGTCAGCACTCTAGATTCCCCATGTGATCTCTCTGTAAGGGCATGTCTACACTACGGAATAAGGTCGAATTTATAGAAGTCGTTTTTTTAGAAATCAGTTTTATATATTCGAGTGTGTGTGTCCCCACAGAAAATGCTCTAAGTGCATTAACTCGGTGGAGTGCTTCCACAGTACCGAGGCTAGAGTCGACTTCCGGAGCGTTGCACTGTGGGTAGCTATCCCACAGTTCCCGCAGTCTCCGCTGCCCATTGGAATTCTGGGTTGAGATCCCAATGCCTGATGGGGCTAAAACATTGTTGCGGGCGGTTCTGGGTACACATCGTCAGGCCCCCCTTCCCTCCCTCCGTGAAAGGAAGGGCCGACAATCGTTTTGCGCCTTTTTTCCTGAATTACCTGTGCAGACACCATACCACGGCAAGCATGGAGCCCGCTCAGGTAACCGTCACCGTATGTCTCCTGGGTGCTGGCAGACGCGGTACGGCATTGCTACACAGTAGCAGCAACCCATTGCCTTCTGGCAGCAGACGGTGCAATACGACTGGTAGCCGTCCTCGTCGTGTCCAAGGTGCTCCTGGCCACGTCGTCTGGGAGCGCCTGGGCAGACATGGGCGCAGGGACTAAATTTGGAGTGACTTGACCAGGTCATTCTCTTTAGTCCTGCAGTCAGTCCTATTGAACTGTCTTATGGTGAGCAGGCAAGAGATAAGGATGGCTAGCAGTCGTACTGTACCATCTTCTGCCGAGCAGCCATGAGATGTGGATGGCATGCAGTCCTTCTGCACCGTCTGCTGCCAGCCAAAGATGTAAAAGATAGATGGAGTGGATCAAAACAAGAAATAGACCAGACTTGTTTTGTACTCATTTTCTTCCCCCCCTCCCCTGTCTAGGGGACTCATTCCTCTAGGTCACACTGCAGTCACTCACAGAGAAGGTGCAGCGAGGTAAATCTAGCCATGTATCAATCAGAGGCCAGGCTAACCTCCTTGTTCCAATAAGAACAATAACTTAGGTGCACCATTTCTTATTGGAACCCTCCGTGAAGTCCTGCCTGAAATACTCCTTGATGTAAAGCCACCCCCTTTGTTGATTTTAGCTTCCTGAAGCCAACCCTGTAAGCCGTGTCCTCAGTCGCCCCTCCCTGCGTCAGAGCAACGGCAAACAATCGTGCATCTGAGTTGAGAGTGCTGTCCAGAGCGGTCACAATGGAGCACTCTGGGATAGCTCCCGGAGGCCAATACCATCGAATTGTGTCCACAGTACCCCAAATTCGAGCCAGCAAGGCCGATTTAAGCACTAATCCACTTGTCAGGGGTGGAGTAAGGAAATCGATTTTAAGAGCCCTTTAAGTCGAAATAAAGGGCTTCATCGTGTGGACGGGTGCAGGTTTACATCGATTTAATGCTGCTAAATTCGACCTAAAGTCCTAGTGTAGACCACGGCTAAGAGCAGCATGGAGCTGGCAGTGTTAATCTCTAGGAGAAGCACAGCATCCTCAAAAGTTCAGAGAACTGCAGTGAATTAAGTTGAAGCTGAATACCTGGGGGCAGATCTTCAGCTAGTGGATGCTGTCACAGTTCAACTTATACCAGCTGAGGATCTGCCCCTTAGTCTAGTATGCAGGGTGAATGCTCTATATATTGCCTCAGTTCAACAACACAGATCAGCATATACTTAAAAAGTTAAGCACATGCTTTGGTGAATCAGGATTTTGCATATATCTGGTGTTGCCAACGAGGGTAGTTGCAAACCCTGGCTTCACACACATACACCTCTCAAGACTGAGAGGTACAAATCTGTAGTCAGCATGGTGGCCGAGAGGTCATAACTACATATCAGGCGTTTCTTCTTGTAATGAAAGAAATGTTAAAAATAATTATTTCTACAAGAAACACCTAATTTCCCATGAGTCCTCTCCAGCAAGACAAACATGCACTTATGATACAGTGTATATACACACAGACATGTTTTGCTCATTTTACTCATAGGTTTCTCAAAACGAAAAGGAGTACTTGTGGCACCTTGATTATCATACACATTGTAAGGAGAGTGATCACTTTAGATAAGCTATTACCAACAGGAGAGTGGGGTGAGGGGAAGTATTTTTTCATGCTGTGTGTGTATAAAAAGATCTTCTATACTTTCCACAGTATGCATCCGATGAAGTGAGCTGTAGCTCACAAAAGCTTATGCTCAAATAAATTGGTCAGTCTCTAAGGTGCCACAAGTACTCCTTTTCTTTTTGCGAATACAGACTAACACGGCTGTTACTCTGAAACTGATCAGTTTCTGTCTCTCTCATTTCTTCCAACACATACAAACTACTTGAAATGTAACATGCAATGGAACTGTGATCCGTCACCTGCCATTGTCAAACAGATGGGGTTCCTGTCCATGCAGAATACTAAGCAGATGGCAGGAGGCATGCTGCATTGTACATGCTATCCAAAACATTACAGCAGGATTACATTTACCTTGAATGACTGTTTGTACATATAGATGTCATATCCCCCATCAATCTTTTTTGTTTTGCTAAACAAGATGAGGTCTTCAAAAAGGAAGACATGTCTCAAATACTTCTTTCTTCCACAGCAAACAATAAACTCATCTTGACATCTCAGCTGTCCTTGTTCCTTCAGATTGACCTGATTGGAGAAAATGACAATGCTACTAAAGATAAGGGAAGGCTGGGCTGATTTTGTGCAGTCCAAGGAAGAATGGGGGAAGGGCATTATGTCACATAGATTGTATGCTCTTTGGGCCACGGACCGTCTTCTTGCTCTATATTTGTACAGCGCCTGGCACAAGGGGTCCTGGTCCACGACTAGGGCTCCTAGGCGCTACAGCATATATATAATAAAATAAAATAATCTGCCTCTTAACAACTTTCCGTCTTTGAATGAAAACTGCAGCAGCAAAGCCAAGGGGATATTTGAAAAATAAAGGAAGGATTGAAAAATGCTTACATCACACCCTCTAATGGCATCCATAGCAAGTAAGTCATTTCCATGGCGAAGCTGGAATTTCACCATTTCTTCAGCTGCCCTGAGATCATTGAGCTCCTGCTCCTGGGTCTTAGTGCACTCTTTGATCATATCTTTTAGAAGAAGAGCATATTTGCTCATTCTTTGAATAGGCTTCAGCAGATAGGAAGCCAGATCCATCTTATCACACAAATCCTGTTGTTTATTCTGTGGGAATATTAAAGGAATGTATAAACAATATTTGATATACTGCATAAAAGTACACACAGCAGTGAGCGGTGTTCACACAATTCACATTAAATAAGAAGCTGGATAGTAATTACTTTAAAGAATGCATTTCCATGGCTTGTAAGCAAAGCATCCGATTGTGGTTTGTTCTTGCTGTATAACGCATACATTCCAAACTGTTCTTCCTGAAAAAGTATAGGAAAAGGTGTTATTCCTTGTTATTTTCTGTTTCTCCAGCAATCAATTCCTTCTCCATTTAGCATCAGACAGTTTTGTACAGAAATCACGTACAGATTATAACACCCTCCTCCCCCCACAATGGATGCATTCCAATCCAAAGCTGCAGGAGGTGCTATAATCGAGACACACTTCGGCAATGGACATCCAAGGATCATTCATTTAGGAGATTTAGTTCTCTATAATTTACAGCTCTTCCAGATCGAACAATTTGCAAAATTCATCTCTTTCAACTATCTGTCTATTGTAGATATTTCTAGAGCACCTTTCATGACAGTATCTAAATGCTCAATCAGCCAGGCTGACTTTAAACAATATTGGCAACTCATGTGAGTTGACCCAATGACTTTGTCAGGATCATTCATGTGAGTAAGGGCTGCTCACATGAGAAAGTGTTTCCTGCTGTATGCTAGAGTTAATTTAAACCCTTTAAAAATTGTAAGGACCTCCACTTGGTGGGGTCACAAAGGTACGTAGGCACCTAAATCCCAGTTTTAGGCTCCACTGCGATTCCCCAAACTCCCACCAAACCCTGTAGGTGCTTAAAGTCATTTGGTGTCTAAATTTTCAGGTTAAAAGTTCCCTCAGTGCTCAAGTTTCTTCCTCTGGGCATGCGCACTGCTGCCTCCCTCTAGGTGTCCGAGCACTTTTCTCCCATCTATGCCCCAGAGCAATTCGCGAATTGCAGAAGACAGGAGCTGGCTTGCCTAATTCGCATGCAGCACCTGATCTGATACGTGTGCTCAAAGGCTGCCTACCAGATCGGGTCCCATTCCAAATCTAGCTGGAGGAGATGGTGATGGCAGTTACCACCTTATAACTTTTAGCGCAGGGGTTAGAGCACTTGCCTGAGATGTGGACCCATGTTCAATTCCCGCCCCCCCCCGAGGGGGAGAAAGGATTTGAACAGAAGTCTCCTGCCTCTCAGGCAAGTGCTCTAACCACTGAGCTAAAAGTTATAAGGTGGGTTAGCACCTCCTCCTCTGGCCGTTTGCCTGAAGCTAGGCAGGCACCTAAGGGAACGTCTACACTGCATTTTAAAACTTGCAGCAACGAATCTCAGCGCCTGGGGCTTCAGACTCGGGCTTGTGGTGCCACACTAAAAACAGCTGGCTAGACCTTCAGGATTGAGCTCTGAAGCTGGGGCAGTGGGTTGGGCTTCAGAGCCTGAGCGCCAGCACAAGCCACAGCATCTAAACTGCTATTTTTAGTGCCGGAGCACAAGCCCTGCAAGCCCAAGACTGAAGATGCTCTGGAACTCGCTGCCGTGAGATTTAAAATATAGTGTAGACGTACCCATACTCATTCTCAAAAGAAATACTCTAGGTGCCCAAGGCACCTGACTCCCATTCATGAATTGCTAGCAGAAATAGGCACCTCCTTGAGACCCTGACTTAGGTGCCTATCTCCATGAGAGGGGCAGGGCATAGGACACACTCGTGTTCTCAGCATCTCCCATTGGCTAACTTAGGTGGCTCCTTATCTAGTGTGCTGGCCTTTGTGAATAGCAGTGTTGTTCCTGAGATTTTCTAGGTGCCTAAAAGTTATGCACTATGATGCTCAGTGTTGCACCACCTCAGTCCCTATGTGAATCTGGGCTTCAGGTCCCAGTGCTGAGTGCGGTATAGATCGATATCTAGATAGCATTGTGCCCAGTCTAGTCTTTAGGACAGAATGAAATCTTCTCCAATAACTGAATGGTATTAAAGCATACGAAAAGATTCCCTTTTAAATTCCCTGGACATGAGGGAAGCTTCCCAATTCATTGGAAGTTATAAAAAGATCAGGCGAGATCACTATTTTCCCATTGCCTCGGAACACTGAAATAAACAATCTTTTTCACTTCGTATGTTTGTTTTCCTTCTTATTAAACAAATTATCTTCTTCCTTCCTTTAAACTAACATTACCTAAACAAATCATCTAAGGATAAACAAACAGATCTTCCCCTCATAATACAATCCAAGCAAGCAACCAATAAGTAAAATGTTGGTTTTCTTTTCTAAGAAAAAATAAACCTAGATTATTAGCCAGCCTCTAATTTTTGCCTGATATTGTAGAATAGTTCTTCAGATAGCTTTGTGTTGATACAATACAGTAGTTATAAAAATACAGCACAATTGTGTTTCCCCCACTTTATCCATCGAATAATAAAGGAATTCAGTTATAAATAATCAGGTTCTATAATATGTTCTCAGGCAAAATTCCTGTCAAAAGAAGATCAATTTTTCAGTTTTCCAGGTTTCTTCCTCCTCTTTTTTCTGTTTCTCCATCTTTCCCTTTTTTCCATTTTGACACTGAAAAAGGGGGGGAGAGGGGTAAAAAAAAAAAGCCGAAGGCAGGTAAAATAAGTTTGAGTTTGAAAACAAAAAACATCTTTGGTTTTAGCTTTTCATTTTTTCTTAAAAAATGACAGAAAATTTTGAAAAAATGCCTCATGAATATACTTATTTTTTGATAAAAACCCCATCAATGAAAGGCTGTCCTTTGTTCTAATCTCTACAAGGGTCTGCCTCCTTTTATTTTGTTATTCCTAGTATGAGAACAGGATAATGAAGAGAAAATGCGGAGGCCTATATGAGCTGGAGACAGTTTGATCCCTGAAATCCTCTGCTGGAGCCCACAGAATTAGAAGAACAATATAAGCCTCTCTATCTCCTGCAACAGCTAACATATAAGGTGGCAGCCCCAGCAATAAAGAAACTATATGAAGTTTAGGGTTATAACTCCCACTCCAGGATTCCCTGCATTACTCCCTCAAGTGTAATTCTCAAGAACCTGGGGAGCAAGGGCAGGTCCCCTTCCCCTGGGCTTGGTGATGGCTCACAAGCAGATTAACAGAGTATGAGTGAAAACTGCCAGTTAGTTGAGTGGTGGGACTGGCAAGAGCGAAGAGGCTTGTTTTTCATCCAAGTACTGGAACACAGCCCAAAACCACTACTCAGCTGAACAGCGGGACATATGAATCAAAGACAATCTGATGCTGCTGAGTATCAGCTACAGGCAGAAGAACATGTCCTGGTTCCCTTGTGCCTACACTCACGAAACAACGAGCACGCTGGGAGAGTCATTTGGAAGGGCAGTGCTACAAAACACTCTTGCCCAACTTCTCCAACAAACCAACCACATTGTAAGTGGCACACTGGTATTTGCTCCCTTCAGACAACCCAGGAGAACAAACAAACAAGCTCTTCATGTGCAGGCCGGATATCTGGCAAACACAGGATATGGGCCGAAGGGAACGGTACAGCATATGCTCAAGGATGAAGACGGGAGCGGGAGAAACAGGAAAAGAGCAACTTCTTGTGTGTCACCAGACTGAGAAAAGACTGACCTGGTTATTGAAGTTGCCTCACCCATCCAACCCTACACACACACAGAATCAACAAAGCTATCACTTTCCTCCACAAAGGGAAAGAAAACTCAGATCTCAGCCCAAGGAACTATCATTCAAATTGGCCACCCTGCTATGGCCCAGAACTTTCAAAGGGGTCTGAGACATCAGTAAACAACTACCACTTTCATACTAATGGTGTCTAGTAATGAGCACTAAAGCACTAAATCTCCCTCTCTTTCACCCAGGCCTTGAGCAGAAAATGGCACTATGTGCAAAATGCAGCCTGAAAGAATCTGAGTCCAGGGCACTGTCTTCTAGAGCAGAGAATAGATCACCACAGCAAATTTCTTTCTTGTCTACCAGCATCCTCCAACCTACTAACCGGGCATTATGGACAAAGTAAATATCAAGGACTGACACATCCATGCTGCGGAACGTCTGCAAGCTGAGCACAAGCAACAGGGTCTTAGAAGGAGTCACTTCTGAAGGTCAGAGTCTGGCCCAAAGAGTTAGTCTTCCAGTGTTTGTAAAGCCTATTAGACATGAACAACATTAAATACTCCAAGTGCTACAGTGGCCTGACAGCCAGGTTATTACATCCCACCTATCCTCTGTAATGTATGTTCTAGAAAACTAGAAGTAGTATGCATTGCAAAGGGGATGAGGAATAGAATAACTTGCTCCTTTGTCAGTAAGAGCACACACAGCATAGAATGCTTTTCCACTTTACAAACACAAATTAATCCTCAACACTCTGGTATGGTGAGAAAGTAATAAAATCCTGACTTTTTCATCCTAGTCAATAGGAAAAAATCACAGCTGTTGCTCCAGGTGCGGGGCCTACATTAAGCATTCACAACAAAAGTGATTCCCTTTTCAGATCATCTCCTTACTTAAAACACAGTGGGCTGTTTAATCAATCATTTATTGTCAGGGTTGGGATTTTCTTTTGTGGTTAATACTGGATATACAGATTCATTAGGAAAGAGTAAAGAAACACCATGTGAAATTGGATGTGTTTTTCAAGCCATTAATGTTCACTTCCCAATTTCTTTTAATGTTGCTTTGACACAATTATCGCATGCCAGAAATGACTTCAATAGACACTATGGGAATTTATTAAAGTGAAGCAGGTTTAGAAAGCAAAAATAGACAGAAACCTATCTCCTTCTGCTGTAGAGCAACATCTGAGGATATGTGGTTCAGACAAAGATGGCTATTATGGAATATAACAGTGGGGCAAAAGTTGTGTAAGATATAATAAAAAAACTGAAGAATAATGTTCAATTAATGTGAATCACAAACAATAAGACAGTATTTGTTAAGATATGCTGTTCAAAATGGGAGAAGGGGACAGACAAAATACAAAGAAATGCAGGAGCAAGCAATGGGAAAGATTTTAAACCCCTTGAACCCTGGGCTGCTACTGCAACAATTATTCACTTAAAAGTATCCAGCCTTCTATATTACAGTACTCTCTACTTAACCAATGTATTTGAGCACTCAGGACCACAGAATCATGACTGATGATGGCCAAGTGGTTAAAGAGGTAGGGAAAAATAGTTCATTATAGTGAGAGTAACCATGACCACTATAGTTAAAAGTTGCATAAAAGCATTTCTATTCTGCCCCATCTGCCTTTCCCCCCTCCCCAGCTCCCAGTCACTTTTGGTTTTTAGGCTGATATTATGGTGTCCACTTCAAAATGAACTCGTTTGGAAAGTCTGAGCAAAAATTATTCCAGTGTTTTGCCATATGTGGAAAATGAAAATAAAAAAGCTTTTCCCATTGTAAAAATGACCTATTTTTTAACACTGGTAACATTGAAATGACCAGTATAAAGTTGAAATAGCAATAGTGTTGTTTGAGAAGAACCTTTGTATGTTCTGGTGAAAACTGTTATATATTTTTCCTTGTTACAACTCATTTAAATCACTTTATCTGTTTGTACAATACATTTGACACAGATTATCTTGCTAAACTTGAATGCATGGCTAAGAAAGACTGAACTGCACAGGTATGCGTGGTTAAATAAGGTGTGCAGTGAATGAGGTAGGGGTTTCACATCCCCTACGTATCTGTGTACCAAAAATTGACCAGCTTGTAATATGTGCAGAACTGTCTTCTCCTGTAAAACTCCTAAGGTGAGTGGAGTAGGACATTCCGGTGGTGTCTAACACAACAGTCAAATGTTGAGGAATTTCTGACCATAACAGTCATTTCCTGATGTTCAAGTGCTTTCCTTGTCACTGTAGCATTCGATTAACATTATTTTTGATGGAATTATAAGTTAAGCCAACTTTAAAACAACGTAATATGCAAAGATACATCTTTGAAAACATTTTATAAGGAAATCCTGATCACCAGGCCCATTCTACTTATCCCAACAGCAAAAATCGACCTTAAATCCGTTTTTCCCAAACTTTTGAAAGATGGGCCTTCCCTTCAGGAAAATTAATTGCATGCCCCTGCAACCCTGCCATATGTTGCTAAAGCCCTCCCCCTTTCTCTGCCCTGTGTTAGCGCCATACTGAGATTTCTGCAGGCGAGCGAGGGGCCTGGTCCACACAGGGCCTCTCAGGAAGGTAATGACATGCTCACTTGCATGACCTCCCCACCCCCATCAGTGGTTCCTCAGGTCCTGACAATAGACCAGCACCATTTCAGACACTCTATGCCCCTTTCCACAATGGCTGCGCCATCCTCTGGATCAGTCGTGCTGACGCAGACTCCCCATATGTTGAAAGAAGGGATGTGCCCTGAACTCCCTACTAGGAGAGGGTCAGAATTAGGCACACAGCGAAGGAAGCCCAACAAGGCATTTCCAAACAGCAAAATGTTAGTGCTTTTAAATGTAATATTTTAAATTTATTTTTCTGTCCAGACACATCTGATTAGCTGAGTGGAAATGTTCATATACCTCAATTAAACTACGAGTGGAATGCTGGAGCCTGATACCCAAAACCACAAGCCACGCATCAGACCAGCCTGGTATATGCAGAACGATCCTTCTGCCATCCCAGAGCCATCCCTTGGGTAGGGCGAATCGGGGCGACCACTCCAGGCCCCGCGCTTTGGGGGTCCCCACGGGCTGGTATGATTGGCCGGCGCAGTCGGTCCCGGAAGAGATGAATTCATCACTTCTGCCCTGGGCCTCGCACCCCCATAGGGACAGCCCTGTGTCATCCAATACACATCCCTCTATGTACACATTATACACAGAGAGCACATACCACCATCTTTTCTCTGGTTAAATGTCGGCTATATTCAGCGGGTGTGGTTCACACGTCAGAGCAGATGTGTAAGCGGCAATTTGATGCTTTGTCTATTGTAAGAAAATTACTGTCAATAAGGTGAGATTGTGGAATTTAAGATTAGTTTCCTCTTGAAACAATGTCAGCCCCCCTCGTCCCAACTCACTTGTTGACATTAGGGTGATCAGATGACACTAGGTACTTTCCCAGTATGATTGCAAATGATGTTATAAGAGCACCTGTGCATTAGTTCATAATAGGAAACAAAATTAATAGAAAACATAATTATAGAAAACCGAAAACTTAGAGGCAGTATTACTTCTAGCAAATTTAGAAAGATTCCAGCCAGCATGTTTTGAGATATCAAAAGCTGCAGCTGCGTGAGGACCTAGGGGTATATGTACAACTCTCTGAGAGAAGACAGCAGGACACATACACAGACAACAGTAATCATTCGTCACAGGACATCTAGATCATTCACACTATGAGAAACACAAAAAAGGTAAGTGACATGATTTATTCTGTCATAGGATCTGTGATTAACTCAAAATATCTGATTCTAAGAATTCACCCTTCTTTGGAAATGGGACTTACATGTCTGAGAAAACAGTGGCTGACACGCAGTGGGAAGTCTCTGCAGTGTTCCAGCTCTTTTAGAAAATACTGGCAATGGAAATCATAAAGCTTCTCCAGGTTCCCAAAGATAATATTCCGCTTCCCTCGCAAATCCTGAGGTAAATCGATTCTTTCCATTTCTGGAAAATAGTTGTCGATGATATATCCTAAGGATCTAACATATTCCCTTTCTGTTGTGATCATTTCATCCATTATATGTTGCACTTTGCTGCTGGAAGACACAGAACAGCTGTTTTGAACAGTGACAAATTATGACAATGTGTAATCACTGAATACTGAGTGACTGTCTTTGCTTATTTGCATTATTTGGCTCATTTTTACCTGACCTTTGAGGAAATCACACTGTAGCACTGGCAGCTAAGTTGTTTATCATTATAGCAACAGATCTTTCAAGTTTTTTTGTTCTTGTCTCAGGAGCAAATTTTGCCCCCAGTTACAATGGCGGACTCTCACTGACTTCAGTAGAGTTACGTGGGCATACCAGAGGACAGAATTTGGTTTACAACAGTCTACAACAGCTGTAGTGTAACAGCTAAGCAGCCAGAAAAGAAAGAAAGAATTTTGAGCTCTGGAAAGACTTTTTCATTGTATTAAAGAACTTTCTATTGCATTTGCAAAAGTGTCATGACCTTTTCCATTCCTGCATTCCGTTTGGAAACAGAGCAACATTCCTGGGATGATAAACTAACATATAGCTAAATTCTCATGAGTTTCCCTAAACAATATATCCTCTAACACAATATGAGCTCCCATTGAGAAAGCACGTTCAGTTCTGAAAGATTAAAATGTGACCAGTTCGAGCATTACGGGAAGATCTGCATTCAGGAAAAACATGGCAAACTGAGGAAGCAATCAGTTTGCAAGAAAAGACAATTTCTGATGAACATTTGACAACATAGAAGCAAACAATTTCTTTAAGGAAAAAGGTGTATTTTCATTCATAGACCATGTGGTTGAGAAATAAAATATAGCATAGAAATAAAGTATAGAAAAGTGTTATTTTCTGTGAGATTTCATTTACTAGGATACTTTATTTGCAAGGAATTGAAGCTATCTGAACTTCTGATGATACAATATAGAGCAAGTTTGATTTCATAATAACTAAGTTTTTTTCTTTTTCATATTAACATTCCTACAATAATTTCAATAAACAACTTAAAAATAGTAGAAACATTTTTGGATGGTTAACAATGACAGGAACAGATTTTAATCTTTACTTCTAACATAACAAATCAAACAAAACCCAACCATTATAGTAGATTCATCATGATGGGAAATGCTGCTGAATAAACTTGATTTAATGAGGTGGACATAGCTGATGACAATATGGAGAACTTTTTATTTATTAAATTGTTTTAATGGCATCTGAGGTGACATACTAACAATTCCATCAGCTGGGGGGACATAACTATTTATATTATGAATTTTTTCCCTTTACCAAATTGGCTAGCTCTTAAACCTTCATCAAAGAGGCGAACTAGAATAACGTCAGTCAGGATTTCCTGTCCAAAAAGGGAAATGCATCTTACAGTAGCTCTTTAGTGTCAAGATTAGAGATGAGCTTGAATCTTAAAAACCCTAGATCTGAAAATCATTGAATTTGGGGTGTTGAATCCAAATCCAGATTTGTGTCTGAATTCTATGGCCAATAACTTGGATCAAACACCAAACGAAATCCCAGATCTGGACAACCACAAGCTTTAAGTGAGGTGGGAAAAAAAATCTGGATTCGGACCTAAATGTTGTAGTCCAGGCCCATCTCTAGTCCCATAATAAAATAATGATATTTTGCACTTCTATAGTGCCTTTCATCCAGGGATCTCAAAGCATTACACTGTGACCTCTTTTCTTCCATTTCTCACCAGAGGGAGAAAGGAGGTCAGAAAGTGTTTCGCAAACATTAAGTAAGCTGCACAAAAACTTTGTGAAAGAAGCATTAGTTTGCCCATCTTTAGAGCTGGATGAAAAACAGGACATTTTAATGACAGTTTTTGTGAAAAAAATTAGTTCATTTTTCATCAAAATTCAAATTTTCATAAAAAATTCTGTTGAAAGCTTCACATTTTGCAATGTTCAAACCAGCTCCACCTATGAGTAATCAGAGTCACAAAAAATTTAAGGGACAGGTTGAGGCTGGCCTCTTTAGAAGCAGCATTGTCAACTCTCAAGATTTTTATCTTGACTTCCATGGTATTTGGTGTTTTTCTTAAAGCTCCAGCACCTGGAGTCAGGTGAACACATGAGAATCTTGAGGTTTTTTAATAAATACATTTCTAGCTCTCCTGGCTGCAGAGAAAAGCTAGAAAACATGACCCCCCCCCAAAAGCTCAACAAATGCAAGAAGGTAAATAATGGACCCCACATTTTAAAAACCTCATGATTTGTAAGCCAAGTTTATGTATTTTAGGGCTTGACTCATGGTTTTTGAATGGTTGGGATTGGCACTTCTGCACACGTGCCAAGCAGACAACCCACGGTGACACACTGAGTCAGTGGAGAGCTGGGACTAGAACCTAAGACCTTAATTCCCCACTAATTTATACCAGTGTAAATAAGGACTCTCTCTAAAAAAGTGAAACTCATGTAAATGACAGGAAAATCAGGCCTCACAAGTCCATATTCAGCCTCACTCTTGAATCACTACATTGTACTCTGCCTCACGCTTCATGGAAAAGTCCTATATAATTTAACAGAAAAATTAAATACTTCCAATAGAATTCTATAGGATAATCAAAAATAAAAAAAATCTTACAAAAAGTATGCCAGTATTTATTAACTGTGGTAGGTTTTAAGATAACCAATAAGAATCTATAAAATTTTGTCCCTATTAAATTCTAAAGGACATTTCCATAAGGAAATGAAGACCATATTGTAACTCATGGCATTCCGGAGTTGAAAATCATAAGCAAAACTTTATCTTTTTATGCTTTAATAAATACATAATCCAATACAAATGCATTAAAAAAAACTTTTAGCAGACCTAATCCTGCAAATCCTAATCCTGCAAATGTGAATAAAAATGACTGATCTGATAAATGCCATTGACTGCAGTGGTTCTACTGGACTAACTTTTCTCACATCCATTTGCAGGATTGGGTGCAGTTTTTGTAAACTCCCATTAAACCGCTGAGCCTGGTGAAATACTATAAAAGTCTGTGGTCCCATGACTTGGTCTAGAATAATTAGATAATCAAATTAAGGAATTTTGTCTGGAGATAAGTACCCAAATTTGCATGGATTTAAGTGTCTGCAAGATTGGGGCTTAAATGTGGAAAAATAAAGAATCCTAATTTTATAAGAAGGCATTATGGAAAAGTGGAGCCATTCCAAAGTTAACTTCTTTTTTATGAAATGAGTAAAGTCAAATAAAACGACAAACTATTTTGATTGTATTGGATTTTTTTTTGTAACTACTAAAAGTCAGTGTACATATGTTTTAAAAGAGGAAAGTACATAATTCAGTTTGCACAGTGTGTTTTGGACCGTTTAAAAGCAGCATTTACAGATTAAAAAAATGGAAACCAAACAGACTTTTTTAAAAACACCAATTTCTGTGCAAGAAAGATCACACAGGATGTCCATTCTTCCTCTATTGAACAAATTGATGGTAACATTACGATTCAGTAAACACAATTAAGCAAGTGCTTAACTTCAAGATCTTTAAATCAATGGGATTTAACCATCTGCTTAAGTTTTTGCTGAATAAAGATGGTTTGCTGAATTGGACCCCTTGAAAGCTATAATACACAGATACTATAAACAAAATGTATGATTATTTATGAACTGCTATGGGACACATTCTGATATTCTTACTCAAACTGAATATCACCTTACTCCATAAGTAATACCACTGGCTTCAGTGGGATTGCTTGCAGAGTATGGTGTTACTCAGTGTGTGTAAGAGTATCAGAATCTGGCCCTCAATTACTGACAACAAATATGAACAGCTGGACTTTTAAAAAACAAACATAAATCTTGAGCTCTGTTCAGGCACACACACAAAGTTAGTTTTTTTTCCTTTTTTTGTACAAGATTATTAAAATATAGGTCGATTTAATCATAGATTTTGATTTCAGTTTCCTTCTTTAGAAGCAGTCAAACTTTGGTCTTCCTTTTAACTTTTTTTTTTGGCACTAACTGGGATAATCTTGAGTGAGAGAGAGTGTGTGTGTGTGTGAGAGAGAGAGAGACCAAAAGTAAGTTTGACAGAAAAAAAAAATAGTGAAATTTAAGAACTTCAAATTGGAGCAGAAGACAGTGTTTAAATTCCCTCTGAATTTGTAAATGATGTTTATCTGTATTTCCTTAATATTCTGTCAGCAACTCTAATACAAATATACTTTATCTTAAAGAAAAACAAATTATTTTAATGGTCATTTCCTTATGGAACACTGTCAAGATAAAAATAATATATTTAAAGCAGTTCTTTACCATGGTTAGTCAGATTATTAAAATTAAAATTTTTTAAAAAAATCTAATTCACTTTTAACTGTGCGGTGTGATTACAATATGCACTTCACTCAGCTTGGAAAATGAAACCTTTCGTTAGTTTCAATTTCCGACTCTTAAGTAATAGCACAATGGGTTGGTTTTCCAAAACTGGAGGGAAACATTTAAATCCAAAAATCCCAACACATTAATATTGAAAAAATATGGAAACATTTATTTTCATACTAGGCCAAGGCCTCAATCCTGAACAGATTTACACACGTGTTCAACATTATGCCCTCTGAATAGTCCTATTGATTTTCAGTGGGACTGCTCACAATGAGTAAAGTTAGACTCATAGACTTTGGTCAGAAGGGACCATCATGATTAGGGCCCTACCAAATTCACGGCCATGAAAAACACATCACGGACCTTGAAATCTGGTCTCCCATCGCGAAATCTGGTCTTTTGTGTGCTTTAACCCTATAGTGTACAGATTTCACAGGGGAGACCAGCATTTCTCAAGTTGGGGGTCCTGACCCAAAAGGGAGTTGCAGGAGGGTCACAAGGTTGTTTTAGGGGAGTTGCAGTATTGCCAGCCTTACTTCTGCTCCGTCTTCTGAGCGGGGTGGCTGGAGAGCAGTGGCTGTTGGCCAGGCGCCCAGCTCTGAAAGCAGCGCTCCGCCAGCAGCACTGCAGAAGTAAGGGAGGCCATACGATGCCACCCTTACTTCTGTGCTGCTGCCTTCAGAGCTGGGCGGTCAGAGAGTGGAGGCTGCTGACTGAGGGCCCAGCTTTGCAAGCAGCAGAGCAGAAGTAAGGGTGGCAATACCATACCAGGCCATCCTTACTTCTGCACTGCTGCTGGCGGCAGCTCTGCCTTTCGAGCTGGGCTCCCAGACAGCAGCCACTGCTCTCCAGCTGCCCAGCTTTGAAGGCAGCACCGCTGAAGTAAGGGTAGCAGTACTGCAACCCCCTCTACAATAACCTTGCAAACCCCCCTGCCCTACCGCCCCCCCACATTTCCTTTTTGGGTCAGGACCCCTACAATTACAACACCCTGAAATTTTAGATTCAAATAGCTGAAATCATGAAATTTATGATTTTAAGAATCCTCTGAATGTAAAATTGACAAAAATGGACTCTGAATTTGGTAGGGCCCTAACCATGATCATCTAGTTTGACCTCCTGCACATTGCAGGCCACTGTACCTCATCCACCAACTCCTGTAAATAGACCCATAACCTGTGGCTTTTACTGAAGTTCTCAAATCATGATCTGAAGACTTCAAGTTACAGAGAATCCACCATTTACACTAGTTTAAGCCTGCAAGTGACCTGTGCCCAATGCTGCAGCGGAAGGCAACCCCCCCCCCCGGGGTCTGCCAATCTGAGCAGGGGGAAATTCCTTCACCCCAAATATGGTGATCAGTTGTACCCTGAACATGTCGGCAAGGCCCACCAGCCAGACACCTGGGAAAAAATTCTCTGTAGTAACTCAGAGCCTTCCACATCTTGTGTCCCATCACTGGCCATTGGGGATTTTTGCTACTAGCAGTCACAGCTTTGCTACATACCATTGCAGGCAGTTTCATTAGACCATCCCCTCCATAAACTTGTCAAGCTCAGTCTTGAAGATCGTTAGGTTTTTTGCCCCCACTACTCCCCTTGGGAGGCTGTTCCAGAACTTAATTCCTCTGATGGTTCGAAACCTTTATCTAATTTTGAACCTAAATTTATTGATGGCCAGTTTATATCCATTTGTTCTTGTGTCCGTATTGGCACTTGAATAATTCCCCTCCCTCCCAGGTATTTATAGAGAGAAAACATATCTCTCCTCAGCCTTCGCTTGGCTAGGCTAAACAAGCCAAACTCTTTGAGTCTCCTCTCATAAGGTAGGTTTTCCAGTCCTCTGATCATCCTAGTAGCCCTTCTCTGCACCTGTTCCAGTTTGAGTTAATCTTTCTTAAACATGGGAGACCAGAGTTGTACACAGTATTCCAGATGAGATCTCACTAGTGGTCTGTATAATTGTACTAACACTTCCCTGTCTTCACTGGAAATACCTCACTTGATGCATCCCTCGACTGCATTAGCTTTCTTCATGGCTGCAGCCCATTGGTGGTTCATAGTCAACATGTGTTCAATCAATATACCCAGGTCCTTCTCCTCTGTTGTTTCCAATAGACATGTCCCCAGCTTATACCAAAAATTCTTGTTGCTAGTCCCTAAGTGCATGACCTTGCACTTTGCACTATTAAATTTCATTCCATTTCTATTACTCCAGTTTTCAATGTCATCCAGATCTTCTTGTATGATATTCTGGTCCTCCTCCATATTGGCAATACCGTCCAACTTTATGTCATCTGAAAATTTTATTAGCACTCTCTCTCTTTTTGTGCCAAGGTCATTAATAAAAATGTTAAATAAATGGGTCCCAAGACTGATCCCTGAAGAACACCACTAGTAACTTCTCTCCAGCCTGACCGTTCATCTTTCAGTACGACCCGTTGTAGTCTCTCCTTTAACCAGTTCCTTATCCATCTTTCAATTCTCATATAAATCCCATCTTTTCCAATTTAACTAATAATTTCCCATGTGGAACCGTATCAAATGCCTTCCTAAAATGCAGGTAGATTAGATCCACTGCGTTTCCTTTGTCTAAAAAATTGGTTAACTTCTCAAAGAAAAAGATCAGGTTGGTCTGGCACAATCTACCTTTTGTAAAACCATGTTGTATTTTATCCTAATTATTGTTGACTGCTATGTCCTTAACTACTTTCTCTTTCAAAACTTGTTCTAAGACCTTGCATACAATTGAGGTCAAACTAACAGGCCTGTAGATTCCCAGATCACTTTTTTCCCCTTTCTTAAAAATGGGTACTATATTAGCAATTCTCCAGAATCTGAGTTTACAGATTCATTAAAGTTAAGCATGTGTGTAAGTCTTTGCAGGATTGGAGCTTAAATCTTGAACTCCTTACTCAGTTTCCACTAAACTCTTCCTTGATTTCAGTGGGCCTCAAGTAAAAAGTCTAAGAATTTGTCTATTAAGTTGTATAAACTATCAAAAACCATCTCCCCCAGCCCCACCAAACCTAAGCGTTGGGTCTAAAATGACTTGACAGTGTCCCTTTAAAATAAGAACAACTTATTCTGTATTCGGTATGTTGAATTTAATGTCTCTTTTAAACTGTTTTCCAGAAAGCGTTTAGAATATTACAGTACTTTACTTGTTCCTCCCTCAACAAAATGGATTGTGTTGTGGCCATTTCTCACCTTCCTGCTCTCTTTTTATCTTCTTCTTCTGTATGATGGATCCTTGATGGGGAAGATAAACTGCGGTTTCTACTAATCAAAGGGCTTTTAATAGTCAAGCGCTGCATGTATTTCTTCTCAGCAGCAACACTGCTGGCCACCTCCAATCCCTTGATATAAACGCCAGTGTATCCATGGCGGTGCAACTCGCTGTAGCTGCTCTCGCGCTGAGTAAACTCAAAGCTTTGAGTTTTCTTCATGATTTTCTTTAGTGGATGTTTTCTGTGGCGGGTAGTTGGTGACTGGACTGGCTCAGAATAGCAGGAGGCTGATCCTGAAGTGGAAACATTGTCCATATCTTCTGAGATTGGGCTAGTTTTTTGAAGCCCACCCAAGAGAGGAGTAAATGTCTGTGGCAGAGATGCATTAAACGGCACATATACATCCATATTTTGATTGGTGTTCTCCTGGTCTAAAAAAGGTTGTACTCCTGATGGCAGGCTTGTATGCTGAGGTTTATGCAATGGCTTAACATTATCCCAAATGTTATTATCAGTGCTAGAAGAAAGTCGAGAAAGGGACTGACTTGGTTGTCTAGCACCTTCAGTATCAAACTCACAGTTAACTTTTGCATCAGCTTCCTGGGGAACTCTGCGAGAAGTTTCTTTGTTGGAACCTTTGAGAGCTTCAGAAAGGACCTCTTCTAAATGGTGCCTTGTTTGCTGACATTTTAGCCATAAAATATTCCATTGTTTTAGTTCCTTTTTGCTAGCCAGACCCAATACCATCTCATTCACTTTTTGAAAGTTTTCTGCAGAAACTTTTGTAGCTTCTTGGTGGTAGCTCTGCAAACTCTGAATCACTGATGGAGAGTATTTGTTCTCCACAGTAAGATGTTCAAGATATTCATTGCAGTGTAACATCCACCCACGTGCCTAGATTAAAAGTGAAAAATACCATTAAATAATAAGACCGTGTACTCATAGAACACCTTCTGTTTTAGAATCTCAAAGCAATTTACAAATATCAGGGTGAAAGTCAATCTTGTGCAGAGGACCAGCGAAAGGCCTGTGCAATATTTAAGTCCCATTTAAGTGCTCATAATAGATCTTAACATGATATACGTGCTGAATAGGCATCGTGCTGTCCCTTTACACAGGGCTGAATTTTGCTTCTTATTGTATGTCTACACAGCAATGTAAGCCCAGGCTTGAGCCTGGGCTCAAGCCTAAACCCCCTTGTGTCCACACACCAATTGTGTTAAGCTATGGCTTGAACCCAGGATTGGAGGGTCCAAGCCCGTGTTAAGCTGGGACCTGGGGTCCAAGCCTATTGCTTTCCTGTGTGCATGTGGCTCTGGCTTGACTCGGGTCCCAGAGGTTCTCTGGATGTATCCCAAAGTTCCATGAGACAATTTCCTTAGTCCCCTCTATGCCAACAATCTGTGGTGCAGTCCCAGGGAGGGCGGGGGAATGGGGATGTGGGTGGGGAAGGAGCAATGGCCAGAGAATGGAGCTGGGACTAAGCAGCTGCCCTGCCGGGAGTGGGAGTGGCAGAGCTCCTGACTCAGCACAGCCAGGGGAGGGATGATCCCCAACACCTCAGCAGCTCCACCTCCCTGCAGGGCAGCTATTTGGTCCCTCTCCACTCTCTGGCCCTTGCTTCCAGCCCTTCTCCTCCCCCCCCCCCATCCTTCCTAGGGTTGTGAGTTACAGAGGTGCCCAGGCAGCATGGGAGCCAGCCCCAAACTTCCCCACCGCCTCCCGGGATCCCATATCCCGACCCCGTGAGGTGTGGTGGGGGCAGGGATAAGGGATATGGGATCCTGGGAGGCGGTGGGGAAGTTTGGGGCTGGCTCCCATGGCTCCCACACTGCACCATGAGCCCTGGGGATGCACTTCACTGCTCTGCAGCTGGCAGCAGCCAGGCTGGGGTGCATGTATGTGTGTTTTCACTGATACCTTCATTTTGTGTCAAACTTCAAAATAGACAAAACTAACTAAAAAAACAATCAAACAAAAATCCTGTTGCTGAACATCCCACTTTAAAAATTAAGAATTGCAAAAAGTTTCATTGAAATAGTTTGACAACCCTGAACGTTGATGTGCTAATTATCCTCAGAACAGGTGCACACAGGCATTTTCCTGCCAATGTGACTCAGCCCAGCGTTGGAGAGCCCAATTCTCAGATTAGATGGTAGTTCAGTATAAAGCCTTCTCAAACTGCCGTCATTCTACTGAGACAGCCACCAAAGGAGCTAATTGTGCAGTTTATGTATTTGTGCTCCTCATGGGCAAATGAGTCCCATCAACAGCACCACCGCAGTTAGGAAACAGGGTGGGCAGTAGAGTTTTCCCACAGTGCAACACATGTGTAGGGCTAGGTCAGTGGCTCTCAACCTTTCCAAAATACTGTACCCCTTTCAGGAGTCTGATTTGTCTGGGGTACCCCAAGTTTTACCTCACTTAAAAACTACTTGTTTACAAAATCAGACATAAAAATACAAAAGTGTCACAGCACACTGTTACTGAAAAATTACTGACTTTCTCATTTTTATCCTAGAATTATAAATCAATTGGAATATAAATATTGTACTTGCATTTCAGTGTATTCAGTATATAAAGCAGTATAAACAAGTCATTGTCTGAATGAAATTTTAGTTTGTACCGACTTCACTAGTGCTTTTTATGTAGACTGTTGTAAAACGAGGCAAATATCTAGATGAGTTGACGTACCCCAGGGAGACCTCTGTGTACCCCCAGGGGTACACATACCCCTGGTTGAGAACCATGGGCTAGAACATCAACACTATGGCGGGGCTGGGGGGAGGGACGGACACCAGGCACTCTGGAATAGCATTACTTTGACAAGGGTCTGTGCATTGCAATGTGTACTCCAGAGCCCTAGGTTTGAACACAGGTCAGAAAATCCTTAATGTAGGGTTAAAACGCAGTGCAGGGTTCCCTGACATGGGTCAGGTGACTCGAGTCTCACTAAACCTAGGCTTAAATTGCTGGGTAGACATACCCTTAGTGAATTAAGCCTCAACATCCATGAAGTAGGGAATTATTATTCCCATTTCATAAGGTTTGGTGAATTGCCCCAGGTCACATAGGAAACTCTGTGAAGTAGCTGGGAACCAAACCCAGAATGCCTGACTGCCAATCTTGTATCTCACCTCAAGACTACTTTTTCCTGTCAAGGAATTTTGTTCTACAGGATTCAACCCTGCGGCCTCTTGTACACACAATGTAAGTCCTGATCCAGTAAAGTACTTAAGTGCAGGTACCTTTCAGCACGAGTACTTCCACTGAAATCAGTGGGTCTACCCATGTGTTAAAGTATGTGCGTAAGTGCTTTGCTGGATCAGAGCCTAGATTACTAAATTAATGACCCACAAGTTAACAAGTACTGTTATACTACTGGCAGTTGTTAACCAACTTATTTTAAAAAATTCTAAACCAGACAAAATATCATCTTTTAGGTTGTTCCTGGGAGCCAAAGAGTTCTTGTGACATAAAAGTGGTGTTTATAATGAATCTCAATGAAGCAATTTTTCTAAGATATAGAAGCTATACAGAAAAGGTTTTCAACGCCAAATTTGAAATCCAACAGAAACTAGCCTTGTTTAATTTAATCTGCATGGATATTCTGTGCTACCTACTCACTAGAACTTTCAGAATCACAAGAAGGGGGGAAAAAACCAAAACCCTTAGGACCGGATTCTCCATTTGGGTACGCTGATGTTAATCAAGAGTATCTCCAGTGAAATCAAAGAACTGCACCAATGTAAAACAGATGTAAGTGAGAGGAGAATCAGGACCTGAGTAACAGTCATTTTCCTAGGGCCTGATTTTTGGGGGTCACCCAACAACCACTTGCAAAGACTTGAGTGTGGTTCTGTACTGCTCCCTTCAAAGGTATGGGGCTAGGCCCGATTATGTCCTCAAAGAGGATCCTGAATTTGCAGAGGCAGTGGACCTCCCCTCTGAAGAAACTGGAAGAAAGAACTGGCCTGTCTTCAAAGAAACCAGAGGTGAGTATCCTTGCTCTGAGAAGACAAGACCAGTATTGGGTGAGGGTCCTCCATAGTGTGGAGACTTCAGATAAGCAGCCACATTTTTGGATGGTGGCCCAGATTGAATTCTGACCCTTTTGAGGTTGTCCATCACCAGATTAACTATTTTGAAGCTGATTTACCTTGTGCTTGTATAATTATTTTTCCAGTGGAGATCACAATCTTCTTGAACTCTAAGCGCCACTGGGCAGAGATCTTGTGTTCGTACAGTGCCTAGAACACTGGGGCACTAATCCTGATGGATGTCTCTGGGTGTTACGGTTATACAGATAAATAATGTCTTACTGTGTGCTTTCACCTGTAGCTTTGCTGTAGTAAGGATGGCTTGCTCTGTGGTTTTATACATAGCATACATATGAAAAAGCTTGGGTTTATATGTTTTTCATTTGATTCCCTTTACATTATAGAAGCAGAGAAACGATTATTTAAAAGGGTAAAGGTGCTTATTATGTCATTTGGCGCTTCATAATTGTGCAGAGGAAAATTCTGGCCCGTCGGGTATGTAAGTTCTTGGATTGCACATTAAGAGCAGTGTATGACTATCTGTGTATAGGGCAGATTTAAAAAGGTTTTGCCTACACATTCAAAAGAGAAAGAAGAGATCCAGGCTGTGGTCCATGTAGGAAAATCTGTCTCACTCTGGTGCTGCTGTTTCTGGCTGGGTTTATAATTTTATAATACTTTTTTTTTTTTTTTTTTTAAAACAGCTCTTAATTGCCAGTCTTGTGATTGCATGTGCAGTGCACAGGACATTAGATTCATTGAGATTCTGGGATCTGGGGAGGGAACAGCCAGCTTAGCGGCTGTTCTGTAGTTGCAGCATAGGCATAGTCTGACTTCTATATAGGGTTGGGGCCTCCAGTTGGGCCAATGGGGCTGCGCACTGGTGGGAGAAGGGGCGGCAAATTATGTGCCTGCTTGAGGCTTGCAGTTTAGGCACGGCAATGCCCCTCCTAACTCCCCCAAACTGCACTCATGGGTTGCAGCTACACATGTAATATCCTGCCTAAACTCTGCCTGTTCTTTTGACCCTTGGTGCTTCTGTGCATTTCTGAATGACGCTGATCTCTCTGCCCTCTGTCTGGTCATTATTCCAATATATACACCACACTTAATGCAAAGCAGAAAAATAACAGACATCCAGATAGTGGGGGGGAAAAACTGCCATTCTCAGTTGTTTATTTGGACAGCTGAGGTACTCTGGGGAATAGCAAATGCCAATACACTCTCGCTCAGGCACTTGAATGACCAATACAGCTCTGGCTTTATGTGCTGACACTAACTTGTGCTGGCTTTAGATACTGTTGTCCTAGGAGGGCTGCAGGAGGGGATCCCTGCTCCTAAAGACGTTATTGTGGGGGTGTTAGTGGGTGCAACAGAGCATGTCATTTTAAGTTGCCAAACGACAAATTACTTCAGAAAACATTTGAAGTTCATCACTGCTCTGGTGAACTTTGAGGGGTCAACACAGTCCTTCGGATGTTTGCCAGATTCTGACAAGCCATTTTGACATGCCTCAAATTTGATCCTGTGGGCTATACCTCACCAGGGTCTTTCAAACAGGCCTCACTGGAAATCTCGTGGACAAACTACTCTTTAGCTAGGACATGGCAAAACAAACAAACAAAAAAAAAAGCACTAGAAGAAGAAGAAGAACTGGGATGATTTAGTTGGGATTGGTCCTGCTCTGGGCAGGGGGTTGGACTAGATGGCCTCCAGAGGTCCCTTCCAACTCTGTTATTCTATGATTCTATGATTCTAAGTGTCAGCACTGATACGTCAAAGAAATCTTGCTAGCAGGTGCAGTGTATGGGAAAGTGCATCAGTACCTCCCAGCACCCTGGGAGACTCACTAGCACCTCCAGTACCTTGGAGTGGAGGAGAAGGGGCTCATATAACACACATTTTATGGAATACTGTTGCACAAATATTTAAACTACTGTAAATCTGTATTGAACCTGAAATGTTTTTCTTACCGTCTCGTAAAACTCATACAAGTGAATCAGCTTCTCCAGCTCACTCTTCCTTTTCTCTGTCTGAGTGCTGACATTACTCAAATAACTCCTGAAGGCCTGAACTTTTTCTTCCAAGTTCAGTGAGCAGTTCTTTTGTATCAGCTGCAGCCCTTTCTCACAATATTGCTGTTGAATACAAAATGAAACAACTACATTAGTACATTGCTTCTTCTGCTGTCCAAATTCTTGTTCAGCATTGTCATTTACTCCATACAATATCAACAAATCTTGTTATAGGCCAATTGTAAAGTGAACAAAGGTCAAAAGTGAATAATCACTCTTTTTTTCATACTGTTCTGCTAATATAAAGTTACTGTTGGCCTTTTTTTAATCTAAATTTCTTTTGGGAAGCATCCAGAAAGAATATAATGATATGATGGAGCAAAAACTACAGTCAATTAAGCTTGAATATTTGAAAAGAATTATTACATGTTCAGAGGAGTCCTGGTTATGTTGCACTTAATATCATCATGAGAACTTTTGTTTTGCAAGTAACAGCTCTCCTGTATCCTTCTTGATGTAATTTCTTTATATGAAATAGTTACAAGCTGAACTTTTCTCTTTACCAGGCTCTAGGAGGTTGCTGTGCCTGTGTACTACTGTTCCTCACGGATGTACTGTGATGGCAGATCTGCACACATTAGGGTGACCAGACGTCCTGATAAAATCGGGACTATCCCGATATTTAGCTGTTTGTCCCGCCATTTGTCCCAATATTTTGCTTCAGCAGCTCTCCGGCTTTATTTATTTATTGATTGCTTGGGGCGGCAAAAGTTTTCTAGGCTATTGCCAATGCAACTAAAATAACAAAAGCAAAAACAAGTGTTCCTTAGTACAATACTTACCATCACTTTGTCACTGAAAACTCTGAATTCTTCTTGCTGCTTCTTCACACTTTCCAGAGAAAGCAGCTCTTGATCTAAGGGGCCAAGATATCTCTCGCTTTCATTTTCAAACCAGAGTTTTATCTATAGAGGATACAAGATTTGTTTTTTTTTTAAAATTAAAGAGTAAACTATATTTAACACAGAAATTAAGCAACTTTATCAAAGCAAATTAAACTCTTGTGAACATACACCAAATAAATCTTTTAAATTCTTTATTTCAAAACTATGAAAAAAATATCTCTCTCCTTATATACAATTTATCTAGAAAGCTATTTTATATACTGCATATAGTAACAGACACTTTAGTCAAACATATATTAGTTTGCACCATATGTTAGGCCTCACCTTGTACTCCTTACACAGGCAAAACTCCCATTGAACTCAGTGAGAAATTTGCTTGTGTAGAGACTGCAGGGCAAGATCATTAGTGATTAATGAATAAAAATATAATTAGAACAGCTCACTGAATACAAAGAGCCGAAAGGTCTGTGCTAATTTTTAAAAATATTTATTAAAATATTTACATTTTCTTTACTCAGAATTTATTACAGATGTTTCCCTGACTTGGAAAGTTTACCCTTGTGACAGATATGCACAGATTCCTGCAATAACTTTGGGAGACCTTACTGAATTAAATTTAAATAGCTTTACCGTCCAATGTATAAATGCAAAGTTTATGTATTATTGTGGGATTGTACATAACTATTCTAGTGGGGAGACATGGCCAGTGTAAAATCTGAGAAGTGCTATTAGCTTCAAAGAACTATTTTAAACAAAGTACCAGACCAAAAAAAAAAAAAAACTTTCAGGACCCACAAAGTGAAGTGGGTTTCCCAGGAGATATCTGGGAGGAGTGGAATGCAAATCTAAGGACACAACCTTTTGAATCTATGCCTTGAGGAGAGAACCACTGCCTGGCTGATTACCTATTCAAGGTCTCTGCAGATCACAGACCCAGGCTGTAGAAAGGAAAGACTAACCTATGCATATGGGTTCTTGTTCTGAGCAAAAGCTGTTATGAACTTGTGACTAAAGAAAACCCCCATGCTGGGGTTTCAAGGACTGAATCCTACCAGAGCCCTTGTTAGAATGGGGGGAGGATCTCTGGCTTATGCGCAGGCACGCAAGTTCTTTTATTGTTTTAATGTGTTTTCTGTGTAGTGCTTTCAACTTAAGAATAAATGTGCTTGCTTAGAAAGGGCTGTGTTGTAACCTGCAACTGTGGGCAATTATAACTGTTCATAACCTCTGAGAAGAAAGCAAAGCAGACTTATTTAGGCAGTCTGACTTGCTAGGGAACTCACCAGTGTAGGTAGGGTCTATGCAGCCTGAAAACCCCAGGTGAGGCGGGAGAGAGAGACACACGTTTCTGCCCAGGAGAGGTGACAGCTGAGGAGCCTGGAGCCAAGAGTGGGTGTCCTTGCTGGACCACAAAGGAATACAGGTGCAGTTGCTCTGAACTGTAACATTATTTGCACTGCATACACACTTAAATGGCCAGCCCAATATGTAGCTTATATTCACAGCTTATTCTAATTAATTTGGCCCCATGAATGGAAAAATGGAAGGTTAGCCCTATAGCTGGTATAAATTAAATCTCAAAAATAGTACTGACCTGATCACAATCTTCTTCAAATTTTCTTATTTCTTGGAGATTCTCCAGTTGTTGCAGACACTTATTCGATATGAGAACTAGCCTATGGACCTCCTCATCTACTTGATTGTACAAACTTGTTATTGCCTCCATGGCATCTCTATGAGGGGGGAAACGACACATAAATGTCCAGTGCAAACACAATGCCAGAAGAGTCCACTCTATGTTTCAGAAGACGACAATCATCAAAGCTGTTAATTGGCAAAGCAAAGGAGGCTTGGGCCAACAAGCCAACAACTACAGAACGTATTAGTTGTGTGTTTGCTTGTTCAACTCATCAAAGGAAAATGTATCCAACTCAGAACCACAGACACATGGCAGCCAAGATTTTCAAAAGTGACCAGTGATTTGAGGTATCTCAGCTGCTGGGTGCTCAAGTGTGTGTAGCTCAGCAGACTCTCTAAGGCATCCAAAAATAACTAGTCATTTTTGAAAACCTTGGCTGTTGTATATAAATGGAGTTGTTTCAGCCAGCCAGGCTGCACTAACCCAGAGCAGTATATAAAGCCTTGATTTTCAGCAAAGTTTCAAGTCTGCAGGATTACTCATGTGCTTAAAGTTAGGCAAGTGCTTAAACACTTTACAGGTTCAAGACCTTATTACAGTTATAAAATTCTCTGCACTCTGATTACCTAATCTGATCAGATTGGCATAATACCTGCCTATCTTAACTTCTGACTCCCCAGGTATGTGTCTGCCCACCAGCCCCCTTGCTATCTCACGCTGCATGAGGTATTAAATAATTGAATTAGGGAGGGCCCAAATCTCTCCAGACGTAAGTCTGCAACCAGTCTTCCATTATAAGACTGAGTTTCAGCCAGCCTCTACCCCCCCACCAAAAATAGATATCTTGACTTCATGTTCTGAAAATCTGAAGCTTAAATCCCAGTATATGATAAAAGTTTCTCTGAAATTTTCAGTTAAATTGAGAAGCACTTTTTCAGATGGAGATTAAAATTACTTCATTTTGAAATTTTTGGAAAATTTAATGTTTATTACTCTGTTTTGCCATAGGTCGATCACTTCATAGGAACAAATGCTACATACAGCCCTAGGCGATTTAGATGTAAATCCCATTTCATTCACTGGGAACTGTGTATGTATAAATGAGAGCAGTATCTGGCACAAAACATCTATATTTGCTATTCTCCTTAGGAGGGAACATGAAATCTGTTAAGGTGTTACACATATCTTCCCCTTGTTACATTTCCTCTCTCTTTGAGATGACTACAATGGCGCCGCATTCTGGTCTACAAGGGTGTGAATTGTAGAGTGCTCTAACATGCCGCACTCTAACTGCCCCAGGCAGACCCTGCTGGGATGAACTAAAAGGTACCTTAGTTTGCGTTAACATAGTTCTCAATGAGTGGTCTCCTCTCAGGCACACCCTCATGGCCTTGGGGAAGTCCTGCAAATGGCTCCTTGTCTCAGTTTTCCTCATGGCTCCCCAGTAACTCAATACAAGTTCATCTTCCAGTCCAGTGGTTCTCAATCAGGGGTACACATACCCCCAGGGGTATGCAGAGGTCTTCCAAGGGGTACTCAACTCATCTAGATCAATGTTTCTCAACCTGGGGGTTGTGACCCCAAAGGGGGGTTGTGGGACGGGTTTGGGGTCGCAAGTGAAGAGCCGGCATTAGGGGTGGCCACAGTGGGACCTGTGAAGCTCTTACATGCTTCAGCCCTTGGGGGGCAGGGCTCGGGTTTCAGACAAAGCTCACAAGAGAAAAACAAGCTCAAGTATCACACTGAAATGTAAGTACAACATTTATATTTCAATCAATTTATTTTTTAATTATATGGTAAAAATGAGAATGTAAGCAATTTTTCAATACCAGTATGCTGTGACACTTTTGTATTTTTATGTTTGATTTTGTAAGCAAGTAGTTTTTAAGTGAGGTGAAAAACTTGGGGTACCCCAGACAAATCAGACTCCTGAAAGGGAAACAGTAACCTGGAAAGGTTGAGAGCCACTGCTCCATCATAATTTATTAACAAAAACATAGTGCAAAACTCCATAACCAGTAGTCCCAAAACATAGTCTACATCCCCCAGTGCATGGAGCCTTTAAAACCCGGCTTGGTTCTCACCATCCTAGTGTCTTCCACTACACCTGGACTCTTTGGGTATGACTACACAGCAAAGAAAAACCAGCGACTGGTCCGTGCCAGCTGACTCAGGCTTGAGGGGCTAGGCCTGTGAAGCTGTTTCACTGCTTTGTGGACTTCCAGACTTGGGCTGGAGCCCGAGTTTGGGACCCAGCCACCCCGCAGAGTCCTAGAGCCCCAGCTGCAGCCTGAGCCCAGACATCTACAGAGCAATGTAACAGCCCCGCAGCCCGAGCCCTGTGAGGCCAAGTTGGCTGGCAGGGCCAGCAGCAGGTGTCTAGTTGCTGTGTAGACATACCCCGAGTCAGTCGTCCTCTGTCAGAAGAGCCACCCCAGCCCTTCCTTCTGGGGCACAACCCTGCTCTTCGCAGTAGGAACTCCCAAACGCTTCTCAGCTGGGAGTGTCCTCATGTCTCCTCTAGGGCCCAGCTCTCTGGCAAGGAGACATCAGGGACTAAGTCGCTCCGCTGTTCCCCCTTCCTTCAGCCCTTGGCTCTAGCTCTCTGGTTTAGAGCCAACAGCATCGCCCTCTGCGGCTGCTCCTCTTGCTGTCAGTTCTTTCCAGCCCCTAGGCTCTGGGTAGGGGATGCCAGCCACAAACCCCTCTGGCTGCTCTCCCAGGAACCACCTTCTCTCTCCGGGGGCTTCCATCTCCTACCCCTCTTGTCTGATTGACTCAGTCTGCTCTGGCTCTTGACTGACCTTTTATGACCCCAAATGCTGCCCTGCATGCTGAACTGGCCCAACTGGGAGCACCTGGATGGGAATAGGAGAGCCAAGCCCAGATTCATATGATGGGCCAGCGACCCTGTTACAGTGCTCCTACAGGACTTCATCGCTGCCAGCTAGGTGCCTTCTAGTTCACACCAGCAGGGTCTACATGGGCAGTTTAATCAAGCATGTTGTGCTCTCTACAATTCACCCTGCTCTCCCCCACCGCCCCCACACACACTGGACTGCAGCACCATGTAGACAAGCCCTTTCTCTCCCTTTTCCCTTCTCTGATTAACATGGGTCTCTGATGCAGCACTTATTGCAAAGCAAGCACCTACCGGTAGTCTTCTGTATTGCAGAATTCCTCTTTCCTGAGTCTTGCAAGGATTGTCCCACCCTCTAGCCTTAATGTTACCAGCAAGGCATCTTCCAAAACAAGTTTCATCATTGTCTTGTGTTTGTCAATTAAGTCACTGACTTCCTATACAGGAGAAACACAATCTCATTTTACCAGACACCTAGCCAGTGTATCGGTACCATAGCGTGGCTTTTATAAAACAAATCCATGGGCACATTGGTCAGGGAAGTAACAGAACCCTGTTAATGCCTGGTTCCCACCTGTAATTTTTGCCTTACATTTCCCAGTGTTGCTTCTACTGGTGGAGCTGAACCAGCTTTAGCAATAATTTTTGGCCAAAACATTATGGAAACTGAACTACTCTCTCATTCACTACACTTGGTCCCTCAGGTTGATTCAGGCACTCTGGCAAGGCAGTGTGGGGAAGCCTGTAGTATTACTGACTAAACTGTGCTTCTTTTGTAGACAGAGGAATTCAATTTCCAGGGCTAGTAAACTGGCACCTTTAACAGAAAATTATTTAAAAAACCATAATTAGAGATGGGTCAAAACTGAAACCTTGAATCCAAACTCCTTTAAAATTAAAGGGATGCAAATTTGAATGACTATACCCGAACCCATCCCTATAGTTTTGTGTTGCATTAAAAAAAACCCAAAGGGTCTATTTTCTAGGGTTTGTTTTTCAGGTGTGGCAGAAACCTTATGAGAAGGGCTCATCTTGCAAGATGTCTACAATCTTGGTTTCAAATTTTGTGAGAACAGCTCATGGGACATTGGTGCTTTCAGATCTAAACCTTGACACTCTATTCTGACCTCGTAACTGAATGCTGGTCTAAACCTGATGCAGACAGGATCCAAATATCTCCTCCTCAGCTTCTCTCTAATAACCACCATAATATATTACTGAGCTACCTCAGGCTTCCAGTTTTTTGAATTCAAGGCATAGCATTTGTGACATCAGCTAATACTTACCTGCACTGTACTTAGGGTTCTGTTGGAGTGCAGCGAACAGACTGAGTTCTGTAGAAAGACAATGGCCTCTTTGCAGTTTGTAATAAAGGGTTCCAGTTTCTGCAGCAATAAAACACAATGACAGGTAAAAACACTCAAAAAGACAGTCTCAGGAAATAGCTTTGGCTTCTTAAACTTGAAGTGTCCTAGATGGTCACAAAGAGTTATTTGTATGTTAATTACAATAAGGGCTTGTCTACACGTGGTTTTTGTACTGCTTTAACTATATCAGTTTGAAACCAGTATAGTTAAGTGGTACAATCCCCTTAGTGTGGGTGCAGTTATACCAGTATAACTATTCCTGAATGGGAAGTGGAATAAAGGGAATACGCCAGACTAATAAGGGGAATAAGCTACAAAGATAAAAGGCACTTTTATACCAGTGCATTCATTTAGTGCATTCACACTAAAGGTGGTATAGATCTATTTCAGTAAAAAAAAATTACTCCCTTAACTGAAATAGTTAAATGGGCATAAAAATTGTGTTTAGACCTTCGACACAGATTTGTTTTTTTAACATCAAAATAGGCATAGCCTTAAATAAGGTCATTGCTTTCCAAGTCAGTATTTGGAATGTGTGGTTATATACAGTCTCTATAGATCCCAGATCTTCATCTGGCATAGCTCCATTGACTTCACTGCCAGAGGACAAAGTACTGCACATGAAGAAAACTTCAGGGCCTGTTACTGACTTTAACAGAGCTAAGCTGATTGACACCAGTTGAGGACCTGGCCATAGTGATTCAGATACGTGTTAGAAAGTGAGTTTGGCAATTCTAACATAATCCAGAGTGGAAATCTGTCTGAATCCTGCAACCACGACATAGCTGAATAGAGGCCAAGGACTGAGCAAGGACTGACTTAGCCGGGGATTAACAGAATACAGCGGCAGAGCTATGTGGTGAAGTTTCAACACCACCTACATACAGCGTACAAGACTCTAACTAGCACAATTTGTTTCTTATTTTTATGAGGAATAAAAGTTACTAAATTCCATCATGAACATTCTAAAAGGGAAAATAAAATCAGAGGCGAACAAGTAATGGGAGCTGCAAGCACTATCTTACCTTTCGGAAACGTATCCAGTCATGGTGGTTATACAGAAAGGCTCCATCAAATTCTGCTGTCAACTGGGTACAGTCAATGTGCTTTTGTAGAGCCTTCAGTGATGTGAGGACTTCATACTGTTAAAGAAAAATTGTGAATGGAGCTGTATTAATGCCATAAATCAAACTACTGGGAAAAACGTACATAGTGCCAGTTGTCAAAATCTTTTACAGAATCTCTTGAGACAGAGGACCAGATCCTCAAGCGGGTATAAATGAGTGCAGATCTAGTGAAGTCAAGAACTGGGTCTCAGATTTTTTTCATGTGTAATACTCTGTCTTCTGGAATGGAAGTCAATGGAGCTATTCAAATTTGCACTAGCTGAGGATCTTGCCCAAAGTAGTACATCTTATTTGTAGAAAATATTTTCTGTTACTATTATATATTTGTTAAAATATATAAGATTGAAGGGAAAAAAATCTCAAGTGACTTCTGTCTCTAACAACCAACTATGCCAATAGAATATTACATATAAAGAAAAAAAGAGACATTGTTAAAAATTCTTTGGGTATCAAGTTTTATTGGGAGAAAATAGTATATTTTAACTCTACATACAAAGTTCAGGAGAACAAGCTTCTGTTCTGATTGATTTGATTTAAATAATAAATTCATTTCTGGTCTTTAACTTCAGCTCCCTTTATTCTCATTTCAAACATCCATCAATTTTGTATTTTTAAAAATATTTTATTTATAAAATTCCTGCATAGGAAACAACAGCAGTAAGTCATTATGTTATTGCAAAGAACACAATCCACACAAACATACTTCTGACTACCCACTTATACAATTCAGCAAACCGGTTTACGCAGTAAGTCTAGCCATAAAAGGGCAAATTCTGCCACCCTTGCATTCCTTACATGACAGGGCTGTTGTGAGGATGAATACACTAATAACTGTGATGTGCTCAGATATCATGGTGATGGCGGCCACATAAGTACCGAAAATCAGATCTGCATTGAGAAGCACGTTAGAGATAGATATAGATTTCAGTGGCACTACTCACACAGTAAGGTGCTACTGAATTGGAGCTACTCAAAGTATAAGGTATTATTCAGTGAGTAATAGTAGAATTTGCCCCTTAAAAACAACAAAGTCACTTTCTTGTAAACAAAATAAAATGTCCTAAAGTCACATTTTGCAAAGTAAACTTTTCATAACAAAATTTTAACTTTACAAAATATCATGCACATTCTTCTTAATGTTACCTGAATTGCAGTATCTTTGTCAGGTCTAAATGCAGATTCCTTCTCAGTCAGTATCAGGACACTATGAATGGAGTGAGGAACTGCACTCTGGAAAGCAAAGCAAAATGAATTTAGAGAAATGCTTTATTATGAACCTCCCAATCCTTTTTCCTTTTTGCCGTTTTTTAAAATTCAGCTTGATTGGTTAAAATGAGCATCATAAGACAAGAGATATCTTTAAATCGTTACTTTTAAATAATGTATTTTTCCTATAATAAATGTAGTTATGGGGTCAAATTCGGTTCTTTTTGTTGCAGGAGCACATTGTTTTATTCTTCAATAAAATTAACTTGGATTACTCTACAACTGCAATTATGTTTTCTTAGTGACTAACCTATGATGTATGTGTCCTTGCTTTACACTACGTTATTCCCATAAGGCATTAAAAGCTTTAGGTGAAAAATGCGAACAGCACAAAACAAGGACACAGTAGCCTGCAATGATCATGGCCAATCTTGTCTATCGCACATATAACTGTATTTGTGGTTCTCGCATTGGTGCGACCTCACATATGTGTGTTCACCTGTAGTGTTTGCTGAATCCTCATAGGTTGACATCAACATGAGACTTCATCATCATGTTGTAAACTATACACATTCAAATAGTAACTGAAGTTTAAATACTTTAACTAATACAGGATGACATTCATATTTCTTGCTTCATGCAGTATTGCTTTGATGGTGTTTTCTCTCTTACAAAAGTGGCTGTCGGAGAGGGTATTAGGTCTCAAAAGACACTGCATGGGTATTTTTTTTTAAATCCATCAGTTAGGCATTTAGGGATTTATCCAACGCCTACTGAAGTCAATCAGTGTTTCCTCTGCTTTCAGTGGGTGCAGGATCAGGGCCTTATTCATCCCAGTGCTGGAGATAAATTTGATGTAGGGCCTTAAGTAGGTATTAGATCACTATTACACCTTCCTTATTCCGCAGCTCTTATTCAAACAGAGGTTTCAGGAGGCAGAGCACATGAGTTCGCTGCCTGCCTACCATCCATCATTCTTGCCAGTGAATTTTAGGCCATTTGGTGCTTCACATAAAAGCACAAAGCAACTCTTCATATTTTAGCCCTAAATCTTGATTGGAGTGCTTCTGTGTCATCATATCCATTGTGACTCCACAGCTTGCGAAAAAGACTTATTATTTCTGTTACTATGACAGAATGTACTATTGGTGTTACTGGCTTTTTTCATTATTAGTATTCTGTGTTCTAATTTTCTGTTATCTATATCTAATATTCCTTCTCATTTTCCATCTCTGTGTTTAAAGGATACTTCAGAAAACACTGCTTAGCCATACACATCGGATGTGCTCTAATGCAAAGACTGAACATTGGGACGATACAGGCTGAGTGGCAGAGCTAACTCTGATTTCACTTGGGGCTTGATTATAATTTTACAGTCTGCCCAGAATCAGAGGCCTGCCCTAAGACCGAGAACAAACACTGAGAACAATTCCTCTTCCATTCCCCCTTTGCTCTGGGAGAAAAGTAAATTACTTGTCCGGTTTTCCTGGAGCAGCTTATACCTCCCTGTGCTTGGTGCCAGGTCGCTCCACTTACCGGTACCCCCTGTGAGTGCAGGGTCGGGCCCTCCAGCAGTCCTCAGGGGAGTGGGGGCGGGGCTGGGGCAGAGCAGGGGCGGGGGCCATGGGGAAGCGGCAGAGCAGGGGTTGGAGCAACACGCAGCTGTGCAGGGCATCAGGAAATTTGGTGCGGTGTCCTACGCAGCTGCATACTTTTCATATGGGTAGGGATGGCCCTGGTGCCAGGGCTCCTTCCCACCCCCTCTAAAGGCTCTTCATGAGGGTTCCTAGGCAAGTAGTCCCCGTCCTGCCTGCATGACCACAGTCACAACCAGTGCTGGGCTGAGGAGGAAATAAGAGTGAGCTGAAGGCTAAGACAGTATAGCCTTTGATTCTGCAAGTTAAAAAGATGGAACTTATGTTATAAATAGAATGACAAGAATGATAACAAATCCATCAGTCCTCCCTCTGAGCCTTTCTACGGATGATGTATTAAGTCTTTAATCACAGCAGCTGCAAAGCTTGCTGTAATGCAGAGTCCAATGTACGTTTATGGCACATGCTCAAGTGGCCACATTTATATTTGAAGCACATCGGTCACCTTTCCAGATTGGCAAAATTAGTATTTCATCTTTGTTGTTTTTCAAAAGTTCAACAGTGTTTGCTCCTGGCCTGTGGGAAGAGAGTATCTGGAAGCCCACATTTTAGTTAGGTCTCCTGCATGTGCACTTCAAAATGAAAAAAGCCAAACTAATTGCATTTTTTTTTTTTTTGGTGTTAATGGCAACCCATTTTCCGCCCAAGCACACAGACCAAGTTTCAGCCCACTCTAAATTGAAATGGCTAGTCTAAAAACTTAATGGAGCTGACAAAGGAAAAATTGTCAAACTGTTACATTTAATTTCATTATAATAAAACTATATCTACCTAATTCCACATTTTCATTGCTTTCATTTGAGACAAATACCTCGTTAAACACTGTGCCAAAAACAAACTCATTTGGTTCCAGGATTCAATTCATCATCTTGTGACGACACGTTTTTCCTCAGTGCATATCTGCTACATCTCAAACGTGTAATATACTTAAGAAAACACTAAAGCCATCTTAATAAAATAATTACATCAATATGAATTCAGTAGATTTTCTTTTTTTCAATTTGGTTGCAAAGCCGTTTAGAAGATTTAGTTACAATGAGAACTTGAGTATTTGATGGAAATTTTCCCAGTGCATATTTCTTTTCTCTCTAAACTGTTTGCTTCGGTGCACCAGCTGTGTGTAGGAAGGGCAACTATCTAGATCTAAGTGATACATATGGTTAGTGTCTGTCTGCAGCTGTGGGAAAATGGCTGTGTAAAACTCACAGGGTGATGTTAAGTAAATGCAGTAGCTGGAAGTATTTGCACCTCAAGTCTGAAAATGTTTGATCTATTGTTACAATACTCAAGTTCTGACTAGAACCATAAAAGATTAAAGATCAAAAATCATTTTGCTCTAGTCTTCTACTTTGTTTACTTTGGGCACCTGACAGCACTTTGGAAACAGTTACTTCCACTGTTTCCCTTTTTTGAGGCAGTTAGGCCTCATGCAGGTACTATGTGGAGCTGATTATAGGACTGCAGCTTCAGGCAATCAGTTTCCTCTCATGTTTGTGTGGATCTTCATCCAGTAAATGGACAGGGGAAAACATTTTAGGAAAGATGGTCAGGAGAATAAGAAGGTTTAATATCTGAAACTACTTTTAACTTTAATTTTTTAAATTGATCAGATGGACAGCGTAGCGTCTTTCAGATGGACAGCGTAGTGTCTTTTTAATCAGAGTGCAGTTATAATATAGGGCTTGTGAGGGTAGATGGGAAAGAGTGAGAAGCTGGGAGGAATCATAAAAAAGTCATCTACAACAACTTGTTCTTGTTTTGTTATTTTTTCCTTGAACAACAAGATTACCATATCTACATCCTGCACTGTTTAACCTTAAATGTCAACTATGGCGCAAAGCAGACGCTCCATGGGAAAATTTTGCTCCTCTCCCAGTGAGTTTTCAATGTTTTCATTTTGCTGTTGTCATGATTCAGAAAGAAGGCTGGGATGTACGAACTTTGGAAGAATGTCCATTTTCTGACTCTGATTAATTCTGAACTGAACAAAAAACACTTCACCCTTGTCAAAGGAATACTGATGGAAGCCAAGCACATTAAAACGCTGTTGTGATGATGACACGCTAGAGTCACTGTAATGTCAAAATACGTTGTAACAGAAAATCAGACTAGAAGATACTGAGATCTTTGTACTAGTGTCTTTTCCTTTTTGAACTGTTCAGTGAACCAGCACTAACAGATCTTTAGTTTCACTGTGCAAACAAAAACAATTCACTCCATTAAAGACAGGAGAAAAGTTGGTCTCAGTTGTCAAGACATTCTGTGTAACTTTTATTTTGCTGTTTGTTTCCCTCAGTGCACCAAACTACAGATTAACAAAACGATTGTTGGATAATATCAAATGCAAATGAATCTCCATAACAACTTCCCGATAAGCTGCTCTAGTCCTACTCACTGTTTGAGAAAACCGGACTTAATGTCAACAGACAGACAGTGCTTTTTTTTGTAGAACTAGCACTAAACTCCTCTCAAGAACACACCATACTTGTAATTTTGTATTTTAAATCTATTTCTTCTACTTATATTTATACCTAATCTGCTTTAACTTTTTCAACTGATCCTTTGATGATCCTATTGTGTATCACAAATTAATTTTTTCATGTGCTGAATGGAGAAATTAACTCGGAAAGGAAAGAACTACAACTGGCATTAAGTTCAACGCTGTAAGCTCTTTGGGACAGGAAGCATCTTTTGATTGTCTGTGAGCACAGCACCCAGAAAAACAACACCCCAGGACCTGATTAGGGGCCTCTAGGTGCTACCACAATACAAACAAACAACATTTTTTAAAAATACTAAGATTTTATTTTGTGCTCTTAAACAATGCACCATAAGCACTTACCTGTAACGCTGTGAAAGCTTTGAAAAGACCAGGACTAGGCTGGCACTTACGAGCATCCACTAAAATAACGAGCCCCAGATCACGTACTTCCTTCCTAGAAACAGAAAGGCAGATATTTCCTAAGCTGCGTTTCCTCTTGATAAAAGTATTCGCTAAATATTTATAAAATTGTATCCAAACAAACAGATTGATGATTGGGCCATCTAGAACAAATATATTTTATTTCCAGTCACAAATAAAGCAGCAGACAGTATATTATGCAGAAAATTATTATGGGCAGGTCAGCCCCTCCTATTAAAAAATCTGTTGTAGGAGCTCAGGGGTGGGAAAACTTGTGATTCCTTCTCAGAGTTTTCTCCAGATCATACCGTCAGGGTTGAACAATTTGCTGTTGGGTTGTCTCTAGATTTCTTGTGGCCCTTCCCATTCTCCTGCCAGCATAGCCCCCTCTCCAGTTGTTCACTGTATTTAGAACTCTGCCCCCTCCCCCCCCCCAATGCCTTAAAAGCGGAGTTTCCCCTGTACGGAATGGCTGTTTGGTTAAGATAATACAGCCACAGTAGATATCCTCCAGGTTTACGGGGGGCGGGGGCAGGGAGGAGTAACAATGTACCTAGACAATGGTCCCCCATCCATGTCCAGATCTCTATCCCTGGAGAAGGCTCTCTGTGAGTCTGGAGATAGGGCTGGTGGTGTCAGCCAAGTAGTTGGGGTCACTTTTCTCATGAAAATGTGTAGATTTCTGTGGGGAGGGCTCTCTCTCTATAAGGTCTGAGGGTGGGGAAAATGATCTGTAACTGTAATACTAAGTTGAAATGAGTTCACACTCATGAAAAACTAATTGCATGGCAGACTGATGCCTTGTGCTGGAGTGTCAAATGGTAATATCCCTATTTTTCAGATAGACTGGTGTAACTGAAATGCTTTCTCTAATATGAGGGTTTTATCATCTAGATGTAAACATTTATTCTAAGTTAAACATTGTAGGAGTTGCATGGCTTTGGGGAAAATTATTAGATCCGTAAAAAGTTTTAGCATTAAATGAGAAGGCAAAAAGGAGGTACGATTCCCAATACATTTGTGCTCTTACAATCCAACTTTTCAGTTAGTCAAGATTATAGACTCTATGACTCGGATTTTAAAACACATTTTCAACAAATTTGGGTGCCTGATTCCCTCTATGCTACTTTGAAAATCCCAGCCCATAACACTAGCAAATGACACTGCTATTTTCAGGGGAAACTACAGTATTGGGGACTATTCTAAGGCCTAACTGCACTCGCTTTAAGGGTGAAATTCACCCCTCTGCTGAGACAAACTGCACAGGATTTGACCTCTCAGATGTTACACACGTGAAATATGTTGTTTCAAATTTTGTTTAAAAGCTGTTTTATCATCCTCCAGGCTCATCTTTACATGCTGTAATTATATAATCTAAATATGAGGTTACATATATTTACACGAAGTATAAACAGCAATTACCTTTAAAGGCATTAATGACATATACACACAATGAACAACTAAACATTACTTTAAAAAGCCAGGGCCATTCCAAGGCAAACATTACTTTCAAAGAATGTCAGGGTTGTGAAGCAAGTTCAGAAGAAAAAAAAAAAAAAAGAATTACACTATTAAACATTAAGGCACCCTCACTGCAATGTGAGTGGGTACAACCATCAGACATTAATTTATTATGCCCTGTAGTGGGGAAGTGCAGATTTTGGGCTCAATCTAGCTTCCATTTAAGCCAATAGCAAACTTCCCATTCACTTTAATAGGAGTCCTAATTTCCCCCCATGCAAAAACATCTTATAGATGTGAATAGAAAATTATATCCGTTCTGCAGTTCCCTTCTTCCACCATCCTGAGAGAAAGAAAAGCATTCTCTATTACATTCTACAGGTTTTACAATTAGTTCTGTAGAACCTTACTGGTTTTGTCCCTATGAAATTCTATATGACTTTTCCGTAAGAGGTAAGAGCTAGATTGCCCAATTAGGCACTGTGACGTTATCTGATTAAAATATGACCATGTAGATCATTGTTGCTACCACCGGTACATAATTGCAACAAATCTTTTACAATGTACGTTAAGAAAGGTGTCTATGGAAAGGGTATGATCTGCTGAATATGATTACGCTATTTTTATGCATGAATCATTTTTGTATTTGAAGTTATGAGTATTGGCTCTATATCTGGATTTCAAATGTTTGCTCTTGGGGTAATGCCCACAAGGTATTTAGTCTTAGCTCACAATGGACCAAGGGAGATGCCTATCTATACTTAATGGACTTTCCTGCTATGACTAAGCGAAAGCATGCATGGACATGTGACTTGCCTATGTGACCCCAAACACCATCTTTTACCTGTAATTTTCCACTGTGAGAACATTGGGAATCCCTTCAATTGGCATAAGCTATAGAAGGCCCTGGAAACATCTCCATTTTGCCTCTTTCTTACTCAAGCCTCTTTCCTGCTCATACCTCTGGACTATGGACTTATTTATACTAATGAGAGCATTCTAACTAAGGGACTGAGGACCTTCCAATGATTTGCAAGCAACCAGAGACTTGCCTTAAGCCAGCAGTTTATTCCATCACTGCTTCAAGCCTGAACCAAGAACTTTGCAATTGTTGTATGTATTTGATTCCTTTACCCAATTTTAACTCTCACCTTTCTTTCTTTTTATAACTAAACCTTTAGATATTAGATTCTAAAAGATTGGCAGCAGTGTGATTATTGGGTAAGATCTGAGTTATATATTGACCTGGCTGTGTGGCTGGTCCTTTGGGATCAGAAGAACCTTTTATTTAATTAAATTGGCTTTTAATGAACCATTCATCTTTAAGTCTAGTGTTTTTGGCAGCAATACAAGGACTGGAATGCCTAAGGAAACTACTTTTCTGACTTCTTGTTAGCCAGTGTGGTGAAAGAGAAGTTTACTTTTGTTGCTGCTTTGGTATATTTTATGGGCGAATAACCACCAGTTTTGGGGTGTGTCCGCCCTATTTCTCAGCAGTTTGTCCTGAATTTCTATTCTCAGTTGTGACCCACAAAGGCATGGTTACAGGCACCACCCAAGCAGAGGGTGCTGCAGAGCCACACAGCTAGAAGAAGTGGTGGGGAAAGGACTGTGACTCAAGGCCTGATCCAAAACCCACTGAATCAACAAAAAGACTTCCAATGACTTCACTGGGCTTTTGGCTCAGAGCCAAAAAATGGTACAACCCCCGCTTAAGTTCCCTGGCATACAGGGGAATACACCACAATGGATCTGGCACGGTGTGGGGTCAAAGTTGAGCGGGGTCATGGTCCTCTAGGGGGTAAGGTATGGCCCTGGGAGCAAAAAGAGGCAGCAATCTCTTGGCTTCCGTGAGCACTGCAACTGCATCTATCCCTGCTCTTTGTCCCCTTCACATACAAACCTGGAACAGTATGGCCCTAACTGTACTTTTCTTTAGTTTTTGAGTCTGTAGAGTTTGATACAAAATTTGTGAATTAGAAACAAAAGGGTTTGTTACACAGAAAAATTAATTTCTCTGGAGTTATGTGCCGAAGTAGACTTTCTTGAAAGTGGAGAGACATTTTTCTGCAGTGGTAGATAAACATAGGCCAAGACTATAACATGGTTCAAAAAAGAACTAGATAAATTCATGGAGGATAGGTCCAGCAATGGCCAGGGATGGTGTCCCTAATCTCTGTTTGCCAGAAGCTGTGAATGGGTTACAAGGGATGGATCACTTGACAATTACCTGTTTTGTTCATTCCCTCTGGGGCACCTGGCATTGGCTACTGCTGGGAGACAGAATACTGGGCTAGATGGACCTTTGGTCTGACCCAGTATGGCCATTCTTATACTAGACTAGATTCTCATCTGCACCCAAACAAAGAAAATGATTCTGGGTCGCGGATCGTGGAATTTATTCTGTAATGACCTGGTTCCCTCAGGGCTGCTCTAAACTAGACCAACTGGTGAGAGCTCCAGGGGACTTCTTAGCCAACTGAGGACTCCTTTAAACCAGGAAATTTCAGCTGGACATGTCAGTCAGCTATCCAGCCTCTTTGGTACAGCAATATATGGCTTATTTCTGGCCCGCTGCATTTGCCAAAAATGCCACTGCTTTGATTTAGGGTATGACAGGGCCCTTGATACACTTGTGGAAGTTGTGTGAAGACCACTGGTCAGTAGTACTGTATTTTTAAAACTATACAAAAAAATATCAACATCCTCCAATACCTGAGTTATGACACTCATGTATCTACTAATTCATGGGGAATTCTTTTAAAAGTATTTTGAGCAGAACTATTTGTCCAACATTGGGCAGAAAGACAATTATATCACAGGATTATATTTTATATTTGGAATGCTTTGATGTTTAATTCAAGCCACGTAGGTTTTTTTTATTTTATATTAACTTTTGGAAACTTTTCAAAATTCTCACTATTTAAATAGTACTTTTAAAAGCACCTTTACTATGTTTATTAGAATGTATAAAGGCACAGAACAAGACCTACAAGATAGGAAAATTGGCAACATTTTATATATCCGGCCAATTTTTCAATCATGCTCGGTTTTTGTCGTGCAAATAAAACTGTACACAAAGTTCTCCATAAGTTACAGTACTGTTTGAATTTGCACCCTCTATTCTATACCTGTGTGCATGCGCAGAGGAAGCAGACTTTAAATTTGGTCCATTACTTATAAACTTAGATATAATTTCTTAGATATAATTTCATCTGTTTCCCCATATTAAAAAATGGTGTCACAATTATAAGAGCTCTCTGAAATTATTTTAATAATTTTTTTCATTGAAAAATGGTCTTTTTTCAAATATAAAAGATTTACTGAAAAACTTGATTTCTTCATTTATATTTTTCATTACTTTTTGGTCAATTTTTTAAAAACAAAACCATCACATTTTTTATTCACTGAAAACCAGGTTTGTGATACAAACATTTTTATTTAAATTTTCAGTGAAAATTTAATTAAACAATTTTAGAAAACAAATTGAAAAAGATGGATCCATTTGAACCTGTAAAACAAAAAAACCCTTCAAAATGTTGAATTTTTAAGTGATTTTTTAAAACCAGTTACACTGACTATGATAGAATTAAGGCTCCAATCCTGCGAACGCTTACACATGAGTAACTTCACATCTTTGAGTCGTCACACTTGTGGTGTTAGTGAGTTCAGCTGGGATCTCCTGGGATCGGCCACGCTTGGGAACCCCCCCCAAGCAATCCCTCTTTTTATGGGTTTTTCCATGGGAGCAAACGATTTGAGCCAACATGATTTCTCAGTTGATACAAATTTGAGGAAATACTGCAAATGTGTTCCTCATGCGCTGTACTGCATGAATGTAATGAAAAATACATCTTATGTTTTGCAATTCTGCACAGAGGAAAGTGAAAGAGACAATTCAGTAAGTTCTGCTTGTCCATTCCAGAGGTTATTCCCCATTATGGAAAGCAGGAGCCTTATTTATTTAAGTTCCTTTTGTAAAATCTCCAAATGTCATGACAGTAATTTGTACCTAACAGCACCACATTTCCTACCCAATTTAAACCTTTATTCACTTGGATTCTACAGCTGCTATTGACTAAAATATGCTTTTTGATGAAAATGGAATAGAAAAAAACCCCCTACTTTATGAGATTTTCATATACGAAACTCACTATCTGCAGTGTACAGGAATTGGCTTGCATCCCTTTAAATAATATGTGAACCCTCTCGGGTATGTCTACACTACATCAGGGACTGAGCCTCCCAGCCTGAGTAACAAACTTATGCTAGTGCTCTGAAAATAGCTGTGTAGATGGGGCTTTGACACTGGGGCTTGGGCTCTCAAGGCCCCACCTCCTGGCCCCCAGGCTTGAGGGCCCAAGCTCCAGCCCGAATTGCAATGTCAAAGCTCTGTCTACACAGCTATTTTTAGCACGCTAGCATGAGTGCCACCATCGCAAATCTATGGCTTAGGCTGGGAAGCTCGCTTCCAGGTGCAGTATAGACATACCCCTAAGGACCCTCATGGTCTTATTTTTTTCCTAAGGATAATGAAGTCTGTGCAGTTTTCCTCATGTTTTGATATCCCATGTTTCCCCGTACTTTGTGAACTCATTCAAATTCAGAGATATAAAGATGACTGAATTTACATAAAAACTCTGGCTTCACAGTACTAGGAACAGCATTCATATTTTACAATATATAACAGGACAGAGTCTGAGAGCACCGTGCAAAGAACTTAATTCTCATATTTGTGATAAAAGTAGATAATATAATGAAGAATGCCAAGTACCTCATTTTCTCCTTTTGCTTTGAAACACTGCTGAAATCAGTGCACATCCTTTCCTTGGGACTTTTGGGTGATTTCCAATATTTTACAGTTTGGAGATATCTGAGTTTAGAGGTGACAGATGAACTCCTGATCCGTGTCCATTTAGACCACTGCTCTAGGGGACAGTCTTCAAAAGGAGTCTGTTGCATCACTGAACATCCCTGTTACCTGACCATTGGAGTGGGACTGACACTAGCCTCACAGGAGGCCTGCCTGGTTCCCACTAGCAGAGGAGAGCAAGAAATTAAAAAGGGGGAATATGTAGCCTGAGAGGCAAGAATAGGCTAATGGGCTATTATCCACACTAAAGTATACATTCTATACACTGAGTAGACCACAATACCCGAAGATACCAAACAAAGACTAAAGAAAAGCAGAAAAAAAACCCTCTATAACTATTCTTATTAAAACCAACGAAAATATCCATAGGTCAAACTGTAGATCTGTGATATCAAAGATTAAAGTAGTCAAATTATAGAAACACTGAAAGCAGCTGCAGGAAACACACTCCACAAATAACTTCAGAAGTCATTGAAATGTTTCCTGGTACAGGATTGCACCCTGCATTCTTTTCACAAAATAAATGTAATCAGTGTTATACATGAAGCATCAAATTTGCAAAGCAGTCTCACCCTGATCTCTGTAAATTGCATGCACAGTTTCATAAACACACAGCAAATCACTTTTTATCTAAATGATTTGTGCATACAAAATTGAGGACAGAAATTTAGAGACCTTTTCCTATTTATAGAAAACAACAGGGAACACTAAAAGGAAATTGAATGAGTAATAAACAAAGGTAAATGCAAAGAATAAGTCCAACAGGGTTCCCAAATTGTAACTCCTCATTTCCATGGATGGGGATATTATCCTATACATTTATTCCAGGCAGGGAATCAACCTATACATTCCAGTTCTAATACATTTTTCACTGCTATGAGCTATACACATTCTAATAAATATAGATACAATTTCTAAGGCCCAGATTTAGGAAAACATTCCTGTTCTCTACAGCACTTAAGCACATTTGTAACTTGAAGTCAATGAGACTTAACAACATGCTTAAAAAGAAAGAGAAAACTTGTGGCACCTTAGAGACTAACAAATTTATTTGAGCATAAGCTTTCGTGAGCTACAGCTCACTTCATCGGATGCATGCCTAAAGTTATACATGCACTTATGTGCTTTTCTGAAGCAGGGCCTAATTGCATACAAGGGAACTTTTAATTAATAAAAACAAAAAATTGTTTAGCACCATCCTTTTGAATGTCTATCCAAACTGGGCTGACCCTCCAAGCATTTTGATGCTCTGCCATTCCCAACAGTGAAAATGGCATTGTTAAATTTATGTGACACAGAAGAACTCAACTAATTTCAACAACAGACATGACTTCCAGTTTATTCTAACAAAATGTATTTGTTTCACTGACAAGTTTTGTTATACTTGAAACTTATCAAAACATCCAAAGCTACTAAGTATTAACAGAAATTTTTTTTGTTAACTTTAACTTAAAGGAAAATTGAAAAGAAGTAACATAGATATTCAAATACACTCTCAGTGCATAAAATCTCTTAAAAAATAAGTGCAAACATAAAATATCACACTGCATATTCGACAAACAAATTTAACACAGCTACATAATCAGCACGCAGCCTCAACCTATTCACCAGAAACTTTTCTAAACCCATATCCCCTTACCTGTGTGCATTTCACATATAAACTGTGAAATCTCACAAAATACACAGATAACAGAACCAATCGCACACCATCCTCAGTTCAGTTGCCTGTTATTACCTAGAGACCCCAATATTTTGCCTTTTCCCCTCGCTATACAGAGCAGAGACGTGATCCTTCCACATCCTACCTACCCACAATGATCAAGGGACGGCAACCTATCACATATTAATCTCCATATACAGTCCAGAAATAACCCCCTTTCCAATGGCACAAAAGACCAATGTACCCCACCCACCCTTTCTTTACAGAATGAAAAATCTCATTATACCTTCCCTATTCACTCTCCCATTGTTGAGTCAGATACAGATACTTTCCAGATACAGACCATATGCCCATCTTCATCTACATCATTGAACACACACAGGCCACAGATCTCAAAGCTCTTCAGGTATCTGGCTCCCCACACCACCCCACTGCCTCTCCCTCACCTTCAAGACTGAAGAGTTGCACAATATTCCTGGCTCCTGCTCCTCTCCTTCTAACTGAAGGCTTAGGAAATTTCAGGATCAGGATCACTAGGTGCCCTGACCTCATACTGCCTTGCACAACTTATGGGACATTTCTTACTAATGGGAAAGCTTTGAAATGCCATCAGTTCCTCAGGATCCCTGTCCTGTGAAGTGGAGGGGTGATACACAGGGGTCCCTTTCCTTTATTCAGTATCCCTTAGGCCATGTGGACTTTATAACGTGTGCATCACTATACAAAACAACACCAATTTTTGTAAATAAGTCTTTTAAAAAGTTATTTTAAATAGTGTTAAGTCCTAGATTTTAATGGTATTTTATTATATGTAAAGTCTGAAATTTTACAGTCAAGCTGCTTTTACCTAGAGGGACTTCAAAAAGCAGTTATTTTGTGTGAAATTTTTAAAAGTGCACTTTTAAGCCTCTGTCATCTATTAATGGCTTGACAAATATCCTTCAAACTTAAATAATTTCTACGTACCCTGAAATTAAATCCCCAAACCTCTCCTCGTGTGAAAACCTATAAAGGGAGTGAATATAGGGACTAGAACGGAAACCTGGCTGCAACCTTAACTAGCGAGCTGCTACTGGAGTCTGTCCATAGTAGGGTAATATTTAAGGACCCTCAACTCAAAAACATTGTCATTGTTGTACTTTGGTGAATAAAACCACTGTGTACTTTGGCGTAACGAAAACCATTGCTGCAAACAGAATCATCATCATTACTAGATTAACCACACAAGGCTGGACTAGATCTCCAATCCTGTAGGTCCAAATACACAAGCCTCTAGTACCTGAGATGAAAGAAAACCAATATAAAATATCACAGTGCACTATGAAAGAACCAGTCTGATGTGCCTAATTTTCAACCAGCCACCAGAGGGCAAACTGTTCAAACACACTAGCCATCACAATTAGACACCTAAGTAGTTAATTTTGTCCAAAAATATAATTTTGTTCAAATACAGCTTTCTGCAAGGACTTTTAAGGATATTTAAATATGCAGATATTTGATAGGATAGTAAGAAGTTAGTTTTGAGCCAGAAGGACACAACGGTACGTTAGACAAACTACATGTCAAATAACGAGAGTTATTTAATGGCAATAAAACAAACCGCAGCAGCAGCACAGCCAAGTAAAGCTGGCAATTTTCATCCAAACCAACTTTCCTAGCCAAAATCTTTGAGTAGCTAAAAATGACCGTTTATAATGGAACCTGGTTGCAAACTTAAGCCCTGATTCTGCAATTTACACAGGTCTGTGATGCTTGCAGAGACCCACACAACTTCAATGGGGCTCTGCATGAATACAGCAGCCCACCAGGGCATTATAAATTGCAGTACTGGGGCCTTAACTAATAACCGGCTGTTACTGCTCTATAATAAGCCCTCTGTGATTGCAACATCTGTGTCACCTGAAAAATGACCAGCCCAGCTCTCTTCATACCTGGGAATGCTATAGAAATACATCAGAAGACGAACAAGCTCTGTACTTGTGGAATGTTCACTTGACCAGATGGTATTTCTTGTGCAGACTTGCACCACTGCTCTGCCACCCCGGTCTCGGCTTCCTAACCAAATAAAACACACAAAGAAAAGCCATTGAAGAAGCATGACTGAGAACGAGTGATTTAGAAGTGTGTGTGTTTGGAAAATGACAATGCAGAAACTCTTAAAAGTGAAAATCGTAGTGATTTTCCATCCCCTGCATTTACCTTATTATACTGATTGTGATCACAAAATTTCTTAATCAGTGTGAAGATCATTCCTACATATTTAAGTTCCTACTGGTGATTTTGATGGGCAAGATCTCTAGCTGGTATAAATTGGCTTGGCTCCATTGAATGGAGTTGTCAATTTATACCATCTGACCCATATATCTTCTAAAAATAACTTTCTGTGGCAATCAATTTATCTTGTCTATCTTTAAGAGATCTGTGCATATTATACTATGCATGTGTGTGTTTATGTTTCATTTATCATCAGGAACATTGTTATCTGTAATAACATACCACATAGAGAAATGACTCCAGACTGCAGTAATTCCTGGTTGATTTCAAGTAATTGGTTTGGTAATCTGTGACAAAGGTCTCCAGCATTTGTAGACAGCAGCTCACTCTCACAATGGAATAGCTCAGGAGATGCATTTGTAATTGTGCTATGCTCACCCTGGAAACTGTTTCTTGAGTCTATTACTGTTGAGTGCTGCGGAAAATCTGGCCAAATGAAAGACAACTGGTTAAAATTTTTGCTTTTCTGTGTATTTGAAAATTGCTCTTTAGGCAGCTTCCTATCAACATGTAAAATTAGCATATATTTGAAAATGAGCATATATAAACAGAACAGAAACCATATATAGATTACATTAAAAATAAATTAAAAGAACATTACAGTTGTAAAGTTAAACTCTCAGAAGTCAGGAAATTCCAGAATGAAGGTTGCCCATCGGACCTGTGCATATGCATGATTCAGTCTAATTATATGAGCAAAAAGAAAAGGAGTACTTGTGGCACCTGAGAGACTAACAGATTTATTTGAGCATAAGCTTTCATGGGCTAAAGCCCACTTCATCAGAGTATTTTCTCCACAGGACGCTGCTACTCTCAGTGCACAAGAATCATTCTGCTCCTCTCCCAGCTTGTTCCTGGCTCCAGTCTGTTCCTATCCTCCCCAGGCTCCTAGGTTTGTTCCCCTTCTGCTCTTATTCCTCACGTCCAGTTCCAGTCTCTGTCCCCACACCCACCACAGCTCCAGCCCCCCTACTATACTCTTCACCCACAAACATTCAAGTCAGGCTATTCCTCCTTCTAGTTCCTCCAGCACTAGTGGCCCCTGGCAGTCATGAGAAGCAATTGCAGGGAAAGTCCCTTGGCTGGAGCATACAAGCTCTGTGGGATGTTGCATGAGCACTCAAATTGAGTAGGAGATGTATGCTCAGTAAGGATGGAATAATCAAAGAATAAAGCTGCTAGCATCTAATAAACTTGCACTGAGCATGTGAGAACTGAGATTTTCAGAGGTTTATAGTTTGGCTAATTTGGAGCAAAATTTCACAGGGATGGCAAAAGGCATATCACTGACATGATGGTGACCACCTCTACCAAATTTCAAGTCACTGCTTTGACACATGGAGGTGCTACAGCTTGTTATAATATTTTATATATACAATATGTTATAATAATTTTGTTAATGAATATGGACAAAACAATGTATTTTGCCTAATTTTGTTCTTGGGAATAGCGAAACTGCGTTAGCTGAAACATCTGGAAAAAAAAATCAGCCTGAGGCAGAAACCCACCATGGGAAATTTCAGCCCAAACAGTTACAATTTGGCAATGTTATAAGCAACCAGAAACAGGGTTTTAAATTGGTGACCCTTCACTATAGGCGTAGCTACCATGTCTGCCTATGCTAAAGCTTGCATATTAAACTGAATGAAAAACACTGGGATTAATGTCATATTAAGTTTGCAAAACAAAGCACCCAGAGGTCTGGAAATTTCAATCTCAACTCTGCTATGTTGTGCTTATGCCTTCAAATATGATCAGGGCTTAATTTGCACCAAGGTTTGCCAGGGCTGAACTCCGAGACCTCTAGGCTTGGCAGTTCATAGCCCTGGCACCTCTGGGCTTGCTGTATCAGTTATGAAAGTAAAAAACTTGCTTGAGTCCCGGCACATAATTGCTTGAGTCCAGGCACCTCCTTCATCACAGATTAAGCACTGAATATGGTCTCTCTTTATATAATTATAAACTATTGTTAATATTATAGAAGCAGTGATAGCAAGTCCATAGCCAAACCTGCATTCAGATTTTTTTTTTAAACATAGAGCAGGACTAAAGCCCCTGCAATTAACTGCATTTTCCATGTCATTTTTAAAGAAAATATTTACAGACTTATGCAGAGCAAATATTTTTAAATGAACCCTGATTGAAATGGTCCGGAGCATCTTGCTATTTTTGGCTCTCTGTGGCTAAAGAACCTCAATCACCAAGCTTCTCGCACACACATAAATGTAGTTCCTATAACCTCTCACAGATAACATTAAACATTTGAAAAGTGGTCGAACACAAAGTTACTCCCTTAATTCATCATTCCTTTATGTGGCTCCATAAAGAAAAGCCAATGGAAATGGCCAGGATCAACTAATTACTTCTTCCCTCTGAGGGTGCCCAGTCTGCACTGAGGCTGGGATCACTTGCAGGCAAGCTGAGGTTTGTCTTGTCAGCCTAGTTTGGCTGCCATTTTCCACCTAAACATGCCTCTTTCCATTTTACAGTCTTTAACAGCAACAGGGAGCAAGCAGGAGGGAAATTTACAGCCATATTGGGTTGACACACCCCACTTGCATTGCACCTCAGCAGCTGAAGTAATATACTACAGTGATGGGGGGAGGCATATAAATAAATAGAGTACATTAGATAGTAAGGAGACACTGGATCGGATTAACTTCTTCCAGTTTAGTAGGCAGGAGAACCACCCTGATGATGCATATTCTTATGTGTAAATAAATATACACAAATACACAGACAGAAGGGAAAGACGAGAAAAGAAAGATGGAAGAAAAATTCCTTGGATGACATCGCACATTTCAGAGATGTCTGCATCCCACAGTTGCTGTACCTTTGAGTGCTGCTCAAGAAACAGGGAGAGATCAGAGTTTGCTAAATAGGAAAGGAAAATTCAGCTGGAAAATGGGTATTTTCAAACATCTGAAAGACTATTACCAGCAACAGAGAGAAAAAACAGGAGTTAAAAGCTATAAAAATACACTTGATATCCCCCCATGGTACTTTATATTACTAAATGATTATAGATAAAAATCAGTATTTTATGCTGGTGTTGCTAAATAAGCAAAACTGAGTTAATTATGGAATAACATTCTTGGCACAATGAAGCAACAAATGGCAGTGGAGTTGACTCAATGCCAAACTGAAGCTGTGGCAAGGCACCTAATCAACTGCAAAGAAGAGGAAGAACTGTATGGTGGCTAGGGCATGGGACTGGGAATTTGGAGACTTGGGTTTTGTTCCTTGACTTTGCCAATGTACTTCACATAACCTTGAAAATTATCCCTGCAATACATAACTGTTATTGTTACTAAAAAAAATAAATCAGAAAATGGCTTTAGCCAAATCAACACAACTATACAAGTGGGACAGTTGCTCAGCTGGTATAAATCATCCTAGCCCTGTTAACATCAATGCAGCCACACGGATTTAGAACAGCTGAAGGACTGGCTCCGTTTAATGTATTTATTTATCTGGAAATGTTCTGAGACATTGGGACTGGCAGATGGCTGCCATGCTCTCTGCAGGATTTGGCAGGGATATTAATGCCAAGGGTGTGTCGTAGCTGAAAAATATGCAATGTGCTTGAACCCTCTAAACTCTCACTAGGTGCTCCATTAGCTGAGAATGTGCAGCACCTTGCAGGATTGGGCCTTGCATTTTCAGAGGAACCACTAATCTGAAAGCAAGGCATGGAATTTAGGTTTATTTTAATGCTTTCCGGGATGTAAATGGTTGAAATTACATTATCTGCTGTTGCTGGTCTATTCCTTCTCTCAGCTGATGGAGAGGAGGCAGAAATCTTCTCTTCCCATAAAACATATTAAAATCACTTTTCTAAGAAAGTTTTAAATCTCTCTCTATCTTTGCATCTGTGCTAAGAAGTCTTCAGGATCTCTGCTGCCCCACCTAGGTTCCACAGCCATGGGGACAAACGCAAACCCTAAGGGAGCCAGACTTAAGAGTCTGCCCTTCCCAAGGCAGAAAGTGTGATTCCACTTCACCAACTGCCATGTATAGCAATTGGAATAGCAGGCCAGGGGAAAATGCAAGGGGAGGCAGTCCTGCCCTGTTATCCTGGGGGAGCAGAGACTATTCCACCTGATTGACAGACAGAGAGTGGATGAGCCATGATTCATGAGGACAGCTCTGTTCAGCCAGAGAATGAAGACAAGGCCACCAGGTCAAAGATAAACTCTCCTCCCCATTAGCAACTAAGGTAGAAAGTAGCAAAAAATCTCCCATGGAACTTCCCAAACTAACTGGAATATCAGATGGAAGAGACCCCATCCTAAACCTGCTCCCTGTGCTGCTGGAGCTACACAAGTTTTGCTACAGCCCTGGAGCATGATCTCCCCATCTCTAGTTGTCATGCAGCTTTGTGGTCCCCCATCTAAACTGGGCGCTAGCACTCAGAGGATAAAGCAACATGATGTAGGGCCAGTTTATGATGTCATCAGAGGCTTGCATGCCCCTTACAGCAACGTAAAGTTAGGTCAAGATTTGGCGTTTTGATACCATTGTCAGTTTTTACAAAACATGACTATATCCTAGCGTGAACCATTAATCCTAGCTATGATGCCATTGATATACGTCACCATGAGTACAAATTTTGTCAAAAACGAAGAGTCCAGTGGCACTTTAAAGACTAACAGATTAGTCTGTTAGTCTTTAAGGTGCTACCAGACTCCTTGTTGTTTTTATGGATACAGACTAACACTGCTACTCCTCTGAGATTTTGTCAGTTCACCTTTGGATATTAATTAAATCAATCAAACTGTTCGCTGAAAGAACGACTGGTGAAACCCAGCAGCCTTATCACTTAAAGACTATAAAAACAATATGGCAGAGTGTTCCCAGTTTCAGTACTTGTGCTCCAAATTATCAAGACATTATTCCACATTATCTTAGGTGCTAAACCACGGCAATACAGAATAAAACAACATCAGCAGATTAACAGAATCTGGCAATCACCAATGGCAAATGCCCTGCTGGAGAGCTGTGAAATCACCTGAGATTTGTCACCACACAAACTGGAAGAGGGGGCGGTGGGGGAGGAGAAGAAATCTCTGTCCAGAAACACCTTTCCAAAAACACCCCAGTGCATAGCTCAATATGCTAGTAAAAATTATGTACTACAAAACCCCACTGTCTTGCTCCCCACTGAGCAAAAAAAATATTTAAAGAGGATTCTTGTCTTAGAAATGACCCATCCATTTCTAAATAAATAAATACATACATACAACTTCTGCATTTCCCTTAGACTTGCAAGCATAACCTCTGAACTCTAAATCAGGAAAAAAGAAAACTCTAACTCCCAGAAGCTGAATCTGTGACCCCAGTCACCTCTGCTGCCAATCTTAAAATCAGTTGACCATAACATGACAATTTTTTAAGCAGAACTCCACACTGAAGTCAATAGGAATTTTTACTTAAAAGCTTATGGCATGTTCTGGCCTACTGACTGACATTTTTATATTTTTATTGTGGTTTGATTCTTGTTTGAATGTAGAGTTGATACTGCGATAAATATATTATCTGAAATATAAGAACAAAGAAATGCTGCAGATGAGAAAAGACCACACATTTATGAAGTTTCTCTGTTGTTTAAATGCCATTAAATTACGTGTTTCAGAGTAACAGCCGTGTTAGTCTGTATTCGCAAAAAGAAAAGGAGTACTTGTGGCACCTTAGAGACTAACCAATTTATTTGAGCATGAGCTTTCATGAGCTACAGCTCACTTCATCAATCTTGTAAAAGTCTATCAACAACCATTAAAAATATGTTGCATGTTATTTGTACTTCAATACCATGTTTGTTGTAACTAGCCACACACTTTCCCTTATTTGAAAAACGGGCTCAGATAACTTAGTTTTGGAGGGCTAAGGTTACTTTGGGATAATGACTGTCTCATTAGAAAGGTGGTATTCATGGTGCTCTCAGGACTGCATTTCACAGCTATTTAACATTTACTTCTCCATTGACAATTTGCATTTAAAGGTAGTTGATTTTTTTTTGGTACTGATCCAAATCACATGGAAAATAACTCGAGTTGTTTTTAATGTATAAAATATAAAGTATAGAGGAGAAAGTCCAGACCTTCACTACATGCCCAGCATCTATGCTTTTGGTAACGTCTGTAAAATGCCAATTGACTCCAAAGACATTACATGGGATTAACTGAGAGCAGAATTTCATGTGTGTTTCAAGAAGGTTTTTGTTGATCTCTGATCAATTTTTTTAAAAGCAGAATATACAAAGCATTCTGAAAAGCGTATCTTAAAGCAATGGAAATAAAATAAATTTACTTAAAGTATTAAAACAGTAGTAAAATAGATGTGAAATAATAAAACATTGATGATGTCATTACTATTTGTGCTTTAAATCTGAGCTCAGAAAGCAGAAAAAAAAAGTAGTTTTATGTACAAAGTTTATATATGTTGGTGCAGGCAAGCTAAAGATATTATAAAAAATAGAATCCATGTTGTAGTTTGGCTTTTACCTTCAACCTCTTTTTTGCATTTGTTGCTTTTCACCGTAATGAATAAATGACCATTGGAGTCCAACTTCCCCAGTCTTAACGCATGTCCATTTAAGAGCTTCTTAGGGTTTGCACTTGCTGAACTATCTGAAAACAACCTTGGACTATGATCCTTGCAACGCGAACTCTTATGTGACCTATCTAAAGACCGAGACCTTCTCGGTCCAGCCCTGCAATCTGCTATTGAGAAAGTTTCATGAGGTACAAGCAGTTTTTCTGAGGCCTGTGAACAATCTTCAGGCCTTATGACCTCTCTTGTTTCCTCCTTTGGTGCAAGTCTATCAGCAAGAGAATCTTCCCTCTCAATCTGTTTATCACAAGATTTGCTCTCAGAGATTCTCAAGTCATCATTCACTTCATATGAGTCCACTGTCTGGTCTGAAGACTCCTCTTCTGCAATTGACTCCTCTGAGCTGGAACCAAGATTCATTGGATTTTGCAAAGCTTCCATGTATGACTTTCTAAACAAGCGCCTTGTCTCAAAATATGAAGAATCCCTGAGTTGTCGTCTTCTTGGACAAGGACTGCTCAAATCTGTGCTGAAAGTTATGCTTTTGATGCTGTTCTTTTTCTCCATTATGGGAGATAATGCTCCACCTTTTAATACTTCAGGTGTCATTTCAGGCTCAGTGGCCTGTGGTAAAGCCCTCTCCATCATGCTGGGGCAGTCCTTAGTCAACGTGCTGAGATTTACGTACTCTCCTTTGCTCTCCTCAGCTGGGGTTCCAGAGAATTCTAATTCTGCCCTACTTTCTGCAGTATGAAGTGGACTATACACTTCACTCCCTTGGTTTCCATGATTATCAGTAAGTGTTGCTTCTATGACTGTAGAGCCAGTATCATTGGAAGTGGAACTGTCACGTGAACTATTGCTCTCCATGGTCTGTGTCATTGTTTTCACATCAGTATTATTACTGATTAACCGGTCGAGGAGAGGGCTACTGGAATAATTATGCAGGATTGTTTCAGCTGTAGGGACAAAAATAGGATTCACTATATTCTTCCAAGGTGTTCTATATACAGCTGGGCCAGTGGTAAGTAAGCAGCTTTGCAAGGGAACACTCCCCCTTTCACAATTTACATTTTCCAAAAATTCTGCTGTAAAAACACATCCATACATGGTTTCAGGTACAATAACGTCTTCCATTCCTTGTCCATGTCGGGAGAGGCATTTTAAAACTAGTTTTGCTGACTGCTTCCCAGCCGGAAGAATTTGTAAGTAGAAATCGCCTGGTTTCAGACGGACTCTGTGAAGAGATGCTAACTGTACTACTACTTTTTCATGGATGCACAGTGGCCAGCCTTCATGGTAGAAAATAAGACCAGTGTATTTAGCCTGTAAGGAAAAGAGAAAGCAAAATGTCTGAGGAAAAAAATCTTTATCTTGGAAGACAGCATTTTGTTACAAATATAAAACAGTGGGGTCAAATTCTGCACTGACTACTCCATCATTGAGCTCCATGCAATTAGACAGGGCTATAAAAGGTTTGTATAACAAACATAACACAGTTTAAATAGTGTCTCTTAAGATAAGGGGTATCAATATTATGCCTCTTCCCACTAGAATAAGCTACTAGTTTACTGTTACATTGTATCTTGCAGCCTAATTACATTAATAGAACTGATAATAGTTTCAGGAAAAGGTAGGTCTCTTGGGTATAGAAAAAAGGGTAGCAATAGGCCACACACAGGCACGCAGATAGGAGCCAGTAGGAGCAAGCTTAAGATAAGCCAGAAAGATAAAAATGGCAGCAAAAATAAAGGAATGGTAAACTCTTCCCTTTTAACCTAACATTTAGAGTCACCATTGCTCTGGGCATTCTCACAGCCAATGAGAAGCAAAACGTGGACAATACTGCCCATGATGTTTAATAAAACATTTTTCAATGCACACAAACTACAAATTTCCCACGCCGGTATTTAAAATAGTACCAGATAAATACTAGCTGGTGGGTGACAGGAAAATGAGGGAGGGGCATCAGTGAGATCCAGGGTAACATTCTGGTAAGAAGTCCAGGTCCCACTCTGTCTACAGTTGCGGGTAAGGGGGAGGGTGCTGACCCTGGACTCTGCTTAGGGAATTTATTTTTCATACTAACCCCTGGTTTGCAGGTGTCTGAAATCTGAAGCCCCTCGCTCTGACAGCTTAAAGGGAGTTATTTCTCTTCCCCCACTTCCCCATTCCAGAGTCTTCAGGCAGTTGGGGCAAAAGTATGTCCATTTCTTCCTCTAACCAGTGACCTGGATGCTGCTGGGGTGTGAGTGGGATGTCTCTGCTACTGTACCCACTTCCCATCCTCCTGGCTGCGGTGAAGGGAGTGGAGAGATGTCTTTACTATTAAACCCTTCCTCCAGCTTCCTGACTGTTGCAATGGGGGAGGTTTTTCACTATTGAGATTGTCTTCCCCTATAAAGAACTTCAGTACCTGCCTCTGATACTACTAGAAGTTTCCCCAAAAAGCAACAGAGTGAAAATGCAGTATTTCCAACCCCAGGAATTCAAAATCTTAACACAGGCCCACAAAAATTACAATATTTTAAATATATTGGGGGGGGGGTATTTTTGAGCACTTAGGGGTAATATTTTCTACTTTTTGTCTGCAACTATCAGGGCTAGAAACTTACCTTCAGAAAAAAAGCCAAGATATTCTCATATTCGCATGACTGTAGGAGCTGGGGCTTTAAGTAAAACATCAACTATCACAAAACTCATGATAAAACTGTGGAAGTTGGTAACACTAAAATTGACGTGATTCTTTTCAGCATCACTGCCCAAAAGACTGTCACATGGGCAAAGCTAGGAATAGCAGCAGAGGTACTGGAGTTTTCTCGGCAGACTCAGAAAGACAGCACAGCACTGGGTCACTTTTGGAAGGTTTTGTTTTACAGCCATCAAGAATTAAATTTAAAAAAAATGTAACAATAAAAGCTTAAGTTTTGCAGAAATTGATAGTGTCTTAAGACCTGTAGGGACAATTTTCTGCTCCTTGCTAGGGGAAAGCTTTTCAAGCTTTGTGCTAACATCAACTATATTTTTTTGCACTTGAAATCAAACTTGTTCTGATTCTGAGCAACTTGCAGGAAGTTTTAGAATAATAGAATCACGCATTGAAAAAAAAATAGAAGGAAAACCAGAGAGTAAGGAAGCAGGAAGGATTTGGGGCTTTGGCATTGAAAGGGGGAGCATACCCTCTCTTTCCTACCTCCTTGGGGAATAGGGTCTTCTCTCCTTCTTCTTTGAACTTGTGTCTGTAGGTCCCACCCAATGATTTTCTGACCATGTCCCATGGAATGCTGAGCGTCCCACATGGTGGCTCTCTTTCCCACCTGGTTGGGTACACTCCCCAGTTTCCTTAAGAGGTTCTCCCTACTGAGCCTCATAAATCAACATGTTTTCTTGGAACTAAACACTGAGTTTGCAAAGGGAGTAAAGCACTGATCAGTTCATTCATCGGCTATGCAGAGCACTGCACAATGTCTGCACGCTATTAGGCTAAGCAGAGAAATGCATGAAAAAGTGGCCTTTCCTTTCTGGGGATGTGTGAGGAGCATAAAAAGAATAAACCTGTGATTTCACAGATAATTGGTGAAGATGGAGAAGTATCAAAGTAACCAAAACAAGGAGGGTCTCCAAGAAATATGTCCATGACACCTTTATATTGAGGGTGGGGTGGGGGCAGAGTAGGGAGAAGAACCTGAAGTTCACTTTACACAAAAATTCATTGTTTGTAGTTAAGTTCCAAATATTAGGAGAGCAAGGTACTTGCTTGAAACACCCTGTTTGCTTGCCAGGAATGGAATATTTTGGTCTCTAGTTTCCATTCACTCTGCACAATCTCTCTTTGCCTATATATCTCTAAAGACAAATGACTCTTGCCATTTGGAATCACCATTTATTTTCATATATGCCCAAACTGCCTCAAACATTCTTTTAGATTTAAGACTTATTCAACTAATGCCACAGTAACAGCAAATACATTAAAAAAACTCCAGCAATAAGGGTACAAGAGTGAAGGATATGCACATTCCCTTCCCCTTACTAAAAAAAGCTAATAGTACAGGAACAAAATATCGAGACTGAATGTTAGGTCAGGCAAAAATGCACCTGCTGCAGAATCCTCCTACATCTGGGACTAATACAACATAAAACTGACAGGGTCAAAACATGCAGGCAGAATGCAAAGAAAGATTTAAGGACTGTAGCAGCTGTAAATAAAGTAATTGATACAAACTGTACTGTCTGACAGATAAGGAAAGTTCTGCATGTTTCAAGAAAAGTTATTTTAAAATAAAATAAAAATAATCCCACCCGACACAATCTTGCTTCTTTCTATTCAGTGTCTGTTAAACTCCTTATTAGTGGTCACTAATGCTAGCATATACAGGACACTGTTTAGCTCATAAGAGATATATTTTAGTGACATTATGGGGAGGGTGAATTCTTCTGAGAGGATCTATATATGGAGGGGAGCTCCCCATTCTCACTAGCAGGGTGGTGACAGCTGATTCCTTGGTACCATCACCCCATATCACAGATCCTAGGCAGATTGCAGGTTAGGGGTGCATAGCCCCACCATCTCGGCGTAAATCTACTAAGAAGTTAATGCAGTGTCTGGTTCTGCAGGGTGGGGGGTAACCCCTGCCCTCCTCAATGGTACCATGTGAGGAAGACTCCACAAAAGGAACCTCACAGTTTCCCTCCCACCGTTGCCTCATCCTATTGTGCTTTCATGGTGTTATGTGTTTTTGCCCCCCATCCCCCAAGAAAGGAACAATTTCTCCCTTCCCCGTGCCAGTAGTTCTTTCACACAATTGTCAGAATATACATTCAGTTGGGGGGAGAGAGGGGGAGAAGATAATTCACTCGAATAAAAATAAGAAGCAGCCCTCACCATTTTTTTCCTCCCTCTATTTATTTCCCAGCTTTTATTCTAATCTAATTAGTCACTCTTCATGGCAAACACAATTACAGCTTATTTCTTTTAGCATTCTGTAATAGTAAACTCAGTGTTTAAAATTCACAGTAACAGATGAAAATTACAAACAGCTTTAACTGTTTGGAGGGAAGGCTTTGAGACCACAGGTCTGGCTCTTAATGATCAGTAATGTTACATAGCTTATGATGAAAAGATTTCATTTTAAAGCAAAAAAAGCATACTTGTGTAACTAGAAAGATGAAAAGAAAAACAGTCACAGAGACTACTGTTATTTACATGTCACAACAACAAAACAAAAGGTTTGTCAAGACCTTACTGTAACATTCCTATTCTATACATCTACTCATTTTGACAATTACTTCATTATTTTTGGAAAAAACGAAGCTGAAATTTGCAGTTTTATCCCTAACACCATACAGTTTTTAACCATTCAACATTCACTTGCAGAAAAAAAAGTCTTTTCCCAGCTCCTTGGCTAATGACATTTTAAACAAATTGCTGAATTCTGCAGAGGCCATGGAAGGTGATGAGAAGTTCAGAAGGAAGCCAGCCATCCAGAACTGGGTTTAAAAACAGTTAAGAAAAAGGATTTTCAACCACTTCCAGACTGACAATGAGATGTGCTGGTCCAGTGGGCATAAGAGGAAAGAAAAAGCCGAGGCTGGGAACCTTGGAAAGCAGCTTTCAATTGTTCGTGCAGCCAGCTTCACAAGCTCTCTGAAAAACAGTCTATCTTGATACCAAAGAAACTCTATTCCCTAAAAATCCATCTAAAGAATGACCTTAATAGATTGCCTGCTACTAAACATGGTAATGGCTGTTTCTCTAGGCATAACTCATACTTAAACTCCCCCAAAAAGATATTGTAGTGTTACTGAGGAAATGTAGTACTACTTCATATGCAGAATTCTCTCGTAGAAACAGAGTGTCAAGCAGCAGAAAAGGAATGACTCTTTCTCCAAGATACAAAGAAGCAGCCCCACACAAAATTATACTGCAGCCATAACAATCACCACAAAAATACGTCTGGCACAAGAAGACCAACTGGAAAGCGACTAGGTGAAATCCTGGCCACTTGAAATCATTCAGGGTCATTTGTACAACGTGTATCAGTCCACTCTAGAGAGGTGGAAATTCTAGTAAACACTACCATGTTGTGCACTAACTGGCCTGCGTGGTCCCTCCTGGTGCACACTAAAAGTTCCCTAGTGAAAGTTAATGTAGTCTCACATCATTAACGTGCACAAGGAAATGTTTAGTGCACTCCAGCAGAGTCCGCATGGGCCAGTTAGTGCACAACACGCAAGTGTGCACTAGAAGTTACACTCTTCTAAGGCAGACTAATGCACCATGCAGACAAGCCCTTACTTCAGGGAACCAGAATGTCACTCATTCACTCTAACAGCAAATCATTATGTAAAAAAACATTTTTAAATGATATATTACATATAAGACAAATATTAAAATGATGCAAATGTTTCAAATACAATGCAAACATCTCTTGGACTTCTTTGCTAGTTTAATATGTTAGAAGAAACCACAGGACCTTCATACAGGGAAAAGCATCAGATTATGTGTGGTCAATAGAAAATTAAATGAGGTCACTTTAAAGAATTATTATCCATACCATGACCAGATGATATCTGGAATACTGTAGCAGGTTCAATCTGGTTTTCCCACACTGGATCTTAAAAATGGGTATTGGCAAGTGGAAGTGGATCCAAAGGACAGGGAAAAGACTGCTTTCATAGCAGATAAGGCCCAGGGTAATTTAAAGTGATGCTTTTTGCTTGTGCAATGCACCAGCCACACTGAAAAGTGTACTGCACAGCGTGCCACTCTTAGTCTGTTTGTTATATCTATATGATAGCTGGGTGCATGCTAAAACCTTTGAACAATAATTGATACATTTACAAATGGTCTGTGATAAGCTTAATGCTGCCAAACTGAAACTGAACCCAAGGAAACATGAATTGTTTCAAAAAAGAGGTAATTTATCTTGGGCACACAAACAGCAAAGGGGGAATTTCTGCTGACAAAGAAAACAGAGGCTATGCAGAACTGACCAACTCCCCAGACACTCACACTTGGAGATGCCAACAAAAAAAAGTTGCGAACCATTCCTATAAGCTACAAAACATGCAGCAGATTAAATCTGAGACCGTAATACTTTGGCACAGGTTTTTCCCATCTCCTGTACCACTGGTTCTCAAAGCCAGTCTGCCACTTGTTCAGGGAAAGCCAGCACGTCCCTTGGCCTGCGCCGCTTCCCGCAGCCCCCATTGGCCTGGAGCGGTGAACTGCGGCCAGTGGGAGCCGCGATCGGCCGAACCTGCGGACGCGGCAGGAAAACAAACCAGTCCAGCCCCCAGGGGCTTTCCCTGAATAAGCGGCGGACCGGCTTTGAGAACCACTGTCCTATATCATATTTCATCTTAAAACTACAAACTGTCACCCGGTGACCACAAAGTTTTCACTACCATATTCTGAGACACCTTTCTAGGTGCCAAATGATTTTCCAGTCACACACTATTTTTATATCAGGATCCTCTCTCTGGGAAGCTTTAGTTGCTCTGAACTCTGTTTCTACCATCCCAGACGCATTGTTCCAGTGGATGAACCAGGAACATTTTGGCAAATTATGGGAAGAGAGGAGACAGCCATCTCCTCCTCAGCATACTCCCCCGAGCAACCAATTCCTTGCAATCCTGGTTGGGGCAGCATTTGCAATTAACTGCCCAGGAAAGCCATCTGGACAAGGCATCAGCATTACCATGCTCATGTCCAGGCCTGTGTGAGACTGAAATCCTAGCACTGCAGTTTTTCCAACCACCTGGCAAATTGCCCTCAGGATTCCTGAATCTAAAGAATTATTACAGGAAAACATGGTCTGTCCTGACCACAAACTTCCTCCCATAAAAATACTGGTGAAAGTGTTCTATGGATGTAGCCATTGCCAGGAGTCCCTTTTGGGTGGTGCAATATCTTCTCTCCGGAAAAGACTTTTGCAGTAATAAGCCACCACCTTAAGTTCTTTGGGCTCCTATGTCAATACTGACCCCAAACCATAAGAGCTAGCATCTGTGACCAATATGAAAAGGGGTTTTGAAACACAGATAGGCCAAGACAGACGCAGTCACCAGAGCTTTTTTTCAACTCTGAAAATGCTACTTCACACTCTGCTAACCACTGAAATGGTTTCCCTTTCTCACCCAACCTATGCAATGGTCTTACTATATTGGCAAACCCACAAATAAGGCTTCAGCAATAGGAGCAGAGTCCTACATCTGTGAAGGATTGGGCAAAGGACACTCACCCCGACCATTAGGCCATGTCCCAATACACTTCCCTCCTCTCTCCACTTCTCTCTCGCTCGCTGAGCTGTCCTTGGTGTCTGTTTTTCCTTCTCTCATTTCCACCCCCATTTTATTTTTGCTTTTATTTGTTATTCTAATTTAGATGTTTTTATTTTTTGTCACCATAGAATTTGTCCCTAAAGCCTGAATTTGGTTGATAAATGAAGAATAGCTTGCTTTCCTGGCACAATAAAAATAATTAAATTATAATAATAATCCTTATGATCACTTTAACTAGTTTTTAAATATTAAATTCAGATGCATCTAAAAACCTGTGCATAGTTATAAAGACCAGGCATGCTTCTGAGTAACAGGATGATTTAGTTGCTACATTAATAAGCACTCTATAAATCAATGAAGCAAACAATTAAATAAAATACAGGTGGTGGCATTTTTGTCAACAGAGTAATAAAATATTTTGCTCAGAGAAAAAATAATGAATAGTTTGTAGATGCAAAGCACCTGTCCAGACCTGAAAGAGAGAAAGATCCCCTGGGCCTGCCTGCTATCTGCCTCAGTAACCACAAATCTAATGACTTAATCAGTAAGCTCATCTACCAAGGTACTGGACAACCACAAAGGCGGTCTATTGCTCCAGGAAAGAGATTTCTATTATACAATGGAAGTGTTCATAGCCTAAGAGTCTTTGATAACATTAAATCAGACATAAAATGCCTCAACCTACAATATAAGTAATGTCTGAAATCATACACACAAGGGCGAGTTGTAGTGGCATTACAATTATATGGCAGTTCCTCAACGAGTGTACTGGTACCAATTAAAGTTTAGTACTATCTAGCTCTCACATTGTGCTTTTAATCAGTAGATCTCAAAATGCTTTACAAAAGAGGTTAGTATCATTATCCCCATCTTACAGATGAGGAAATTTGAGGCACAGAAAGTTCATGTAACTTCAGCTGGGAATAGAACCTAGGTCCCCTAAGTTCAAGTCCCTTGCTCTATCCACTAGGCCACATAATTACTTCAGTACAACTTTGACAAATGCAGGTTTTGTTACAAACTCAGAATTTGTGTCAGGTGCGCTAAAGGGGTCACTGAGGCTGATGAACCTTTTGACCAAACTTGGGCAGAGTTTGGAGTGAACCTCAACAGATCTATGGTTTTGGGTGGAAGCCATTAAAAATCCAGTGGTTTTGCCTGGTTTCATTTGGACACCAGGAAAAACTTGTCAGGGCATCAGCTAGTTTTTGCTTTTGTTTGAACCTAAAACTTAAAAGTGAAGCAGAACAGCCAGAGAGCCACATGAAGCAAAACCAAAAACTAAGTTGGCACGAGTTTTGGGAGTTAAAAGTGCACAGTTCTAGTAGAAATGTCTTATTTCCCAGAGACCACACTGAAAACCTAGCTCTTATTTTGCTTGATCACTTGTTCTCCCATAAGACACTTATAATTTGCTTTTACAATCCACTGTTTAAGCATTTGATCCTGTTTGGTGCCTTTCTGCATAGACTGTACCTCCCTTTGACAATTACCTGAGTGTTACACTTTGGAAATACTTGCATATATTTTGTCTTGCCAATAGAAATGATTAAGTTTGAATTTATTTAGGTTTGGCAATTTTCAGCTACTAATAAGTAAGTTAAACGCTGATTACTATACAGCTGCATCTATTTAAATTTTAAACAAACAGTAAAGCAAATGTCTCTGGACTAAAACGCTTTACTTTTCACCCCAATTCCTTCATACTGTGTTCTGGTTAATTCAGCAACAATCTGACATCTCCTGCCACACAGAGATCAGTTACTGGAGTTGCACGTATGGGCACATTTGTCTTGTGTACGAACAAATCAGTAGTGCTGTAAACCATCATTTGAAAAGTAATGTTTTTCTGTATTCTCTCTCCCTCCCTGTCCTCCCCCCTATGCAACAATGTGTTTAAAAATTCCACAGAAGCACTGAATTCGAGAACCCATGAAGATATAGAAGGGCTAATTGATAGGTTCATAGATCACTCTGTCCCACAGTGGCACAGGCAGAAGCAGGGCGGAGGAGCCAGGCAACTCCACCAGATTGTCTTTGTGGAATTTCCTAGTGATTAATGCCTCAGGTAAGAGGGTTCTGAGGAGTGCAGAGCAGGTAGGGAGCACAGCCTAGTATTCATGGAAAGAGACGCTCTAGCCTAGAGGCAGAGGTCTATACACAAAAGGCACTCCACAGCAGCTGCAGAGAGGATCCAGAGGGAGTTAGTATTGTTACCATCAGGTTTTGGTTTGGGTTAGCTCAAAGTGATGTTGTGTGGAGTGGCTGGTCTTCCTCTCCACATCTTCCTATATCCAGCAGGAGCACTTTCACAGGATGGTGGTTTCCCTGGAGCTGTACCTTCACCCTTCCAAAGCCCCTTGTGGCATTCCCTCTCTTTGTGGCACCAGAGGAAAAGCTCTAGACTACCAAACTTTGAGATGGAAAACACCTATTGGGTTATTTAACTCACTGTCCAGGGAGGGGCTAATCCAGGTCTGTTATCTACAGTATCTTCTACAGTGCTTTGTCCAGACTGGCTTTAAATGACTCTAGATTCTCCTGTCTCTAATTTGTTTTGTTGATTTCATGATATTCAGAAAAGTTCATTTTTCTTGCATCTATTTAGGCTATGGAGATTATGTTGTTTTTAAACTGCCAGTGGAAGCAATGGTAGGTTCAGCTTCCCAGCCAGGTAACTGGAAGTTATCAGCAAAAAAGGAAACAAGGGTGAGAAGGGTGAGAATTTGTGGGTTGAAACCTCTGTCATTAAGGCAATGAATAACTGCATGCAGTACATAGCATATGCTATGGCAAGAAAACTGTCCATTGTGTGACTACAACGAAATAGTCATTAAACCCCTTATTCTGAGTACTGCTGAGATTCTATATTTTGGACAAATGCTGGATTATAAATCCTTCAGTGCCTTGTAAATTACAGCCTGAGGACTGTAAATCTTCACATCATTTCCTGAATAGTTGCATTCCTGAGAAACTTCCAGTTCACAAGTATAAATATGGGCAAAAATTTCCCTCCCTCTCACACCGCCCTCATCTCCACAACCTGATCCTCCTCCCACTGAAGTCAGTTGAAATACTAACTTCAATGAAATCAGGATTGGGACCTGAAAACTTTAATGAGGCTGTTGTGACTTGCATAGTTCTAGCAAAAAGCAGAGACTCCGAATTCTGAATTAGTGTTTTTGCATTCAAAAGAGGTTGTAAGTTAACATGACTGATTATCCTTAATTGTTTTAATAATCACCTCAGCTATTGTCTATCAGGCAAAGTCCCTCTTCATTATATCAATTCCATTTAACCATGAGATACGGAATCCAAACACTTCGATGGTTTGTCTCTGGCAGTGCTCATGTTATCATTTACTCACTCCAAATATAAATACCTCACTGATGTGGCTATCTTGATTTAAGGCTTGAACCTGCAAAACCCATAGTCACAAAAGTAATCCCATTGTCCTCATGGAAATCAGAGCTACTTGCATAAGCAATAGCTGACAGCATGGACAGCACAAGGATAAAAATGAAAGGGTTCCTTGCACCTGGATAACCATACATGTTTAGTTTCCAGTCTCTCTAGAATATAATTATCAGTTACAAAGAGGTATAATTAAAAATGGAAAATCTGAGCTATGAAACCACCCAACTGTCTGCAGACTCCAACAATATATTTCTTATACTTGTTTATGTCTCTTAAATTTGGTGAGCCGTGGTTTGATTACTGAGTTCCCAATAAACCGTGCATTTGATTTTAAACAATATTTTCAATAGTGACACTAATTAAAGCTCAGGCCTGGGCAGTGCTGAGCATGGAAACTGAGTCCACTCAGCATCTGCCAGATATGAAGCACCTTGCAAAACTGGTCCAAATGTTTATTAAAAAAAAGGACATAAGAAAAATACTGAAGCCAAAAACCTTAATATGGGACCATTATCAAGGAATATCAATTGTAATGAGTAGTGGCATGTGTGAAGACTCAAAGATTTGTTTCATATTTGCATTTGGGGAGCAGGGGAGAGAGGGAGGATCATCCTAGTAATTTGGTTTGTTTCAGATCCCAGATATCAATATTGTCTGATCAGATAAAGTGTACTTGGCAATGTTTGAAGCCTTTAAGTAGGAACATTTGGGTGAAATATAGGGAAAGAAAGAAAAGAAGCAGACCATAGGATAGGAATCTTCACTCTTCTCTACCCTAAGGCCCAAGGAAGAAAGCTGCAGATTGGTACAGTGGGAAAGTGACATCATCATTTCCTTGCTCTGGTGATTTCCTGTCCCTTCCCCCTGCATGGTCCACAGAAGGTGGAGAGCCTGGCTAGCAGACCAGGCAAAAAGCAAGATATGAGATCTGCATCTCTTTAGCTCTGTCTGATCATGAGTAAGCTACACAGAGATAGAGGAGAGTTGATTGTGTCTCCTAGTAAGGATCTAGTGCTATCCAGTAAGGGACAGATGGGAGAAACATCTTGCAGCCCAATGTTTTTGGACTGTCAGTTGTGAACAGTGAGTTTTCCAAACAGCAAACAGATATTCACTCTTTTCAACAAATGTATTATTTTTATGCTCCCATCCCTCCTATCAATCTAAACAATCTTTGTGTCTCCACATTCCTCTACAGTGGAGTAAAAGCAACACAAAATTTAATCATCACACTTTAAAAATTCATATTTGAATTCTATGGGGCTAATTACCCCCTTTCTGAACTGGTGGTATCAAGATGTGCAGAGTTATCACAGAAGTGCTCAGAGGCATTCTGACTGCATGAGATCAAAGCAACTGGGAATGCTTTGAGAAGAGAGCTTGAAAGGGGAATCATGAACTCTTCCCAGTACCTGCTGCCATAGGTTAGCACGCACACAGAGGATGGTGGGGCTCTTACCACATCTCCATCCTGATTGGCCTCCAACATAGGACTCTGCTGAGCTACTAAGCATACTAGCTGGCTCATCAACTTCGTGCTAAAGGAAAGACTAGGGGCCAGAGCCTCAGCTAGTATAAAGAGACATAGCTCCATTGAAGCCAGTGGAGCTGTGACAATTTACACCAACCAAGGATCTGGCCCTCAGTTTATATTTTGTACCTGATGCCTGTTTCCCTGTTAATGTGTACTAAAAATGCCTTATTGCTTCTTCCGCAAACCTACTCATGTAGGAGAAGCTGGAAATTTGCCCTTTGACTTTAAAAGAACATAAGGTGCAAAGAAATTCAGCCCTGGTGCTCCAGTAAGACCTATGCATCAGTACCAAGATCCAAGTGCAGCAAACAGGAAAGCAATAGAGAGCAAAGGTTTTGGATTTGTTGGTACTGTAATCATAATCGTATTATTTTTATGCAAAGACGAGAGTGGTCAGAAAGGCTCAAAAAGTGTCAAGTCTACAGAAGAAGGAAGGCTTAAATTCAAGTAAATTCAAACTTCAATGCTTTGGGCTTGGGAATAAAGAGAGAGAGCAGACATTTAAACCAGCATTGTTATGCTGACAAATGATCTGTTTTTGGAATACTGGAATGGGAAAACAAGTAGAAACCACTAAGAAGCTCCTGAAATACAGAAATACTAGGTGAAAGAAATAAAGCCAGACATCACTCAAAAAAAAAATGCAAAGCAAAGTCAAACACATCATGAGAGATATAACAGGCTCACCGAGACTACTGATAGTCTAGATTGAGCATGATTAGAGATAAAGTTGGGCTTCTGGCTATAATGAGGTCATGACAAAAATACCTTTTCCATAACTACTGTTTCAGTGTCAGCACAGGGTAAATCAGCAGGACAAAGTAGGACACCGAAAAAAAGCCATTAAGTGATAGAACTGGCAGAAGGGAATATGTGATACTGTGTGGTGTGATGGGGAAGGGAGATTCAGATTCCAGCCAATGAGGGGCAACACACATGATATGGGATTTCATTTAGAAGTGTGAGAAAAAAGTGTGTCAAAGACACAGAAAGCAAAAGTAAAAAGCAACCAAGAAAGCAACAAATATTAGAGCAAATATAAACTTTCCTTCCATTGGTGGCTTACACCTCTGATCTCTCAGGTATGCTGTGGAGGTGGGAGATATATATTACCCACTTTGATGAATGGAGATGCAATTATAAGGCTCAAACTCTGCACATGTGTGCACACACACAAATTTTGCTATAAAGCAGGACTGTGGGGGAGGTAAATCCTTAAATCTACCATGTTTGGCAGAAATTCCCTACAGAACATGCCCTTTAAGACGACTAGAATGATTTCCACCAGCTGAGGATCTGTCCCAAAGTTTTACTCTTCTTGTTTTTTGGTATCTAGTTTAAATGGAACCAGATTTCTTTGTGAGTAGAAGGAAGGAGCAGGGAAGAAGAGAGGGAGGCTGCATGTACAGACAATTTTCTCAAGTTGGCTCACTGTCAGTCTAGCTCCCCTGATGGAAGCATGGCTCCTAGGACCCCTCTTCCAAAAGCCCCCTGCTCTCAGAGCTGTAGGAAGGGAACTCTGCTTCTGCAGGCCTGAGGAAACTGTTTGGGGGTGAGGGTATATGGGAAGAGAGAACAGTGGGCTTAGAGGGAGAAGGATGGGAAGGGGTCCCTCTTCCATTGCCTTTTCAGAGATCTGCAGGAAGGCAGGACCATGGTCAAGCCTTAGGAGGATTGTTAGGCCTCATATACACACCCCTCGAGCAAATCATGGTCTCATTGGAAGTTCAGTTCCCCTGAGCCTTAGGCTCATTGAGGGCTATACTCAACCACATCTCCCACAAGCCTTTGGTACTTCTTTGGGCCCACCACCACTCCTTACCATAGGCCATTAGGGGCTATGAACCTTAGGCTTACAGTGTGTGGAGTCAGGAGGCCTTCAAAGAGCCTAATAAAGCTAGCTGATAAGGAGTTGGGAAGGACAGTGCACAAAGACCTGATGGAGCCTATTAAGTTGAAGGAGACAGGAGGAGGAGCAGTGAAGTGATTCATCCTTCCTCAGGAATGCTTACATGTAGCCTGTGGCAGGGGTACTCAGTAAGGAATTCATCAGTCCCCTTTGGGGAACAACAGGAGAGGGAGGGAAGTTTTTCTGCTCTGTTTCTGCTGACTCCCACTCCCGCACTCTCCTCCACAGGAGAGTGGGTGGAGACTGTAGTTAGCATGATACTGTGGCCAAATGACCAAGGTGGTAATCTCCTCACTCCTCCCAACCTCTACTGGATCAGGCCTTTCCTTCTGCAGACCTCCTAGGGTTTGCAGAAACAGGGCTCCTTTCCTGCGGATATTAGGAAAAAACAAAACCTAAGGAAATGTCTCAGGTTTGACACTAAGGTTGCAGGGTACGGAATTAACAAGTCAAACATAAATAAACAGAACACCACGTCAGACCCCCATAAAACTCAGAGTTCAGTTTCCATGGTAGCCAAACTACGTTAATTCTGCCCATATAGTGCTGTCCTGAGAAACCCAGACTACCTTATCTACCCATTACAGTTTCAGCTTGTCATTGACCACAAAAACTAGAACGTCTTAGATATATTTGTATATGGTCTGCAGGAAAAATTACTCTACAATTTCATGATTAAACAAGCAGCCACTCCTCACTCTTCATTAAGGGCCAAACCATGATAGAATCCGAGAGGGTACTCAGCATCTTTTAAGATCTGGCCCTATGATTTCACATGACAACGGATTAAAAAGTAAAGGGGATTGATAGGGCACATTGCCCCTCCTCTGCTGAAAACAGATTAACAGCTCTTCTTCCTCCACAGCTGGTGCAATGAGAGCACCTCCCCTACTATTTGTACCTACCTTAACCAGGGCCAGATTAACTCTCCTTTGAGCCCGGCGATTAGATTTTGTGGGGCCCCTGTATACAAGTCTTTTTCCTGAGAGGGAATTTGGTGCAGGAGGGGGCTGGGGCAGGGGATTGGGGTACAGGAAGGCGTGCGGGGTCTGGGAGGGAGTTTGGGGGCAGGAGGGGATTCTGATCAGGGGCAGGAGGTTGGGGTGAAGGAGGGGCTGTGAGGCGTAGGCTCTGACGGGGAGGCGCTTACCACAGGCGGCTCCTGGCCAGCGGCGCAGCAGGGCTCAGGCTGCTTGCCTGCCTGCCATAGCCCCACGCCGCTCCCAGAAGCAGCTGGCTACTAGCACATCTCTGCGCACCCCTTGGGAGCTATGGGGATGATGCTGGGGATGGGGGCAGTGCATGGAGCTGCCTTTCCCCACCCCCTCACCAGGGGCCACAGAGACGTGCCAGCAGCCAGCCACTTCTGGGAGCAGTGTGGGGCCACAGCATGCAGGCAGCCTTCTCTGTCCCCCTATCTACTCTAGCGACACCATCAGAGGCTCATTCACCTGCACATTTACTAGTGTGATATATGCCATCATGTGCCAGCAATGCCCCTCTGCCATGTACATTGGCCAAACCAGACAATCTCTATGTAAAAGGATAAATGGACACAAATCAGACATCAGGAATGGTAACATACAAAAGCCAGTAGGAGAACACTTCAATATCACTGGACACTCAATAACAGATTTAAAAGTAGCCATTCTTCAACAAAAAAACTTCAAAAACAGACTCCAAAGAGAAACTGCAGAGCTACAATTAATTTGCAAACTTAACACCATCAATTTGGGCCTGAATAGGGACTGGGAGAGATTGGCTCACTATAAAAGCAATTTTCCCTCTCTTGGTATTGACACCTCCTCAACAATTATTGGGAGTGGACCACATCCACCCTGACTAAATTGGCCTTCATCATTGGTTCTTCACTTGTAAGGTAACTCCCTTCTCTTCATGTGCCTATATACGTTTATGCCTGTATCTATAATCTGCACCTGAAGAAGTGGGTTTTTTATGCACGAAATCTTATGCCCAAATAAATCTGTTAGTCTTTAAGATGCCACCAGACTCCTCGTTGTTTTTGTGGATACAGACTAACATGGCTACCCCTCTGATAGTTATAAAACCCACATTTTTTGTCATCTACTTCTGATACTTCATCTGCAAAGGAGGGAAAATGGTAGCCTGGCATCTCTACAAGTGCTGAGTTAAAAAGTAGTTTGGCTATCTTAATTGGGAATTTCCATAATTTCAAATATTTGGGTTTCTTATAAGTGCAACCTTAACTTTGAATTTCCTGGGTCTCTGAGTGAGTGAGCGAGAAACAGAAACATAGAGGTAGTACATGTTCAGAACTCTGATACCTGACTGCAATCTTCACTTCACATTAAAGATTTTTGTTTGGGAATACTTCTGTTGTAAGACTCTTAAGAAATTTGTTAAATGAAAGCTGTTACCTGTAGCAAAGCCACATGACAAAATACAAACATAAAAAAGACATATTGCTAGGTGCTAAAAAATATATTTAAAAGAATGATCTAAGAATAATTTCCCCACCTAATGGACAAATACATATACAACTCAGTGTCTTCAAAAAACCCTACATCAAAACAAAATGTGCTACAATAAAAACACAACAAAGAAAACCAAGTACATAAACTATCCATTACGTAAGTCATATCTACTTTGGAGCACTTCCAATAACTCGCTAAGGAACGATAAAGCAGGATGGTGATTCAATTCCTTCCTCAGTTGAACACAGGAGAAGACAACAGATGCAGCTGTAATACAGCATGACTTAAGGCAAGACATATTAAGGATGGAAAGAACAGTCTGTCAGTGATCTAATTCTCACCTCCGTCCTCAAAAGTACACACTGACTTTGACCTAGTGTCCAGACTCACCCCTCTTTTGGGGGGTTGGCTTATAATTAAGGCTACAATTTAAACATGAGTATTTTTAGTAAAAGTCATGGACAGGTCACAGGCAAAAAACAAAAAAAATCATGGCCCGTGACCTATCCATGATTGATACTAAAAATACTCATGATTGAATCTTGGTGGGGAGTTGGGGGGTCCGCTGCAGGGGAAGAACCCCATGGAATCCGTGACTTCTACAACCTCCATGACAGACACAGAGCCCTACTTATAACAAACAACCTAAATCTCCGTGTAAGCCCACGTTTCCTGTCCGAGTATGGCTGTTCCAGTAGTTTCCTTTCCAGGATCTCTTCTGTCTTAGCTTCTTATCACCTCTGCCCTGAGAGATACTCCAGCCTCTCTGTGTACCCTGGGAGGAGTTAATGAGCCACACTTACTAACTTCAGGAGTTCTATGCAGGTTTCTAACATCTGCTAATAGTAGTGGGTCAAGAGAGAAACCTGCTATCTTGTTACACAGCCCACCCCTCAGACAGAACCCCAATCCTTTTTTAGGTACAAAAATACTGGGAAAGTATATCCAGCTCGTTTTTCTTTCCTGCCTGCTCACCAACAAGCATCACTGCTAATTTGAATGCTATCTCTGGATCTCAAGAGCTGAGCATGGCACTTAGCAGCAAGCAGGAAAAGTTGTGGCAGTGGAGGTCTGCAGAAAGACAACAGTAGTTCACTCTGGAAAAACCTAATGATGGTAAAAAAAACAACAACTTTTTTTAAAATTTAAAGCTAAAGGAATGGAAAGCCAGAGGCAGCCTGCTGATAATGCCAAAAACCTGAACCAAGCAGCATTATTATTTTAACAGGTTGGGGAGAATGATTCAAGAGCATCATGCACCAAAGAGTCGAAAGGAAGCTCACCGAACATGCCAAGCTAGGGGGAGAAAAATGAAACCAGACAGGCAATAGATTAGTTGGACGGCAAATTTCACAGACGTTATAGAAATGTAGGGCTGGAAGGGACCTCAAAAGATCATCTAGTCTATCCTCAAGTTCTGAGGGAGGATTAAGTATTTGATACTCTTTTACCAAGTGTAAACACATCAGAAATCTAAATGAAACTACTCAGGTGGAAAAGACAACCCAGAGAAGAGACAACAATTAGCATTTTCTGAAAATCTCCAACAGTATATAACAATTTGGGGAAAATGAAAGTCATATTTCACCTATGTTTATATTACTAGTACTGAAGAATGGAAAGGAAAAAGGGGAGTTGATTCCCATTTTAGAGAAATAGATTCCTAAAATTCTGTCTTTGAATATTTCTATTGCATGTCTCAAAAAAAAGCTAATCCAGACACAGTATCATTATATTTCAGGTTGGGACCACCATAATAAAGAGAAGTTCCTTGCTGCTAGGCACCAAAAGAGACAGTATGTGAATGATAAATAATTCCACCCCTGAGGATGGCGAGACTGAATACAGAATAGGGGCAGATGAGAGCTGCATCTATGCAGCATGATGTGGAACCAAACTGTGGATGTGGTATGTTCATGCAAAGGAGCCCTCTGCTCTGTCCATCGATTGATGCTCTTCTCTCCTGCATCACGGACCCACAGTGTTCACTAGGGTTGCAGTCAGCTCTGAGGAACTGCTGCAGGGAGAGAAGGTGGTCAGAAGAGAGTCCCTGTAGTTACAAAACTTAAATGGGGAGATGTCTTATTTGGAGTGTGGAGGAGCTGACAGGGTGCTTGTATCTGCCATTTGCATGCAATGGTAGTTCTTCTGGGTCTTGACTTCTCTACTTCCTGTCAGCTATATCATATCGGAGATGCCAGCCAGGAGTGCTGAGACAGAGGAGTGTAAGTCCTCCAAGGTTCCCTCCAATTGTCTGTCAATCAATCAATTGCTGGAAAAATCCTCCCCCCAACACTGAGGATGTCACCCATCAGGACAAACCTCTGCGGCCATGAACCCCAAGTGGACTGTACAGCCCTAGCCAGCTCCATACTCCAGACACATCACTGGACAGGATTTTAGACAGCTTGGAAAAGAAAATAACCACAATAATTTCTTTGCTACAATATCTGCTGTCTTTAAAAATACCTTCCAGACTTACGCTTTTTTTGTTATTGCAAATATTTTACCTTGGTCCTCTATCATTTCAGTGCCTGCACTGGGATATTTAAAATAATTATCAGTTAAAAAGACCATGTTTTCCTTCCCAAATTTTGCTATCAACAACTTCTGTAGATTGCAGCTAATTTCCTGTTCGGGTTTTGCAAGTTAACTCCTTTTCCGGACACAGTTTTAAAAAGGTTGGTAAATAATTCTCTGTCGCTCTTCTCCTTGGTACCTTTAGAATTTGCACTGTTCCCTCGTTATCCAAAATTTTATTTGCTAGAGTAAAAGAGCTCTCTAGATCAGAGATTAAATTCCATCTTATCTCTTTTCCCAAGTCAGGAACAAAAGAGGTCTCTGTTTTGCCAGAGTAAGCTATACTTACACAGGTTTCTTGCTGAATGCACTGTAAGGCTCTCTTGGCAGGGACAAGGAAATCAATTAGGCACCTGAGGCCATCTCCTCGATATAGCTTTTCAACTATGCTGAAAAGCTGCCACAGGACAGTGGCAGCTGTGGCCTCAAAAGGTGGGTATAATGCAGAGAGAGTGTTCTGGATGTATGTGTCAAGGGACTCCGAGTCCTGAAATAAAAAGCAACATGACAGTGCCTTGTGAGAATCAAACATCTAACTGTAAATAAAACACTTTAAAATGTCAATCAATTGATTTCATGGCATGTACACTGGTGGGTGGCTGTTCTTCTGTTTTGCCCAATTTGTACAATAAGTGTTTTAGCCATTTTTAAAATTATAGTCCCAACTTCTGTAATCTAAACCCCGTTCAACTCTGTTTAAATTTCAATGAAGCTCAACATTTCTTAGAATCAGATTTAGATGAAACATCTTCACACAAGTTCAGTCATTTATCCAAAATATGAAATGCTGGCACACTAAGCTTCAGTCAAAGTGTATTTCTTAATCTTTCCAACGAGACATACTCTAAGTGATATATATTCACACACACACGCCATGATATATATCTATATCGCTCTAACATTTATGAACAAAGTTGAAATATCACCTTATGTTTATAACAACATAATATAAACACTGTGACAGCAACTCTCTAGTCGTTCTGTGAGGAGTGCCTGCATGGAGTGAAAGAATGCTTTCCTTTAAGAATCTCAGTACATATACAAGAATGTCCTTTTTTAGTTACAGAATTTCCTGAGGAAATACCTTGCTTACTATTTCTGGTGGAAATAATCAAGCCTGGATTAAAACAAAAATTCAATTTCAAAAGGGGGCACCAACAATGAAAATACAGTCAGGGGAGGACAATTACCCTCTTTTAGAGCTGGCAGCCAGGTCTACAGATGAGGCCATTCAACCCCACTCTTTCTTCTGTTATCAGACTAGCAAGGAGACTTCACCCCCGTGATGGAGTAATAGGGAAGAAGCATTTCCTCCCTAGGTCCTGCCCTGGGTTGTGGAGTCTCTCACAGCCTTTGCGGGTACGGCTGACTAGCTGTGACACAGGCACTGACTGCTGCTGCTGAGGAGGGCCTTGCTTTAGTGCGCCATAAGTACACAGCCTGTCCAGACTGTGGGACTCCATACGGGCTGCTGAGCATGCCTGGCAGTGCGAGGCTCTTCCCCTATCCTACACACAAGGGCACTTGTTTAAATGGTATTTTTATCCTTTGTCTCACCACGATTCCACCAGTTTGTTCCCCTAATGTTGCCCCTTTGCCTAGCTTCAGCTAACATTGCCAAATTTCTGCTCAATACAAACTGAGCACCTTTGACCCTACCGGGATCCTGATAAGCCAGCTCCTTTGTACACAGACAGATGTGAACCCTATTCTGCTTGACTTGGTGCACTTTTCCCCACTCGGCAATATTGTTCTGATAACAGGATTTTGTCCTGAGCAAAAAAAGTTTTGCTAAGGAGAACTCTGGACAATATATCCCACAGAATCCAGAAAATTGGTACACAGATATTAAAAATCTTGACATTAAGGGGAAATATGTAGATGACTCCCGAATTTTTGTATAAATAATTAGTGTAAATGATATGGCTGATTTTTTGCTATAAAACGAACTGCTGCTAGAATGAACAATTCTACAGTATGCATGCATGCACATATAAAATGTATATCTCTATATCTACACAAATAGTTACATATGACCTACGGATTCAGAAGTGACTCCATAGTCCAGAATGAAAGATAATTCCCATTCTAAGCCCAAATTTAGACTGTACTTTCTCCAAAAACCTGCTTTTGGCATGACATTTCTCATGCTTAGTCTCAGCATAGTGTAGATTTTTATTTTCTATTTAAGGTATATATTAATTTTGAACATTAGAAACTGATTGGACCAGACATTTCTTGATACGAGACTTTGAGAAACAACTGTTCTTTCTTCCTGGAGAAAGAGTGCTGTTTGAAACATTTCTGTATCATCTCAAAAACTGTAAATAAACTCTTTAAATAAACTTGGACTACAATGGTCTGAAAATGAAGGACATGCATGAACGCTGAAGGGATCCTGAATTTATTTACATTTGTTTAATACTGCTCAAGACACTGAGCTTATTTTTACAGCTGAGAATTTGGGGCCTGATAATACATTTGTAACCACAGCCTCATGCATTCCGTGATTCTTCAGCTGCATTATTTGCCTCAGTATCCTGCCCTGACTACAGAATTGTGCTTCAGAATCAAAACTGCCAAAAATAAAATTACATTTCTAACTGATTTGGTTGTGAAAGCAACAGTGTAAACTGACACAGTGTTTTTTGAGTTTGCAGACAGTCTGAAGCAATAGCTCAGTGAGCCATGAACTACGTTAGTTCATCTTGATGGATGGTTGACTTGGAAATCTGATTGTAATGGTTTATATGTCAACGTGGTTAAATATTTCACTGCTGATCGTTTTTGTGGAAAGAGCTCCAATTTGTTAACCCTTCCACTTAAATCCTCTGCACATTTCTTATCTGGTGTACCACCTCAAGGGGCACTCCGGTAGGCACAGTGTCTCAGACAGCTGTTGTGTCAGCCCTTAGAAGATGCACATGGAGCTGCTAGCCCTGCTGTGCCCTTACACACAATGCAATGCAAGTACCACAGCTATGGTTGGCCGCTGTAGAGAGGGAGCAAAGGGGAATACAGGTTTGTTCACTCACACGATGGCCAATCACTGTTTGGCATATGAGGATGTGTGACAGATGGGGAAGAGGGAATATGTCTATGTCAAATAATGAATTCCATTTTGTGATCATCATGTTGTATTTCAACCTCCACTTTGAATGTAACATTCAGGGTGGTTTAGAGCACTTATTTTGTAGCAAGTACTTGACCCTTACTGGTCTATACCTAAAATGTAGGTCTACCTAGCTATATTACTCAGGGCTGTGAAAAGTTTCATGCCTTGTGTAATGTAGTTAGGTCGACCTAACCCCACTGTAGATGAAGCTGAATTCTTCTATCAACCTAGCTACCACCCCTCGAAGGGGTGGATTTACTACAGTGACAGAAAAATCCCTTCTGATGCTGTAGTAAGTGTCTACATTACGAAGTGTAGCTGCAAGTGCTGAAGCTGTGCCACTGTTGTGCGGATAGCATAGACATATCCAGCGGAGGAACTATTTCTGGAAAGTTGTGATGGAACAATCAAGAGCCATCCACACTGAATGGCTCTACCCTAGCAGAACACTAGGTTTTCTACCAGGAGGGCTCACAGCTTCAGCTGTCACCTCAGGGTGGTGGGGGATGGGGCTCCGGCTGTGAGCTTGGCACCTAACTGACGGCTGGGGTGGTGTGCAGCTGTGAGCCCACTGATGGGCTCAATTTTACACCATAGAGCCTAATCAGCAGTGAAACTGACATTCTTATCAGTTTCATGGCTCCAGCTGTGAACCCCAGGCTCCTGCTCTGATCCTCTGTTCTGAGCCAGAGGCATCCATGAAACTGACAAGAATGACAGCCAGTAGCCAATGTAATTAACAGTTTCTACATGCACACTGTGTCACCCTAAGTACATCAACATAAGTGCTATGCCTCTTGTGGCAGTGGAATTATGTCAGTGTAGCAGGCCACTTACTTCAGTGGAACCAGTATTCTAGAGCAGACACTGATATAATTAGGTCAACATAAGCTGCCGTACATTGACCTAACTCTGTAGTGTAGACCAAGCCTTAGCCAGACCCCCAAGTCATCAACCAACACCCTTTGGGACCATGGAGCCCCATGAGGCACTCTAGCCAGGCACTCTAGCCTAGTTCACTGCTCAGTGGAGGGGTAAATTTATATCCTTCCTTTGTCATGCATGGATGTGCTGGGGGTTTAGACCTCATCAGTCCAGCACACCTGCACACAACAAGGCAGAATTCTGGCACAATCTTGACAGGGAAGATATCATCAGGGTCATGCAATGCACAAAGTCCCTAACAAAGCACTTTTCAAAGTATTTAATAATTACATTCTGATAGCGCAGCAACACAGCCAACAAAGAAGTCTGCACAAGTTCAACAACTCATCACCCTAGGCATTAGAACGCGCTTTGTTTAGAAGACCATTTGGCCAAGACCCTTTTAAAAAAACTACCAAGACACCACAAACATCCAACTCAAGATGGTGTGAAGAGAGTTTAGTTTAATTTCTCATCCAGTTTCTCATTTCATTTCAATGAGACTTTACAGACGAACAATACTACAATGCTACTTTATATGCTGTGTTACATGGAAAGGTGGTTTGTGCTGGAGTTTATATTGTTTATTTTGCATTAATTTGTTAGTAAAGCCATGACCTAGGAAAGCGGGTGATTTTGACCCTAAATAGCATGTGAATTTTGTTTTAATGCCAGCTGGGAAGGTCACCTGTTTACATAGAGCAGCAGGAATTTTCTGTACCACATGATATTGCATTGTGTTGCATGTAAGTGTTGGACCAGAGATGTGGGAACCATCGAACCACTCTGTGCATCCCATTGAGTTACCAGTGTCTCTTCTCCCTCATAGCAGGAAAAATGAGTCTCTCTTCGTACCACACAGCCAGAAGTGGGGATGAAGAAGAGGAAGACCATGATTCAAAACTGTATTCTAAACTAGCCTGCAATGGGGTGTGTGCTGCATCAGCACTCACTGGCTATGAACCCAAGTCCTGGTGTGGAATTTGAAGCTACAGGCTTTAAGTTCAGGGAAACCAGCAGTGCTGGAATTAGTGATATATTGTGGCCTAACCGATGTAGCTCAAAAAAAGAATACCAGGAACTTCCATAGATGGAAGGCAAATGAAAGCACCTCAGTAGTTCCAAAATTCCTAGTCTGGTGAGTGTTCTGCCCACTGAACCATTCTATCCTGCATCCATACTCAGACTGCTAAAGTCCCAGTTTGGATTAGCTGCAGTTTGTTTTGAAAGCCAGGTCAGAGCAATATCAAAGAGGCTGAGCAAATACCAGGTAGGGTAGGTAAAGGTGTTAACCATATACAGGTAGCTATATGTCTTACAATGTAACACTGTGCCATAATTGGCTAGGATTGTAGAAAGTTCCCTGATGCTTTAAAAACAATTCTTAACGCCGTTACCCCCATTTTTTCAGTCACCATTCTCGCCACTAGAAGGTAAGAGGAATGGAAAGAGGAGGACACAGAGAAAAAAAATTAAGTGATATGAAGAATGATGCAGAATCAATTGGCATAGAAGTGTAACCCTTCTGCCCGTCAGAGTTGGCAGCAACAAGGGCCGGGTTCAATATCTAGGGGTTCCATTCCAATAACACAATGCAAACCGGCTCGAGCCCCCACCCAGTGACCTGGGACCAATATATACCACCCCCGCTGGGCGCCTCCAAGAGGCAATACTTCCCCTCTCGCAAGCACATAGTCTGAGTGTAGCAAAAGTCTTTTAATAACAGAGAGAAACAATGTGGCATTATGCTGGGGAAACACCACCAACAGGATTCATAACACAACCCATGAGCAAAAACAACCCCACCCCAGGCAAATTGGGGCATGCCCTTTTCCCTTTGGTTCTTGAGTCCAGCAACCCCAAATCACCCAAAGTCCCAAAAGTCCAATGCCCCAAAAGTCTCTGTCCCTGGTCAGGGCAGCCCCAGAGTTCGAAAGTTTATCGGCGGAGCTTTACCTCCCAATCTGGGTGGAAATGGGACGGGGGTAAGAGGCACCTTACGTGATCTGAAGCTGACCGCCCCATAGCTCCATAGCGGCGCTCCGCTCCGCCAGCCGCCCCACGAACTCCTTCGCTCAGCTGCGCTCCGCTCCGCCAGCCGCCCCACGAACTCCTTCACTCAGCTGCGCTCCGCTCCGCCAGCCGCCCCATGAACTCCTTCACTCAGCTCCACGGCCCACAAGCAGCTCCTGCCATCCACACACTGCTCCGCGTCAAACTGCTTCACCAGCCGTCCCGCAAATTGCTCCACAATATATCTTCAGGCTCCCCCACTACTTAACACAACACTCAGTGATTTCAGCTCTTAGGTGAATTCAGCTTATAGTAGGGGAGCCCCAGTGCTGGTGCACTGTCAGCCCAAAGTGAGCTCAGCAGCCTATAACTAGACTTCTAATGAAATCAAAATTAGCTCTGATATTCCACAGTGGAGAGAGGAGGAAGTGCAATCAGCATGTAAGGCCCTCACCAAGGGGCCCATACCACCAAGTATTAATACTTGTCCCCAGCCTCTCTCCATTCACACAGTTTTGGAACCCATGACCCTTGCCTAGCGAGTGCTACTTAGTTGATGGTGAATCCCTCCATCATAACAAAAGGCCACGTACAGTTCCAAGCACAGTTCCCATAATCAGGGTAATAGCAATTTATTCTTCCTGCCCCAATAACAGAGACACTGGGGATCCCACAGCAGCCAAAGTGACCATTTGGGCAGCTATGGTCTCATTCTAGGCGTGGTGGGTGTGCCTATGCAAATGAGATCGGCCCCTGAAGTTCTTTTCCACAACTTGCCACACCTCACCACCAGATGTCAGGGTGGAGCTCATCCTGACACTGCTTACAGAAGGAAAATCAAATTACTTCTGTTTTGTTTTTATTCTGTTATAGACAAAAAATTCAGTCAAGAAGCCTGACTGAGTCTATGTACCCTTTACTAAATTGTAAAACTATCATGTAGGCCAGAGGATAATCACATACCAAGCACAATAAAATGAGATTGTAACAGTTTGGAAAGCATTCAAGTTCTACTTGTCCATATGTTCATTATCAACACACACACAGTAACAAAGTGTAGTGTACAATTACTGGCCCTACTGCACACTACAGTTGAGAAACAAAAGTCACCCCCTGAAGTTTTGCATATTATAACCATGTAAATTGCTGAAAAGCCCCAGAGAGCACATTTTTAATCCCTTGTGTTTATGTGTGGTTTACATTTTGGGATCTGCTCAGACCCAGCTTGTTTTGTTTACCTATTTTATCTGAGCTGTGTACAGGACATGCTGTAGCACACCCTACAATGCAAGAGCCTGAGAGAGTAGTTGACACATTAATGAGGTATGTGCTCAGATCATAAAGCATTTCATAAAACTGGTTAACTCAGTGAGAATTAACCTATGGCTCTCAAGCCGCATTCACTTCTGAGTGCTATAAACCTGGCTGGTGCTTGGTGTACTATGTCTGATACCCAGCAGAGTAAGTGGAAAGCAATGTACCTGGAGATGCTTAATGAGACCTGCTGAGAGGTGCTAAATGAGAGATGCTAAATGAGACCTGCTGATTCACTTTTACATTAGGTTTGACTGTACCTTGGGTAGGAGGGAGATGGGAGTGGCCTTCTCTCTCAATGTGGAATAGGGTTCTGGGGTAGGGTTGCCAATAAGTGTTGACAATTGGACTGGGGATGTAGGAACCATCGAACCACTCTGTGCTCTCCATCGAGTTACCAGTGACTCTTCTCCCTCAGAGCAGGGAAAATGAGTCTCTTCGTACCAAACAGCCAGCCATGAAGAAGAGGAAGACCATGATTCAAAGCTGTATTCTAAACTAGTGTCTTCATTCACTTGCAATGGGATGTGTGCTGAACTCCAGAGAGCATTCATAGGCTGCTATGGAAGAGTAATGTCTGTACGCTGCCATCCTTCAGGAGTTTCGACAGGGTGACGCCAGCTCAAGCTCCACAGGATGTTCAACACAGGCTGCCTGGAGAATATATTTAACCAACATATTCCTGAGCTGCCTTGCCATTGCCCACTGTCAGCTGGTCCTCTGGTGGTGGCAGTGATATTTTAGGTCCCTTTAACACTGCAAGTCCCTTTATGGCTAACTTTTTACCAGATTCTGGGTCCTTGATAGAGCTTGGGGGGAAGGGGAGAGGGGGAGAAATACGCGTGGGAGTTAATTCTGTTTTACAGAGGTTTTAGATATTTTGAAATCTGGTATTGTGTTCCAATTAGGATTGAAAACCAAAATTTTTTAAATTCTCTGTGAATATGACTGGAGCCTAGCTCTGGGGCAGTCCCACCCAGCAGCCTGAGCTGGAGCCACAGATCCTGGAAGTCACATGGGTAAGCTGGCAGGAAACCAGGCAGGTTTCAGACATGAACGTGCCTGGCAGGCCAGGTTCCAGCCTAGGTTCCATTGGAAGTCCATCAGAATCTAACAATCTCTACAAAACATTTTAATTTTGATGACCTGGCAAATTCTGAAGAAAGTATGTCCCACTCTTTTTCCAGCCAGCTTTAGTCCTGGGTTTATCTGCCATTTATCCCTAGGTCCTTTTCTGCATCCCTGTCTAGAGATCGGCTAGTAGTCTAGCAGGGACCTAGTCTAGAAAACACTGGTTTTCCTACATGTTTAAAAATCTGTAAATCATCAGAATTGCTATAACTGTGGTTTTTTAAACAATTCCACAGAACCTTTTAGAACTGTCTGCTACTGCCCCTCTTCCTGAGGCAGCTTTTCCAGTTTATCAGATAGTAGCATGACAGGACAGCAGCCAGTATAGGAAGCTTTGTTGTCATCCTGCGCACTGTATGCGAGTGAAGAAATAATTATTTCATCCTCTCAACTTTACTCTTTTCCTTTTAATCATTAGAGATTAAAAAAAAAAGAAAAGACAGGAAGCTTCTCTTCCTGTTTAACTTTGTTTCTGATTGAACTGGTTGGATTTAGAGACGGGACTAAGACCTGTCACTGGTCCTAAAAATATTAGTATGCCCTAATGGCATCTCAGCTACAATAATCTTACTTGTGAGGGTCTGAACATTGTCCTAAAAACCTCTCCCTCTCTCTCCCCACAGCATGCACGGGCCATATTTAAAAATAATTAAACTAATAGATGAAGAGGAAGTCTCCAGTAGCCCAGTAAGAAAATCATGTATAGGAAAAAAGTTAAGAAGTATTTTTGATTGGAATAAATTAATACAGTAGGTCACTTGAAAGGCTGTATATGAGCTACGGTTTTATATTAACTCTTTTCTTCAGTTTATTCTACAGATGTTTAAACAGCAACACTTGAAACTGAGTTTTATTAACACAGAGCACACTGCAGTTAGCATCCCAGAAGAAGCATAAGTGCATTACAAAGCCTGGGAACTCTTCTTAGTCCTTCCTCCTTATCCCCTCACAGATGTCTGTATGTAAACAAGAGAACAGCAGCATTGGTAATGGACCTGTTGTGAAGACCAAGGAATTAGTCAGCTGAAAGAGAATAAAAGCCTCATCTTATACAGCCATGTGGAACAACTAATGTGCATCAAACACCATCTAGTTGTAGGTGTTTGTACAGCTTTAGGCTTGGGTGAAGAACAAATGGAGGAACCCCTGCCCAAACTGAAATGAGAGCTGTTGCAGACTCAGAAGAGCTGAAGTGAATCCTTCAGCTGATGGTGAAGAAATCATTATGCAGATAAAAATAAGAAAACAACAGCTAAAGTTGTAGCTTCCAAAGTCAGACATGAGGGTCACACACTTTGTATGGTCTCCTAACAGATCACAACCCCCACTTTGTTGTGCTTGATCTTAGATATGGAGATACCCCCTGTTAAGACTAATGATTCTAATAGGCCAGAACCCAAGGGCCTGATTCTTCACTGTGCTACACTTGTTACAGTAGTTTTACACCAGTGTAATTACACTGGAGCCAAGAGAGTTGTACAGCTCTAGAGCTGGTGTAACACAGTGGAGAATCAGGCCCCATGCCTTTTCCTTTTTAATGGCATAGTGAATGTCTTGCTGTTTTGTTTTCATTTCCTGTAAATTCAATTAACAAGCTATTTCTAGTCATCCAGCAAAGAAGATACAAGCAACTATTGTGCTTGTGTGTTTATTTGCATATAAATGTATACATTTATATGCAAATTAGAAGCAAGCACATGACAAGTTACCAAAGTGAAACCAAACTTTCAGTGGCTTACAGTTTAGCACTCAGTAGTTAAATCTAATCACCTGACAAACTCAAAAAGATAACTGACAAACTCATTGGTATATTATGTCTGTCCTATTTCTGACTTTAAATGGATAATGCATTATACGTGATAATTACTGCAATCACTTTTTGTAAATTATAAGAAAACTAAGATCACAAACAAGCCTTCCTTGGCCAATACTGGCAATGATTCAGCCGTTACATAAATTTCCCTTTCCCTGTGAAAAGCATCTCTCTCTCCTAATGAACTGGAGCGGCGCAGTCCTCATCCATGTTTCTAGTGTGTTGTTCAGAAATAGGCACAACAAAGAGGTGAATTATGGGATAGATCAAAGGGAATTCTGGCATTTTATCTCACATTTCCAGAATTCTCTATGGTAGAGGTTATCCCACAATACACATCAGAAGTTTCCATTAAAGCAGAGAGCCTGCAAGCAGTGCAGATCTCTGGGAGAACACCACACATCGGCACAGTGCACTCCACCAAAACAGATTTGCGGGTAGCACTATGCCAACCAAGCTTTTACTGGTGTGACTTTTGTCTATGGGCAAGCACTTAGATATACGGCAAAATCCTGCTCTTGCTATTATGTGGTCTATGTGGTGGAAAAGCAGAGCAGTAGGAGCCAAGATGTTCCATGAGCAATCCTGCCAGCATCGGAACTTGGAGAAATGCACTTATGAGCACTACTGCTAGGCGCATAAAACATTTTCTATGGCACCAAGCTCTCAGGACTTTACACAGAAAGCTGTATGTCCTGGACCCCTAACATTTTCTATGACAGCAGGAGTGCTCTAAGCACAGTCTCATCCCTCTCTCAGTTAAGATCCATGCACAAAGTTGATTGATTAATGCTACTCAGTGCAGCAATCAGATCCTACATGTTCTATGACTCCACTAAGCAACATTGTGTAGCATAGCTGGCCTGGTAGCCTGGCCAGGAATCAGTCGTTGAGCCTAAATGAGCATACATAAGCGAGCAGGCGCAAAAGAGAGACAAAGACTGACTGGTAATTTAGAAAGCATTTGGGATTCATCTGGATAAAAAGCTCTGAAAGCAACTCCTCCTCCTTTGTGAAGATTAAGGCAGCCTGGACAGCTACAAGAACGCTGCTGTACACAGGGCAACGGAAATCAAAGTATAAAACTGCAACAGGTAAAATATTCAACATGATGCATTCGATATTTTTCATATCCTGAACACCACCACTCCGTTTCCCTCTCCCTCCTCCCACATGCACACAAAATGAGGAGCTTGCCTCTTGGAAGACCTCCATTTATTCCAGTTTGAATAGAAAATAATAAGTATTACTTTGAACTGTGTGCAGCCAACGAAGAATGACAACTACACATGGAATGAGAGAAAGGCATGTGAAAAGTATTTTTTTCCAAGAGTTTGAAAAGTGTAACTGTTGTCAAGTCAGGAATGTGTCTGCAAAGATGTTTCGGAACACACCAGGAATGGAAAGCACCTTGAGGGAGGAATTTTCTAATAACTAAAAGGACTGCTAATCAAACTGTTTGCCAAAGCAAAAAGGTCTTTCATTTAGGAATTAAGGGTCACTTTAAAACGGCACAAACAGGACAAGCCTACCTATTTAAATCGTATGGATTTAAGGTCAAGGACCATGCCTTCCTTTGTTTGTACAGTATGCTGGGGCCTCAATCTCAACTGGGGCCTTTTGGCTCTATTTCAGTGCAAATAAATAAAGTAAAAATGATAATTAATAATGTTAGAGAAAATATCCAGCTATTTTATTTTTGTTCTAGGAAGGAGGACATGTCATTCTGAAATAAATCGCTTCAACGAGAATGTACAGCTTCTTCGCACAACTGACGAGGTGTATTATGGGGCTTTTTGTTTTCTTTTGAAGCATAGGCATTAGCTATTGCCAGAGGCAGAGCGCCGGGCTGGATGGGCCACAGGTTTGACCTAGCATGGCGAATCGTACACCTTTCGGAGTGAATGAGTAACAGTGTGAGAATGACTTATGTTTCTCTAGCACCCCCATTCATTCACAAGGAACTAAAACATGACTGGTATACATACAAGAACCACTTGACACACCACTAAATTAAAGCTACCTCTGAGGGAGAAGGCAATAATTATTCCGCACTAGTGAGTTCACATGGTATAACACCGTTTTGGCCAGTAAGTGAAGAAAAATATAGCCAGTCAACACCCCCAAGGAGATTTGAGAGGGCAGGAATGTAGACTCAAATACGTAAATGTCTCTAGGTATGCACTGCACATATGAAATACCTAATGCAGAGGCACAAACTAGGGGTTGAGAAAATCCCTTGTCTCAGCCCATATATACCTATGTGGTATGCATAAGGTCTTGTCTCAGCCTCACATCTTGGATGATGTTTGTTTGGCATACGCAAAATTTAGGAATTGCCAATGTTGTGTGTGTGCAACTTTACCTCTGCCCCTTTCTGCATCTGCATTATAATGCAATCACATAATGATACAATACCATACTATTTTTCTACAGGTTGAAAGCTTTGCAGTGAGTAAGGCAAGGGCTCACAAGAACCCTTGTCCCATTCACTGTGCATCTTGGGCTCTGTTTCTCTGGCATACACAAAACCCTAGAAGATGTCACATGTATCTAAGGCTGTAGAAAATTTTTTATGAAGTTATTATTGTGGCATGGCACCTCCTTCATCTTGCCGGATCAAGCACTTCCCCCTCTGGCGATGGTGGGCCTGAGGTAAATCAGCCCCACGCCACTCTGGGCAGCGTTTGTCCTCCCCCCTCTGTGCTCCTTTGGCCATATTTCCTGGATAGGCCTCAGGGTAGGCCTACAGGGTGATCCTCCACCAAACAAAAGGGAAAGAGTCCCATACACAAAAAAACCAAAGGGTGATACCTTCCCCTGCCTCCTCACTGGGGCTGGGTGTCACTCTGTAGCCTGCCCCGGGATGTCAGTCCTTCCCCTAACCTAGCAGGCACTCAGGCTTGTCTGCTTCCCCTATGGGGAGGAGCACAGCCTTCCCTCCTGGAGAAGCTTACTTCCCCGCTGCCACTAGCCTGGTAGCAGCTTGTCTCTCTCGCCCTCCTGGTTTTAAAAGGTCTCAGGTAGCCCTTAACTGGATCCAGGTGTTCCTAATTGACCTGAGGTAACCCCTTCTCATCTTATAGGGAAGAGGGCCTTTAACATTCTAAGGCTAACATATCTGCCTTCCTACACCCTCTTGCAGCTGTCCGGCCTGACTTTGTCACATATCCCCCCTTCCTGCTCAACACCATTGGGCTACTTTGTCACACTGTGCATTGTTAGAGAGACCAGCTCATACACATATATTGGACAGGGCTCAGGTTCAGTACACAACCTTACCTTTGCCATCTCATACTTCTGAGTGTTTAACCATACATCCTAAATGTTCCGATCACATAGCTGTTTAGTTTTTTTAATATGGATTTGTGTATAAGGTGGTTTAGAATAATGGTCATGATAGCAATTGGTTATTGAAGGCATTTGTTTAGCATGTTATCTGTATGCAACTACTGCCTTTTCTTTCTTGTGTAACTCTGGTTTTAATTTGAGATGAGAAAGGTTGTGGGAACTTGCAGTGTCAAGGAGGAGACTAAATGTCCGTTTTGCCCGGGGCTGTCATGATTTGGTAGAGTAGTCCCAGTGCCTCAGCAGATTACACTGAAACCATAGGTTCTGTTCTGGTTCATTTTGTTCTGACTTTCTACACTCCCTCTCCACCTCTATCCTTGCGCGACCATAATGCTCACTTTAGAAAACAACTGTCTTTGTGTTGGGTCCCAGTGCATAATTTCTTGTCTGATTATGGAATTTGTCCTCCACCACCACAAATGAAGCATAGGGTGTCGCAACACCTGTAAATAATCCACTGGATAGTAGTAGTGGGAAAATTCAATAATCAGACCAACAAGGAAACAAAGCACTAGGCTCATCAAAGAGTCAAACCTGAGTTTAAGGAGAAGACACCGGACATCATTGCGGAGGGAGGGGAGAAGCAAGAATGCCAAAGAGAATTACAAGTTTTAGAGCAAGGGGAGAAGTGGGAAAGCCACTGAGCAAAGAGGGAGAGAAACAAGCACATGCCCAGCAAGTGACATACTGCCGTCCACCACCAGCCAATGATATGTTTCCACCACAGACATGCAGTGACACATTCCCCTCCCCCATCCACATCCTAACCCCCAACCAGTGACATATGTCTCCTACCCATGTGTCTCATACCCATATCTTTGGCATTACTTGTGCCCATGTGGTTTTGTTCAACCCCTACCAAGTGCCCAACTTTGAACTGAATAAAAACCTTTCCTGATCATAAAACCCTGTGGGAGCCAGTCCATTGGTTCATGTTTCAAAAGGGATTCTTTGGGAGGAGGATCCTTTAAGAAAATAAAAGCATTTCCAACTTGAATCCATTCACCACCTGCCAAAACCCACCCAGTACACTGCTACCTCTCCTCCACCCCAATACAATCCAAAAGAATATGTTCCAATTTGGTGTTCCTAAACTGAACCATCCTATGTTTGAATGCAATGATCATGGAATTACTGGACCCGGTGAAGGGCAGGCTATGCTGTTATCCCTTCTATTGTCATCTCTGTATTTACCAACACCAAAAAATCATGAGGGAAATAATGGGGTTAATAAGGAGAAATGAGATTCAAGGGATAAGGATTTTTTTTTTAATTTCTTTCCTCTGTTAGGGTTGTTAGGGTGGTAAAAGGAAGGCAACCATAAATCTATACTTTTTTAGAAGAGATATAAAATTTTAATTTTGCTAATGACTTCCTTTTTGTAAAGCAGGGGGGCAAATATTGCCTCTGTCTTCACTAACAAGGTCAGCTCCCAGACTGCTGCGCTGGGCATCACAACATGGGGAATAGATGGCCAGCCCTCTGTGGGGAAAGAGGTGGTTAGGGACTATTTAGAAAAGCTGGACATGCACAAGTCCATGGGGCCGGACGAGTTGCATCCGAGAGTGCTAAAGGAATTGGCGGCTGTGATTGCAGAGCCATTGGCCATTATCTTTGAAAACTCGTGGCGAACGGGGGAAGTCCCGGATGACTGGAAAAAGGCTAATGTAGTGCCAATCTTTAAAAAAGGGAAGAAGGAGGATCCTGGAAACTACAGGCCAGTCAGCTTCACCTCAGTCCCCGGAAAAATCATGGAGCAGGTCCTCAAAGAATCAATCCTGAAGCACTTACATGAGAGGAAAGTGATCAGGAACAGTCAGCATGGATTCACCAAGGGAAGGTCATGCCTGACTAATCTAATCGCCTTCTATGATGAGATTACTGGTTCTGTGGATGAAGGGAAAGCAGTGGATGTATTGTTTCTTGACTTTAGCACAGCTTTTGACACGGTCTCCCACAGTATTCTTGTCAGCAAGTTAAAGTAGTATGGGCTGGATGAATGCACTATAAGGTGGGCTGAAAGTTGGCTAGATTGTCGGGCTCAACGGGTAGTGATCAATGGCTCCATGTCTAGTTGGCAGCCGGTGTCAAGTGGAGTGCCCCAGGGGTCGGTCCTGGGGCCGGTTTTGTTCAATATCTTCATAAATGATCTGGAGGATGGTGTGGATTGCACTCTCAGCAAATTTGCGGATTATACTAAACTAGGAGGAGTGGTAGATACGCTGGAGGGCAGGGATAGGATACAGAGGGACCTACACAAATTGGACGTTTGGGCCAAAAGAAATCTGATGAGGTTCAATAGGGATAAGTGCAGGGTCCTGCACTTAGGACGGAAGAACCCAATGCACAGCTACAGACTAGGGACCGAATGGCTTGGCAGCAGTTCTGTGGAAAAGGACCTCGGGGTGACAGTGGACGAGAAGCTGGATATGAGTCAGCAGTGTGCCCTTGTTGCCAAGAAGGCCAATGGCATTTTGGGATGTATAAGTAGGGGCATAGCGAGCAGATTCCCCCTCTATTTGACATTGGTGAGGCCTCATCTGGAGTACTGTGTCCAGTTTTGGGCCCCACACTACAAGAAGGTTGTGGAAAAATTGGAGAGAGTCCAGCGAAGGGCAACAAAAATGATTAGGGGTCTGGAACACATGACTTATGAGGAGAGGCTTGAGGGAACGGGGATTGTTTAGTCTGCAGAAAGAAGAATGAGGGGGGATTTGATAGCTGCTTTCAACTACCTGAGAGGTGGTTCCAGAGAGGATGGTTCTAGACTATTCTCAGTGGTAGAAGAGGACAGGACAAGGAGTAATGGTCTCAAGTTGCAGTGGGGGAGGTTTAGGTTGGATATTAGGAAAAACTTTTTCACTAGGAGGGTGGTGAAACACTGGAATGTGTTACCTAGGGAGGTGGTAGAATCTCCTTCCTTAGACGTTTTTAAGGTCAGGCTTGACAAAGCCCTGGCTGGGATGATTTAATTGGGGATTGGTCCTGCTTTGAGCAGGGGGTTGGACTAGATGACCTCCTGAGGTCCCTTCCAACCCTGATATTCTATGATTCTATGAAATAAACATCTTATTTCAAAAACTGTAGTTAGTGATTTTCTTATAAAATTATATTATGCTTCAGTTAATTTTATTGACAAACTTGTTAGGAGTTCAAGTCCCATTTACTCAGGGCAGAGACTACGCAATTTTTTGTGTTTGAACATCCCCTTGCACATTGTAGGAGCAATAGTAATAACAAATTAATCTCCGGTGAAACTCCACTGAAGCCCAGTGATATATACCGGGATGGATTTGACCGTTTACATTTACATTAAACACATTCATAACAAAATGAACACAAATAAACTAAAAAGCAGGCTACTATTTATACAAAACACACATTCTGCTGCATGTCAACTAACTTACTAAGTGACTGATGCACATGCTGAAGAAACTATACATGTTGAAACTGTTCACTTTTTATAATTAAATGGAAAGAGCTTTACGCTGGAGCACTGCCAGTTTGACAGATCTCTAGTTTACAAGAGATGGAGGAGTAATCAGAACTGAGGTTATATTGCCTTTTTCTTTCTTCCTCCTCCCACTCTCAAAAATGCATTGTTTCTGTGACAGAATCTTCATGGTACCAAAGCATTCCAGAAACATGGAGCTCCCAGCTGGCTTACATTCCACTGATTTATCTCTGATTAGCCAAGCCCCTCCTGCTATACTCTCCATCCCAGCCTGATCTAGCAGTACACACAAATGTTAAATTAACCTACTTTGAAGAACTGGCTAAAGTTTGAGGAAACTCAAAGCTTCTTAAAATAGGGTTACAAGTGTTTTCTTGCTAGGAAAGGAGCAGTGGAAGAGTTGCTATCTAAGCAGCTACCGCCTGAGCTGGCTATTCACAAATCAACACATTCTGGTAATTTGGCTCAGCGGATAGGTATCAGGCAGGGAGTCAGGAGATTCTGGATTCTGTTCCTATCTCTACCCCTGGCCTAATGTGTAAACTTGGGCATTTCACTTCCATATCTGTATTTGTAAAGCACTCTGAGATCTACTGGTGATGGGTTATATAAGAGCTGGGTAGTGTCTCTCAATGGCAATCAAAGAGTAAAATTCCACATGTAGATGTTTGCAGGTTCAAAGCAGGGTTTAAATTCAGTTGGAGCCATACAGAGCAATAATAAAATAAAATAATTCTTGTTAATGCCCAGAGACAGGAATCAAGATCTGGCTAGGTATTATACAAACACATAGGAAGACATACTCCAAGCCCTGAAAAGGTCACAATCTAAGGCTCCAATCCTACAGCAGTTAGCATGTGGGCAGCTGCTGCACCTGGGCAGAACAGCTGGGCTGCAGCTGGGCAGAACCCCATTGACTTCATTTGGGTCACATGTAGGCACAGGAGTCTGTTCATGCACTACCATTTGTAGGATTGGGGCCTAAATAGACAAGACAGACAGATAAGAATACTCAAAACATACAAAGCATTCAAGGTGCTGTCAGGCAAATGTCCTATTAGTTAACCTCGCCCTCCCCTCCCCCGTGAAAATAAAACATCTCCTCACCCTTGTCCAGGTGCCCCAGCCAGCATGCTCCACCGCCCCTGCCCCTAAGCATTCTCTTCATCCCAAAAACAGTGGAGAGGGGCAAGGGTGAGGTGGGGCCATTCACACACTGATGAAATCAGAAATTTCCTGAAGCAAACTGCAGACCTCCGTTCTCCAGTCTTATTTAGCTTAGGTGAGCTAACCAAATCCATTCCAACAATCTACACAATAAAACAACATGAGATATAGCACTAATTCTCATGCCTGTAACATGTTATTCACACATGAAAGGTTTTTTGTTTTAATCTTTGAAAGAAGCCAGCATTGGTATTGCCAAATGCATTCCCATTAGGTGTTGTGAGAAAAAAAGACCATCCTGTGTGAAAGATGTGCTGCCCTGCCTCCTTGCCAGCTTCACTTTTAAACCCAGCCAAAACAAACTGTTTTCAAAGACAAAATAGATTATTAAATCCTTTGCCAGAGTCTGCCTTGTATCTAGTCTGTAAGAAACACACCTGGTTTATCAAGTCTCCAAAATAGGCTTTATCATCTGTTCAGTACCTTTCAAGTATAATTTTCCCAGTAAGCTACTAATTAGTCACTCAACTTTTTAAACCAACTTCTCCATCTCATTGCATTAAATTAGCCGATGCAAGCTATTAAAGAAAATAGAAACTTGTTAAACACAAAGCTTGAGCACTGAAAACATAGGCCTTTAAAACAGATTATCGTTTTAAAAAATATACATTCAGAACATTCACTATAGCTATTGCTTGAGGACTGTATGAAAATCTTAAAAGAATATGGGACAAATTTTGCTGTCTTTACTCAGCCTGTAATCTGATGAAAGTCCTGTTAACATCATGGAGCGTGGAATGATTAAGAGCTGCAGGTTTGACCTTTTGTGTTTGTATTCATAAGAAGAATAAATAAAGAGTCAGCTTTTTCATGCTTCTTATTCATGTGCCATGGTAATGGTAGACTGTATCACAAATTTAGTTACAACTGTGTGGTTAAAAATTACACATTCTTGAGTGAGCAGGAGTGGAAATCAATGGCATCTGTTTTCTTCAATAAAGGGTGAAGGTGGGGGGAAATACAGCATTATTGAAATTATACATGAAATATTGCACTTTTCTTAAGAACCTAGTGACTTATAGTTGACCTTTAAAGTCTGAGTCAGACATGATGAATAGTACTCTGGAATAATGGATGCTAAACTGATTCATCAGCTTAAAGTATGAAACCATGCAGCGACATCTCTGTCTGTGTATCATCATACTTGCCTTCCTGAATATTATACACTTTCAGGCTGTACCATAAAAAACACACTACAGGATGATCAATGTAGTTCTTACTATACAGTATATATATGTTCAGAAATTTAGTTCTCTCGATCTTAGACATCCTATCTTGTCCCAGCAATATTGCCTTCTCAACTCAACTCAAATATTCAAGATTTTTATTTTAAGAATTTGGTAGATGGCTCTGAGGTTTTATTCAACTAATCTTATACCCACTATGTTCTAAGTATTTCTTAGTCTTAAATTCTTATATTCTTTTGAATTTTCAAAACTAAAGCTATTAAAAACATTCTTAGTAATACAGCGGTCAATGTTTCAAATAAGTAATTGCTGCTGTGAAAGTTGTTTTATGTGTCAAAAATACAACCTGTAACTATGGGGTGGCACTAGAGAAAATTGCAAATCCTTCTGCAGAGGAAGAAAGAAGGACAAGTTGCTGGTCATAACTATATACTAAAATACCAAGAAAAAGTATTGAAGGAATTCATGTAGGAACCTGGCTTTCCACAACAAAACAATAAGGTCTCCTTGATTTATTCTTACTGTTGTTTTTAACTAGAATTACACTGTCCAGTCCAGACTTGTTAGCAGTTTTGTAAGTGTCCCGTGTACAAGTATGTCTTTAGTCTTCATTGATTTATAAAACCAGCAAGTGAAAGGGTTATTCTGATCCAGTTACAGGTCAGCTGTTAACAGGGAAAATGTAGGGTAGGGCTGGGCAAAATGGTTCAAAGAGTTAATAACTTCCCTGAACCTTTGCTCAACCCTCAGTCCTTTTTCTCTGATTTCGATGAGTTTAGATAAGGAGCCTCCTCCCACCAACCTGATGTTCTCTAACAAGCTTTTTATAATGTTGTTCATCACTGTAGAATCTGGGTGCCTTCCACAAGAAATAAACACAAATCTATGATTCCTTAAAATCTGTAACAGCCCAAAACCATCCGTTGAGATGGCATTCCAATAGGTCCCAGATCCTTCCCCCCATAATATTGAGACCCATATTAGACAGTGGCTGAGATCCACACAGGGCATTGTCTACCTCAATGGCACTCAAACTTCTACAGTCATGCGCCGTGCCCCCACTTACCACTAATGCAATCTGTCTGTGCCCCCCCTCCATTATTTCACAGGCTTCCTCAGCAGAGGAGTCTGGGCTGAAGGCAGAGATGGGGCAGAACTGGGGATGAGGAGGAGCTGTGGCTGGAGTCCACGCTGGTTGAGGGGTGGGAGGGAATGACAGCAGAACCAGGCTGGGCCTGGGGCTGGAGCGGGTGGCGCTGTGGAGTTGTGGCTGGGGTTGGAGTTGGTATGGGGTCAGAGCAGGGGGCAGAGGGAGTTAGGGCGGAGCTGGGCCTGGAGGCGGAGCAGGTCTGGGGGCTGAAAGTATGGCGGTCCCTCCTCACCCCCTGTAGGGGCTGTCCTGGCCCCGCAGTGCACCCCGCACTTTCAGAAGCTGGGAGACTGCTCCGCAGGGCAGGCAGACAGACACGAAAACAAAAACAGAGTGGCCGTGGCAGCAGAGGCTAGCCACCCAATTATAATCCCACCTAACTTCTGGGTGTGTACTCAGGTGTCTAGTTTGAGCTGCTGCCTGGGCCGCCACGGCCACACTGCTATTTTTATCCCACTAGCTTTCGCAGAGCTGGCACATATCTGTCTACCCACACTGGGAGGCACGCTCCCAGCTACCGTGTAGCCATATCCACATGTTATACTGTCATGAGAACTAACAGCTCTAGCAGGCTTTGGTAACCGAACACTTTATAAACAGATAACAGCCTTTTCACAATTGGTTATTGTCTAATGGGAAGAAAGGTTGATTGTCAAAATATTGGTTTTATTTAACATATTTAAAAGAGTGCACCGCTAGATTGAAGCAAGTTCGGCGGAGTTCATTTACACCTTTCCTGCAACCATCCCACAGCATGCAGTACACTGCCACAGTGCTAATGCAAGGCAGGATTCTGACCTTTAGGCACAGTCCATAGGACAGTTGGATATGGCTCTGCTCCCCAGTGCGGGTGGGGGGCAGCACCATCCACCAAAATGTCTCGTAGGCAGGGGCATAGGCTGCAAACCTGCTACTGCACCTCTTTGTAGAGTGGAACTTATTTACCTCTGGGCAGCCAACTCACTCTTTTGTCCAATGTCTGTGGAGGTAAGATAGCCCTGCCACGACCTTTTGCATTCCCACTTTGGGGCAGGATGGACCAGCTCTGTGCTCCTCTGAGCACAGGGACTGGAATTCTGCCTGCCCCTTACCCAGGCAAAGGGGAGAGGAGGCTCCTTGCAGCATCTCAACCACTATCCACCCACATAGGGGCCAATCAGAATCTGGCCCACCGTGTGGCAATGTATTGTAATACAGATTCGATTGATCGGCTGCAGCTAGCAGCATGGCTAGAGAATTCTCACAGTTGCCTCCTGTAGGTAGCACTGTTGAAAGGAGAGTTTAGAACAGTAAATATGACTCATGCTCATATCCCAGAGTGATGGGCTTATTTAAGACACATAGCTTGATTAAGATCAGTTACATTAGGTCCCAAACTGCAGTGGTAAACAATTATGCATTTTTACTTGAAGCTATGTAAGATTCCTTAGAACAAAAAGGGCCTCAAGAGATTTAAAAAAAAAAAAAAAAGAGCACAGGGAAAATAAAATCTGATCAGCCACAGCCTCTTAGCTGCTTTCCACCTAAAATGGCATCTGTTTATTAAGCAGTATCTGATGAACTTTTGCAGGAACTAAAAAGCAGATTAATTACTTCATAATTTCCAGAAAGATGCCTAATGGCATTAAGAAGCTCTTTGACCTCAAGAAGAGAAAGTGAAATAGTTACTTTATTAACCACAAGACAGATTATATAAAACACATGATAAATATAAACAGAAGCTCTTGGCACATCTGAAAAACCTTCTCTGGAGAGAATGTTCACATCCCCCTTGGGAATCCCCACACAGAGTTTTAGACAAAAGAATAACAGAAATACTACTTCTGCAAGTATGTTGAAAATCCACCCAAAGAACAAGGAGAGAATAGTGATATATCTTACATTATCCATCTCTGAATGGAAATTCAGAAAGGATAGTTTATTAAAAAAAAGTCCCCGTTCTCTAAGCCTACAAGATGAAGAAATAGCAATTGGTAGTTCAAATGACAAAAAAGGCAAATTTAGCTGTCAGAGAATGAGGGAAAGCCCCAGAATTTTAAGCTTTCCTTATATCATAAAAACAATAAAATCAGAACTGGAAAGAACTTAATTAGCTCGAGGTCAGATCTTGCTCAACAATGTATATTTCACTATCAGCTTTGAAAAGTCAGCAGCTGGAGAAAAAGGATACATAGGCAGAGTCACAGAAGGGTCATATCTGAACATCTTGAGTCTCAGGAGAGCAAGTCATGAACTTTTTCTTTTGTGCTTGGGGCTGTTAAGTTTAGTCTTTTCTTCAGAGCTGGTTGCATTGTATTTTTGCACATTATTTCTCCTTTCCTAATAACCGTTTAGGGTATGTCTACACTGCAGCTGGGAGCAAGCCTCCCAGCCTGGGTAGACAGACTCACACTAGTAGGACTTGAGCTAGTGCGCTAAAAGTACCAGTGTGGACATTGTAGCTTGGGCTTGGAGCTCAGGCTCTCAAGTCTAGGGAGTCAGGTGGGTTTGAAAGTCAGAGCTGCAACCCAAACTACAACATCCACACTGCTATTTTTAGCACACTAGCTCAGTCTGTCTATCCCGGCTGGGAGGCTCACTCCCAGGGACAGTGCAGACATACCCATAGTTCTACATTTGTTTCTCTGTTACATTAGTTGTGTTAACTGATCATTTCACTTATTGGGCCACATGCATCAGCCTGAGTTATCCCATGAAGAGGGCTGGAAACTTCACAAATTTCCATTCTCAGATTTTTCCTTCCTCGTTTCACTGAGGCTTGGGGAGCATTTACTGTCTCTCATTCCTTCCTGAAACTAGGAGCCCCTAAGCCAGCAGATGGGTTAAAATCTCATGACAGATACAGACAGCAGGAGCTTATGTGCAGAGAACTCAGTGCCTCTACACAGTGTCTTTCCTCCCTTCCTCAGTATGCCACGGTTCCCCCACAGTACGGTAGCTGGGCTGGAGGCAAACGTCTCAGTGGTGGCTACATCCATCTGCTGGTACAACTTTCCAATGTTCAATCTGCTCAGACTTGAGACAAGCAGACCACAGACAGCAGTTCCTTCCCAGGCTCCAACCAAAAGTTGAAGAGCCCAGGCCCACCAGGGAGACTGCTGCAGTGTCCAGGATTTGGAGAGAAGGATGTAACGGACTGTTGCTCTCCACTCCTCCCCATTGACTACAAATTGCTACCACCTGCACTGCATAGCAAAGGGTCTCTGTAATTTTGTAAAACTTTCTCAATAGAACTTGAGAACTCTACGAGAAGATGCAATAAAACTGCATCCACAAGCAGCAAAGGAGGTGAGGAAAGACTTTTAAAAACACTAAACCAAATCCTGATGTGCTATGAGGATTCTATCTGAAAGTCTCTCAAACTATATGATGAATATAGTTAATTGCATATGGAGGATGCAAGACAAAAATATATCCATCTCACCCAGCAATGTGGTCTGAACTGTGCAAAAGCTGATATGCCTGCTTTTCATAAACCCCTTCTTACAAACCTTCAAAAACTAGAGACAAACTGTAAACTTTACTTGGGACAAACAGCAGCATTGACCAAAGCTACCATCCCAAATTAGATTTTTCCAACAGTAGAGGAAATCCTGACTTTAGAATGGGACTGGGATATCTTCATTACCGCAAAAACATAAAATCAGCCAAACTAAACTAAACAAACTAAAAAACATACTTAAAACAATAATTGGATGATTGTAGTAATTTTTCCTCATGTAAAATGCTGGGAGACTGAACAATACAATCTTCTTTCATGTAGTTTGCTGGCCAACCTGAAGAAATTACTGCCCTCTACATTAGAATTTGCTCAAATCCTATGGAGCTGCCCTTCCTTTCCAGATGTGTCCAAAAACCTTGCATCAGCTAACTCACCCTCGCAAGAACAGGGTCACCTTTTCCCCTATCCGTGTGTGTGTGAGAGAGAGAAAGAGAGCAAGAAATAGATCTTTAGGTAGAGTATTAGCAGAAGAGACACTGCATCCTAGCAGTTGGACTTGGTGAGGGCTGGCAGAAAGGACTATGTACATTTCTGCATAACCCTCAAACTATCACGAGTTTTAGTATTACTTTTAGAAAAAGCCCCAATTTCAGACTTACTGAGGGAGTTGTTCAATCTTTGTAATCTCAATTCTAATGGATTATACACCAGAAAGGGAGTTTTTTCTCTCTGCAAAGGGAAGTACGGCCCTTGCCTCCAGTGTCCAAGGGGCAAATCCGCTGAATTGTCCTTATCTTACTCATAAATCCTCTGAATTGATGTATGTGCAATTCTCTCAGGGAGTAAAACAAAAATATTTTTTTAATTAAATAAGATTGACTGTTTCAGCCACATCCTGAAACAGTGTTTTTTTAAGGGGAGGCAGACACACAGTTGATAGGAATCTCATATCTCTTGAATTACAGTTGCCTATTTTAAGAGCTTAAAGTACATTGGGTGGGTCCAATTTACAGACCCAGGAAAAATGTTTTCTCACATTCAAGGTAGGTCACTGGTGGACCACCCAGGCAAAGTGCAATGCCTTGATTTTCAGAGGGCTGTCCCGTCTGGCCAGCCAAAGTGCTCCTTCAGTTCCACTGAGGCTGGGCCAGGCAACTTGATCCTTAGTGCACTGCTTCCTGTGTCAGGGCTCTATGATCTTACAGTTCTGGGATGTGCTATCATAAGGAAAAGGAATGGTCTGTCACTGTTGGGGGGAGGGGCCAACCAGGATTCTTGGCAGCAGCTCACCCTGACCCCTGTCTCTCCCTCCTCCTTTAATTTACATGCCCAAAGTGTCCCTCACTGCTGGGTCCTATTTCCTCCAGGAAACAGCAGAGCAGAAGTGGCTCACAGCTGCTGCTCCGGCTGGGGCAAAAAAATGAGTACTAAGGCTGCAACGGTAGGCAGCAGAGAGTTGAGGAGGGCAAGGAAGGGCTAAGAATGAAGCAGGGCCAGGAAGGGACGCACAGAGGGAGAGAAGAAAGTGGGAGCCAAGTTTTGCCAGCTCTGTATCTCACCTTAGGACTTGCAGAATGAACAGTGTGTAGAACACCCCCTGACCTATGAAGCCCTAGAATGCACAGAATTTTATGATAGCAGCTGGGTGAGCACAGTCTGCGAGATCTGTTGAGCCCTCACAATGGACTTCACCAGACAAACACAAAGGTGTGTAGGTGGGTGAATATTAGGGTGATAAAAAGGGGAGTTACTAGCTTTAGGAATCTGGATAAGGTGGCAGGAATTGAAGAAAGCATATGAATGAAGATAGGGTTTGGCAGGGAGGAGACTTCAGAAGGTTCAGATGAGCGGTCAGTTCTTTGGGGTTTGTCCAAAATAAAACACCTGAAGTTTGCCCATAACTAAAACTCTTATTTATGCCAATAATTAAACGGAGGAGGCGAACTTCAACACACAAAACAAATGGGCAAAGCAGATGCAGTCCCAACTATACAGATTGTTGTGGCTGTGTTGTCTCTTCAATAGAAGAAAAGGTTGAATGACCATAAAGTGCCAAGAAAAAAGAATCATTTTGGCCAGCTTTTGCTTTTAAAGGAAACACCTGGACATGTTGGACATTACTTCAGTCTGTGTAATGAACAATACAAGCTTAAATAAGACCGCAAGAATTACATTTAAATATTATTTTACCACCGTTATCTCATTCAGACTTAAAATGCTGATTCTTAGTTAAGGACTCTCAGCAAGTGCTTGATTCTTCATCTTACAGATAAATTCAATATTAAAATCATTTGAATGGACTCCCAATAGCTTGACTGTCAAAATATATTACAAATTTATTAACTCTGAATACTCTTCAATGACGTTCAGAAAAGTTGTGCTCATCAGAGAGTTACTGTAATAAGAGCACCTACAGCAAGAGAATGCATGGTTCTTAAATTCAGAGGATGAGAGATAGATTGATATGACTTTTTTGGGGGGGCAGGGCAGGGGGTAGAATTAAGAGTAAAATCACTCTTTATTTTCCTCAGTTGTTCTAGCATTTTTCATTGCTCTCATCACTTGGTGTCTGTTAGGGTTTACTGTGTTCTGGCTGCAGACTGAATCTTAGACCTGACAAAACAGAGGTGGTTTTTAATCTCCGAATAGGGATCTTACTCATTCTGAACAAGCAGTCCAAGAGCTTCCCTCCTCATCTATCTGTTCTTAGTTTATTTGTATTACACGATTCACTTAAATCAATTTTTCATCTTACTTATTTTTTATAGATTTATGTAACAAAAAGAAACAGACATAATTTTAAAAATACATTAACAAAATACAAACCTGAAAATATGTACATCCATCAGGCCTCCAACAATACCCATCTTAACTCACAATGAGCAGCATTATCAGGCCCAAAACCCTAGGTAAAAAGACAGGTCTTGAAGCATGCCTTGAAGGTCAACGAATACTGTTTATTCTGGACCAAGGAACAAGTGATCTTCAAAGCTGAGGGCCTCTCATAGAAAATGACCTGCTGGATTTAATTTTTTCTGTAAAATGATCACCTGGCAGATTTAAACTCATGTTCAGTGAGGAAAACTGGATCATCTTTCAAAGGTACAATCCACAATATGCAAGTAACTGGGCCCAAATTTTCAAAATGGTTTCAACCATATCCAACATTTTGAGCGCAAAACATTGGATGTCCTAGTTTCTGTGTGGCACACAAATCTAATTTGAGACTGCTGAGGTGGGGCAAATTTTGCAATGTGGATATGTCTCCACCAGGAGATGGACTGAGACTATCATTTCATGCTACATAGGCCAACAGACCATCATCAGACAGTAATAGTTTTCAGTCATTACTGAGCTAGACAGGGCTCCTGTAAGCAACTGAAAGAACTTTAAATCTCTTTTCCAGCTAGCCAGGCCTAAACTTTCAGTGTTGGAATTGAGTAGTGAGGTAAAACATATGGGTGACCATCTTCTGCATATCAAGGTGGTTAGAGACACTTAATCAGTAATCCATTGAATTCTGCCTTACCAGAGAAGTGTTGTTACTTCATCTTTATCCATGTGAAAACATCAAAATGGCCCGTTCTAGCCCAAATGACCCAAACCCGTTGAGACTGCCAAGAAGGTGCGAACATACCATCATCTCCCACTCCCGCCAATTCTATGGAAGACATATTTTTCTGTATTTTGGGCTCCTTGTTTTGGGAGAGGGAGGAATGTGGCAGAACTGGGAGTGAGCGTGGCCTGTGGAGAGCCACTTCCTGCAACATCACCACACCGTAAATCACAGGGATTGCCCAGCATATGAGAAGACTGACAGTGTCAACATTGTCCTTTGCACAGACCATCAATGTGCTATCATGTGGGGTTTCAGCCCAGGTATGGTCAGAAAATCAATAGGAGCACCCCATGTTGCCATGGGAGAGACCTAGAGAACAACACAGGTGTCTGTATTCATGGCCTGGGCCTCTGCAATGGCTACAAGATCTTCAAGATTTCTCTGCTTGGGACCTCTGACAGTTTAGAGAACACACAAAGCCACTCTCCATTTTCCTCTTGTGCTCTTTCAACAGAATTAGGTTTACAGGAATCTTGGCAAGAGGAAGATTCCAAATGTTGGCCCCTGTAGTGGGTATGAAGGAAAAAGAATAGTGGTATTTGGAAACACACACACAAAAATGTGAATTGTTATTTACAGTTTCTACACTTTTTGGCTGCTCTGTTACTGAAAATACTAAATACCACTTTGAGTGCAACATATACAAGTAATTTTATTTCCAGCTATCAAATGCCAAATGTTAAAAAAGCTTAGAGGTCTTCAAAAGACAATTTTATTTCTTGCACCTTAAGGCCAGCCATGCTAAATGACAACTCCTTTGCAAAGCCAGCCCTTCTAATCAATGGTTTTAACATTTAATGTAGTTCTGTCTGGAGGCAAAATAAAGGTTTAAAAAAAAAAAAGTCAGATGGTCTCTGGCCACGGCAATTATCTCCTATTAGGAGAGGCAAGGTGGGTAAGATAATATCTTTTATTGGGCCAACTTCTCTTGCCAACAAAAGTTGCTCCAATAAAAGATATTACCTCAGCAACCTTGCCTCATTAAAATACATTAATTTTAAAAATATATTTATAGTCTACCAAGAACTCTTCTATGTCATCAAAGTGAGAATCCTGAAAATAGTATCCCCTGTATTTATCTCAATTGTTTGAAGTTCAACTAATTGAAACTTGAACAATAGCACTTCTACAACTGTTTCCAATGGAGTCTCAAAGCACAGCACAAATGTTAACTGATTAATATCACAATACCCAGAGTAAGTTTTGTTAACCCCATTTTACAGATAAGGAAACTGAGGCCCAGAGAGGATAGTGATTTACCCAGGGTCACACCGTCCTAACTAATTTAAGTATTACCCTATAGTATGTATGTGTGTGAAAGGCATTCATTAGGTGGTCTATAGACTATATTTACTATCTGTGGTGTCAAATCTAAATGGCTATATTCTGGCCAGCTCTGTCTAGGCAGGCAGTGGGGACATGAGGGATGGTGCAAGCACCTCTCCCCTCTTCCTGCTGGAGCTGCTTGTAATCATACTTTTTCCCTTCCCTGAACAAAATGGCTGCTTGAGCCTGGGGCCAAAGTGGAGCCAGCCTCCACAAAGAGACAGGGAGGGGCGAGGGCAGAATCTGATGCCATGTCTATATTAGCACTTATGTCGGCAAAACATTTGTCACTCAAGGGGTCTGAAAAACAAACCAAAAAACCATCCCAGAACGACACACATTTTGCCAGCATAAGTGCTCGTGTGTAGTGCGCTATGGCAGCGGGAAATGCTCTCCCACCGCCACAGCTACCGCCACTCATTGAGCTGGTTTTATTATGTCGACGGGAGATCTCTCTTGTGTCAGCACAAGGCGGCTACATGAGTGCTTTTACAGAGGCACAGCTATATCGGTACAGCTGTGCCACTGTAAGACTGTAAATGTAGATATAGCCTGAGTATAAACCAGTGGTTCTCAAACCGCATGCAGCCCGATTAGCACACAGCTGTGGCCCAGCTCAGCTGTGTGCTGAGCTGCTCAGTGGGGGCGGGGCTGCCAGTCTGGGGTCCGGGGCTCCTGGCCAGCCCCGCGGGGTCAGGAGCCCAGGACAGCCATGTGGTAGGGGTCTGTAGCGGGGTCCAGGGCAGCTGGCCAGGGTCCAACATCAGGCTCTGGGTTGCCGCTGCCCTGCCACCTAGCCCCTGCAGTCCAGGTAACACATTGTGGGCTGCATATGCTTCCCACAATGTGTAATAAGTTGAGAACCATGGGAATACACCCTTTACACTGGCCAGGTGATCCAGTACAGTGCAGAGGAACAAACACTGAAGCCTTTCAAAGAGCCAAATGCTGCTCTCATTTACACTGCAATAAATCTGGAGTAATTCCATTTAAGTCAAAAAGTTACTTCAGATTTACACTGGTGTAAAAGAAACAGAACAGTTTGCCAAAAAAGTATAGCACAGGCTGCCCAGACAATACATTCCCAGGTGCTCCTTGATACACTGTGCCTACCTCAGAGGTCCCAGGCCCCCAAGAACAGCCACACTGGAACTTTGTCCGGAAATCTTTTGCCATTCAGGGATGTTAAAAAACCACACACCCTGAACGACAAAAGTTTTCCCGACAAAAGTCCTGGTGTGAACAGCGCTTTGTTCGTGGGAGCACTCTCCTACAAAGCTGCTGCCATTCATTGAGGGTGGAACTTTTTTTTTTTTTGGTCAGCGGGACAGCTCTGTCCTGCTGATTAACAGCAGCTACACCCTGCACCTTTAGCAATAGGTGTGTCGCTAAAAGTTGGGTAGTGTAGACAAAGCCTTACAGTCCAAATTTATCCCGAAGAGTTAATCATGATGCTATAATTTTTGCTGGCAATTAAATAATTTGCGAACCTTTAAAACAGACAGAGCAGTTTAATCTTGAGATCATACTTGCCAAAGGAAAGGTCCCCTGAGCCAAAAGAAATACAAAGTTTGATTTCTGCTTTGTTCTTTAAAAAAAACAAAACAAAACACTAGAATACATTTTGGCACATTCAAATCCTTAAAAAAAAAAAAAAGAATGGCTAAAGATAAAGCCTACATTTTAAATAATTTTTTTTAAAATATACACATTTTGAACGTTTGCTTTATCATTTTACCATATTATATGCACAAGTAAATTAAATATCTGAAAATATCTATTCAAGGTACAGTATTGCTAGCAGTATCAGTTTCAAGAAACCAAAATATAATTATTTAAAAGATAAAATTAGATTTAGATCTTCTGTCCTTTGTTTGACCTACCTAATCTTACTGTTAAGGGAGGACAAAGGTTACTTTTCTTGGCGCAGAAGCAGCAAAAATAGAACTCCATTTCATATCAAAATCTTAATCGTACTTGCAAACATCCACTCACTACACAATGGTATCTAAAGGACTGTAGATCATTGGGCAATAGGAACAAAGTTGTGCCCACCTGTTGATTCAAGCCCAAAGTCAAATGAGCTGTTAATTATTTTTGTCTTGTCTGACCTCCTTTAAGCTCAACAAAAAATAAAAAAAGGAGGACTTGTGGCACCTTAGAGACTAACCAATTTATTAGAGCATAAGCTTTCGTGAGCTACAGCTCACTTCCTCAGATGCATAAATAACTAACACGGCTGTTACTCTGAAACCTGTCATTAAACAAAAAATAAAGTATTCAGTAGCTACTTCAAGCAAAATGAGTATTAACTGTTGTGTCACATACAGAAAGTGCTAAACCAAATTTTTAACCAGATGCACAAAGACTAAAACCATTGGACTATAAAGTGCTAGTCTGAATGCATTTCTTACTTTGGGAGACAATAATAGATTGACATATCAAGCTGAAGAACTGTTATCTCTTTCATTGTGTACCTGACTGAGGTCAAAGCTGCTGAACTTTGCTGTGACCCATTGGAAACATTCCACATATGCTTTAAAATCCTAATGTATCGAACATTTGGCTAGTGTATAAAAAAAGCATATGATTCAGAAACTGGTGGATTTTTCCGTATAGCGTTATATAACAAGAAAAATACACATTGGGTCTGATGGTGAGAGAACTTACTAACTTAGTGGGTTCCTTCCAACAAATGTTGACTGTGAATTTTAATTTGGTTTCAGCTTTACAGCTTAAGCAGTAATACAGCATCACAGTAAGTGATAAACAATGAACATTTATAGTGGTAATTGTGCTTTGATATAATCGTAATCAGCTAACACTAGGCAAATTATGTATGAATAGAACTTATTACAAAGCATCCTCATGAGACAAATATTGCAATGCATATATCTGTACTACAAATGCTCACAAGTCCCAAACCTACTGATATATATTTTCAACTTCCCTTTTAGAACATACAAAATGTTTCTATCCTAAGAACATTATCATTATTTCTAAACGAATATTACTTCAGATATTATCTTGATTAACACATCTGATTTATAAGCTTTAAAATCATGAAGTTTCCCCTCTCTGTAATTGCAAATCTTTTAATGCACTTTTATTCTGAATTAACTACATCAAACTATCAAGTGTGATTTGAAGTATTGCTGAGTAGTAGAAGTAGACTTGCCAAATGGAACACACTCAATTTAATTTTCTCAGTAAAAGCTGAATCAGACAAGTCAACACATTTTAACAATTCACATAAAAACACAAAGCAGCTTCTGTCACTTTTATCTGAAACTGAAAAGATTGTTTTGTTTTACTAAGCCATGCCCATTCTTTAAGCCAACAGACATTCCTACATATAAGCCACTGCCCATATTCTTAAGGCAATAAATTCCATTTCTCCCACAGTGAGAAGCAGTTTGTTAAGTTCATTTTACACAGTTCTGAGCTGAAGAACAATTTATCACCACTGCCTGAGTTAGCAGATGAGAAAGAGTTAAAATCAGTCTTATTTTCACATATATTGCTTTCTCCCATGTAGCTAACCTCAAAGCACTGAGTTACTCTTTATCCATATGTATATTTCTTTGTCATATATATTCAAAAAGTTTTAGACAGGTTTGTCTACATTTTCCTGATTGCAATGGGAGTGGAAAACTGAACTTGTAAAATATAAAACTTCTGGATTACTTTTCCAAAATAATTAGAAAACTGTTACTGATGTCAATAAACATAACATTTTATTGTAACATACTTTTTATGACTATACACATTATTACTATTCTCACTGTTTCTGTGTTCAACATACCTTTATGCTCAGATAATTATCACCTCTTGTCTTCAGAGCTGTAGCTCGGTGATTCATGTTGACACTTCCTCTGTTCTGAATTCAATGTAAAAAATGATTCCATAAAATCCACTTTGTCAAGACAATGCAAACTGTACAGAAGTCCATGTCATTCTAATAATTTCACTTGACATTTTTTCTAGCTTTCCTTCTCCTCTTTTGCATGTGGTTTTACACACAGTAAATGTTCTCAGGAAGCATTTTTCACTGCCACTTGTCAGACCGTGAGAACAGAGAGTGTCCACTTCCAAACAGTACAAGTTGCTCTCCCACTGCTTCATTATGCATGCTGATGTAACTTCCTCCATCAGTCCAAAACAGAGTGCCTCCCTCCAAAAACATGAAACAATAGCTGCTCTCACTTAAGTGCCCTGCAGGAATCCAAAGGATCATCATGCTTCCCTTTTCATATTAAAAACAAAACTCCGCTTCAAGCTGAAATTGCAAACCTTCTCCCATCAGAAAAGGAAGCTTCTCCGACACCTAACCCAAAACAATGGTAAACCTGCAAAAACACCTAGCAACTAATTTGCAAGTTATCTGATTCAAAAACCTAAGAACTAGACTTTGTGTAATAAGAGCCTAGTATTAGAGGCAATTCTATTACCCTGAATCTGAGGACCTCAGGCAGCTAATAGCAATCAAGGTATGAGTATTTTTCATTTCACATTCTCTTCAGATTACAGTGGCTTTAGGCAACTGTTGCTGCTGATGAAAAACACAGATGCACACCTAAATTAGTTAGGGCTGTTCACTTATCAGAAATAAGCTTTAGAAAGGCCTCTTTGAGGATTAAATACTTGCTGCGGTGCTCAAAGGTTTTACTAGTGTGGTGTATCAGAATATCATGTAAAGCATGCAGTGTAATTTTAAAAGCATGTTCTGACTTTTAGGAATAGCTACAAACATCCCTAGAGTCAGTGTTTCATTCTCTATAATCAGCAGTGACTTTATACAAGTAAATGTAGATACTAGTGCTCCTGTTACCATTTTATAGCCCCTTGTGAACTTTTTTAGGGTCTACATATGCAGCTTGCCACTTTTAAAACAAGCACCACTCATCCAAACAATTAAAGGCAATATGACATGACTTTGTATATAAAATAAGAATTACCACATATTTATACCACACATTACAGCAGTTGTGGACAAACAACGGCCTGTGGGACCGTCCTGCCCAGCCCTTGAGTTTCCGGCTGGAGAGACTAGACCCCTACCCCACAGCATCAGCTCGCCATGCTGCCAGCGCTTTGGCCTGCCGCTCCTGCTGGGTAGCGCGGTGGTGTGGCTGGCTTTGGCCGGGAGGCAGGGCTGCAAGCTCCTGCTGCTCTGAGCGGCATGATAAGGGGGCTGGATAAGGGGCAGGGGTCCCAGGGAACAGTCAGGGGATAGGGAGCAGTTGGATAGGCATGGGAGTTCTGGAGGCCTGTCGGGGGGGGGGGGGGCGTCAGGGGACAGGGAGCAGGGGGGGTTGGATAGGGGGTGGAGTCTCAGGGGGGCAGGATGGGGCAGGGGTTCTGAGGGGAGCAGTCAGGGGGCAGGAAGTGGGAGGGGTGGATAGGGGGTGGGGGCCGGGGCCAGGCTGTTTGGGGCGGCACAGCCTTCCCTACCCAGCCCTCCATACAGTTTCGCAATCCCGATGTGGCCCTCGGGCTAAAAAGTTTGCCCACCCCTGCATTATAGCTACCTCAGGAATACCTTTGGGCCAGATAATGCTCAGCGGTTCTTTGTGGGTTGAGAAAGCAAAGCATTCCCTGTTGAGTCCCAGCACAATAAATATCTGGGCACGATTTCAGTCTAGTGCAGAGACTGCTCCCTGGTGCCCGGGACACTGCAAAAAGAGGATAAGGAAGAGGTGGGACCATGGTCCCATCCCCAATGCAAAGGCCAGGCATGCAGGGGAAAGCAGGCTGCACTCATTGAAGGGCATAGTGGCAGGTGTGCTCCTCCTGCAGGAAGCAGATTTCCTCCTGGATCTTCACTTGGGGCATGCCATTCTGCACCTGCCCCAATATAAGAAAGTGCATAAGAGGCACAATACAACCCCCTATAATTGGCACAGTTTCTAGCAACTTGACTTGATAATGCACCTGCGCAAACACCAGGGAAAGCAGTTGAATTGCTTTGTATAAATCATTTCTGGGCAGGGTTGTTTCCAGAATACACCATCATCAGAGATCAGATGTCAGGTAAATACATGTTAAAAACACACAACTGACAAGTATTTGAATAAGCATTACTCTGCTAATACTTTCGTCTCCTATGCTACATTAATTGCATGCACTTTTAAATTACTGTAATGTAACGGAGATAAATGAGAGGCAGGGAGAGCATAGTTAAACTCACTGCTAAATGGGGCATTGTTAAAACACAGCAACAGTCATTTGGTGAATTTGTGACACTCCAGGTAGCATCCTTAAATCTTACGCACGTAACTGAAGGAAGAACCAACCGTAAATTCTTATGAAGTCAATTTTATAATTCTTTATATACACCCAGCACTTTACAAACACATACAGTAAGATGAGGAGGGGGCGGCTGGGAAGGATCACGGGGCAGGGGCCTGATGGTGATGTCCGGAGGGCCAGGGGTGAGGGGAAAGCAGGGAGCACCCTCTCCCAGGACCCGCTAAAGGAAAGCCCTAGAGGCTGTAAGACTGGCCTCACCTCCTTGAGTATACGCGGCAGGATGTGAGGGGTGGAGAGCCCCATACAGCAGCTGAGCACCAGGGGGTCCAACCAGTTCCTCTGGTTGTAGTCCAGAATGTCTCCAATCCTGGCGGGTACACCTCTGGCGCACCACGGGGGACTCCGCCACCTGCACACTGAGATGCGGGTTGTGTAGCAGGGGCTCCGTGAGGAGGTCCTCCCTTTTGGCAGCCGCCACGGAGACCAGCTTCCAGGTCCTGAGGAGGTCCTAGTAGAAGACAGGCAGCTCAGAGAGCTCTTGTGAAAGATCCATTGGATGGAGGTATAAGGACTGCCAGTCATATCGGAACCCTCAGAGGCGGCGGAGGAAGACATGCGTCAACGCGCTCCACGCCTGACTACCTGCGCCTTAAAGGAGTCTCTGCAGGGCCTTGAGGTAGAAGATGTGGACCTGACTGCAGCCCTAGTATAGACACACAGTACACAGACAGAAGGAGTTTTTCTGTTGATATAGCCTTAGTTAAAATCTGTACAATTTTTGTCTGTAGACAAGGCCTTAGGCTGAAAACTTTTTGGCTCAAGGACTGCCTATTTATTATATGTGCACACAGCTCCTCACATATTGAATCATAGAATATCAGGGTTGGAAGGGACCTCAGGAGGTCATCTACTCCAACCCCCTGCTCAAAGTAGAACCAACACCAACTAAATCATCCCAGCCAGGGCTTTGTCAAACCAGGTCTTAAAAACCTCTAAGGAAGGAGATTCCACCACCTCCCTAGGTAACTCATAGGTGCTTCACCACCCTTCTAGTCAAATTGGATCCTGATTGAGGCCTCTAGGCTCTACCACAATATTAATAATAATAATTTCTGGGATTAAGCCCTTTTTTTTGCCCAAACTTTTATGAAAATGTGAGGTTCAGTTCAGGCACACCCATAAACTGTAACTAGATATTTTAGTGGCTCTGTCCCATTCCTTTAAGTAGATTACCAAAGTGACAGAATCTTTCTTTTTAAAAGTAGGTACAACATAGTATCCATCATTACATTTTGTGTAGAAAGTTACCTGGAAACTTCCATTTTGTTCTTCAGTTCCCCCTCTGTGATCCCACAGCACAGTAACCTGGTCCTTCTAGACCAGCAGTTCTCAAACTGTGGTTCAGGACTCCAAAGTGAGTCACAACCCCGTTTTAATGGGGTCGCCAGCAGTGTTCTCTCTAATTTTTTATGTCCATGTGCGGAATGAATTTTGTTATGTGCACCAAAATGGAGGCTGTGTGTGACACATCACCTCCATATTGGTGCACATAACAAAATTCATGTGGTGGGGGTGGGGCTGAGGGATTTGGAGTGTGGGAGGAGGCTCAGGGCTGGGGCAGAGAGTTGGGGTGTGGGGGGGGATGAGGGCTCTGGCAAGGGGTATTGACTCTGAGGTGGGGCCAGGAATGAGGGGTTTGGGGGTGTGGGAGGGGGCTCAGGGCTGGGGCGGGGTGTGTGGGCTCTGGGGTGGGGCCAGGGATGAGGGGTTTGGGGGTGCAGGCTGCCCTGGGGCTGCAGCAGGGAGAAAGGACCCCCCCCGCCCTCTTTCACCATTGCAGCCCTGAGCCCCTGCGTGGGGCTTAATAGTCAGCTGTGTGGCCGCGAAGTTTAGAGGGAACTTAGGTCACAAGGGCTGGCTTTAAACTTGCTGGGGCCCAGGGCCAAAACCTGACCCCAAATCTGAGCCCAGGTGGTAGGGCTCAGGTTACAGGCCCCCCTGCCCAGAGCCCTCATGGCCCCAGCTCCGCCCCACACCCCACACCCCCGCTCAGGGCGGTGGGGCTCAGGTGGACTCCTTTCTGGGGTCATATAGTAATTTTTTTTTTGTCAGAAAGGGGTCACGGTGCAATGAAGTTTGAGAACCCCTGGTCTAGACACACTGGTTCATTTGCACAAGACTGATGCAAGGTACTCACCTTGAAGTGCTAAGTGCAATTCCTAATGCTCCCAGGACCCCGTCTCAGCTAGCCCAAGGAGCAAAACTGCTGAGCTCAGGACTTGCACTTTAATCCTCTTGAAGGCAGCACGATGTGCTGCTCTCAGGCCTTAGATTAACCTAACTACATCACTCCAAAAATTCAGACCCCATCGTGCTGAAGTTAAGTCAACCTAACCCCTGGTTTAAATGCAGCTAGGCCAATGGAAGAATTATTCTGTTGACTAGCTACCGCCACTCAGGGAGGTGGGTACCTACATCTGTGGAAAAATCCCTCCTGTCAATGTAGAAAGCAATGTACGCTACAGCATTACAGTAGCATAGCTGCAGCAGTGCAGCTCTGCCAGTCTAGCACTAGTAGTGCAGACATAGCTTGAGACTGCCTGGGCCTACTTTTTAGAACTCAAGTACCTCCACTATTTAAAAAAAAAAAAAGATTTAATTTAATTTAATTTAGTTAATTGCAAAATGTCACTATAAAAATATAGGTGCCTTTTAGTGGCAGACACGTCAATAAAGAAATCAGAATAAACAGCCCCCCCCATACTTGAAATTTAAAATGGGCAAATTACATTTTTAATTCAAACAAAATGCTCATTAGGGAGATACCTTGCATTTCGCCTTTTAGCTAGGAGCACATTTGCTAAAATAAGTTATAAACCCGTGAAAATATGATGTTGCGATTATATTTAAAAAGCCCTAGAAGAGGCTATTATACGAGGAGGAGTAGCAATCCCTACATTATGGTGGACTCATACTTTTCATTAAATATTTCTCATTATAAAAGATGTCCAACTTTTTTTGTGTTTTTGAATGGCTCTAATGCCTCCCTGATTTGCAACAGGGCTTTGAAATTTAGTAGGAAAATAGTTCAGGGTTTAGAGAGGGGTTTTTTGCTATCCCCATAAAAATCCATTAGTCTCTGACTGATTTATAAATTGTTGAGAATTACCATTTGCAGTCAGCATTGTGCTTCATAGCACTCACTAGAGGCTTGCTGATAGAATCATTCAACATTCCCACTTGCAGTGAACATGCTCTTCTGTGCCTCTTTTCGATATTCCACACAAAACAGAACCTCTGGATGGTACACAGGCAACAATGGATCACCATCCTTTTCTCTGTCAAAATACCCTTTGGTGTAGGGAAAGTGCCTTGGGTGGGAAACCAGGAAACCAACAGACTCTATTAATAGCTCTGTGTTCTTCACAACTCTTATTAGGGAGCAATCACCTTTCTATATGGGGCATTCAATATGTACTATAACATTGGGTTAATTCACTGAAAATAAACTTCTTGCCATTCACCTTTGACCACAATTTAAAAATCTGTCTTTTTATTGTGTTTATTGAGCACCTAGCACAACGGGGTACTGATCCATGACCAGGACTTCTAGGCACTAAGGCAATACAAATGATAAATAATAACAAATTACCAAAAATATCTAAGTAAACTAGGTCTACAACTCCTGAGTGTAGACAGAGCATGGAATAACTCCTCTAGAAAAGGAGTTCACTTAAAAATATATATGCTCAGCTGCTTAGATAATTTTTTCACTAAAATAATAGAAATAAGGCCCTAGTTAACTTGCGATATTGCAGAAACCGCAGATTCCACAATATTAGGCTTCCACCACAATTTTGACAGCAGGAGCCCCCTGCCTTCAGCCCTGAGCTGCTGACAGCGGAAAATCATGTTAAGTAATAATGGATTTTATTACCACAAATAATAAGGTCCATTGTTACTTTTCTGCAATTTTCCATAGCTCGTCGGCAACTCAGCTGCAATTTTTTGACAATCATCCTGCAATTCAAGTAGGGCCTTAAATACAAAATAATAAAAAGCTGGCTACAAAACAATACAATTAGGGAACCAAACTATAAGGGTTGAGGTGAAAGAATTTAAGTTAAAGAGCTAATAAAGGTTACCAAACAAGGTCAATGAAGCATGAAGCTTCAGTGAGTTCTGCAGATATCAAGATAAGTTTGGAAAGGCATGGGTGGGAATCAAAGAAACAGACAGGAAGACAAATAGGACAAGCATAATGAATCAGCTGTCATTTCCTAGCCTTCTGTTTCTTGTGCTCAGCTATGCAGCCCTTACTCATGCTGGTAAACTCTAACAGAAATATGCCACTGAGGTCAGTGGAACTAGTTGTGAGAATAGGTGTTCACAAACATAAATAAAGTTTGCACAGTTGGACCCTTGTTTTAGATTCCTGTTGGCTATCATCTATAAATCTAATTTTAGAGTGGAATGATATCTGTGTGGAGATTTGGCCTGTTTTTACATCTTTTGTTACCACTAGGATTGCAGTTAATCTTTCCCGCTCCCCGCTGGCAGCCAGTGCTGCTACTACAATTTTCTCCCTAAAATCCTGCAGAACACATTACACTAATTCCTCATTAAACAGATGTACATTTTCCATCTCTCGTCGTAAAACAGCATATCTATGTGTCATAATCAGTTTTACTATAGTGTATCAATCCCACCTTACTGTGTACTTTCACTAGTATTAGTCTGCTGCATGTAACCCTAATGTCTCAAATCCCAGACTTCTCCAAAAACCTTATCCACCTGCCTTTAAATGAATTTGTTGCTCATAAGAGATGCTCACTGGAACCTAAAGTCCTGTGTTTAGCCATGGATCAGTTGAAGCCTATGTAGTGGCCACGCAAGCTCCTCCACTCCTACGCAGTATCTTGGTCTACAACTGGATATTAAGTTGTGCTTGTAGATATAGGTCGGGGAGGGTAAACTACAGCCCGTGGGCCACATCCGGCCTGCCAGCAGTTTTGAGCCGGCACTCGAGCTCCCGCTGGGGCTTGCCCCACTCCAGCACTCAAGCTGGGGCGCAGGGTTGGGGGCTGCTCCATGCGGCTTCCAGAAGCGGCAGCACAGCCCCCCTCCAGTGCTCCAACTGGGAACCGGGGTAGGGGGCCACTCCACGCGGCTCCCAGAAGCAGTGGCATGGTCCCGCTCCAGTGCCCCAGAGAGAGCTGCAGGGGCAGTGTCTGCGGACAGGGCAGTGTGCAGAGCCACATGGCCGCGCCTCCGCGCAGGAGTTGGAGAAGGGGCATGCCGCTGCTTCCGGGAGCCACTTGAGGTAAGCGCCGCCCGGAGCCTGCACTCCTGAGCCTTTCCCCACACCCCAACCATGATCCCCCTCCTACCCTCCAAACCCCTCGATCCCAGCCCGGAGTACCCTCCTGCACCCCAAACCCCTCACCCTAGCCCCACCCCAGAGCCCACACCCCAGCCAGAGCCTGCACCCCTTCCCGCACCCCAACCCCTGCCCCAGCCATGATCCCCCTCCCACCCTCCAAACCCCTCGGTCCCAGCACAGAGCAGCCTCCTACACCCCAGACTCCTCATCCCCAGCCTCACCCCAGACCCCGCACCCCAGCCAGAGCCCTCACCCTCCCGCCCCCACATCCCACTCCCCAGCCCAGAGCCCCCTCCCGCAACCTAAACTCCTCATTTCTGGCCTCACCCTGGAGCCTGCACCCTCAACAACAGCCCTCACCCCTCCCGCACCCCAACCCCAATTTTCTGAGCATTCATGGCCCGCCATACAATCTCTATTCCCAGATGTGGCCCTTGGGCCAAAAGGTTTGCCACCCCTGATATAGATACATACTAGTGCCCGCTACTGGATGAAATACATCAGATCTGCTCAACGGTTACAGAACCCAACCCTGAAAATACTAATAGGAGTAATGCTTAGTCCCATGAGTAGTCAGGAGACACTTACAACCAGTGGTAAGTGCTTGCAGGATCAAGATCTTAGTTTGTCAATATCTCCCCCTCTAGTGTCTGGAAGCAGACCTGAAAGAAGATCTAAGTACTACTACTACCACCAATTAATGATGGTTCTCCTTTAACTCAAGCTTCCTTGCCTGTAGATGTAAAGTTTGTAAATTCCATTCCCCATCTAATATATTAGCTGTAATTGTGATATCTCTATATGTATAAAAAGTGACAGATTGTAATTCATTCAATCCTTGACATAAAAACTTAATTTAGTGGTGGAGATGCTTGGAATAGAATAGTCAGAGTTTAATACAGTGCTCTATGTCCCACAGGTCAGTAAATAGCCTGTTTTCAACTCCTTACAGAAATGTTTCAGGCAGCAGTAACAAGAAAATCGTCAGGAGACAATCCTAGACAGGAACCATTTCTCCTTATCCTCCGTTTTCTCTTCCTAGTATATTGTACAGTAGAAACCAATGTATGGAATAACTCGGTGGCTAAATACTAGCACACTTTAAAAATCTAATCATTTTAATTGGTCATAAAAATTGACAGAATACTTGATGTTGAGTATTTTTAGTTGCACAGGCTTTAGTATGAGGTGTTTTTCTACGTCAATGAAATATTTTTAAAATTCCTTTTTCAGATTAGACAGATATCAATGATCAGCTTTACAAAAACACTTCATCAAAAGGCCTAATGTTCCAGTAATCTTTTACTAAGAATTTTTGCTCTGAATGAGTCTTCTCTGGTATTGATGGTTTGACCCAGAACTAACCTTCAGTTCATAGGTCACTTAGCATGTATGGGCTTAGAATTTGCTCTAGGTACACAGCTTTGTCTTTCTGCCATTTCTTTTCACAAAGAACAACAGTTTTGACTGTGAAGGAAAATTCTTGTGTGTCGTGTTATCTGATATGGTTGTTAAAATACAAGTACTACACTTTTGCCATTAAGATGGGACTGAGTTTACAAAAAAAACCCACCATACTGATTCCAAATGAAAAGAGGCTTACAAAAAGGTATGGAGTAATGGAATATAAGTAATAGTCAAAATTGGCATTTATGAAGAGTTTAGTTTTATTGATAACTCTAACCACTTAAAACCTTTAGTACATTAACTTCCTCAGAGGTATTTAAAGGGATGAAGAATAAACACCAATTAGCAAAAATGCCCTGAAGTGGTTTTTGCTTGTTGACTTTATCTTAGTAGCAGAGTGAATGAAACAATTCAAAACTACTATTTACCCTTAGAACTCACGGGAAACACCTACCTGGTAATCAGAACTATTCCAGTACCAAAAGTCTGAATTTCCATCAGGAAACAGAGGAAAAAGATATTGTGACAAAGTTCCTCCTCTGCCTTGGTGGGTCCTGTGCTTATTGGTGGATTTTCTCGCCTCAGAGGCTCATGGTAGCCCTCAGTTTGGCCCCTTTCACGGCTCAAATCTGCCATTCACTCAGTTAGCCTCATCACTGACCAGCATGGGGAAAGGAAGAACAATCCCCACAGTCTCTGCTGATCCACTTAGTGGATCAGGGAACAGGCCAGAGACCTTCCCCCATGGTGGAACCCACAGTCCAGTTCAACTCCTCCAGTATCAAGTAGGGAGTTGGAGGGATTTGGGGGGAACCTGGGCCTGCCCTCTACTCTGGGTTCCAGCCCAGGGCCCTGTGGATTGCAGTGGTTTACAGTGGCTCCTGTAACAGCTGCGTGACAGCTACAAGTCCCTGGGCTACTTCCCCATGGCCTCCTCCCAACACCTTCTTTATTCTCACCACAGGACCTTCCTCCTGATGTCTGATAATGCTTGTACTTCTCAGTCTTCCAGCAGTATGCCTTCTCACTCTCAGCTTCTTGTGCCTCTTGTTCCCAGTTCCTCACACACACACCACAAACTGAAGTGAGCTCCTTTTTAAACCCAGGTGCCCTGATTAGCCTGCCTTAATTGATTCTAGCAGCTTCTTGATTGGCTGCAGGTGTTATAGATTCATAGAAGGTTAGGGTTGGAAGGGACCTCAGGAGGTCATCTAGTCCAACCCCCTGCTTGAAGCAGGACCAATCCCCAATTTTTGCTCCAGATCCCTAAACGGCCCCCTCAAGGATTGAACTCACAACCCTGGGTTTAGCAGGCCAATGCTCAAACCACTGAGCTATCCCTCCCCCCCAAAACACACAACCCCTGAGTAGAGCAATTCATAGAATATCAGGGTTGAAAGGGACCTCAGGAGGTCATCTAGTCCAACCCCCTGCTCAAAGCAGGACCAATCCCCAATTTTTGTCCTAGATCCCTAAATGGCCCCCTCAGGGATTGAACTCACAACCCTGGGTTTAAGCAGGCCAATGCTCAAACCACTAAGCTATCCCTCCCCCCTAATCAGCCTGTCTGCCTTGTTTCCAGAAAGTTCCTGATTGTTCTGGAACCTTCCCTGTTACCTTACCCAGGGGAAAGGGACTTACTTAACCTGGGGCTAATACATCGGCCTTCTATCACTCTCCTCTAGCCATCTGGCCTGACCATGTCACAATATATAATAAAATACTATGTACTACACACTACCACACCTATGTGACACACAACTCTATTAAGATGTAATATGTAGAGCCAAATAATTCCTCACATTTCACAACATAAAAAAGATGAATGAATAAAGTGCTTCTCGATTAATAGTCTGCAAGCATCCTACTGTGTTTACGACTGTGTTTATTTTCAAATAGCTCAATCTATTTCTAGTTCTTTCCTTTTTGGTTCTGCCATAATAGAGGCAAAGCTATTGTGCTCTGAGACACAATAGTTCACAAATGAGTCAAATGCTCCCCCACTTCTCCACAAAGCAGAATGTTCCGCCCTCCTTGTGAGCTCAAAGAAACCCCTATGAGCAAACACAGTGTGGTTGGGGCTCTGTATTGAATTCAAGTCTATTTATTTAGATTATTTATGTTTACTCACAATAGGAATAATAAACACACATTCAACTGCCCTGGGTGCCATTAAAAGAATGAAAACATACAGCCACAACATGAAGAGTCAATAAAACAATATAATAAACTACTCCTATGCCTCAAACAAACACATTGTTAATCCCACTAAATACTCATTCACGTAAACTTGTCAATCATATCCCAGAGCACTCCTCAGAAACCTTGGAGAAAAGATGCATCACGTTCATCCAGAAGATTTGGTCGACCAGAACTTGGATTCGTAAGAGTTCTCTAACTGAGGGGCCTTCACGTGTCCCTGCAGCAACTCCCACATGCCAGTCAAGAAATTTAAAGAACTCCAGTCAAGAAACTCAGCTGCTCTCAAATGCAGCCATGTAGAACAGAGAGATATGTGGGCTTTTAGTTAGCAAGGTCCAAAACTTTTTAAGCCTTGTAAGTAAAACCACCACCTTATACTCCACTTGGAAGCCTGTGGGCCACCAGTGCAGATCACAGAGCACAAATATCAGGTGTTGCTCCCTGTGTGAAAATCTTTTTAATAAAGCAGTCAGCCACATTCTGCATCAGCTTCAGCTTGTGGGTGGTCTTATGATGCTGCCCCATGTAAGGGGCATTTCAATACTATAACCTTGGGGGTAACAAAAGCATGGATAACCATGAGAAGAAGAAAGAAAAGGAGTACTTGTGGCACCTTAGAGACTAACCAATTTATTTGAGCACGAGCTTTCGTGAGCTACAGCTCACTTCATCGGATGCATACCGTGGAAACTGCAGCAGACTTTATATATACACAGAGAATATGAAACAATACCTCCTCCCACCCCACTGTCCTGCTGGTAATAGCTTATCTAAAGTGATCATCAAGTTGGGCCATTTCCAGCACAAATCCAGGTTTTCTCGCCCTCCACCCCCCACACAAATTCACTCTCCTGCTGGTGATAGCCCATCCAAAGTGACAACACTCCACACAATGTGCATGACAATCAAGTTGGGCCATTTCCTGCACAAATCCAGGTTCTCTCACCCCCCCCCTCCCAAAAACCACACACACAAACTCACTATCCCGCTGGCAATAGCTCATCCAAAGTGACCACTCTCCCCACAATGCGCATGATAATCAAGGTGGGCCACCCCCAGCACAAATCCAGGCCTTCTCACCCCCCCCCCACACCTCCATACACACACAAACTCACTTTCCTGCTGGCAATAGTTTATCCAAACTGACCACTCTCAAAGTTTAAATCCAAGTTAAACCAGAACATCCGGGGGGGGGGGGTAGAATAGATATGTGGGCACAGTTGGCAACGGGCTTTGTTGCAAGGATAAGTTCCTGGGTTAGTGGCTTCAGGTTGCGGGGCTGTCTAGCCTGAAGCAAATACTCACCAACAACCACATACCACACAACAGAACCACTAACCCAGGAACTTATCCTTGCAACAAAGCCCGTTGCCAACTGTGCCCACATATCTATTCAGGGGACACCATCACAGGGCCTAATAACATCAGCCACACTATCAGAGGCTCGTTCACCTGCACATCCACCAATGTGATATATGCCATCATGTGTCAGCAATGCCCCTCTGCCATTTACATTGGTCAAACTGGACAGTCTCTACGTAAAAGAATAAATGGACACAAATCAGATGTCAAGAATTATAACATTCATAAACCAGTCGGAGAACACTTCAATCTCTCTGGTCATGCAATCACAGACATGAAGGTCGCTATCTTAAAACAAAAAAACTTCAAATCCAGACTCCAGCGAGAAACTGCTGAATTGGAATTCATTTGCAAATTGGATACTATTAATTTAGGCTTAAATAGAGACTGGGAGTGGCTAAGTCATTACGCAAGATAGCCTATTTCCCCTTGTTTTTTCCTACCCCCCCCCCGGATGTTCTGGTTTAACTTGGATTTAAACTTTGAGAGTGGTCAGTTTGGATAAGCTATTGCCAGCAGGAAAGTGAGTTTGTGTGTGTATGGAGGTGGGGGGGGGGGTGAGAAGGCCTGGATTTGTGCTGGGGGTGGCCCACCTTGATTATCATGCGCATTGTGGGGAGAGTGGTCACTTTGGATGAGCTATTGCCAGCAGGATCGTGAGTTTGTGTGTGTGGTTTTTGGGAGGGGGGTGGGGGGGTGAGAGAACCTGGATTTGTGCAGGAAATGGCCCAACTTGATTGTCATGCACATTGTGTGGAGTGTTGTCACTTTGGATGGGCTATCACCAGCAGGAGAGTGAATTTGTGTGGGGGGGTGGAGGGCGAGAAAACCTGGATTTGTGCTGGAAATGGCCCAACTTGATGATCACTTTAGATAAGCTATTACCAGCAGGACAGTGGGGTGGGAGGAGGTATTGTTTCATATTCTCTGTGTGTATATAAAGTCTGCTGCAGTTTCCACGGTATGCATCCGATGAAGTGAGCTGTAGCTCACGAAAGCTCATGCTCAAATAAATTGGTTAGTCTCTAAGGTGCCACAAGTACTCCTTTTCTTTTTGCGAATACAGACTAACACGGCTGTTACTCTGAAACCATGAGAAGAAGGTTCACCTCTGAAAGAAACTGCTCACACTCCTCTCACTAGCTGCAGATAAAAAAGAAATGCTACTAGCCATCACCACTACCTGAGCATTCAGTAGCAACCTGGCATCTAACAAGACTCCTAAGTTGCAACCCTTTTTCACAAATGGGGCCCCTCAAAACATCAGATTTCAGAATTTGTAATATTAACACACAGCTTATATAGTCGATCTCAAGACTTTACAAAGGAGGTCACAATCATGATCTCCATTTTACAGATGGGGAATCCAAGGCACATAGATGGAGTGATTTGCCTAGGGTCACCCAGCAGGCCAGTGGCAGTTCACTCCTTTCACAGCTACTGTTTCAGGCTCTCTGCAGACACAGGGAGAAATCACTGCATCAGTTACATCCAGGTCACATTTACAAGGTGTTCTTTCTACCCGTGACAGCTAGACACATACTGTTTCAAATGAAAGCTGAGCTTCTCGAGTTATTGTACACTTCCAGGAGCTGGAGCCATAGGCATGTGCCTCTAGTGTCTACGCCTTAGTTCAAACAATGGGGGAGGGGGAAACAGCATGGCTCTGCATGACCCTTATCTGGGAAGTGCAAGGGAGGCAAAAGGCTTCCTTGTTCCCTGTCCTGTTCACCTGCGTAAGGACCACCCATGATCTCTCTTTCACTCAGCGGTGGCCATATAAATTCCCACCAATTCTGGTTCTTTCCAGCAATGTGTCAACATTACCATCATCTTACCTGAACTGAGTCTCAGCTAGCAGTCTCCCAACCAGTCTTCAATCTCCTGCAGTCACTGATTCATCTGTTCTATCATATTAAGAGGGTCAGCAGATACTGAAGACAGCACAAACCCTTGTCTTCTTACTAACCCTCCCATCAGCCACATCAAACAGGGGAGGAATCAAAATCAGACCCTGCAGCAATCCAAATATCTGAGGTGTTAGAGCAGCAAACTGCCCTGAGAGAACTCCCTTCTATAAGGAGTAGAGACACTGAAGTGTGACTCAATCCACTCTCTAGCAAGGGACGATAGCCATGTCAACAACACCTTGTGGTCTACAATATCAAAAGTAACTGATAGATCTAAATTAATCAATACAGTTTTTCTTAAAAGAGATCATCAGCAAACACCACTGATGCAGTTTGCCTCACATACATAAATCGAAAATGATATTGGCCAGGATTAGGGAAAGCCCAGGGCACCAGATGCTTCCAGAGTTTCTTCTCCACAATCATCTCAAAAACCTTTACTACAAATGGAAGATCTGATACAGGTTGAGAATTGGCAAGGCTGTTGAGTCAAGAGAGCTTCCTGAGTAGAGCTCTTCTTCAGAGCCTCACCCTCACAAAGGGAGGCACTGACAGTCTCCCCCCAACAATGAGCCCAATTTTCTCTATCACTTTGGTGGTGGATGATTTCAGACCAGAAGAGGGAACATTCAGGAAGCAGCCTCACAACATGAACTCCCATTATCAAATGAGTATGTCACAGCTGCAGTGGGAAAGCCAATGGCTTCATGCCTGGAGTGAGCTACGATGACAAGGGAGCAAGAGGATGGGGCTGACACACCACATGAATGCTCCAGAATTCACAGGCTTGCTACTGGATTTCTAAAGTTATTTGAGCTCCACTGGTCTTGAAGGCTATGACCACTGCCACTCTGGATAGCCAAACACTCTTCCTCTGTTTAAGGAGAATAGCTGAAATTTTCTCTGTGTGAGTAACTGGATCTTATCGCACAGCTCTGGCCCTGCAACTGTGCCCCTGTTGCTCCGTAGTGTAGAAACATCCTGCATCAATGGAAGGGTTTTTTCTGTTCATAGGATCATAGAAATGTAGGGCTGGAAGGGATCTTAAGAAGTCCAGCCCCCTATGCTGAGGCAGGACCAAGTAATCTGACAGATGTTTGTCCAACCTGCTCTAAAAACCTCCAATTATTATTGTTTCAGTGCTTCACAACAGGTTCAGTGCATCCCCAGGCAAAAGTGCAGTGTGGAATCTCAAAGCCAAAAAGTGTTACTTTGTAAAACTGAGGCTCAGTATATTCTGAGAGGAATGCTTCAACTCCTGGGACAAGACTCAGTTAATCATAGTGAAGAGACTGCAGAGACAATGGTAAGATTCAATTTATAATTGTTTTGTTTAAAAATTGCAGAGCTCTTTGGCTTGTTGTGGCAGGAGGGAAGCTGCAGCTGACTATAGAAGCCTTCTCTTTACTTTCACACATTCCACATTCTTGAGGACATTACAATCGAGAGGTTCCAGAATGGCAAAGAGATTTTATTCCAAGGTGCCAGTGGCAAGCCAGCTGCTTATGCCACAGATGTTTTCAAACTGATGGTGATAGAGTAGCACAAGTATGAGTGGAGTGGACTGGTGACCTATAAGCATGACCTTCCCTGAAATGTGACAACCTATCTTTAGTTCCGACTATGGGAAGAGTGTGAGGCTATCAGAGCCCAGGATTGGGTCAAGATTCATGGGGGAATCTACAGGGTGTGGCATTAGCATCCACATGGATGACTGCCTCTCTATGGCTCTCTAAATGCATCTTCCCAGGGACTACAGTACATGCAAACACACATGAGAACAAGGACTCCCGAAGAACTAAACAGCCATTCCCCACCCATCCCCCAGCACATTTCTGGACTGCATACAAACCCCCAGCCATTCTCTGGACACTGATTTAGTCATCCATGGACTGCATTTAACCTTCCCTTCCCCCTTGCCCTCCAGACAGTTCTCTGTTTTCAGGCAGCTCATTGTATTGTGTTGTGCCCGACACCACGTGGCCCGGCATGCTAAAAGAGAAGGCAATATCAGCTTCTTATTTTAGCCACCTCAGTATGTCTGTAAGAATGTGCGAGAATTTTCCTCGAAAAAAAAATATTTAAATGATTTTTTCACTGTTGTTCATACTTCCCACTCTCCACCAGGTGTCTCCACCAGGGTGCTGGCATGCAAGCCACCATTAGCAGATATACTCTGCTGCCTGTGGCTTGCAATAAATTTTATATTGGGCAATAAACCAGAGGTCCTTCCCATCCCTATATTCAACAGCAGCAGCAAACATGGAACCAGAAACTTACCAGGCTTAGGAGCTATTTCCGCCTCTTGTGTTTCTGATGCTGGTTCCATGGCAGGCAGCTCTTCTAGAGGGGCATCAAAAAGCTCCTCTGAGTTGAGACCTAGAATATGCTAGAGGTGCACTGACAGGAAAGTCTCCTTAGGGCCTGGTTTGAATATAAGAGAGTCACTTTGGCAGCCTCCTCCGGTGCTTGCTGGCTCCTCTCTGGTCCTGTACTGGACGCAGGGTGAGAAGGTTGCCACCAGGTGACCAGGCTGTCCTGAAGGACTAATGGCTCAGTGCAGTTCCCAGTCAAACTCCTCAAAAAAGGAGCAGGATGATGCCGACTTCCCAGAGGTGCAGTTCTCATCCCTAGCTTTCCAGTAGTTGGTCTCGAGTCGCTTAATCCACTCCCTGCACTGGTCATCAGTGAATCCCCAATGCTATCAGCTTCTTCACTGTTAGCTAGTGTACATGGTCATTTCTGGAACTCTTGCTAAAGTTGAACTGTTTGCTCACCTCACACCAGAGATTTACTGAAATCTGCGTGCTTGGCAAAGGACTTCTTCACGTCAGTGGTCATTACAAATGCAGAAGGTCATTCACTCTGCTCACAGCTTAGTGTTCAAAAATAATGGAAGGGTTAAATGCCAAGCAGCTGTACTTGAACCAGTGGAGTTGCTTCCGTTTCCTGGGAGTCAACTGGTCAGTCTTAGGATGCTGTCCCATGAGATTGTGGGATAGCATTGGGGGACTATTGGGACCAGAGTCAACGGGGTCCAGGCCTAAGTGCATCCACACTGCAAAATGATGAAGTTTGGGCCCAAGCCCCTGCAGAACTCGGATTCCAACCTTCCATCCCTGCAAAGGTCCTGTGGCCCAAGTCTGGGTTAGACAAAATTGCATTTAGAGGGAAAGGTGGTTTGGACCGGAGTCTGAGCCTGGGTTTACACTGCAGTGCAGACATCAACTGTGATTCCAATTAAGTCATCATTTATGGACTAATACTTTCAGTTTTTCCTGTTTATTCCTCATTTGTGTATAGAAATCTAGGACACTGAGCAGATTTCCCCACTGATTTCCCTCTAGTTGCTCCTATGAGCCTATTATAAATTTCAATATCCCCCCTCCACCACCACCATGTATCCCTCTGTTAAGGTTGCCTTTAAAAAAAACAAAACACCTTACCTTTGGGCTTTTGTTATCTGCCCCATTTAAACCTAATCTAAAGCCCACCTCACTAGCTTGGCAAGTTGGTGAGTGAAGAGGCTCTTCCCTTTGGTCAGGTGGATCCCATCTTTTCCCAGCAAACTTTGGTGGCAAGCATTATATAAAATACATGACTGAACAGATGTGATGAGGATTAGATTAAGCACTTTTCCCCCATACATGTCCCCCCCCCCACCCCCAAGGAAGGTTGCCTTTGGCATCATAAATCCGAGAGAAAGGAATGCTCAGTGTTCCTCCACATGTTAAGGACAAATCAACTTTCAAAGATAAAATAAAAGCTGTAGGCTCCAACTCCCCACAGGGAAAAAAAATGTACTGTCCTGCCATAGAGGAAACCAGGAACAGTTCTCTTCAATGTCTGAATTCAGTGTGGGAAGGAATTCCAAATAGAGTTGTGCATATAACCAAGTGTTCATTTTGGTAGCCAAACTTGCAGAGGAGAAGAGGGAAGAAAAATCAATGGGGAAAAAATTGGTTCAGGTTGACCCGAAAAATGTATTACATTTTTTTCACCAAAACAAAAAAGCTGAAAACTTTGGGTCAAAATGAAAACAATTTGGTTTTGAGGATTTTACATTTTTTTCATTTTTGTTTTTCAATAAAATTGAGTAAAATTCCAAAATGAAAAATCTTTTTGACACAGGACGTGGAAATGTTTCGTTTTGGAAATGCCAAAACCAACCATTTCAACATTTCCCTTTTTAAAAATTCTACTGAAACAATTCACCAAAATTGACCCAAATTTGTGAATTGCATCAGTTTACCTGAACCTGCACTTTTTGGCAATTCCCATAAAAAAAAATTTAAGCCCCTCCCTGCAGCTGTCGATGGAAAAAAGCTTGTCATGAGGATGTGGTGAACAAGACTCTGCTACTTATGCCTGGTATCAGACGCCATCTTGTGTGATTTGTTAAAATAATAGGATCATTAAGTCTCTTGTTAAATATGCTTTATATTTATTAACTGGGTTCAGATGCTTTTTTCCCTCCATTCTGCTCATAAATATATTCTATGGAATGTTGCATTTGAATTAAATATATGAATGTTAAAATCTGAAATCTTGAAAATACTTTCTGCAGCAGCACAACAGTCCTAAAAAGGTTACATCTTCTCAGGATTACCCTGTGACAACAGAAATCTGAAGCTGAATCCACACACAATGCACTCACAGTAAAAAGAAACGTAAGATGTACTGCCTCAACAGACCCACTAGATTGTTCCCACACTGGAAAGCATTAGAGACCATTTGGCTGCCTGATAAAGGACTTGATCTGATTCTTTGATCTCCTGTCCTATTATGATCTTTCACTGAAACTATTTAGACAAGCTGAAGAGATGCAAAAAGAGTTTTGAATTAATCATGGTTTACTCTGTTAGTTCCGCTTTCTAATTACCAGCTTGAATTGAACTGGAATATCAACAGTAGATGCAGATTTTGAGAAACTGGATCTTTCAAAATAGTCACTCAAATGGATTTTTAAAAGGGACTTTTATTTTAAATGTTGAGAAATACACATGCTTAGGGGTTTTTTTCAATGCACACAGATTCTAGAAACCATTGAAAAGAATTTGTTGATGCTTCTATTACTGCGGACAGTCTGTTATACCAATGTAGTCAGTATTCAGCATGTAATCATAAGCGATGAGGCACAGTAAGTCACTCTTTACACACACCTGGATAAGGTCAGCAGGCATTCACTCAAGACCGTGCACAACACTACATGAGGTGCATAGTGTAGACCAGAATGGGTCCTAAGTCTCATGCATCTCATTCTTTACATGTTGAACATTTTCAAAGGAGGGGCAAATGTAAATTTCACATACTAGTTTCAGCCCAGTAGGGGGAATTATGCTTTATTCTTGAATATGTTCTAGCTGGCCAAATCAGATATGCTCCTCATAACGCCTACAGTGTTACTGACCCTAACAATAAGGAGTTCAAAGGGGTTCTAAGCATCTCTGCTTTAAGACAGGTCATGTTCACTATCCAAACAAAACATCCCCCCTTTTATTTTTGAAGTTTGAAACTTTGGATCTGATACACCATTTCCCTTACACCAGTTTCACACTGACAGCCCAGTTTCCAGCCACTGTCCCAGTGTTCACGCTAGTTCTAGTGAAACTATAAAATGTGTCCAATTCCTCTGGGATCAGATCCCTGGCAGTGTTTCCTTTCCTAGCCCCCACACTGCTGCAGTGGTAGCTAGCTGCCTTCATCCCCATTGTCCCAGAATGCTCTAGACAATTCTCAGTTGTGCAGTAGGGAACAAAAACCGTATTTTCTCCCTATAGCAGGTAGGCCTGAAGGACAGTTTACAAAAAATCACAACAAGTTCTCTCTAAAGTTAGGATCCTAATACTACTCACTCTCTTGTTCTAGCTGCTGATTGCTGTTTTCCAGGAAAGCGCTGCCTGGGTCTCCTTCACAATGTTATTTGGGGAACATCTTCAGCAAGATGAGAGTTTTGAAGCATGCTGTGAGCGTAGCGAGGCTGGACTCACCCTATTTTAGTTGGCAGGGGATTCTGATAGCTTGGGTTGAGAAAGCTCCATTCTTGCTTCCCTCTAGCCTAACCCAGAGGCTCTGCTAGCTGTAGTGAGCCAGCTGTACAGTTTCTGTGGCACAGAATGAAGGGAGAAGAGGGCTCCTAGGCTAGTATAAGCCTTCAAGACCAGGGCCAGTGTCTTGAAATGAACTTGCAATGAAGGGAGAGCACCAGTTATACTCTTCCATCCCCCTAGGAGGCAGACTGCCATAAATTGGATAAAGTGCCCCTTCACAGCCTTCACTTCTGGTTTTGGAGTAAGCTGTGACAGTTCATCCAGAAGGTAAATGAAGGGATCAGGTGTAATTCTTCACCTGAGAGGAAAGGAGTGTTTCCTTGCTAGCTGAAGAGGTAAAACACTGGGGGTGACAGCTAGTATTCTGGTGTCCAGGAGCAATGAGATTAGCAGGATTCTGACGCTGTACACAGCTTTGATCAGTGGTGGGCACATGCTGTCATTTGAGAGTGAGTCTGCAGTATTAGCCAGCTCTGCAAAATGCTTCTTCCACCTTCTTATCAACAGTATCCCAGTCTTTCCTGGATTACAGTTGAGCCAGCTGTCTTTCATTCAGGCTACTATTTCTTCCTGGGATACCTGGGAAAAAACACTTTCTGACCAGGATTTAAGGGACACTTAGAAGTTTGTGCCATCAGTCTATGTCTGTTATTGTAGGCTATACGCTGCATTCTGCACTAACAGTCTTAGCCATTTCAAATAGAGGTTGAATAGGAACAGAGAGACTGAACGCTCTAAAGGCTCTCATGTATGACTCCCCAGACAGGAGGAGCGGCTGCCCATCATGACCCTTTAGGATCTGTCAGATAGGACTGCGCATTGAGATTTTGTATCAGTTATGTCCGTATCTGCCAGATCTCTCAGATAGATCAGCAGCACCTTGTGATCAACAATTTCAAGGCCAGACAATAAATCAAGTCGCATCAACATTCATCTCTGTCCCTAGTCAGAAGATCTTCCATCAGTTAGTCAGGACTCTTTCCATACTGTGTTCTGGTGCAAAGTCTTACAAGGAAAGGCCGGAGGTACCAGGGAAGGTCAGATACTGCTGGAAATGGCTCAGTACCAATTTATGAATGATCTTACTCAGGATAGGAGAGTAGTTTGATGAGAAAAATACCAGTTCAATGAAGTAAAATGTTTCTGCAAATATATTACAGATTCAATATAGGCAGACGTCTGCTGGAAATTCACTGGGCAGCCATGTTCCAGGCTGGAGCCTAGCCTGATGGGGTTGCTAGGCCACCCACTCCCATGGCAGAGTTGCCAGGCTCCCTGTTGAAGAGCAGGGAGCCTAGAACTCAGAGTCCAGGCTCCAAGACAGCACTGCCATGCCAGAGCTTCCAGGGTCTCAGCTTCGAGTTGGAAGCCAGAAAGCCCCAGGGTGCCCTTGCTCTATCCGTGGCTTGGTTCCTGGAACTGTGGCAGGGAGCCCAGACATCCTTTAGAACCCTGGCTTGAGCTGAAGCTCTCAGAGCTTCCAGGTTCCCTGATGTACAGCTGGGAGCCCAGAAATCCTGGGACTAGATCCCCACAGCGTCTGCAGCTCTGGGGCAGCTTCACTATATGGACTTCCTGGGCAGCCCCAGACTGGGGAGGAAACGAGCTTAAGAGTCTGGAAGCTCTGGGGTCCCTAGCACTGGAGCAGTCTGCATGATGGGTCTGCCCAGGAGCTGCACATCCCTGGGAGCCCAGACAGCTGCTCGGTGAAACTGACAAGAACTTCAATTTCAAAATATTTTGTTTTGGGAGCATGAGGAGGGGAATTCGGTATCTGAGGCAGGTGGTGAGAGTCTGGGGCCAGCGGTAAGGGAACCTGGGCCCTCCCTGCTCCACAGGGTTCCAACCCAGGGCCCTGTGACTGGCTAGTCAGTTATGCAGCCTTATGGGTGGACGCCATCAAGCCTGCTCCCTGGGTCGCCTCCTACTGCGTCCTCAGCCCCCTCCAAAAATCACAACAAGGGTCAGCTTTTTAAATCATGGGTGTGGCTGCTCTCCTCCTTTACTTGCAGCCGTCCATTCCTGGTCTCCACAGGGGCCTTTAGCAGCTCTGCAGCAGGGTCTGGTCAAGGCAACATGGAGCTCCTGCAGCCTCCAAAGCAGCTCCAGCCAGCCGCAGCGGCCCCAGCTACGCCGGCCCCGTTTAAACAAAAATGTTAATAGTTTAAACGGTTAACTTTTAAAATGGTATTTACATCCTTAATTTGGTCCCGAGATTATTTTAATTTTTGTTGTTGGTTACATTTACCCACAATGGTTTTACACAATACTGTGATTATATGCATATCTCAAAGCTTCCCTTTCCCAAAAAGCACAAACTTATTCAGTTCTCTCAATTCGCTAGCTCTTGTTAGAAAAAACAGTTGAGATGTGAGCATACAGATACCTCGACAAACACTCCCCTGCTGCAAAAATGGCCTTTATGTAATGGGTTGATTATTTATTCACCATGGCAATCTCTGCATGGCCACTGTGTGTGTTAATATCCACAGCCAACTGTGGAATGTCACATCTTGAACAAAACAGCTACAGGATTTGAGACCAATAGCTTGCAGTGTATGGATTTAAGGACTTCATCCTTAGGTAAACCTTGAACTTTATTTTAAGAAAATGAAAACTTACATGGTACAAATAATTATTCAATTTAGTCACTCTTTTAATCAAGAAATTAAACCAACTGCTCAGTTCTTCTGAAAGAGTAACCTGATCATGTCTACTTGACGGATACTAAGGGCTGGTTCTACGGACAGGCAAGCAGCGTGGTTGCCCTGCACCAGTTTCCAGGAGGTGCCGTACGGCTGCACCAAATCAGCTTTTTTTTAACCTCCTTCTTCTGCTCTGGTTGGCTGACTCCCCTGTCCCCACAGTCACTGGGAGTGGGGTGGGCTGAAAAATGTTTTCCACCCTGGCTGGCTGATATGGTGTCTAAATTTCAGCCCATCTCTAACTAAATAATTTGATTTTTAGATGGCATTCAATGTATTGTAAATAAGTATCTCTTGCAACAACACATCACAGCATATTTTTCAACCCTAATTAGGATATTACAGTAATTATCATAGGCATGGATTTACACACAACCTTTCTTCCAAATTTGATCCTAAAACCTTTCTATATTGACTTTTCCAACTGTGGTCTCTATGTTTTAATCCACTCTGTGTTAGAGGGAGGAGTCACATCTATGGAAGTTATAAAGATGGGGGGAAAAGAATTGTAATGTTCTACCCTCTGCATGGCTGCCTTAAATCACCTCTCAGAATATCTGCATGGTCTGAAAGGAGGAGGGGTCAGGGATTGAGAGAAGCAGCTGGGGCCACTAAAGGGCATGTTCTCCCATCCACTGCAAAAAAGAGAGGTAAAGGAACATTACTCAAAGCAGCATTAATTCATTCTTCCTGTCTGGGAATCTCCTTGGTGGAGTCACGGCACACATCCGGCAGCCTGGTATCCTAGGGCAGCATGGCCTTGAGCTATCGACTGTACTGGGGATGAGAGCATGGAAGCGACAGTTCCTCCATCTGCCTAGCAAGAATCTGCAGGAAATCCTGCCCCAAATCCTGTAGATGCCTAGCCATGGCATCTTTTAGGCCACACCCTCATCTACTCTGCATAACCACTAGCCATGCAAAGTCAGAGAGACAATGAAACTCTATGGCTACGGGCAAAAGCCCAGAGTTTAATTATTTGTTCGACTCTAAAAGTGTTTTGCAAAGACGAAAAGACAAATTGATTTTATAAGCTGCACACCACCAGAGCAAAGCACAGCAGCTCACATGCACTTACAGCACACAGCAACACTATTCAAGTTTTAGGCAGGAAATTGAAAGACAATAGCCATTTGAAACTGCATGGGGAATTTGAAGTGAATTTTTGCCAGGACACCAGAACTAACATATGTGGCCTTGTGAAAAAGTTCCATGGGATCTTTAATAATCATACATATTCAGGGTTACGGGTTTACCAAGATACATCACCTCCTTTTTCACAAAGCCCATAGGATCATGATGGGGATATTGGTTCACTACTGAATCAGAAGGGAAAGAGCTACCTACTAAGCCACCACCACCATTTTCCTTGAAGGTCTTCATGATCCTGTCCAATTACTAAGTTGCCCTGATCATGTTTAAATAACATGGTAATATAACAACATTTAGTATCTGTATAGTACTCTGCATGTTAAGTGCTTTGAGCAAACATAATCTAATGAGATCACAGCTCGCAGTGATGTGGCTACAGGCCGGCAGGAATGGCCAACAATTTAGATCCATCAGTAATCCCTCTTGATACCGATTGCACACGAGGGAAGTTACACTTAAACCACTGTTAAATTAATCCCAATTAAAACTGTCATATTCAAATGAGAACTGTATTCTTTAGATCTGATTCTCCTCTCACATTGCTTTTATACCAGTAATACCTTTGACTTCCCTGATGTTGCTCCTGATTTACACCATGATCAGAAGAGAATCAGACCCTTTATGTCCTAATCTAAATCCTTAAAATCCTGAAGAATCACTAAACCAGCATCTTTTAGTGAATGACATCGGGACCATTCCCCATTATAGACAAAAGTGAGAGCTATATCTAAAAACTTTTGAATATATATTCTTATTTAATAAATCTTCAGATAACTTTCAAAGGTATTAGAACTAATCAATGCAGATCTCCTATAATGGATTGTTTAATTATTTCAACAATGTGCCCTAAAGTGCAAAACTGAGCCAGTTAAAGAACTAGAGTAACGGAGTAGAAAATGGCATTATTTCTTAAAAGCTGAAAAGGACCTTGTTTCAGACTTGACACTTATCTACTAAAGCCGTTCTCTGACGAAAAACAAATCTGGAACCACAGTGGCATTCAGATGAAAATTACAAGTGTTTTCATGCTCTCCCATGAATGAGAACTAAACAAGAAAATCCTGAGGTTTATTTGGATTTGTGAAATGAATGACTGATGCCAGTTTTCTTTTCTCACCATGCAATAGCGAGTTGTTTCATTGGTTCCAGAATAGGAAAGGGACAGGAGAGCCCTTGATTTCCTTCACTATTTACTCACCTTGACTTTTAGGGCCAAATTCTCATCTTAGTTACACTGATGTAAATCAGGAGAAACCCTGTTGCCTTAAACCAGAGGCACTCCAGATTTACTCATTGATATTAAAATCTGGCCCACAAAATGCAAAATCTAACCAGTTTCCCACAATAGCCAAAGCACATCTGAAGATCTCAATGTTGACCATCAGAAATGCTGCTCATGCATGCCACGGAGATCAGGAAATACCTGGAAAGGGAGGTGTGAGAGTGCAGTGACATGAGCATACACTCATCAAATACTTTTTGAAAACAATATGAGAAAATTAAATACAAAAATATTATTATAATGATATAGTAAAGCACTGACACACAAAAAAGTCAAGAAATTCAAACATCAGATGAGAATTGTGTTGAGCTTTCCTTTCTCTTTGCCTCTTCCTGCAGGTTTTACTGTGGAAAGCGGGTTATCCAACCCCTGGAGTGGAATTGGAATTTTGTGACACAGTCTCATCACTAATTGCGGGTTAGTGACCTGGACTACACATCCACAGAAGGAAGCTAGAGGCTTTTATGCAGGCTGCCCGGATCTTAAGTCTAGACACACAGGAGCAATTCAAGCTACTCACCTGCCTGTTCCCTCAGAGCAAATAGATGAGGAAATGGCTCCACCCTCCTATTCTGTGGGGAGGTTGGCAGGGCAGCAAGTGATTTACTGCTGAAATAGGCCAGCAGTAAGTTCCTACCCTGGGAGCAAGGAGGATGCAGGGGAGTAACTGCAGCTCAAGTGTGTGTCACTGAATCATTATGCCTTCCAGCGCTCCTCCTGAGTTGATGCATCCCTTCCTCAAAGCTGTGTCTGAAACCACAAGCTAGCCCTTAAACAGGAATTTTCGCTGGCCTTTAATAAAGTATTATGATACACTGGCTATTCCAAAATTCCACGTGTTTTAAAGTAGTTTGAACAATTTCAAACAAATTTGTAAAAGCCTGAGATTTGGAGTGCCCAAAAGTAAATACAGTGGGTTTTCGTCCCTCCCTTCTGTCTCTAGTAGTGACATGTTTTTACTAAATCTCTTGCTAATCTCTTTTATTAGCTTCTCTTATTTCTCTGTTTATTGTTTTCCTTATGCTCCCCTGCTGTCCTCAGTATTTTTCTTTCAGGTCTCTACTGCCCTTGATTTCCCTCTAAAAGTCAAGGCCTATATTGTTGTGGGCTTCTGCTGCAGGTATGTCAGAGATTCAGAAACAATACATTTTTGGCAACAGTTTTCAGAACTGGAAAATGCAAGAAAGGTTAACACTTTAAATAAACATCTGATTTTCCAAGACCCGAATTAATTTGCAAGTCACCTTTCAAGTTCTATTTCATTTCTAGTCCTGCAGCCACACATAGCCAATCAGACATTACCACCAATCAGTTTTGTACAAGAAAAAGGGTACTAGATGTCAGGAAAAGCTCAGGTAAAAAAACCCCAAGAAATATACTTCCTTTGAAAAATATGCACCGACTAAGTTATTCTAAAACACTTTCTCTCTGTGTGCGCACATGAGTATGTGCAGTTAGAGTTCACACATATGTAAACACATCCAGGCTCATACTACCTTTTGACAACATCTTATTTTCACACTTTTGGATTTAGACAGAGAAATTTGTATTGTGTTTATTTCCAAGAAACTGCCATGCTATTTCCTATAGTGAAGAACCTAACAGATTACAGCAGCCAGAATATTCACAATGTTAATCTAACAAACAAAAATTATTGCTATCTAATGATTACCTGGTGTACTAGGTGAAATTAATGGGTAGTCTCAGTCCACTTCTTAGTGGACAGATGTCCAGGTCACACTTAGCACTCCTTATGGCAGCCTCAGAAAAGAGGCTAAGGACTGGATGGACAGAGAAGACTGAACTACCTTAACTGTTCTAAGAAGGTGGCCCCTTCCAGGTCAAGTCTGATATATTTCTCCAGGCAGTGTAGAGGATATTTAGAAGCTATTCCTACTTTTGTCGTCACATTATTTGTGATACTGTTCATTTTAGACAATTACACTAAAATCGAGGAATTAGGTGGGGATCCTATCTTTGAAGCTCCCAGGCTGTAGGCTTATTAGAGGAAAAATAATCTTGTTTACTTGCATATTCATAAAGAAGCTATAACTTTGCAGCAGAGCACAAGATGGAGTATTTCTTTCTCCTATGCCTGGGCACATTTCAGAACCACAAGAAGGACAATATAAAAAACCCCTAATTCTTATATGATTCATCCTCTTACCTTTGGAATTCAGCCGGATACTCTCTCTCACAAACTGTCTGAAACTGATTTTGGTTGAAGCTTCAGGCTAAAACAAGAGGAAAAAACCAGACAGAAGCAAATGACTTAGACTGGACGGTGATGCCACCCAGGAAGACTCTCAAAGCATCAAAAATAATCTGCAAAAAATTCCTTTTAGCTATTCAAAAATATTTTCAGAATATACCACGTGTATCTCTAAAAGAGCCTTTTTCTGACAAGGAGATGTCCTACTTCTATATTATAACTTCAAACATTTAACCCACAGCCTGGAAGGCCTCCTCCATTTCACGGTAGTTATCCCTTCTGCCAATGAGGCCTAGACAACTTGTTTCAGAGCCAGTCGACTAGGGTTGCCAGGGGTCCGGCTTTTGACTGGAACGCCTGGCTGAAAAGGGACCCTGGCGGTTCTGGTCAGCACTGCTGACTGGGCTGTTACAAGTCCGGTTGGCAGAGCAGGCAGGCTCCCGACCCAGATCTATGCAACTCCTGGGAAGCTACCGGCATCTCCCTCTGGCTCCTAGGCGGAGGGACCGGGGCTCTGCACACTACCCCTGCCCCCAGTGCCAGCTCAGCAGCTCCCATTTGCCAGGATGGTGGCCACGGGAGCTGAGGGAGTGGTGCCTGTAGGTGCAAGCAGCGTGCAGAGCCACGTGGTGGCGCCTCTGCTTAGGAGCAGAAGGAAGATGTCGCTTCTTTCAGGGAGCACCTGAGGTAAGCGCCACCCAGAGCCTGCACCCTGAAGCCCCTCCTGAACCCCAAGCCCCTGCCCTGAGCCTCCTCCTGCACCCCAAACCCCACCCCCACCCCAGAGCCTGCACCCCCAGCCGAAACCCTCACCCCTCCAGCACTCCAACCCCCTGCCCCAGCACAGATCTCCCTGAACCCCTCATTTCTGACCCCAGCCCAGAGCCTGCACCTCCCCCCTCCCCACCACATACCGCAACCCCCTCACTCAGCCTGGAGTCCTCTCCCACACCCAAACCCCTCATCCCCGGCCCGACCCCAGAGCCCACACCCCCAGCCAGAGCCCTCACCCCCTGTCACACCCCAGCCTGGGGAAAATGAGTGAGTGAGGTGTGGGGGGGGGGAGAGCGAGCGACGGAGGGAGGGGGGATGGAGTGAGTGGGGGTTTGGCCTTGTAGAAGGGGCGGTCCAAGGATGTTCAGTTTTCTGCAAATACAAAGTTAGCAACCCTACGGTCAACATCCAGAAATCAGCTGACAGCAACATGAGTTGCATTCTTATCCGGAATGCAACCATGCTTGCTGTCCCCACAGAGTGCTAATAATTTTAAAACTTTTCAACTCCTGCTTCTTTTTAGCCTTATTTACACAAATATGTTTTTATGCAGAAAAATGACAAAATGGATATGATTCACTGCAAAGAGCCCTTGCCTGTGATCCATGAACTCCTTTACTCAGCACATGTATGAGTTACTTATAATGGCCCTGATCCTGCAGGCCTTACTCAGACAAAAGTTTGACTGAAGTCAGTGAGAGTTTTGCCAGAATGAGACCTGCAGGAGAGAGACCTATAGTGAGCAGGAGCTTCACAAGGGGAAGGGATTTGCCCTTGTTATTTGGCAAACCTTGTTCAAATGGATGTGTGAACCCCCTATTTAAGATGGCTGTAAGAGGCAGTTAAGGGGTGACTGTGACACTGATAGACCAGGTGCCAGCTCTTGCCAAGGCTGCAGGCATCAGCTAGGCACTGACAAATTCATAGCTGGAAACCAGACTAGATCACCTGTATGTTATTATTGTCCAAGATAGGTGTTAGACTTGTAAGGATGGGTTTAGACTCTATAAAATGCTTGTAAGTTGCTGCATGTGTGACCCATGTGCCTAAAAGGGGGATCTCTTTAAGAGATCTAGGGGTGGGGAGTAGGAATGAGTTGTGTCTGGGTCACTGTTGCTAGGCAGATGCACAATTAACACTCCATAGCCAAAAGTTTCTGGAATTGCGTGTGGTAGTTTTGGGTATGCTTAATAAATTCCCTGTAGCTGGGCTCAGATTTCATGCGGGCAGTGAAGTAAACTGTAGCCCACCCAAAGGTTATACGTGTATTACTTGTAATGTATCCCATGTTATATCGTAATATGTACGTTTTGCTTCGTAACTGTAAAAATGCCTGCTCTGAACTTGTGAACCCTGGCAGGAAGAGTGGTTCCCCCACCTATCAAGGACTATCCAAACTAAGTGGGCGATTGTGGAACATCATGATACAAAGACTAGGTTAATGGCCCTCCCACACTCATTCAGGTGCTACGTGCAAGAAAGCCCATCCCATTAGCTTAAGTGCTGGAAGAAGGAGATAAAACACAGACACAAGAAAACTCCCTCGCTCTGTCTCTACTGTTTGGACTCTCACAGGGCTGGAGCTAGGAAACAAAAGCAGTGATTCCCCAGGTCAATCTGGGTTAGACATTCAGTGCTGACAGATTATTACATCTGTCACCTTTTTGAACCACAGACTAACTTATTTGTGCATATATGTTGCCTGCTTTATCCTGTAAATAACGCTCTCATTTTTTCCTAGTTAATAATTCTTTAGTTAACTATAGGTTTAGCTACAAGTGTTGTCTTTGGTGAGAGATCTGAGGTACAAATTGATCTGGGGGAAGTGACTGGTTTCTTGGGACAGGGAGCAACCTGAATATTTTGTGATCTTTGATGTATGACAACCAACTATCACTAAGTCCAGCTAGCCTGGGTGGCAGAATAGACGGGAATGCCCAAGGGGACACACTGTGACTTCATGGTAAGACTGTTATAGAGATCCACGAGTTCACATTAGGTACAAGGTTGGTGAAATCTAATTACAGAACATACCCCCAGATTGGGGTATCTGCCCTCCTTTTTGACAGTCTGCCCTGAGGTTAGCATTCCCAGTCATGAGCCCCTCCAGACAGCATGGCAGTGACACCTAAAGCAAAGCCTAGCAAAGTCTGCCCAGAAACTAGTACTAGGTGGGCCGAGGGTTGGACCGGGTGTTGTGGCTGGGGGCGGGAGGGGGAAATAGGGGAGAATATACAGCAAAGCTGGAAAAGAGCAAGGTTGAAGGAGCAGCTGAAAGCACTGCTGTGGCTGACTCAGGAAGAAAACTTGGAAAGAGTTTTTTGGGCCAGCGGTGCAGGCTAAAAAGAGTGCTCTCGGTGCCGAAAGCAAAAGGAGTTGTTACCTGCTATTTGACTCCCTCTGCATTCGGAGACATGGGACTTTGTAAATAAACACCACCGCATCAACGGAATACCTATCCCCAATTTCTACTCCCAACTGGAACACCCCCAGCACCCTAAACTTTGACTAAGGTCGAAAAGGGGCCCTCAGGGGTCGATCACTCTGAGCTGAGCATTTTCTGTAGAAGTGGGCTGTACATATTGATCTCACCCGTCCAAGAGGGAAATGTTACAACTGCCACTAGGCATGTAGCTAATGGAGATTTTTCAAAACAGATCCACTTCATTCTGGCCTCAGAAATACCCTTGGGAAGGAGTTTGATGGGAGGAAAAAACTCCTTCAAGCTCTTCTTATAGAGCTTCCCCCAAATCGCTCTACGAAGGGGCTTGGTTTGAAATGAGATGTGGCTCTGCTCCAAGTCCCCACAGATCCACAGGAAACCAGGCCCGTAACTGCAGCAATCCTTTGCCTCTGTGCCACTCTGAGAACCCTGGCACATCCTCTTCCTACTCTCTGGCAGCTCAGATCTAATGAGTCAAGCTTCCAGATCGTCCCTGCACTCAAGACCCCTCAGAGTCTGAGAGGGAGATGATCTCCCACCCCTAAGGTGAAACCTCCATTGGCTCCCAGGAAAAAGGAGGGCTGGTGCCAGAGAAGTGGCAAACACTGACTTTTGTTACACTGACTTTTTGTGTGGTGCAGGGGAGCAGTGTGCATGGGGGGCCCTGTCTGCCTGTCTGGTGGAGGAGGGAGGAATGATTCAGATGCACAGCAAGGAACAGAGTCCCCTCATTTAACTACAGATGGGTGTAAAACATGCAGCCCTTTTATTTAGCGTTTCAATTTATATGTTGCATTACTCTGACTTTTCTAAGAATATCAGCAGGTGAGGCAGAGCATATATTCAGATCTGATGACTTGTCAAAATTCTCCATAAACAGGCCTTACCTTCTGCTCTCACTTACACCCAGGGATTTGACTGGTGCCAAGAGCTTGAAGGCACTTTTGCACCCCCTCTCCTGAGCTGGGATTAGCACCCCTTGTCCACCGCCTAGACTTCTAAATCCCTTTGAGTATAAGCCAATTTGATAAAAAGTGTTTGCCTCCTATTTACAGAGGTAATAGTGAGCTCAGGTCCTGAAAATAGATTGTGCATTTTCCCCCCATCAATGTAATTTTAAGAGTCTTAACCTTCCAGCTGTCATCAGAAGGGGACCTATAAGCCTGCCTATTTCAAATTTCACATCCTCTGAGGGACATGTTCAATTCTGGAAAGTGCAAGCTCACAGACAGCCCTCCAAAAAAGCACAAAATGAGAAGGAAGGACTGACAAGGGTACAAGAGTCTCCATTTTCAAATTCCTACACTCTCTTACATAAGTGAAAGAATGGCCCTCTTACTCAGGTAAAACTTCCACTGCAGTCAGTGGCAATTTTGCCTGAGCGAGAAGTCCAGAATCTGGATCCAAGTCATTGAGTTTCATTCTCTACCGGCTTGCACATTGTATACTTGTGTAAAATGAATATCGAGTGGATGCACAATACCACCTAATCAGAATGGTAGCTTTGTACATCCACTTGGTAAAGGTGTAAGTGACTACACAAAGGTGCAAGGGAGTACATAAACAAGCCACTTCTGAGATTTGTCCTTATTTTGTTAGGAAAATTAATGTGACACATACTATTTCAATCTAATGTTTTTGGTTTTCACATGTTCACAGTGACCTGTACTCACTGACATCTGTATGTACACAATCATGGGAGAAGTGGAGTCCCAGCTGCAAGACTCAGAGCACCATCATCTTCCACTGAAGTCCTAACAGGCTGCTCAGGGCACTCAGTGCTTCAAAAACAGGACCCAAAGTTCAAGCTTTTAAAACCCAAACAGTTTTAAGTTAGCTGAATGAAAAGAGAATCTGAATGGTGTTTCTGAAGTGGAACACTATTTTTAGTGACTGGATTTTATCAAAACTTCCCCCGCAAATAAAATTTTGGAGCTGAAACCAAGACCGAGAAATTTCAACTCCAAATTAATTATTTTTAGAAAGTTAGGAACAACTAAGCCCATGTCTACACGACAGCAGCACAGGTACAGAACTGCAGCTATGCTGCTGCTGCTGCACTGCAGGTTAGACCAGTGGTTCTCAACTGGGGGTCTGCAGCCCCCCAGGGGGACATGAGCCATTTCAGAGGAGCCCTGGTGCTCCCTGCGGGGCTGGAACCCTGAGCCCATGGGCAGAGATTGGGGGGGGTGAGGATACAGGGGTGTTGCCCCCCAAACTGCACTGTCAGAGTGGGGCAGTCCCAGGGGCAGCTCCACCCCCACCTTCTCTCCCCTAGCCCCCCCCCCCGAGGCCCTGGCCAGGTCAGAGGCTGAAAGCTGGAGCCGGGCAGTGCAGGGCAGCTGCTGCTCTGGATGGTGCTATGGAGCAGGCAACTGCAGTGCTCACCTGTCTCCTGCTGATGCCTGGGGCTGGGGCTGCTCCTCAGCAAGCAGGTCCATTTGATGCAGCTGGTAAGTGCCACCCAGGTGGGAGGACCCAGCTTCAGGGCCAGCAGAGCCCTCAGGGAGCAGCAACTATGGGCGGCCGGGGGGGGGGGGGGGAGGCCCTCCCTGTACACAGCCCCTAGCTATCCCCTGCCTGCACCCTGAGTAGTTTGCAAACTTTCTGAGCTGAGCCTCCTGCTTTGAGTCATGGTTTTTGGTTGCACCCTCCCGCCAAAAATCCAGACAGGCTGGTGGCCTGCTGAGGTGAGTCAGGGGGTGGAGGTGGTGCTTTCTCCCTGAGCTCAGAAAGAAAAAAGTTAAGAACCCCTGGGGTAGATCCTTTCTACATCAACAAGAGGTTCTTCCACCTTCACACATGGCAGTAGCTAGGTAGGAGTCTACATCGGAGGTCAGGCTGGCCCAGCTATGGAATTCAAGGCACAAAATTTTGCACAGGGACTCAACTAGGTCTATCTAATTTTTAAGTGTAGATCAAGCCTAAGGAGAGGTGTTTGTTTCCTCCTTAGCTACAACATTGGTATTTGCCATCATAATAGTGCTCAATTTTAATTTTAAATTTAATTTTCTGTTTAATAATGAAAATACTTTATTTTTAAGAAAAGTGTTGGATTGTGTTCCCTTTAAAACGCACTGGAAATACGGCTTACAGACACACCTGTATGGTACCTGTGCCTACAGGGAAAATTTCCAGCTGTAACACATTCTTGTCTACTGACACTTGTGAAGTGTTAAACCCTATAATTGTCTTGTCATTTCTTCATTGGATTCTTGTAATCAGAAATGAAAACCAAATAACTTTCTTCAACAGAAAATAAGGTCTCAGTCTTTTTTTTTCCTCTTTACAGCAGACCAAAATATCAGATGAAACCATAACAGATGGTCTCATCCCTGTGTTTTTTCCATCTGTGGTTCAACATGAATCTCACCCACCCATAGCACAACTTAGAAAGTGTGTTCTTATAAACAATAAAATGGATTTGCTTTTGAAGAATGAACAAGTCATAACTGTATCACTATTTACACATTTTTAAGACAGTATATTCTGAATACAATAAAACCAACTGCTTTATTTTAAAGTCCTGCTTTAAGTGGTTGAGTGGCTAAAGCCTTATCTTATAATTTTACATGAAATGAGACTTATCTGCAGCAAGACACAGCTCAACTAAGCCTCGGTTGGATGTACTAGAAACATTTTAATTTGTTGTAAATTGTTCCTCTTTTCAGAAGAGATCCCAGGCTAAGTTGTAGTCCAAATTGCTGTTTTTGCCATGTGAAAAAGTGATTACTTTATTTCATCCACAACACAGTAGCTATCCCTATCATAACTTCCATTAGGTACAAAGAAATCAAGCACAGTTTGGTGGCTTGGTAGTTTTACTTATTCAAAGTCCATCTCCTTTCCACTGTTAGAAACTTTCTACCAAAGATACTTTTCATTGGGACAGTTTTGCCACTTTCCTTTCACATCTCTTGCAATGGTCTCCATGTTTAGATTCATAAGGGTAGCATTTTATAGTGCTTCTACAGTAAGAGATGCAGTGACAGACAGATAATATTGTTTGTTTCTATTCTAATTCCCCTCTTCCCCCATGCTCTGCAATCAGTTCAGAATAGCCAATACATACAAATAATGGAAAAGTGCCCTTTTATTTAAATCCAGACATTTGACACTCAATTAAAACTGATATCTTAGGCTAAAAATAAAATTAAAATGTTTTTTCTTAAATCAGAATCTCACACAAAATGAGATACAACTTTATTTCACCTACCCATTACGTAATAATGTTTAGATCATTTTGATATATAGTCCATCAATTGCGGAACTTCAATATTCTTGTAAGTAAACATGTCTTGCATGAAGGATTTGAATTATTATTACTTAGAACACTATGAATTGATATTCTGCAGACAAGTACAAGGAAACAGTTCACACCCAAGGAATCTACTGTCTAAGAGGCCAAATCAGCAAACTCTTCTACATGCTGTCTTATTTCACTTAACGTAAATAGTCCTAATCAGATCAGGCTCTAAATTATTCCTATATTAATGGTTATTCCTCTCAGAGGAATTAACCTGAAATAATTAATCAGAACTATCCAGAACTCTTTCAATTTATGCCAGGATTTTCTTAAGGATGCAATGTTGACTTTTAAAAACAAAACTGGTAATGGGTGGAGGATGAAGAATCCCCCCCCCCCCAAAAAAAAAAGTCTTAACATTCTGATGAGCCTGCCATGAAACACACATGCATAATAGCAATTATTTTGCACTAACATAGCAACTTTCATTCAGGACCAGATCTACGCTCAACAGTTAAGTCGACTCAGCTAGGCTGCTCAAGGGTATAAAAAAAATCCACACCTCTGAGCAACATAGTTAAGCCAACCTAACCACTGGAATAAGAATTGTTCTGCTGATCTAGCTACCCCCTCTCAGGGAGGCAGATTACATGTGCCAATGGGAGAATCCTCCCATCACTCTCGTGAGTGTCCACTGAAGCACTACGATGCTGGAGCTGTGCTGCTGTAGTGTTTCAAGTGTAGAAAAGCCCCAAGGCTCTCAAAGACCCTTACAAACATTCATAATGTTTCACAACACTCTTCTGAGTATTATTCCCATTGTTAGCGAAGCATAATAAGGGAAAAGATTGGAACTTGCCAAAGGTCCAGAGCAAGGTAGTAGCAGAACAAAACCCTGACAGTAGCTGGAACAGAACCCTATGTGTGCCAACTCATAGTCCCATGCTCTACATATTCCCTTCCAGTATGTATATATTATTGGATTTTCTGCACCATAAGTTCAAAGAAAATGTATTGATTTCTACTAAACCAATCAGGACAGAGTATACATTGACCTCGGAAGCAGTCAACATAACTTAATGACACCTGTTTTAGAAAATCACAACCACGGATTTCCTTCTTTCTACGTAACAAAAAATATACCCTGCTCCAGAGTGCTACATTCATTCACATAGCCAGAAATTACTACATGTAATATCATCACATTTAGCATGCAACATTTTAGCCATTTTACAGATAAATTTCCATTTCAATAGTATTAATAAAATTTCTCTGTACATACAGCATTCACATATAATCTTGAAAGTGAGTAAACTAACATGTAGAGTACTTCTGTCAGCAAGTTATCTGTACATTGTATAAATGTTGTTGTATTACACAAACTTAAGTAATGGGGACTAATAATGGGAGATGAGCAGCATTTGGCCCTAATGAAAAGACAGAACTCTTATTTATTCATTTTTATATCTTTTGCAGTAGCTACAAAACCAAGCCCACACAGACCATTTAATAAAGAATTAGATAAAGTTGCCATTTATTCCCTCCAATAAGAAACATTTTGTGAAACCTTCTATTTCCCAAAATAAAGTTATGTGGCTTCCATAACAGGTGGTATTTAAGTATTTAAACATTTAGTATGCAGTATCACTGTAATCCACACATCTATTAGTCAAATTAGAAACCTGCTGTAAAGTTGTCCTGCTTCTTCATTTTCCCAGTGGTTAATGTTTTGAATTATGGATGACACATCAGTAAAATGGAGCACACCTGTAACTTATAGTGGCATGCAGGGCTAAACAACACATGCAAAAGATAATTAGATTGATTCACTACTTCATTTGCCCCATTTTATGCCGGTGCAATTCCATTAATTTCAGTTAAGTTATACCAATGTAAAATGGATATAACAGTACAGAATCAGACCCACTCACTTACACACAAAGTTTTAAGCCTATTTTAAAACTACTGCACTCTTTTTTCATAGATGTGTCCTTTAATCTTCCAGATATCGTTCTTAAAAGGTTCTGTGATTACAGATATATTTCTGTTCTTAAATCAAAGGTATTTTTATCAAAATTGTTTGGATAACCTTTCTAAAAACTTAAACATGAATATACCTGTATCTAAAGATTGTTAAAAGGAGTAGATATTTCTGCCAGTTTCCCCAACTTGACTACAGATTTAATTACAGAAAGCAATTTAGGTTCATTCATTACCAAAAGACCAGTTGACAACTACAACAAGGGGCTGAATATTTTTAACAAAAGCAGTACATAATAGTTCTTTGTTCTACAATCGAGCATAGTTTGGATGCTGTAGTGGGCTAGAATATTTAAAATATACACTGGCTAATTCTTTTTATCTGGCACCTACAATGGCTAATTTTGTAGAACAAATGTAAGCAGGCAAACAAAACAGCCTTTAAGCAATTCAGATTTTTTTTCCTGGTTTTGTCTTTGTATAATTGTATATGTTGGTTTTTTTAAGACGATAGCAAAGACCAGCATGTTGAAAAGATTTCTTTTAGGCTCATCATACTGCAAGCTCAAATTCTTCAAAAGTTCATTGAAGTATCAGGAGGTTACTAACGCTCTTCTCAACTGTTCAGTGCATGTTTGAGAAAGAAGGGGCAACTTTACTACTATGTGCAAGATCTTCAGGTTTTGTAAATAGGCATATCTCCAAAGAATTTAGAAAAAAGAAAAGGAGTACTTGTGGCACCTTAGAGACTAACCAATTTATTAGAGCATAAGCTTTCGTGAGCTACAGCTGAGGAAGTGAGCTGTAGCTCACGAAAGCTTATGCTCTAATAAATTGGTTAGTCTCTAAGGTGCCACAAGTACTCCTTTTCTTTTTGCGAATACAGACTAACACGGCTGTTACTCTGAAAAGAATTTAGAGAAACTATACCGGACTACACCACCTACTTCATACTGTCTTACAACACAATTGAGTCTCTGTGTTCATACAGTAAATTACCCAAGCACACAACAGGAAATATAAGTGTCCAGTGACCATTAAGGAACAGATGTCCAAAAACTCGAAGAGAAGAAAGGTAATAATTGGTGCCATCCTGGGGAAATGTAGGGAGAAAATCAAATTTCTTACAACTTGGGAGTGAGAGCATCAGCCTAATGAAGAAAGTGGCCCAGGCAGACAAAGCAAATTTCCCTTCTGACTGAAAAAGATTTACCCCAACCTGCCACCCCCAAAAGACTTGGAACAGATGAAGGGTCTGACCCTGTGAAGCACTGAGCCATGTCCTAACTAAGAAATGCAAACAGAATATCACAGTGAGGCATTAGACAATCCCAGAGGCACCCACTCAGAATTTACAAGCCTTTGAATAAGAAACACATTGGGCAAGTAGGAAGACCTGAAAAATGAAGCAGGAGAACTCATGAGTAGTGGAGTGAAAATATAGGCCAAATTAGAAGAATAGTATTAACAACAGACAAAATCTATTCCTTGCCCTCAAAAGTTGCCTGCAAACAAACAATTCAGAGTCATAACATTAAGATTTGAGTTATTCAGACAGACAGGGGAACAGCAGTGGCTGACAGGACAAAGTCCATAGGATTTTTCTTTTCACATTTTTTCCAGTGAACTGAAGAGAAAAAGCAGGAATCAGGCCAGGCTATGAAAGACAGGCATCCAGAAAACACAATTGTTATTGGCAATAGTCATTGCTTCTATTCCACAAAGCCCAGGGATTTCTGGTGACTAGCAAGTATCTCCAAGTTTCCTGTGGGTCCAAGTATTGGGAATTGTATAGTCTGGGATGAAACCCTGCAATCAGAAATCACATGAAGCTGCAAAATTTATGCCTCCACAATGTTTTGTGGCCCAGCATTAAAAAGGTTTCAGAGTAACAGCCATGTTAGTCTGTAGTCGCAAAAAGAAAAGGAGCTCACGAAAGCTTATGCTCAAATAAATTGGTTAGTCTCTAAGGTGCCACAAGTACTCCTTTTCTTTTTTCATTAAAAAGGTGTCGCACATGTAAAGAGAAACCGGGGGGAGGGGGGTTGGATGGACGAAAAACGATATCCATGAGAAAACTAGTAGAGAAAAATAATTGAATAAAATTTAAAGAAAGGATGAGAAATTAAAGAGAAGCAAAGGAAATGTGAGAAAGGAAAAGAAGTACAGCTGGTGAGATGAAAGTATCATCACTACAGGAAACAGATATTCCTAGCTCAAATATAGCAGGGGTCAAGTGAGCATTGCTGAGATCAGCAAAATATTTTGGGACTAGGAAGTAAGAAGTCCCTGGAAGCTGCTCAGAAGTCCTTTTGTAAGGAATTTTATGTATTCTGTATGTGAAGGGTGCTCTTAAGTTTCGTAAACTAAAATGATTTCATCTAAAACTAGCCTTTATAAAAAACACATACATAATATACACATACATAATATACACATTCTACATACTTTTGTTGTTGTTTTGGTGCTTAGCTGTGTCATTTAAGCACAAGGTAATAGATGTCATATTTGGGTTACGAAAGAAAATGTGGGTAATGCTTATAGGACACGAGGGGCCAAATTCAGCCCTCACCCAGGCGATGCAATAGGGTTGAAGTGCAATGGGAATTACACAGGTGTGATGGGAGGATTTTGGCTCCAGACATCTGACCTGTTTGTAATTAATACAATCTTACCCACCTCGCCCACAAAAAAATACCAATCACAACTGATATATAACACTCAGCTTCTTCCAGTCTCACATTTATTTCAGCTCTCCCTTCTTTACCTCCACTGTTTAACTGAGAAGACAAGTTTTCACTCTCAAACAGAAATCATGAACAAAGCACCTGGACATTATGTAACAGCATCCACCCAGTGACACAATAAATGAAGTTTCCTTGCACAGTGATGAGAAGGCAGGGAGTCAAGGGGACATTTACTAGGTCAGGGATGGCCAAACTGTGGCTTGCGAGCCACATGCGGCTCTTTTACCATTAAAGTGTAGCCTGCAGACCCCACTCACACACTCCCTCCTCCTTCATCTCCACCTACCAAGCTGTGCGGTGTGGGGAGCTCGGGACCTCTGCCTTGCAGCAGGGTGGTGGGGTAGGGGCTTCTGCCCAGCAGGAAGGGGGATCTTGGAGCTTCAGCCCTGCGGGGCGCACCTGCCAAGGCTTGGGGCTTCAGCAGGAGCGGGGCTGATACCCCAAGCCCCGGCACCAGGCAGGTGTGCCCTGGCTCACAAATTTCTGAAGATTGTCATATGCGGCTCAGAGGGCCAATAAGTTTGGCCATCCCTGTACTAGGTTGTGCATTTACAATCTTCCCTGTGTAAAGGGCGATGCCTGGGATCCCCAAACTGTATCTTCTCTCTGGACATCTTATATTCATTTATTAATTTTGTTTAAAGAACATCATGGATGAGTTTGTGATTATGCTGGCACCTATTAAGGGGTTAGTGTGAAAAAAGGCAACAATCTGAAGATGCTAAATATTATGTTTATCCTCTTTCTGGTTTGATGTTTTGCTGATTAACTGTGTTGTCACTACAGCTGGGTTAAAAAAAAATAAAAAACGCACAACTGATTTTTCCATTCACTGGCAAATTTTGGAAAGTTAAAAAAAATCATTTTGCGTCAGACTGAAAACAAAAGTTTTCAAAGTTAAAAAAATTGGGGTAAAACAAAACATTGTTTTTTTCCCCCAATTTCAACCATTTGTAAGTATTTTGAATTTTTAAAAATAAAAGGAATGTTTTAAACAAAGTAGTTTAAAAAAACCCCACACATTTGTTTTGTTTCAAAACAAACAATTCTGCAAAAACAACACAAATTAGTGAAACATTTTGGTGTAGTTGAATCTGTATTTTTTACTGAAAATTTTTTGCCCAGCTCCAGTTGTTACTCCTGCTTGAAAGAGCTTTCAGGGCTACATGTCACCCTTTACACAGGACAGATTGTAAATGCACCATCTATTTATCTTACCAAGTCTTTCCTAATTCATCTTTTTGTTTTTCTACTTCCTGGGGACTACGGTGGGGGGGGGGGGAGTTAACATTAAAACGTACCTGCTCCAGCTTGTTCAAGTATGCTCTGTCTCTTTTTATCTGTACCTTCAGGGCATTTACAGCAGTTATTTGGCAGGCACAATAAAATAAAGGAACATATACGGATCTCATCTCAACTCATTCAGCCCCTCCCCATCCCTGTAGTGCACCCACACTGCAAGTCATAATTTGGTCCTAACAACCCTGAAGAAAATAGATCAGACGACCAGTCTGATGAGCTAAACAACAGATGTTCCCAAAACTTCATTTTTAAGAAAACTTGAACATACATACAAGCTTTAAAATTAGACCAAACTGAGACTTAGATGGATTTATAACAGGAGCTACTTCCAAAAAGCAATGAGAATTGCATGCCTCAGGGTCTAGCAAATTCCACCTTGGGACAGGCAGCTAAAACATTCCTGTCAAACATAGGTTTGAGGAGGCAAAGAGAGAGAAAGGCCATTTCTGAGATAACACGAACCTGGTTCTAGATCATTAAGGGCTTGTAAATTCAGTAATCACTGTCACTTTGGATTTCACTCAGTGAATTAGCATCCAACATAGAGAACGAGGCACAGCTATAATACAATTATATTGTTTTTCCTACTGAACAGCTAGACAAATCCACTAGGGCAACTGCAACTAGTTGACTACATGGAAAAGTATCTCTTAAGGATTCAACTTTCTATGTATCTTTTCCAACAGGCTTTCCTAATTTTCTTCATTTACAATAAATGGTGTATAAAAAAAACTATTAGTCTGTTGTGATAAATGAAGGGGGGATAGCTCTCTTTTATGGACACCCAGCCAGCCAGGTACAAAATCCCTGTTAGTAGCTATTCTCCACTTGCTTTACCTGTAAAGGGTTAAAAAAGCCCATAGGTAAAAGGCAGGGAGTGGACACCTGACCTAAAGAGCCAATGGGAGGGCTAAAACTTTTTAAAATTTGGAAAAAACTATCTCCAGAGAACAACAGAGACAGACAGACAAAGGGAGAAGGGACAGAGCAAAAACAGGGCTGGAGCTACACTGTAAAAAGCTGTGAACCAGGTATGAAAATCACCAGATCATACCTAGAAACTACTCAATTTAAAACCCCAGATATGTAAGTAGATCAGGAAATGTCTAGAAAGACGCAATTAGGTTTATCTCTTTTATTTCTGTAAGGCTTGTGGACGCCTCTCTGCTAACCCCCAAATGCTTTTGTTTTGCTTGTAACCATTAAGCTGGACCTCAAGAAAACCATTCTTGATGCTTAATTATTACATTTGCTCTTTTAAAATCTAGCAATAGCCTAAGTTCCAGATGTATTTTCTTTCTTTTTGTTTTGAATAAAATTTACCTTTTTAAAGAACAGGATTGGGTTTTTGTGTCCTAAGAGGTTTGTGCATAGGTTGTTTAATTAGCTGGTGGCAACAGCTAATTTCCTTTGCTTTCTTTCTCAGCTCTTGCCCTCCGGGAAGGGGGGCGGGGAGAGGAGGAGTGAAAGGGCTTGAGGGTAATCCAAAGGGAGAAATTCCAAAGTGCGCCTTCCTGGTTTTTTTGCACTTGGGTGGTGGCAGCATCTACCCATCCAAGGTGGGAGAGAAGCTGTAACCTTGGGAATTTAATACCAGCCTGGAGTGGCCAGTATTAATTTTTAGAATCCTTGAGGGTCCGCACTTTCTGCACTCGAAGTGCCAGAGCGGGGAATCAGCCTTAACATCTGTTCTTATTTTTGTTGTTTTATTCTAGTATAAGTCTTTCCTCAGAAATTTAACTTCAATTTCTTCACTATTCTTCACTAGTTTTAAAATTGATCTAAAAGTGTTATTGATCAAACCATAATTGTGTGTTAAACGTTATCTTCTTTTGGGTGCTCACTGACTGTGGGTTACTTTGGGCACAAATGTACACACCTTAACACAGGCAAAACTCTTGCTGATATTTATGGGTATTTTGGTTGCCCAAAGAATGCAGGATGAAGCCCACAATCACCACATCATAGCCTAAAAACACTGTGTGCTGTGTAAAAGGCTTAGATTATTTCAGTTTGACAAGAAAGGGTAGGCTAGAGACATGATCAGCATTTTACTAGATTGTTAAACCCTTCAGAATATTTATATCAAAAACTGTTATATTGCTTAGTATATAAACAAACTAAAAATCTAATCCAGCAGCGTGGGTGGGAATTTCCTGTTTCTACTGAACTTTACAATTCCTCCTGGGACAAAAGAAACCATGACGGTGGGGGGGGCGCCATTAAAATGTATGTACAAATATTGGACAGAAGTGCCAATCTGATTTTTATAATAGGATTGTTATGCCACCAGTATTCTTTATGTTTCATGATCTAATCACAAAGTTATTTTTCCTTTTATTGAGGGCTGTATCTTAATCTGCTCCTGAAGCAACACAAACAGCGAATCATTACAAAGTTCCCTTTCTCTTCCTCCTGTAGGTTTTTATTCATACCTTTGTTCTGAACAGGCTAATCTCAAAACTGGCATCTGACAATCTATTGGTCCTGAGGGAAGATGTTCAATTTTGTACATACAGTTAATTCACTAATAAACTCAGCACTTGGTATTGTTATGGTAGAGCTCTTCCTAATCTAAGGAGAATGTCTAAAAGGAATAGGACTCTTAACCCATAATTAAGATTTGTTATCTCAGGTTCTCAAAACGTCACTTGGCAATTTAGACAAATGTGCACTGCTGATGGGCAGCCATCTTTTTTGTGAAGGAGGAGATAACAGTTAATTTACAATAGTAAGTTACATATATTCCAAATATTTCAGCCTGTAATCTTTAAGTTTATTAGACTGTCCATTGTTCTCAAGTATACTGCATGTATTGCAATGACACTGTACTAGGGTAAAATTCACACCAGCGCAGAGGGCCTGTACAAGGCCCTATGCAACACATCACCATTCCTTGAGATAATTCATACACCTTCTATTATCAAAATATATGTTTCCCGGTAGTTTGCAACATTGTCCAGGATTGGGATAGGCTAGATTTGAAACCTTAAGTGCTGCAGTGTTTCTGGCAGACAGGGCCCCTACTGGGAGATATTTTTTATAGTTAGAAGAAAGTATTGTCTCTTGAAAACCAAATTCAGACTCCTTAGAGGAGGAATGGGCCTTACTCTGGGTTTAATGTTAAAAGCATATGGAGAAAGAGACCCTATAAAAGTAGCTACCATAAATGGAGCTGTTAAAATGAACACACTCCTTACTGAAACTGAAAATACCGTAGGCAACAGGTTGACACTTTCATGAATAGTTATAGTAACGACATATGAAAATATGCATCCTTGATCTTACCAGATGTCAAAATATCTCCTCTTGCTGTAGAGAGAAATATCTTGTTTTCTCTCATCTTTTTAGGCATCTCAATTCAAATATTTCTCCAAGGACTTTGGTACAAAAATGTAACAGGAATCAATACTGCAGATTTCCTATTCAGGCAGAACCCAGGTTATTGCTTCTAATCGCATATAGCTCAGAACTCACAATACCACCTCCATTTATTCTGAGTGATACTGCAACCTGTAAGTCTTTGCCACTGGGAAGACTTACACCAGCCCAAACACTCAAGCAGCAAGGGAAGAATAGAATGGCAGCTGTCTGCAGCCCTGCTCGTCCACTTGATGTTATGCCAGACAGAAGTGAGGTATCTCAGGAAGCTGGGCTAAGGCTTGTCAAAACACCCAGATCAACCAATATCTCACCAACAATTCCTGAGAAAGTACCACTGATGTTCAAGGAACATAAGTGCTCAGGGGACAGGTCTGGGCCTTCTGATACAGTATAGAGCAGCTACAGGCTAGCACCACTCCTCAATACTAAAAGAAAAGATTTGGCATGGGGAGTATGCTGATTTAGACACTCTTCTCCAGGAGGAGACCCCTCCCTCAGCATATTGCCCTTGATGGCCAGATGGGCTGGAAGAGCCAGAAGAAGGTTAAGAAAAGGGTCCTTGAGGCACAGTGCATCCTTCCAGGCTTTACAGGCTGTGATAACTGAAATATGGCTCAAGAGATATTTGTCTCTGCTTGAAATACCAGGACATTGTCACGTCCAGGCTGGTTTTGGGGATGATTGCATGGTTGCTGTATGTGTCTTGAGGGGCATGCTGCATGTGCATCCAGTCTGCCTCTGACGAGACTGCGCAAGGGTGTCCTGACTGCGGTGATCAGCACAGGGCCCATGTTCACTGAGAAAGTTGTAGGTCTCTTCACAGAGGTGATGGTGATTTTCAGAGGAGGGGGAAAAACATGGCTTCCCTAGAAGGAAGGGGATCCCAATTAGTCTTAATATGCCTTGGGATTCATTGTTGGATACCTGAAGGAGATTGCAGCTGCCTCTTTGAGGAAGGTTGTCAAGTAGGCTTCAGAGTTCCTTACCATGGTCTCAGTTCAAGTTATGCCACAGGGGCATGCCCTCTGGGTTGCTGGCCAAGATTCATCAAGAAATGGCTGCCAGTTGAATTGCTGTCCCCATCCCATCACTCCCTTTGCCTCATCCTAGCATTTGCCACTGAGTGCAGTCCCCATAGGAATATATACTTTATATGAAAACATTTCCTAGCCCAGGGCTCTCTGGTAAGGGATGCCTTCCATCCTGAGGCCTGCTCCATCTGACATCACTTGTTTGATCACATTATGCTGCTTTGTTTTTAAAAAAATGGCTTAGTGATGGGATTAATGATATACTTGCGGCAGGTCTCTGGTCTGTAGTGGCCATATCACAGATTGATGCCTGGAGATAGAAAGTTGAAGAGCCAGGGCTAGGATACGCAAAGGATCTTCACAGAAGTGGGTAAAGTCTGGGGATCCAACTCCTTCTTGATCTTGTACAAACACAGCCATCCTAGGAGCATGTATAGGTGAGAGTGTCCAAAAAGATGCATGGATCTAGACTGTGGCCCACTGTCATCCTCATCCACCTAAGTCTGCTCAGTGATTTCTGAGGTGGCTACAAGGAAAGTGCCACTTCTTGCAGAAGGTGTAGGCTTGTGTGAAGGCTTATACAGTAAGAGATTGCAAAGTGGACCTCTGGCCAGTTAATTTTCATGTGCAAGGCTGGCCTTAGGAAAAATGGCACCCTGGACAAACTTATATTTTGGCACCCCTTGCCCCTGATGCCTCCCTGGGCTCCCCCACCCTCCCTCAGCTCCCCATCCATCCCCCCACCCAGGCTCATGCTGCTTCCCCATTCATCCCCCACCATCACCTCTGGGCAATGTTTCATGAACACATGAAAAGAGAAACCTAATATGTTATCAATAAATACAGGAAAACAGTCACCTAAATAGAAAAGGCACGCTAACTAAAAACATCCCCAAGAATGCATGACTGCAGTGCTGATGTACAGAGGCAATTTCACAGATTCATTAAACAGCAAATGCAAGTGATCAGATACTTTTAAGAGAATGAAGGGGGAAAAGAAGAATTTTAATGAAAACCCGCACCAACAAAATCAAAACCCCTTCCTGTACCAAGGTTAATAGACTTATGCATTCAGCTACACAGTGCAGGGTCCCAGGTTAAAGATGGAAAACATCTGAGTATTTCTGCTGTCGGGGGGCCATAGAATGTAACGTAAATACATGAATATGCTACAAATAAACATTGATAGAGAAAACTAAATATTTTTTGAAAAATAAGGGTCATATAATCCTTTCAAGAAATGAATTTGACAGATTAAACAGCAGCAATCTATGTTACGATTATTTCTTTGGTACTCCAACATGAACAAAAAATAAGCACTTTCTACATTTTAAAAGCCGTATATTTCTCCACAAGTACTGCATCTCATTTAAAGTGGTGTTTTTTAGTTGCACTGCAGAGAGTAAATCTAAACAGAAACTCAAAAACAACAAATTCTAAGCATTAGAATTACCATAATTACCCTATATTTCCTGTTCTGTCCTGCTTAAGAATCATAATGTTGCTTTTTTTTTTTGTAACTAACCGGAGCCATTATTATGACACTCCGGGGTACATTTTTGGCATTATTTACCAAACTTTTTTTTATTAAAAGGTATTCATGGACCTTCAGCCTCTAATTCATTATTATTTTGCTAATGGTGCTTTATCTGAGCTTGTGGTCTAATCAGCATCACTACTACAAAGCAACAACACTTAGACGGATGATTCTTTATTAATCATAATAAATTACTTAACTGGATATACAGCAGCTCATGCAGAAGGGAAAGCCATTGGTTGAGTAACCACAGGCCATGGTAGACTAGCATAAAGGTCATTATCTGTATTTCAATACAATATTTATCGTTAATAAAAATAATTGATAGCATTTATATCGATGGACAACTTTTTAAAAAAATAATTCATGCCGTGACAACCATAATGGGGTAAAATAGCCATAGTAAAGATGGTTAAATGTTAACAGAGAAGACATACAGCATTAAGGAATGATCGCTAAGCCAAACACACAAAGCTGTGCAAGCAGAAAATAATTACATTTATCCTCAATTACAAGTGCAATAATATTCCTTAAGATTTCCAGCCCTTTCAACAGGGCTCACCAACAGGGGGCAGACCCTGCTTCCACTGAAGATACTGGAAAATCTACAGTTGTCTTGAATGGGAGATGGAGTAGGCTCATCCAGTGCATCACTAATCCGCGCTATGCTAACAAGTCTGTCTAACACAGAGGCAGCCACAGCAATGAGGCACTTGATTTGGATCCACATTGGTATATAAGAGCAGGGCCGGATTAACCTTTTGTGGGCCCCCATAGGGAACGATTGTAAAAGACGGAGGGTAGGGGGGAAATGGTACCCGGAGCGAGGCAGGAGTAGGGGGCAAGCACAGCAGGAGCGGACGGGATCTTCCCGGGGCAGCACAGAGCCAGTACCTACCTATCTCTGCTGGAGTTCGGTCCTTGGGAGCCAGTTTGTTTTTTTTTCCCCTCTCTCGCTCTCCCCCACTCCTGGCAGGCAGACTGATTGCAGTTACTCCTGTAACTGGACTTTTAGCATCTGGTCACCAGTGCCTTAAGGGCGAATGGCTGGGGGTGGGTGGGGGAGAGGCAGTGAGGAGCGAGTGGTGGGTGGAGGGGGAGCGGGAAGAGGCAGAGCACATGCTGGTGGCCCCCCTCACTTTTAAGGAGCTTCTGGTGCATCTGTCTGGCAACCATAATGGGCCCAGCGCAATGGCACCATTGTAAACCCAGTAGCATATAAGAGAGGGAGCTCCTGGCAGGTTATCCTCCATGGGAACTCCTTGACTTTCCTAGAGCCCCCACTTTCACCTTTGGTTCCAAGTAATCTTATGCTGATCCTCACAGCTCTTGCAAAGTTCAAATCTCCTATTAAATAACTATGCTTTGCCTTAGACTAGAGCTCTAAAGAGTCTTGCACTTTCATAAGGTTATAAATAGAGGATTCTATTACTTGTCATACTTCAGCTATTTAAATAATTTAGGTATAGCAGTTGGAACTATCCCCTTTACAGTGACTGAAGATGGACTGCATCTGAGGTGGTTGTTGGCCACTTCAATCCATAGACTAGGAAAGAGGGGAACTGCCAACTTGGTGTAAGGGGACTGTTGTCCCCTTACTAACATTCAGTGGGGGTGTTTTAGTTGCTAGCTCCCAGTACTAAAAAGGGAGAAGGGTCGATGGAAAACCAGGACCCTGAGATTGACAGCCCTCAGGAACAATGGGGAGAGGCCAATGCTCCAGGTCAGCCTGAATGACAGGGTAGGCAGGCTAACCAGAGAGTCAGGAGGCCAGAGAGGTCCCGTCCTCCGTGTGAGCTGGATTTGCCTGGGTCAGACAGAGTGGGGCCAAGCTAAGGAGAAAGCAGGGGCCCAAGCTAAGCTGGGGAGCAGAGCTGAGCCAGATCCAGAGGGACCAGAAAAGCAGGCCAGAGAGAGCAGACCCTGTGCTGGGAGCAGAGCTGCAGCCCCAAAGCCAGAGGCACAGCCCAGAGAGAGCAGACTTGCCCTGGGAGGAGAGCTGCAGCAACCAGAGCCAGAGGGGCCAGAAAAGCAGCCCATGAAGCAGGTCAGTGCTGGGAGCAGAGTCACAGAAGCAGCATGCAGAGCAGACCTGTCCTGGGAGCAGAGCTGCAGCAACCAGAGCCAGAGGGGCCAAAGAAGCAGCCCAGGGAGCTGGAGGCAGAGCAGCAGCACAGAGACCGAGTGGTGCAGCTGGGGCTGGAGTAGTCTGGAGCTGGGTGCGGTGAGCATCTGGGGAGGGCGAGGGGGACGCTGGGCAGCAGGCCCAGCAAAGGGAGACGCCTCAGCCAAGAGGCTCTGCAGGCCAGGTTTGGTTCATAACCCTGATGGGGGGGGGGCGCGACACTGGGAAGAAGGGTCCTACCACTTAGAGCCTGAGAGCGTGTGGACGCCACCAGAGCAAGTGTCCAACCCACAGCTTCCCTGCAGCACAGCCAGGGCCTGAGAAGAAGGCCTGGGACTTACAAGGAACAGACTGTGAACTGCCCTGGCATTCCAGAGACACTGTTTGTGATGTTCCCTGCCACGGAGCGGGGTGATGTGTTTCCTTTAACCTTTCCCATTATTCCTTATTCTTTTTAAAATTAATTCTTGATTAAATAACTTGCATTTGCTTTAACTTGGATGTAATGGTCAGTGGGTCAGAGAAGTGCCCAGTGCAGAGAGAGTACCCCAGAGTGGGGACACCCTAGCCCCTGTCCCAGGTGACCACAGCAGGGTTGGGGGTCGAGCCCCCCAGGAATCCTGGGCCCAGCCTTGTTGGGTTATGAGGACTCTGCCAGACAGGAGAGTGGAAGGGGAGACTTCAAGGGCAGGAAGTCCACTGGGTAAAGGAAGTGGGATCGAGGACTCAGATCCTTTCGCTAGCCCACTTCACCGGGGTAGTGCAGAAGCCAGGAAAGTTCCCCAGAAGAGCGGGACTATTCCCCCGCTTACATTTGGGTTCCAGAACAGGAACAAAACACACTGCTAGGTTACAGGGCTTTAAACTTGCATTAATGCTCAAGATATGAACATGAAATAAGACATAATGAGGATTACATCATGCTCAAGACCATGAGTAAATACTACTCTGTTTCATTATATTATTGGAGAAAAATAAGAGACAGACGTGTCTGTAAGAAGTTGCAGAGTTTATCAAAAAAGTTAGACTTTTTTCAGGAACCAGAGAAAGTTAGAAGTCTGTCCTCCAAAACTGTAAAGGTTTATCTATATAATAATCAGTACCCTAATGCCTTTTTCCTCTAATCCATCTGTGCTTTCATTTTCTTTAGAACATTTCCAGTGTCTTCTAGAATAGCAATAATACAAGTGTAGCCACCAAGACAGGAGTTTTCACTCAAGTATGGTACAATACATAGATCAAATCCAACATGCACACCCATTGTTTTCTAAATGCCCCTTTTCTCTCTCTGAGAATCAATCTAAAAATCAGGGAGAAAGAAAGGAAGACTTCTAAAAACTGTAATAGCTGAGTGTAGATGGGCTGCTTATTCATATTAATTTAACCAGTTCGAGTGATGGGCAATTTTAGCTCCAATTTACTACACAGCCTCACCTGCAAGGCTCTACATCACCCTTTTAAAAACGTGTGAAATGCAAGGCCAGTTTTAAGTTTGGTAACTGACCCACATCACAGCCAGTATCCCCACAACCAAGCATTCTTCCAGCTACCAAACCTTCTAGTACATGAAAGGAGAGCTGTGTGTTCCCAGGCTGTTCAGCTCCTGCTTCAAGGATGAGAAGTAAAGCACTCTGATTAAAGCGTAGTATGTAAGAGCACAGAGCACTAGGAAAGTACTGATCGCTAGGGAGCCTAGTTTTCCAAAAACAAAAATTTGTGTTTTTCTGTGATTAAAATGAAACTGTGAACTTTAGTTTCCCTAGCCAATTGATACCTATATATTGTGAACACACTGTTTTATTGATGTACAGTAGAACCCCATTCATCCAAGCCTCCATTATCCAGCTCTCCATATTAACCGAACCACCAGCTGACCAGGGCTGACAGCAGCAGGGCTCAGACAGCCAGCCCTAGGCAACTGAGGCTTGGCTGACAGCACTGTGCGGGGCTGACTACCCAAATGCCCCTTCCTCCATATTAAAATAAGGGATCGAAAGTTCTTTGCCAATTCTCCTGATTACTCCAATTTTTTATTATCCAATCTGGTCCCGGTCCCAATTAGATCGGATAAATGGGGTTCCACTGTAAACTTAAAGTGCATTCAAAAATCAACCACAAGGGGGGGACGTTGCACACATTGAATAAGTGACACTGGTACTTTCAGTAAAGTGTTTTTATTTTTTCACAAAACGTAAAAACTAAAGATTCTCTGTAAAAATGAAAATTCTGCATTTTTCCTTGGGAAACTGATTTCTAGATCCTGGCTGATCATAGAAATCAAACTGCCTCACAACTCTCCCTCCACGGTTTCTGGTTTTCAATTTAAATTTATTCTGCAATCAGGATGTAGAAATAGAATTTTCCTTCACACAGTTGTTTCTAGAGGAGAGGAAGCAAATGGATGATTTTGAATAAAAGATACAACTGAGCTGGCTAAGTGCACACTTCCAAAATACAGTCACTCTCAGCACTAGTTTGTGAGAAGGACTCAGAGCATCCTCTGCTTCAGGGAATGACATTAGCCTAGAATCTTTTATAAAAACTACATAACAGTGGTGCAGATAGCAAAAAGCTTATCCCGGTGGAAGGTCAAACTTCAGTCCCAGGTCCTCAAACTGGAATTTCTCAGCTGTCGTCCTTTGGCAGAGACTGGTAGACAGGGTGCCAGATTGGGATTCTGAAGACCTAGTTTCTATTCTGGGCTCTGATCTGATGTGTGACCTTAAACAAGTCACTTCACTTGTCTGTGCCTGTTTCCCCTCCCACATTTTGTTTTGTCTCTTTCGACTGTAAGCTCTTTAGGACAGGTACCGTCTCTTATCGTGCACGTGTATTGCACTTATCACAATGGGAGCCCCTCTACCTCACTCATTTGGCTGGTTTCTAAGCAGCATTGTAATGATAATAACATCTTGTCCACCTACTGGCACAAAGCTACTTTATAACATAAATTATTAACAGGATCCAACATGTCTTCAAGCCTCTTATTAAAGCATGTTTGCTTACTTCTAAATACTATTGTCTGCCACCAGGTGTTATTTGTGCTGATAAAATGCATACTGTAGCACTTGGCTTTCAAGTGTCCAGTTAATCTGCTGCCACAATTTTTAAGGATTTGATCCAATGATCAGGTCTGATTTGACCTGCTATCAAGTAAAATGTAAGAAATGTGCTGCATATTAGTGCTGTACGAACAATACTACTACTCTGAAAACAGAATAAGCGCCAAGTGCTCCGCTAACAAAATAAGTAACATGCTGCAATCTGCTGACTGTCAAGCCACGAGTGGAAAGACCACAATAGGATTTTAAATGCAAATTAGGAGGAAACTGCCAGTAGTTCAAGCAATTAGTTTACAAACATCCAAAGATGGCAAGTCAGGTAGGAAAACTGCAAGACATTATACTATATGAGAGACACCTGCATAGCCCAGGGACTCTTCCATTCTCCCAAGCAGTTGAGGTTAGGATTGTCATTTAGGTGACATCTTGGGTCACAAGAGAAAGAGTGTACAGATAATAGTTTAAAAAAAATCTACCTAACTAATATTTTGATTTGCATTATTTATTTGGTTATATAATCATACTGTGTATATTTTAAGTAAATCTTTAGCAGATACTGTATTGGCCAAGCTTGTGTTTGTTTCTGAACCTCATGACCTCATGTTTGTTTCTATACTCCCATTTCACTAATGGGATATAAACATAGAAAAATATTAATTTCCTTTCAACATGACATAAGAGAATTACTATAAAATTAAAAATAAGATATTCTAAAATTAAATAGCAGTACTGTATTTCTTGTCCATAGAGCATTACCATGCAAACACACTAAATTATATTGTATCCTAAAAAATAAACGTGACATAAAAGAGTTGGCTTGAAAGGTGCTGCCTCCTCACTTCTTGTTAAAGCAGGGCTCTGCTGCTCAGGCTAATTGTGCATGATCACACTCAGAACAAGAGCACTGCCCTTCAGGGACACCTCTCATTCAGTATTTGAGATAACATCTGTTTTTCCAGAAACATGCTACAATATAAACCCAAACATACCCATAACTATAAGACCATAAGAAAGTCTGCTATCTTAACAGAACAATAAGAGTTTAGCTTTTTTTGTTTTTTTAAGATAGAAAGATAACAGCCAGCTAGATGGACTTAAATGCAAGAAAGTTAAGTAATGAAAGTCTATCTTTAACCTACATCTTTCCTCTATCTGTGTGTGTCACTACTACCCTCTGGGTTTCTGCAGGGCACTGCTGCATGCACTGTCCACAGGGCAGAAGAAAGCAACAGCTACTAAAACACTTCCTTCTTCCCACCTGTAGCAGGCACAGCACATAGCCTGGGGAGATTTGATACAGCTGTTTCCTCTACAACAGCCTGTGGAAGAATTAAAGGAAGGAAGTATCAAATTAGGTAAGGGACAAGCAGCAGCATGTGTGTGCCCATCTAAATGAGAGAGAGAGAGAGAAAGATTTTGGAGAAGAGGAAGAAAATGTGTGATGGGGAGGAGGGGGAAAGAATAGGAAGTAGAATACAAAGAATGAGGAAGATAAAAGAGAAGGAATGATAGAGATGGACGGCCAGAGGCTCTGGGGAAACCAGAGATCTCCCTGTTCTTGTGGTCTATCCTGGCGTCCCATTTGGTTTAACAAAAAGGGCTCCTACCCTGCATTTTCTCTCCTGGTTGTGGCAGGTCTCATGGTGATACCAAAATTACTTCCGTTTTATTTGGATGGCACTCAGCCAGCAAATCCTCATTCAGGCCCCTAGCTCCAACAATCACTGGATCTGGCACTCTGCAGGGTCAGATGAAACGGAGGGGGACGGATGTTGTCAGCGTACTGCAAACTCTGCAGCTCATGCCTCCTTACTTAGCCTTCCTAGTTGTCCCACATACACATTGAACGAGATGGAGCCTAGAGAACTCCCCACGAGAGAAATACTGGGGCAATGAAGAGCAGCTCCATCTATTCATGGTAGGGTTCCCAGGCAAGTTAAAAACACCCATGATCAGGAGTACTGAAGTTAGCTGCTTGCTCCAACAGCATCAGCATGTACACCTTATATTTATGTATTGCCTGAAGGAGATAACCTATTAAAGCAATCAATGCAGGCTCTGTTCCATGCTCCTGGGTATATACCCAGATTGAGAAGGGACAAGAAAAACTGACGTATCTGGGTACTCTGAGAATTGCCTAGCCATGCCCTTCTCAATAATCTTGGTCCAAAATGGAAGATTCAATACTGGGTTATAGTTGGCCAGGTTGTCAGCATCCGAAGCTTGACAATTGTTTTGAACAGGAGCTACGCAACAGCTTCCTTTGCAGCTATCACCAGCAGAACTACTCTTGCTGCCAAATCCTCTTTTGTTTTGACCCCCTACAGCAGCACACCTCTTCCTCCCACTTCATCTGGAAACTGGCAGTGAGAAGTTTCACCACCAGAGAAGAAAAGGGAAGAGAGGGAAAGAAGAAATAGGCATCTCTCTGTTAGGAGAGAGATGCATAACCATTATGGAAGAGAGGAGATGGAATGAAGTCAGGGAGATAGGGTGGGGGTGAGGGGTGGAAAAGAAAATGAGAGATCAGGTAAGGGAGTTTTGCAGGGAGACCGGGCAGAATATCAAGGGAAGGGGAAAAACCAGGCCAGAAGAGGGCCAAAAAGAAAGACAGGGGCTTAGCAACAGTGGAATGGAGGCTAGAGGGGAAGAAATATTCCTAATGAGTTGCTATCCTTACAAAATGCCTGAAAGATCCTTCTTTCCTATCAGCCTCTGCTTAGTAGATGTATGATAAATTTGAAGCTCTACCTCCCCTCCCCCACCCCCGCCCCGCATTCCATATATATGGGGGTGGCAGGGGAAAAAAAAGACAAAGCTCCTTCTCCCTTCCTGTATACATTATACTTGTGTATACTGGAAGGAAGACTGAGCTTTCTGTCTCTTCCTACCCCTCCTCCAGTATTCAGAGATCTGATCGTGTCACTCTGTTGCTTGGTGTATCTTCATTTGATGGAGGAGATTGTACAACTCTCTGCCCCTTCCTCTTCCGCCCTTTGTTTCAATCTCTCCCTGTCTTTTGCTCAGACATACACCCCCACTGCAGCCAGTTGATGCTGTTCCTTCAATAGGCCTGAGGGGGTCACTGCACCCACCCCTAAAGTTATTAACCAAAGCTATTTTTCCTTGATGCTGGTAAGTAGGAAAGAGTGTATTATTTTTTCTATGTTTAAATCCTTAGGAGGCACTCAGATTTCCCCCATGGAATAAGTGTGCTGCCTTCACAATATTCCAAGCCCCTGCAGGCCTGGACAGTGAAGGACCAAGCTTGACTATGAATTCTGTTTCAAATCTAATAAATAGCAGGCCAATCCTTGTTCTCTTGGTGAGTCTTTGCTCTTTCTACCCCCTATTTCACGTTTCTCTGCTCCTTTCATCCTCTTCCTTCCCATCCTGTGTCCCTTCTTTTGCAGTCATACTTGATGTTCCTGCAGCACAGTACTTCCTTAGTGGGGCCTGCAAAAGCAACACAGGAGTGAAACTGACACAGACATTTCACTCTGCTGCTTCTGGAGCCATGAACTGAAAAAGCAGCTGAACCGGTTTGATCCTTTGCTGCTAGAGGTGCTGTGGGGTGAGTGAAGATTATGCAGAATACAATCACAGGCCATTTTTAAAACCCCAGATTCAGCCAAGACTTTAGGTATACCCTCCTTCAGAAAACATAATGAATAAAGTTAAGAAAGACCAATTGACTGAAGCCTCAAACATCCACTCGTGACTGTTTCATGATAACATGCATGTTGTAATATTCATGAGAAATTTTGTGGTCAGATTTTCAAGAGCATGAAGTATTGGCCTAACTCTGCTCCCATTAAGCCAATGGTAAATCTGTCATGCTGATACCTTTGTGGTACCTATCAATAGCAGGGATTATCTTCTCCAGCAGCAGCTGGCAAAAATTTAAAAAAATTACATTTTTAATTAAAACAAATCCTGTGAAAAAGTCAATGGAACTGCTCAGGTGAGTGCAGTTGCATGCTTCAATGTTTGTAGGATCAAGCCTGTATAATAGTTCAGTCTTTTTGTTATTTGAGTTGTGGTAGCATGTACAACATACTAGACATTTTCCAAACACAGGGAAAGATACAGTCTTAAATGAAGAAACAGATTAATGGTGGGAATAAGGGATAAAATATACAAGCAAAGTGTTCAAGGAGATGACTGACACATTAGTTCTAGTTATTTCTATGTATTTTGATTTTTATAGTTGCCCTTTCTATTCCATTTCTAACTTTTGCCTGATTTCTATTTTTAATTTCATTTTATAAATTGCCCTTGCCTGTTTTACAAGTTATTTTTACAAAAGTATTATTAAAGGAAAAACTCAATGACAGATTTTAAAAGTACAAATAGACTAGATATCAAGGCTCGAGAAAAATCCCAGAAATGTCCCGTGTTGATTATTGATTAGAGAGAAAGGATGGGCCAGTGGTTAGAGCACTACCCTATAGCAAAAAGAAAAGGAGGACTTGTGGCACCTTAGAGACTAACAAATTTATTTGAGCATGAGCTTTCATGAGCTACAAATACAGACTAACACGGCTGCTACTCTGTACCCTATAGCAGTGGCTCTCAACCTTTCCAAACTACTGTACCCCTTTTAGGAGTTTGATTTGTCTTGCATACCCCAAGTTTCACCTCACTTAAAAACTACTTGCTTATAAAATCAGACATAAACATACAAAAAAAAGTGTCACAGCACACTAAAACTGGAAAATTGCTTACTTTCTCATTTTTACCATATAATATAAATATTGTACTTTCTTTTCAGTGTATAGTGATATAGAGTAGTATAAACAAGTCATTGTCTGAATGAAATTTTAGTTTGTACTGACTTTGCTAGTGCTTTTTATGTAGCCTGGTGTAAAACTAGGTAAATATCTAGATGAGTTTCTATGCCCCCAGAAGACCTCTGCGTATCCCCAGGGGTACACATACCCCTAGTTGAGAACCACTACCCTATAGAACTTGGGAGACCTGGGTCCAAGTCCCAACTCCATCACAGACTTGCTACGTTACCTTGGGCAACTCACTTGGCCTACATTAAAGACTGTGTGGTGCTCAGATACTACAGTATTTGGGGCCATACAAGTACCTTAGATAAAATATGATTATGAGTATACTGTCAAGAAGATGCTATATGCTTTACAGACAAGTATGAAAACAGGGTCCCTGCCCTGAAGACAACAGTTCTGCAAATACTTAGTCATGTGAACAATCCACTGAAAAATTAATGAGAAAGTCTCTTGTTCATACTTGAAAATGATCAGACCCAAAATAGCCCATTCACAAATGAAAGCTAAGAGATAAAATGCAGTGAAAAATACACAATGTGAATGAATGATGAGATTTTTTATGCTTCTTAGTTTCATGGTTTTTTTAATTGGATTTTACATCGGTCATCTATTTTCTTAATAGTTCACGAGGGCTAGAGTTTATTGGCCTTTTGGAAGAAGTGAAGTTTTCAAGAGGATGCAGAGTAACAACATAGTTCATAACCCAACTTGCAAAAGAATTTCATAAAATAGTCCTAATGATCCCTTAGAATGTTTGTATTTAGTTCCAAAGTAAGAGTTTAAAATACCTGAGTTAGTTATCTCCCCACTTTTACTTAAAGCATCAGCTTCATGGGAGCAGAGACCTATTACAGGGGGAGGGAAGGCTATCAGTATGTGGGCGATCCTGTTAATTAATAATGAGGAAGACTTTCAGCCTAGACTTCCCCCACTTGCTGCTCCCTTGATTGAACCCAGTTACTAAAACATTTCTTGAGTCAGTTGACCTGATGCTAGGGCTAAGACATATACACTACTATTATTGCTGGCTGTCACAGGGTCCACTCACCGGGAGTGGTGCCTCCTGCTGGCCATCCTGGGGATTAGCTCTGCCAGCTTGCACTCTTCCTCCTGTGTTGTCTTCTCCTGTCTTGTCTCACTCTGCTGCCCCGCTCAGTCCCAGATTTGCAGCTTCCTCTCCGTGGCTTGGTCCTCAGGCCAGGTCACTAAAGTCCTCCTCCTGTCCCTGGGAATTCACAGTCTTTCCAGACCTGCTGTCTGGCTAGCACCTCCAAAGCCCTGTGCCACTCCCCAGCAGCAGATAGGGGAACCCAGCTCACCCTCTACACTGGGTTCCAGACCGAGGACCCTCTAAAAAGCAGCCACACTCCCTGTACTGTCCTGCCTCTTGCTGCTCTTTCCTTAGGCTTCTTCCTACATATCTGACTTTCCCCCCTCTCTGAGTTTGCCAGCCTCCTCTGGGGAAGGAGGAGCCACCTCCCTGGCTTTATACCTGCCCTGCCTGTTCCTGCACAGATGAGCCTCCCCTTAATTAGCAGCCTAAACCTCCCCTGCTTGCAGCCTAATTAGCTGATTGGGCCCACCTGATTTAATTCAGCTTTTGCTGGCCTAGTGTGGGAAGTCCACCCAATCACACTGAGCCACATAAGAACCATTTAATATCCTTGCAGCTCCTCAGGGGCAGCAGAGAGGAAAAAAGGCCATTTTACTCAATCTTATTGATTTACACAAGATTTTAAATTCTCCACTGTAAAAATCAGCCTTTCAGGCATTTACAATTGCTGAAAGTGTAGTTCCTCAGAACTACCACCCCAAGACCACTTTGTAGGAACAACTCCCCCAGTTCTGGAAATACAGTGGATAAAATCATCAGTATTACTTTATTTGGCTGCAGAAAATATCTATCTTTCACAACTAAAGGTTGGGCAGATAAGACTATCTGTACCCAATGAGCATTTTTAGAAACTATCTCAAGTGCCAAGACAACAACTCATAGGCATGGGAACCAAGGCCATTTCACTGTTCCTAAATTATATCATCCAGACTGGCACAAAGGAAACAATAGCTGTCCCAAACTTGCACAGATCCCCAATCACTGAGCTTGCAGAGAAGACACAGCATCCTTAAAATATATAAAGTGAGGAGAGTGACAGAAGTAAAAATGTGTGAGAGCCAGTAACAACAACTGTTATAGTGCTGTCTAAAAGGAGAGACAGGGCTAAATTCTGCCCTGGAATGGAACCACTCAGTTCCCAGCCAAGTCAAAGGGGGCTGTCTCCTTGCATATCAGAAAAGAATTTGGCCCTCATCTGTAACAGACATAGGAGGAGCATGTGGAGATTGGGTGGGCCACAGCGTTCGGAGTGGGCTGGTTAAGGAAGATGCACATCATTCCTCCTCTGTGGAGGATCTGAATAAAAAATTAATATAGCCTGTGGCTCTGTTACCTCTTCTACTGAGTCCCTCAATGGTCTTTGGAACAGATGCAGATAGGGAGAGTTCCCAGTAGCATGGCTTCAACTGAGCCATGCTGTCAGGGAGTCTGGAGAAGAGGAATGGAGGGTTACATACTGGATGCCCCTGACCAACCACAAATCCTTGGGGATCTACCAGGCTTGTGGTGGTATCTGTCCTTGACAGGACAAATAAGGGGCATCCTCACAGATTTCCTCTACCAGACCCCCATCCTTTGGAGAAGCACTGACTTTACCAGTGACAGCACTCACGCTGGTACAGCTACCCCTACAGCACAGACCAATGCGATTTTCACACACACCTCCCCATGCTTGCAGGAAGGGCCGGATTTCCAATTAGGCACAGTAGGCCCATGCCTAGGGGTGCCGGCATTCTAGGGGCACCGACTAAAGCAGAGCAGGGAGCAGTGTTCTTTACAGTGTTTGTGATGTCATTGACTGCCATAGAAAAAGAGAACTATGAGTGCAAGTCCTGGAAGGTGAATAAAAGAGGAATTACAGAGAGTCTGATCCTGAAGGAGAGGAGGAATGATGTGCATCTTCCTTAACCAGCCCACTCCGAACACTGTGGCCCACCCATATGTGAAAACACATATGCACATGTGTAACTATACTTGTGACTAAAGCTGCTCATGTGTGTAAGTGTTGCAGTACTAGACCCTAACCCCTATTAGGCTGCAACTTACTGAAAAGTTACGATTATTTTTAAGCTAGTATTTTATATTTTATTAAGTATTCATTGCAAAGTAGTATTTTAATAATACCTAGCTCTTATGTTGTGCTTTTCACCCAGAAAGCTCCAAGTGATTTATAAAGGGAGTTAAGCTTCCCTATTCCTAGTTTACATATAGGGAAACTGAGGCATGGAGCAATGACGGGACTTGCCGAAGGTGACTCACCAGGACAGTGGCACAGCTGGGAGAGAACTCAAATCTCCTGTGTCCCAGTCTCATGCCCTAGCCACTGGATCACAGCGATTCCCCTTCTTTCTTTACCTCTATGTTTATTCCTGTATGTGTTCACATAAATAATTATTTTTAAGAAGACAATGCAGCTTAAATGCCTTTCAGTTTATCTTTCCAAACAGTATAAAAAAGGTGTGTACTGTAGTTCAGTATCTCTGTGTACTACACCTTCCTTACTCTATGTTCTGTATAAATAAAGACATAATTCATATCTGCATTGTTATATTGCAGCAGTTCTCAAAATGTACTAAACTCTATACAAACAGATAGAAACAGTGCCTAGCCACAGAGCTAATGCATATTAATGCATGATTAGGTTGCCACCAATCCCTCACTTACTGAAGTTATATTAATAATATAACAAGAAAGGGCTCTGACACATCCAGCTTCACAGAAGTAGCAGCCCTTCAATTCAGTCAAGAAACCCCCTCATCTCTACGGGACAGCAGAGGTTTCCATAAAGGTGACAGGACACAGCAAAATCTTAAATAGGGAACAGGAAATTCATGAGCTCCCACCTCACAATTTCCTTGTAATTGTCCCATCAGGGAGGCAGAAATTAGCCTGATGACCCATCCCACTCAAAAATGTCCAGGGCTTTGGTCCGCTATACCCCCATCCACATATATCTGAGGAGATCCACGGAGACCAGGGCCATGCTGGCCTTATGACACACTGCTCACAATCTCTCCCTCAGAGGAGCCATTTCCTGTACAATGGCTTGAACCGTGAAAGGTATAGTGACGGGTATTTCCCCCCTCATCTCCACTCTTCTATGAACTGAGACCAATCCACCCGCGAAGGCGTTTAGGTGGGAAGGGGGCGCAGCTGAGACACAATTTTCCCTTTCAGTGCCCTCCAGGGAAGACACAGTGAATCTGGGCCCCTTCTGAACTGGAGAATACAATCCAGTCTAACCAATTAAGTCAGAAACAACACAGGGGTGATTTCTTTTAAGTAGTACAATTAACATTCAGTTTTTCCTGACTCAATTTCATGGTTTTAAACAGATTTAAGCTAAATTCCTCATGATGTGCTTTCTAAAACTGCTCTAAAAGTCAATTATTTACTGTGATTTATGAAGAATCGGATGTGTAAACAGTGACTGCACTTACACTCCCCACTTCTTATGTACATAATTAGCAAACTTAGCTACACTTCTGGATCAGTTAAGTCACATCAAATGTTATGTTCACACACATCAAGATTCCATATAATAAGTGTTATCCTTTAATAAGGATAGAAGATTTATTTAATCTATTCTCATTCTATTTAATAGAAGATTTACACCAGAAACACAGTAGACTGGCTAAAAGCAAAATATATGGAGCAGAAACAAATTTGCATCACATAAAATCCTGATACCACTGACCCAAAGAACAGGTCAAATGACCTCGGCAGCTTTACATCTCAGACAAGGAAAAAATTAATCTTGCTTTAGGCTACTTGCTATGCCTACTTGGATCCTTGCTTATCAAAGCACTTTAAAAGTATGGAGACCAAGCATCTGCAAAAATTGAGAGCTATTTTGAAAAATAGATTCAATACTTTAAGTTTGGACCAACAAAAGTACTTTATTTCTGAAGATACTTGAAATAATTAAAACACGCTTTTTAAAAAACTTTAGCGGGTGAAGCTCAAATCCAGCAAATTAGAAATGGTGGACAACTTGAATAGTAATTCATGCAGCATCTAAGTAAACTTTTAAAGAAATATAATGAGTTAATACATAACTCTCACTTTTACCCTAGAATTCCTAGTCTGGTCTCTCATTCCATGGCCAGATGAGTCATGGAATGCATGCTCTCCAATTCCTTCTTCAGAGCCTTTGCCTTTCTTCTTCACCTTTTCTCACCCCTGGCTACTCCAAAGCCTAAAAGTACATTCAGAGTCTTGTCTCAAGCAATCGGATTTGTACTCATTTCTCCCTCAATGACTGCACAGTATGAGAATGTTGCAGGGGCAGCACACCCAGCCTCTGGAGGAAGGAAATATTTTGCAAAGTAGTGGTCCCTGTAGTCAATAAAGAAGCAGGGTTTGGGGATCTGGAAGAGACTATTGTCCAGCTGTCCCCCACCAGAAGCACACTGAACACAAGGACTCAAGGAATGGTGAAAGTGAGAAAGTAAAGAAATCTTTGGGACGCCGTAATGAAAATGGAGAATCATTGGTGCGGGTGTAAAACAGCCTAGAATCCAACCCTCTAGAACAGGGGTGGGCAAACTTTTTGGCCCAAGGGCTACATCTGGGTGGGGAAATTTCTTGCAGGGCCATGAAAGTAGGGCTGGGGCAGGGTGTTGGGGTGTGAGAGGGAGTGCGGGGTGTGGGAGGGGGTGTGGTGTGCAGGAAGGGGCTCAGGGCAAGGGGTTGGGGCAGAGGAGGGGTGTACGAGGGGGCTCAGGGAAGGGGGTTGGGGTGCAGGAGGGGGTGCACAGTGCAGGGGGGGCTCAGGGCAGGGGATTGGGGTGCAGCAGAGGGCTCAGGGCAGGGGACTGCGGTGCAGGAGGGGTACAGGGTGCAGCAGGGGGCTCAGGGCAGGGGGTTGGGGTGCAGGACTGGGGCAGGGTGTGGCAGGGGTTTGGGGTGCAGGCAGGGGGCTCGGGGCAGGGAGTTGGGGGGTGGAGTTTGGCCTCTGGCTCCCTGCCTGCCCTGGCCCTGCGCTGCTCCAGGAAGCGGCCAGCACCATGTCCCTGTGGCCCCTAGGGGAGATGGGGCACAGGGCTCCGCGCGCTGCCCTTGCCTGTGGATACCTCCTCTGAAGCTCCCATTGGCTGCAGTTCCCCATTCCCGGCCAATGGGAGCTTCGGGGGAGGTACCCACAGGCCAGGGCAGTGCACGGAGTTCTCTGCCTCCCCTCCCCCAGGGGCTGCCGTGGTGCCAGATGCTTCCGGGAGCGGCGCGGGGCCTGCAGTGCCACGGGGGTGGCAACCCTTCGGGCTGGATCCAAAGCCCTGAGGGGCCGGATCCGGCCCACTGGCCGTAGTATGCCCACCCCGCTCCAGAATGTGTAACTGGTACTTTACCAAGATCACTACATCAATAGAGTTAATTTTTGACAGACAATTTGTTCAAGTAAAACATTTTCAGCCACTTAGCCATCCAAACACTACTCATACTTAACATAAGAACGGCCATACTGGGTCAGACCAAAGATCCATCTAGCCCAGTACCCTGTCTTCCAACAGTGGCCGATGCCAGGTGCCTCAGAAGGAATTAACAGAACAGGTAATTGTCAAGTGATCCTTTCTCTGTTGCTCATTCCCAGCTTCTGAGAAACAGAGGCTAGGGACACCATGCCTGCCCATCCTGGCTAATAGCCATTGCTGGATCTATCCTCCATGAACTTATCTAGTTCTTTTTTGAATCCTGTTATAGTCTTGGCCTTCACAACATCCTCTGGCAAAGAGTTCAACAGGTTGACTCTGCATTGTGTGAAGATATACTTCCTTTTGTTTGTTCTAATCCAGCTGCCTACTAACTTCATTTGGTGACCCCTGGTTCTTGTGTTATGAGAAGGAGTAAAAAACACTTCTTATTTACTTTCTCCACACCAGTCATGATTTTATAGACCTCAATCATATCCCCCCTTAGTCATCTCTTTTCCAAGCTGAATAGTCCCAGTCTGATTCATCTCTCCTCATACGGAAGCCATTCCATAGCCCTAATAATTTTTGTTGCCCTTTTCTGAACCTTTCCCAGATATCTTTTTTGAGATGGGGTGACCACATCTGCACGCTGTATTCAAGATGTGGACATACCATGGATTTATATAGAGGCAATATGATATTTTCTGTGTTACTATCTATCCCTTTCTTAATGATTCCCAGCATTCTGTTTGCTTTTTTGACTGCCACTGCACACTGAGATCTGATTCCAAGATCTCTCTCGAGTGGTAACAGCAAATTTAGACCCCATCATTTTATATGTATAGTTGGGATTATGTTTTCTAATATGCATTACTTTGCATTTATCAACATTGAATTTCATCTGCCATTTTGTTGTCCAGTCACCCAGTTTTAAGAGATCCTTTTGTAGCTCTTCACAGTCTGCTTGGGACTTAACTATCTTGAGTTGTTTTGAATCATCTGCAAATTTTGCCACCTCACTGTTTACCCCTTTTTCCAGATCATTTATGAATATGTTGAATAGGACTGGTCCCAGTACAGACCCCTGGGGACACCACTATTTACCTCTCTCCATTCTGAAAACTGACCATTTATTCCTACCCTTTGTTTCCTATCCCTTAGCCAGTTACCAATCCATGAGCAAACCTTTCCTCTTATCCCATGACAGCTTACTTTGCTTAAGAGCCTTTGGTGAGGGACCTTGCCAAAGGCTTTCTGAAAATTTAATTACACTATGTCCACTGGATCCCCCTTGTACACATGCTTGTTGATCCCCTCAAAGAATTCTAGTATATTGATTTCTAGAGGCAGGATTTCCCTCTACAAACACCCTTAGAATTCTATGCTGATTGCAAGTACCTTTATAACACAGAGAGAGAAAAATATAAACAAAGATATCTCCCCCACCACATTGCAGTGAAATCAGTAAGAGAGTATAGACTTAGACTATCAAGCCTATCACTTATTAAGGCATACATATTTGGGACTGTCTTTGGAGAACAAGATGCGATATGCAGCGATCAGACGATCATAGTCAGGAGTTGGATGCAGGCCAGCTGAGACTCTGGCCTGTATATGAAGAATAAAGAGGCAAGATGATGTTGTTAGCTAATAAAAATGAGTATATAGGCCAGTGGAGAATTAGTAGCCTATACTGTACAATGTGCTTAATGAAAGATGGGTGGGTAGGAGAGGGTTGCTAGCGTATAGGCCAGGGGTGGGCAAACTTTTTGGCCCGAGGGCCACATCTGGGTATAGAAATATTATGGCAGGCCATGAATGCTCACAAGATTAAGGTTGGGGTGCAGGAGGAGGTGAGGGCCTTGGCTGGGGGTGTGGGTTCCAGGGTGGGGCCAGAAATGAGGAGTTCAAGGGGCAGGAGGGAGCTCCGGGATGGGGCAGGAGGAGAAGAATGGAGTGGGGGGGGCAGAAGGGAGGAGGGCTCTGGCTGGGGGTGTGGGCTCCAGGGTGGAGCCAAAAATGAGAAGTTCAGGGTGCAGGAGGAGGCTCTGGGCTAAGGCAGGGTAGAGTGCGGGGGGGCGGGGTGAGGGCTCAAGCTAGGGGTGCAGACTCTGGGGTTGGACTGGAGATGAGGGGTTTGGGGTACAGGAGGGTGCTCCAGGCTGGGACCCAGGTTCGGAGGGCAGGAGGGGGATCAGGGCTGGGGCAGGGGGTTGGGGCATGGGAGGGTGCCTCAGGGGTATAGGCTCTGGCTGGCACTTACCTCAAGCAGCTCCCGGAAGCAGCGGCATGTCCCCCCTTCCCATTGGTTCCCGGCCAATGGGAGCTGCGGTGACGGCGCTTGGGGCAGAGGCAGCATGCTTAACCCCCTGGCTCCCCCTATGCATACATGCCATTGGGAGGACATGCCGTGCGAAGTGGCCCCAACCCTGCTCCCCAGCTGGAGCACTGGAGTGGGGCAAGCCCCAGACCCTGCTCCCCATGGGAGCTTGAGGGCCGGATTAAAACCGCTGGTGGGCCGAATCCGGCCTGCAGGCCATAGTTTGCCCACCCCTGCTATAGGCGGATGTGAGTAAGTTATACAGAGGCTGAGTGAAGATTCCTTTCTGGAATGGGTAATAAGAGAATGTACATTTATATAAGAAATTGCATGTATTCCAAGTGTATTTGAATATTTAATCTAGCTTCCCTTAAGGATTTAGCTGTTTATTTTTTTTAATTAACATTTCTTGGTATAGAGAGAAAATTTTATTTTAATGCATTTTTTCTCCTATTAATAATGTGAGAAAGATAATTGGAGACTTTTTCAAGCAGAGACACACCTGGCTCCTAATTCACTTGTAAACAGGTTTATTTCGTTAATCAAGACACAACATCATGCAATTATTATCCCCCTAAATATTTTAGACAAAGCTGCAGTTGTTGGAACGTCAAGTGAGTCATGATTTACAAGTTTAAGAGTCAGAATGTTTACTCTTACCTTTCCAAATGATTTCATCATGGGATAATCATTTTGTACCAATGCATCCTTTTCCATTTTGGAAGTCAAAATAATACATGCAAATCTTCCATAGCACATAAAAATATGCGCTCTCTCTCTCTCTCTCTCTCACCTCTGGAGATGCAACCCCCATTAAATATAATGTAACCGTTGTATTATGACTTATTAAAACAAACCATCGCTTGCTTGTATCAGTCAACATGTTAAGAAAATTTTTCCAATTCTTTTCTGTGGCTTCAAACAAAACACTGAGAGTTTAAATCTTTAAAATGTTACCAGTGAAAAACCCTGGGTTTTAAGCCAATACTAAGTCAGCCATTTCTGTTCCCTCTAGAAACACAGAAGGAAGCTTGAGGTTTAATCAGGTGGAAAAAGAATGCAGTACTGTAATTGTTTGGGGAATAAAACAAAAAACTCTGCTTGAAGCTTCTTTGATGTGGTTATAAAGAAAAGATTTTCTCCAGAGACTCTTATAAACATTGACTCTAGTGGTCACACTAAGTTGAGGAAAAAGCCTCGGAAACAGAACCTGCCCATGGAACAGTGAACCCTAGGCGCCGAAGTCATGAGGAAGATAACTTGAAAAGCCCCCAGTCCTCCAGTCCCGCTGCACGGGAGAGCCGGGGAATGGCGAGGAGTCCCACCAGCCCGCCCCCCTGTAGCTTTGTGCAGCGACAGGTGGATTTCCCTGCGATGGGGGCTTTCACCCGCGTTTGGATTCTGGGGGGCAGGCTCGTCCCCCCAGGCTAGACCACAGCCCCCCTCCCCGCGCCAGGCGGCTCGGCTACACTTTCGCCCCCGGAGAAAGGCGGCTCCCACCCACCGGAGCTATTCATCCCTCCTCCTCCTCCTCCCCCCGCTCCAGCAGCATCCGCAGCGGCGCCCCGCGTTGCGCCCCGGCCCCGGCTGCAAGCGCACCCAGAGGCGCCACAGACATGCCGCTGCTCGGGGGAGGGCCGGCGCGCCAATCCCGCCCGCTCCCCGCCTTCGGAGCGCGGGGCCAGCTCCCGCGGCGCGGCGGCACCTCGGGGCAGAGGCGAGCGCGCTGGGAGCGGCGCGGGGCAGCGCGCCTGTGCCCGAGCCCGGGGCGAAGCAGCGGCTCTTGCCCCGGGGAGCGGGCGGCTGGCCCCGCCTCGTACCTGCGCTCTGCCCCCAGCTCCTGCCGGGCAGGTGGAAGCGGCCGGCCCGGGCACGGGGCTGTAGCGTCGCCGCAGCTGCTCCGGGGCGCGGGGCCGAGCGACTGGCTGAGGGAATGAATGGGAGGGGGGCGGAGACAGCCGGGGGGCGGGGGTCTGTGCCGAGGGAGGCTCCCCCGCCCCCGCTGGCTGCTTGGAGACCGGAGCGCTGGGTTCCCCCCGCCCGCGCCTGGCTCAGCGCCTCCCCGGGCCAGCGGAGGGAGCACCCAGCAAAGGCGTTTACAGCCCGGTGGGGGCCGGTCTCTCTCCCCAGGGCTGGGGGGTGGCCCCTGCGTTGCGGCTGAGTGGGGTTGAGCCTTGGTTGGCTTTTATTTGATTGCAGAATGTCTGAACGCTAATGACAACAAGACTTCAAACTTTCACACTTTTTGCTGGGGCAGATTCCAAGAGGTAACTAGGGGGCTAAGTTCTGGGTATTCTTGGAGGTTTCATCACCGGATGTAATCTTTAATTAAAGAATAATCTTTCATATCTGGAGACGCTAGGGCACTCCTGACACGCACCCTTAGGAGCCAGACCTACTCTCCCCGGCCACAGGGCAGCTGCCTGCAGGGCACTCAAAGGGTTCCCCCCCTTTCCTTCTTTCGCGGTCTGGTAGGCTTGCTGGCTTCTCCTCCAAAGGGACAGCTACTGCCCTGACTTACTCCCCTGCCCCCGAGGTTTCTCGGTGGGGTCCCACTAGAGCTGATCAACAGTTTTCGCGTTTTGAAATGTCAGTTATGGTTTTTTGATTCAAATTTGGAAACCGACCAACACATGATGTGGTGGAACCGCTGAAATGTCCCTGATCTCCCGCCCCACTTTTTCCCCTAGAAGCTCCGGCTAACCCGCCTTGTAAATCCGGGCAGAATCGGATTCGGAGCGGCTCTGCTGCAGTGTAATTGTGGAACTAAGGTGCACAGCCCGTCCCCACTTTTATTATATCATTGGGGCCGCACAGGAAACGGCTTATCCGATGTCCATGAACATCACTCACTCATAAAAGTTGTTAAAATCATCCGGTTACCTCCCTGCCACTGCAAGTGTATTCTCTGCAGTGCATTTGGTCTAGTCTCCCCACACCCCCAGTGCAAGACCGCAACCTTACTTTTAAAACTAGGTTTTGTTATTTTTGGTGATTGATGCCAAATTCTGGACCTTTTTTTAAAAAAAATGGCATGTTATAAGTTTAAGGTTTAATATACACAACAAATGCCTCAGACACATGAGACGTGACACTGGGGAGTAAACTGAGTTAATGTATAATTAGGGTTGGGCACTGGGTTGTGAGCAGCTGTCGGTGGTGTTATGTATACCTGTGCTTTTCTTTTAATTATTTACCCAATGGATTGCAACAGCTCCCATTGGTTGAATATCTGTAATGTACCTGTGTATTAATTTTGAAAATCCATAGCTGTGCAAATTGATAAAGTCTGCTGGGTGGCTTTGTATTTTTTTCATTGCTCTTAAAAAGTGTATTTTTGACACCTCCTAAAAAAACATTGCTTTCTCTCCGTTTTAAATCTAGCTTCTCTACCTGAGCACTCTGCCAGACCACTGTAAATCTTTATGGCATTTTATATGAAAATAGTGACTGCAGGGTAGCCAATTAAAAAACCCTAAGAGCATGGACTTCATTCTTCAGATAGTTTTTCATAATAAAATAAAGTGGTGGTGTTTTAAATTATTTTTTAAAACGTTCTCTTGGCACAAGATCATGTTTCATGCTAGAGCAAATTTTTATGGCCATTATAAACTTCTGGGCTTTATATTAATGTGCTGACAATCTGAACAGTAGCTTTGTGATTGGTCGGTGTTATACAAATAGATAGGGGAAGCAGACATGAGCAGGTGAAGAAGTGGATACTGTTGGAGTAATAAACTACACTGAAATTTGCTATGTGCGCTTTCCAAACTTAAGAACACTCCTTTTTCTTACAACTCATTAGACACCTGTTTTAAGTGGAGACACATTTGAGAAGGTTCAAAGCCACCTGTGAGACAGGAAAAGTAATTAAGATCCAATCCTGTATTCCTCCTGTGCTCAAACCTCTTGACTTAAGTGGGAGTTTTTAGTGAACTAGAAATGCAAAATCAGGTCCTTAATTAGGTGAAGATTCATGATCCCTTTTACCCATGTAGTATTTTGTATGGAGTCAGGTGCTCCATGATGGCAGAAGCGTGCCTAAATGGATCAGGACCTAACATTTGTTCATTCACCCATGTATTTATTTAAATTACATGTAAATAAATTTCACTTTAAATTTCACAGTCTCTGGCAAGACATACAAGAGGGCACGTGAACTTTGATGTTTGAGGCATGCTGACCCATATATGAAAGCTACTAGCGGCCTGTGGGGGCCTCCTGACACCATTTGAAAGTTGAGAGAGGAAATTCAGAGTTCTGCAGAAGTACAGTGATTTGCCAGAGTGCAAGAATGTATCATAAACTCAGAGGCTGAGTGCGAATGGATATATGCATTCTCATGCATGTACATAACAGGATATCACACAGATCAGTAAGGAAATAATGTACTACATACATGCAGTACATTATTTTCATTTATTGATAATTTATTACTTAATTTCTTTATTACCTAACCTATGTTTTCTCCAAAAACAGAGCAAAATTATAAGTTGTCCAGTGAGGATTTGGAAATCAGCCCATTTTCAGTTATATTTTATTTTTCAAAGCACAATAAAAGCACATGGAAAAAACCATAAGTAGTGAAAATTTCTGTTTTTTTCATGCTCTGATAACACAAAAATGTCTACATAGATTTTCTTCAGACTTTTCAAAAACCAATCTCCCTGTTGGGACTAGCACAAGCATGAAAAGTTTCAGCCTTAATGAAATAATTTGGGAATATACTAAACTATTGAATATAGGAGCTAAAAATAAAAAGACCTCCTCAGCCATTAATTTAATGATGTAATCCTAATGGCAATTCTCACTACCCTAGAAGAAGTGAGACATTTGTTCTTAAATGTAATGCTTTTCTAACCTTTTGTTTCCCTGGGTAGATCCATACCCTTGTGAAATATTTAACATTACTTTTTTCTATTTCACGTTTCACTCATCAAAGTTTTTTCGCATCTGCTCCTCAGTAAGTAAGCCATCTCCTTTTGAAGTGATTTGTCGCAAAGGAAAAACCCAGCCTGACTATATTCAGCAATTCAAAGTGAAGTGAGAACAAGAAGAATGACTAGAGGTATTGAGATCAAGCTTTGCATGCTTGGAAGTACAAGCATGTCAGCAGGACTAAAAGCTTTTGTCATCGCACCCAGATTCTTGTCCATCACACAGTGTTCCACCTGCAGTAAGGTCATATGGATCACAAGGCTATCTGTAGCACAAACTCAAAAGGCTACTTAAAAGCATTCATTTCTTCCAAATTAACCCTGGAGAGATTATGAACACCCCAGCAACTGGAGGATGATGTGTTAGATGGAATGCTGTTGTTAGATCCCAAATTTGAGGGATCACACGGACAGTTTCTGTGTATATATTTGTGATGATTCAGTGTAATGTGGACCAACTATTAAGGGGCTGAATGCTGACGTTCCAACTCACGCAAAATTCTCTTTGAAGTCAAAGGACGTTTTACCTCACTGAGGATAACAGAATTTGACCTACTGTTTGCAAGAAAGAATCTGCATGAAAACAAAAAGAAAAGGAGGACTTGTGGCACCTTAGAGACTAACCAATTTATTTGAGCATAAGCTTTCGTGAGCTACAGCTCAAATGCATCCGATGAAGTGAGCTGTAGCTTATGAAAGCTTATGCTCAAATAAATTGGTTAGTCTCTAAGGTGCCACAAGTACTCCTTTTCTTTTTGTGAATACAGACTAACACAGCTGCTACTCTGAAACATGAAAACAAAGTACTCTTTCTACAGTTATCATTTAGACATGTATATATTTGTTAATGCACAAACACTCTATATTAGGAAAGCATTGTATGGAAACATCAGCTGTTCTGTGGCTCAAGAAAATGTTTCTGTCTCCAGTGCTCTCAGTTCATCTTACATTCACACTGAATTTACTTTTTATCTCAGTAATTTAAGTAGGAAAACTCCCACAGCTCAGGGATGGAGGGTACATTTTCTTTTGCTTTTCTCATGTCCAATTGCTTATTCATGCCTCACCTCTGTGTCAGCTCATGTTTAGAAATACATCTATTTTTCTTTAGGATTCAGTGAATGTTTTCTGATAACTTATTCAGTAAATGCAATGTGTTTGTTACCTCATTTTTCATCTCTGGTTTCTCAACCACAGTTTCATATCTTTTTCTTTGCTACGTTTGAATATGTTAGCTAGATCAGCACCATCAATTTCTTCTTGTTTTTAAGCACCTCAGTTTGGTCAACTTAAAAACCATATTACTGCAATATGGGACCACCTAGAAGCTCCTAAAGACACAATTCTGCAATGGGAAATTGAAGAGTCTACCATGTGCTTTTCATTTTCCTGTAGCCCAAAATCTGTTTATTTTAAAAGAACATTCATGAAAATAAGTTACAGATGAACAAGTTAAATAAATAAATTTAACATGCCACCTAAAGTAAATTTCAACTTTTTTTTTTAAGTCCATTCCTCCTTACCCATTAGTCTCCTCTTCACCCTACAGGGCTGCTTCCCTTGCAGAATACATCCATTCACATGCACACTTGTTTTCCCCACTACTTACAATACCTGTAGAGAGTGCATTGCAAACCTTCTCTTCCTCCCTATTCCTCATACTCTGTGCATCTATAAGATTGTGCCACTTGATAGGTTTTGTCGAATCTCGCATGGCTGAATGAGTCATTGGTAGCCATTTTGAATCCCACAATTCAAATAAAGGTGAGATGATTATTCATTCAATGGGTAGTTCCATTGCTACAGGATTGAGGGATATAATGGGCCCCACTTATACCTAAGATTTTACATGTGCAAAACTCAGGACTTTCTAATTGCATGAATACAGTGAACTTTGTTTGGCTCTAATCTCCTTCCTCATTTGCTGCTCATAGAGGCTCTATGAGCCTTCCAAGCTCTGCTGCCCCTAGAAGCAGCTTCTGAAGGAGAAGTTGCCCCTTGGAGGACTTGATGTGTTTTCCGCAGTCAAACTTCTTTCCAGGAGGGTAGTCCATGACTGACCACCTGATATGCATCTATTTCAATCAGACTTTTGTGCTGATGGTCACTCAGCCAAGGAAAAGTGGCCCTAAAGAGAGAATGTTTCCCTAGCTGTCTGCTCTGAACCAGAGTTCAGGCAGCTGGAAAGGAAAAGCTACACTGCGGGGTGGGGGGGGGAAGAGCCTTCTAATGCAGATTTTGGGAAAGGAAGGCAGAACTCACCTATTGCCACCACCATAACAACATGTTTGAAGAGTGTCCACTACCATGACCAATGGGGTCAGGACACTGCCGCTTTGCCCTCTTTAGTGACTGGAGAGGCAGAGACACCTCCTCCCTTAAGTCCAGCGTAACTTTTATTTTTATTTTTTTAAAATAGAACCACCCATTGCTGAGACCTGGCCTGGGTCCTTTTCTCTCCCCTCTTTCTTCTGCCAGCACTTCTAGAGACACTGAGTGAGGTGACTAGGAGCTGTAGTAAACGCTGTACTCTGTCACATAGCCTATTGAAAGGAAATAGCAACAATGGGATATAGCTCCCTAGATGCTAGCAAAATTAGGAACCTTGCCATAGAGGGGCTGCAGCTGTCACTGATATTTTTAACCCTGCTCTGAACAGGTCTAATTGACAAGGAGACTAACATTGTGGTAGAAGCAGTGATCCATTGACACTGACTCCCCACATCAGGGGATCTGAACTGGTGTTAGCAATGGTGGAACAGTGTTAATTCTCCCCCTACTCCCACTTGATCCCAGAGTAGAGTGGCTCAATACACAACCTTTAGCAAGGGTTTCTCTGGGGCTTGCATATCACAGAAGGCCATATGTTCGGTGTGATGGATCTGGGCATTAGAGTTAGTTTATCTTACTACATAAGGGCTATTACAAATACAGCTGTTCAAATGGTCACTTGTGATTGTCCCTACAACAGTCATATAGTTTTGAAATTCCTTATTTTTGTGTATATAAAGTCTCCAACCTAATGTTTTATTGATAGTTCTCCCCGCCCCTTGCAAACCCTTAGGTAATTTCCCTGAAATTAGTTTAATGATGTTAGTGTGTGAAGATTAACCCAATTTAAAATATATATCCACACTCCTCACATTAAACAAAGCCATACATTTACAATTATAAGGGTCCAAAATACCTAAATCTTTTATCATGCAAGGCTGGAGAAAAAGAAACAATCACAACAAAAGGCTGTCCAGTGAGGATTTGAATGAGAATCAGTGCTATTGGCTGAGGCATTTATAGTGCAGAAGGAGAAGGAATTATGCAGCGTAAAAGAAGGATTAACTAGAACAAAGGTCATGCAGCCCTCAAAAAATGGATTCCCTTCTCTAGATGTAGGCCAGTTTTTACAAAAGGCTTCCTGTCTTGTAATCAGGTGGTTGAGGTGAAATATGAGCATAAACAGTGAGAAAGCATTTTGAAAGCAGACATAACTTGAAGTAGTTTTTAAACTTTAGTTTTGTAACTAATAAAAAACCTAAGGCCCAGTCTTGGAAATTCCTCTTCATGTGAGCATTTCTTACTCACCCGGGATTAGTCATGGGGGTACTCAATTGAGAAAGGGTTTTTAGGAGCAGACCATTTGTAAGAAATCTTTTTTAGATACCAATCAGACATACTTAATAAAGACATACATCATGAATAAAATACCTTAACCCCATAGCCCCAGGAGATATATTAAACATGTATCCCTCTCACAAGGCATTATGAAAAGAAAATGTTTGGCAAAGAATTACTGTTGAGATCCCATTGTTAATCCCTTATGAGATAAAATTTAGTCAGATCTCTGCTGGGAGGCATAATCGCATATAAAAGATAAACTACAACACTGAACAAGACGGCCCAATATTGGAAGAAGATACAGAACCCAGCAACTCTTTTTTCAGGTTCATTGATAGCAGGACTTCACACGTATATTTAGAAACTTTGAATTACTAACCAGGAAAAATTGGCTATTACTCCAAGGAGGAGAGGCCTTTGGAACTATACTTTAATCTTTTGAAACTTTCTTTTAAAATTCAGTCTACAGAGGCATAAAATGACATTAAAGTATCTGTATGATAATGTTACCAGGCAGCAGCATTTATAGCATATCAAAGTTTATTTAAAACCCACTTCTAAAGTAGACTAAATGGTGTTCCACAAGATTAGTATACTTTTCATTGTCAAGTGGTAAGGATAACTGTGTAACCCCACACAAAGCAGCTGGTGGATTACTTATAGATTGTCACCCTTTATATAAAGAAATAAATTTGAAAGTGAAACCTACTTAATCATATATTATATATACCTTCTCATGGAGATTTTTCCATATTGGGGAAGTTTGATACAGTCACTTTGTAGAAATATTAAGATTCATGTTTACTTTTATGAACTTTCCTCCAGCTCATGAATTAGTGAGGATTAAAGTAGTACACCCATATCTCCTTGGTAAGCCACATTCTGAGGTGATATCAGTTATACTAGCTTATACATCCTTATACCTGGTCAGACTTCCTCAGACCTACATAAATCTGTTCTACCCATGTGTAGAGAAGTTGGTGAATCTACACGCCAAGGAGCTAGAAAAATATATACATTGAAGTTGCCCCTACAATACAATGAATATCTTCTTCCACACCTCAGCTTCTGAAGGTATATCAACTTGACTCCTTTATGCATTGCTAGAGTGGGTGTAAATAACTGTAAGAGAGACTGAATATAAGGCTGTCTAAGTTAGATGTTTCTGCCCTAACTTACACCACCTTACATTTTGACCCATAGTGTGCACCTGTGACTTTTGCTCCATCTGTCAGCACTGAAGCAGTAGATAACCAAGGCCTTGTTTATATTCAAGTTGCACCAGATGAACTAAAGGTATGATTTTAAGCTACTTTAGTTAGACCACTGTAAAACCCTGTGTGGATATTCAATTCACTTTGAATTTGGTTTCTAATTATTTAGATTTAGAGTTAAATACCAATTAGCCAAGTTTAAATTGAATGCCCACACAGAGTTTTACACTTGTTTAACAAAATCCATTTTAAAACCTATTTAAAGTTAAACAAATGCAACTTTTAATATAGACAAGTTGTAACAAATGCTGCTGGAATGCAAACACAACTTAGCCTGATAAGTACTGTATCAACTGAAATTGGAGTTGAAATATTGCTGCTTGTTAACATTCAAAATACATGAGAAATTCAGTGTTTTAAAAAAAACAGAAAAGAGAGGCAGAGAAATGAGGCACTTAGCATCTAGGAGGTTATTAAAAATGGAGGACAAAAACCATTTTCAAAATTACTCCACTGTGCCGTTTTTCAGAACTATGAAAGCCATTAGTTTTTATTCTAAGATTGTAGCTTTCTGCTATTCTCTACCTCTGCTACTTTTAATATAGTGAAGAAGCTGAGAAAATGTGATTATCAATATATCAGTGTACCCCTTAAACTTAGGGCTGCCAACTGTCTAATAGCACAAACCCAAACACCGCCCCTTCCCCGAGGCCCTGCCCCTGCTCCCTCCATCGCTTGCTCTCTTCCACCCTCACTCACTTTCACAGGGCTGGGGTAGGGGGTTGGGGTGCTGGAGGGGGCTCTGGGCTGAGCCTGGGGGCAGGGGGTTGGGGTGTGAGAGTGGGTTCAGGGTGCGGGCTCTGGGAGAGAGTTTGGGTGCGGGAGGTGGCTCAGCGCTGGGGCAGAGGGTTGGGGTGCAGGAGGTGGTGTGGGCTGCAGGCTCCGGGAGGAAGTTTGGGTGCGGGAAGGGGTTTGGGGTGCAGGCTCAGTCCAGGTGGCACTTACCTCAGGTGGCTCCCAGAAGTGGCGGCACCCTGGCCAGGCCTCTTTTTCTCAAAGCTTTTCCTGAGTTCAGCCACCTTTACTCACATAACTGAGGTGTTTCATAGATTTTCACAGATATCCATGTAAAAGCTGTGTCCACTTTTCCCTGTTATATACAGCCTGAGATTCCCACTCATGTGGGGAAGCAATGATTTAAATAAGGTCACCAGATGTGTAAACATAACAGATGTACATCATTGGAAAAGCTTCAACCAGTCTAAGAGCTGCCAAATGCAAGCTTTCGCTGAGATTTACAAACTCAGCACTCCATCACTGACACATTAACTGGTCTTCAGCCTTCTTTGCTTTCTCAAATTTAGCTGGTCTTTACAGGGTAAACATCTTCTACATGCCTACTTTTTGTCCTTTATCAGAGCTACTGAAGGATACAACTAGGAGCACACCACTAAATAGTCTGATTAACAATTGTAGCGCGGATCATAATCATTTTCTTGCCAAGGCAGAGTGGAAAGTCACCCATAAAAGGCCAGGTTGTGGGATTCACAAACAGCCCTGTGTAGGCAGCTTTGCGGGCCCTGGGAGGTCATTGAGAGAAATTTTGCCAGGGCTGCTCATTGTGGATCATGCTGAGTATGCAACCCTTCCTCATAATGATAGCACAGATCACTTCTCCAGGTATCAGAGTGGCAGCCGCGTTAGTCGGTATCATCAAAAAGAACGAGGAGTACTTGTGGCACCTTAGAGACTAACACATTTATTTGGGCATAACAAATTTTAGCCCATGAAAACTTATGCCCAAATAAATTTGTTAGTCTCTAAGGTGCCACAAGTCCTCCTCGTTCTTTTCTCCAGGTATGCTACCCCGCTGGCCAATGGAAGGGGAGAAGCACAGGGCTATGACCATGTCTTTTCTCTGCCCCTTTTGTGGCAATTTAACTTCTAGATAAAGTATTGAGTAGCTTCTGTTTACAGGGACCACTGTTGAGAGGCACTTGCTCATGCTGTACAAGATGGCGGGGGTGGGGTGGGGGGTGAGAGTCTTCCTGCACATCACTTTGCATGCCTGTGAAAGGACTGATTACCATATGGCTAGAAGTATTTCTCTGCTGCATGAGTAAGGAGCACTAACCACATATCTCTCACCATAACTTCTATGTCTTACTCCCTTCATGTAGGAATGAGGGAACTTTTTCTCCTCTGTGTTGAAGGGGTTTGGACAGTTGAGATTATAGGACAGTTTTTCAAAGTACCTGGTGCAGGAGTGCCTGTGGGTATGCATGCGCCACACCTACAGAATGAAACCTAGTTGCAAAATTTTTATAGGTGAGGACAGGCAGGTTGAAAATTGGGGCTGAGAAGAGTGCATCCCAGGCATGCATGGAATTTGGGACAGGCACTGCACAGAGGCTTTGGAAAATGCTTTCTTCAGAGAGCCAAGTCTCCATGGCCTCTTCTACTCTTGACACTCAGGCATCAAAGCAGCTAAGAGATCACTCAGCTGGTCTCTGCTCTGCCATCTTCCAGACCATCCTGGTATTGGCAGGCCCACTAACAATCAAGGCATTATTTGGGTGCTCTAAGCCCTGCTGGAAGTTGCTGCAAACAGACTGGACTCAATTCATTTTAACTAAAATATTTGATTTCCACAATAGCTAACTTTAAAGAAAAATAGAAGCTGTTCTTCCTCAGCTTCTGCAAAAAAAAAAAAAAAAAAAAGTAAAGAAAAGAAAAGAAAAGTAAAAGGCCATTAGACATTCTCAGTTTTTCAAAACATTTGAGCTGAAGTCCATTAATAGGCAGCTAAGCATACTCATGTCTGTGACCACTTAGATCCAGGAGCTTCATTTCTGCGCTAATGGCCAGTGAAGATCAGTTGTACCAGGAAACTCAGTTGGATCAAGAAGCCATCTATCCAGGTACCAGATCACTTGAGATGCATTACAGGTTTCAACAGGTATGGTGTACTCTTCCCTTGGAAGCATCTTACAGCTGGGCTGCAGGAAGAGGAAGAGGAGGAGGAGGAATCTGAAGACATCTGTTTTCCAGTTTTACTTTTATGTAAGCCCTTGATCTTAGCTTAGACTGCCAAAATGGTTTTATAGGTGTTCTAATAATATATTACTTTGTTCTTCACACCAGTTATGGTTTACAGTAATGTTAACATTGCTTTACTCAGATTCCAGCACTTTGTTCTTTATACATATTTCTGTGACACACTTAAGCAATAACTGTTCAAAAATGTCTTAATGATTTATCCTTACTGGTGGTCAAAACAGCTGACGTGTGCAATGCACCCAGTATGCTTCAGAAGAGAATAAGATGGGTTACATGGATATCACTAATCTAATAAGAACGGTAATACTGAGTCAGACTAATGATCCATCTAGCCCAGTATTCTGCTTCCAACAGTGGCCAGAAGACAGAGTACTTCAGAGGGAATGAACAGAACAGGACAATTATCAAATGATCCCTCCCCTATCATCCAGTCCCATCTTTTGGCAGTCAGAGGCGTAGGGACACCCAGATCATAGGGTTGCATCCCTAACCATCTTAGCTAATAGTCATTGAGGGACCTATTCTCCATGAACTTATCTGTGAGCCAAGGCTGAAGTCTGAGCGTCACAACCATTTGAGAAATGGCAATATCTCAGCACTGTTGTATGCAGTGTTGTTTTAGCCATATTTGTCCCTTAAATTCATAACTTTCCTAGACACTATAAATCATGGACTGAATAGAAACACTGGCTTTACGGCTTATTACAACCCACCCCACCCCCCAGCTGCCTTCCCTCTCCCCTTCCTTTCCCCCTTATAATTGGAAGGGTGTTAACAGGCCACTTCACATTGAATGATCCCTTGAAATGTGTTAACTACTTTCTGCTAAACAATCTTTTCCATCTTGTATTTAGCTGTGACACACATTCTGGGTGTGTTTCCCAGGCCTTGTCTACACTGGCATTTTACAGCGCTGCAACTTTCTTGCTCGGGGTGGGGGGGGGTGGGGGGGTGTTGTTTAAAAACACACCCCTGAGCGCTACAAGCTTCAGTGCTGTAAAGTGTCAGTGTAGACAGTGCACCAGTGCTGGGAGCTACTTCCCTCGTGGAGGTGGGTTTTTTATAGCGCTGGGAGAGCGCTCTTCCAGTGTCGGTGCTGCGTCTATACAGTCACAGTAATGTGCTGCCATGGCAGCGCTTCAATGTTGCTAGTGAAGACATACCCCCCGAGACCTGAAGGAGAGCTCTGTGTAATCAGGAAAGCTTCTCTCTTTCACCAAACAGAAGTTGGTCCAATAAAAGATATGACCTCACGCACCTCGTCTCTCTACTATCTCAGCATTGGCACATGGGAGTCTCTTAACAGAATCTTAGGAAAAGTAAGAGAAATTGAAACACGTTGGTAATTATCTATTTACTTCCAAAAATTAGGGGCTTTATTTATGTTGGGCTGGACTCATCATCATTCTCCACTGACTATATCTTCCAAAACTCTTTTTGTGGTATTTTCAATAAAGATACTTAAATATTTCTAAAGCTCTCTCATTTAAAAAACAATAATAATTTAAAATAAATAGACTCTTCCTCACCCAGGCACCACTGTGATGTCTAGTCAGAGGCAATTTTGCAGACAGTCCCCACCAGTGCACTCTGGATGGAGGGTAGGGAATTTTCAATATAGAATCTCCAGCTATGAACTTTGCTCCCCTTGACAGTACACAAAAACCCAATTTCACTTACCTTCAATGCACTGTTCAAGACAACTTTTTCATCAAGTATTTCCTATGTACTGTGTGTTGTGCATAGTTTAAATTTAACTTGTTGCTACACTTCTATGTCATGCACCCAGAGGCAGCCGTAAAAAAGCAACTAGATAACTAAAATACAATTGAACTCAGTGGAATAGCCTCATGAGAGACACCTCTCATGGGCCCTAAGGGTCAGAGGACAGCCATTCTCCTTCAGTACCATACAAAAATATAACGTATGACAGTTATAGCATCTAAAAATACTATATAGATGCTATATGGACAACAATGAAATGTCACCCCAGCTATATTCAGTATTGTCTTTTTTTTTTTTGCACTCGGGTTACCTATCCAACCAAGCAACGTATCTAATGCCAAGTCATCTCCTAACTCGTCTTTCAGTAACTTAATCCAGCATTGCACTCCAGCTCCAAGTGCAACCGCACATCAGTTCAGATTAAAAAAATTAAAAAACCACAACAAGAAGGACTGATGAGGACTTGAAGGAAGCTATGTAATTAAGAAAAAAGGATAGGAAACCTAGATTATTAGGTGTGCATTCTGAAGCCTCATCCTAGTCAACTGATGGTATTTATTGACAGAAACCCTTCCTGAAATATTTCTCCTCTCAGTGGAAAAGAGCGGGTTGGAGGTGGTCACTCTTCATAGTGCACTGACGTCCACTCTTCCCTACTTTCTTCCCTTGACGTGTATTACTGAGCTTCAGTAGTAACCCCCAGATTTAAAAGACGTAATGGCAGTTTCTATTATAAACTGCAATTTTCACCACCATTCTGTGTAAAATGTCTTACTGACACTTAGGCCCCAGGAGATGTGTTTAGGTGAGTCTGAGGATATTCATACCACCCTTTTTTTAATTACGATGAAGCTTTCAGAAAATGCTGAGGTTTCATTTTTTGAAATAGCTTCTCAGGGCGAGATTGGGTCTTTAGGCACAATCCTGAGCAGGGGATAAGGCATGAGCTGCACCAGCCTGGCACTCATACTAGAAAGCACTGTGATTCAGAGAGACACCACTGAGTAACAATTCCTTCCCTGCTTCCCCCTTGCTGTGGGACTCTGGGAGTAGTACTTTGCTGTTGTCTATATCTGCAATAAATTACAACCCAGCTTCTCTCATCCCCTTATTGGCATAGCTGCCTTGTCTCCACCCAATCTGTTCCCCTCCACTTCCACTCCTCATGCACTTGCTGGAAGATGCAGGAAGAGATATGAGAACATGCAGTCCCTGCTTAATCCTATGTTCAGAGGCCTAATGTCCAGTTAGCCCATGCAGAGCTCTAAGGGTTCTCTATCCCCTTTTCTTCCTTACACGGGTGTATAGTCCAAGTCAGAATCTAGCCCCAATGTTTGTGTAAAAACATATTTCACAAGCTAACTTGATACATTATTCCACAATGAGAAATGGTGCATTAAGGCTAGATGGACATTTTTGTCATTATTACATACAAACATCCAAACCTCTAGAAGATCTGCAAGTGTCCCAGCAAGTGTTAGAGACACTGCAAGCGGCTCTGTGGGAGTTATAACCAGATTGTAAATTCCATGAAACAAATAGTACCGCTAAAACAGAGTGAGAGATGCCAATAGGATCCTAATGCCAACCCCTACTTCTTTAGCTTTAAAAATAAATCCACCTAAAATTTGGCAATGCGTGGTCTTGGTGCAGGAGATTTTTTTGGAGAATGTTGGATAACGGTTGGACAAAACATTTTTGAGTTATATAACTTTGAAAAAGACAGAGGCTTTTTTTGAACAAATGTTCTGAAGTGGTTTTGGAATGTTACATCTCAACATCAAATTGCTTGGGGGTAAAGAGGGGTTGGTCTATGGCCCACATATGGTAAGTGGCTGTTAGTAGGCCAATAGGTATGTTGGACACAGAAAGGGATAGTGACATCTGTAGACAACTAGGTAAATATAGATGGGGTGGAGTAGGTGAATATAAGGTTGAAAGTTACAGGTATTTATAGAACTATTTCTTGAATGCCATATGTGTGGTTTAGAACTACAATGTTTTAATGAGATTTTTCTGGATCTATCTAACCTTAATTCCACCACCAAGGTGGGTTTTTTTTTTTTATTACTAACTAGGAACTGCATTCTTTTTGCTATACCAATATAAACACAACTGAAAAACAACAGGGTTTATACACTGGAAATATTAACCTGGCAACTGACATGGTTGGCTTTCTGAGATCTACTGGCTCTCTGCTCCCGACTGTCCGTTTTATGCTGCTCTGTCTCTCTTCCTGCTAATGTCCTGGCTCTTCTCCAGAGCTGCCAAAGTTCAGTAGATGGAGACACAAAGCTCTTAACATTTTCAGGCCAAATTGTACAATCTGTTTTTTAATAAACCAAAGATTTGTGTTTTAAATGATAAACATCTATTCCACTGGTTATTGCTTTGCTGGATCAAAATCAGACCTGTATAAATCAGAAAAATTGAGTTGCACCAGATTACACCAGGTCTGAATTTGCCACCTGTTCTTAACATATCATGAAGTGCATCTTGCGCAGTGACCATGTGCAGAGTTTTCAAGATCAGCATCTCAGAGTTCTAAACCCTGCATTCTGCATTCCTGGGCCAGAGAAAAGACACAGGGAGGTGCTGAGGGGTTTGCTCCATAAATTGACCTATACTCATGGCCTGTAGACGCCAACATTGCATCCCTTTGTCCTTCACAGGGATACAAAGGATGGAAGGTGCCAGTGTCCAGAGCTCCCAGTGACTTCACTGTAGCAAATGTGTTACCATCTCAAGTACAAACCACCAGGCTTCTCTCCACAGCAAGCATCAGGATAAATTCCCCACAGGTCCCATCCACCAGGACAGGGTCTGACCCCAGTAACATTGCATAGAGGGCTGTGAGGATTCTCTTTACCAAAAGGCCACAAGAAAGCAAGTAATGGGACTTGTGCTTCTGACTCAGACTCAAAGGCAAGAAAGGACCGTCATGAACGTCTAGTCTGATCTGCACATTGCAGGCCATAGAACCTCACACACCCACTCCTGTAATCGACCCCTAACCACTGCCTGAGTTACTGAAGTTCTCAAATCTTGATTTAAAGATTTCAAATTACAAAGAATCAACCATTTACTGTAGTTCAAACCAGTAAGTGACCTGTGCCCCACACTGCATAGGATGGTGAAAAACCCCTCAGGATCTCTGCCAATCTGACCCAGGGGAAAATTCCTTCCCAACCCCAAATATGGTGATCAGTTATGCAAGTCAGGGAATGGTCCCGCTATTGTGAGGAACTTTCCTGACTTACACATTTCCCCGGTGAGACGGGCTAGCGAAAGGATCTGAGTCCTCGGTCCCACTCCCTTTTTACCCAGAGGCCTCCCTGAACTCGAGGGCTCCCCTTCCACTCTCCTGGGTGGCAGAGTCCTCATAACCCCAACAAGACTGGGCCCAGGATTCCTGGGGGGCTCAACCCCCAACCTTGTTGTGGTCACTTAGAGCAGGGGCTAGGGTGTCCCCACTCCGGGGTGCTCTCTCTGCACTGGATGCTTCCCTGACCCACTGATCATTACATACAGTTCAAGGCAAATACAATTTATTAAACAGCAATCAATTTTAAAAAATAAAGAAAAAATAGGAAAGGTTAAAGGAAAACCCGTCACCTTGCTCTGTGGCACGGGGACGTCACAAACAGTGTCTCTGGAATGTAAGGGAAGTTCAGTCTGTTCCTCACAAGTCCCAGGCCTCCTTCTTAGGCCCTGGCTGTGCTGCAGGGATGCTCCGGGTTGGACACTTGCTCTGGCGGTGGCCACATGCTCTCAGGCTCTAAAATGGTAGGACCCTTCTTCCCAGCACCCGGGTTATGATCCCCCTCCAAGTCTGGCCTGCCAGGCATCTTGGCTGGGGGCCCTGTGCTGGGCCTGCTGCCCAGGGTCCCCCTTGATCTACCCAGCTGCTCACTGAACCTGGCGCCGGACTGCTCCAAACCCCCGCCCCCCCGCTCCACCACTCTGCCTCAGCATGCCTGCTGGTGCTGCTCTGCCTCCAGCTCCCTGGGCTGCTTCTCTGGCTCCTCTGGCTCTGGATGCCGCAGCTCTGCTCCCAGCACAGGTCTGCTCTGCAGGCTGCTTCTGTGACTCTGCTCCCAGCACTGACCTGCTTCCTGGGCTGCTTTTCTGGTCCCTCTGGATCCGGCACAGCTCTGCTCCCCAGCTCAGCTGGGGCCCCCCTGCTTTCTCCTTAGCTCGGCCCCACTCTGTCTGACCCAGGCAATTCCAGCTCACACGGAGGATAGGAGCCCCCCGCCCCCCTGTCTTCTGACTCCCTCATTAGCCTGCCTGCCCTGTCAATCAGGCGGACCTGTGACATTGGCCTCTCCCCATTGTTCCTCGGGTCTGTCAGTCTCAAGGTCCTGATTTCCCATCGACCCTTCCCCTTGCTTTTGGTATTGAGACCTAGCCAACCCAAAACACCCCCACTGAGTTTTAGTAAGGGGCCAACAGTCTCCTTACAGTTAGACCCAGAGCATGTGGGTAAGACCCACCAGCCAGGCACCTGGGAAAAAATTCTCTGTAGTAACTCAGAGCCCTTCCCCTCTGATGTCCCATCTCCAGCTGTTGGAGATATTTGCCAAAAGCAGTCACTGATGGGCTACGTGCCATTGTAGGCAATTTCATCGGACCATCTCCTCCATAAACTTATCACACTCAGTCTTCAAACAAGTTTCCCCACTACTCTACTTGAAAGGCTGTTCCAGAACTCCCTTGGCTGCTTTTGAAACTCTCTCCCTACATGGGTTAGAGCCCGACTACTCTAGGACACCCCTCCCCCCCCCCATGTACGTATGTATTTGGCTTTTTAATCAACTACAATAAAATAATGCTCACACAGTGCTCTGGGGGCCCTTAACAATCTTTTAAAAATACAACAAACAGGCCTGTCAGTCCCCACCCCCCCAAAATCAAATGAAATAACAGAGCAACAGAATAAATATAAGAAAAGGAGTACTTGTGGCACCTTAGAGACTAACCAATTTATTTGAGCAACACGGCTGCTACTCTGAAACCTGTCAGAATAAATACAGACACTCCACACAATCCCCAGAGGCCCACCCCACTAATACCCAGTCCTATCCAACACCCATCTGCTCACAGGCAAGGGGGGAAAGTTGGGACTTGCATCATGCCCTGTAAGATGATAAATTCAAGCTATTAAAGACCTGGTGAAGAAGTGCGTTCCAAAGGTCCAGGGCCCCAGCTGAGGACACCCTGCCAGCTGCTCCGTCTCATACTGATGGGACTTCAGCTCAGCTACATATGCTGACCATAGCAATATGTCATGGGGATAGAGGCTGACTCTTAGATTTGCCTCACTGCTATGACGGAGATTACCTGAACCATTTTTGGTAGTCTCTAGGTATTCACACATGGATATATAGAAGTAGGACATTTTCTGTGTAGAGTTCCCAGCTCTATATCTTGTTTCCTTCTGTGACCTGCTAGAGCTTAACTTTAGTCACTCTAGCGCAAAATTCCTTTGATCTAGCATCTGCTTGCTATGGACAGGGTTGTGGTAGAAGGAGTCAATAAGGGGAGAGGTTTATACTCGCTATGGTAGATTGTTTATATTAATATCTAGTTGTATTTCCAGTGTGATAAAGTGACTCACCAAGCAGCATGTCCCCTTGTGACATGGCATGGCCGGGCCACCTCCTCAGGCACTTCCTCCCCTGTTGACAGCTGCAGCTGCTTCTGTACTGCTGTGGTCTACTTCTTCTCATGACTCCACCCTCCAGCCAGGTCACATGGTCCTGCCCCTTCGGGGGTAAACTGAGTCCTGTACAACTGTAGTCCAGAGGTTTCACACCAGGCCTTCACCTCAACTTCAGACTTAATAGTCCTTTCCAGCCCTTGTCTGTGCTGCCTTCATTGGTGGACCAGTAAGGGAACCCTGGTCCTCCCTCTACTTTGGCTCCAGCCCAGGGAGCCTGTAATAAATAACTAAGGTCTATCTACTCAGATCCACTGCTCCCTCCCTGGGCTACTTCTAGCCCCTTCCCAGGCTCACTCCTCCACAGACTGCAAAAGGAGAAACAACATAGTCCCAGGAAACAAAAATACATGTAAAAGTCCCATTCCAGGCCTACCTTCCCCTAGAGAGGCTGGAAGCTCTGGCATCTAGCAGTCTCTGGTTATCCTCTACCTCCAGCCACACCTTCCTTCTGGCAGTCCCAGGACAGGCCCCAGCCAGGCCTTCTGTCAAGATGCTACCACAAAAGGTCCCCCTTTCCTCCCAGTCACTACCCATTAGGTTGGGCTTTCCCCCTCTTAACCTCTCCCTCTAGGCTTAACAACTCTCACAGGTGAAGCAGGGAGGGTTTATTAACCACTTCCTGCCTAGTGCTGGCTTTGTATGCCCTGTCACAGTCATGCACTCAGATACTATGGCAGTAGGCACAAGAAATCGTTAGCAGTGAGATGTTTCAAAGTGTTGATAGGATTTAGGAGTGCATTTAGGTCTTAGTTCTACTGACTTTGACACTCTCACCCTAAATATATTAAATAAATCCTTGCAGTAAAAGCTTCTACTTTCTCCTCAGTGGTTGCCAGGGCGTGCCCTGAAATAAAGTCTGTTCTCTTATGTAGCAAGTTTAGACTTGTTACTTCTCTTTGGATTCAGCTATTTTAGTACCTACAGCTAAGATCTGCATGTAGAGAGTTCCCTTTTTAAGCCCTGGTCTACACTAGGACTTTAGGTCAAATTTAGCAGCATTAAATCGATGTAAACCTGCACCCGTCCACACAATGAAGCCCTTTATTTCGACTTAAAGGGCTCTTAAAATCGATTTCCTTACTCCATCCCTGACAAGTGGATTAGCGCTTAAATCGGCCTTGCCGGCTTGAATTTGGGGTACTGTGGACACAATTCGAAGGTATTGGCCTCCGGGAGCTATCCCAGAGTGCTCCATTGTGACCACTCTGGACAGCACTCTCAACTCAGATGCACTGGCCAGGTAGACAGGAAAAGAACCGCGAACTTTTGAATCTCATTTCCTGTTTGGCCAGCGTGGCAAGCTGCAGGTGACCATGATGGAGTCCCAGAATCGCAAAAGAGCTCCAGCATGGACCGAACGGGAGGTACGGGATCTGATCGCTGTATGGGGAGAGGAATCCGTGCTATCAGAACTCCGTTCCAGTTTTCGAAATGCCAAAACCTTTGTCAAAATCTCCCAGGGCATGAAGGACAAAGGCCATAACAGAGACCCGAAGCAGTGCCGCGTGAAATTGAAGGAGCTGAGGCAAGCCTACCAGAAAACCAGAGAGGCGAACGGCCGCTCCGGGTCAGAGCCCCAACCATGCCACTTCTATGATGCGCTCCATGCCATTTTAGGGGGTTCAGCCACCACTACCCCAGCCGTGTTGTTTGACTCCTTTAAGGGAGATGGAGGCAATACGGAAGCAGGTTTTGGGGACGAAGAAGATGATGATGATGATGAGGTTGTAGATAGCTCACAGCAAGCAAGCGGAGAAACCGGTTTTCCCGGCAGCCAGAAACTGTTTCTCACCCTGGACCTGGAGCCAGTACCCCCTGAACCCACTCAAGGCTGCCTCCTGGACCCAGCAGGTGGAGAAGGGACCTCCGGTGAGTGTACCTTTTAAAATACTATACATGGTTTAAAAGCAAGCATGTGAAAGGATTACTTTGCCCTGGCATTCGCGGTTCTCCTGGATGTACTCCCAAAGCCTTTGCAAAAGGTTTCTGGGGAGGGCAGCCTTATTGCGTCCTTCATGGTAGGACACTTTACCACTCCAGGCCAGTAACACGTACTCGGGAATCATTGTACAACAAAGCATTGCAGTGTATGTTTGCTGGCGTTCAAACAACATCCGTTCTTTATCTCTCTGTGTTATCCTCAGGAGAGTGAGATATAATTCATGGTCACCTGGTTGAAATAGAGTGCTTTTCTTCAGGGGACACTCAGAGGAGCCCATTCCTGCTGGGCTGTTTGCCTGTGGCTAAACAGAAATGTTCCCTGCTGTTAGCCACAGGGAGGGGGGAAGGTTGAGGGGGTAGCCACGCGGTGGGGGGGAGGCAAAATGCGACCTTGTAATGAAAGCACATGTGCTATGTATGTAATGTTAACAGCAAGGTTTACCCTGAAAGAGTGTAGCCACTGTTTTATAAAATGTGTCTTTTTAAATACCGCTGTCCCTTTTTTTTTCTCCACCAGCTGCATGTGTTTCAATGATCACAGGATCTTCTTCCCAGAGGCTAGTGAAGCTTAGAAAGAAAAAAAAACGCACTCGCGATGAAATGTTCTCCGAGCTCATGCTGTCCTCCCACACTGACAGAGAACAGACGAATGCGTGGAGGCAAATAATGTCAGAGTGCAGGAAAGCACAAAATGACCGGGAGGAGAGGTGGCGGGCTGAAGAGATTAAGTGGCGGGCTGAAGACAGGGCTGAAGCTCAAATGTGGCGGCAGCGTGATGAGAGGAGGCAGGATTCAATGCTGAGGCTGCTGGAGGACCAAACCAGTATGCTCCAGTGTATGGTTGAGCTGCAGCAAAGGCAGCTGGAGCACAGACTGCCACTGCTGCCCCTCTGTAACCAACCGCCCTCCTCCCCAAGTTCCATAGCCTCCACACCCAGACGCCCAAGAACTCGGTGGGGGGGGCCTCCGGCCAACCTGTCACTCCACCACAGAGGATTGCCCAAAAAAAAGAAGGCTGTCATTCAATAAATTTTAAAGTTGTAAACTTTTAAGGTGCTGTGTGGCATTTTCCTTCCCTCCTCCACCACCCCTCCTGGGCTACCTTGGTAGTTATCCCCCTATTTGTGTGATGAATGAATAAAGAATGCATGAATGTGAAGCAACAATGACTTTATTGCCCCTGCAAGCGGTGATTGAAGGGAGGAGGGTAGGGTGGTTAGCTTACAGGGAAGTAGAGTGAACCAAGGGGCGGGGGGTTTCATCAAGGAGAAACAAACAGAACTTTCACACCGTAGCTTGGCCAGTCACGAAACTAGTTTTCAAAGCTTCTCTGATGCGTACCGTGCCCTCCTGTGCTTTTCTAACCGCCCTTGTGTCTGGCTGCGCATAACCAGCAGCCAGGCAATTTGCCTCAACCTCCCACCCCGCCATAAACGTCTCCCCCTTACTCTCACAGATATTGTGGAGCACACAGCAAGCAGTAATAACAGTGGGAATATTGGTTTCGCTGAGGTCTAAGCGAGTCAGTAAACTGCGCCAGCGTGCCTTTAAACGTCCAAATGCACATTCTACCACCATTCTGCACTTGCTCAGCCTGTAGTTGAACAGCTCCTGACTACTGTCCAGGCTGCCTGTGTATGGCTTCATGAGCCATGGCATTAAGGGGTAGGCCGGGTCCCCAAGGATACATATAGGCATTTCAACATCCCCAACAGTTATTTTCTGGTCTGGGAATAAAGTCCCTTCCTGCAGCTTTTGAAACAGACCAGAGTTCCTGAAGATGTGAGCGTCATGTACCTTTCCCGGCCATCCCACGTTGATGTTGGTGAAACATCCCTTGTGATCCACCAGAGCTTGCAGCACTATTGAAAAGTACCCCTTGCGGTTTATGTACTCGGCGGCTTGGTGCTCCGGTGCCAAAATAGGGATATGGGTTCCGTCTATGGCCCCACCACAGTTAGGGAATCCCATTGCAGCAAAGCCATCCACTATGACCTGCACATTTCCCAGGGTCACTACCCTTGATATCAGCAGATCTTTGATTGCGTGGGCTACTTGCATCACAGCAGCCCCCACAGTAGATTTGCCCACTCCAAATTGATTCCCAACTGACCGGTAGCTGTCTGGCGTTGCAAGCTTCCACAGAGCTATCGCCACTAGCTTCTCAACTGTGAGGGCTGCTCTCATCTTGGTATTCATGCGCCTCAGGGCAGGGGAAAGCAAGTCACAAAGTTCCATGAAAGTGCCTTTACGCATGCGAAAGTTTCGCAGCCACTGGGAATCGTCCCAGACTTGCAACACTATGCGGTCCCACCAGTCTGTGCTTGTTTTCCGAGCCCAGAATTGGCGTTCCACAGCATGAACCTGCCCCATTAGCACCATGATGCATGCATTGGCAGGGCCCATGCTTTCAGAGAAATCTGTGTCCATGTCCTGATCACTCACATGACCGTGCTGACGTCGCCTCCTCACCCGGTATCGCTTTGCCAGGTTCTGGTGCTGCATATACTGCTGGATAATGCGTGTGGTGTTTAATGTGCTCCTTATTGCCAAAGTGAGCTGAGCGGCCTCCATGCTTGTCTTGGTATGACGTCCGCACAGAAAAAAGGCGCGGAATGATTGTCTGCTGTTGCTCTGATGGAGGGAGGGGCGACTGACGACACGGCTTACAGGGTTGGCTTCAGGGAGCTAAAATCAACAAAGGGGGTGGCTTTACATCAAGGAGTATTTCAGGCAGGACTTCACGGAGGGTTCCAATAAGAAATGGTGCACCTAAGTTATTGTTCTTATTGGAACAAGGAGGTTAGCCTGGCCTCTGATTGATACATGGCTAGATTTACCTCGCTGCACCTTCTCTGTGAGTGACTGCAGTGTGACCTAGAGGAATGAGTCCCCTAGACGGCGGAGGAGGGGAAGCAAATGAATACAGAACAAATCTGGTCTATTTCTTGTTTTGATCCACTCCATCTATCTTTTACATCTTTGGCTGGCAGCAGATGGTGCAGAAGGACTGCATGCCATCCACATCTCATGGCTGCTCGGCAGAAGATGGCACAGTACGACTGCTAGCCATCCTCATCTCTTGCCTACCTGGCAGAAGATGGTACAGTACGACTGCTAGCAATCCGTATCGCCTGCCTACTCACCATAAGACAGTTCAATAGGACTGACTGCAGGACTAAAGAGAATGACCTGGTCAAGTCACTCCAAATTTAGTCCCTGCGCCCATGTCTGTCCAGGCGCTCCCAGCCGACGTGGCCAGGAGCACCTCGGACATGATGATGACGGCTACCAGTCGTACTGTACCGTCTGCTGCCACAAGGCAAGGGGTTGCTGCTACTGTGTAGCAATGCCGTACCGCGTCTGCCAGCACCCAGGAGACATAGGGTGACGGTTACCTGAGCGGGCTCCATGCTTGCCGTGGTATGGCGTCTGCACAGGTAACTCAGGAAAAAAGGCGCGAAACGATTGTCTGCCCTTGCTTTCACAGAGGGAGGGAGGGAACGGGGGCCTGACGATATGTACCCAGAACCACCTGCGACAATGTTTTAGCCCCATCAGGCATTGGGATCTCAACCCAGAATTCCAATGGGCAGCGGAGACTGCGGGAACTGTGGGATAGCTACCCACAGTGCAATGCTCCGGAAGTCGACTCTAGCCTCGATACTGTGGAAGCGCTCCGCCGAGTTAATGCACTTAATGCACTTAGAGCATTTTCTGTGGGGACACACACACTCGAATATAAAAAACCGATTTCTAAAAAACCAAATTCTATAAATTCGACCTTATTCCGTAGTGTAGACATACCCTCAAATGGCCTTTCTTTTCTGTGAGAGGGCCTACCAGCCCTACGTGGTACTGCCCTCACAGTATGGTGGGATGCTTTCATTCAATATCTAGTTTAAAAGCTGAAACACAATATGCTAAAACTAAGTCAGAAGCAATGATAATAGTAAATAATAAGAAGTCAAATCCTAAGATGTGCATTAGTTCTTTACTCCACTTTTATTTAAATTAAAGTAAGTTTCTTGCCCTTTTCACTCAAGACAAAGGTGCATGTAAAATTATATAAACCAGTTGCTGAAGATTTTTTAACATTTTTTCCTGGTGCCCATGTACTATTAAAAGTCCCCCATGCAGCTGCTCAGGGCTGGCCTTTGTGGCCAGATCTTCAGCTGATGTAAATTGGCACATTTACATCAGCTGAAGATCTGACCCCTCGTCCCAATTCCTTTGATTTTTTTGGTATCCCAGACCAATTAGTAGCTGTCGGGAGTGAGGACAACTGGAGCTACCGCTGATTGCAGTGAGGTCACCACAAACTCCCTCCTAGCTGACAGATGCCTACAGCTGAGCTACTCCTTTGTTAAGCAGGAGGTATAGTCTTCAGCCACAAACAAACTCAGTACTGTGACTGGTAGCATGGTCTGATGCACTTAATGCGCTCCTGGAAGCCGCATGCCTGGTGCTCTAACCCTGACTCCAATACCTTCTGTATAACAAAGTTTATAGTATTTACTTACCTTCTTCCCAGTGCTAGTGTAACGATAGAGTAGTTAATGTATGTAGCGTGCTAGGTATTAATATTAGAAGGAAAAAAGGGAGCGGGATGGAGAATGTTGAAGAGGCAACAGCATCCAGGACAGAACAAAAGGGACAAAGTGATGAGAGCATGGAGAGCAACAGGGGCTGAGAGGTCAGAAGGGAAACAAATGAGCAGAAGCCGTGTAACTGAGGAAAGCAGGAGAGACCATAGACGATGGGGTGAGTATGGCAGAGACAAAAATGAGAGGCAGGGAGATGCTTCCTTTCTAAGGAAGAGAGAATGGAGAGTATAAAATGAGAGAAAACACTTGAGAAAAAAGAAATGGAGATGGATAGAATCAACCTCAGAATGGAGGGAGAGAAAAAGGAACATAGAATTGGAAAAAAGGAATAAGCATGAAAAAACACAACCTTTAGCTTGGTTAATTCCATTTATCTCATTTATGCTTCTTTATTAAAAATACCTTTCATATCATTGAGATCCAAAGTTATGCACATACAGTAACTAGCCTACGTAAATACATGATCTTAGTGCTTTTTACCCTTGCTTTAAAAACAAACAAACCACTTTTTACATCTTGTTTCAAATTAGAATGTAAATTTTGGGGGGCAGGGATTATTGACAGTAAACTTTTAATCAAATTCTACTTTATTCATTAGTAACAATAATTCATTAATAGACTCAATTTGTTATTTTGTTTTGGAGCCATGTATCAGGAATAGTAATCATAAGGATTGTGATTAGTAGAATGGCTGCTGTAATTAGCTTTAGATTCCCCATGACGAATCCCAGATTATGAAACCTATCTTTCATCATGGATCACAGAAGAGAGGGAGAAAACAATCATAACAAATAATATTGAGGGTGTGGCATGGGCAGTAGGAGGCAAAAAGGAGTGTGAGAGACTATGGAACATTGCAGTTAGATGCTGAATAACTCTGGTCTGTATTTACCTGTTGGAAGCATTGTATGCTTGCTGGTGTTTAAAAGGCTGTGGCTTTTTTATTTTTCTTATATTTTGTTATATGTTGTTTACTTTCTATTTCAAAAGCAGTTGTCCTTTCTTTACACAGATCCTAACTCGGATTAATAATCTTGTTTTAACTCAATTTTTATTTATGACCTTGTAATTTTAACTGTTGAGGCCAACAGTTCCAGAGCTTGTAACCAACTGTACTTTCCATGACACTGAAAAATCCTGACTCCTGACATCAACTTGTTAAACTCTACTGGAAAAAGCAATTTCCCCATAAAAAGCAAACCTAGAAATCTCCAGGGAAGTGATCTTTAGAATATTCTTTTTAAACATGTATGTTTTCATAGGCTTCTTGGAATGAGGTGGCTCAGGAAGTCTTGCACGTAAGTATATATTTTTGAGACTTCCCCGTTCCCAGTGTCCAAGATTTACAAGGCACGGAATAATGGCAACATAACTGTAGTCAACTTTTACCACAACGGTACTAGCCATTAGTAACACACTGTAACTTGAAACTGCCAGGCTAATTTTTGAAGCAGTAGTATCCTGGTACAATGATAATTCCTATATATTACGTGGGAAATCAGAACACAGTAGTAAGATGCAACACAACACTGACCACCTTCTTACTTTTTCCCCACTCAGAGCCATTGAGGTGAACTCATGTCAATACCTTGGGAGGTTGGGCGGGGAAATCTAATTAGACCACTGTATTTTTACAAACGAACTTTAGAAACCCAGAATATTGTAAATCAGGGTTAGACTTTGTTTCATGCACAATAGGTGATGTGGCAAGCAGGCAGAGTTGCAGGAAACAGATATTTGAGTATTCCAAGTAGCCATGTTATATGTTGAAGCTCCAGTTTGAGAGAGAGCAACTAGACCTTTGCTTACATACCTGAGTCCCCTGGTGAACCATGAACTTAGGTTTCTCCTGAAACCTGATCCTCTTTCTCCAGTTTCACTTATCATACTGCACGCTTGAAACATTTTTTTGAAAGTATGGAAATGTAGGTCTAACAAACTCCAAATAAAATTAACTCTGCCCCAATACATATTATTTACTGCATACCCCATTGGTTCCCTCCCATCCGTTTTCCATCTTTCCTTGAGGCATTCTTGAGTCTGCACCTAATATTTTCATTTGGAGAGTGAACAGGAACTAGGTATTTGTACAGGGGATGAGGTTAAGGTAGCTATTTGAATGTCTGCAGCTTCAAGGCATCTATTGAAATGAGATATAATGGAATGACAAACATCAAATGGTGTCTGTAGAGTGCATTTAAAAGATAAAAATAAATATTTTTGTCTTGACTGTGTTAAATGGAGCGAGCATGGGATGTAGCTTTGGTGCCTAGAGCACATATCAAAATGTTGACGGAGCTGGGTTATTAAGGTAGGAAGAACTGGGGCAGAATCTGTGATAGAGCAGGTCAAATAATATAAAAAGTGATTTGCAAATATGTTTGTGAATTACAGTAGCTAGTGTGCTATGCAGTAATTTGTTTTATTTGTAACCTTTCTGCCAGGTGGAGCCAGCAGCCACCAGGGCTGGGTTCAATACTTAAGGATTCCTTTTGAACAATACAACACAGAACCGGCTCTAGCCCCCACTCAGTAACCTGAGAAAATTACACACCACCTTTGGGCACCTCTGAGAGGCACTACTTCCCCACTTGCAAGTACAGAGTCTGGGTGTAGAAAAGAAACTTTTAATGAAAGGAGAGAAGTCACCCAACAGCAATTAGGGAAAATGCCACAACATAAAACTATGAGCAGGACACCCACCCCAGAGTGTGTGGGGCAGTGCCTTCTGCCTCATGTTCTTGAGTTCCACAACCAACAATTCCTTTCCTGTGCCCCGCTCTGCTCCCTCACCATACCTCACTCACAGTGGTTGTCCTTGGTCAGTGAGGACCCAAAGTTCAGAGGTGCATCTGTGTGAGTTCAGCTCCCACCGGGGAAGACGTCACCTTGCTTGCTCCACCATCTGAGCACTTGCTTTGGCTGGATGCCCTGCCAGCTGCAGTTCCTTGCCACTGGCCACCCTGCCAGCCACAGTTCCTCTCTGCTGGCCGTCCTGCCAGCCACTCTTTCCGCTCCTGCCGTCAACTGCTCACTGCTCCTGCCTGCCGACTATCAGTTACCTTCTGCTGCCACCTGCCTCTCTACTGTGACTTGCAGGTCAGTCTCTTAGTGATTGTCAGCTTTTAGCAGGCTGGGTAGAAATGCTGTCCCACTACAAGTGATTTCAACCATCATTTAAACACTTAAAAATAACAAAGGGTCCTAATGAAGCCTATTTAGCTCTATCTTTGAGCAATGGGGAGGAACAGGTTAAACCAGACCAGATACCCTTAGGGAGAGGCCACACCTCCTGGCTGGGACACCTGTCTCCAGCCCTCTTATTTTCACAGGGCTCTGGCATTCGAGCCCCTGGCTTAACGAGGTCCTTTCAGCTGACGGTGACCCCCTCATTTGGGACAGGTTAAGCACAGTTCTGCTCCCCTTTATTCATACAATAAAGACAACAACGCTGATAGCAGCATTTCACTACCCCTGCATTCAGTACTAAAATGATTTGTAACCCAACACCAGTCAAAGTTGATCACTTTGAGCAACACCGCTCTATCTGCTGGATATCTAAGCAGAATAGGTGTATTCATGTAAATACAGTTTGCTCCTGAAGTCTCTCCCCCTCCCAGTTAGCTGTGAGGGGAGAGTTCATTCAGACCCTGCTTACATCTTTATTCTTGAAAATACTCATGAGTCCTGAAAAGATAGTGGATAATAATAAATATTAGCATCACAAGTATCCTACAAGGATAGGCATGCTAGAGTATATAAAAACACTGCAGTAAAGTGATACTGAAAATCAACCCAGTGGGTAACACTTATAGTTTTAGGAAGGAGGGAACACAGAGAAATGTTTCTCAGTATCCCAGTACTTTTTGCTCACTTCTGTCTTTAAAAGTGTCTTTAAAAACTGAAAATTCTGATGGCAGTTTTTGTTGCGGGCATGTTGGCATTCTGAAAAGTATGTAAGTGGGGGGTGGGCTGTTTTGATTTGTAAAAATATATTTAACAAATATAAGGTGGGCCTATGTTGTTAGAACATTTTGAAAACATTTTGGGTGGGATTTTCAGATCTGCCTAGAAGTTTTGGACAGCCAAATCTCATTCATTTCTAATGGGAAATGGACATCCAAAACTCGCCCTCCTCCCATAGCTTTGAAAATCTCAGCCTTCATTGTAGATGTTTTGTTTACAGTAGCTCCAGCTGGCTAGGCTCTGGCACAATCTGATGTTGACTAACCAGCTTATATTCCAACAATGGAGAGAGAGAATGATAAAGGGAGTTCTTTTCAGTGCTTATGCAGAAACAATTAAAGAAGTGTATACGCTGGCATTGGACACCATTAATATGAGAAGGTTTTCCTGATTGCCTGCCGGATGAGGATTTGGACAGGAACAGTCCACAGAACATTGTGACTGGAAAGATCTCAACAAGGGCACACTGTTGACTCATATCCAGGTTCTCGTTCACTGTAATACCCAGGTCCTTTTCTGCAGAACTGCCACTTAGCCAGTCAGACCCCAGCCTGTAGCAGTGCATGGGATTCTTCTGTCCTAAGTGCAGGACTCTGCACTTGTCCTTGTTGAACCTCATCACATTTCTTTTGGCCCAATCCTCCAATTTGTCGAGGTCCCCCTGTATCCTATCCCTACCCTCCAGGGCATCTACCTCTCCCCCAGCTTAGTGTCATCCACAAATTTGCTGAGGGTGCAATCCATCCCATCATCCAGATCATAGCCTTAGGAAGACTTTTCCTAAAACCTGCATCTCCACTAAAGCAGATGAAGGGCCCTGTACAGAAGAGAGCATCAAAGATTATATGAAAAATAAACTCCTATTTCCGTAGGCATTAATACAAGAGCAAGAAGGGAGGAAACTGGCTTGGCTGTAATCCAGTTAAAACAATGTAAGACAACATGTACCCACAGACACATGTTTTAGAAATTTTGTTGATATAGTTTCTCAATGGATGTATATTCTAATTTTAGCAGTGATGTATATAGCTCAGAAATGCTCAGTATAACTCCACCAGTGATATGAATGACAGGCCAGATTCTGGTCTCACTTACACGGGTTTAAATCAAGAGAAACTCTGGTGATAGGGCCCAACCCTGAAAGTTGCTCCATGTGGGCAGATCCCTGCAATTGCATGGAGCCCTAATGACTTCACTGGGGCTCCAATAGGGCATAGGGGTCCTGCTGTACAGAACAACTGGACAGATTGTGGATTTACACAGGTGTGAAAGCAGATTGTGACTCAGTAATAGATGTGACCCTTCATATATTCCGTGAGCTTGCAGTGGAGTCAGTCCTCATTAGCCTCAGTATACAGCTGTGTTGTGAGAACACAGCACATGCAATTAAGATATAACAATTTCAGCTGGATCACATCAGTTCCTCCCTTTCTGTCTCCCAGACCATTTTTCTCTGGGGGAAATCTTCCTTACTCTTTTTACTGTCCCCCTGCCCTTCCTCCAATGTCCAATCCACTGTGGCATGAAGAGAAGCTCCTCTTGGGTCAGGCTTTTCCCATGGGAGCAGGCAGGATTAGTGAGGCACTCTAAAGAAACTGCAGAACAGCTGCGGCACTGCTAGAGGTCCCTTTTCCAGGGAGGAAATGGTGAGGGAAAACCACGTTCCCTTCGCCTCTCATAAGTGGCACCACCCCTTATAGTTCTGCTCCAAGTCTCACTCATTTGGAGGGAGTCTTTGTTTCGTAAAGACTCTCCTGCTTGTGATAAGGGGATTTTATTGTGTGTGTTTCAGTTAGAGAGATGAAATCCCCCTCATTCGTACAGACTGTACCATCACATGACAGCTGCTGTACCTGCTGAGACTTTGGACTGGCTGAGCAGGGAGCATACACAGTATACAGGCTCTTTTAAAGAATGCCACTACTAGCAGGGTAGCTTATTTAAATGTTAGAAAAGTACTCCGGAGAAAGGAAAAAAAGCAGTGAAAGCTAAGGCCCTGATCCTGCAAACACTGCCGCCTGTGCATAGTTCTCTTCACATATGAATAATCCCATTGACTTCAGTGAGACTGGTCGTGTGCTTTAAGTTAAGCATTGCAGCCTTCTTGACTTGTGGAAGTTCAATGTAGTGGAAGCTGGTGTTGGCTGCAAATACAGCACAGACTGTTTATCAGTTTTGTTTCTGAGTTTGCGTTGCTCTTGCAGTGTGGATGTTGTTAAGACCAGGGACCTCTCTTGTTCCGCATAGATGAGCTGTTTAATGTGAAACTTCTTAGTAGAAAAAGTCTTCATATCAATTCTACTAACAATTTGGAAACTAATGAATGAAATAAGTGCAAAGCATTCACTTCAGCAATTTAACGCTATAAAAAGGAGAGAAAGTGAAGAACTAGGAACACATAAATAAGATCTGATTTAAATTTTAAAATCCGTTTTTAAAAAAAAATCCCAGTTTTTGCCCCGTTTGGATCTCTCCAGTCCCTGCATTCCAGCATGTCACCTTGGATATGTTTACACAGCATTTTGGAGCTAGTGGGAGTGAACCTCCCAGCCTGGGCTGATAGACTCAGGGCTAGTGCGGCTTATGATAGTGTTTAAAAATAGCAGTATTGACAGTGCTGTGACGTTGAAGTTCGAACTCTGAAGCCCTCCTTTCTCCCTTCGCTTTAGGGTCCAAGTTCTAACCTTAGCTGCAGCTTCACGGTGCTGGCTCTTCAGTTGTTTTTAGAGCACTGGCACACACCCCGTTAGTCCGAGTGCGTCAACCCGGGCTGGAAAGCTCACTCCAAAATGCTGTGTAGACATACCCCGCAGAGGCAGGGCTTTATGAGCGCCTACCCGGAACAGCCAGAGCTTTTTTCAATTACTTTCTGATAACTTCGTTATTTTGAATTATCTTTGGCTTGCTCAAATATTGGAGGCCCATCTGCCACCTTTGAGACATAAGAAACAAGCTGATTTAAGCAAGCGAGGCATTCTGCAGGCAGCTCACAGAGACGTTGAATAGCATTCACACAGCAATTTCTAAAGAGGCGCCTGTCACTGCCTGCCTAGGTTCTGAGGAAGCTCTCAATTTGACTGAGCATGTTTGCTGTAATAAAAATATTTAAATTCGGTGGTTGCTTCCTGGCACAAAGGAGGTTTCTGTACACTTGCCCAATGGCTTCTCTATTAACAAATGGAACGTGTTTGCCAAAGGTACGACTTGCTAGACATACCCACCAGAGTTATCCACTATCTCTGCTCTTGCTTTTGCATGCAATAGAGACACTTGCTGGCAAAATTCATGCTTACCAAGAGCTAGCTGGGTAGTTTGCACTCTGGCCCATGTTTCAGGAGCAACACAGCATTGTGCTGCCCTGCTGGGTGATTGTGACTTGGTACTCCAATGTCCTCCCAGTATCCTTCCCATTACTCTGGGGCGGGAGTAAAGTCAGAGAGGTCTATATATGTCACAGTGTGTGCTCTCCAAGTGCTGGCATAACTATGCTGCCCATCCTGCCCCTTCCCGCCAATATGCATGGCGGAGGCGGGCAGGGTTGTAGTGAATCTGTGGAGTCTGCTTTCCCTATACACAGGAAGTGGTGGTATAGAGCAGCAGCGCAAGGGAATAAAGGAGAATCTTATGTCTCCTCTACTCTCTTGTGCCAGCATGCAGAACTAGCTGTGATCTGGCCCCATAAGGCATCCATCTGTGTAGATAACATGGGGCAGGGGCGGCCAACCTGTGGCTCTGGAGCCACCTGCGGCTCTTCAGAGTTAATATGCGGCTCCTTGTGCAGGCGCCAACTTTCCAGTGGGCCGGGGGGTGCTCACTGCTCAACCCCCCGGCTCTGCCACAGGCCCCGCCCCCACTCCACCCCTTCCCGCCCCCTCCCCTGAGCCTGCCATGCCCTCGCTCCTCCCCCACACCCCCAGAGTCTTCTGCACGCTACAGAATAGCTGATCAGGAAGTGAGGAGAGAAAGGGGGGGCGCTGATCGGCAGGGCTGCTGACCTATTACTGTGGCTCTTTGGCAATGTACATTGGTAAATTCTGGCTCCTTCTCAGGCTCAGGTTGGCCACCCCTGACATAGGGTCTGATCCAATGCCCATTGAAATCAATAGAACAATTCGGTTCTATATTTGTACAGCACCTAGTACAATGGATCCTGGTCCATGATTGGGGCTATTGGTGCTATAATACAAATAATAAACACTAAGTGTAAGTGGGGGAATAGTCCCGCTCTTGTGGGGAACTTTCCTGGCTTCTGCACTACCCCAGTGAAGTGGGCTAGCGAAAGGACCTGAGTTCTCGCTCCCACTTCCTTTACCCAGTGGCCTCCCTGCCCTTGAGGACTCCCCTTCCACTCTCCTGTCTGGCAGAGTCCTCGTAATCCCAACAAGGCTGGACCCAGGATTCCTGGGGGGCTCGACCCCCAACCCTGCCGTGGTCACCTAGGACAAGGGCTAGGATGTCCCCACTCCGGGGTACTCTCTCTGCACCGGGCACTTCTCTGACCCACTGACCATTACATCCAAGTTAAAGCAAATGCAAGTTATTTAATCAACAATTAATTTTAAAAAGAATAAGGAAAAATGGGAGAGGTTAAAGGAAACACATCACCCCGCTCTGTGGCAGGGAACATCACAAACAGTGTCTCTGGAAGGTCAGGGCAGTTCTCAGTCTGTTCCTTGTAAGTCCCAGGCCTTCTTCTCCGGCCCTGGCTGTGCTGCAGGGATGCTGCGGGTTGGACGCTTGCTCCGGTGGTGGCCACACGCTCTCAGGCTCTAAGTGGTAGGACCCTTCTTCCCAGCGATGCCTCTGCCCTGTCCCCAACTTAGGCCCCAACCCTGCAACTGGATATATGCAAGGAGCAGATACCCATGTGCCTATGCAGAACCCCAGAAAACCCAGCGGGCTCTCTGTGCACACGAATGTGCAGACGAACAGATCCAATTCTAGAACTGTGACCATAATGCTTGGGTTCCACACACCATAGGAGCATGTTTATTCATTTGCACTAAATTTTTATTTTCTTTAATTTGTGGAAACATATACACAATGCTTTATTCAAGAGCACAGACAGATGGTCAACTTGTGGTACCTTTACCCATGTTGAGTGGTACTTAACTCACAATTGGGTCTATTGATTTCAAGAGACTCCTGAAGGAGTAAGGTACCAACCATTGTAAATGATCTGGCCCTACCATTGTGTTTTTAAAAAAGCATTGTGTACATTCTGTGGTATCACAGACACCAATAAATTAACTCAAGAAGCGTAAATTATTTTACAGGAGTTACTTGTTTCACTGTGGGGGAAAATTATTGTTTCACCTCTCTAAATCATTTCTGATACCACTCATTATTGTAGGCTGATAAGTTTCTGAAAATCATGTCCTTTGCATCAGCATTGATCTAGATAACCAAATATTTTATTTATTTTTGGCACTAAAACTCCCAGTTGGAAAAAGTAGTTCTGAGACAATATTGAGAGAGCAGCATAACCCTCAACTTTTCCAGTTAATTTTAAACCCTGAGAATAGAGCAAAAATGTTAATTACTTCCAGAAAGTTGGAAACAGAAGCTCCAGGTTTTTGAGGATGAGCATTATGGGCCTGATCCAGCACTCACTGAAGTAAATAGGAATTTATTATTATGTAAGGGGACTGTTGTCCCCTTACTAACATTCAGTGGGGGTGTTTTAGTTGCTAGCTCCCAGTACTAAAAAGGGGGAAGGGTCAATGGGGAATCAGGACCCTGAGACTGACAGCCAGGAACAATAGGGAGAGGCCAATGCTCTAGGTCAGCCTGAATGACAGGGCGAGCAGGCTAATCAGGGAGTCAGGAGGCCAGGGAGGTCCCGTCCCCTGTGTGAGCTGGATTTGCCTGGGTCAGACAGAGCGGGGCCGAACTAAGGAGAAAGCAGGGGGGCCCAAACTAAGCTGGGGAGCAGAGCTGAGCCAGATCCGGAGGGACCAGAAAAGCAGGCCAGAGAGAGCAGACCCTGTGCTGGGAGCAGAGCTGCAGCGCCAAAGCCAGAGGCACAGCCCAGAGAGAGCAGACTTGCCCTGGGAGCAGAGCTGCAGCAACCAGAGCCAGAGGGGCCAGAAAAGCAGCCCATGAAGCTGGTCAGTGCTGGGAGCAGAGTCACAGAAGCAGCCTGCAGAGCAGACCTGTCCTGGGAGCAGAGCTGCAGCAACCAGAGCCAGAGGGGCCAAAGAAGCAGCCCAGGGATCTGGAGGCAGAGCAGCGGAGACCGAGTGGTGGAGCTGTGGCTGGAGCAGTCCGGAGCTGGGTGCAGTGAGCAGCTGGGGAGAGCGAGGGGGACCCTGGGCAGCAGGCCCAGCACAGGGAGACGCCTCAGCCAAGGGGCTCTGCAGGCCAGGCTTGGATAGTAACCCCAAGAGGGCGGAGGCGACACTGGGAAGAAGGGTCCTATCACTTAGAGCCTGAGAGCGTGTGGCCACCACCAGAGCAAGTGTCCAACCCGCAGTATCCCTGCAGCACAGCCAGGGTCGGAGAAGAAGGCCTGGGACTTACAAGGAACAGACTGAACTGCCCGGACGTTCCAGAGACACTGTTTGTGATGTTCCCTGCCACGGAGCGGGGTGATGTGTTTCCTTTAACCTTTCCCATTTTTCCTTATTCTTTTTAAAATTAATTGTTGATTAAATAACTTGCATTTGCTTTAACTTGGATGTAATGGTCAGTGGGTCAGAGAAGTGCCCAGCGCAGAGAGAGTACCCCGGAGTGGGGACACCCTAGCCCCTGTCCTAGGTGCCACAGCAGGGTGGGGGGTTGAGCCCCCCAGGAATCCTGGGCCCAGCCTTTTTGGGGTTACAAGGACTCTGCCAGACAGGAGAGTGGAAGGGGAGTCCTCAAGGGCAGGGAGGCCACTGGTAAAGGAAGTGGGAGTGAGGACTCAGATCTTTTCATTAGCCCACTTCACCGGGGTAGTGCAGAAGCCAGGAAAGTTCCCCACAAGAGCGGGACTATTCCCCCGCTTACACATGTGTCCACATTGATGATGGGTTCTGCACGATAATGATCCAAAGCAGAGTGGACCAATACATGTTCATTTTCATCATCTGAGTCAGATGCCACCAGAAGGAGGTTGATTTTCTTTTTTGGTGGTTCGGGTTTTTTTAGTTTCCGCTTCGGAGTGTTGCTCTTTTAAGACTTCTGAAAGCATGCTCCACACCTCGTCCTTCTCAGATTTTGGAAGGCACTTCAGATTCTTAAACGTTGGGTCTAGTGCTGTATCTATCCTCAAAAATCTCACATTGGTACGTTCTTCGCGTTTTGTCAAATCTGCTGTGAAAGTTTTTCAAACGAAGATGTGCTAGGTCATCATCTGAGACTGCTATAACATGATATATATAGCAGAATGTGGGTAAAACAGAACAGGAGACATACAATTCTCCCCGAAGGAGTTCAGTCACAAATTTAATTAACACATATTTTTAACGAGCATCATCAGCATGGAAGCATATCCTCTGGAATGGTGGCCGAAGCATGAAGAGGCATACGAATGTTTAGCATATCTGGCACGTAAATACCTGGCAACACCAGCTACAAAAGTGCCATGCGAACGCTTGTTCTCACTTTCAGGTGACATTAAGTGCAGTTATGTAACAAAACAAAAATATCTACATTTGTACGTTATACTTTGTTCATTTTTACAATGCAAATATTCGTAATAAAAATAAATAATATAAAGTGTGCACTTTGTATTTTGTGTTGAATAGAAATAAATATATTTGAAAATGTAGAAAAATATCCAAAAATGTTTAATAAATTTCAGTTGGTATTCTATTGTTTAACAGTGCGATTACTCATGATTAATTTTTTTGAGTAAATTGCGTGAGTTAACTGTGATTAATTGACAGCCCTACTTTTGACAAATGCTTTTTTTCCAAAATATGTATCCAGTTGTCTTTTTTTGTTTCCTTTTAAGCATCTCCCAGGGCTGCTGGAAAAATTTGTACAATGTGGGGGCAGAAGAAATGCTGAGAGCCATTGAATCGAACTGTAAAGCATGTATGTGATGTAACCTCTTCAAGCCACCCTAGTTCCAGCACCTATGCTCCAACCCCACCAAATCTAAGGTAGACAGGCTCCTAACTGTAATACCTTAGAAGATGATGATGGCAGATTCCAGTATTTTGTTTGAAAAGTAATGCATTTGAACTCTGCTTTCTCTTTGCACAATCTATTTGTATCAGGGGCTAGTGGAGCTGGTGGACACTAACTACTCCCAAAGGAATTGCCATAGCAGTCATGTTTCAGACCTGGAATTTGAACCTCTGTCACACATACTAGGTGAGCAGTCTCACTGTTGGCTATTCTCGTGCTGGGGTCTCTCTTGCTCTCTCTCCCTCCCTCCTCCCTTTTCCATACAAAAGTTGGAAAAATCTCAGTTTCATCCTGATGCGGAATGGGAAAATCCATGCAGAATGGCAAATCTCAAAGTTTTGCAGGACGGGAAAGCCATTTCTGATCAAGCTCTCATAACCACCCCCTGCTCTCCAAGAGGAAGAGAAGACATCTCAACAAAAAGAAGCAGGACACTGTCTTTTGAGGGCCTGTAACTGGAGCGGACTGTGCTTGTGCACTGCCAGAAGCATCATGTGCCCACCCAGTCACTGATATGGCAAACACCAGGAGAAAAAAACCAAAACCGACTCCAGGTGGTGGAGCCACTTAAGCAGCCAAACAGGCTAAAACAGAAGGAACTGCTTCGAAAACCAGAAGTGACCATGTCATCTGAAAGTCTATAATAAAAAGCTCTACTTTCAAAAATAGGCTCTCAGGCCTGCAAGGCTTGTTAGCCATTAACAGTATGGAAAGCTGTAACTTCAAGGTTTTTTCTCCTCTGTTTGAACTTGTGATGGGGAATACAAACCTCACACTGAGCAAGAAGGGATTAAGGAGCTGCTCTGGCTTCAACCAGCCCCACCCCAACACACCTGCAGGGGATGCACAGACTGGGGGAGGATTTAAATGGGAGCAAAACAGGGAAGAGGAGGGACCTCAATCTTGCAGGTCCTGAGGGAAGGCAGGATCTCTCCCTCAGCAGCTACCTGAAGGCCCCTCCCTGAGGGAAGAGACCTGCCTCTGTTATACACAGAGAGGGAGGCATTTCCCTTTCACACCTCCTAAACAGTTTTTTGGGTGTTGATTTCCTGGCTTTTGTTTATGGACTACCCTGGAAGGGGAGAAGCTAGGAATTGGCCTGGCTGGAGTGCCAAGTCATGAGAGGAGGCAGCTGCTACCCCAAGAGGGAGAGAGTTGCCCAGAAGTGAAGAGGTGCCAAGGAGTGAGCTGACTCCCTTCAGAGACTCCTGTGATAGACTGCGTACTTTGGACAATAGTGGTGTGGTAGGAAGTGGCCCGGGAGGGCAGCCTTAAGGTGCTCCTTTGTGTCAGACCCTTGTGTTGCTCTTAGGGGACCTGGGCCAGAGCCTGGTGAAGTGGGAGACCCTGGGCTCCCCTATCAAGCCCCCTACCCCTGCATGTTGAAGGGCCAAAACCCTGACCACTAGGCTTTGCTCCCCATGAGCAAAGACCGTCACAGGCCTCCATCTCGGTTCCTAAGTCCAAAAAACAAAAGTTCCTCGAGTGAGCCCCTCCCTGCTCCTTCCATCAGGAGGAAGAGGGGGGCAGAAGACCCCAAACCAACAGGATGTGAGGCATTAGCAGATTGCCCAGAACCAGACTCCAAATCCTGGGGCTAGAACGGTATCTCCGTCTAGTGGCCCCAGGAGGCAGCCACTGCAGGGGACCCAGCCACCCCCACTCCCTGAGCCGTGTCATGCCCTGGCAGAGTGTCCTTACCTCCCCCACCGTGGCTGTGTTCCTGTAGCCCAGGAGCCTGCTGTCCTGGTGCCAGTCCCAGCACCACAAGTCTTCAGCCTCATGGATGGTCAGCCCTGGGAAAGAGACACATGCACATTTGTCATTCTGGTTGCAGTGCTTGTGTCCTTCCAATCCCATTGGTGGCTGCACAGTGGGCAGAGTCCTCGCTGCGTGCCTGGCCCAACACAAGGAGAAACATTTCCTGCTCCCTGGTTTGGATTCAGTGAACTGTGCCAGCCCCCCACCGGTTCATCTGCTGGGCTGTGTGAGTTAGCAGATTGATCCCTGTCCATTCGAGGTCCTGGGGTTCTCAGTAACCAAGAACATAAAACAAGTAATGTGTCTAACGCAGGGGTTCTCAAACTTTGTTTCACTCCGACCCCCTTCTGCCAACAAAAATTACTACATGACCCCAGGAGGGGAGGAAATCGAAGCCTGAGACCTCCTGAGCCCCACCACTCCAAGTGCGAGGGGAAAGCGAAAGCCTGAGTCCCACCACCTGCATGGGGAGGCTAGAATCAAAGCCCAAGGGCTTCAGCCCCAGACAGGGGGCTTGCAACCTGAGCTTGACTGCCCAGGACTGAAGCCCTCAGGCTTTGGCTTCAGCCTCAGGCAGTGGGGTTCGGGCTTCAGCTTTGGCCCCAGGCCCCAGCAAGTCTAAGCCGGTCCTGGTGACCCCATTAAAATGGGGTTGCAACCCACTTTGGGGTCCTGACCCACAGTTTGAGAACTGCTGGTTTAATGTAAAGTGCCACCCTGCCCACCACTTTTTTTTTTACCCTCTCTCCCCTACCTCAATGAGTTGTAACTAGCGACACTAACGTTCCAGTCATACACATCGTCCCACCGGGTTTCCCCATTTCCCCTCCCCATGGAGAATTTCCAACTCCTCTTCCTTATTGCCCAGATTCCACTGCCAAGACCAGTGTTGCTTCCCTTCATGAGTGAGTATCTTGCAGGGCACAGACACCGGAGCACAGCATTCCCCTGAGTCCACACTTGTGTTACTGCGGGATCGGTTATCTGTAAACCAGGGAGAGACTCCAGCTCACGTGTCCCCCTCTTCCCTCCATTGCAAGGTGCCAGGGGAGAAAGAGAACGTGTCCCCAGGGCTGAGGCAGAATGGGACTGCTGGCATTGCAGCATGTTCTCCAGGAACCCTCAAGCCTTCCCTATCAGCTCTGCAGCATCAGAACAGCAGAGCCTGGATTGGAGCAAGGGAAAGGCCTGTTTCCCACAGAATCCTTCCCTCAGGCCCGGAGCATTTAGAGCAGAAATCCCTGTGGGAGTTAATGTTGCTCTAAAAAGAGCTGCCAAGGGGTGTCCAGCTTCTTGACGACACCATGCGAAATGATCTGTTTGTAGAGATGCATAATGCCCTGCACTGATTTCTCTGAGAGGATTCCTCCGAGCAGTTGGGGGAGGCAGGACCTTATTCCTTACCTCTCGTGACAGGGCTGTGTGAGAGCTTGTAGAGAGCCAGAGGCTGCTTTCTAGAGGGTTAATTCAGAAATTCCTGATGGAACCTAGGGGCTGCGGCCTACGGCAGGAAGGAGCCAGGTGGTTGTTGGAGTGACTCTAGGAGGAATGCTATGGGATGGCTCTCTGATCACCTCTTCACTCTACTTCTTCCCACCCCCACCTTTGGGTTAAGTCCATCACCTCCTCCATAGTGCATGTGGGCTGGAAACCAGATAAGGCAGTAGAGAGGTTGCCCACTCAGCCCGTGCACAGGAGGATCTATTGCAGCTCAAGTCCTCAAATCCCGTGCTTCTCTATTTCCTTGGCCACATGTATCGTGTTCTTTTCCTGGTGGCTAGTCCAGAAAAAGAGGACAAGAGCTCACTACTGCTACCACCTGAGGGATTTGTTGGGTTGAGATCAGCTGGTAGAAGCATGCAACAGCGACAGAATCTGGGACTTGAAGCCTCTAGAGTGACCTCTTACCTTTATAGACCTGCCCTTTCATCATACACAGCTATTTTAAAGTTTAGGGTGATAGTGAAGAGACCCATTTCCAGCCATTCACGACACAAGACAAAGCCTGCAGTATTCATCAACTATTTATATTTACTCTCCTGGCTCCCAAACTGCTTCTCCTCCCTACTGCCACCAGCCACCTTCGTGTTCTCCCTCTTCTCTCCCCTGCTCCGCTCACTTGATTGCAGCAGCTCAGCGGATGGTCCAGCTTTGCTCTTTCACTTCCATTCTTCTTCCCTTCTTTGGATGGCTGCATTTGCCATTGAGCAGCCTGATGGAAATACCTGCGTCCTCTACCTAGGGACGCAGGCCCAGCAGCTGAAGCCAAAGCCTCACTGAGAGCAGTGGGAGATTAGCCTGGAGTGTCAGGAGTGGAAGCTTGGCCCATGTGGACCCCAGGCACTGAAGCTGCTGCCACCTACACGGTGAATCCTCCAACCCATCTCCAAACAGCTCTTCCACATTCTGCAAACTGGCCTCACTGGTTGACCTACTATCTAGGAGAAAAGAAATCCTTTGTGAGACCAGGAGAGTCTTCAATGCAGCACACTGTCCATGGCTACCAGAGGGTCACAGTGAAACATCTGCGAGTCTCTCGGAGTCTCTCAAGGAGTTCCCTGCTCAATCACTTGGCACCCACTACCAATGGTCTCTGACAGTGGCATTCCAAAGGGGAGCTCATCAGATGGTCCCTTCTATGGCTTCTTGAGTGGGAAGGAGGTTGGTCTTGACATTTAAGGCCTAGCTGTCAGAGTCAGGGCTCCTGGGTTCTCTGGCTTTGAAAGTGGGTGGATTCTAGTGGTTGGAGCTGGACTGGTATCAGTACCATGCTTCCTTCCTGCCTCTGTCAGTGACGTGGTGTGTGACCTTGCAGCCAGTTGCTTTCCATCCCTGTGCACCAGCAAACAGAGATAATACTGACCCCCCTCAGAGGGGCTGGCAGGGGTCACTACTGTAATGACTCAAGTTGGAGTGAGTTGTGCCTTTGGCACTGAAGTGCCCAGATTCAGTCCCCACAGATGGCCAAGGTGTCTATATATGGCCATAGTTGTACTCACCTAGCATTACAGGCTGTTTAGCCTGGTCCTGCGTGGTGAATCTGCTCCTGGCTCTCTCTGGCACACAGCTCCATCACACACAAGAACCTGGCCCACCAAGGACAATCTATCAGCTCCCACCTGGTGTTCAGCTCTAGGATGGATGGTGAGCCCTAGTCAGACCATATAAAGACAGGGTGGTTTTTTTGGTGGAAACTGATGGAGCTTCAGCCTCTGCTCCCACCTCCACCCCCATGCTAAGGGCTTCAAAGGTGGTCCCTGATCCCAGGTAAACAAAGTAGCTGAGCTGAGGCCAGGGTGGGTGGAATTACTGCTGGGACTGATCCTAAGAGAAGAGCAGATTTTTCCTTTGGGAATCTCCCTAGAGCAGAGGAGAAGCAGCTGGGGTGGAGGTGGGGGCAAGACAAGTACTACCCCTTAGCCCATGAATAGGAGGCAACTAGGACTTTGGGAGTCAAGGTACTGGTGTATCTTGCTGGAGGGCAGAAAAAGGCATTGGAGAAATTGTATAAAAGTCACGTCACGGCTGGATCAAGGGCAGCCAGACCTACTGGTCAGAGCCAGAGTCCACACTCACATGACAGGAGTCACGAGTCAGCTGGGTCAGGATCCTGGAAGATCAGAAGCAAAAGACAAACTTGTGATCACAACCACAAATCAGATGCCAGGAAATCAAGCCAGGGGAGCGGCAGCAGAAAGAGGCAGCACACGGTCCAAAACAGGGAGCAGCCCTGGTGTGTTCAGTCAGCTTTCTGTTCCTGCTGCTATCTTAAGCAGGGTCAGGGGGCCAATTAGCTTCTCTGGGACTCCTCCAACAGGACCTCAGGAGTAGAGCCTCAAACTGGGGCTGAACTTCATGGGTCCTAGGTAAACAATTTCAGCAGACTTCCAGGTGGAGGGCTGGAGAGTGGCTGCTCCCATGAACTAGGTCTCTGTACCAGGGCTGGGATCCAGAGAATAGGGAAAGCTCCCAACCAGGATATTTAGCAGGAGCCCCCTGTTTGTTGTAAGAGCCCCAAGTGGCAGGAAGAGTGAACGGTTCTTACCTCCAGGAGATGCATGGAATCTTCCATCTGAGCCTCAATGAGACCCAAGTTGTTTGGTTTGACAGGATGAGATCATCTGTCCCCACTGCTCCCTGAGCGGGCCTGGCTGCAGGATATATCTGTGAGAGGCTAGGACACAGCCTGAAAGACAGAATTCTGTCATCCCAGGGGGAGAACAGAGGGTCTGAACCCCAGCGAATAAGCAAATTGAATCAACTGATTCAGTGCAGAATTATTGTGCCATACAGGTACATCATAAGGTCCTTTCATGGACTGGTAATTGGTTAAACACTGCTCTGCACTGACTGCCCTGACCACGGGCGGCCCAATGGCTCTCAGGTAGCAGGACACAGTGGAAACGTGGATCATCCAGCCTCTCATTTCCAGGCCTCCCCAGGGTTAAGGTAGAATTCCTGCTGCCCTTGCCCATTCTGCTCACCTCCAAGATGTGCTGGAGTTTGTCTGTGCTGGGGGTTGCTGCCAGCGAGCTCTTCAGCATGGCATCCATGTCTCTGGGCAGGCCTTCTTCAGAGTCTGTCAGAGGAGGGAGACCAGGGGTCAGGGTTATGGAACCTGGGGCTACACCTGCCAGGATGACAGCTGGCTCTGCAGTCCTTGCCCAGAGCAGCTCTCTGCAGAGGGCCTGGTGCACAGCAGGGTAGGGAACAGGCAATCTGCTAGGGATGGGAGCTGGGCTTCGTGGCAGAGTCCAGGAACCAAAGCACAGCATCTGCAAGGAAGGGATCTCCCACAGAGGGGTAACATCAACTCCCATGGAGGGGGAGTCTCCCCCTGACACTTGATTAATCCTATGGCCTGTTCCCATCTCTGCTCACTGCACCCCCAACTTAGCAGCTCCAGCTACCGAAGACAGCGAGAACCAGGGGCCTTCCTGCTCCTGGGACAGAGGAGTAGGTTGATGATCTACCTGGATGTGAGTGTTGGCCTTTCCCATGCCCCTGGTCCCTGAATCCATTCAGGGAAGTGCACAGCAACTGCGATTCCTGTTCTGGATCTAGGGGCAGCTTCAGTTTGCTGGCAGGGGACTCTGTACATGAGACCTTGCAGTTGGGGGTGTGGGGAGCGACACAGGCACTAACATGGGCGTGGAAGTTTGAGGAACAGGGCAGAGGCCTGTGTGGGGCAAGGAGGGCAGGGATTTGGGAAGCAAGAGCAGAGGATCAAACACTTTCATAATGTGGGTCAGGATGATCCCCATTTCAAATATAGAGAAAGTGAGGCACCAGGTGGGAGAGTGACCTGGCCAGGACCACGTTACCACTCAGTGGCAGGGCTGCAGTACAACCTGTTCCTTGCTCTCATCACTGGACCCTGCTGCCCCTTCTGTATGACCACTCCAGCCATCCTCTCCCATAGGCCACCCCCACCTCTCTCCAATACCAGGCTGTTTCCATAATGGAAGCAGGTTTGTAACAGAGTTCACTCACCGAGAGGTGCCCCTTCCTGGCCAGGCCTGGTGTCACAGCTTTCTTGCTGGGCTAGCACCCCGCCGATGGTCGCTAGGGCACTCTGGCAGTTTTTTCGGCTGGGAACTCAGCCCTTCAGCCAGGTGACCGTCTTTTAGTCCACTCCTTCCTGGGTCATGCTCATCCCAAACTAAAAGCCCAAAAATGTCTTTAACAGAAACAAGGTCTTCTGTCCCTTTGGGGGCTCTTCCTCAGCCTGACTTTGGCTCAGCCTGTCCTTACTGGCCTTGATAGCCCTTTCTATGGCCTTGTACATCCCCTTCCTTAGAAACCATGGGAGAACCAGTCCTACTCTGGATTCTAGGTTCTGCCCCAAGGCCCTGTACTGAACAACTAGGCCTGCTCCTGTACCTTTGCTGTGGTTTTCCCCTCAGGTGGAGCTCACTCTGTAATCCATTTGACCTAGCTCCAGGCTTTATAGCCCACAGGCCAAGGCTCCCATTATATACCCTCCTCCTTAGAACCTGGCCCACACGGGGGGGCAAGTTCTATTCTTGTCCAAGCTTCATCCCTCGTCATCTCGTTGCTGTCACTGGCTGCGCGGTTGTACAGCCTGCGCACACAGTGTCTCCAGCTCCCCTGCCAGCTGGCTCACCAGAATGAAGAGGCAATCCTTCTCTTCTGCAGTATCCCAGCGCTCTTTCTGCGGCCACTCATTCTCATTAACAGCTGCCTGCACAGCCTGTTCTGAAGCCATTAGCTTCTTCTGTAGCCTTTTTGCTGCCACTGCTACATCCCCCCAAAACCTTTTCCATCAGGGTCTGAGAACCCACCATGGACTGCTCCACCCTTGTGTTTGTCCCTGCTTCAGTCTGCTTCATCTCTGGGCCAACCATTTCATCCTTCACCTCCCTGCAGCACCCGACAGGGTGTGTTGGTGGAGGGTCTGCATGGTCCACGGCCATCACTGCCACCTCCACTTTGCCTGCCTCATGTGGGTTTCTGTTAGAGGACACCTCCTTTCTTTCTAACTTCTTGGGGCCCTGGCCCCTCTTTTTGCCACTTAGCAATTTCCTAAGCAGGCCGTATCTTTTGATATGGCCAGCTTCTCTGCACCCAAAACAAAGAACTCTTGTCCCCATCTTGGCATTAGGCCACGCTGGTACACTTTCTCATGTCCTGCTCTCCTGGGCTAACCTTCTCAGCACAGCCCAGGCATGCTCTCCGTGTCTGCTCTTTTTGACCGTGGGCAAGGCAGACCCTGGGTTGATTTCCCTTTGCAGGATCTCTGACAGGGGTATTGCTGCTGCCGCGTCTGTAGCTCCGCCTGCACTTCCCTCTGCTTCTGTTGGTTTTCTAGGAGCTGCTGGAGAAACCCCTAGAGCTGCTGAACCAGTCCCTGGAACTGAAGTGGGAAATCCAGTGACCGGCTCAGTCCCTTGTTACACCCGCTTGGGAGAGCAGACCTTCCTTCAGCAACCAAGACTTCCATCAGCCCTCACGGACCACAGGGGGAATTCAATCCTCCTGACTATGCCAATCATAAACGAATCCACTCATCATTACGTGTCCCCCTGGCGGCCAGGCATGGCATCACAGCCCTCTCGCTGGGCTAGCATCCCCCATCCATGGTCGCTCCAGCACCATGGCAGGTTCTCTGCCTGGTAACTCAGCCCTCCGGCCAGGTCACCACCTTTAGTCCACCCTTCTGGGGCCCAGCTTGTCTCACATTAAAAGTCCAAAGAGGTCTTTCCACAGAAAGAAGTCCTTCTGCCATCACTGGGGCTCTTGCTCAGCCAGCAGACCCCTCCTGGGCTCAGTAACCCTCTCTGGGTGCATGTACACCCCCTTCTTTGGAGCCAGTAGGGAAACCCAGTCCCAACCTGACGTTGGTAACAGCTAGGTCTGCTCCTTTCTCTTTGCTGCAGTTTTCCCTGGGCACTTCCTGCCTCTCTTCTCAAGTTCCCCTCTAGGCTTTCCTTGCTGCTCAGAACTTCCTACCTTGTTCTCATTCCTGTTGATACCCCAGCTGGGCTGGATCACCACTGAAGTCTGGCTCTTTAGGGGGAGGTACATAGTGCCTCTCAGATAGGGCTCATTCTGTAATCAGCTTGGCTAAGCCCCAAGGGACAGCACCTGCTGTTACTGGGCTGGGGTCCTTGCTCCCTATTTCAGACCTGGTTTCCAGAGGGACTGAGTACACACAGGCCCCACTGCCTGGAACTGGAGTTTGCTTGTTCTGGTGACTCTGACATTCAGGCCCTTCATCATTCAGAGGCTGACAGGTGTGGTGAGGGGGCTGGAGAAACCCCACCACTGAGCAGAAGGAGGTGAAAGAGTTGGGATTCTGGGAGCCAATGAAGTGAGCTGTAGCTCATGAAAGCTTATGCTCAAATAAGTTTGTTAGTCTCTAAGGTGTCACAAGTACTCCTTTTCTTTTTGGGAGCTGATGGGTTCGTTTGCCCTGCTGTGGGAAGTGGCGCTGGAGACCAGAGATGCCATGTGAACGAGATTACCTGATGCTCTCTTCATGCCCGACGGGCTTGAGCACCCTGCCGGAAATGCTCTCAGGAGTCCAGGTTCGAGGACGTCTCTGGGGAGCCCCTTCCTAGGAACAAAACCAAGGTGGTATAATGATGGAGACGTCTCTGTCTCAGAGCTGGGAGCCAGGGACAGGGGAAGCTCCCAGCCAGGCTATGCATCGGGGATCCCATTTCTCCCCCAAGAGACTCTCACGCCCCAAGGAGTAAATGGCTCTTACCTCCAGGAGAGGGTGTGGTCTTCCATCTCAGCCTCTTTGAGAGCCAGCATGGCTTGCTTTGATGGGACGAGGTGACCTGTCCCCACTGCTCCCTGAGGTGGTTCAGCTGCAGGATGTGCCTGTCTGGGAGGCTGGGCCAGATCCCAGGGCCTGGAAGACAGCTGGGAAGGAGGCTCCTATTCATTTCACACCCAAGGGGAGAATAAAGGGCAGGAGGTGAAGCTAGCCCTGAGCCTCTGTCCCACCCCCAGCTCCTCAAAAGTGGAGCTTTCCAAGCTTCAGTGGGGCTAGGGGCTGTGGCCCTGACAACGGCCCTTCTGCACCATATGGAGGCAGGGGGAATGGGGATGGGGGAAGACCATGAAAGGGGGAGGGCAATGGGTGTGAGGGAAAGAGCTCCTGCCCCAGATGAAGGAATTTGGGGGGCAGAGGGAAGGACCCTGCTCCACAGAGAGGAGAGAGAGATTCTGTGAGTGCTAGGGGGCTCCATTTCCACTTCCACCAGCTCCCCATGTACAGTGAGCCAGAGCAGTACCTGCAGCAGGGAGCGGGAGTTGCTGGTGTCTTCAGAGGCACAGCCCCGGCAGCGCCTCAGGCACCTGGCACAAGTGACGGATGATGCGGAGCTGGCGCATCACATTGGCCGTGATGTCCTCCTGCTGCAAGGGAGGAGAACTTGTCAGAGACTCAGATGCTCCCGAGGAATCAGGGGGAATTAAGAGCACCTGGAACCAGCAGCATTTCCACCCAGCACCTGCCCACCTCTGAGGGATGGATTCACCCTCCTGACCCCCAGAATGGAGTCTTGTTGTCCTTTCTAGTGATCTCTGGTGCCAACCCCTCTCCTTGTAGGGTGAGCTCCTGCCACCTCCCCCTCAGTGCCCCTGACAGCTGTTCCACCTCCAATCCACAGCTCAAGTTCTCAGAACCCTCTCCTCCACCCCCACCCCAGTTGGGCAGGGAGGGGGCTCTAGCCGGGGGAGCAGGAGGGATTCTGGCAGCAGTGAAGTGGGACGTGGGGTGGTTGAGACCTCTTCCCAATTCATCCCAGCCACTAATGCTGAAACCAGAGGATGGCAGCCCTGGTGAATGGGACAGATCAACAGCCCCTGCTCACTGAATCCTCCCGTTCTCTCCAGAGCGGGTCCTGCCCTGCCAGCAGCAGGACAAGCTTCCCTCGCCCATGTACTTCAGCCCTGGCTGGTCAGTTGCCATCACCCGTCAGTCCTTGGCCTCCCAGGCTGCCAGTGATGGGAGCAACTCTGGGTGGTGGCTCGGGTGACATGGACACTAGGCCACTGGGAACTGGGTGCAACCCTGTGGGACAGGAGAGCCCCGCAGAGGGCACTTAGGGGACTCTGTTGCCCTTCCCCAAGAGCGATAGCACCGTGTCCTAATAACATAAGTCCATGAGGAGGTAACGCTTGTCATTAATTAGCCTTGCTAAAGAGCTGAGTTGGACCTGCTCCAGGGAGAAGTTGGCTCCCTCCTGCTTATGGAGGGGAATTCAAATCCCTTCCCAGTAGCACCTGCTCTGACTCTCATTCCCCACCAGGCGCCTTGCTGCCAGGCCAGCCAATGGTCATTGGATGGGAATCAGGCCTGAGCCCCGCCTCAATCTCCTGAGTCTAATGCAGCTGCTTACCTTGTCCCCCATCAGCTGCTAGGCTTCCCCCAGGAGGGAGTAGGTGAGAAGCAGCCCAGCCTGGCAGACACGCCGCAGGGGGTCATGGATGGCCAGCACTGCCGTCTGGAGGAAGGATCTTCTGCCTCTCTGAGAAGAACTTTCCAAAGACCTCAAACCAACAGGACGTGAGTCATTAGCACATTGCCCAGAACCAGGCTCCAAATCCTGGGGCTCGAACAGTATCTCCATCTAGTGGCCCCAGGAGGCAGCCACTGCAGGGGACCCAGCCACCCTACTTCCTGAGCGGTCTCTTGCCCTGGCAGAGTGTCCTTACCTCCCCCACCCTGGCTGTGTTGCTGTAGCCCAGGAGCCTGCTGTCCTGGTGCCAGTCCCAGCACAAGTCTTCAGCCTCATGGATGGTCAGCCCTGGGAAAGAGACACATGCACATTTGTCATTCTGGTTGCAGTGCTTGTGTCCTTCCAATCCCATTGGTGGCTGCACAGTGGGCAGAGTCCTCGCTGCGTGCCTGGCCCAAGACAATTGCAGGTGTAGAACACAGAAAGAGACAGAGAGAGACTCAGCCTCCAGCCAGGGTCAGTCTGAGAGAAACTGGCGGGGGTCCCAGTCTCACTCTTCTATCGGGTGCCATTTCCCAGCTGGGTTCCTTACCCCTCTGATGCAGGAGCAGCTGGTAGAGCTGATAAACCCCCTCCCTAGCCTGCTGGCTGATGTCCTTGGCTGGGTCACCGATGAACACAGCCAGCTGTGCCACATGGTGACCCATCCTGGGGAATTCTGCTGAGCTCTAATGGAAGGGAGAGGGAGAGGGGACTCCATCAGCATTTTACTAGAGTTCCCAGTCCCCCCTAGGCCAGGACTCCCCTTCCCCATAGCCCCTCTGCAGGAGATGCTAGAGGATAGGAGCTAGAGCTAGACCCTTAATTTTCTCTGCCTGCAAGGGAGCCTGGAGCGCAGGGATGTGAGCAGGGCCCTCCATGAGGATTTGCTGCTCCAGGATGACAGGAAGGCATGAACCTGGAGCATGGTCCCCTTCAAAGCCCAGAGTCACCACTTAACCAGGACAAGAAGAATTTGACTCAAGCCAAGCTCATTCTCTGCTCTGACTCTGCCCCCCCAAGAGGAACACTCCTAACCCACAGCCCCTGCAGCAGCAGATCCTACAGCCCCTTGGAGCCAGCCCACCCACGCCTGGAGTCAGGAAGCTGGGATCAGAGGCCACTTACGTCAAACTCAGGGAGGGTGCTGGTGGATCTGAGCAGGGCCGTGCTGCTCCTAATGGCCCTGGCTCTCTCTTGCAGCACCCTGGACACAATCCAGTAGTTAATGTGCTGTGGGGAAAGGAGGCAGCTCAGGATGAATGGGCAGGGGCATGTGTTGTGCTAATGAGCCCCTCCCCATCTCCAGGGGGCTGGGGCATTGTGTGCGGGGTGGAATATCTGATTCATTGATTGCAGAACTTTAGATGGGGATTGTTGCCCCAGGATGATGCTTGTATTCTGCAGGTCACAAATTGCATTCTCTCTCTAGATTGGGACAACTCTCAGTGTCAGGGCTGGTCGCATCCTCTCTGAACTCCTGATTCCTGAACAGCTCACCAGGAAGGAGACAGACCCCTCACCCCTCCCTGGCTATCAAGTCCTTGATTGGGTGAAGGGTCTGAGCGTGAGCACAATCCCCCCAGGAATCTCAGGGCTCGTTGGAGAGAAGGGCTGATTCTCTGGGGTCCTCCTGTTTCTCTAGGAATGAGCCTCTGAGGGCCATCTCATGTCGCTCACAGGGTTGGGGGTTCAGACTCTCACTCCCCAGGCCAGCCAGGGGCCCTGTGGTTCGTGCTCAGCAGAACCAGGTAGAGCTCTGGCTTGAAGTCCCAGCTTCTTCCTCTGTCCTTCAAGGAGGAAGGACCTGACACTGCATTGCACTGACTGCCCTGATCAAGGACGGCCCACTGGGGGCCCAGCTAGGAGGACAGACTGGAAAATGGATCTAAGAGTTAAGGTAAAATTGCCCTCACCCCTATTACGGGACTCACCTCCAAGATGTAGTGGAGCCTGACTGTGTCTGGGGCCTCTGCCACCGTGGCATCCAGGAGGTCTGGCAAGACGGTATGGAGATCCTGCAAAGCAACGGCGAGCCATGGGTCAGAGTTAGGGAAACTGGGGCTACACCTGCCACAGGATGGGAAGAGGGGTCTCTGGGAAGCACTGGTGAGACCCCCAAACGCATATCCTGGCCTCTCTCATTCACAATTAGCAATTAGCAAAGATTTGTGGCAGGATGACAGCTGGCTCTTCAATCCATGATTTTAGCATGATCTACCTGGACTTGGGTGGTGTCCTTCTCCGTGCCCAGGGTGACGATGGCATGCAGGGCAGCTCGCAGGAGGTGGGTCTCTAGCTCTGGTTCCAGGGCAGGTTTCATGGTGCTGACAAGAGAGAGGAGCCGGTATTAGACTGTGCAGTGCGGATGCAGGGGTGGGACTGGCACCAACACGGAGGTGAAACTGCAGGGAAATAGGCAGAGGGTGGCAAGAATAGAAACTGAGGCACCGAGCCAGGGAATGATAAGGCCAAGGTTTCCCAAACAGACAGTGGCAGGGCAGGAATAGCGCCTGTTCCCTGGACCCTGCTGCCCACTCCTGATCCTGGGAGTGAGCCTCTCCCCAAAGCCATTGCAATGTTACTGGAGTGAAAAGTACCGTGCAGCAAGAGAGAGGGAACCTTCCCATCACCTCTGCTGGAGGAGCCACGCTTGGGAGGTGACCTGGGAGTGGGAGGGGCAGTGACTCCCAGCCCTGGGCCTGAGCAGCACCGGGGTTAGGGGAACCGGGCAAAAGGGTCTCGGTACCTGAGGTTGCCCACAGCAATCAGGGAGTTAGCGAGGACGGCGCCTGGTGGAGAATTATCAGGCAGGTGATATGGGCTCCTGTGAGACACAAAGGAGCGTGTGATACTTCCCAGTGAGGAGATTACACAGCCAGCTGGATCCCCCCACCTGCCTCCCACTCCTCCCATTCCTGCCCACTAGTGACCAATCTCAGAATTTCTCCCATCTCTTCTCCCCAATCTTCAGCCCCAGCAATCCCTGTCCTCAGCTGCCCCTCCAGCACCAGCCATGCCCCATTCATTGGCCTGGGGAGACCGCTGCCCCTCCCATGTCTCTGTCCTCCCTCCAGCTGCCGGCCACCATGTCTCGCTCACCACAATCCTCTCCACCACAGCCGCCTTGCAGCACTGCGGCTCCAATGTGTCCTGCCCTCTCTGCTGTGCAGCGAGACACGCAGGGTGGATGGCGTGCAGGAACATGAGCTGCTGGGCCTCATCCTGCACCCACCAGTACTGGGGTTAGGGGAGAGAGAACCAGTTAGCCAGGGACTTCCCTGCCCCACCCACACCAGCTGCAGGACTCAGGCCTGAATGGGGGAAAGTGGGGACCAGCCCATTGTCCAAATCACCCACAACTCCTACACAAGCAGGGTCAGGAACTGGGACAGTGCCTGTCGGGGGAGGAGACCCCAGCTGGTGTGTGACAAACACCCCCATCTTGGGGGTCCCAGATTATGGAAGAGAAAGGTCCTCGTTAGGGGTGGTGGATCATGAGGGACAAGACCCTCTGCAGGGGGTGGGGATGCTGGGAAGGGACAGGACAATCTCAGTTCCAGCCCAGATGGGGAATGTTTATACCTTTTCTCAGCCCTGGAGCTGTTCGGATGTTTTCGAGAGCAGCCTCCTCTGTGGCCACGTCCACCCATTCCTCCTCGGAGTCCCTGGGGGTCCCTGCACCAGGGAGAGAAGGGGACAGGGTGACTCCTGCTGCCACTCGGGGGAAGGACAGGGGCATGGTGGAGCAATGTGCCCCCCTTCCCACCTCTGGGATCTAGGGCAGATCGGGCCCCACACTCCCCCCCCTCTCAGTGATGCCTTCAGCCCCCAACTCCTTCAGGAGCCCATAGCAAAGAGACCCCCCCCCACACACACACACTGTCCTGGATTCCCTGTGAGCACCAAGGACCAAAGTGGCAGCATCTAGTGTCAGTGGGGTTCACGTGGCTCAGGCCAGACACCTGGGCTGGGGACCCACTCCCCTAGCACTGGTCGAGGGCCTGGGCCCAGGGTGTTCACAGCCCCCTGCTCACCCCTCCCTGAGCCCAGCCTGGCTCCTCACCTGGAACAAGGCAGCGGCACCCATTGGCCTTGCTGCTGCCTGAGTCCCAGGCGCTGCTGCTGTCCAATGGGAAGTGGGCCAAGCTGCTGGTGCTGGGATAGGGATCCTTCACCTTCTGCCCTGGGGAGGCTGAAAGGTCCCCAGTGACCGGGCAGGGCGATGCCTCCTGCTGGGAATGAGGGCTGGGCTCCTGGGGCAGGTGATGCCCACACAGCAAGCCCCAGAGCCACCCTGCGCGGCTCCCCTCCTGGGCTGGGTCCTGCCTGTCCAGCCGTACCCTGGGCTGGCTCCATTTCGGGCTGGCTCCATTTCAGCCTGGCTGGGGCCTCTTCCACATCGGCGCCTGCGCCAGGAGCGGGTTTCCTCCGCCATAAGGCTGGGCACTTCCACCTCCTGGCCCGGCTGGGAGCTCCTTCCCCACCAGCAGGGACGGAGAGGCCACTCTGTTCCTTGGGAAGATGGCAGCTTCTTCCCTCAGGCTCTGGGACCACCTGCAGAGCCTGCTTCCTGAACATCCTCAGGAGCCTGGCCATCCTGGAACCGAGTGGGGAGCAGGTGTGATATTTGGGTCAAGGCAGCCTCTCACTAACCAGCCTTTTTAGTCCCTCCCCATCCCTGCCCCAGCCAGAGCAGCTCCTCCGCCCCCGACAGAGATGCAGGGAGTGCAAGCTTCACACACTGGCAGGAGTTCATTGCATGTTCTGCTCCCAACATTCCCCCTCGTCATCCCTGGTGCTGCAATACCCGGGGAGTATCCTCCTTTTTGAGCACTGGGGTCAGTCACAAAGACCATCTGTCACTTTGGTCAAGCAGCTGCCTCCTGCTATCCCAGGCCACACTCCCTACCCCCAGGCTAGAGAAGGAACAGAACCCAGGAGTCTGGACTTCTCCTGGGAAAGCATTCCCCACATCAAAGTCCCTAGGCATAGCAAGCCCAGGGCCCCCTCGTTTCCCATTGATTTCCATGCTCAGCAGCTCACAGGGTCTGGCCCAGCACAGAGACTCTCAGCCTGGGGAACAGTGTCCCACAAGTGAAGGGCTGGGAGTCCCATTGCTGGGACCTTTCCAAACGCACTAGAGACGGCTCTGGAGAAGCCCCTCCCCGGTCTGAGAGTGAGGGGCTCCTGGGGGTGGTTTCCAAATCCAATCTCCTATAGGAGAGATTCTCTCCCCCTCTTTCTGCCTCTCCCCAGACAGACAGGGGACGCCACAGAGGAACCCTAATGCCACTCACTTACATTAGGTGATGGCGCGATGGATGGTGGATGTTCAGGGTTGCCAACTGTCCCTCACCCTCCTCCTCACTCTCCAAGCACAAGGCAGGCTGGAGAGGGTGGTGACCTGAGGAGTTACCCTGCCCTGCCAGCAGGCAGGGTGATGACACTGGGTGATCAACTGACTGTGAAAACAAGAGTCTGTCTTATTGCCAAGGGACGGAGAAACTTAGCCAGCAGCAGGGGGTGCAGGACACTTCCCTAGTGCGGGGGTGACAGCGCCTCCTGGCTCTTGACATCCTGGCACTTTACATACCCCAACCCTACTGATGAGAAACAGGCCTGGGAAGGGGAAGCTACTGGCTCAGGGTCACATCAAGTGTCAGAGCCATGGATGGGACCCAGCTGTCCTTATTTCCAGGTGCCTTCACAAACCACTGCTGCACACTCCCTCCCACAGCTGGCCATTACAACCAGACCCTCATGTCCAGTCCCCCTGCCTTTGAGAGGGAGCGTGCTCTGCTGTAGTGACAGGACCAGGGGATTGGGAGTCAGGACTCCTGGGTTCCATTGCTGGTTTTCCTATTGACCTGTGGGACTTTGGGCAAATTGCTCCACCTCTCTATGGCTCAGTGGGAGTCAAATTCCTGAATGGGTGCTAAAAGAGACAATGATTATAATTTGGCCCAAACTATTTCTTGTTTCTGTAGACCAGCCATTTTAGCAGAATTTAGAATTCCTTGGCACTCAGTACCTGGAAACACCCCTTTCTCCTTCACAGAGGGCTTTAACGCCCCTTATCTCACCCAGGCTCACTGCTGCACCAAGTTAGAGAACTGTCCTTATTCCCATGGGACAGATGGGGATCCTGAGCTACAGAGAAGGGACGCGACCTACCCAAGGTCCCACACAGCCAGGTGGTGGCAGAGCCAGAGCCAGACACCAGTTCTGACTCCTGTTCCAACTAACAGACAAGAAACCCCCCAGAGGCAGGGATACAGCCCAGGAATCCAGATGGTGAGAACATTCTCATGGAAACCATTTTCTCTCAGGAAATCCCATTCAGACTAAACCAGTTTGTTTCTTGAAATCATAATAAGTTGGATGAAAATTCTTTGCAAAAATATTTTGTTGCAAAACAAAAGCATCTCCTGTTTGTCACAGTGTGTTAAATTGTCTCGTTGCACACAAAGAGGAGACACTGATCTAGAAAATTAGGCAAGATGCTTCAGTCTGAGCTAATAATAAAATAGAACCTTCCAGCTATTATATTATCTCATAATCTGGTGTAACTAAACATGATCGAACACCTCATATTCTGCACTGCTCCTAATGACACTCTCCAATGGAGCCCCATCCTCCACTCACCGTGAGGTAGGTAGGAGCGGATTGTTATCCTTACTTGACAGAGGAGAAACTAAGGCTGAGAAAGGAGAAGTGTTACACAGCCAGTCAGTGGCAGAGTTGGGAATAGGACCCAGGAGTCCTGCCTTTCAAACTAACCATCACATCTTGAATTTCATACACTGAATGATCAGAAATAAAGTGCTCTGAAATGAGCTGTAAACCAACAATTATTCATAGTAATTCTTCGGCAAGTAATTTAGAAGAACTAGAATGTTAGGAGAATCATGTACTGCTCAGAGATAATTAACGGAGAGAAGCATCAAAATTTGTCAAACATATAATTGGTTATGACTTATTTGTTTGGTCTTAAAAGAGAACAACAAGGACCTGAGTCGCCTCCCTGCCAATATCCCCCTGCTCAGCTAACTAGTGTTGAAACTTTGGTGGGAGGCTGAGGGGTCTCATTAAATAGACCAAAGAATGGCACAGGTCACCACAGAAGGGGAATACAATTCTGCCACCTCAATCTAGTTAGCGTTCTCCGTGCCTAGAATTCAGCCGGCACCAGGCTGATCACACCCAGCAGGTTCCAAACTTCTCAGAGGCCCTTACCTTCTAAACAGAGGCATCTGTTTTCTAGCTAAATCAGTAAAAGGAAAGGAGAAATCTCCAAAGAGGGTCCTCCTCACGCTTGTGTATGTGTAACTGAACTCTCTCTCAGTCCTCAAGGAGAGGCCTTGAGAAGAAGACTTGCTACAGAAAAACCACAGAATGTCCGAGGTTGCCCCTGCCCTGCATCCCTGTCCTGCCTGGCTGATGTCAGGGTCTCATGTGAGGTCATCACCTCCCCACCACCTTTGCCAATACCCTGAGGCTCTGCCAAAGGCTCTTGTGATGTCACTGCCAAATCCATCCTTTCCCTGCAGCACTGATGTCCTTCCCTGGCCAGCCCCTTTGGATGTTTGAGCTGCTTCTCCTGGATCACCCCACTCAATGACTCTTCATTCTGGGGATCAAGCAGGCTACACAGTAAAACATCAGAGGCTGCTCTCCATGAGACACTCAGGTTTTCATAAATTAGTAGACTGTATGGCCAGAAGGGACAATTAGAGCATCTAATCTACCCCCCTGCTTATTCTAGATCTCTTGTATGTCAGAAGAGCTGGGTTTGGGGTTTTTTTTTGATGAAAGCATCTTCCAGAAGGGTATCTTGTCTTAATTAGAAGACACCAAGAGATGGAGAATGCATCCATTCTCTTGGTGGTTTGTTTCAATGATAAATCACCCTCTTACAAATCTGGGTCTTATTCTAATGAGAATTTTTCTGATTTCTGCTTCCAGCCACAGGGTCTTGTTATGCCTTTCTCTGCTAGACAAAAGAGCCCTTTCATACACAGCATTTTCTCTCCAGGGAGTCAAGCAACTCACCTCTCAATCTTCATTTGTATAAACTAAACAGATTGAGCTTTTTCAATGTCTCACTATAAGCCATTGTCTCAATCACTCAAATATGAATCTTTTCTGCATCCTCTCCAGTTTAACATTTTCAAAATGTGGACACAAGAACTGGCTTCAATATTCCAACATAAGTCTCACTGGATCACCTCTCTTTCCATACTCACTACTCTATCCATCCAAGGATGGCTTTAACCTTTTTTACTGCAGCTTCACATTGACAGATCATGTTGAGCGGCTTGCCCACTAAGGCCCCTAAATCCTTTTCAGAGTCACTGCTTTCCAGGGGACAGTCCCTGACAGTGCGGCCTGACTCCTTTGTTCCTAGAAGTATGGGTTTGCATATGACTTTATTAAACCTTATCATTCAGTAAGTATTTTGGAAGAATTAGACCATGAGAGATAGAATCATGAACCCGTTCACAGACAACGAATGGAGAGAAGTAGCAAGAGTAATCAAATACATGATCTGTTAGGACTTGTTTGCTTGGTCTTAATAGAGAACAAAAGGACCTGAGTCTCCTCCCTCTCAATAATCCCGTGCTTACCCAAACAGTGCTGAGACTCTGAGAGGCAGGAGGTTCAGAGTTCTCGCCAGATGGCCCAAAGATGGCCCAGGTCACCACCAGAGGGGATTGCTCTCAGAGCTCTATTCCAGCCCCACCCCTTTGTGAGGGCCTCCCACAATGAGAGGTTGGAGAGCAACTCCCCTCCCCCCACTCCAAACACACACACACACCCCCGCTCCTAGTGGTGGGAAGGGAACAGGGGAAAAGGACAAAGGATGCAAGAGAAGAAGAGAAAGGAGGGAGGAATGGAGGAAAAGGGAAACCAAAAAGGAGAAACCCCAATGTCCCCAGTGATTCTAAGGGAGAAAATCCTATGTGGGGAATAAAATTCTGCCACCTTAAGCTAGTGTTTTCCATGCCTAGAATTCAGCTGGCATCAGGTGGATGACACCCAATAGGTTCCAAACCTCTCAAAAGCTCTTACCTTCTAAACAGAGACGTCTGTTTTCTAGCAGAATCAGAAAAAGGAAAGGAGAAAACTCCAAAGAGGGTCCTCCTAGTGTTCATGTACGTGAACCAGAGTTCTCTCTCAATCCTCAAGGGGAGACCTTGAAAAGGAGACTTGCTGAGGCAAAGCCACAAGGGTCTCTGAGGTTGCCCCCCGTCCTGTGCCCCTGTCCTGCCTGGCTGATGTCAGCATCTCTGTGAGGTCACCACCTCCCCACCACCTTTGACCAATAGGCTGGGGTCCTGCCAAAGTCCCTTGTGATGTCACTGCCACACCCATCCCTCCCCTTCAGGACTAATGTCCTGCCCCTGGCCAGCCATACTGGATGTTTGAGCTACCCCCTGTGGATCACCCCACTCAATGAGTGTTCGTTCTGGGAAGCAAGTTGGCTACACAGTAAAATATCTGAGGCTGCTCCCCATGCTACACTCAGTTTTTCATAAATTAGCAGACTTGTTTTGTTTGAATGGGTCCATCTTACCAAGAGATCTGGATCACTCTGGATCACTGCCCTCTCCTCATCATTAATTACCACTCTGCCAGTATTTTGTGACCTACCAATGTTATCAGCAGTGATTTTGTATTAGCTTCCAGTTCACGGATAACAATTATTTTTGAAGAATTAGTCCTTGAGAGACTGCACAGTGAGAGAAGGCCGTCCAGCCCCATTGTTCCATAGTGGCTAAGCACAGAACACACACACGCTTAGGAGTTGTGTTCTCCATATACTCTGAACAACACATGGGGATCAGCGGCTTACAAATACACTATAGACCGATAGCGTAGACACACCCCAACTGTCTCTCAGCCTCCCATCCTGTAAAATGGGGAGAATAAATGAAACCTTGATTAACTCTATTTTATAGTTGGGGAAACTGAGGCACACAGCGGCAAAGAGATTTGCTCATGGTCACAGAGAATAGAAAATGGCAGGTCTGCTGATAGCCAGTCCTGGGTACTAGCCCTGGTTATCCTGGCCTCTCTGCTCCAACTTCAGTCACTGCCCAAGTAGACGTTTTCTTCTTCTCCATGTTCCTTTAACTTCATGTCACTGCAGAAGAAAGATTTTCTGTCAGCCAGCTGGCTCTAATGCATGTGGAGGTCATTCCAAAAGATGTGCTCTGGCTCAGCCACATATCATGGGTTTGCTGGAGGAACCACTTGGTGACATCTAGGGCCTGAGTTATACAGGAGGGGCGACGAGATGGACATAATGGTCCTTTCGGACCTTAACATTTTTCTGCTGCTAGGCAGATAACTCTGGGCCTATTTTCCTTCATTCACTTTCAGCTGGAATAATTTAAATCTATTCCAAAGGATTTCCTCTGCCATTGTGTCTTCAGCACCTTTCATAGCAAACAGTTACTGTTAGCCCACAGGTTTCCAGTTTCAACCTGTCCCAGTTTCAACCTGTCCCAGGGTGAAATGGCCATTAAAGGAATTGGAGCTCAACTGCACCTAGCTCAGGTTTTGCAACTCCCCAGGTGAAGGGAATAAGTGTGGGGGTCACGTGACAAGAAGCAGCATGTGACTAGGATCCAGGCCTGTTGGGAGACATAAGGGCATGCTGTGCTCAGCCAGGCGAGAGACCCCAAGTGGAGCAGGCCTGGGAGGGGGTTGGATAGTCCTTTAAAGGTCAGGGACAAGCCAGGAAGGGGCCAGGCAGAGCACATCGGACAAGGCCCTGGGAGAGAATGACAGGGAAGTTTAGGTGCACAGCAGGGTATGAAACAGCCAAGCTGCTAGGGATGGGAGCTGGGGTTCTGGGCAGAGTCCAGGAACCAAAGTACAGGATGAGGAAAGAAAGGATTGCACACAGAGAGACAATATAATGTCCCATGCAGGGAAAAGACTCTCCCTGCCATTTCTTAACCTTATAGGCTGTTCTAACGCTCTGCCAACCCCTCCCGTATCTCAGCAGCCCCAGCTGCCTGAGGGAGCAGGGACCAGAGGCCATCCTGCACCTGGGACAGAGATGGTGAACATGGTGCAGACCAGGGCTCAGGACATGTGATTGCAGCTCCAGAGCCAGGGGCAGCTTCTGTTTGCTGGCAGGAGACTGTGTATGAGCCCTTGCAGGTTGGGGGGTGAGACAGGCACTAACATGGGCATGGAGGGCATAGACTTGGAAAATGAGAGCAGAGGATCAAACGCTTTCTGCATGTGGGTCAGGATTCTGCCTACTTCAGAGAGGGGGAAAGTGAGGCACCACATGGAAAGGGGACCTGGCCTATTTGGTTGAGCATCTGAATAATCGCTACAGTGAAAATATAAAAGCTGTTAAGTGCCAGAAGATGATTCATCAGGGAATGAGAGAGTTCAAGGCTGGCCAGAAAAGGAGCCATGTATGGCATAAACCAGTATGCGCTTTGCAACCTCACTGGTCTTGGAGACAGGGGTACATCTTTTGGACAGGGGTTAGAGGATCTTTCTCTCAGATACACAACTGTCAATAGTTGGGAACACAAACCTTATTTGTTATTTTGCTCACTTGCCCTGCTAGAAACTCCACCCATTGTGAGCCAGGACCAGGAACACCATTCCACTGTCATGTCTACATGGACCTGCGCACCTGCAGACATTGCAGCTGGCCCATGCACAGGTGCTAGCGCTGTGATAGGAGGTGGATGAACCACCCTGCTGGCTCCCATATCCAGCATTCTCTCCCTGAGCAATCAGTCCTGCTCCCTGTTCCTCCTCTCTTCATCCAGGAGCCCCTGGAGCAGTCTCTCTTCATGGACCGTGTCCCTCTCCTCCTTGGCTCTTTTGAAAGCAAGGTGCTCTGTGCTCCTCCTTGCCCCTATCTCCAAAAGCTCCTACATGGTCCTTCTACTTCTGGACCACTGCTGGAATGAAACAGATTCATTGTATTGCCATGGGGGAGGAGGGAGAGGAGAGAAAGAATCCCCCACTTTGCTTTCTGTCTGTCCACAAGGCCATGATTTGCAACATTGTGGAATGCTTCTCTATCACTCTTCCATAAACTCTCATGTACACTCCATCTCACTTCTGCCCTTGGAAGATTCACACATGCACAAGCCCAACTGATACAGGTATATGAGTAACACTGATTTTATATAAGGACAGAAGAATGGCCGTACTGGGTCAGACCAAAGGTCCATCTAGCCCAGTATCTGGTCTTCTGATGGTGGCCAATGCCAGGTGACCAAGACGGAATGAATAGAACAGGTAATAATCAAGTGATCCATCCCCTGTCGCTCATTCCCAGCTTCTGGTATACAGAGACTAAGGACCCCATCCCTGCCCATCCTGGCTAATAGGTTCATCAATGGCTATCTAGTTATTTTTGAACCCTGTTATAGTCTTGATTTTCACAATATCTTCTGGCAAAGAGTTCCACAGGTTGACTGTGCGTCAATCTGTTGATTTTACTTTAAATCAATACAAAAAATTTAAGATGCTAGATCTGGCTGATACAGGGTAGGCTGAAGATACATTTTGAGGACATTTACCAATACTGGCTCTGACTTTGTTTGTGGCAGGGGAAGCCCTTAATATTTTAGAAATATTGGAAAACCTAGTAATTTTCTAGGCAAATGGTGGGATCCCATCAAAGTATGCAGAGGAGCTATTCAGGGAAATTGTGTTTGAACAGCACATCAATGAGTGCAAAGGTTTATTAAGCTACCGGGGACAGGAGGAGGGTGGTCTATAAAAATTCTCTCTACCCAGAAATCTGAAAAAGTCATCTAGAATTCATGCTCCATGAAAAACGTCTGACCATCCCCTCCTGGAAGGCGAAGGAAATCAGGAGGAAAATTAACAAACTTTTGGATTAGAATGCAGCCTTCTGCAGGCAGCAGAGTGGATTCTCCCCAGCTCTCCTCCCAAACCCGGCAACTGAAAAGCCAGGACCACACAGGGCAAAAGAATGCCTGCTGCATGAAGCATCATCTAAAGTCGCCTTCCAAGGAGTTAAGGAGAAACCAGGATAAAAAAAGGATTCAAAATTCACATTGTCGCTGCTCGGTGGGTAATAATTTGTGACCCAAAACATGCATCTGCAACATTAGATCAATGTAGCCAATATAATAAAAAGCTCCACTTGCAAAAATAGGCCCTCAGGCCTGCTACATTTGTTAGCCATTAACAGTGTGGAAAGCTGTAACTTCAAGGTTTTTTCCCCTCTGTTTGGGCTTGTGATGGGGAATACAAACCACACAGGGGCAAGAAGGGGTTAAGGAGCTGCCATGGCCTCAGCCAGCTCCACCCCAACACACCTGCAGGGGATACACAGACTGGGGGAGGATTTAAAAGGGAGCAGAACAGCTCACTTGTGGGTAGACCAGGCAAGAGGAAGGACCTCTACCTTGCAGGTCCTGAGGGAAAGTAGGAGCGCTCCCTCAGCAACTGCCTGAAGGTCCCTCCCTGAGGGAAGGTGGGGGGACGACCTCCTTCTATTATACCCAGAGAGGGAGGCATTTCCCCCTCATGGCTAAACCAGTTGTTGGGTGTTGATTCCCTGGCTTTTGTTTATGGACTACCCTGGAAGGGGAGAAGTGTGGAACTGGCCTGGCTGGAGTGCCAAGTCCTGAGATGGGGCAACTGCCACCCTAGGAGGGAAGAGAGCTGCTTTGGAAATTGAGCCCTTTCAATACACCAAATGTAAATATGGCTGGTTAGGGCTGTCCTATATTGGTCCTTACTGATTACTGTCAAGTCCTGATTACTGGCCCCAGGGCAACTGCTGACATCCAGTCCAGTGATCTTTTCATTTTTCTTCACCGCGATGAGGTCCACGATAGAGTCACCCCTAGCTGGGTTCAAAACTTAGTGTTAGAAAAGTATCTATAATTTTTTAAATCTCCAAGGATGATTTACTACTGGTTATGTGAGACCTTCCCCTCTCCCCCGGTCTGTCTCCCAATAGGAGGTCCTCCATGCTAACCCAATTGTCTTCCCACAAGTCACAGACAGGTGCTAAAGGAGAAACTGAACCTGCTCCCTGGGTTGGATTCAGTGAACTCTACCAGCCCCGCACTAGTTCCCCTGCTGGGCTGTGTGAGTTAGCAGATTGATCCCTGTCTGTTCGAGGTCCTGAGGTTCTCAATAACCAAGAACTTTAAACAGGTAGTGATGTGTATAATGCCAGAGCCACCAAGCCCAGCACTTTAATCCTCTCTCCCCTCCCTATATGGGTTGTCACCAGCGTCACTAACATTCCAGTCAGACACATGGTCCCCTCAGGTTTCCCAGTTCTACCCACTTTCCCCTCCTCAATGAGAATTTCCAACTCCTCTTCCTTATTGCCCAGTATCTTGCAGGGCACATACACCGCAGCACAGCATTCCCTTGAGTCCACACTTGGAGGAGAGTTCTCTGCAGAGGTGACATGTGCAGGGGGCATGTGGGGTCACCTGCCTGCGCACCCTCCGCCACAAAGTTGCTACTTGGCTTGTACTCAGCATGCTCACATGGACTGAGCATGCTCCATAACACCGCTGAAGCCAGCTGCCCTCATTCTGCATCCCCACCCTCACTATAGGGATGCACAGGTCATGTAAGCCAGGAAGAGACTCCAACTCACAAGCTCCACTTGCAAAAATAGGCCCTCAGGCCTGCTAGGTTTGTTAGCCATTAGCAGTGAGGAAAGCTGTAATTTCAAGGTTTTTTCCCCCTCTTTTTGGGCTTTTGATGGGGAATACAAACCTCACACTGGGTGGTGAGACAGGCACTAACATGGGCGTGGAAGTTTGGGGAATAGGGCAGAGGCTGGGGTTGGGCAAGGAGGGCAGGGACTTGGGAAGCAAGAGCAGCGGATCAAAAACTTTCTGAATGTGGGTCAGGATTCTCCCCACTTCAGATAGGGGGAAAGTTAGGTACCACGTGGGAGTGGGATCTGGCTGATTTGGCTGAGCGTCTGAATAATCGCTATGGCAAAAATATAAAAGGTCTTAAGTGTCAAAAGAACATTCACCAGGGAATTGGAGAGTTCAAGGCTGGCCAGAAAAGGTGCAGTATATGGCATAAACCAGTATGCACTCTGCCACCTCACTGGTTTTGGAGACAGTGGTATGTCTCTTGCACAGGGGTTAGAGAATCTCTCTCTCAGACACACAAAACTGTCAATAGTTGGGAACAAAACCCTATTTGTAATTTTGCTCACTGGCCCTGTCACAAACACCACCCTCCAACCATTGTGAACTGGAACCAAGAACACCATTCCACTGCTGCACGAAGCATCATCTAAAGTCGCTTTCCGAGGAATGAATGAGAAGCCAGGATAAAAAAGGATTGAAAATTCGCATTATCACTGCTAGGTGGGGTAATAATTTGCTACCCAAAATATGCATCTGCAGCATAGTTCAACGTACTGAATCGTTTCAGAGACAGCGCTTACTGACTGATGTTTAATATACCTCTGTTCCAGAGTTCTGTATTTATTATTAATTGTGTGTTATTTTTGGTTTATGGTTTTAGATGCATTTGGTCAAAGGAAAAAAAACCCAACAACCTAAATCCCGCAGACAAACAAAGATGCAACAGTAGCCCATAGAGTCAGTGGATACTGATTCCTGCCAAATGACACGTATAACCTTTTGTAACCCTGATTTATGTCTATAACTGGGCCAATAAGTAAATATCAGTCTTGTACCAACTTTCCTATGAGTCAGACCTCTATTAAAGCCAAGAGTGTACTATGTAAGCCAAAATTCTCCTATCTGCAGCTCCAAGAGACCCAGCCTCTCTATGTACACATTAATTAGTATAGAAACAACTGACTCAATTGACTGCTATACCTTGTATTCGGTGTGGCTACTTATGTTACCCAGCTGTGCTTCCATTACAGTGTCAAATTAAAGTCACTGAAAACCTAATCTCTTCCCCTCCTTTCAGCTAGGTACAACATTCTCAATGGAACTCAAACCTCAGACCAGGCTGGGATTTCAGCATAAAGGTGCAATATGTGAGACTCATTGGTATTGCAGGATTTTGACTCCAGTCAGGCAAAAGTCAGTAATTTTTATTGAGTTTCCACTTTAAATTTTGTTTTGAATTTGAAATTCAATGTGTTTGAAGCCGTGTGAAATGAAAGGCCCGCACACTCTTGCAAAGTGAAACCACCACATGTGTAAATCCAGGGTTTTTCTAGTCTAGTATAACAGGACAACAGTTTTAAAACAGATCTATGAAAAGCTGATATAATAAGAGTTCCACACATTATTAAAAAAAAAAAAGTCTTGTATCAGAATTCCTATTTCTTGGTAGCTTTTACATGATATTGGTCATGTTCACAAAAGCCTTTACCTGTTACATAGCAGAAGTTATGCTTAACTGACTAGTGGCTAATGTTACATCTTCCATTTTTTATTTGAAAATAAAATGCAAATAAAATAAGATCAGTCAAGAATAACCACCACAAACTAATGCAGAACATTGGACACCTGTAAGCAACTATATAGCAGTCGCGTTCTGATCATAGAAGCACTTAACATTCCCAAAGCAGTCCCTTCTGTTGTGTCGTGTTCAACTGCTGAGGTGGATCCACTGCCTGGAGCCTGTGGTTTACTGCTCCTCTTAATTGTTAGTGACTAGGTGGGCTTGGGTTACTTCTGTCAATACATGAACACAATAGGAGCATTCTAGATGTTCTCAAGAAAGAGATAATTAGTGTCCTGCTTGGTTTTGTTTAGATGTCTTCAACAAGTCATTAACAGTTACTTTCACCACATCCAAATCTTCAAGGATTAAGAATCTGGGGGTTTGGTATGGTTCAGGTGTTGAGGCAATCCTGAAGGGAAGTTACTTAAACCTGTATCTACCAAAAGGAGAAGACAAAGTTTCATTCACAAAGTGTGATGCTGACTGCAGCTTAAGTTGAACAAGTGGAACTTTATTAAACCCTGTGGACTGCTCTGTCCACATGTCTAACTCCCCACGTTCCCCTGGTGTCCCTTCAATAAGAGTCCCTCCCGGGAACGTGGGCCCTCTGACTCTAGTTTCACTGATCATGATACAGTGAAGATAAATAATTTTGTACTTTCTGTAGCGTTGGGCCTACTAAAACTGAACTCACCCTTGCATTTGGAAGTCTAGTTAAGATCTCAATGGTTCTCATTGGTGTGACCCTAACTGCTAACAGGCAAAGGGTTCACTATTCTGTAAAAGCAGCTCTTATCAGGACTGATACATTTACCACACCCAATACATTTCTGTCATAGTGTATCAGTAAAGAAGGGTAGGAGACATTAAATGAAAGCTTATATCATATCATAAGAACTGTGAGATGTATACATGGGTGTCATTCAAAAATTGTATGTATTAGAAATATTTGAACCATGTATTCAGGTAGGGTTGATAGGTAAATCTTTGCCAGACAAAGGAATATTGATTTGTTTGTCTGCCTAGATGGCTGATGTAAATAAAGCAGGACAAAAAAAATACAATTGGAAGTCATTTGCATCTGAGGTAAACAGGAAGAACAAGTTAGCAAGATGATGAGAAAACAGCATGGCATCAGTACATGGGGGCACAAGCAGTGGGGAAGAAGGATCTTGTCTGGCACTGTACACTTCAAAAGGATACATTTCAAGGGTTTTCAGGATTGTAAGGGGGGGGGGGAGAACCCCTTTGTTCTCCACCACTGAGGGACCAAAAAGGACAGCGCTCTGTGCATCCATGAAAGCTAGACCCTGGGGATAGTGACGTTGAGAAGCTTGCGGTTATGGCCTAGAATGTAGGCAGTCTGGTCTAGTAGTCAGAGCAGGAGTCAGGACTAGTCGGCAGAGCAGCCATCCAGGTTGGGGAATGAAGCCAAGTATCAGCGCCAGAATCAACTGCCAATTACCAGAGCCAGAACGAGGCATCAAAGCTGAGGGTCAGAGCCGAGGTCAGATACCAAACGCCAGAGTCAGGGTCAGAAGCAGGACCGGTAATTAAAGATCAGACGTGAAGCATAAAGGCAGGAGGAGAGGCAATGATTAAGCACAAGGCTGGAGCATGGTGGGTGCAGGAGCAGAGTAGGGATCATACACCGGGTTGGATACAGACACAAACAGGATCCAACACAGCCACAACAGAAAATCACCATGTTGCTCAGACAAGCTTCCTCTTTCTCCTTCTGGCTTAAATAGCATCATTGGACCAATCAGTGGAGGCCAGTGATCCTCTAATCAGGGCTCTCATGGGTGGTGCCTTGGCTAAGGCTGTAGTCCTACTAACTTTGTGGAGGCCAGGCTGCAGCAGCTGTCTGGGGACTCCTATGCCTGGGTTCAAAAGCTTACAGTATTTATTATGTTTAGTCTCTTAGAAGCGTGTTATACTGTGGTTTTATTTATAACCATATCCATTTCCAGTATCCTTGCTTTATATCATTTACATTTCTTTTTGTTAATAAGCTTCTTGTTTTATAAGTCCATCTCAGTTCTGGAATATTAAGCAAAATGTGAATTCTTAATTGAATCAAACAAGGTAGTCTCTCTCAGCAGAAAGCTAAATTGGTAATCTCTGAGAGCATCTAGTGGCAGGGGCTGGATATTCCAGGGGAAATGCTCTTCCAGGGCTCTCAGGAACAGGGGTGCACCAAGTGTTATCGGCAAGGCAAAGAAAAGGCGGGTGGAGCTTTGGAGGAGATTGTCTGGGTTGCTAACAGACATGAGTGTCAGAGAACTGGCATGCAGTTTAACATCAGTAAGTGTCTCTTTTGCTAAAGCAGAAAGGTAACAAAGTGACTCCAACTTCTGGGCACATCAAGAAAGTGTCATAAGTGGGTAGGGCTCAGATTTGATGGTGTGTTTCAACTTTCTTTTGATCTATTCAAATCCCTAACTCAGTTGGTTTAATTACACTGATTGTACTGCGAACCCAATCAGCGTCTGTAGGCACTCAACATTTCATTTTCTCATCTGGTTAAGTTCAGCTCAAATGTTACTTCTTGGTGCTAACGGGACTTTACATCATGTATACAATTTGGCAGTACGCTGGGAGCTGTATCACTGATGTATTCAATTCAACTCTGCAACTTTAAGAATACCTTTTGCATCTTGTTCTGCGTAAAGGTTGCACACTCGATCCTCTGCATTTGCAGACTGTTCTGCAACTCCACATGAGACTTCCTGTCTCACTATTCCAAACTCTACTAAGCAGTGTTTGTCTTTATACAGATATACTAGCGTGGCTTTTCCGTACAGACTCATTGTTGTGCCCAGTATATGAAACAAGCTTAATTTTTCAGTGTTAACGGTGACTAGTGCCACAGACTGGCTGGCCCTATAAGGCAAGCCCCTGTCAGCCTTGCTTGTGACCGGACAGCAATTTCCCAGCTAACTGTGTTTTAATTATAATAACTGACCCCAGTTATGGGGGAGCAGAGAGAGGGCTACTTAAATAGAACTGTGACTTCAATCTGGGGAGGAGACTGAAACAAGGGCCTGGGAAAGTCAGTACTGAAAGAGACCCCCCACCCAGTAGGTTAGGCTTAGGGGGAGGAGGCTGAAACTGGGCTTCTAGGGAGCAGGGAGATACCTGAAGGAAGCTGCCAGAGTCCCTGGGAAGGGTAGGTAGTGGGAAGATCTGCTAGGAGGAAGCAGGCTAAGAGATGTTCTGCAGGATCAAGGAGTAAGGGCTAAGAAGCAGAGAACTTCAGTGCATCTCAAGAGAAACAGAAGAATTACTAGTTTAGATATTTATTTGGCCTCACAGTTGGACCTTGTTACCCTGGAAGGGGGAAATCAAACCTCTGAGTGACCTGGCCCTGGAAGACTGACATTGCAGGGCCAAGGAAATGGCCAGTGGGGGCGTGGGAGGTTTCTAGAGATGAAGTCCCCTGGAATGTCACCACTTAACAATAAGAGCAACAGCCTACAGTTGTCAGTTTTTTGCTGTATTTAATCCCACCAGGCCTTCTGTGGGGTGGGCTGTTGTGAAATCAGTACAATTCCTTGGAGGCTCCTGGCCACAGGTTCTATCAGCCTCATTGTGCAGTCCCTCAAAACAGGCTTTTCTGTCCCCCTCCCACCCCTTCCAGAATTGTATTTCTTGGCATATAGATTTACCTTAGTTTGTTCTGTGCAATACCCCTTTCTGTGAAATCAGATCCATATTAGAAACCAGTGTTCAAGTGAGGGGAAGGTGATCTCTTTTTTAATCCATTAGACTAACAGTGGTTTCAGTACCAGTCACCTTGTTGATGCACGGCTCCCCTCAGCTCTGGTTGTGCATCTACATAGTAGTCTCAAGCATGTTGACTTCTTAACAGCAAGAATAGCAGAATGGTAACTTTGGGTTTGGAATGCCGAGCCCAAGTTTCTTCTTTTCATGCACATTCTGTAGTAATGTATGCAGCAGCCAAGGAAACTTTGTACTACATCCTGCTAGGTAACACAATGAGGTTAAAGGAAAAGGGGGGGAGGGGGGGAAGGCTGAAGACCAAGTAGGGCAGGAAAACATCATATAGTTTTAAAAGCTGTATGCACTAGAACTTAGACAATACGCAAAAGAATTCACAGCACAAATCCACTACTGAGATGAAAGCAAGCTGGGATACCAGCAACTGCTTTAAATCATTGTGGACTTGAAGGAGAAACTGTAGATTATGCCAGTAAGACATAAAAATGTCAAATATTATTTGGGAGATTAGAAGCTGACACATGATTAATCCTTAAATAAATCATCACGCACACACACCATGGGCCAAACCCTGCTTTTAGTTACACTGATGTAACTACTCCAAATCAATTGTGCTAGTCCAGATTTACACCAGGGTATGAGAACAGAATTTAAAGTTAAAAAGACTCCTTGCCAGCTTGAACCAGGCATTAGCACTTTCCTGGTGGGGAGTAAAAATACAAGCAACTGGATACTATTCTCTAGTGTACCATCCACAGTAGATAGCTATTGTTTATTTATTCTCACAGCACCATAAGCTTGCACGGTGCTTTGCATACAACTAAAGCACAGAGCTCAGGTCTCCTCCAACATTAAAGTAACTCACGAATTACTCCACTGAAGTTGGTGTTCCACTACTGTAGGGTAATCAGGCCTTATGTGTCACAGCTCTTAACGGTTTATAATCTAAACCAAGATATAATCAGCAAAGTTGACAGATTCTGGGGTTGTGCTGGTGAAGGCCAACTGCAACATGATTGTGCAGATACCAAGATAAGTGATGACGAATGATAAAGAGGCTTGTGAGAAGAATACAGCTGGAACTGGTGAAATTAATCGCCTTACTCATTGATGCTGCCACCATGTGGCTGATGAATAAAGGCTCGGTATTGTCACCTTCATTTAAGTCGAAGTCCACACATTTAATGAACAATTACCTAACTCGAAAACTAGTATTCAAGCTTATCCAGTGCAATCACACATTATATTTAAGGGTCCTATCCAGCCCAAATCAATGGGCATTTGATTGCCTTCCAAACGTATTCTTTTTCATATTCTAGCCACAAAAATCACCCAGTGATTATGTGTCCAGTGTACTGATGTAAGGCTATATTTTCAATCTGGCTTCACCTTGGCTTCTAACTCTGTGCCAGCAATCAACCACAGATGCCAAATTGAGGGCACAATTAACTGTGCGCACATAACAATGCACGCATAACACTGAGCACAACATTGTAGTACCTGCATATGTAACCCACACACCTCTGGGGATGTGGTGCTCTGTCCCATCTAGTGGCACCCAGACCTCAGAAAGAGATGAAGGAGTCTGCTCTACAGCCTTAGCTAAGGGCCATATGGCTTTTAGCTCATGCCATAGAGCAGTGATCACCAGCCTGTCTATCGTGATCAACTGGTCAATTCTGGAGCCTCTGCCAGTCGATTGCGATTTCCAGGCTGCTAGAAGTCCAGCGGCGCAGTGGGGCTCAGGCAGGATGCCTGCCTGCGGCGGCCCCATGCTGCTCCTGGAAGCGGCTGGCTGCTGGCAAGTCTCTGCGGCCCCTGGGAGGGGTGGAGTGGGGTGGGGCGAGGCGGCTCTGCGCACTGCCCCAGCCCTGTCTCTGCAGCTCCCACTGGCCAGCAGCACTTGCAGGTGCAGGCAGTACATGGAGACCCGCTGCCCCCTCTCCCCTCCAGGACATGCCAGCAGCTTCCGGGAGCAGCGTGGGGCCACAGCAGGTGGGCAGGCAGCCTGCTTGAACCCCGCTGCGCACCAGGAGCCACCTGTGTTAAGTGCCTCCCGGCCAGAGCCTACACTTCACACCCCCTCTTGAACCCCAACCCCCAGCCCGGAGCCCCTCCTGCATCCAAACTCCCTCCCAGAGCTTGCACCCCTCACTCCTGCACCCAGGCTCCGCCAATGCACACCCCACAGTTAAGAATGTTACACTGCTTTGTGACAATCCCTGAAGGGTTTTGGATCTATAAACTATAAATGACACTAATAAAAAGTAAAACTCATGAAATCTCCAGTGGATTCTATGAAATTAGGTGCACCTAATTAGGTGCACATGACCCCTGCACCCAAACTCCTTCCCAGAGCTTGCACCCCTCACTCCTGCACCCCAATCCCTTACCCCAGGCTCAGCCCAGAGTCCCCCCCCACTCCAAACCCTTTGGCCCCAGCCCAGAGCCTGTACCCACCCCCCATACCCAAACTCTCTCCCCCAGCCCAGTGAAAGTGAGTAAGGGTGGGGGAACGGAGTGAGTAGGGTGGGGCCTCGGGGAAGGGGCAGGGTAGATCCCGGATTGAGCTTAAATTCAAAAAGTGATCTTGTGCGTAAAAAGGTTGAAGACCACTGCCATAGAGGCTCATGCATTTAGCTCCAGAAGTCCCAGGTTCAATCCCGCCCGCTGCCACCTGGGGTCTGGCAGTGTTTCACATGCAAATTCTGCACATACAGATTTGGCTTCAGTGTCTACCTTCTCATGCCAAAGGCCTAAACAAGTATTTGAATGTCAAAATTACATCACTAGAGCACAGAATTGTACCTGTAGTTGACTGCAGACTCAAAGTTGGAGTCCATTTTTGAAATCTGAGTCACAAGGGATAGAAGTACATATATCCCATATATCAGGGGGGAGGGATAGCTCAGTGGTTTGAGTGTTGGCCTGCTAAACCCAGGGTTGTGAGTTCAATTCTTGAGGAGGCCATTTAGGGATCTGGGGCAAAAATTGGGGATTGGTCCTGCTTTGAGCAGGGGGTTGGACTAGATGAACTCCTGAGGTCCCTTCCAACCCTGATGTTCTATGATTCTACATCCATGCAGTTGGTATTTTTCATGACTAGCACTAACCAGAAGCAAGAATGCAGAAGTCCAGTTCTCCACAGCTTTTATTATCTTAAGCTTTTTTTTTTTCCATTATTCTTATTCTCTTCCCCTCTCCACCACCTGATATGAAGACATAATATCCAAGAGGTTTTAACATGCCTGTATATGCCTGGCATTCTGCAGCTACGTCAGAGCTTGTTTCCATGATCTGCAATGCTTCCACTAGTCCATACCTTCAAGTACCTCCCTAAGTCAAAAGGCCTAAAAGAAGTTCTTCCCTCAAAGAAATGCTAATAAATAAAAGACACTAGATGGGTGTGAAACTCTGCTATTCAACTACTTTGCTTCTTTGTTGTGTCCCATTTTCCATCCCATCTCTGAAAGTTATCAGTACAGACTGACAAATCTTTGGAACAGAAACATTCTATTCACATCTCCTGTAAAGGTTTTAGCAAACACTTAGCACTAAAATATATACATAAAGAAAGCACTTAGGGGCAGAATCACATTGTGATTTTTGAAAGGGACATCTAAAATGATGCAGAGCCTGATTCTAAGCCCAAATCCCATTGAAGTCAATATACAGACAGACTCCACGTGATTTCAATAGGATTTGGATCAAAATGAGCTAATGTAATATTTGACTTGGCTACTGAGAAACTTTGAACTTGGTAACAGAGCTGAGCCTAAGGTGGTTACTAGGAACCACCATGGTAACTGTTTATTGACATTATCCCAGAAAAATATTTTAAGATGTTAGAGTCTTCAATTCGGAGAAGCAAAGGATTCCAAGCTCTAGTGGTAAGTGATTACTTACATTTTTGTATATTTTAAAAATATTAATTTAAATTAGGCTTTTTTTTTTTAAACAAACATTGACAAATATCTTGGAGACTTCTTAGTGATAAAGCATCAGAAATCAAGCCACAATAGATTATAGAATACCAGAGTTTGCAAGTGGATTTGAATGCTAGGTATTGCAAAAATGTATATGCTGGCTAGATTAGTCTTGCAGCACCATCTTCTGGCATAGCCACTTTTCATAACTGGGGGGTGATTCACACACTGTCCTGGTTTCTCTTAGGACATGTTGCTAGGGTGAAATAATAACCCTAAGTATCAATAACTAAGCAAAGTTATTATTTTTTAGGGGTGGTAGTTTCAGGCTCAGTGTCAACCTGAGATTTTGCCATTGACTTGCCAGAAACAGGATACGACACAATGGGCCTTGACACGCCGAGCACTGTGGTCCTGATCCAATGAGTACGTAGTATTACTGAAGTACTTTACGTGCTGTGCTCTGGATCAGAGCCTGAGTACTCAGTGCCTTGCAGGATCATGCCCAATATATCAGAGTGAGCAGGCTTTTCTCTAGCAGTGCACTGCATCTCAGGAAAGACATAGCGCCTTTTAGAAGTGACTGTTAATAGAGAAAAGGAGTACTAGTGGCACCTTAGAGACTAAATTGGTGTGGCACCTTAGAGACTAACCAATTTAGTCTCTAAGGTGCCACTAGTACTCCTTTTCTTTTTGCAAATACAGACTAACATGGCTGCGTCTCTGGAACCTGTTAATAAAGGCAGGCCTTTGTCTGGTAGATACCTGTAGTTTTTGGAGCTAGCGGGCCAGGGTTCTTGTTGCACACCCCCAGCTTGGGGGGAGGATGGTAGTAGACTCTTCACAGATATAACAGAAACTTGCTCGGAACTTTAAGGCTGATTTTAATCGCCTGCTGTAACTCTGGACAAGAAGAATAATCCAGACTGGGGTTTTGAGACTTTAAAATGGCTTTTTATAATTTTTTTTTAAGTAGCTCATTTTTCTTTGTTTCCCTCTTTCAGCTCTGCAAAGTCATGTTATAGCACAGTATTCAAACCAGGAAGGGTTTGGCCCTCATTGTCAAGACCAGGAATACTAACGCATTCCAGAGATTTACACCACTTGAATACTGGATATGAATTTCTGTCACTGAAGCCAATGGAAAAAAAAAATCCAAGAATATTTTAACTAATCATCAAGCTGCCCCAAGCTACTTTTCAAAAGCAAAAGGCAATCTGGTAAAGTGACACATCCTGCTGCATTCCCATTAAGGGGCAGGGAATATAGGCACAGGTTCCATTTCCAGAGATGGTAACAGGCAAGTGGCTTTGCCAGAGGCCTGACAGGAAGTTTGTAGCATAGACATCACTGGGGCCAGGAGTGCTCCCATTGCACTTTGCCAATTGTAAAGTCAGGCAAATAATGCTAACCCAGCTTTATAAAGTGCTTCAAGGGCTACAGGGGAAAATGTTACAGCCTGGCAAAGAATTGCTATTAGCCAGAGTTTCATAGGGGGGCAGATTAAACAGAGAGAAATTAAGTGACTTGACCAGGAATTAGTACTGTAAGGAATCAAATCCAGATAAGGAGAAGCCAAAACAGACTAACAAATCCAATATGCTGTCTTTAAGAAACCCTCAGGGAAGAAGAAGTCTTACAAGTTCATAAGGCCTTACCTTAGGGCCCTGGTTCAGAGCTCCCAACCTTAAAATCAACAGCTGAAGTGTCTGAGTCCAGTCAGACTACTCAAACCCAGGAGAGATAAGAGCCCACCACCTGCCTGTTTTCTAGCCCCCTCTCTCATACTCAGTTGCCTTTTCTTGTTTAAATAGCCCAGCCCCAGGGTTGGGCAAGGGGCTTCCTTGATTACATCCATGCTGTTTTGCTGTAGACTCCAGCCTGTCCCTTAAAGGGGCAGGACACGCCTTCCTTCACAAGCACAAAAGTTGCTTTGAACATGAAGTCAAGATTCCTCTGACACATCAGGTGAGGTTGTGTAAAGCTGGCATGCCCACTCCACATAAAGGGCAGGGAGGCAGTGGCAGACTAGCCAATGGGCCTATGGGGCCCATGCCCAGGGGACCTGGTCAGTTGGGGGCCCCCAGAAAAATGGGTGCCACCGCAGAAATCCGCTGCAGGGTGGCAGAAGCCTAAACCCCTGGCAGAAGCCGCGGAACAGGCAGGGGAAGCCCCAGCATTCTGACCCTGGTCCCCAGCAGAAGTGCTGGGCAGGTGGGGCAGGGGAAGCCCCAGTGCCCTGACCCCGGTCCCTGGCAGAAGCACGAGGTTGTGGAGAAAGCCCCAGCACTGGACCCCGGTTGTGGTCCCCGGACTGGAGAAGCTCTCACTCCCTGCTGTGGCCCCAGGGCTGTGGCAGTGGGACAGAGCTTCTCTGGTCTTGGGGTGCAGTGGGGGCAGAAAGGAGTGAATGGGGGGGGGGAAGGACTGCAGTGGGAGAGGTAGAATGGGGCAGAACCATGGGTAAAACAGGGGCAGGGCCATGGGGGAAGGGGTGGAATGGGGTGGGACCGTGGGCGGAACAGGGGTGGGGCCACAGGCAGAAGGAATGGAACGGGAGGACAGTAGACTTAAGGGTCGGGGTGGGGTGATGGTTCTGGAGCTGAGGCCCCCGCACTTGCTCTGGCCCTAGGGTTGCCAGGTGTCCAGTTTTCGACCAGAACACCCAGTCGAAAAGGGACCCTGGCGGCTCCAGTCAGCACTGCTGACCAGGCTGTTAAAATCTGGTTGGTAGCAAAGTGGGCTAAGGCAGGCTTCCTGCCTGCCCTGGCTCTGTGCAGCTCCTGTGTAGTGGCTGACTTGTCCCTGCAGCCCCAAGGCACAGGGGTGATCAGGGAAGCTCCACATGTTGCCCGTGCCCTGGCTCCACAGTTCCCATTGGCTGGGAACCGCAGCCAATGGGAGCTGCGGGGCAGTGCCTGTGGGCACAGGAAGCGTGTAGAGCCTTCCTGGCTGCCCCTGTGCCTAGAAGCCAGACATGCCAGCCGCTTCCAGGAGCAGCGTGGAGCCACAGCAGGAAGGGAGCCTGCTTTAGCCCTGTCGTGCTGCCAACCGGGAGCTGCTTGAGGTAAGTGCCACCAGGCTGGAGCCCGCACCCCGAACCCGCTCCCACACCCCAACCCCATGCCCCAGCTCTGAGCCCCCTCCCGCACCAAAACTCCTGGTGCCCACACCCCACACCCCCTCCTGCAACCCAACCATCTGACCCAGCCCTGAGCCCCCTCCTGCACCTCAAACTCCTCATCCCCAGCCCCACCCCAGAGCCCACACTCCCAGCTGGAGCCAGCACCTCCGTCTACACCCCAACCTCCTGCCCCAGCCCTAAGCCCACTCCTGCATTCCGAACCCCTTGGCTACAGTCTAGAGCAATCTCCTGCACCCAAACCCCTCATCCCTGGCCCCACCCCAGAGCCCACACTCCCAGCTGGACCCAGAACCCCCCCCTGCACCCCAACTGCCCTGCCCCAGCCCCGAGCCTGCTCCTGCACTCCAAACCCCTTGGCTCTAGCCCAGAGCCCACTCCTGTACCCCAAGCCCCTCATCCTTGGCCTCACCCCAGAGCCTGCACCCCAACCTCCTGCCCAACTCAGTGAAAGTGCCTGAGGGTGGGAGAGAGTGAGCAATAGAGGGAGGGGGGATGGAGTGGGGGCGCAGCCTCAGATAAGGGGTAGGGCAGGGTGGGGCCTCAGGGAAGGGGCAAGGCGGGGGGCAGGGCAAGTGTGTTTGGTTTTGTGCAATTAGAAAGTTGGCAACCCTATCTGGCCCAGGGCCCCAGGAGACCTTAAGGTGCCAGGAGGAGGGAGAGGAGTGCATGAAACTCCACATGATCTCTACTGGACCACTGTGGCTAGCACAACATAGATCAGCCCTCAGGGCTCCAGCCCGGTGCGGGGCTTCAGGCCGCCCTCTCCACCATCGCCTGTGGAGCTGTGGGCTGGGGCTTCCGTCGCCAGCCACCGATGCCTTCCTCCCCACCCAGAGGTATGCAATTAACACATTAAAAAAAAAAGTGGTAATTTTGTTTTCAGTTAATTGCAGGCGTTCACTGTGATTAATTGACAAGCCCTGGTTTTTATAAATGATATCTTTGATAAGTAGCACAGTGTTGTCACTTAGAATCATAGACATGTAGAGCTGCAAGGGACATTGGCAGGTCACCTAGTCCAGCCCCCAGTAAACCTAGACCATCCCTGACAGGTATTTATCGCACATGTTCTTAAAAACTACCAATGATGGAGATTCCACAACCTCCCTTGGAAGCCTATTCCAGAGTTCAACTACCCTGATAATAGACAGTTTTTCCTAATAGCTAATCTCAATCTCCCTTGCTGCAGATTAAACCCATTGCTTCTTGCTCTACCTTCAGTAGACATGGAGAACAATTGATCATCACCCTCTTTATAATAGCCCTTAACACATTGGAAGACCGTTGTCAGTCCTCTTTTCTCAAGACAATATACCCAGTTTTTTTTAACCTTTCCAGATAAGTCAGGATTTCTAAATCTTTTATCATTTTAGTTGTTCTCCTCTGGACTCCCTCCACTTTGTTCACTTTTTTCAGCAAGTGTGGCGCCCAGAACTGGACACAGTACTCCAGCTGAGGCCTTACCAGTGCTAACTTAGAGCAGAACAATTTCCTCCTGCGTTTTACATATGACATTCCTGCTGATACAGGCCAGAGTGTTGTTAGCTTTTTTTTTGCAACTGCATCACACTGTTGACTCACATTCTCTTTCTTATCCACTATAACTCCAAGTCCTTTTCTACAGTACTATTGCCTAGTCAGTTTTCTCCATTTCACAGTTGTAAAATATTTCGGATTGGGGATAGAAATTAATGATCACTTTATCATACTTTAATTTTAAAGAAACCATAGAGGAGGCTAGTAGGTGTAGAAAGAGTCTCAGCACAGCCTTTAGGAAAGTGCAAACAGTGTCCCCAAGTTTAAGTGGCTTTCACATGCCCAGCCTTTCTCAAACTGAATAGACAATTTTTAGATCTGTGACTCAGTTAATTCTCATGCATTTGATCAAGAGGTTCAAGCAGAATCAGATACATTATACCTGCCTACATAACAGTAGCCGCATTCTTCTCACCAGTAGTGCATGCAAAGTATAAGCTTTAAAATAGCCAGAACAATGAAGCTGTGTTTCAGTGAATTATTTTTAATGCTGGAGTGTTTTTGTAAAGATTTATCAGAGATGGACTTGCTACATAAACCAGTTTTTCAACTGTAGCATGATCAAACCAAAGTCATACAGTTTATTGCCGAAGTTCTCATCGTAATGTGCTTTTAAAACATTTTTATAAAGGCATTTTAGTTGAGCAAATTTACTGTTTAAAAATATAAGAAGGAAACTAACACGGTTTGGAAAGTGCACACGAAATCTCCAAACAGAAGCTGTCCAGAGAATGACATTTTAAGGCACATCATTTTCCAACTTGTATTACATAAAATGATTAGATCACATACATTTGTAAAATAGCATTTCATACAAGTATCTTCACCGCTCAGAGAGGCCAACTACCTCCTAATGCAGACTACACTCTTCCTATTTTTTTTTTTTTTTTAACATTAGTAGGTTAATAGTGCAGCATAATAAACATAAAAAATCCTCTCTGGAGCGAAATTTGTAGAAAAGATCTCAAATATTTATGGATTTGATCTTTGTACAAAAGAGTAGGCCATAGATACACACTCAATAAATAGTGTCCGTGGAATTCCTCACAGACTACAAAGTATATTTCTTTCTACGAGAGAACACATTCAGAAGGGCCGTATTATCAGCTGGTGTAGACCAGCAGCAGCTCCACTAGCCTGAACAGAGCTATGCGGATTTACCAGCTGAAAAGCTGGTCCTTACAGCCTGATTCTTCACTGCTTTGCACTTTGGGAAGTCACTATTACCATACAAAATCCATCCTGACTTGGTAGCATTTCACACTCATTTTTCTCAGATGAAACTGACTAGACAAGGTGCAAGGAATCAGACCTATTATTTATACTTTATGGTTTAACTATTTGCTTAAATCATGAAGGTTACATTATGAAATTAAAGTGAAAAGAGCTAGGAAAATACCACTCATAATGAATAGAGCCACATCTGCAGCTGGTATACCTTTGGGTAGCTGCATTGAAGTTAATGACACTACACCAATTGATAGCTGCTGAGGATCTTGCTCAATATCTGCACCAAATGGATATATTTTGCAACTCAAAAGTGCACAAGAAAGGTTATGGAGCTGAAATGAGGCAGACTATACACTCTTTGGGCCTATTTCTCCTGTCATCAATATTGGTGTAAATCAGGAGTAAATCCATGAAAGTCAATGAAGTTACAGTAGAGTAGGGCCTTGTCTACACTTGAAGTTTTTTCTTCACAGCAATGTCCATTACACATGTGAAAAAGATCTTTGTACAGACAGTTACACCTGCAAAAAAGGCCCTGTTTTTGTAGCTTATTTTGTTCAGGGAACTGATATAAGCTGTATCTTACACTAAGAGGGTTTGCCTGTACAGCTATAGCTACGCTGGCAAACCTTCATTAGTACACACAAGGAGAATTAGATGCTTTTTGTATAAATGTCTTTCTGTGATTTCTGTTGGTAAAATTCTGTTAACATTTGTTTGTTTGTTTTTTAATATCTCAGCAAACTATATTGGGCAGTGGTTCTCAAACTTTTGTACTGGTGACCCCTTTCACATAGCAAGCCTCTGAGTGCAACCCCCCAGATAAATTAAAAACACCTTTTAATATATTTAACACCATTATAAATGCTGGAGGCAAAGCAGGGCTTGGGGTGGAGGCTGACAGCTCACGACCCCCCATGTAATAACCTCACGACCCCCTGAGGGGTCCTGACCCTCAGGTTGAGAACCCCTGATATTGGGGCTACAGCCTGCAACACACACCAAAGCTTACAAACTCCTATTTTTTCCAGTTCCTGTTGTATTTGTATAGATGGTTTTGTTTACCCATCCTGTGTGCTATATCAATTTGCTAGAACAGGATGTGACACCATGAATTTATAAGACTACATATTCAAGAGTCCCCATCCTTGCATAAGCACAAACAGGCAAATCAGGGTTTGCAGGTATACACGGACGTTTGCATGTGTACAGATAGTTTGTGAGCACTTTTGAAAATGTAGCTTAGAGTCCAGGCCTCCTTACAGTGTCAATGTGTGATGCTCCATTCCTTACTGCTACAACATAGCAAGGAAATTTGCACAAAAGTAATAGGAAAAGAATGTTTTTCATAGAAAACCAGCATCTGGAAATGGAATCTGACTTATTCTGTTGTTCATTCTTAGGCATTATGCTGGGATACGACAGAACAATTGCTGCCTTTCTGGGACTATGAAAAATACCCTAAAAATATTGAGCCAGATTCACCAGAATGCATTGGCTGCTTTGTGCCATTCCAGCGATGCAAACAGCCACCATGCTGGCTGAGTTGGCCAGTTAGGTTGCTCTTGCATCAGCAGAGCAGTGCTAAGCAGCCAGAGCCTATTGGTGAATGTGGCTCAAAAACATTCAGAATAAAGAACGGATTCTCCACTGCCTAGCATCTTGTATAGTCACTTACACCTGGGCACAATAGGTATAAAATGCTATGAAATCAAAATTCGCCACTTGGTTAACTGGGGAGAAGATTTTGTGAGTGTAATTGATTCTTCTAGGTGCAAGGCATTGGAGAATGTGGCCCAAAGTGTTTCTCTTGCTGTATAATGGGTCAGTCTAAGTGTGGCGTTCAGAAAGGATCCACATGCCTCATCACAGGGATGAGTAAAATTCCAGTAATCACGCCTATTAATAATACCCAGAACTATGGTTACAAAATATTTTCCCTGCACCAAAACAATAATAAAAATACATCATAATTTACTCAGTTCACAAAGAATTACACTGACATCAAATCATACACCTAGGTGCTAGACCTGCTATGGTTTCTAAGGACTTTATTCCAAGCAAGATGATATTCCCCATTCAGAGTAAGAATGGCTGGCTAGGTGGTCAATGTTGGGCTACAGGAGGACTGAAAGAAAACAGAACTACTAGATGGTTTGTGTACAATGAGCTGGTAATTTGAATCCAGTCCCTATGGAGTAGGTTATTTATATACCTAGTTTTCTACATAATGTCCATTCTCATGGTATCTGAGCATCACCACTAGCAGCTAAGAGGCCACAGACAGAAAAAAGGTATAGGGCCAGCATTTCCGCAAGCTGCCACTTGTTTTATTTTTTGGGTGTCCAGTGTGTCTAAAGTTGGACACCCAAGCATGGAGGCAGCCAGAATTAAAAGCCACTTTTGAAAATCTGGGCCATAGAATCTGAAGTAACATCTGAGTTCTAGCTATAGGGTTAAAACTTTTAAAAGTGCCTAAGTGATTTAGGCGAGTAAGTCCCCTTTTTATGAGCTAATTAGGCATGTAGGGCCAGATTTTTAAAAGAATGTAGGTGCCTAAAGGTGCAGATAGGTGCCTAATAGGATTTTTAAAAGCACCTATGGGGACTATGACTATTTACACCGCCTGAGGATCTGCCTCACAGTCTTGGGATTGGGGCTATACTGAATATAATGTCACCACAGAGGAAGAAATTGTATATGAAGCTGCTAAACTAAGCCTGGAGCCATCTGACATGCACGGTTAGTTCAAGCCTTGCATGGAAATATAAAGTCCTTAGAGCCTTTCACTTGTACTTTATTTTCATACAGGGACTAATACAACTTTCCCTGGCTTCACTGAGGGTTGGATCAGGCTTGTAAGGAGAGGAGATCTGGTAGAATCTCAATGATCGTCATTTAGCAAAAAAAATGGAAAATAAAAACTCTAATTCCGAATATCTACAAATATATATATACAGTATAGCCAAAATGTCGGTATACAGTACTTACAAAATAGCAACATCCTGAGTCATCATGGCACCTATGCAATGTGTCAAAGGACACAGAAGATGACAGTATAGGGGAAAATCACTGTTCCCAAAAAATATCCAGAGAGGGTTATGTATAAATAGGAAGACTTAACAGATAATTTGGAAGACACCTAAGTCGCCAGATAAATCACCTATGTCTTCACTTTTGTGGGACTGAGGCTATTTGAACAAGAGCAGCTTAATTAAGAATATAAATGAGATGTTTAGGACCATGTAAATTATAATTCTATTCTATCTCTGTACATTCTTTAATTCCCAGCACCACTTAAAACAGATAACAAGGGTGAAATCCTGGCCGCATTGAAATCCACAGCAAAATTCCCATTCACTTCAGTGGGGCCAAGATTTCACCCCAAGAATTTACAATAGAGAATCAAAAAATCTACAATTAAATTAGCTTTTCACAATGATACAAAAATTCAACAGTAGGATAATATTTCTTCTTCAGCTTTCACATTTAATAAAGAGGCACTAATCTATTTCAACCGGAATAGATTTAGCAAGCAAGAGATTTAACCATTGGCCTCATATATAGCAATTTCACACAGCATGAATATTGATCTGCATTATTAATGTTACAGATGCAATGTATTGCCTTAATGATGTTTTATGGAAATATATGGCATAATTAAAACTATTTTTAATTTGAAAACCAACATCGGTTTCCCTTTTGAAAAGATTCTCATTATAGCCCTCAGAATTTATCTTTGTAACAGTTTAGATGAAAAATGGAGGCATCGTTATCAACTTGATTCAACCACATAAGTCCCTTTAATGTGAATGAGGAATTACTAGTGTATGTCCAGCAGAAAAGTAGACCCCAGTGTTTCTTTCTTTCTCTTTCTTTAAATGGTACTAGAAAAAGTCTCAATGCTTTGAGTTTCTCTCTCTCACTCTCTCTCTCTTTTTCCAGAGACTTTGTCCATTTTCGCTACACTTGTCTTCTGTTAGGTAAGTCCAGGCTCAAAGCTGTGTTTCTTCTTGTTCCAGAGAATGTGGAGGGATGTGACAAGATGATGGAAGAGATGCTAACTTTTGAAGTTTGGGATGTTGCAAAGGTTTTGGTCTATGAAAAGAGCGTCGGCTTTGTACACGCCTGGCTGCGGCAGATCTGTAGTGGGCTTGTGCGTTAAGCAAAGTTTTCTTCTCTTGGTTTTCCTTAGGGTTAGATTCCTCTAGCCTCTCTTGCATAGCTACAGAATTGTCTTGTTGTGAATTCACTGGCTCATAACTAGTTTCAGAACAATATCCTGAATTGACAGGTGGTTTGTTATTCGTATCTGAGACTGCTTTCCAATAGACTTCTGTTAGGTTTGGGTCATAAGAAGTCATGTGCTCTGAGATAGTAGAAAGAGTTGTATTTCCTCGGTTTTCCAGTGAAGAACAGCTTTGTGCCCAGGGCCTTTGAAGGCAAGATGGAATGAAGTGGAGGGGTTTCTCTGAAACAGAGGCATTTTGTTTTGCTTGGTCAGGTTTCCAAGGCAGCAGTTTCTCATCTGAGAAAGAGTATCCTGTCACTGCAGCACTATGGCTCGTGTCACCTACATTGGTAAAATTAAACACAGAAGTATGTAAATATTGACTTCTTGTACAAGCTTGATTTTCATTTGAAATATTGATTTCAGATCCATCCCTTTGCTGTTGCTATTTTGCTGAAGGTAATGTCTCTTTAGGAACGTAAATCTGTTCTCAGAGCCAGTGGGTTAAACTCTGCCCCCAACTCCCACCCTGTACAACCTTAGTGAAGCTAATGGAATTGCCCAGGGTGGAAGTCAAGAAAGAATTTAGCCCAGTGTTTGTCAAGTGCATCATCAGCCTGTTCCAGATTCTTAGGGGACAGTGCCATCATGTGGCCATTTAAATGTATTTCTTTTTATAAGCAATGTTGCCTTGAGTATTGAATTGTAAGGATCAGCTACGGAATTCTAAATAATTTGGGTTCCAATGCTATTTTTACACTGGAATGTTTTACCATATAAGATGCATTTAAAGGGATCATTGTAAGGTCTTTTCAATAAAGCTGAGGCTGCTTGGACCTTACTCTTTTTTAAACTTGTTTTAACCCATGTGACAAGTTACTTTTATCCAGCAAACTCACTCCCAGTTGCAACCTTGAGGGAAACCACAGTCAAAGTGCAGTGACTGTAAATATACCCCACAAATTTATCTGCACAAAAAGCCATTACATACCATTGTATTATTCTAAATTATAAACTCAGTAACAATCAAGGCAATAGAATGGAATAAAGGACAAAGGTTAATAGAAGTTTAGCAGGTCATAAGAGACAGAAGTCAATATTGTGCAATATATGTAAATATTTCCAGTGAAAAAGAAAGTGTCAGATAGTTTCCATGTGAACAAGTGATGTGAGTGTCAGAGATACGTTTAAAGTCTGGGATAGCGTTTTTTATATGTTTAATCCACACAGTAGTTCCAGTACTATTTCATTTATCTAGCAGTAACTCCAAATGGCTATTTTTTTAAATAATAAGAAGACTTATAATTGCAAATTGGCTAAACAAAACATAAGACCAAAACACAGCTGAACTCCACTCCACTGGTGAAGATGACACATCATACTTCACTACCTGGACTGAGCTAAAGGCATCACTGCTGCTCATCAGATATGAGCCATGATAAAAGGGAAATGTAACTTTCTCTTTTTACTCCATTTCAGATGACGACGAAACTCCATTGCAGTCAGGTTTCTGCACTGCTCAGAGCCAAGGAAAGTTTGCGTTCTGTGTTTCCTTTGAACTCAGGTGGCTAACGATCTCTTCCAAAGGCATGAAGCTAGAGTAAATGCACATGCCAGTCAGGCTCTAAATACGTACATATATTTTTTAGGACAATATTAATAGGAGGGTGTTTCCGGCTCATTTATTCGAATATGGTTCTCTCCTTCTCAGCTGGAAGCACCCTCAAGTTATCTAAATAATTCAGTTGCTGGTTCAGAGATGACACTAGGCCTTGTCTTTGTGTTTAATTATTCCACCATAGACCATGCCCGTGTTTATTGTGTTTTGTTGCTAAATCTCTGCATTGCCTAGGTTTTGTGTTATAATGACTGAATTGTGACCTAAGCCATCCCATTTACATCAATGACTGTGCCGGTTATAGAAATGTCTCAAACTGTGGGCTGATTTTGTGTTGGGGGATTAAAGTGAAACTAAAATATTCATTTCACATGTGGCTGAATTCAGATTTGAACTGATAACCTGTAGAGGTGACAACTTACTGTCTTGAGCAACTACATTAAAATATTACTTAAAGTTTAAAAATAAGGTAAAGCTTTCTATAAATACACAACTTAAAACTCAACTCAAAACCCTAAGGATGTATTCTTCACACAATGCACAGTCAACCTGTGGAACTCACTGCCAGGGGATGTTGTGAAAGCCAAAACTATAACTGGATTCAAAAAACAAGTAAGTTAGTTCACGGAGAATTGGTCCATCACTGGCTATTAGCCAAGATGGTCAGGGATGCAACCCTATGCTCTGAGTGTCCCTAGCCTCTGACTGCCAGAAGCTGGGAGTGGACAACAGGGGATGGCTCAGTCAATAATTGCCTGTTCTGTTCATTCCCTCTGAAACACTTGGCATTGACCACCGTCCTAAGAGAGGATATTGGGCTAGGTGGACCATTGATACGACCCAGTATGGCCATTCTTATGGTGAAATGAATGTCAGTGCTCTAATAAAAATGGGGGGGGTCTAACTTCCCCAAGGTGTTGCCCCTTATGTAGTCATCACCACCTATACAAAGTAAATGCAATGTTTATAGCAAGCTGTACCTGATTTTTAAACTTTATCTTAAGTAATGTATTGCTGTGGCTATTAGTATTATTTATTAGTTGTGGCTAAATGCTCCATCTTCATTAGGCTAGGCACTGTACAAACACATAACAAAGATGAGGCCCACTTGAAGTTACTGAAGACAAGAGTTTATCACTTTAGGAGATATTAGGTTAAATCTGAATTCAGTCTCATGTGATGTGACTTCAGCGGGAGTTTCATCCCTGTAGCAATGGGCAGAATTGGTCCCACAATATAAATAGTTTGATTAAGCCATACAACAGAATAAAACCAGGAAAAACAAATAGTACATAACCTACAAGTGCGTGAAATGTTTTTGGTTTTAAAATAGCACAAGAAATGTTGAAACCCAGACAAAGGTCTGGTGTAGACCAAGCAGCTGTGATGATTTACACCAGCAAGGGATCTGGCCCTAAACATATAAAGATAACCAACTTTCTTTAAAAGTACAAGTTTCAAACTGGAGCCGAATAGCAGATGTTCAGATGCAGAAAAATCAAGGAAGAGAAAGATACTTGAAAAAGACAAAAAAAGACAAGGAAAGCTGTCAGGAGGCCAGAACCGACAGAGAGACTGATTAAAAATAAAAATGAAGGTCAATTTTAAAATATTACATATGCGTTGTTTCTGGGAGGAAAGCTCTGGGTCGCTCTTCTGGGCCATCTGCTAGCAAAAAGGAATCTACAGATTTATTGCTGAGGCGAAACGGGGTGAGTCGTCTGAAGTTGTTTGGAGAATACGGTAACTGTACTCGGGCCCTTTGTGATGGTACTACAGAATCTTCATCAGATAACCATGGAGGGAACTTCATGTAGATACTTTGATCATCATCAGCTGAAAATACTGGATTATCAATTCCTACAAAAGTTTATGAGTGATAAATTCAGTTGGAAAATAACATAACTGGCAGCAAATAGGATCTTTAGCCCAGGAATATGGCCATAATGTAATAAAACATAAACAAATATAGTTTTTCAACTTTCTGATCACATGCCTGGTTACTGCTGGTCATTTTGCTATTTTAAAAGTCTCAGTTGATTAAAAAACAAATCAAACAAACCGACAAAAGACCTATCATTGGCAGTTATGGCTGAAGGCTCTGCCGACAGAAAAACCTAAATGCACAGTTTATCCAAACAAATTGATTGGATTTAAATCAATGATACCAAATATGCTCAGTTCTAGTTTGTTGTAAAATGTACCAATTTAAAAATTAAACATATTTGAAAGATTGATACCTAGGGCTAGACTGACCAGCTGTTTTGCATCACCCCAGTAATGCAAAGGAGATTCACGCCTGGATTAACTAGCCCATTAAGACAGGTTTATGGCTTTTTGGCATCACTACAGCAGCACAACAAAGTCAGAGGATACTGGTAAATTTGGCTCCCCAGTCTCCTAGAACTTATAGTGTAAACCCACATAGTAAGAGTATATAACAGGATGGGGGTCTGATTCTCCTCTGACAATCAATAATTCCACTGAAGTCAGTGGATTTACAGTAGTGTAAAATGTGTGCAAGAGGAGAAACAGGCCAAAACAGTCAAAAGTACCATTTTTGTATGTGTGGAAACAGGTAACAAAGCCCTTTTAAAACAAATATCAAATCTGCACGTGGTGAACCGTAAAATAACATTTTAAAAATCACAGTCTAGGTCCTGTTTGAAACCTCATTCTTTTCTGGAGCATTAATAGCTACTTTATATGCACCCTAAACACAGTATCCCTCGGGTTGCGGTGTATTAGAACAGTTCTATCAGAATGAGTTTGGTTATATTCAAATGAATCCAACAGAAGTATTATACTACACTGCACCTTCACATAGCCTGCACGTGCCACGTGTTACAGAAAACAAACTACTATGTTGTGAGTCCTATTGGACCGGGATTAGAGAGAGGGAAAATTAACACATTTTAAAACCGTAAACATTATCTAAAATAGCTTCTTCTAGACATGAACATGTCACTGTTTTAAAATCTGATGTCTTTGAACTTTCCAAGGCTGGAAGCAAGAGCTGCGTGTCCCACTGGAAAGCTGGCAATCTCCAGTGATGGAAAGACCCTGCTTCTAGCTCTGCAGGGTCACTAGAATAATATTGGAATTTAAATTTATACTGGACTAACTATTGCCAGTTCTGGGCCCCAGGACACAGTAATTTTGGGGAGAGACATTCCTCATCAAGAGGAAACGAAGAAAACATATTTGAGTCAAGTTGACGTATATATTCCTGACAAAGCAGAAATCAATTCAAAATGGCTGAATACTGGCTGACTTGGAAAATCAGGACAACTCTAGAATAATTTTTTCCTGTCTCTAGAAGTGATCAGTCATTTCACAGCCAGGTTATGCAGTCATGACCACAACCTTTGTCAATATCATCAGTAGAAAGCTATTAACAAAAAATCCAATAAACTGCTTTGTAATTGAAGAAAATTCTGCATTTATAATCTATTTTCTTACCAGAGGTAGCATCTGTGCAATTCTGCTTAGTGACATTAGCTAAAAAGTCAACTCCTTTGCCCGTATGCAGAGATTCATAATTTTCTTCTGGATCAGAAAATTCCACATCTGGAAGAAAATATAAAAAAAATCAGTGTGCACTAGAGATTCCTAAAAGATTTGACCCAAAGTGTTATTTGGTAGCTTCTTGATGCTAGTGTGAGTATTAAAGATTTGCATAGTAAATCTTCAATGTAAATCTGGGTAAACGTACGTTTTGAAAGCAATCATTGTACCTTTAGAACTAAATTCTGTACACATCTAATTTCCAGTTTATCAGGTCACTAATATTTGATTCCTGGTTCACTCCTGCATCAGTATCTTGTGCTGTAATTATGTTTGCTTTTCCAAACTAAAGGGGATTGGGCTAGATGAGTACTTGGATAGGAGAGCTGCAGGAAAAGCTTACAAACTGCAGCAAGTGCTGATTCAGAAAGTGGCCCTTTTCCTGCTTACCCCAGTGCTGAAAGGAAGCTGGAGCATAGCGTCAGGGGTCTCTGTGCTGCTCGAGGCGCTCTCTTTCAAATGGGATACAAAATGGAGGTCCTGACAACTTGTGGTAATTGAAGATCCCACTGCATTTTCATAAAGGGGTTAATACCAGTGTCCTGGATCATTTCAAACTTGGTTAATTAATTCCTGCCAATCTACACTCCCCCCTGCAGTGGCTATGATGTTCTTTCCCACCTCTCAACCCAAACCACTATGTAGTGCTGCTGTATGTGGTTAAACACCTGCTGTGTTTTCCCCCCAGAGGCAGCTCCATATCAGTGGTAGGTGAAATGATCCCCCTACATTAAATCCCTTATTAACCCCTCTATGGAAAATGCCTTAACACAGGAGTGATGGAAGGCCTAATTAGTTAATGTTTGGGAAACACTTTAAGATCAAAGGAGCTATAAAAGTATAAATATTATTCAGCCAATATATTGCTGCTGGCAATAAAAATAAATGCTAATAAACTGATAGAGAGCAAATACCTGAGCTCAGAGTTTCTGCAGACCGTAGTTTCTACCTCCCACACCCACACGATTCCTTTTTGAAAGCTAGGAGGAAAATTCTGACACCCCTCCCTCACTACTTCACAGCCCTCTTTAAAATCAGCAGGGTTGCATGGGTAACTGAGGAAAGAATTTAACTCAATGCCTTATAATAACTTGCCATGGCAGGTGGCATCAGATGCAACTTACTGTGATGGACTCCAGCAAGTGCAACAGCACCTGCAAAGAGACAGCTGAAACTCAGATTAAAGGATCTTTTTCTTTAAATGCAAAATTGAAAGTGCAAGTTTTTTTCTTTCCTTTTTTTGTTAGGGACACTCCCAACGCTAGTAAGCCCAAAGTTAGATTTGCAAGGCCAAATTCTGTGCTGTAGTCACTGGGGTTGCATTTAGGGTCAGCACAATATTTGGCTATACTGTCTTTCCATTCATGTACATGTTATGCTGGCTTCCTGTTCCAGCCTGCTTGCTCTGCTTTCAGAGAAAGTACTGATATTTACAAGATGCCTGGGCAAGTCATGATGGGCGCATGTACGTACCCGTGGGATCACAAAGAAAGCCATTGCCATAGTTAGCTGTAGCATGTCATGAGTCAGTAGCTGACATTTTATCTATGTTGTGGCCTTCTTTATGATGGCCTCCAATTATTTTTAGGATTTCAAGATTTTAAACATTGGTTTTGTTAATGTTAGTTAGTTATAAAGTAGGTTAAATTTCAGCTTGTCACCAAGTTGTCTATGAAAATATATTTATTTTTTAAATGTTGATTACTTCCTTCCAAACGCATCTGTTTTAGGCACGGAGAGGGGGAAATGTGACATGGGTAGTAGTACATTTGTTAATGTCAACTTAGTTTTTTTTCCTGCCATGAAATTTCACAAGAACACTCTTCTTCCAACAAAATACAAGCTGATTAAAAAAAATCTGGTTAACTACTGTTTGACAGTGCAATTACCTTTTTCCTTCAAAGTAAAATCTTGCACTGGATTTTCGGAAGGTATTTTTCCATTTGGTATGGCATTACTAGTTCTCTGAAAAAGTAAAACATTTCAAGTTACCTCAGACAGCGATCGCCATGCAGGACATATTGTAGATACAGAGAGCCTGATTTCCCAGCTTTCTGCCAATGAAATGGAGTTCACCAACATAATACTGGAATAATGCAGTGGTGACCATGCCTAGATATTTTAAGCCTTTATTTTGTTTTTGCATAGAACTCCCATTGACGTTAGTGCAGACACACAACTCTATTAGTGGTACGTGGCAGCGTTTCCTAATCCTTTTGCAATTAGTCAGGTTGGATTTGTCCCTCCTTCCTCCATGCAGGAGAAGCTGGAGTTTCATTGCCTCAAACCATCAGCTCCCTTGAGTTCCAGCAACTTCCATGGAGACCCGAGCCAACCCTTCTGGCACCGTGCTTGTTGGACCTGGAATCCCCTCACGTCCAAAAGAAGGGTCCCACAGTGCAGAGGGAAATGGCGGGTACGTTCCGCAAGATTGGTGAGGGTATAATGCCACCTCCCAGTGCTGCCCCTCAACTCATCCCACATTTTGATCTCTCCCCTGGCTTGGGTCTTAATCGCCAGTACTCCCTCTGAGGAGCTTCCACGGGGAAGAGATTGATGCTGGGAGCTGAAACTACCCTATGCTTCCTCTAGAGCACCAGGCCTTTTGTCTGGGTAAATGGCAGGTGAGACCTGGCCCTAAGTGCATTCCCCTTACCCTTTTTTGGCCCCGGTCCCTCTTGTGGTTTTTGTTGAGCTTTTTGGGGTGGTTTATTCCTAGTTTGGTACTCTTGAAAGACTCTAAGCGCTTCCTCATTGTCCTGTGGAAAATCTCCTTGTCTTGTTTTTCGTCTTCATTCTGAATGATCTCATGCCGACTGTACAGATGTATGTGCTGTAGCCAGGAAGATAAGAGAACATTTATTTATATAGAAATGCAAACTGGGGCTCAGCACCAAGGCAACTGTCAAAAACAACTGATTCCAAAAAACAATTAATTACAAGTCAACACACTAACAGGATCCCAGGTAGTTAATTATTTCCTTCTTACATAGAAGTATGGTAATTTGAAAAATATTGATTGAAAGTCATTCAGATTAATCACACTGGCTAGAACAGGTCTGGATCAAACCGCTCCGACTTCCTTCAGTTCACATGCTTCATTTCACCCTCACCCACCCACTTAGCTTTCAGGCCATCAACAACCCACCAGCAGAACAGATCTGGGGCCCAATTCTGCAATCTTCTCTCATTTGAGCAGTGCCATTGAAATCAGTTATAGGGACTGCTCACATGATTAAAGGTATGCAGGATCAGAGCCCATCTTCAGTCAATGATTGATTTTGCAGATTTGTCCTTTGATTTTGAGTTTCCCACCAATTTTCTGCATTTTGTTTCTTCTGGCTGCCAAATGAAAACCTGGTGATCACTGCAGCTGTGCTCTTACCTCTTGTCTGGGTTTGTAAAGGTACTGCTGCAGCGTGTGGTGAGTGACGGTATCCTCTGTATCTCGTATGCTTTTTCTCCTCTGCTCTAAGGCTTGCATATCAAGACAAACCGAGCTGGCATTTTCTCTCCTGAAGCAGAATATTAAAATACATACAACATTTTTCTAGATCACTAACTGGAGGGAAAAAAGTATGCACTACAATATATTTAAACATGAAGGTAAGTGTGGATGGGATAAAAACAAGTAAACATCATCATGGGTCAAGTGTAGTCTAGAGTGAGTGGGCACAACTCTGGTGGTAGCCTCCGGGCACATTCAGCAACAACATCAGTGATCATGTAATTTGGTCAGGAAAAGCAGGTAAATGACAAATTAGTGCAACTTGCAACAATTTAGCATTGATTGATCATCTGCTTTATCTGATAAACTTATGCCTGTTTGCTTCTTTTACTCTTACATCCCATCCTTGTGCACCTGCAGGATGGAAGGTCTATTAATCTAGCTAAGTGGTTCCCACACTGTGGGGTCCCCAGACCTTTGGGTGGTCTGCTATGGGTTATGCGGGGGTCTGTTCCTTGAGACAGGGCCAGAACCTGCCAGAACAGCTTTCTGGCACTTTTGCTGCATGGAGGACACCGTTTTTCTCACACACTGTGCATGGGAGGTCATGCTGGTGGGGGCGTCCTGGTCATGCCAGTACTTGCCCATTCAGGACTACACGCTCCCTGTGAGGGTTTAGTAGTACTTTTTCTGCCACAGATGTCAAGACTCACAACACTCACAATTAATACCCACATTTAGGGGAAACAGAAATTCAGATAAAGGTACGTGTATAGGGTTTCAGGACTCTATGGCGAAGCTGAGAACTGAGCCCCTGAAATAACTGAGACCAGTGAACTAAACTTTGTGTGTGTATTTTTGGAGGTGCCAAAACGAACCGAACTAATAGAGTAATAATGACATGAAACTTATGTATAAATAATGAAAGGGGTCTGGGACATTTAGTCAGGTGCCAAAGAGATCCTTGGCAGAAAGAACTTTGGGAACCGCTGAGCTAGGTCATCCATCCTTATGCTATTAGTCACACTCGTTTTCTATACCCGGGGAATACCTAATTCAGTAGTACTTGACCGCTTACATCTGTGGTCAGACCAATTTGCATCTCATGAGTAGCCGATGCCACTGTTTACATCACAGTTAAATTTATGCCAATAAATGTTATGTGCCATTTGTTTCTCACAAATGTGTGAATTTTTCTTTCCTAAAGGGTGAAAAGGTGACTTGAGACTAAACCTCTTGAATTTGCCCAGTAGTGAATACTGTAGGCAAGACCCATGTACGCTGCAGAAAGTTGGACCAATATTGTCCTGCATATCTCTATAGTTTTTGTGGCATGCCTGTGTACCAGATGGGAAATTTGGTGTCAACTGCAGGAATATTCAAACAAGGAGATTTTTGTTGAATTAAATATGCAAATGATAATACAATTGGTATAGTCTCTTCTGTGTTGTTTATGTTAGTATTGCATGCTTTTTCTTTTTTTTACTCTGCCCCTATGTTTTTCATATGCCACAGATGTTTGTATTGACAATGCATAACTGCAGGGCAGAAGCTATCAGAGGAGAAGCTGGAGGTTTCGGCAGCAGCTGAGGGGACAGAAGAGGCCAAGTTCTACCATCCTTATTCAGCCCCAGTACTCCTCGAGTAGATCCACTGAAATCAGTGGGTCTACTCAAGAAGTAAGGTCCTACTTGTGACAGATTTTGCAGCATCTTTGGGGACCAATGTATTAAATCTATTAAATATTTACATCTGATTGTGTTCTGCTCCATGGGGGAGAGTTAGCACAGCTCCTCCAGGAACTAAAAAACACAATGGGGTGATCACCCTGGGGATTGTAAACAACTCCAGAGAAACACCGTACACCGTCCTCTGAGGTGTTTGCATATACTGGTTCAAACTAGGTTTCCCAGAGACCCAAACAAAGAAAGGGCTTTGGATATAAAAAGGCTGAATTTGAACTAACACAGAGCCTTATTTTCATTCAGCAAACGGACACTATCATCTGTCCAAGGGAGGGGTGGGGCAGAGCAACCCTTGGCTTACTAGGGCTTTGGCTTACTGGGGCCCATAAGACTGATGGGTGACCTCTGGTAAGGTGTTAGCATGCATATAGGAATGTTTATTGTTTTTATGTTTTCCCTGTAATGCCTTTACCCTAACAATAAATGTATTTTGTTTTATGAAGGCTAGTTGGTCACTGTGTTGTAGCCCCTGGAGAAAGGTTAACAACAGGTGCTGGACCCCAGTCAGACCTGCTGGGGAAATCACACTGCAGTGCAGAGGACCATGAACCTAAACCCCTCCTCTGGAGTGAGAGAGATGCAGAGCTCCACCCTTGAGATATGATGGCTGGGAGCCTGAAACCTTATGTGGGAGCCTTCGAATAAGAGCATGGTGCGTGTGTGTCAAAGGTGCAGTTAAACTCTGAAACTGTGACACTGTTCAGTGCGAGTAACTGTGGAAGCATCTGGCCCAAGGTATGGGAAGCAGTTTGGTATTAAGGGATAAGCACATTAATAGCTAGAGACAATTTGCATTTTTTCAATGAAAGTTTTGAATTGAAACATGGGATTTCAATATCTGTGATTTTTTGTGTGGAAACTTCATTTTCATCATTTTTTCCCCAAAATGAAAATTTTCAACAATTATGAAATTTTGCAAAAATGTCTGTTTTTAAATTTTAGGGAAAATACCACTTTCTCGTTTAAAAAGAATCCTCCCCCTCCCCCATACTTTCTTCCACTAACATTTTTCAGCAAATGGGCGTACCTTTTTTCAACCAGCACTATAAGCAGCATGTTTCTGCGGGAATAGTGCTGTCCACACTGGCGCTTTTGTTGGTGACACTTATGTTTTTTTCACACACCTGACTGACAAAAGTTTTGCCGACAAAAAGTACTAGTGTAGACAAAGCCTTAGTTTCACCAATAGCCGGCTGCTAAAAGTATAGGGCCAGCTTTATCGATACATTGCAACTAATTCACCACTCTGCAATTCAAAGCAGCCATAAATCTGGTTTAACTGGCAGGTTGTACCCAGTTTACAGCTGCTTTACATAATGGAAGTGACACAAACTGCTGAAGCATACCAGGAAATATGTCTCATAATTTACAAAAAAAAAGAAAAAGAAAGAAAGTTTACAACATTTAAAAAATGAATTCTGAACAACAATTCTATGGTAAAGGGTGGATTCTGTGGCTCTGGTATCACGTAACACACAAGGCTCTGGCTACAGGGAGGGATACAAAACTGTATGAATGATAATCCCCTGTTCTTACACACTGGAACTTTCTGAAAAATTCACCCATAGGGATAAAATTTTCATGCTCGGTCTCTGACCAAAGGAGATTTTAGTTTGGAAGGTTTGTGTAAAATCATTTAGCTGCTTCTGATTTCCGCAAAGGTGAAAAAATGACTATATATGTAATCTCCAGTAGGAGGAGGAATATAGGCATCGACTCTATGGGTGCTCCATGGTTAGCTCCAGAGAAAAAATGGTGAGCACCCACCGGCAGCTCCCCTATCAGCTCTCCCCACGCTCCTAGCGCCTCCTACCCGCTGGTGGGCCCCGCAGATCAGTGCGTTCCCCCCTCCCCACATCTCCTGCCCACTGCGATCAGCTGTTTCGCGGAAGGCAGGAGGCGCTGCGGGGAAGAGGGAGGAGTAAGGATGCAGCATGCTTGGGGGAGGGAGCAGAACTGGGTGGGAAGAGGCGGGGTTAGGGTGGAACGGTGGTGGGAAGTGACAAGGTGGGGGTGGGGCCTTGGGGCAGAGCTGGGGGTCAAGCACCCCCCGGCACTTTAGAAAGTTGGCACCTGTGAGGAGGATGCTAATATACTTCCTTTGTTATCAGCCATTGAAGCCACTCCGTGGAGAGAGGTGTATATACTAGTTCAAACTGGATTCTTCATGAACCAAGAAGAGAGTGACCAGATGTCCTGATTTTATAGGGACTGTCCTGATATTTGGGGCTTTGTCTTATATAGGTGCCTATTACCCCCCACCTGCTGTCCTGATTTTTCACAGTTGCTGTCTGGTCACCCTAACCAAGAAAGACAAAGAAAGGATTTTTGGATAAATAGCCTGGTTGTAAACTGGCTCAGGGCCTTCTTCCTGATCCAGCAAATGGACAGAACCCCTGGTCCATGGAGAGCCCTAGCCTTTTGGGAAGGAGTTGGAAGAAGTAGGCCTACTGCAGCCCCATAAGACTGGGGGCCTGTTCTGAGCTGAAGCTGTGGTGAGTTGTAACCACAAGGAATCCCCTTGGGTGGGGGTTTGAAGGACTGCTCCTGCCAGAGTCCATGTTAGGGCCGGGGTGAACCCTTATTAGCATGCGTGTAGGTTCTTTATTTGTTTTTAATATGTTTCCTCTGTAATGCTTTTTACCTAAAGAATAAAATGGGCTTGCACAGAAAGAACAGTGTAGCGTACCCGTCACTGTTGAAAATCACTCTGTTATCAGTATCAGAAGAGAAAGCAACCAAGTCAGCAGGGGAGTATGTGACACTCATTTTGTACTGGGGTAAACACCAATTTTTGTATTTAATCATATATAACTCAAAAATTAAACAAAAATAGTCCCTAAAAAAAGTTACTTACAGTAAACAGGAGACAGAGTTTTCTACAGTACTTGGTCGAGGAGTGCTGAAGTCCACGTTGACCATGTTGTCAGTACTTGAAGAACGAATAAAAGCCAGGGAACCTCTACGCTCTCCCTGTTCACAGAAACAAATAAGGTGCATGACAGCTTAATGGTAGGGCTTTCAGTCAAAGGGTATATGATGTTAACACAGCTATACCCAGGACTAAACTGCATAACATAAAAAAAGATGGCATCATTTTTGAAGCTTCTGTAGGCAAATGGCACATAAATACAACTTTCTCCTGGTTCTTTTGTAACAGAAATAAGGTCTCTTTTTTTTCACGTGGTTTATTTCCCTGGGGCAAAAGTCAACCTTGTACAGAGGGCCAGCCCAAAGCCACTCCACTTAAATCACACTTAACGGCCCTAATTTGAAGACTTAAAGGGACGTTATACACTTTCTCCTTATCTTCTGCAAATTGTACCCTGCACCTCTAAAAGCCCTCAGTGAGAGTCACAAAAAGTTTGAATTCCTCTTTCCACTATATAAAGGGTTACTTTCAAGAATGGACAACATTTTTCATCTAACACCTTGTCAGTCACCTGCAAACATCTACCTATTTAGGTTCTTATATTGGCACCCATATCTGTGCTAGCTGAACACCTTCCAAGATATGACAGCAGTAATTCTTTCTAGCCAAATGTTTGATTAGTCATTAAATGTATGCATGCACGAGGAACTAAAGCTAAATTGAAAAGCTTTGCTTTCACTTTTGCATGGTGATACAAAAGTGAATTCCTGTGAAACTTTGGTCTCCCGTGTTCGCCAGTGTCCCCTGCTACTTGACATTTTCATTGTTCTGGTGGACTGTAGCTAGTGAGTGAAGTCATGCTCCCAGAAGGAGAAAAATTTCTCTGGTAGTGAGGGGCAATCCCACATATGGCTTTAAATTGCAGCACAGAGATCTTGGACTTGATTCTATGTTTCAATGAGCGGTGAACAGAACACCTGTGGAAAAATAGTTCTCCCACTGACAGAAGTACATTATTCTTAAGATCAAAGCTAATGTATTGTGATTTTGTCAGCTATAGCTCTATCATGACCATTTTACATGTCCATGCACAGAAAAGGAATCAAGAAAGCTTAAACACGGTTGTAACACGGCGTGCTGAGCCAGAAGCTCACTTAACACCCTGTCACTCATCTCCCTGCCAGTTTATATTAATTGAGCTCTGATTGAAAAACAAGCAGTTGGCAGAGGAGGCCAATTAACTGAGTGGCAATACAGCTGAGAGGCTAATAGGGTGGAAGTATTCCCAGCAGTTAGGCAGACAGGAGGGAAGCCTTGGAGAGAGTAGGGTGCCTGAAGGAAGGAACAACTAGGCAGGACTGGGTGCTGTTCAAACTACTAGTGTACCTTTCCCCAGAAAGCAAGTGGGGAAGCTGGCTATTGATTGTAAATGTAATATATAATAGAGCACAGTGGTGGTTAAGAAGACCTGGAGTGGCTGCGGTCAGTTACTGAGGCTGGAAAGGACACTCAGGAGACCTGTGACAACGGTGAAGAAAACCTATGTTCCGTGCTGTACAATCACCTATGCATAATTTATAGTAATCTGTGTTCTAAGCAATTTGGAACCGTTCCATGGCATTAGAAAAATCACTGTGACATCTGAAAATAGAAACACCTACATAAATATTACAGTGAAAAGGAAATCAGATATTTAAGGTACCTGACTATGAGGTTCATAATTATATTACTGCTAGAACTATTACTGATTGAAGCATGAAATGTTTTTTAAATGATACCCATGACACTTAAATGCATGAAATGAGGCTACAGATATTTCTGGTCACAGGCAGAAATGTCCTTTTGTGGATATTCATCTGCAGTTATACTTCTGGAGGCCTTTCTGTGTGTAAAAAGAAAAGGAGGACTTGTGGCACCTTAGAGACTAACAAATATATTTGAGCACAAGCTTTCGTGAGCTACAGCTCACTTCATCGGATGCATTCAGTGGAAAATACAGTGGGGAGATTTATATACACAGAGAACACGAAACAATGGGTGTTACCATACACACTGTAACATGAGTGATGAGGTAAGGTGAGCTATTACCAGCAGGAAAGCGGGGCGGGGGGAACCTTTTTCTAGTGATAATCAAGGTGGGCCATTTCCAGCAGTTGACAAGAATTGGAATTAATTTGCAAACTGGATACAATTAACTTAGGCTTGAATAAAGACTGGGAGTGGATGGGTCATTACACAAAGTAAAACTATTTCCCCATGTTTATTCCTCCCCCCCACCCCCTGCCGCGCTGTTCTTCAAACATTCTTGTCAACTGCTGGAAATGGCCCACCTTGATTATCTCTACAAAAGGTCCCCCCCCACTCCCACCTGATCACTCTCGTTACAGTGTGTATGGTAACACCCATTGTTTCATGTTCTCTGTGTTTATAAATCTCCCCACTGTATTTTCCACTGAATGCATCCGATGAAGAGAGCTGTAGCTCATGAAAGCTTATGCTCAAATACATTTTTTAGTCTCTAAGGTGCCACAAGTCCTCCTTTTCTTTTTGCGGATACAGACTAACACGGCTGCTATTCTGAAACCTTTCTGTGTGTGATAACTAGAACAAGACACTTTGACCTAAGCTCTTAGTCTAGATGAGGTTCTAGCTATTAGTTGAAGACTGCCTATGTGCCATAGGAGTGCGGATCAACAAAGCCTTCTTGCTCAATATCGAGACTAACGGGGTAGGCTGGGGAGAACAACAAGGAGATTTTCTGGCCTGCTGGTATCCAGAGATTGGTAGGAATTTGAGAGGCCAGCTGTTCTCAGACTGTGGTGTCTGGATTCCTTCCTGGTGTTCCGCAGAATTAAACAATTAGAGAACCAACAAATACATAGTAGAGCAGGAAGAGCTGGTCCAAAAAAAAGGACTGTTGTCTTGTGACATGGCTCACAAAATGAAAAAGCTTGGGAACCATTCCAAAAGATTTTGGATTTTGCCCACGAGTAACACTGAATTTGCTGGTGGAGCAAAAACGTTTTGTGTTTTGGTGTTAGTTTTTTGGAAAGCTAATGAACCAAAAAACCAACCAACCAACCAAACAAAAAACCAGCTCTTTTTCAACCTTGTAGTTCATTTGGCTACAAAAATAAGCTCCACCTTGAGGCTAGCCCCCAGATGCTCTCAGTCTGCAGCTGCCATCTGCACTGCTTACTCTAATGCTAATTTCTGAACAAGTCATCATTGGAAAGCACACTATTGCTTCAGCCACAGCTTGTTTAATTATTCACAGGGAGCCAGATTCTGCCACCTTTACACATGCTGACTAGCACATGCTCACTTGCATAATTCCCATGAAACCATGGTACTACGCAACGCATGCCGAGGCAGAAGCCAAACTCCTAAATGACACCTACCAGAAGAGAACTTTGACATATACAGGACCCAGTGGCACTGAGGAATTTAGAGGTAATACAACGAACCACAATCACATAAATAGGTAAGAATGGGACACAATGCACTTCAAATACCATTTCACCATAAAAGTAGATTTGCTTTTGATTCAGCGCTCCTAATACATGGAAGTTGAGAAATGCTGCAATATTTAAAACAAAGAAATATGATGTTACAGTGTGTAAGATAAGATGTTTAAAAGTACCTCAGCCACATAGCTAATAGCATCCTTCAGGTTGAGCTCATGGAAAATATTAAGAATCTGGTCTCTTGATTTTTGAGCAGACCTTCTCATCAGTACTTTACTGAGGATTTTCCGATCAAAATTGGACCACCTAGTGATTTAAACAAACATTTTTAACGGCAGCAATCAATTTAAATGATAATTAGCATTTTTAGTTTTGCTTGAACAGCTGTTCCTTTGAGTTAAGCATTGTTATACACCTTATCGGATAATAAACACAGGGAAATATGTTTTGTTGCTTTATTTAAAGCACATTTGGAAAAGCCTTATATGGAGTTACACAATTCACAACAAACTTTTGAGAGTTGCAACTACCAGGCACAGCTACTGCAGTAAGAGGTTTGTGATTAGAATATACAAAATGGTTCTAGTTTCCAAATAAATAGGATATGCCATGCATCAGGGAATAATGCCATTTTAATTTTCTACTTATGACTCTTCGATTGTATCTTTAAGAGCCTTTAGGAAACCTCACAGTAAAAGTTAAAAATCTCTTTCTTTCTACGTAAAAGAGTTTATCTTCAGTAATGGGTGATTTTTTACCCAATGTCTTGTAGGTTGGCCCCACTGAGAAGACACTGCATGCCCCCCGGTGAATTATTCTCAGATATTGAGGTGGTGCCTGTTCTCAGTAACTTTGAGATTGCACTTATTCAGGAGATCTTGGTCACCAAAGCTAACAGTTAGCCAAGTATCTAGGTTAGGTCGGGCCTTTCCTCCTTTTTCAGGGAGACCCCCCCCTCCTAATCAAAGTGGTCAGGTTCTGTCTGGCCTGCAACTTTAGAAAGCTTCAACTTCATCACCATCACAGCCAACACGCCATGTCTGAGGAAATGTTCTCTTATTTTCTCATCGTCAGAAATTCATTCCCAATACCCAAACCCAGGACAGGATTCCTTGTTACCCAAGGGAAAATGGGTATTCTCTATATGAGACCCCTCCTAAAAACGTCATTGTATGAACAAACAGAAATCTCTCTTTACTCTGCTATGTTAAGGAGCGTTAAATATTATCTTAGGTGTACAAATGTAATCTATTATGATGGAACAAACCCTAACACATGACATTTGTACAGATTCCCGAGTTTCCAGATTCCCTCAAAGCTGGTTTGGACAATGCTCTGCTCAAACTTCTGGTCTCTCCATGCTCTCTATTTCAGTCCTACTGCAGCAGTGCTAAACTGAACAGAGGGGAAAGAGAGAGTTTGCTTTAAGGCCATGGCTGAAAGGATTTTCCATCCTCAAGTAGCACTATAAGGGTATGTCTACACTACGGAATAAGGTCGAATTTATAGAAGTCGGTTTTTTAGAAATCGGTTTTATATATTCGAGTGTGTGTGTCCCCACAGAAAATGCTCTAAGTGCATTAAGTGCATTAACTCGGCGGAGTGCTTCCACAGTACCGAGGCTAGAGTCGACTTCCGGAGCATTGCACTGTGGGTAGCTATCCCACAGTTCCCGCAGTCTCCGCTGCCCATTGGAATTCTGGGTTGAGATCCCAATGCCTGATGGGGCTAAAACATTGTACCATCTTCTGCCGAGCAGCCATGAGATGTGGATGGCATGCAGTCCTTCTGCACCGTCTGCTGCCAGCCAAAGATGTAAAAGATAGATGGAGTGGGTCAAAACAAGAAATAGACCAGATTTGTTTTGTACTCATTTGCTTCCCCCCCTCCCCTGTCTAGGGGACTCATTCTTCTAGGTCACACTGCAGTCACTCACAGAGAAGGTGCAGCGAGGTAAATCTAGCCATGTATCAATCAGAGGCCAGGCTAACCTTCTTGTTCCAATAAGAACGATAACTTAGGTGCACCATTTCTTATTGGAACCCTCCGTGAAGTCCTGCCTGAAATACTCCTTGATGTAAAGACACCCCCTTTGTTGATTTTAGCTCCCTGAAGCCAACCCTGTAAGCCGTGTCGTCAGTCGCCCCTCCCTCCGTCAGAGCAACGGCAGACAATCGTTCCGCGCCTTTTTTCTGTGCGGACACCATACCAAGGCAAGCATGGAGGCGGCTCAGCTCACTTTGGCAATTAGGAGTACATTAAACACCACACGCATTATCCAGCAGTATATGCAGCACCAGAACCTGGCAAAGCGATACCGGGCGAGGAGGCGACGTCAGCGCGGTCACGTGAGTGATCAGGACATGGACACAGATTTCTCTGAAAGCATGGGCCCTGCCAATGCATGCATCATGGTGCTAATGGGGCAGGTTCATGCTGTGGAACGCCGATTCTGGGCTCGGGAAACAAGCACAGACTGGTGGGACCGCATAGTGTTGCAGGTCTGGGACGATTCCCAGTGGCTGCGAAACTTTCGCATGCGTAAGGGCACTTTCATGGAACTTTGTGACTTGCTTTCCCCTGCCCTGAGGCGCATGAATACCAAGATGAGAGCAGCCCTCACAGTTGAGAAGCGAGTGGCGATAGCCCTGTGGAAGCTTGCAACGCCAGACAGCTACCGGTCAGTTGGGAATCAATTTGGAGTGGGCAAATCTACTGTGGGGGCTGCTGTGATGCATGTAGCCCACGCAATCAAAGATCTGCTGATATCAAGGGTAGTGACCCTGGGAAATGTGCAGGTCATAGTGGATGGCTTTGCTGCAATGGGATTCCCTAACTGTGGTGGGGCTATAGACGGAACCCATATCCCTATCTTGGCACCGGAGCACCAAGCCGGCGAGTACATAAACCGCAAGGGGTACTTTTCGATAGTGCTGCAAGCTCTGGTGGATCACAAGGGACGTTTCACCAACATCAACGTGGGATGGCCGGGAAAGGTACATGACGCTCGCATCTTCAGGAACTCTGGTCTGTTTCAAAAGCTGCAGGAAGGGACTTTATTCCCAGACCAGAAAATAACTGTTGGGGATGTTGAAATGCCTATATGTATCCTTGGGGACCCAGCCTACCCCTTAATGCCATGGCTCATGAAGCTGTACACAGGCAGCCTGGACAGTAGTCAGGAGCTGTTCAACTACAGGCTGAGCAAGTGCAGAATGGTGGTAGAATGTGCATTTGGACGTTTAAAAGCGCGCTGGCGCAGTTTACTGACTCGCTTAGACCTCAGCGAAACCAATATTCCCACTGTTATTACTGCTTGCTGTGTGCTCCACAATATCTGTGAGAGTAAGGGGGAGACGTTTATGGCGGGGTGGGAGGTTGAGGCAAATCGCCTGGCTGCTGGTTATGCGCAGCCAGACACCAGGGCGGTTAGAAGAGCACAGGAGGGTGCGGTACGCATCAGAGAAGCTTTGAAAACCAATTTCATGACTGGCCAGGCTACGGTGTGAAAGTTCTGTTTGTTTCTCCTTGATGAAACCCCCCGCCCCTTGGTTCACTCTACTTCCCTGTAAACTAACCACCCGCCCCTCCTCCCTTCAATCACCGCTTGCAGAGGCAATAAAGTCATTGTTGCTTCACATTCATGCATTCTTTATTCATTCATCACACAAATAGGGGGATGACTACCAAGGTAGCCCAGGAGGGGTGGTGGAGGAGGGAAGGAAAATGCCACACAGCACTTTAAGCACAGCACTTTAAAAGTTTACAACTTTAAAATTTATTGAATGACAGCCTTCTTTTTTTGGGGCAATCCTCTGTGGTGGAGTTGCTGGTTGGCCGGAGGCCCCCCCACCGCGTTCTTGGGCGTCTGGGTGTGGAGGCTATGGAACTTGGGGAGGAGGGCGGTTGGTTACAGAGGGGCTGCAGTGGCAGTCTGTGCTCCAGCTGCCTTTGCTGCAGCTCAACCATACACTGGAGCATACTGGTTTGGTCCTGCAGCAGCCTCAGCATTGAATCCTGTCTCCTCTCATCACGCTGCCGCCACATTTGAGCTTCAGCCCTGTCTTCAGCCCGCCACTTACTCTCTTCAGCCCGCCACTTACTCTCTTCAGCCCGCCACCTCTCCTCCCGGTCATTTTGTGCTTTCCTGCACTCTGACATTATTTGCCTCCACGCATTCATCTGTGCTCTGTCAGTGTGGGAGGACAGCATGAGCTCGGAGAACATTTCATCGCGAGTGCATTTTTTTTTCTTTCTAAGCTTCACTAGCCTCTGGGAAGGAGAAGATCCTGTGATCATTGAAACACATTCAGCTGGTGGAGAAAAAAAAAGGGACAGCGGTATTTAAAAAGACACATTTTATAAAACAGTGGCTACACTCTTTCAGGGTAAACCTTGCTGTTAACATTACATACATAGCACATGTGCTTTCGTTACAAGGTCGCATTTTGCCTCCTCCCACCGCGTGACTACCCCTTCAACCTTCCCCCCTCCCTGTGGCTAACAGCGGGGAACATTTCTGTTTAGCCACAGGCAAACAGCCCAGCAGGAATGGGCTCCTCTGAGTGTCCCCTGAAGAAAAGCACTCTATTTCAACCAGGTGACCATGAATTATATCTCACTCTCCTGAGGATAACACAGAGAGATAAAGAACGGATGTTGTTTGAATGCCAGCAAACATACACTGCAATGCTTTGTTGTACAATGATTTCCGAGTACGTGTTACTGGCCTGGAGTGGTAAAGTGTCCTACCATGAAGGACGCAATAAGGCTGCCCTCCCCAGAAACCTTTTGCAAAGGCTTTAGGACTACATCTAGGAGAACCGCAAATGCCAGGGCAAAGTAATCCTTTCACATGTTTGCTTTTAAACCATGTATAGTATTTTAAAAGGTACACTCACCAGAGGTCCCTTCTCCACCTGCTGGGTCCAGGAGGCAGCCTTGGGTGGGTTCGGGAGGTACTGGCTCCAGGTCTAGGGTGAGAAACAGTTCCTGGCTGTCTGGAAAACCGGTTTCTCCGCTTGCTTGCTGTGAGCTATCTACAACCTCCTCCTCCTCCTCATCTTCTTCATCCCCAAAACCTGCTTCCGTATTGCCTCCATCTCCATTGAAGAAGTCAAACAACACGGCTGGGGTAGTGGTGGCTGAACCCCCTAAAATGGCATGCAGCTCATCATAGAAGCGGCATGTTTGGGGCTCTGACCCAGAGCGGCTGTTCGCCTCTCTGGTTTTCTGATAGGCTTGCCTCAGCTCCTTCAGTTTCACGCGGCACTGCTTCGGGTCCCTGTTATGGCCTCTGTCCTTCATGCCCTGGGAGATTTTGACAAAGGTTTTGGCATTTCGAAAACTGGAACGGAGTTCTGATAGCACGGATTCCTCTCCCCAAACAGCGATCAGATCCCGTACCTCCCGTTCGGTCCATGCTGGAGCTCTTTTGCGATTCTGGGACTCCATCATGGTCACCTGTGCTGATGAGCTCTGCATGGTCACCTGCAGCTTGCCACGCTGGCCAAACAGGAAATGAGATTCAAAAGTTCGCGGTTCTTTTCCTGTCTACCTGGCCAGTGCATCTGAGTTGAGAGTGCTGTCCAGAGCGGTCATAATGGAGCACTCTGGGATAGCTCCCGGAGGCCAATACCATCGAATTGTGTCCACAGTACCCCAAATTCGAGCCGGCAACGTCGATTTAAGCGCTAATCCACTTGTCAGGGGTGGAGTAAGGAAATCGATTTTAAGAGCCCTTTAAGTCGAAATAAAGGGCTTCATTGTGTGGACCGGTGCAGGTTTACATCGATTTAACGCTGCTAAATTCGACCTAAAGTCCTAGTGTAGACCAGGGCTAAGAAACTACATTTCCAGGTTATAATAGTCTTTCCTTTTATTTTCCTTCCCTGTTCTAGTTCTCAAAGTCTGCCCATCACCATGGTTGCAGAGCATCTTCATTATAATCCATTATATATAATTGAAATGAAATTGTGAAAATATTCGAAAGCTGAAGAACCTGTTGTCCAAGGCAACAACAAGGAGGTAACATTTGTGTGTTTCAACTTGGAACAGATTAACATCCTCTCCCACACACACAAAAATGGTTCCTAAAGTTGGTATCAGCAGGGCTAAAATTGTGTGTTCAGTTCAAATCCTGTGCAAATGGCCATCTCTCAAGTAATTCTACACAGGCATAGATCCCTAGATATGGATGATGACATTTGCAAAGGCCTAATCCAGGGCCTTAGTTGTGACACTGAAAAGGTTCCATTGGTGGGAGATGGACAGTCCCCAAAATCCACTGGGGATTATCAACCAGTTACTGTTATAAACTGAAAAGATGGTGGTAACATCCCAGACCTTTCACTTGGATAGCCTAAAAACTTAAAAGTCATCGTTTACAAAAGGGATTTCCTATCCAAAATAGACAACATTGGTTCTCCAGGAAATGATTATTGAAGCAGAGGAGGGCAATGTTGTTTAATCTGTGAATTGCCCTTAGAGTCTTTCTCACAGTGATGAAATCAATGAAAATAGCTAGTGTTGTTTCATTTTCCAAGATGAATGGAATGCAAAAATGTAAACAAACTGGATCAATGTTGAGAAGTATATTAGAATTTTAAAAAATCTTCCTGTTGAATAATCTAAATGGTTACTGACTGCACAGATAATGCACATTTTTGCAACAATGTGGTTTTTAGCTAATGTGATTAACTCCAGAAATTCAGGGAGTGGGAAGTGGGGGGGGGAGGGGCGGAGAGTACCAGTGTTACCCAAGCTGTCTCCATTCAGTTATTCCCTAAATACCCATTTCGCTCATCAGACAGATGTAAGCAAAGCTATCACTATGTTAATACATTCCCATTTCCTTAACTATCCCAGGTCAGTAAAATAAGGGAAGCTAACACCACTTACTTGTCTCGCAGATAATTATGTCCTATTTGTCCAGATATGTCTTCAACAGCAGAAAGAATATGATCAAAAGCCTATGAAAAGGAACATAAAATTAATATGGTGTGGAAGTTAAGGGCATTGCTATAAAATAGCTTAATTCATATGGGTCAGATTTGCTGTCTATCCAGAACAATGTTATGAATAGAGTAGAATTACTTCCTGTTTACATGAGTGTGCTGAGATTAGCATCTCAATTTCCTACAGATCCAGTTCTACAATAGTGCTATTCACTGATTACTCCTGATTTACCCGAATCTAAGTAAGAGGAGAATCAGATCCTATTTTGTTAACTCTCACTTTTATTGCTCCTTCATCCTAATCCCACTTTTGCATCTCCTTCCTTTTTGCTGTCAGAAGTGCACGACATGTGCCTCTTCTAAATCAGCTGAAGGTTTCTTTCTTGTTGCTTCTAGCTCCTTGCCATACTCTTTGAGAATGAATATTTCCCTCAGTGTAGTGTGAGTACCAACTCTCTTTTATTCTCATTGTAAAACACTCAACATCTTGGGCAAATCTTTGTCCTCAGTTGTTCCTTATTTACACTGGCATAACTCCACTCTGCGGAATTACTCTGACTCATATTTACATCAGTGTAATTGAGAGCAGAATTTGACTTTTTGTTTCTATGCCTTCTCAATCTTTACTCTGAACATCTGACTGATTTCTTGGAGATCTACAGCACGATAGGTTTAGATTAGTGCACACCATGACTGGTGCACTTGATGAGCATTACTGCTGAATATAATATATGCATGAAGCTCAATATCACCTCACCAGATATATATAGCAGAGAGTTAGGGATGTACAGAATAAGATATGATAAGTCAGGTACGTCATTACCACTGGTTGGGAATGTATACTATGCTATCTTGAGGGGTGGTGTATTGAGTGCCCTTCTTAGGTGCTCCTGGAGGTATTGTGCTTCCCTGAGACACAATCCCTCCTGGAACTCACATTGTAGTAGTGCAGCATTGCACTGCATCTAAAGAAGGGCTATGGCTAATGCCATAACATAGCCCTCAACTTGTTACTCACACACCAAAGGTACTTCACAGATACACACCTGGAAGGTATTATTTTATGTGGCGGAAAACTTGGAAAGAACAAAATATATAGGCTACTTCTGGGTGTTTTGTGTTCTTTTCCTTCTTTGCCTTTGTTATGAGTATTTTGTAAGCTTTCCTCTCATCTCTCTTGAAGACAAACACCATCTCAGCTGACAAGCAAAAGTGTGCTCAAGATCAGATGTATTCAGTAGCATTAGAACTGGAGTCCACTGAAACTTAAGGATCCAGCAGGGGGCCACAGTAGTATTCACAGGACCAGACTAAGGTTTCCAAAGAGGAAGAGGTAGATGGGACACACCTGTCAGACTTGGCACTCTGTCTAATGGAAAAACTTAAGGCCACATCAGGAGTTCTTGTTTTCACTAAATTTTCAGACACAGGTAAGTACTGAGTTCATGAGTTGAACTGTTAACATGCTTAATTGGTTGCCTTTCCCTCATGTATAACTTATCCATAGTATAACTTACTAATTCACACTAGGTAACTTCTAGTTTTAAAACTATCAGAATGATGCAGACGACATTATTGGGTTCAATACCGGGGTAACTGGGTGAAATGTATGGCCTGTGATATACAGGAGGTCAGACTAGATGATCTAATGGTCCCTTCTGGTCTTGAACGCTATGAAAATATTCAGTACAGGAAGAAGTTATATAAAAAGTGTATTAGGACCTTCTCCTAAAGGTGAATTTCAAGAGATCTGAAGATGAAGAGTCCTTCAAATTCTAGGACTGCAAAGGTGCAAGACATATGGGGTGTGAACAGCATTCAGTCTTGATTAGAAATCGGTCTGTGCTAATTTGTAAATTAGCACTTACACTAGACTATACACTACTGTTTATGTAACATGCAAGTTATATGTTCTCATAATTGCCTACCCGGTAATTGTCCCGTACACAGATAAACCAATATTTAGAGTTTAAGTTTTGTCCTACAGTAAACTTATTTTCATATGCTTCAATCGACCTGCTCAAAGTCAAGCCCCTATGTTCCAACCACTAATTTTTCCAGATGAAGGATCATGGGCACCATTGCCTCACAAGGCTGAGCAAGTTGTCTCCCATCCCCTGAGGGTTTAGGAAGTAAAAACTTGGCCTGTTGGGCATCCCCCCAAGCAATGCAAAGAGTGACCAGAAAACAACTGGGCAAGCCAGTTAATTATAGAGCTGGTAGCAATTATTTTGATCTTGAAATTAGTTTTTGTCAAAAGGGAAAATCGTTTTTTCTTTCCTGGTTTTTGACCATCTCTACTGCAATCACAAACCCCCATAATATTGCTGTTACAATCTTACTCTGCCATGGAGTTTCTCATTCAGTTTGGGCTCTCGTTGCTCACTTCTCTTCACTTTTAGCCACTGTACCAAAGGCTTGATTGTCAAACCCTAGATAACAAGACATTAATAAAAATTTCAAAATCATCTTACGAGAATATAAATCTACTCTCAATCTGTTCTGAAATTCTGACACGTTAAGAACATTATAATCTATCTGAGCCAGATCCTTAGCCGGTGTCAGTCAGCTTAGTTCCACGTAAGCAAATGTTGATTTATTTCGTCAGAAATTGTGATTTCATGGAGAATTATGTTTTTTCCATTTATTTTTTATGCCTTTTAAAAACATGCATATGTGCGTATGGTAAAGCAGTTTACTATTTGGAACTCCCAGTAAAAAGGCGGCTTCCCTTGGGTATTCAGCGGGTACTCGTTCAAATAGTCACCTGAGCTCTATTAATACACTGCAGTTGTTAAGGCTGAACAGTTTTTAGCACACAGCAAATTGTGTTTTGTCCCCTGTGGGGCCACGTGAAAACATAAAATGGGATCTTTGCTACTAAAATTACAGAGCCAATTATGTTTTTGGCTCACTGAAACAGTACCTCACCTGCAGCTGAGAACTGCTTTAAATGGAGGGGCACGTCCATACCTTTTGGACCTCCTCCTCCTCTTTTTAAGAAGCAGAATCAAGTAATTGAATTACCTGGAATATAACGGTAAAGAACACAACAATGATAGTTGTGCTGACAAATAGGTTTTTTTCCTTCACTTTATTCTCATTCAGAAGTGCGACTAGAGCAAAAGCAACAGCTCCCCGTAGTCCACCATACGACATTACGACTTGGTCTATTATTTCCAGCTGGACCACTCTGTAGTGGTTTAGAACCCATGTCTGTATCACTACACCTATAAAAACAAAAGTCACAGGCTCACTGAAGTGTAACAGAAATAGATTAACCATCTTCCTTTAAAAACAAACTCTCTGTTACATTTATTACTCTCTTCCTTTCAGTAGGTTCTAAGGTCCTGCATCCTTGTGACCATCCCCCTCACTTCCAACCAAAGGAAAAGGATGCAGCACTCTCCAGCAATCAGCATCCCTGCTCTGAGCGTTGGCCAGAAGGGTTAATTCAGGAGTGATATTCCTGCAGTTTGGGAACACTGGGCAAAATTCTGGCCCCACTGGGAATGTCTACACAGCAAAGAAAAACCGCAGCTGACTTGGGCTCACAGGGCTGGGGCTGCGGGGCTGTTTCATTGCTGGGTAGACTTCAGGGCTCTGGCTGGAGCCTGAGCTCTGGGATCCTCCCACCCACCCCCCATGACCAGTGAAACTCCCAGTGACTTCAGTGAGGCCACGATTTCACCCTATATCTCTTAAGCTCTCCACTGCCATAGTCCATAAGGACCCCATTTCACATCCCTTGATGGCAACACAATGCACTATTATATCATCAGGCTGGCTTCCTGGGTGGCGGTACTTGAAATTTAACAGAGGAAGACGAGTAGAGGAGAATCTGCAGTGCAGTAAGAAATGATTTATAACATTTTACCCTGTTATTTTCAAGAAGACAGTGATGCTATAACGGGGTTGATTTTGGGAGGCAATGTGATACCATTAACATGTCATACTGCAGATTTTTTGATTGCATACCATTGTGTCTTGGGGTCTAAACTGTGGCATTACACCAACGCACTACATTAGTGTCCTTGCAGAGGTGTATCCCTCTGCAAGAGCCTGGTGGGGTCTTGAAGCTCAAGAAGGTACAATGCCTCATGGAGCTTCCAGCTGTGCAGAGGAAGTAACTGCTTCATCATCCCATACAGGGGTGCACCCACTGTGTGCTCCCCTCTGTGGTAGGGCAGCAGAGGAAGGCATCCCTCCCCTTCTGTGCACTTCTCACCAGGAGTAGTCCCTGTGCTCAGGAGTGCAGATTGTGACCCACGCCTGCTGGAGGGAGGGATCTTTCTAAAGAAATTCAGGTCACCACTGTGGTTCCTCCAGAAGAACATGAGCTGTAATTATGTAATGCCTGACATCACCATATCTCCAGTGTTTTTAATCAACCATTTAGTTTAATTACTTCACTGACACTTATTGTCATTGTTGATATTTTTAAATTTTATTTTGGTTACTGATGATGACTCTTACTGAGAGCCCCTGTGTATATTCCAGCAATACAGCAACACCATTAGTTACCCAGGATTATATCAAAAACGCTAACAGTCAAGGATGCAACAGTTTATTGAAGCAGCACACAACCCCGGTGGTTGATTAGACTATATCAGTTTGCTATGCAGAAATGCTATCTGGAAGGACAAAGGGTTAGACCCTCCACTCATGTGCCAGGAGGCTCCAACCAAAAAGGCAAGAGCAACCATCTAGTTATAGGGTTTTATTTGTATTTTCTTTGAACTGGAGGTATTTGAACCTTCACGAGCCAAGTTTTGTTTAATGCTTTCCTGGGTGTCAGTGTATGTGAATGTGCGTGTGTACATTCTGCTCAAGGAGTACTTTATCATATTACATGGCTGTCTTTTTTTGCCACTTAATAACACAATGATTAAATAGTACAGACTTGAACATAAGCTACACCCTAGCAAATTCTTATTCATCATTTGGAATTTGATGTATTTGAAAGTGAACCCTTTATGTCGTGCCAATAAAACAACAGCTAATCCCTGTTCCTTTGCAGTACACCAAATGGGTGCAGTAGCACCGGCTCTCATTCTTTGTTTCTCACCAGCCATTGGAAATCTCTTGCACCATATACCAGTGAATATGAGCTATGATTGTTTAGGGCCTTACATCACCATGTCTCAAGCTTGAAGCCAAACATAAAATTAGCTTAATATAATCTCTTAATTATAGAATTAAAAGAGCTAAGGGAAGAGGGAGGAGTAAAGAGATGGTTGACAAAAAGTGCAAGTCTTTTGTTTAGGTAGAAGTTGTAGCATGAGGTCCGTTTGATCCAGAGATTTGCCAGTGCCACCAAAGTCAGGAAATTAATCCTTGGGCAACTCAGGTGCGCTACCTGAAACATCTTATTAAAACTGTCTATGATTTCAGCAAGTGATGAAGCTTACTAAAGAATCTATTCTCCTACCCACTATTGGTAGTAATAACTTCAACTGAGATTACTGAGAACTATGGGTGCATATCAAAAAACACAAGCCTCTAAATGCCATGATCCCATATAGCATGAAAATATGTTTTGCATCAACACTACAAAAACTGAATGACAGTTTTTCTTACCAATGACTCTGTACACTGAGATGAAGACCAAAGTCAATAGTATAAAAGCTGTGTTCCAAGTCCAGATGTCTGGATTTACAGCTGAAATTCCCAGGAACATGAATATAATAGTTTCAGATCCACCTGCCAACATTTTCATGGTGTACCTCACGGTGGTAGAAGACTGATCACAAATATTAGCCTTGACGTATTTTTGACAGCAGACACCACAGAAAGTTATCCTGAAAAGAAGCCCATCAGTTCTTTGAATAATAATATTTGTTGCAATGTATTTCTCTCTCTACTTCAGTTGCCAGACAGGGAAAAAAAGCTTCCAATTGGTATTCTTGAAATAAATAAATGCATCTAAATGAATACTGTAGAGTCTGAACTATGAAGAAAACATACCATAAACACCCACCCCCTAAAATAATGTTTCATTAGATCATAAAAAAACTCCAGCTTCTTCTGCCTTTCAACTTTCCATACTATTTCACAGTCAATACTTTAAAGCTTACATTAGATATAAACCTAAGTTGACATTTGCAGTAGATTTTTCAGATCTTGAAAATACTGGCTATGGTATTGCTCTGGTTGAGAGCCTGTGAAACAGTAGCGGCTAATAACAACTGAAAGTGGATAGACAAAACTGAGATGGAAGGTATGCTCAGAACCAATGTACAGCAGCGGGCAAAAATCACGCTGGGATTCAATACAGGGCAGGCAAATTTACTCTGCCTGTCCTGACATCTAGTTAGCTGATTGCTGGAGAATTGGCCATGTGGAGAAAGTTTAAAAGAATAATATAAAATTTGGCAGTTTAAAATTTGTAAGCGGAGAGCACAGCGTGTCAGAGCAACACTCTCCTTTGACTCATGCTTTAGAAAATGTTTGTGTTAATCACAAATTCTGTGGCAGAATGAAAATTTGAATCGATACCAACAGTTACGATCAAAGCACTAGCATTCATATATGGGACCAACAAATAAGTATATTCTACAATAAGGGCCCTCACACTGCAAACCGGACCCTGGAAACCTCACCCCTTTTCAAGGCTGTATTTTAGATCTGTAACCCATTGCTTACTTATTATCATGATTTTCAGACCAGGTCTTTGTTTTTTCACGTGTAATATTCTCTAGTTTGCCTCTGTGCTTTAAGTCTAACATTTCATTGATTTTGAAAACCACACTCCGTCTCCAGTACTGCCAGGGAGAACAATAAAATAAAAGACTTACGCAAGGATGGCAGAAAGAGAAAGCATCTCTGCTGTGAGGTAGGACAGGTATGAGATCACAAACACAAATCCAGGTTCAATGATTCGGACATGCTTGGTGAAGCGAGTGACCAGCGAGAGCAAGAACGCAAAGACAATGCCAACAAATGTTCCTCCCAGGCTCACCACAAAGAAAGACACTGAAACAAGGACAAATGCAAATTAAACTGATTTTTAAAAAAATCAATACCATCTAACTGTCTTAATTATTACTGGCTTTCCTATCAATTGGTTAATGATGTAGAGGGATGGTGCTAGATCCCCATCATTCTGAGACATAATTCAGCTACCTGAAAAAAAACCCTAAACACATATTTATCACTTTTGAGTGCTTTGTATGAATGTGGAATTCTCAGCATTTTCAGGGAAACACAAGGTTATTTATTGTTAGAGGTCACCACAGTGAGATTGCTCAAAATCCAAGAGTTTGCCCCAAACAAATTTCCCCATTAAGCCACAAAAACAAATTTCCCCCAAACCACATACAAAATTATATGCATGGGTTACCATTGACAGAGTGGTATATAAAATGATACAGTGTTTCCCTATGCTTAGAATGAGAAAGAACTGCAACATCTTGGACAACATTGCTTGGTAACCATTGTCAAATCCTGATTATTTAAAACAGATGGGGAATATATATCTATATAACCCTTTCACTACCATGCTGTGGCTACAAAAGCCCTCCTACTACAGGAAAGGAGCTATTCTGCTGGAAGGGCTCCAAAAGGGTAGGGCTGGTAGGGCAGAATCATGAACAAAATATGCATAGTTGTCAAGTCAGGTAGTCTTAACCATCTAACCCAACTACTGCTTAGATTTCAGAGGCCAAGCCCAACACCCAGAGCTGCTACTCAGGAGGAAAATTCTTCTGCTACAGTTCTCAAATATTGAGGAGGTACAATTGTGGGTTTCTTCTTCTGGGGTGTGCCACAGAACCTCAGAGTTAGAGATGGAAGGAAAAGGGTGTGTAAAGGTGTTGTGGGGCACTTGCCCCACACCAGGAAGAGGAAGGGTTAAAACAGGTCAGAGGGAGCCTGCGCAGAACCCTCCAATTAGAGGAGGGCTCACTGAGTGAGCCAATTGGGACGTGACTTGTTGCAGTGGCCAATCAGGGCCAGCAGGGGCCATATATAAAGGGCTGCTCAACAAAGCAGAGGGAGTCTCTCCCTGGCCTCCTAGGGAGAAGGACTGGCTGCCTAGGAGCACCATGACCATGACCATGACCATGACCATGACCATGACCATGACCATGACCAGAAGGAGCTTCTGGCTGGCTGACTGCTGCCAGACTGAGGCCCTGGAGGAAGGGCAGATAAGGTGCTAGGGCTGCTCTCACTTGCCCTGAGGGAAGTGGCCAACACAGACTGCAGTTTGCCTCTGGAGCAAGGGACTAGACTGGTGACTGCAGCAGGCCACCAAGGCGAGTGGCTGGACTATAGACTGCTGGTTCCTCCGAAAGCAGGGGAGACACCACCGGAGGAGGGCGCCCTATGGAAGGACTTGAGCTAATTCCAGAATGGCCAGCAGGAGGTGCTGCTGTGGTCAATCCCACACTGCTACAAAAGGCCATAAGCTGACAGGGTTACAATGATTTATTATTACAGTCCTGCAGACTTATCAACGATTAACATATAATTAAATTCTACGCACCAATGCCTTTTACGCAGTCCACCCCAGTCACGTTATCAGCTCCCATTGCAACGAAAGAGTCAAACACATTATACAGCACCTAGAAAGAAAAGTAGCTTCTCTTAGCATTTGTTCCTGAATCAAGCAAATTCAAATCATCACATGCATGGGTCTGGGAAATCCTGAAATTTTGTTAGACTGAGGTAAAAAAAAATCCATTTATTTTGAAGCGGAAAACTGTTTGGAGAATACATAATCAAATAACATGAGGCCAAAATATGATAAAAATGAAATCTGTAGAATATATCTATCCAAAGAACTGGCTGTTTTGTCTGCCTGTGTGTCCAAGGGTCTTCCATAGAGCCTATCACTGTAGCAGCTAAGTGCTTGATGGAAGTTTTTTTTAAAGAAGGCGTGGACAGTAAAGAAAGATGAAGAAAAGTGAGAATCATGATAAATTCTGCAGTTTAATGGATTATAATTATCATTTTAGCACAGAGGGTGATTTGTGGGTTAAAAAATATATATTTTAGATTTTGTGCATCCAAAAGGGAGTGGATAGGCAAAATAAAGCACCAAGAAATTAAAAGCAAAATAATTTGGTTATCAAAACATCTCTTTGATATAGTGTTTATTTAATTAAAATGTAGGCTGGAGCAAAGAGAATTCTAATTTGGTAAGCACCAAATGGGACTCTGGGCAAAAATTAAACAACGTGCTTTGGAAATTGAGGATACTATTTGGGGCATTATTATAACACTTTCATTACTACAGAAACAGGGCTAGTGATGAGATGTTACAGAAATAACTTGAGTTAGCTAGGCTGTATTGTAAGTCTCTTCTTACTCTACATTGTAGTCCTCACAGATATTTATAGATATCCAACTGCTGACCACAGTATTGCCAACCCCAAATATTCAAAAATCATGAGATTTTTAAAACCAGTGCATTTTAAGTTCTGTTTATATGCTTTTTGGTTTCTGGGCCTTTACAATGCACTGGGGTCACATTTTAAAACTTTTCCCTGAAACCATCAGGTCTGGAAACTTTTTAAAAAATGAAAGTAGAGATTCCTTTGGGAATAAATTCAAGCAGTTCGAAGAACTGTCAGAAGGTACCCCAAAACCTCAGGAAATAAATTTAGTAAATCACGATAGTCATGATGACTAGAAATGGCAAATAAAGTATTTGCACCAGAAACCTGATTTTAAGAGTTATATTTATCCAACCAGGGAACAGGAACATAATATGTGACCTACATGCCCTCTTCATATTCAGATAATTAATACTTGCAACAAAATGTCTGCAAACAAGGAGGACAAGCAATGCCAGTAGAACTTTCGTGTGGTAGCTGACACATGAGCAGAGAGCCACAGACAATATGCCACTTTATTCCATGGTGGACATATTAGTTCAGAATAAACCCTCCAGAACTGGGGTGACTCTTGGATATGAAATCCTCTTACCACAGTTACTGCATCGTTCAGCAGCGATTCTCCAAAAACGATAATAAACAGAACTTCATTGACATGAACTTCTTCAAACACAGCCAGTACAGCCACAGGGTCCACCGCAGCTATCAGACTGCCAAACAGAAGGAAGTCCAGCAGCCCAATCTTGAGTTGGCCTATGAAAACAAAACAAAAAACTTACAGATATATAAAACCACCAGCAAAATGAATCTCCTTATGGTGCTGAAGCAATCAGCCCCAAATTAGTAGCACACTCTTTACATTACAGGCTGTCATAAATATAAAGGGAAGGGTAACCACTTTTCTGTATATAGTGCTATAAAATCCCTCCTGGCCAGAGGCAAAATCCTTTCACCTGTAAAGGGTTAAGAAGCTAAGGTAACCTCGCTGGCACCTGACCCAAAATGACCAATGAGGGGACAAGATACTTTCAAATCTGGAGGGGGGGAAAAAGGCTTTTGTCTGTCTGTGTGATACCTTTCCCGGGAACAGCTCAAGGATGCAAGACCTCCAACTCCTGTAAAGTTACTAAGTAATCTAGCTATAAAATGCATTAGGTTTTCTTTGTTTTGGCTTGTAAATTCGTTGTGCTGGAGGAAATGTGTATTCTTGTTTTTGTGTCTTTTTGTAACTTAAGGTTTTGCCTAGAGGGATTCTCTATGTTTTGAATCTGACTGCCTGTAAGATTATCTTCCATTCTAATCTTACAGAGTTATTCTCTTACCTTTTTTTGTTCTTCTAATAAAGTTCTGTTTTTTAAGAATCTGATTGGGTTTTTTGGGGTCTTAAAAATCCAAGGCTGGCTTGTGCTCATCTTGTTTATTCTCAAGCCTCCCCAGGAAAGGGGGTGTAAAGGCTTGGGTGGATATTTTGGGGAAATAGGAACTCCAAGTAGTCCTTTCCCTGACTGTTTGTTAAATCACTTGGTGGTGGCAGCGTTTTACCTAATCCAAGGGCAAAGACTGTGCCTTGGTGAAGTTTTAACCTAAGCTGGTAGAACTAAGTTTAGGGGATCTTTCATGCGGGTCCCCACATCTGTCCCCTAGAGTTCAGAGTGGGGAAGGAACCTTGACACAGGCCAAATTCTGCTCTCACTTACTTCGGTGCAACTCCCTTGACCTGATTCTATGTAATTAAATGCAGAATTTGTCCTCAAAGCACATTTCTGGACTTCTTATTCAGACAAAACTCCTACTGAAGCCAAAGTGAGTTTTATGTGAGTAAGCAGCACATGGTTGGGCACCCTCAAGAAAATTGATTATGGTATCAGACTAACTCAACATTTATTTCAGTGTTTTTGTTCTCACCTAGGAAATTAACTTCATTTAGTTCTTCTATAAAAGCACAGTAATTTCATGCTGAACAAAGGTTCCAGATTGATAGCCCTGGAAGCAGATAGCCTCTGAGTGTATCCGTAGGACAGGGAACAGTAATGCAAGCATCTCAAACTGGAAGGTCAGCAGAATATAGAAGATCCTTAGAAATTACAAATAAATGCATTTTAAAATGAAATATTTAAAAACAATTTCCTCCTTCACTTACTTGCCAAACTGTGAGGCCAGAGTTTTATTGTTAATGTCACTAGCACCTCATCCATGCAGGGAGCCAGCCAAGTCCCTAATCTGTTGTGTTTGATGACTCGGTGTTTAAAAAGCCAAGTCACCTGCTAGCCTAGAGAGACTGGAAATGTTGCCCAGGCAAGTGGACTGACAAGCAATTGGTTGCTCTGCAGGGAAGACCAAAGGAGCAGAGCAACCCTGGTCCTTCATAGGAGGTAAGGGGGTGGCCAGGAAGCAGAGGAGCCTCCTGAAGAGCCTCAGGAGGGGAGGGAGAGGCAGAGTGTGGCATGGCAGAGCCAACCTCTGCTCTTTGCAAATGGCAGGAGAGGAGCAAGAAAAAAGTGTGGCACTCGCACTTTTCCTTAAAGAGGAAGGGAGAGATGCAGAGAAGCTGACATTCCTGATAAGGGTCTCCTGGCACATCCTAGAACCATGCAGCTCCAGAGAAGTTGTACAAATGGGTATGGAGTCTCATTCATTTATCTGGGGCTCAGAATTCATTAATGGGCAGAGGAAGGCACCTGAATTAATTAATGGGAGTCGGGGTGGGGGTGTATTTATTAACTGCAGGGAGTCCAAAATTCAAGAAGGGTGGGGGAAGCATGGCAGAGCCCAGAATCCATTTATTGAAAGGGATGGTGCAGAGGCCCATTTTAGTAATTGGTGTACATGTGCACCAGAAGTTATTTGCTTTGGGGCGAGGGGGACAGAACTGACGTATTAGTTTGGGAGTAACAATTTGGTAATGAACATTGAAGAGCTGTGGCTTTGCTGTGGTATTGCTTGTAGCATGGCAGTGTGGGCACACTTCACCCAGGCTCACAGGGTCTCTCCTTCTGGTGAGCATGTGTCTTCAAGTCCAGAGTATTTAGGGACTGGCAGGTAAGTGAATGAGAAACTGACTTTCGATTGTTTGTTACAAAATGCATGGAGCTATTCACCCAGGAGGAGGACCCAAAATTGGAGGCTGGGTAGAGTACCAGACACAACCCACCCCCCACTGGCAGCAGCAAAGAAGATGGGAAAGGAATAGACACCATCTCTCTATCCCATCACCAAGAAGCAGGAAAATATCATTTTCTGTAAAGCTGACAAGGATTACGGGAACGGAGACCTGCCTGGTTTTCAGAAGCACATAGTTATTCTATTTATTTATAAAATGGAGACAGTTGTCTTCATTCACATTTATACAGACTGGCAGTGAGCAGGGGCGGGTCACAGTCTGGTTTTTTTTTTTTTTTTAGGTGGGGGGGAGGGGCTTGTGTGATTGGGTAGCAGGGTGGTGTCAGTGGCAAAATACTTTCAGGCCTGGCAGAAAATTCTGAAGCTGGCCCTGCACCTGACTCCAAATAAAGATTCAGTAACATTCTTACCCTGCTTGCTGTGGTTAAGGAAGAGATAGCTCAATGGCAATAACTATGGATATTAGGACACTGTAAAACAAATGCCTTTACAATGAATTGGCTCACCTACATCTCTTATCTGTTTTATATGTTACCAATTCTGATTGCTACTACATTCTTTAAGAACTTCCAAAAGCTAGTGAGCAAATACTGATGGGAAGGTTAGGGCACATCTGTAACTATTACAAAATAGTGTCAAGAGAGGTGGGATTGCTAAACCTGAGTTTTACTTAGGCTACCAAACCTACCACCCATCCCCTCTAATTCAATGCACTGTCACTAAAGAATTATAGAACAATTTTCACTCTGGAAGTCACCAGGAAACTAAGACCTTGTCTACATTGCTAAACTTCATAATTAGAATTCATTAAGTGGGAATTCACTGTCCATGTAGTTCCACCAGTAATAGCAACAGTGTGAGTGCTGGTTTTATGATTGGGGGGGAAACAGTCAGCATGACTTGCGATTGGTTTTCCTTTTTTCCTTCATGTGAATGTGCAAGGGTGACAGTGGGCACTAGTTTAACATTTAAGTTATATTTCTTCCAAATGTACTTTTAAAGTAGCATTTCCTTTTCATTGTTGTTTTGATCTTCTTGCCTGTTCTGTACTTGTCTTCTGCACATAGTACAAGTTCTAACTAAGGACACTGAATATCATATTTAACAGGTGTTTCCACTCATTTAAATTGAAATCTGTGTAATCCAGTTTAGGTGAAATGCTCTCATATTGGGGAATAGATCAGAGTTAATCAATTACTAGTTCCATCTGTCAAGGGAGTTGGAAGAAACATATAATCTGTTTTCTGTTGTTGCTTTTATCAAAACTATGTTTTCAATGGATATACATCCATACATTCAGTGATATTAAACTTTCACCTTTGTTTGCCTGAATAATAATATTTGAAGTAAAAACAAACAAAAAAAAATAACAACCCCAAAATACTCCCAGGCACTTACTCTACAGAGGATAACATGAGAAGTAAAATCCACAAACTAGCTCCAAGAACTAAGAAGAATCCCAGTACCCTTCCTTCCCCAGCAGCTGGAGTGGGAGAGCTGGGTTTCTCTGCAGGTACCATACCCAGACTTCTCTCCCTTCTTATATATCAGCATGTGGCTATTAGGTTTAATCCTTTGGTTAGCTGGTATCACGTAAGCTATTCAAGTCCTACTTATCTCTATTTGCGAGTGACATAGTTTGACTCAGGGACAGGCTTCTCTGGCCTTTTCCATAATTGAGATTAGAACCGAAAAAAGATCTATAGGTCATAATACATCATCCTGTCAGTTAAATATGGTGCATACAGTATATTATCTAGTTCTTTGTGCAGTCTCATTTTAAATGGTTTAAACAATCAGGCCCATCCGTTTACAGATGACTGTGATGCTTATGCTGTTGCAGGCTGTAGGAGTGTCAAACCTATTCAATAGAAAGAGCTGAGTCCCATTTTTAACTGTGATTTAAGTTGTGATTTAAATGTGGAAGACATTTATGACTATACAACCTACCCTCAGTCCACAGTGGAATTCCCATTGATGTCAATGAGAGTTTGCACAAAGATAAAGGGGGAAATATGGCCTTTATATTGTAACTCAGTTTCAGTTATTGTAGCTAGTTAAAATTTTTGAACACTTCTTTTTTGGGGGGAGTGGGGGAGGAAGGGTGCTGAAAATGGCCTTTTATTTAAAACAAACTTTTGTCTTAAGTGTTTCCTTTTCCCCAAAATTCTCCATATTTTTAATTGCATTTGCAGAACATTTACCCGAATTTTTCATTAACAAAGTCATTTTTATGACATTTTCAAGACAAATTTTGATTAAAAATGTCAGAACTCCTTTTAACTGGTCTGTTACAAGCCCTGCAAAATGGAAACAATTTTGAAATTTCAAAATGTTTTGATGATTTGTAAAAAATTACATGTTCTAGTTATCAATCGTATTTTTATTTAGTCATCATCTTATTGTGCCATTCAGCATCACTCACTGGGAAAATATTCTGATAAGTAAGACTACAACCATTTCTGCCCATTTTTTCACTTCCTTTCCCATCCTTCTTTTGCTTTTTTTTCTCCCTCTACTGTCTTTGGGTGTCTCTTCTGTTCTTCCCTCCGCATTTCCTTCCCTGAAGCAGTTCCCCATTCCCATCTTGGTGTGGACTTAAATCCCAACCCTTTCACCATCCCAGCACCTATAATGAGCATCAATTAAAAAATTAATTATGACATTTAAAGTATCGTCATTACGTTTTATAGATAGTTACACCTCATTGAGGCTAATGGAGAGAAACAGGGCAGTTCACAGCTCTTGATCATTGTTTCAAACTCAGAAAGACAACACTGCCTGGGTGATGCTCTGTTCACGTTGGAATCAAGCACAATCACGAGGGTTTAGAAACTTTCTATTCTTGAAAAAGAGAAAAATAAGCTATGATTCTTTAGCATGTGAACATAGGACATATGAGACACACAAATACATTAAGTGGGCCAGATCTGATCTATGGGCCAGAGGTCTGACAACACTGCTTGATATATATTCTATTTGTAGGCCTCCAGCCCCTAAAGGGTAATCCTATCACAAATAATTACAGGATGTGATCAAGTCACATTCTATCCAGTACAGGTATAAGGTATCTCACATGCTAGCCAGTATGTTACAGCCACCCCCACAGCTATCTTCAGGTGCAAAAAATAAACCAATTTTGTTTACATGGGAGTGTAGGTCTACTGCAAAACAAGGTAAGGCAATCTCATCCATTTAACTTCACAATAATGCCTTTTTTTTAAGCAGCAGCATTAAACCCTAGCACAAACACCCAGAACAATAGTAGGCAAGTGAGAAATGGCCATCAGGCTTACAATCCTAGCAACATGGCTGCCTAGCTTTGCTGTAACCTCAGAAGCCAGTGTAAACCTGTCAGAATGCTAATCCAAGTTTTCGATAAATACATGGAATCAGATCCTTAGAGGCAACAAATTCCTTCCTTCCTTCCAGCTCTCCTTTGCAAGGAATATTTTTTTCGCAGAGGTTGCCAGATCACCATACAGGCATGCATCATGTGGAACTGCTTTCGCATTTTTCTTTCTTGTAGCTAAGACAATGGAAGTTTTCTTGTGTTCGTTTGCCCTCTGCTTATCTCTGCTTTACAAAGTTAAGGCACTGGGGTGAGCAAAAGTACATTCTTCCAAACAAACAATTAAAACTATGAACCTGTTCTTATAGAAGGACGTTCTTGCTGCAGAAATCTATCACTTTTGGCACTCAGACACCATAGTGATACGCACCAGAGACACACTAGATTAAATAAAGTACAGAGAAATTAGACAAAACAGATCCTGACCAACTTCAAAAGCCTTGAAAGGTACACAGATTTTATATTTGATTAAAAATGGTAAGGCAAATTATATCTGAGCGAAATTAAAAAAACAACCAAAATCTCAAATTTTGCTGGTGCAAAATTGTTGATTTAATCAATTGTGCCTATAAACGTAAAAAAAAAAAAAGAAAGAAACATCTAGCTACATAATTTGTGGTTCTACTCTGTTAGACCTCTAGATAGAGTTTTCAAAGCAATGCAGGGAATGAAGCCACATGTTTTCCGTCACATTTAATGGAAAATAAGTAGCTAAATCCCAGGCACTACTATCAAAATCTGAACCCAAAAATTCTGTTATTTCATCTGTCATGGATGGTGGGAACAACCTTTGAGGCTATTTCTGACCCTTTATGTTTAATCGTGCTCCTTCGTGGTACATTTTCCCCTCTATAGAATCAGAGTTCACTTTAGAAGTTATTTAGTGGAGTAACAATATTGGGTCAGACTACCTCTGTTTGCTCCTCTGTGGGTGCATTAGGAAACCTCCTGCACCACCCCTTCTGCACCTGAGCAGAAAGCTTCCAGATTCATGGTGCCTGAGCTCCATGAGTAAGAGGTACTAACAGGTAGATGTGCTACACACCCTGGAGGAGACACATCTGAACAGCAGTGCAGCCACATCTCCACTCCCCCTTGTGGTCTTCTGATTTGCTGGTGTTGAGTTGCTAGTGGTCCAAACCTGGTGCTACTACACCTCCACAAAAAGATGTAACAGCTGTTGCTATGTATACTTCTCATATCACCTCAGAGACGTTACACATTCATCAGTACTACATGGGCAAAATGCCCCTTGCAAATGCCACTTGGTATTACAGGTCTTCAATCTTACCCTAGCAGGGTGGTTTCTAGCTTTAAATGTTGAAACAATGACCTATTATATGAATACACTTAGAGGGCCCTTGTTTAATTAATACTAGATCTGAGTGGAGGATAATTTTCTGTTTTGCAGCAACTTTTGAGATTCGTTCTGCACTGGAACAAAAAAAATCCTTTTGGAATATTTTTTTTAACATGGGATTGTGTCAAAACATGTGTTTTTTTTGGCTTGAAACCCTAGCTCTTTAGTCCAGGGACATGTGTAGGTAAGTAGGGTGGTGTGTGTCTCCTGCAAAGTTGGAGACCCAAGTTCAAGTACCTACTCTGTCCACTCTGAAGTTTCATTTACCTGAAAATGGTCCAAGTTAATACTTGGTGTTTTTCTGCGGGAAAGAGTTGTTATCTATAATGCACCACTAATGTACCAGCCAGCACCCATTTTAATTAGCAGTGACTCTTTTGAGAATCAGGCTTACCCATTATTCCGCTCAGGTAGACACCATAGAGAGACAAGCCTGTTGTGGCGGCATTCCACACAGTCCCGATTACAGCATACAGAAGGATGGTACCAAGGTTTCCAAAAAACAATTTGTTTGGCATGAAGTATCCAGCATCTAAGACAATGGGTGGCAGCAGGTAGAAGAAAAATACATTTGGTGTAAGGGTGAAGGAGGCAATGTGGTCTGCAGCCCACACGATACCGCCCAGGAAGAGGCCAAGGACAATCAGCAGAGCACTCTCTGGAACCACGCGGGTGACTTTGTGGGACAAGTGGAAAACTGCAAAGAAAGAGAAAAAATGTGAAAGAATCAAAATGCAAACATAATTTGATTGATATTTCAGCTGTTGTTAGTAGGGCTGGTTCTAGATAAGAAAGGAACAGAGGAGAGGAGAATGAGACCAGATCTCTGAGCTAGGATGGAGCAAGATAAATGGGAGGTACTAGAGATGTTTGGCAATGAAGTACTGTTGAGGGAATCTCAGCAAATCAATTTTGGAGGAGTTGATGTGAACCTTTGCTTCAGTTTGGCTTAACGGTAGATGTGCACCCCTGATTCAAGGACTACTTGTGATCCTAACCCATGCTGAATACAGCTGAGCTCATATATAGCTTTTCACTTTCATCTGAAACTCAATCAAAACCACGGAGTTTCTCATGGTGTTAATATCAACCTATAACTCTGCTCAACTAGCACACAACTGGGCCCAAGTTTGCTGAAAATTAGTACAAAAAACAGTCAGGACTCCATGTTTTAAGATGTATTGAAAAATCTTCCCCCATCACCTTGCAGAGGTATGCAACGATTGGTGACATGATTGTAACAGTGACAGCAGCCAGCCTATACCAGTGCTCACACCACGGCTAGCACCAGTGTAGATTCACCAGGATGAGTGTAACAATGGCAGAGGTCCCTAAAGTTTCCAGGGTAGACAAGACCTGTGAAATAGACCAAGTTGTAAACATTTTGCTCCTGCCTATGTGGATGACCCCAAACCAGGTTAAAACTGGATTAAGGTGACAACACTGGGAGAAGGAGGCAAACTGTGCTCAATAAACATGCTGAAACAGTCAGTTTTGAGGAGCATCTGGGCCATTAATTCAACAGCTGGAACGTACCTTCCACAACCTGAGTAATCCAATAAAGAAAACCAGTGTCCCTCCCAGTTAGCATCTTCTCTTTGTTATGAAGGCTGCACTGCCTCACAGATTGTTGAGAGTCCCTGAAAACCATTGCTCTATGTTTACAAATCATGGCATTCAGGTTTTCAAAGGATTTTTTTTTTGGTGGTGGTCATTCCCTCCATTCCTTGCATCTCCAGTCAGTAAATTATCAATCAATTTATTACATTAAGGAGAAAGGATTACATTCTTTATCCCTGAAAATAAATTTTGCTGAGCCAGACTTACTTGGGTCAGGATTCCCTTTTGCTATGTTTTCAGACAGAGACATGACTGAGAAATGCCCTGAATTAAAAGTATGGAACAAGAATTTTGAAGACATCTGAAAACCTGATATTGTGAAATAGCCACTGGACTTCCTGCTAAATCCTCACTATTCTATAGAATTCTGATAGATATAATAAAGGAACAGTTTCCCCCCAGTGAACAGAATATTTTATATCAGCTGAAACTTTCCTTTGCACTTGGAAAAGTTTATCTCCAATTGCACGCTGTTTTTGCTATGAACATTGACCCCTCTCTAAAGGTGAGTCCTGGTGGTACATTGCTGCAGTGCCCCAAAAGCACGGCAGTGAAGGAATCAGGCTCACAGAGCCACATTTCCCTCCAGGCTCTTAAAATAGTGATTAACTGCTAGCCTATACCAGACCTGGTTTATGCCAGCAGTAGATTTTTACCCCCTCCCCATTGCCTCAGCGGTGCTGGATGGCACAGTAAGCGGTAGAGTCAAGGATTCATCCTTTCCCCTCCACCTGATCTGTGAGGGTGGGAAGTAAGTGATCACACAGGCCACTTGTTATTGTGCGTCTAGAACCAAGGGCTGCCTATCCAAAGCAAAGGTGTAAAGGAGAGGCAAGGGAAGTGCCTTACTCCCCTTTACTTTCCTGAACTGGCATGCAGCCCAAGAGAAAATCTAATCCTTAACCATCAAGGGGCCAGATTGTACTACACTTATTCCTGTAGAGTAGCACTTTACTACACAAGAAACCCCATAGACTGTTTCCATAGAAAGATACTGTTCAGTATGAATAAGACAGACAGAGTCAAGTCAAAACCTCTATGAGAGTCTCAATGCGCAAGAGGAAAATGCCATGAGTATTCCAATATCATGCAATGGTTTTAGACTTTACAACTGGAACTTAGCTGCAAAGTCTGAGCTCATACTCACACCTATAAGGCCTCAGCCTTTTTTCCCTGGCCAAGGGTGCAAATTCCACGTCACGAGAACACCACACTTCAAGCTATGCCTTTCTGGACAAATATTGCATTTTTCAGATGATTAGAAAAACGGAGTTGTCCTCATGCCTCACATCTCCCTCTAAAGTTTAATCAAGAAACGTCATACCATTTTAATAGCTCACTATCCTGAAATATGTCCCCCTAACAATGCATCTGGATCTACTGCAACTTGTGTTAATGGGAATACACTCCTTTCATAGGGCCAGTCTGACAGCTTTACTCACACTGAGTAGCATCTTACTCCAGAAGTATTCCACTGAAGTCAATGGGAACGTTCACTGAATCAGGTGCTATTCACCATGAGTAAAGGTATCAGCATCTAGCTCTTAAACTGAATTAGAGATCCATATGCTCTGACAACTAGCTTTTGTAAGCTGCCTTTCATTCACCTAAATGGTGAACTCCCAGCCAACAATTCCGGACAATAGTTTGCATTTGAAGCTACAGGTAGGATGGAATTACAGCAGTTCTGCAGGTGCCAAGGAGGATGGCGTGCAGTTCCACACAGACAAATAACTCTGTAAGGAATTAATAGTGAAATAATTTCTGCTTATTCTAATGATGCACCTGTTGTAGCTATTCTGTACACAGGTGGCTGGGGACAACTAGGTAGCACAGTAGGTTATTTTTTTCACCTCTGCACTCCTGGGTATAAATCTGAATTAGCCTGGTGATTTCAGTACATGGCCTCCAGTGTTTTTGCCAGTTCAAGACTTTTCAGAGAAGGCTGGACAACATGGTGGTAAAAATAACAGTAGCTAGCTTATCCCAATACCCCCAGCACTGCTGTCTCTGTCTACAAATTGTGTTAACACCATTATTTCACCATACTCTGGTCTGCTGTGGAGGTTCTCAATCCCTTTGTATTCTTGGACCAAAAAATGACCTGCAATCCACATGTCCCACAATCCTTTGCAGCAACCGAGAATTGTGGGATTTGGGTCAAAGGAAGACACAATGGGTTGGTGCTGCTCTGAGTTGAGGGGGATTTCTGCCAGAGGCACTTCCCTCTTTCCTCTTCTTTCTCCATCCTCCACCCAACCATGCTCAGCTCCATTTTGAGAGGCTGTGAAGCACAACCTGCTTAAGTTGTTGCATGGCAGTATGTTATCCCAGGGCAGTGTCACATTGTGTTAGAATGCAGTTTTGTTTTGTCTGATAATAATCATGTCTTGGACTATAACCTAGGGTAGACCAGGCCTAAGTCTTCAGTACACAGAAACCCTTCACACACAATTCAGTTCATGCACAAAGCAAACTCTGCATAGACACTCAGCAGTAGGTCAACAATTGTGTTAAAGTCAAGTACTGTGATGCATCGACAAATCTCTGTAGGTTAGCTTGTGTTTAGTGTTAACCTCTGTGTTCTGTCACTTTCATGGACCCTTTAACTCTGGCCTTGTTTACACTTGGAAAGGTTTGCCAGTAAGCTATACTGGTATAGCTTATACAGTTTCCCCAAATAGAATAAGGTATACCAGAAAAAACACTTTTATAGATATTACTGTCTACACTAAGGCTTTTGCCAGAATTGCTAAATTGGTTACGGGTGGGATTTTTTCACACTCCCAACTGACAACTATGCTAACAAAACTTGTTAGAGTAAACCAGGCCTCAGTCACCCAAAACTGATGAAAAGTTACTTTTATAGTATCTTCACTTTTTATTATTAACACAAATTATAATCTTCTGTACAGATAATGTTGTATAAAGACTGCTTAAAACAAGTCCTAGTTTCCAGTATACTGTACAAATTAGAAAGGTCACTCTCTGGTGAAAGAAACAAAAATAGTAAACGCTAGTTAGCAAATATTCAAAATGTTGCATGGATCTTTAGCCATGAGATTCACAATAAAGCTAATATCCTATGCACTGCTTTTCACGTATACCCTTATGATTTTTAAAGAAGAATGAATAACACCTCCTTAATCTTAGTAAGAAATTAGAAAAAGAAATTTGATTTAAAGTCACTGGCAGAACATCATAAATGAAAGCCAACTGTTTTGAAGTACTGCTTTAAATGCTAGCATTGACCTATGATTTTGTGGAAAACTGATTTGTCTAACCTGGCTTTAGCAAGCTACACTGCCTCATTGCTCTACCTATTTCTGTTCTCTGTCTTTCAGCAATTGCAGAACCGTGTCAGGTTTGATTCTCTTTCTTCCCCCTCTCAAAGCACTGATCATTCTTAGGCCTCCTTTACATCGTAACTTCTGCCACACTGGGGAACCCATGCCTGATCTACACTTTAAAATTAGGTTGACATAGATACAGCACTCCGGGGTGTGAAAAATCCACCTCTCTGAGTGCCACAGTTAAGCCAACCTAGTCCCTGCTGTAATGCTGCTAGGTCAACAAAAGAATTCTTCCGTTGACCTAGCTGCTGCTGCCGCTCAGGGAAGCAGACTACCCACATCAATGGAAAACTCCCTTTCATCCCTGTGCGTTCGACACTATGGTGCTACAGCAGTAAAGTGGCAGTGTCCCCTTAGCACCCATAATGTAAAACTACCCCCAGGTCCACTATGGCAGTGCCTTTACATGGTGAAACCTGGCACCGAACTATGCCCCTCGTATTTTAAGAGTGCAGGAGAAGGGGCTCAAGAACTACAATATTGTAGCCAGGTCCCTTGCCTGGTAGACACCACAGTACACATGGAACTCGTAAGACTTCCTAGAATTTTAATGTTGATAATTTAGGCCCTATCCACATTTGCCTGGGAATGGTATTTGCTGAACTAGTTAAACATCCACTTTTCAACCAGTATGGGCTAAGTCAGCTTAGACAGGGTTTGACCGGCTAGTGTTTAAACTGTACTTCTGTGCATGTTGAGCATCAGAGAAGAAGGGGCCTTTTAGAAAGAAAAGTCTACAGACCATCTCACAAAGTAAATGTAGAGTTATTGCTTTCCCTACACCTCCTTTGGGATCCGAGGAAAGGGACTGTGAAATTTAAATTAGTTGGCAAAAATCAGACAAACAGCGACAAGTTCTAGGTGGGTCCAGCTTCTCCAGGCTCATAAAGGAAAGTAAAATAATTTGAGAAAGAAGTTCTTAAGGATAATTTGGCTAGTTATTTTTAAGCATACTTTAAGAATGCATTATACACATGGAAACTTGTAAAGGAACTTAACATTTAACAAGCTGTTCACTGCTCACTAAGATAGTTTGCAACAGTTTTGCAGCAAATCATGCAACAGACAGATTTTTTGATTCTTTCCATTCACTGACTAAAATGAAAATTGAAAATGTTAACACTTTTCTTTGGGTTAATTATATCTCAGAGGACTAAGTTACCTGACAAAATAGCTAAAGAGGAGCTGATATGCAACTCCTGCCCATTTCAATCATTATTCTTCCTTAACATACAAATAAAAGTTTATTTAAGGATAACCTTCCCAATGTAGGTTTTCATTCATAAATAACCTCTTTATCTAACAGCTGTATTTAATGAATACCATAGTTTTCATTCATTAAACAAAAAAGTTTGGATGACTTGGTTCTATAATTTGGTTCTATAATTATATCTATTGATTCTGGCTGACACCACGGGCAAAGCTTCCATTAATTTCACTGGGTGCAGGATCAAGCCCTAAATAGTCTGAGATTATGCTTTGCTTCAGATAGCATCTTTTGCTTTCCTGTTAAGGCATTGATCAGGAAGTCTTGTACGAAATCCCCTAATACAGCTCAACAGTGCATAAACTGTTATCTTATATCCATTGTATACAAGTTGGAAAGTTTTATTGATCGAAGTAAGATTTTTCTGTGTATAAAAACAGAAAGTGATGTTTCTCCTTTTTTCTCTCCTAAAAATAACTGTAACAAGATTTCCTCACTGCCAAAATACATATAATATGTCAAAATATTGCCATTTCACACCCTTTATAGCATCTTTAAAAAAAAAGTACTGAAAGAAATTCTTCCCCCTCGCACTCTCTTCAGGAAGCATGTCATATTCTTTGAATTGTATACCCTTCGGGACAAGTCCTCTCTTTTCTACATCTGTCCAGCATTTTACACGCTAACTCTTTTGTTTGCTTTTTTTTACCTGCCACTGTTCACTGACCAGATATTTTCATTGAGCTGTCAACATAGGTTACTTTTCCCTGAGTCTCTAAGATTAATTTTAGCAATGAGCCTTTCAGATTATGTCTTCAAACTTTTCATTTGTCAACACTGAATTTCATATGCCAGCATGCTGCCCATTCACCTAGCTTTATTAGGTCCCTTTGGAGTTCCTTACAGTCTTCTCGAGTCTTGAACAACCTAAATAATTGTGTGTCATCTGCAAATTTTGTAGTTTCCTGCTCACCCCCTTGTTCAGATTATTAATGAGTATTTACTAAACAGCAATGAATCTAGTATCAAACATTTGGAGAAACCCACCATTCACCTGTGCCATATTGAAAGTTACCCATTTACTCCCACACACAGATTTCTGTGTCTCATAAAATTTCAAATCCATGCATGGATTTTACATCTCATCCTGTGGCTAATAAACTTCTTTAATAACCTCTTATGAAGGACTTTTTGAAAGTCCAAACACATTTATATCAGCCAGCGCTTCTTTATCCACTCTTCTGTTGACATGGTCATAGAATTATAGTAGATGTGGTTTTCCTTTACAGAAGCCGTGCTGGTCTGTCTCTGTCGTATTCTCTCTCTTTTTTTATCCGCATTTCAAATAGTTTACTTGGTACTGAAGTAAGGCTTTTTGGGTAGTTCCCAGAATCACCCCTTAGCACCTGTTTTACATGGGTCTAATATTGGCTGCCCTCCAATCCTTCGGTATAGTAGTCAGTTTTAATTGGTAATTTTGTTAGCAGCTTCGTAGCTTCAATATTAAATGCCTTTAGAAGTTGTAGATGTTTATCATTTGGTTCTAGGCATCAGCTGCTATTTAGTTTATCAGTTTGTTCCAGCACTAACTCTTCTGACATCTCAAACTCTGATTGTGCCTTATTTTAATTACCTAGAAAAAAAGAAGGTACCTACTTAACTTTCTTTTTGGTGAAGATTGATGCAGCTTCTCTACAGTACTGTTATTCTTCCTGGCTCCCTTTATTCCCTAGTAGCCCAGCAGATCCAATGATTCTCTCACAGGCTTCCTTCTTCTGCCATACTTAAATAATTTCCTATTTGTTTTTTTTTATCTTCTGGGCCATTTGCTTTCCTAAATCCCTCTTGGCTCGTCTCATTTTCCACCCTACATGCAATGTGTTGCATCCCTTCTATTGACTTCAGTTGGGATGGATCTCCAGTTTTTGAAGATTATCTGTTTGTCTTGAAGGAATGCACTTTCCTATTTAGCCATACTTCAGCCTGGGATACCCAGAGGTATCCACAGTGATCTGCGGGTTGGTAGTAGGGTCTCCGCCAAGTATGGCACGTAGCTCTTTGTAACAGTGGTAAGTCTGTGGTTTAGCACCAGATCAGCTGTTGGCCTCCCTGCCCATCTGATATGCTTGATGCAGTTCTTTTGCTCTCATATGACACTGCTGCTGGTCCCTGTCATGCCCCTTCTCATGCATCCCCCATGCAATCTGCTTTAGATGACCTTGCTTCTATGGCTGGTCAGTAGCTGTGTTTGCACAGCCTCTTCTCCCCACGGAGCCAGGAGATCCAATATCTGTCTACTTCAAGCTGGAGCACGTCTGGAGTGTGTAGCCAGTGTGGGCAGCTACACACAACAATGGAGAGCTGCTAGGTGTGCTCACTAAACTGGAGAATCAGGAAAAAACATTTCAAAAATTTGTGGGGCTTTAATGGCGCGGGTTTCCAGTCTCCATGACCTCCGGGCAGTGGAATTCACAATTGTGACCAGAACGATCAGTGTCGGGCATCGTGGGACAGCTGCCGGAGGACTGTGAGAGTCAACGTCAGGAACTCAGTATCCACACTCGTGCTGTACTGACCTCAGTATGTAGACCATGGTTCAGTGTCTCTGGGGAAGTGGTATTACTGTGTTGCTGTAACAGGGCACTTACATTACTGGGAGACATATGCACAACTAGGGCAACGCAAGGCGGTTTATGATGACCTAATTTTGCAGTGTAGACCACGCCTTAGAGCAGATATGATTGCTTTCTATAAATATACCAAGAAGGTAAACAAAAGGGAGGGGAACAGCTATTTAAGCTAACAGGCAGTGTTGGCACAAGAACAAATAGGTATAAAATGGCCAGGAATAAATTTTAGGCTGGAAATTAGAAGGTTATAACCATCAGAGGAGTGAGGTTCTGGAACAGCCTTCCAATAGCAGCAGTGAGGGCAAACAAGCTAACTAGTTTTAAGATGGTGTTTGACAAGTTTATGAACGGGATTGCAAGATGGGGCTGTCTGCCGTAACAGGGGACTAGAATCAGTGCCCACAACGTTCCTTCAGTACCATGTCTTACATTCCTATGGATCGCAGGATTTTAATTTCTGCACTTTTGACATTAGGACCTTTCTGACTAGCTCCTTCATTATTTAAAAATCCTTTCTTCTGTAGCTTAATGTCACAGTGCTAGGGTTTGGTGCAGTCTCTCCCCCAGGGATGTCCAATTTAATTCTGTTGTGCTCACTCTTATAGCTCAACTGTAGTTATGCCTTGAACCAACTTATATGCGGTATACTTAGGACTAAGTCAAGAACAGCTTTTCCTCTTGTGTGCCTTAGAAGTAGCTGTTTCAAAGAAGCAAAGATTTAAGGTCTTGAGAAACTGCTTCTATACATTGTGTCCCCAGGAGACATTCGAGCAATTTATATGTGGGTAACTGAAGTTACCCATTATTACTACTTTATTAGATTTAGTTGCCTCTTTAATCTTTCTCAGCATTGTGCACTCAATATCATTTTTCCTGATCAGGAGGCTGGTAGTATAATCCTGCTGGTCTCTTTGGATTCTTATAACTTCTATCTTATGAATTTCTATGAACTGAATCTGTACAGATTTTACTCTATAGTCCTCTCAATTCAAATTCTTTTTCATTTAGATTCCATGCGATCTTTTGTTGCTACTTCCCCACCTCTATGAACTAATCTGACCTTCCTGTATGCTTTTAGCCAATATCCGTGAAGAAAAATCATGTTGCTCATTCATCCTAATCAATAGTATTTAAGTACCAGCTAAACTCCTGCATCAATCAATAGGTTACACTTTTACTAAAAGTAATAAAAAATGGAAAGTTTAGATTCGAGTCTCTTTGGGAAAGAAATTGAGCCGCCTTATGTTTTTCTCTAGCAGCCAATGCAATGGGATCCTACTTTTGATTTTGGCCATTGGATACTACCAAAATATAAATGACAATAAATAGTAATACTATCAGTGTTCAACCTTGAGCACCTCTACCTTAGCACTCACGGGGTTTAGGGCATTTAGACATGAAGTCCTTTGCAGTAGACTCATTTCTATGAGCTGGTTAGAGTTTGGTTTTATCCAGCTTATCAGGGCTTTATTCCTTGCCACACGCTTTTGATCATGATTTAAAATGCACACTGCATTGTAATGAGCTCATTACATTGAAGATTTGGGTCACTCTTCTCTGTGGGTGAACAAATTAACAAAATACATTAGCAATTAAAAATGTGACCAAACATTTTAGGATCAGCAGGTCAAGGTCCCCATTTGATAGGTCTTGAAGGCCATGTGTGCATTTTACCCCGAAGTCAAATGCCAATGGATTGTGTGACCAGGCAACCATTACCCCTATGAATGTTCAAGGTTATAATGAGGTTTAAGCAGTCTGGGACAGATTCTGTTACTGTTAAGTGAGTAGTTCTTCACTGAATGAGTTGTCCTGTTGTAATGATATACCAGAGTAAAGGCATGTCTACACAACAGTCGCTACACCAGCATGGCAACGGTGATGCAGCTGTGCTGCTATGGTGCTGTAGTGTAGATGCTGCCTGCATTTGCAGAAGGGGTTTTTCTGTTGATGTGAGTAATCCACCTCTCAAAGAGGTGATAGCTAGAGGTGATGGAAGAATTCTTCCGTCAACGTCACCACGGCTACACTAGGGCTTAGACTGACCTAATCAAGGCACTATGGGCACAGAATTTTTCACAGCCCTGAGCGATATAGCTAGGTCAATCTAATTTTTAAGTGTAGACCAGGCTGGAGTATAGCAGAATCTGGCCATCATGGAGCAGACCAGAGGTGTTCAAGAAATAAAGAAAGCAAGAAGTTTGGAAATAAAAGCAAAACACACATTAGAAACCCCTTGAAAGGTGGCAGAGGATGGGTTATAGGATGGAAAAAAATTAGCAACCAGTTTTAAGTTCCAAAACAAAGGTGTTAGGAATGTAGCCAAATCTTTTTGCTCAATATATAATATTTGTCCTTCACAATAGTGTTTAAGCAACAACCAGAGAGTTAATATAAGCTTAATGTATTCAGGAAGATCCTAAACTAAAAAAACTAAAGCTAAATAACATTATGTGCTACAGCTCCTTTGTGGTGCCAGAGGATAACAAAAGCCTTTGATTTTATTACAAACCTTTCTAATTAATGTTAAAAGGTCTGCAGTAACTATGCATTATTAGTGGTAATAGCATCAGCAGCAAGTCTGTTTTAAACTAAAACGATTGCCTGAGGTCTCCATAAAAATGCATCAGCTGATCTTACAATACAAATTAAAATGGCATTCAGGAACATTAAGACAAAATGGAATTTATTCTCTGTTAAAGTTATACGTAGCAACCCCTTTGGCTTTAAATTATCGTTAGAACTAAATTGCACACTGAGCTGAATCACTTTTAATAGCAAATGTTTAGCTTTATTTTTAATAAACACATTCAGCTACATTTAAATAATATTACAGGGGCCAATTAAAATAAAGAAATGCAAAGAAATTCTAGTTAACCCACTCCATTCTGCATACATTTTAGAAAGGTGTCTGACGTCCCACGCCACATATGCTTTAACTTAGAAATGTCCTTGCTTTGTTCATTGAAATAAGGAATTGCATGGAAACCAGTTACTAGGTCAAGTACAGAAGCAGCTTTTCTAATGTAAAGACAAGTTGTATAATCTAATAAAGAATCCCAAAACCCTACTGCACAGTGCAGAAAATCCTCCACCCTGGGCATACCGCATCTTACAACTCTGTGCGGAACCTCCCTGTTCTTCCTCAGACCGTGAGTATCTGCTGCTATTCAGGTCCACTGCCCACAGTGAGTGAGGGTGCAGGAGCAGCTGGGGCTACAGAAGTCTAAGGGGCTGCAGGAGCCGTCACCAGCTGACCTTAAGGCTCCTCCAAGGCATGGGATGGGGCAGCATTTCTACATACTCCAGCCTCAGTGTAATGCTCCGGAGATAAACCCAGCTCCTCTGGTTGGTGCTGGGGAAGATTTGGTCAGCCAAGATTACTAGGGTAACGTGTGATAATTAAAGATTAAGTTGTTTAATAATATTAACAGTACTTTAGTTTATAAATCACCTCAACTCCTGGCAAAAGAGCTCAAGGACCTGCACAGTAATTCATATGAAGGCATGGAAAGCATAATACCAATAAGAGAAAACTGCCTTCTAAACCATGAGCCAAATTCAAATACCAGTTTTACAACAGTTTAATTCCATTGACTACAATGGAGTTATGCCTGATTTACAGCCTTGACGGTGAAATCAGCATCGGGCTTATCAAGTTTAGCTGGGGGAGCACAAGAAACCAACCAACATCAAGTGGCTATTGCTCAAAATTAAAAACAAACCTGTGCGTTTTTAAAAGAGTTCAGATAACTTTCCCCACAGTTATTCTTTTATTTTCACACATCCTAGATCTGACGTGAAGCAGACACTGCAAGAGCAGTTGTTCCCGTGGTATTTCTGACCCAAGCAGAAGAAGAAAATACTGCAAGAAAGCCTGCTCTCATGAGATAGCCAACTCAGTTTTGCAGATACAAGAGGTTTGAAAAGTGTAGCTACAGTTCCGATAAGCATGTAAACGTTTGCATGCTCTTTCAAGCCAACCCTCTAACTCACCTATCATTAGCTCTAAGACTCAAATTATTTTGCTTACTCTAATATAAGAGATTTAAAGAAAACTTGTGTGCCTAGTTTCTACTTAAAGTGAGTGCTAGCAAGCACGTTACAAGCCTTCAAAACACTGAGAGACCATTATAATGAAGGTGTTGCCTGACATGGAGAAGGCCTGATTTTAATCAGATGAACAGGTTTTCAAATGACCATTTCAGAAACCTAAGCTGGTGTTCACACACGGTGTGCAACTGATCTGCTTTTGATGGTTGAGATGAAACTATCTCATCATGTTAAAAACTGTTTTAAGCCCCACACTTTCCTCTACCACATGCTGTGCAGAGTGACAAACAAAATACCCCCAAACACAGGAGGCGCAACTCTTTGTAGGCCACTCCTACATGGCTCCAGGGACCATGGAAGTTGCTCCATGCAAAGGCTGGTAGTTCACAGCTCTGTCAGGAGATGGGGAACAGGCCTTATTAGGATGGGTAGAAATCCTCCTTGTAGTTAATGCTGGTGGACAGTTCGGTTATCCACCCACTATGCCTTATATCATCCCCTCTTGGAGGGGACAGAGCACAGGCATATGGGAGAAGGGCATTTCTTACTAGCAGCATAGCTCCCTTAGCAGCTGCAATGCAAGGGAGGAGGGAGCAGGCCAGCAGCTGAGCAAAGGAGAGGATGATATGCAGCAATGACCTGGAAAGCATGGAGCTAGTCTCTGCATACCCTGAAGATCTGCTGCTCTGACTGGCTGTATCCTCCCTCTTGAAGAAGAGATGCCGCTTGAACGCTGCACATTCTCACTCAGAGATCTAGTTGCATGTTTTACTTTCCTGCAGGCTGAAGCAGGGCAGTGTGTGGCCCACTTAACATTGCCCTTCTAATTTCTTGTTCCACATATGTCTGAGACGATGCTATTCTTGAACGCCCTTGAACATTGTTGTTACTTACTTATGGCTATTCTTATGAGGTAATTTATTAACTTAACTCTTATATCTCCTTCATTGTCTTACACAGAAAGGTGAAGAACATAGAGACAATAACAGGAAGAACAGTAAATTATGCAATGGCATTATGTTGCAAAATTTGGTACACTCCATAGAAAATAGCCATGGGGTCAGAAGGTGGCTATTTACTTTGGTTTGGTCTACACTTCAAAGTTAGATTGCCATAGCTATTTCAAACCACACCCTGTCCTAAATATAAAGCAAAGGGTAAACACCTTTAAAATCCCTCCTGGCCAGAGGAAAAACCCTTTCACCTGTAAAGGGTTAAGAAGCTAGGATAACCTCACTGGCACCTGACCAAAATGACCAATGAGGAGACAAGATACTTTCAAAGCTGGAGGGGGGGGGAGAAACAAAGGCTCTCTCTGTCTGTGTGATGCTTTTGCCGGGAACAGAAAAGGAATGGAGTCTTAGAACTTAGTAAGTAATCTAGCTAGATATGCGTTAGATTCTGTTTTGTTTAAATTGCTGATAAAAAAAGCTGTGCTGAATGGAATGTATATTCCTGTTTTTGTGTCTTTTTGTAACTTAAGGTTTTGCCTAGAGGGATTCTCTATGTTTTGAATCTAATTACCCTGTAAGGTATTTACCGTCCTGATTTTACAGAGGTGATTCTTTTATTTTTTTTCTTCAATTAAAATTCTTCTTTTAAGAACCTGATTGCTTTTTCATTGTTCTTAAGATCCAAGGGTTTGGGTCTGTGTTCACCTATGCAAATTGGTGAGGATTTTTATCAAGCCTTCCCCAGGAAAGGGGGTATAGGGTTTGGGGAGGATTTTGGGGGGAAAGACGTTTCCAAGCAGGCTCTTTCCCTGTTATATATTTGTTAGACGCTTGGTGGTGGAAGCAATAAAGTCCAAGGGCAAAAGGTAAAATAGTTCGTATCTTGGGGAAGTTTTAACCTAAGCTGGTAAAAATAAGCTTAGGGGGTTTTCATGCAGGTCCCCACATCTGTACCCTAGAGTTCAGAGTGTGCAAGGAACCTTGACACACCCCTTCTGACATAGCTATGCTGATCTAATCCCCAGTGCAGACACAGTTATGTCAACGGAATAATACTTCCATTGACCTTGCTACCGTCACTTGAGGAGTGGTAATCTTACCCCTATGGAAAAACCGTTTCTCTCAGTGTTGGCTGCATCTACACTACAGGCTACTCTGACATATATATATATGCAGGTATAATCTCTGTAGTGTAGACACAGTCTTGGAGCTCTGGTACTTATAATTTCCTAGTGTATATATCTGGGAGATGAGAACGGTTAACTTTGCAAAGTACACAATAGGAAGTAGACAAGGAGATAAAACTTAAGTTTTATCTGCCAGCATGAAGAAAAAAAGAAAAACTGACTAAAGCTGGATTTGAAGCTGCTTACAACTCAACCCCCCTAGCTCAGGCTAGTTTCAAGAAAGAAATATCTAAATAGAATTCAGAGTAGGGTAACCATCTGTTTCAGTGAAATGAAAGACACATCTTATCTTAATTAAGGGACAGCACCCCACAATGCTTTATGCGTAGTACAAAAATCATTACGCAGTACAAAGTCGTACAATATTAGAACATTATCATACTTTGCTGAAATATAGGAAAATTGGATTCTGTATTGATATGGGATGAGGGATATTAGGCACATCCCTTAAAACAGAGGAATTGTGTGTTCAGCCTATTTCAGGGAAATATAGGGATTTCATTTTAACTTATAAAAATTAAGATAAAGGATTTTTTTAGTTTGTAGTAGTAAGGATTTGGTATGATGCTTCTACTACAAACGACAACTTGAATTTGCAGAAGTTCTATTACAGAAAGGGGCTGATTCTCCCTTTCCTTGCACCGGTGTATAAATAGCATTACTCTGCTAAAGACAGCTGACTAACTTACACCAAGGGAAATCAGGAGTGAGAAGAAGACAGGTCTGAAAAGTTTAGAATTGGTCTTAGTTCTCAATTCAGTGCTGTAGCAGTTTCACACACAGGTAAATGCCAAAATGAGTTCTGAAAAACTTGGAAATAATCATAGTCCAAAATAGAAAGACCTCATGATGGCACTCCAGAAAGCATTAAGAATGAGAACACACCTGAAGACAATGCTTTTGAGAGAGGGAAACCGCACAGTGTATTCTGAAGGAAAGACTGAAGAATTAAAATGGCTTAACTTGGCTCTTATGTGCTCAAAATGAACAGCTTTGGCTCAGAAAGAAAGCTATAGCTTTTCACTTAATTACCTTTTTCTACAGTACAAAAATTCCTGGTATGAAAACAAGGTGTACTTATATTTCTGAAAGGCTTGGGAACACAACGGTTGCGAATAGGGTTCATTTATTGTGTAGTAATGAAAACCAAGAGATATGGCAAATGTGGGCAGCCCTTTTCTAGGACAAATACATGCAAGAACTGAAAAGTAACACCCTCTTCCAGCAGGCCACAGTGTACCCATCTGAACACAGAAGTATAGCATGGTTGAAAGATGATTCACTTTAACTGTAGGTAGCAGATATTTATCTATTGTCAAGTTCATTTCGATGTCCACTAGCCTGTTTTGGAGTTTGCCATGTTATTTTAATTATTTTTAATAAAGTATTGCAAGGATTGTAGGCCTTTCTCCAGGTGTCGCTATTATTCCAAGTACAGGAAAGCAGTGTGATCAATACTCTCTCCTACCAGCCTTTTATATCCTGTCACCAATAGAGCTTCCTGCACACCAGGGAACAAGAACTAGGATCCGTTACGTGGCAGTGTATCCCATGACTACAAAGACAACTGGGGTGGCTAGCTGGCACCTTTCTAGTTGTATAGGAAATCTCTCATACTTGTTGTCTTGAAAAGTCTGGGGTTACATAAGGCTATGCCTGTACTTAAATGCTACTGGGCACAGGTGCAGTGCTGCCATGTAGACACTTAACTACAGCGACAGGAGGAGTTCTCCCATCACTGTAGTAAATCCACCTCCCCAAGAGGCAGTAGCTAGTTCAACAGAAGAGTTTTACCATCAACTTAGAGCGGTCTACATGGGGGTAGGTCTCTCAGGGGTATGGGTTTTTCTCATCTCCGAGAGACGCAGCTATGCCGATGTAACTTTTCAGGGTAGACCAGCCCTTAGGCTTTTAATTGCAGAAGTTCTATTACAGAAAGGGGCTGATTCTCCCTTTCCTTGCACCGGTGTATAAATAGCATTACTCTGCTAAAGACAGCTGACTAACTTACACCAAGGGAAATCAGGAGTGAGAAGAAGACAGGTCTGAAAAGTTTAGAATTGGTCTTAGTTCTCAATTCAGTGCTGTAGCGGTTTCACACACAGGTAAATGCCAAAATGAGTTCTGAAAAACTTGGAAATAATCATAGTCCCCAAAATAGAAAGACCTCATGATGGCACTCCAGAAAGCATTAAGAATGAGAACACACCTGAAGACAATGCTTTTGAGAGAGGGAAACCGCACAGTGTATTCTGAAGGAAAGACTGAAGAATTAAAATCTGCATTAAAAGCTTTTTGACAGAATACACAGAAGAAATGAAAACAAATAACCCATTGCAAACTCAGCTCCTGGCAAACAAGGAGCTACTTCAAAGTTGCTCTTGGTGATGTGATCCTGCATGTTCACAAAACTGTACGAAAAGCAATGAGTAGTATAATCCCTTAAAAATATCAAACTAAAATAAGGCTGCAGGTGACGGTTGGGGAAAGCAGCTTCCTGATTTGAAACGATCCTGAGCATAGCATTAGAGGAAATGATAGATGTTGACTGCTTGTGTGGTCCAGGGACCATCCTGCTGCTGCTGCTGCAGGGGAGAATAGCCCACTGCAGGCAGAGGCAAAATGCCAGGCACACTTTCCTGCTCCTTTCAAAAAGTAGCAGCAAGCACTCCTGGTTAGCACATGTATCATAGTACCACATAGAAGCTTGGGTACTGTCCATGCCCCTCTGAGGCCAGGGTGTGCAAGTGGGCGTAGAAACTGGCTTGCCTTCTTAATGCCCTACAGAGTCAAAGGTAGAAATCCTGCAATGCTGCTGCATGCTACTAGTTCAGAATTCATAGCTGTATTTACAGATGTCACACAGAGATTTATGATAAGGTCCCTTTAGTGACCTATAGATATGTTAATGACTGAGGCCAACATGTACCTCTTCTCTATTAGCAAATTAAGAGCACAAATTAAGAAATATGTCTTTTAGTGAAAAAAATGACGTATTTTCAAGGATCCTGAGTTTAAGGAAGTTAGGATTGAAATACTGCTCTCCCCTCTCTTTTCCTTCTCTCTGATATACCAATACCACAATGTTTTTATTGCAGTGTATATGTTTCATTACACTGACAAGAGAACACGTCCTTTCATATAACCCTTCTTTCCCTCTACCCCCTCCTCCCCAACCCCTACCTTCTTTCCTGTTGATCAATACATCCAAATGAATGCAACTGGTTTTATTTGACTGTGCAATATTTTATGCATCTGGACACCCAGAATTTGAAAGATGGTGCATGTCACTTAAACAGTCATGTCAGTCTATAAATCGATTGGTGAGTTTTTTTTATAACACCTGTCATGGTAGTAATGAAGCACTGCATAAATGTACATTGAAATAAACACACCTTAATGACCCTCTTTCCAAGGGAGCACAGGCTGGCTGTGCACAGAGCATTACAAGCAATAACTTGCCAAAATAAGAAAGAGTGCTACAAACTAGTCCCACTTTTACAAAAATCCATCCGTCACTAATAATCATCTAGCATAGTCAATTTAAACAGATAACCATTGACTAAAAGTCTATCCCATACTCACCAACCATCTACTTCAACACAATAGCAATTCAGCAGCTGGAAACATCCATTTCCAATTGCTCCACCTGGACAGCGTTAAAAGTTGTATGTTCTGTTGCAAAGTGGAGGGAGGAAAGGAGGTGAGGTAATGAGAAGATGAAACCACGGCCAGTGGCTGCAAGGGTCACCATAACTGTACTGGTGGGGCGTTCATCCAAATAACCCCAAATTGCTTTTAAACAACCATTTTTTGATGAAATGATATTACAAATGGGGAAACTGAGACAGAGGGATGGCGTGCCGAGTCATTCGTCAAGTCAATGGGAGAGTTGGAGCTTACACCCAGCTCTCCTGACTCCCAGTCCCTTGATTTACCACTCCGCTAACTTCTCATAACTAAGGCCTAAGAAATTTACCCAACACTCCTTCCAGAACCACACATGCCTCTACTCCTCAGGTATCCATCACTTGGGCATGAATTCTGAGCCCCCCAGTTAATGTCCCTCTTACTACGCACTCCAGTCAATTCCTGCCATCCCCAACACATCGGGTAATGCTGGGCAGTGGTTTAAGTAGATTGAAACAAGGGATGGAGCTTGCACTGAACTAGCCAAGGAGGAGAAGAAGTGCAGCTTACTCAAGCCAGGGAGAGCAGGTGGGATTCTTCTGCTTTAACACAGTAGGGGGAGCTCTGTTCCCCCCCAATTTCCCCTTACTTTAACCCCTGATACTGGGCCATCCTACCAACAAGACAATTTATACTTCCCTCCACACAGTAAATAAGTGTGGGCAGCTTCCCGCTCAATAAATCAATGTATGTTGCCCCTCCCATCCCCCCAGAAGGAGTCCTCCACTGAAGTGATAGGAGGGCCCTCTCTCACACAGTCTCTGCTACAGTAAAGTGGTGCTGAGGTTTCCCTCCTGCTGGAAGGGACCTACAGACTAAGCCAGCCTGAAGACCAGTGGCAGCAGGCCCCTTTGTATGGGAGACCCAAATAAACACAAGCTCGCTGACAAGGCAGCTGTGTTGGGGGAGGCCACCCTGCCATCCCAGAAGAGAGCCTCATGTGTCGAGCCCTACATGCCATTCCAATATGGCTTGTATGGCCTTCAATCCAACAGCGACAGACAGCTCCTTCCTCCCACCCATCAGCCTCGGAGATGACACTGGAGCAGTCGCTCTGCTGACTTAGGTCTGGTCACAGAATTTTAAGTATTTCGTTTAAAGGGTATGATTTTTTTAATGATATAGTTACACCAGTGTGGATGCAGCTGTACCAGTATAATATTGCTGCGGGTGCAGTTAAACCAGGAGTATCAGTGCAGCTTATTCCCCTTCAGTCGCGTAGCTGGCGGGGAGCGAAGCAGCGGCTGCTCCCCCACCGAGCAGAAGTGGCGCCTTTCTAATTCTTTGGCGCCTTTTAAATTTTTACTCACCCGGCGGTGCTCCGCGTCTTCGGCGGCGGGTCAGGAGGCGCTCCGGGCCTTCTGCAGCACTTCGGTGTCGGGTCCTTCACTCGCTCCGGTCTTTGGCGTCATTGCAGTGGCGACGGGAGGTGGTTGTCCTTCAGTGCTGCCGAAGACCGGAGCAAGTGAAGGACTCGACGCCGAAGTGCTGCCGAAGACCCGGAGTGCCGCCGGGTGAGTACAAGCCGGTGGCACCTTTTTTTAAATCTCCTCTCCCCCTGTTTTCTCCACCTGGCTACGCCACTGATCCCCTTCCCATATGGGAATAGCCAGACTGATACAAAGCACCTTTATACCATCTAACTGTGTCCAAACTAGGGACTGTCACTGTACTATTTTAACTACATTGGTACAGTTAAAGTGAGACAACTTTTCTGCTAAAACAAGGCCTAAGGAAGACAGCACTGCATTGGTTTACAGCTGGTTTACATTTGGAAGATTTTCTTCCCAACCAATGCAGCGTGGCCAACTCCTGAGATTTTATGTGAGTCTCATGATGCTTGGTTTCAGAGTAGCAGCCGTGTTAGTCTGTATTCCCAAAAAGAAAAGGAGTACTTGTGACACCTTAGAGACAAACAAATTTCTTTGAGCATCAGCTTTCGTGAGCTACAGCTCACTTCATCGGATGCATTCAGTGGAAAATACAGTGGGGAGATTTATATACATAGAGAACATGAAACAATGGGTGTTACCATACACACTGTAACAAGAGTGATCACTTAAGGTGAGCTATTACCAGCAGGAGAGCGGGATGCGGGGGCGGGGAACCTTTTGTAGTGATGATCAAGGTGGGCCATTTCCAACAGTTGACAAGAATGTCTGAGGAACAGTGGGGGATGGAGCAGGGGAATAAACATGGGGAAATAGTTTTACTTTGTGGAATGACCCATCCACTCCCAGTCTCTATTCAAGCCTAAGTTAATTGTATCCAGTTTGCAAATTAATTCCAATTCAGCAGTCTCTCCTTGGAGTCTGTTTCTGAAGTTTTTTTGTTGAAGAATTGCCACTTTTAGGTCTGTAATCGAGTGACCAAAGAGATTGAAGTGTTCTCCAACTGGTTTTTGAATGTTATAATTCTTGACGTCTGATTTGTGTCCATTTATTCTTTTACGTAGAGACTGTCCAGTTTGACCAACGTACATGGCAGAGGGGCATTGCTGGCACATGATGGCATATATCACATTGGTAGATGTGCAGGTGAACGAGCCTCTGATAGTGTGGCTGATGTAATTAGGCCCTATAATGGTGTCCCCTGAATAGATATGTGGACACAGTTGGCAACAGGATTTGTTGCAAGGATAGGTTCCTGGGTTAGTGGTTTTGTTGTGTGGTGTGTGGTTGCTGGTAAGTATTTGCTTCAGGTTGGGGGGCTGTCTGTAAGCAAGGACTGGCCTATCTCCCAAGATCTGTGAGAGTGATGGGTTGTCCTTCAGGATAGGTTGTAGATTCTTGATGATGCGTTGGAGAGGTTTTAGTTGGGGGCTGAGGGTGATGGCTAGTGGCGTTCTGTTATTTTCTTTGTTGGGCCTGTCCTGTAGTAGGGGACTTCTGGGTACTCTTCTGGCTCTGTCAATCTGTTTCTTCACTTCAGCAGGTGGGTACTGTAGTTGTAAGAATGCTTGATAGAGATCTTGTAGGTGTTTGTCTCGGTCTGAGGGGTTGGAGCAAATGCGGTTGTATCGTAGAGCTTTGGCTGTAGACAATGGATCGTGCGGTGTGGATGAAAGCTGGAGGCATGTAGGTAGGAATAGCGGTCAGTAGGTTTCTGGTATAGGGTGGTGTTTATGTGACCATCGCTTATTAGCACCATAGTGTCCAGGAAGTGGATCTCTTGTGTGGACTGGTCCAGGCTGAGGTTGATGATGGGATGGAAATTGTTGAAATCATGGTGGAATTCCTCAAGGGCTTCTTTTCCATGGGTGGTTTCTCAAAGCCCCAGCTTCCAGAGTCAAGTGATTACACAAGAATCTCTCCTTTCATTTTTAAAATGTGTACAACTCTGAAAGTGCAGAAAAAACATGACCAAAGTACAACCTAAAGGCTCAGAAGCTAGCAGGCAAAAAGAACAATCCACTCCTTCAAAAACATTGTTTTAATTATGATTTTGAGGCCTGACTCATGATTTTTGAACACTTGGGGTTGGAATACTGCATAATGACTAGGTGTTTTTTTCCTTTGGTAAATGAACATGGAATTTGGTGGCACTCACTCAAGGAAATATTTCTGGGCCAGTGGATTTTTCAGGCCTTGTTTATAATCATCATAGTGTAACCAACCCGCTCTTGTCCACATGGCCTCAGCTTATAATGGCAGCAGTGAATAAAAATTGGATAGCATCAGTAGGTGTGGCAACCACAACACAACCCTGGAGGAAAGCAGTGTGGGCACTTCAACTGTTAGACCCACCTACTTCAAACCTGGCTGATGGCATTTGCCCTTCAAAAAGTTATCCAGTTGTCCTTCTCCTTGAGTGTTTTCTAAATATTCGGGCCTTAATTAAACATGTTTCCACTTGATGTCTTGCATTCCATCTTGGCTCCTCCTTGAGAGATCACAGTCTCAGTATTTATGACTTTACAATGCTTTTACCTTACAGACAACTGTAGTATCAAGTCACAGCTTTCACTGGGATGAACATTTTACAAGTAGGACTACAAAGTGATCTGAAATAGTAAAGAAACAGTTTAATAGATAACCATGACTTTGCTATTTGTGAAGATCATTTTTACTGAGTCTCCTTTAAATACAGAGCCTCTTGGTATCTCTAGAAAGAAAGAGAGTCCTGATGTAGCACAGTCTTTTGGTACACTGGTTTGCTTTCACAACAGCAAAGAGATGGGGAAAAGTCCACAGTTCTGAAAGAGGTAAAGGAATATTCAATACTCAAAGAATATTCCTCTGAGAAACTAAAGCCTAGCACTTCAGCATAGGATAGAAAGGAATTTCCAGAGATTACAGAAAAGCGAGGCAATCATTTACCAAGGCATCAGCAGCTCCTATTTCAGTGCAGGTGAAACTATGGTAGAAATAGGAGTAAAGAATGTTAATTTGAATCCAGACCATTCAATTAAATAACTTTTTATAGTGAAACCCACTGGCTTTTTTCATTCTTGGTTCCTTTGCCGTTTTGGTGACGTGAGTCTAAAGCATCAGATCCAAGGAACAGAAGCTAGAAACGCAAATACCCGCTTCCACTACTAAACAAATCTCAAACATAAATCAGTAGATGAACCCATGAAAGAAAAAACCCATGGATTCCTGTAACTCCACTTCTCAAAAGCAAGGCTACCAAAGTGATACCTGAAGAAAAGTTACCAAAGTTCTGTGGTTTGCAGCACTACTGTGCCAGAGACCTGTGGTCAAGACCTGCAGATTACTCTAAATAATAAATGGCATCAGCTCTGAAGATGGTAAATTTATGGTTCCAGTAATCCCAAAACTACAGTATTAAAAAAAGGATTCCATTGTTCCACAAAGGACACAACTCACTTTATATACTGGAACTGGAAAGTAACTCATGGCAGAGATTCTGTCTTAGGTACGCATGCTTGAATTGAATTCAGTTCAGAGCACTCCTTTAAATGCCATTGTTTCCTTATGTAATTCACACAAATTACTATTGTGCATTTGCTGTGTTATCTGTTGGATGTAATCTGAATCTTGTAGAGCTACACTGCCTTGATATCCTGCTCCTCACTGTAAATAATTAAGACTTGCAATTTGCAAGGCTGGTGTGTACAGAGGGAGGAGGAAAGTGGGGGAAAGGAAGGAGAATTGTTTTAGTGCATCCTCCTGAATGTATTAAATTAGTCAGATAGAAACAAAATGTGATCATGGGCATCCATTTACAGAATGTAAATTTAACACAGGTCTTGTGTACACAGTTCTTCAAACTGAAAACACTGACCTACACTGACACTGACTTACTCTTGGGTTCAGAAAGTTTGGTTCAAATACAGAACATGTCATGTCCAAAGATAATTCTTTAAATGCCAAAGGTTTATTACATGTAGGCCAAACCAACTACTCTAAATATCAATGCAAATAATTATTACTGTGTACAATGATAAAATAGTACAATAAACCGTGTGAAACTAGCAGTGACTTACCAAACTGAAGAAAAAAAATCCCAAGTTTAAGTATTTCTAGATAACCACGTGGCTATTGTTAGAGAGATGATATGGAGGAACCTGCCTGAGCGAAACCTCACTTATGGCCTCATTTACAGCAGAGATGAGCAACCCCAGGTCTTGTTAAGGTTAATGGGAGCTGCTGGGACTTATCACTTTTGGAGGGACCAATAGACCACCAGATTTGTTCCTCTTTAGCCTCTTCCCAGATTTTAGTGTTGGTTGGGAGATGGAAAAATTCAGCCCACGGGGAACAAAGTCACACCCTACCTGCTACAATGCAAACCATATTCCTTCTTAGCACTTTCACAGAGAGTGCTTTACCAAATGAATCAACCTCTGGACTGACATGGCTGTGACAATGGCTATACTGTATCTTTCCCCCTTGCAGCCTCTGGCAGTATCCTCTTCACAGGAGTCTCTCTCCTCCTTTTTAACCTACACACCCCAAACAATAAAATGGTTCTGCTAACATGTCCTCCTTTTTTATTTTTCAGCATTTCTTCCTGATGAGAACACTTCACAGAGAAGGAAGAGAATGGCCATCACAGTTATTCTCTTGTATTTGTTTGTTTTGTTTTGGTTTTTTTATAATTTACTAAATCACTTGAGTTAACTAATTCACTAGTGTCACTAAAACTAATAGTCTCTATGCCACAATGCCAAGAAGAGAAACTTGGAGTAAAAAGTTTTTTTGTTTTGACTGTTTACATTGATGGGGGGAGTAATGTCTCCTGTGACCAAGAAATTGCCTTGGGGCGTTAAACTGGAGTTAGAGCTGTTGGACTCTTGCATTTTACAGCTTCTTCCCTAACCCACCTCTTGACATATTTGAAATTCTCCACAGGAACACAGGTGTTAACAGTTTTAACTGCTCTGTCTAAGAATACCTTCCTCTGCATTTTTCCCACCACTCACGGTAGATCTAGACAACATGATAGTAAAAACATCAGTGGTTGGTCCATTTTGCTAGTACTGGAAGAGCTGCAACACACTGGGAGATCTCTCTAAACTCCCCCATGTAGACAGGACCTAAGTGTTTACAGGACTGGGGCATTAAGTAGGGAAGCTAAGAAGATGGGGTAATCAAACTTGATAAAGATTTCCTTCATAAGTTCCCCTCCCTATTTTTAACAGAATTCTAGACTCCAAGTTAACTTGGAATTTTTTTACATGCATAATAATTAAAGATGTAGTTTAAGGTAAAATGGGTTCCATTGGCAGAAGCTGGTTGAATTCAGACTACAGGGCCCTAGTGGAAATTTGCCTGAAACAAAGTTACAGTTATACCCACAGCTCAAGCTCTGCTGGAGATAGAGTTGGCTGACACATCCAAAAAATTGGACGCAGCCAGTTGGGAAGGGCATGGGAGCAGAGCATCTGAGAGATGCATTGATTTGACAACACATCACCCAGGCAGCCTTCTCCAGTGGGCTCCTATGAATGAATCCCCAAGGGAGGGCTGTGTAGGCCAGGAGGTGAATCTACATCTTGGATGTAGCTACCTCTGTGAATGAACTTTTGCATATTCTGGGATGAATTAAGTTTCTAATATAGAGTTAAAATAGCATGTAGATGATGTGATGCTCCTATAGGGACAAGAGTGAAGCTTGACCAGAGGTATAAACCTCTGCTTCCCCGCAGCTCCCCACAACTCTTTGTAGGGTCTCAGAAAAGACATCTTTAAAACACTGGTGTTACTTTAGTACAGTGAAATAATGATGAAGAACCCATGCTCCCCTCACAAAGACACCTCTTTTCCTTACTCCTCCTCGGCTGATAGATGCTGAATGTCCCAGGCTCAGACAGCAGGTCGACTATGACTGTGACGATGGCTAATGCTGTATCTTGTCCCCAGAGGGAGCTTGCTTTAATGGAATTTTTTCCCTCTACAGTGAGCTACCAAACTCTTTCAAATGACAGTGATTCAAAAATGTTGGAAGCAAAGTATTTTTTCTGAATTTCACTTAGGCACCAAACCATCCAGAGCACTAGCTGAAAGCAAAGCCCCAAGGTGCTGGGGAAGGGAATGTGGTGGTGAGTTTTCTCCCGCTCTGCGCCTGTTGCCATTGGGCGAGACTGAGGTCAGCTCTACACTAGAAAATTTTTGCTGGTATAGAAATGTCTGTTAGGGATATGATTTTTGGGCAACATTTCTATACCAGCAAAAGCCTTAGTGTAGACGTGGTTACACTGGCATAAGAGTGCTCTCACTGGTCAGTAGCTTATTTTGCTCAGGGAACCAGTATAAGTATACCAGCAAAAGCACTTTTTTGCTGGTATAAGATGCATTGATGCTGGGAGGGTTTGCCGATATAGCAATACTGGCAAACCTTTTCTCGTGTAGACCTGGCCTGAGAAGGCCTGCAAATTGGAACATCAGTGTGCAAGATTGCAGAGGTGAAAGTGGTAACTTGTCTTGTTTGTGGTTAAGGTAAACCATGCAATCAACTGCATTGTCATTGGCTATGTCTTCATCGCAAAAAAGGTAAGGGGATTTTTACTATGGGATTTTTACTGCAGGATAACTAACGTACATTAGTGATCCCACTGTCAAATTCTAGTGAAGATGAGGCATTGTAGTTTTTACCTTGAAGTAAACCATGGGCGGGAGAATAGAATTGACCTCATCTAGCATGGTAAAAACTACCAAACCTTGTCTCCACTAGGATTTTACTGCAAGTTCGCTAATGCACGTTAGTTATCCTGCAGTAAAAACATACCTTTCTTTGGTGGTGATGACATAACAGTCTCTGTTAGAGTGGCAGCAGAAAAGAAATTGGCAATACAATCTCTGCATTGAAACAAAGAAATTTGCTTCCATTTTTCTCCGGAGCTTATTGTCTCTTCCCTGTACTCACTCCCTTGGATGAGTTTTTGGTCTCTTTCCTACTTCTGGCTTTTTTGTAATATTCTTTTCTCCCATTGTGTGTCTTCTGTTCTCATTCCCTACCCTTTAAAGGGGTGGAGAAGATTGTGTGCTTATTTTGTTTCTTTATGATATCAAAGAGACCTGGAAGGTGTGTTTAAAAAAAAAACCCACAGTGAGTGTCCATTCTTGTCTTTCACTTTAAGCCTGGCCTACACTTAAACATTTTTCAGACAAAACTATGTCAATTAAGGGTATGAAAAAAATCACACACCTACTCAGCATAACTCAGGAATCCTAATGTAGAAGCTGTTATGCAGACTAAGAAGTCCTTTCGCTGAGATAAGCTGCATCACCATTAGGAGGGCTTGCCAGCATAGCTATAACAGCAAACCCTTTCTAGTCTAGTATATAAAATCTCCCCACTATATTTCCCACTGAATGCATCCGATGAAGTGAGCTGTAGCTCACGAAAGCTTATGCTCTAATAAATTTGTTAGTCTCTAAGGTGCCACAAGTCCTCCTGTTCTTTTTGCGGATACAGGCTAACACGGCTGCTACTCTGAAACCTTTCTAGGCTAGACATGGTCCTACTCATGTGTTTCACTTCTCACATATAAAGAGTTTATTGGCCTCCCTGCCGAAGGATATTGATAAGGGAGCCTTTCATGAGAAGAAATAAATCCCATAGGCCAAAGGATAACACTGTGTATCCTAGAACAGGTAACAGGAACCTTTTAAAGGAATAGAACCCAATCTCATTAAGTTTGATATATGAGATAGCACACTCAGCTGCGTCACATTGTTCCCACCTGACTGTCCCCAGCCACTACCAATCCAAGGAAAAATGTGTGCAGCGTGGGAAACAGTGAAGGAGGCCAGACAAGTGCTGACACTGTCCCCATACCTGCCATCGTACCAACTTGGGCAGGAGGGAGAAGTATCCCTGATGCAGAAAAAAAGAAAAGAAAAGAAAAGAAAATGGGAAAGTGGATCCTTCCCAGAAAACTGCAATACCACATGCAATTTTCTGCATTTTTGAAGAGTACCCCATTTCAGATAGAAAAACTGTAATCAATTATATATGTAAGCTTACTTGGTAATACTCTGAAAGTTCTTCACTAGAGTAACGTGTCAGTGGCACATTATGTTCTGCAAACAAATATGAATCACAATGGCCAGGTCCTAAATGCACTCACATGCTTGCCCATTAGATGCACAAAATACATATAAAGCCAGTGTCACTACTGGTGGGGAAAATAAAACTGATGGTTACTTCCACCTGCGAAGAGAGACTTAGCTTACTTGCCCACCTTCCATTCATTAACTTCCAATAATCCTCATCCTACAAAATCATGTCATTTGATTATATTTATATATAGATACAAAAGGATTTAATCCTCACCATACCTGCAGATCTCATCAGAAGAGTAACTATGGAGTCACTAGCAGCACCTTAATAAAATCAAACGTATTGGTGCATATTTTAGAGCAATATTTTGGCATCAGATAGTTGATCAAGCAATTTAAAAAATATTTTATGGGACAGATTCTCTGCTGTGCTTTCTACTGGGTACAGCAGATGGGACTGTTAAGGATCCCCCTTGCTCTGCCCAGCCCCAGCCCCAAACTGGTTAGATTTCAGAGTAGCAGCCGTGTTAGTCTGTATTCGCAAAAAGAAAAGGAGGACTTGTGGCACCTTAGAGACTAACCAATTTCTTTGAGCATCAGCTTTCGTGAGCTACAGCTCACTTCATTGGATGCATTCAGTGGAAAATACAGTGGGGAGATTTTATATACACAGAGAACATGAAACAATGGGTGTTACCATACACACTGTAACAAGAGTGATCACTTAAGGTGAGCTATTACCAGCAGGAGAGCGGGGTGCGGGGTGGGGGGGGAACCTTTTGTAGTGATAATCAAGGTGGGCCATTTCCAGCAGTTGACAAGAATGTCTGAGAAACAGTGGGGGTGGAGCAGGGGAATAAACATGGGGAAATAGTTTTACTTTGTGGAATGACCCATCCATTCCCAGTCTCTATTCAAGCCTAAGTTAATTGTATCCAGTTTGCAAATTAATTCCAATGCATCAGTCTCTCCTTGGAGTCTGTTTTTGAAGTTTTTTTGTTGAAGAACTGCAACTTTTAGGTCTGTAATCGAGTGACCAAAGAGATTGAAGTGTTCTCCGACTGGTTTTTGAATGTTATAATTCTTGATGTTTGATTTGTGTCCATTTATTCTTTTACGTAGAGACTGTCCAGTTTGACCAACGTACATGGCAGAGGGGCATTGCTGGCACATGATGGCATATATCACATTGGTAGATGTGCAGGTGAACGAGCCTCTGATAGTGTGGCTGATGTAATTAGGCCCTATAATGGTGTCCCCTGAATAGATATGTGGACACAGTTGGCAACAGGATTTGTTGCAAGGATAGGTTCCTGGGTTAGTGGTTCTGTTGTGTGGTGTGTGGTTAGAGCAGCTCCTAGGGACCATCCGCCATCTAGGGATTGCTGGAGCACATTTTACTCCAGCCACTTCTACTCACCCCCAAAATGCCTCTCCCATCTTCTGCCATGGGCACTGCACCAGGGGCCACAGGGAGGGAGGTATAAGAGCCAGCTCCATGTCTGCTCAAGAATCCACCATTCGGCGGTATCCTTAGCCAGGATGCTGAGGTTAATCTCACTGCTACCTTGGCACTACAAAAGAAGCAGAGCAAGACAGAAAGTCTGCCGCTTGCATTTCGTCTTCTTCCTCTTTCTTTCTATGGCCTACCCACGGGAGTTCCCCCTTAGTCTTTTTCTTCCATTCCCCTCCTTAAATCCTGCTCAACAACATTCATTTCCTTTTTACCTCCCTTTTTCCAGCATCCCATTTAGTCAGCGCTGCAGCTGATCTGACTGAAACAAACTTCACCTTGAATGGTCTGTTAGAATATGGGCTAACTGCTTATGCTAAACAATCTGTTCCACACTGCGTTTAGCTGTCACACTCTTGAGTACCTTTTCCAGACCTGAAGGAGAGCTCTGTGTGGCTCCAACGCTTGTCTCTCTCACCAGCAGAAATTGGGCCAATAAAAGATATTACCTCACCCACTTTGTCTCTCTGAAAAAAAAACTTACTCCTGTCTGCAGATCAGACACCCTGGCTCTGTCTGCACCAGTCAGCAGTGGTCACGTCTGCATTTCATTCATCTGATTGGTGGCTGGTGGGAGCAGCTAAGCCAGCTCAAGACGTGCTACTTGTGCTTTACAGTATGCAGTTATTGCTCAGTGCCCCTCCAGAGACCGCCTCAAGTGAAACACAGTTACAAAAACAAGCAGAGAGGAGAAGGGAAGTATCTGGGGTCACTGTCCACCACCAATGGTCACTGAATCTGTGTAGCAATGAAGAGAGCTCCAATCATTTAAAAACTGAGCCAGATGCAGTTCCTGAATTATTTGCCTCTGCCTTAAAATGATACTGGAAAAAATCCAAGGACACCAAAGACTTAGTGGACACCATTATGCAGCACAACACCATCTACTCAGGACTTCAGGGTGAAGGCTGAAATAGAACTCATCATGCTTCAAAAGTAAAGGAGAATCCCCACTAGCTGTTAGCTGTATAGTGCTTATGACACAGAGCTGTACAGCACTGATTCCATTCAGTAGAGAGCAGCGGTACACATACACAGAAGCCAGTTCATAACAACACAAACCACAAACCCTAAAATACTTTACTAGGAGAGTACCCCGAAAAGGAGGCTCAAATTGGCAACAGGTGTATTTTTGTAATTTCTGAATTTATCTGCTGACAATAGCGCTACTCTTTTGCCTATACCTCTTTCTCCAATCACCGATTTTGTTTTTTCAGAGTCAAAAAGTATCCAAGGCTACTGAATAACAGTCACTGCGCAGTTTTTATGTCTCTTCAAATTGATATAACTTGTCAATGAAAGTCAACCAAATCAAAACTCTACGTTTTACAGGTAATTTAGGTATCTTGTTCATCAAGAGATTACACTTTCAAAGTACATTTTCTTGATAGGTTTCATAACTTTATTCTCACAGAGATCTTAAGTTTACGTATACGTTTTCAGGAAGATGAAGCCCCAAACTTAAGTTTTGTTTTAAAAAGTTATACTGAAACTGGCATTCATATCCTTCATTCATTTTTAAAATATTAATGGAAACAATTTTGTTTGGATTTAAATACTGTTTACAACCCAAACACTGCTGCATTGTGAGAATGTATCCCCAACCAAAAAGTGAAAGAGACTCGTCTGTTTACAATTTCCAATCTGAGCGACCTGCAAACTACATTGAAAGTGAACAATGAATTAAATTAGTAAACATCTTTAAATTTTAATAATCTAAAGTATTATTAATTATTACTATTAACAACACAAGTAAGGAAATTCATCTGTGAAATGTGATGGCCCTTCAGTCGGCCAATAGCACTTGCATTCGGTTTCTTTTTGGAGGTGAATCACCCATGTAAGATGTTTAACATTACAGCAAAATTCCAGATCCAGTTTGTGGTACATTGGCCTTCACAGATAATAGCATCAACCTATTAACATCAATTTCGGCTAACCAGTAAGCAAACAAAACCAAACAAAACAAACAAAAAACCACTTGAAAACAAACAAAAAAAACCCCACTAGCAAACAAACATAAAATTGCTTGGACCTTAGTAATAATAATATGGAAAGAGAAACTCTTGCACTTTTAGAAATGTCACATGGATCAGAAAAACAATAGCTCTTGGTTAGTTAAAACATACAAATTGACCCATATTTCACATAGGCTAAACGGTTAAACTTTTGCATTCTCCTGCAGGTAACACCATACTGAATAACAAGAGCAGAGGATACTAATGCTCCAGATAAGTGGGTTGGCAGTATTTGTTTGAAGTTTCATTAATATAACATTGCTGCCAGTTATAAGGGGTGGAAGGTATATCAGAAGCAAGTGCAGTCGTTTTATAGACAACCAAATTTGATTTCCTGTTCCGCACTTGGTTTAGTTTTATAACACTTTCCCCGGGACCAATGACAATAAGAGTGCGTTCATAAAGCATCAGATACAAACGCTATGGTCCCAGCCAATGAGAATGCACTCGTGAGTCATACACGGGTATAGCCAAAACCCCACTGCTGAACGCTGGGGACGGCACGCTTCAGAAACGAAGCTGGCAAAGAATCCAGTAAAACAGCCCCCCCGTGTATAGAAAAGGGAACAGTGCAGGCGATAACGAGCCTCTTTTACTTAAAGTGGGGGAGATCAGCCAGGGCAGATGGACACAGGGCTCTGGACTCACCGATTTTGGCCAGACTGGCCACAAGTATCCAGAGCGCGATGATGTAGGGCTCCTGCACATGCCCCCATTTGAAAGCGACGATCTGAAAGGACTGAGGTCCGCTGACAGCTGTGTGGTCCCCCGAGCTCTTCTCCTGTGCCCGGGCTGCGGGAAGAGCCAGAAGCCCCTCGGCTAAGGGCACCTGTCTCATCTCCAAGCTCATCCGCCCAGCGCCCCGAACTGCCCAGGCTGGGAGCGCCAGGCGCTCGGCAATGCCTGTGCCCCGCGGTCCCTGCCCCTGGCTCAGCGCCTGCAGGCGCCGCGATCCCCCTGCCCACGCGCGGGCAGCTGCTGCCTCCCCGCTGGGGGCCGGCAGGGGTCGGGACGGGCCAGGCGCCGCGCGCGGTGCACCCGGGCAGATGCTGCAGCTCGGGTCCCGCTGCCCGCCGGCGGCTGCCTTTATGGGGCTGTCCCCGAGCCGCCAGAGGCGGAGCTACGAGCCCGCGGAGGAGGCTGCTGCGGACGGCGGAGCCGGGCTGCTGCCGGGGATCTCTGCCGAGCCGGGACTCTGGGCAGCGCTGAGCACGTCGGGCCTGAGCCTGGGGGCTGGCGGCAGCTGCGCGCCAGGGATGCGGGCACTGGGTCCTGGGTGGGCTGGAGTGACTGGAACTTGGAGCCGGAGCAGCGGGGGCGGGCAAGAGACCAGGGAGCCCCCGCGCTCCGGGGACATAATCTTGTCCCCTGAAGAGCTTGGGGGCGGGGGAGGGATCGTTCCCCAAAGGCCAGTCACAGCCCTCAGAGACCCCCTCCCGTACCCTCCCCCCACAGACTGCCGGGGGGCGGCCCCTCTGGCTTCGCTCAGTGACACCCCGACTCCGCGGGGCTACAGCCTGGCTCATTAAAACCTGCAGCGTCCCAGAGCAGCCTTGCGCGGCTCTCCCCAGCACACACAGGCCGGACCGGGCTGTCGGCCTGGATCTGTCCGGGGCGCGGGGTTTTGTTTAACTCTCCTGGCTGCTTTCTTCCCTGTACTTTTTTTATGGTTACAAGGTGAAGCGCCCTTTGGGCCCCCCCCCCCGATAACCTTTGCTTGAGTGCCTCCCTCGGTTGCATTGCAGGGCCCGGACTGTGCGTACTGTGTTGGGCAGCCGGAGCCAGGATAACCATCACGCTGCTGGCAAAGGGATTGCAACCAAAGCAGCGTGTGTTCCGGGCAAACGGCTCTCTGTGCACCACCTCCCCACGCTCCGGCCGCGCCGCCCAGCCGCTCCTGGCTTTCAGGTGCACTGTGAAGCAATTGAAATATTTGGATGCAACATGGGCAGGGCGCTAGCTTTATGGCATGGGGTGGAAAAATACTGCAAGTTCATTTCCTTAATGGGATGCACGTGCAGCAGGTCAAAACTAGCCTGATAAACAGCAGGGAGGAAATGCCCAGGAGATAAGACGTGAGATGATTCAAAAGGCTTAAAAAAACCCAAGGTTCAACTGGGGCATTGAGGAGAATAAGGAAAAACCCAGCAAGATGCTCTGTAAATCAATGCATTGAGTATTTAAAATCATAAATGTGCAAGTACAAGTTGTGCTTTTTTAGTTCGCTGATAACTTAAGGGTGTCTCCTCTTTATGGTATAATAATCTCATTTTGAGCTATGGAACTTGGAGACCAAAGGCCACTAAGGTTGATTTAGCCTGTATTTCCTCAAACAGCAGGCACACTCAGATTAGCATTATGGCAGAAGTTGCTCTTCCACCTTTTTGCTGCCCAGGGCCTCACCCCAAACGAGAAATTTCATTTTGTATTAAATGTAGTCGTACAAATTTCTCCTCACCTCTCCATTAAATAGCTGAGTGAGGTAGCTATGCAGGATTCTCCACAGCTGGACCATTCTGAAGCTGCAAATGAGAGTATGACCGTGTCTACACTGCGCCCCTTACAGCGTCACAGCTGTGCCGCTACAGCAGTGCCGTTGTAAGGTACAAGGTAGCTGCTCTTTGTCGGCAGGAGAGAGCTCTCCTGCGGATGGGTGGGAGGGCTTTGTTGGTGGGAAAGCGTCTCCCACTGACATAGCACTGTTCACACTGGCGCTTTTCTTCGGTAAAACTTTTGTTGGCCGGGGGTGTTTTTTTCACACCCCTGACCGACAAAAGTTTTACCGACGAAAGTACAGTGTAGACATAGTCTAAGGCTGAAGCTTATATGATGTGCCTCTGCTCAAGGATGTGCTAGTGGAAGATGTAGCCAGCAGCAACTTCAAAATGTTCTCCGAGAGATGTTTTTTAGACCGAGTCCAGCAGGGAGTTGCTCTGAATGGCCCCAGCCAGTCAGAGCACAGGGATATTTTTGTGCTATGGGATGTTTGAGAGGTAACCATACAGCTGGAAGTCAGTATCTGTACAGGATATGTGTAATCTCATTAGCAGATAGATATTTCATTTGAGTATAAGTATAATGCAGATTAGAACCTTCCATTCTGGGACATGTATTCCATGGTAAAGGGGTGTGGCACAAGTATTGTTTGCAAAAATACTTTCTGACTCTATAAAATGCACCCACACTAGGAATTTTCCTTGTCAATTAGACAGTGGCCTTTGTAACAAAAGGAAAGGGCTGTTTACATACTTAGAGCAGTGGTTTTCAAACTACGGGTCGTGACCCATTATTGGGTTGTGGAATGTAAGGCACTGGTTCATGGCGGCTCTGGTCAGCACTGCTGACTGAGCCATTAATAGTCCAGTTGGTGGTGCTACCCGGCTAAGACAGGCTAGTCCCTACCTGTTCTGATACCGCACTGCACCCTGGAAGGGGCCAGCAGTAGGTCTGGTTCCGGGGGAGGGGGGGCGAGGAGGAAGGAGGGGAGGAGAGAACAGGGCTCCACGTGCTGTCCACGCACTGAGCACTGGCTCCACACTCCCATTGGCCGGGAACCGGCCAATTGGAGCTGGGGGCGCAGTGCCTGTGGGCGAGAGCCACGCGGAGCCAATTGCACACCTCTGCCTAGGAGCTGGACTTGCTGGCCACTTCCGGGGCGTAGCATGGTCCACAGTGCCAGGACAGGCAGGAAGCCTGCCTTAGCATCCCTGCTGCACCCCCAGCCCAGAGCCGTGACCCCCTCCCACACCTCTGCCCCAGCCCAGAGCCCCCTCCCATACCCTGAACCCCTCATTCCTGGCCCCACCCCGCAGCCCTCACCCCAGCCCTGAGCCCCTCTCACACCCTAAACTCCTCATTCCCAGCTCCGCTGGGTCACGGGCACCAACAATATTTTTTAAACTGGGTCACCAGAAAAAAAGTTGAAAACCACCGACTTAGAGCACAGTACTGGCATTGACTCACTGTGTGACTTTGGGAATGTCACAACATCAAAACCTTGTCTATACCCAGGCTATGTTTACATTTAAACTGCTACACTGGTACAGTTGCCCCACTGTAGCACTTCAGTGTAGCCACTCACTGCAGCAATGGGAGGGAGTCTCCCATTACTGTAATTAATCCATCTCCCCGAGAGCTTGCAGCTAAGTTGACAGAAGAATTCTTCCATCCACCTAATGTCCTCTACACAAGGGCTTAGGTCGGCTTACCTACGTTGCTCCAGGGTGTGGAGTTTTCACATTCCTGAATCACCTATCTGCGTTGACTTAACTTTTTAGTGTAGACCTGGCCGAAGCAAATTTTTTCAGAGCTTTCCCAGTTGCTAACATCAGTTCACCATTACCAGTATTAGCAACGTCTACGCCTAAAAGTTAGGTTGCCCTAGCTACATCGCTCATCTCTGAGGGACATCATTAAGCCAACCTGAGTCCCAGCGTAGACAGCACAAGGTCAATAGATGAATTATTCCATCACCTAAACTACTGCTCAGAGGGGTGGATAACTACAGTGACAGAAAAATCCCTTGCATCACTGTAGCGAGTGTCTGAGCTATGGTGGCACAGCTGTGCCACTGTAGCATAAACATAGACTAAAAAACCTGCCACCATTGTTTTAAGCATCCTGGCTTGCTGTGAGCAGCATTAGATAACATGGTACTTCAAACAGTGGCAGCAGACACTGGGCAATCCACAGGCAGGGTCCCAGTGGGGTTAACACTGGTGGAGCTGAAACAGTGTTAGCGGCCGGGAAAACTATTTGAAATATTCCTGTCCTGTAGCCAGGGCCCATGTTTATCTGTTTATAAAAGGGGTATAGTACTTAGCTATCTTAAAGGGGTGTTGTGAGAATTAGAATTTGTCAGGGTCTTTGAACTCCTTGGTGTAAAGTGAAGGAGTTCATAGAGTTACCGTTTTGTTTTTTATTCTTTAATTGCCAGCTCATGAAAGATTCACAAAACAAGGTTTACAGCATTGTTAAAATGCTTACACAACACAATAGCTGACAACACGAAGGGCAGGGGCTAGGTGTGTTTGTGATAGAGTTGTACCATCACTGTAACTATTCTTCTAAGCTGAGGGATATTAAAATATAAAATATTTCTGCTCTCTGAAGTGAACGAAGTGCAGGATTCTTGTGCTCTTCATTACCATACTTGCCAGCCAGAATGGAGCAGGCAGGGTAGAGGAATTACCCTGATGAGCATCGGTACCTACTGCACATGTAAACCTGCTAAATCAGTGTTTCAATGTATATGTCTCGTGTGCACACAAGTACAGAATATACATCGATACGAAACACATAAAGAGACCATTAATGTTGCATGGTTAAACAAGTAAGTCATGAAATATCAGCGTTAACCTTGCACATGTATCCCTGTGGGACCCTTTGGGCAAGGCTCTCTCCGGCTAGTTTCATGTAATATGCTTCGTTCTCAGTAATTAGTAACATGCATTTCAGTACCATCTTTGCCATAAAATAACTTACCACACAAGATCTGATATTTAAGGAGTCTGCAAGACTAGAAACAAGAGCTGGAAAATTGCTCAGGCCTCAGAGAGAGAAATTGCAATTAATAACATTTTATATTTATATTCCCAAATAAACTTTAAGATGAGTTAAGGTTAAAAGTGTGTTTCAGTGGAGTCCCAATCATCATAATCAAATTCTCAGTCTACTGAGGACCATTGTGCCAGCCAGAGTAACCACGGCTGATGGTGTCACACCAGGCACTGTGTGGTGAAATTTCCACATCTGGCTCAATCCTGCGAATCCAAACATCTCTGTGGTGGTCCTGTGGGCAGTGCCCCATAAGGGCCCAGGTGTGCACCCCTTCGTGCCTTGGAGTCCAGACAATGCTCCAAATTAAAAACAAAAAACAAAAGCTCCCACACTTTAAAGAGTTTAGAAATGAACTATTAAAGACTCCAGCAGCAATATAAGCCTTCATCGCTCACCATTACCACCCACAACTTGCACTTTACACTCAGCCTTAAAGTTACGCTCCTATTTTGTACTGTAATGGAAATACAGAGATTTTATATAATGCTTATCAAATACACAGTAAAAAATTCAAAAGAAACATAGTTCTAGAGAACACTAAGTTATGTCGAAGTTCTTATGATATTATATGTAGTGGCTTAGAAGAATAGAATTGGAATGACTTGTTTGATGTTCTGAAACATTAGTGTGGGATAGATATATAGAAGTGAATACAGAGCATGCAGTTCAAGTTATATTGCACAACGATATAAACCTGATGTGCTAAAATCTCTGCAGATGTACACTGTCACATTGGTTGCACCAGTTTCCACTTGCAGAGAATTTGACACAGTTTGTTTGCAATGAGTAATGTGGTGGTATGTTAATGGTACAGAACCTTAATTATAGCAGAGCTGTTGCTCTACTGTAACATCAGAAATGACTTCCTTAAATGAAAATGGAATTTTATAATCTAGTAGTGCGTTATTTTGACCTTTGCTATATATTTCTGCCAGGTTTAGAGAGCAAAATTAAGATTGAGTGAGTGGTGAGAGTCAAGTGGGGAGATAGTGGGAGAAGGAGGATATAGCAGTGGGAAACTGACTGGATTCCATACTGGTACATTTCAAGACATTGATCGTTTTTTAAAAGAAAGCTGTGGGGGAGTTTTAGCTGGACTCCACTGAAACACACTTCTAACCTTTACCCTTTCTTGACAAATCAAAAGGTTTTGTGGTTGGTCATTTCCGTACAGCGTTTTGTTTGATTTTTTTGTAAATGAACAACAAAAATTTAAGTCAGGCTGGTGGAGGGCTGCTCTGACTTACCATATGAGCCTCCCTACTGGGGATTCCCCTCCTACAGAAGGAATTATACACGTGAAGTATCAAGGGCATGTGGAAGAAGGAAGGGAGGCTGTTGTTGACACCAAATTCTTTAAGTGCTTCAAGTTTTATATTAAAAAAAAAATACGGATTTACAAAGTGTTCCTGTGCATCAAGGATTCATCTTTCCCTAACCTCCCATCCACATTATTATTACTGGTAGTGGTGGTATTGTAGAGCCCCAGTCGTGTTCCAGGACCCCATTGTGCTAGGTGCTGTACAAACACAGCACAAAAAGATGGTCTCTGCCCCAAAGAGCTTACAGTCTAAGTATCTCTCCTGTCTTCCCTGCCCTCCGGTACATGTTCTACGAAACCCTGCATCCTCCACTTTCCCTCCCCAGGTCACCTATAGCACATTTCACTCTCCCCCCGTTCCTGGCATCCCCTTCCATGCCACTCCTCTATCTTTGCACATTTTCTGCATCCCCTCAGTCCCTTTTTATGTCCTACAAGTCTCCTGTGATTTATATTCCTGCTCCTCTTGCCTTCCCCAGGTCCCCTCCCAATCTGAGATCACTGGGGACAAACATTTGCCGCAGCCACTCTTCCATTTACCCCCCTCATTTCATCTTCATTCCAGTCCTCCACATCCTCCTATGCCTCCCTGCATACCCCGGCCAAACGCCTACCTTTCTGCCTTTCCCCACAGGCTCCTGCCCCCTCCCATGCTCCCCCGCTGTATCTGGCTCAGGTTAACAGCAGCGGCACAGCCTGGAGACAACAGCAAGTCAGTTTAGATTTATAACAGTTTAAAAATTAAATTTAAGTGTTGCTGCATATGAAAGAGTGGTGCAGGCGTGTGGCTGAACCCAAAGCCACGAGTTTCAGAATAAAATTGCAAACACAGGAGAAAATAAATACTTGAACTTGTCACTTAAAGGTCCCACAGTTCTGTGGAGGCATCTTGCCACACTGGCTCAATGTATAAGAAGTCAGGCCCAGTGTGTTCTTCAGCTTGGCCAGAAAAAGGAGCAAACAGCAAATGAACAATGACTTTCTTTAGCCATGGGAAAAACAAACAGCCCTTAATTTACAAAGGCAATTAATGGGTGTAGTTTCAGTGTAAGCAAGGTGATCAATGCCCAACTACACCTGCTTCTAATCCTGCCCTGGATGCTTCCTGATTTTGCTTTTTGGCTGGGCAGTCAACTGGAGTTTTCTCTTCCCCTTAGGGACTCTTCCCTGACTTCCCTTATATCATTTCTCTAGTAAGTCCCTAGTTAGTCCCTTCTGTGCCAGCCTTAGCATGGAGTATGTTATACCCCACCATGAGATCTTTATATTATACATCTTTGTAATCTCCCATTACACTCCCCGTGTAAAAAAAAAAAATGAAAAGGCCCTTCTCAGCAAGGCCAACATAATAAGCTTGAGTTTGTAGGCCAAGATGTTGTGGAGAGACAGTGAATCCCAAAACATAAGGTATTTTTCAAAATAATCCTGCAGGGACTTTTTGAAAACACCATAACTTTAAAACCCCTAGATCCTGCAAACACTCAGGCACATGCTTAACCTTTCTACCACACTGAAATCAACAGGGCTACTCACAGTTGTAAAGCTAAGCATGTCCTTATGTGCAGGATCGGGATCTACGCTTACCAGAAGAAGTTATAGCACCTCAGCTAAGGAATGACATTGATCGCCATAAAATAGAAATGAACTAATGTGTATGTGTACTGCTGCCCTCTACTGGGCAGTAGCAGTGCAAATGTGTGATTGCTTTTGTATGCTGATTCACCAGCTGACAGATTCCTCTTTAGGAGGTTGGAAGGATCTTAGTTCCATTCTGCTGTCACCATGAAGTTTCAAAGGCTACGGGCTGCAGCATAGCTATCTGGAATACATACCCACATGACATTACGAACCTAACCCATTAGCAAGCCTACCCACAATGAAGGGAAATAAACAATCTCAGGTTTCCAAGAGGTTATAATAACCAAGTATGAGAAAATGGATTCTTAAAGTCAGCAAAATAGCTTGACAGTATCCTTTTTAATAATTAACTTCAACAATCTGGTTTGTCAGGACACACTTCAGTCCTAGGAAGCCAGGCCAGGTCAGAGCTACTATTAAAAATGAAAGCTACAGAACTTTTATCTTTTTTGGAACCAAAATAACAGCAAGAGAAGAAAAGCAGTGATTATATCAGAGTAATTTTACAGTGAAAATGAGGCTGAAACTGATTAGAACGTTAGTGCCCTACAGCAGTACAAATGGACTCAATGCCAATATGAGCTGAGACTATGTTTTGTTAATATCGTTCGGAGTAGTAGCCATGTTAGTCCGTATCAGCAAAAACAAGGAGGAAATTTGTTAGTCTCTCAGGTGCCACAAAGACTCCTCATTGTTTTTGTTAATATCTTGTATTCTAAGCTGCGGTCTCATATTCAGTTATGTTTTTGGGGAGGTAAAAAGATAGCCCCCACAAATTCCAGAGAACAGCTATTCATTTAATCTGGTAAATCAAACTAAGAACCCACCCACACAGTAAGTAAGCCACTTTGAAACCCTTTCCAAGCTTTAATGGCTGGAACCTGCCTTCAAGGCACAGCTCAGCAGCACGGGGAGGAAGTGAGATACACGGGCTCAATGGGAGCTCCTGAGGTACAGTGCCCGAGGTACAGTAGAAACAATGCCTCTGGGAGGGAGTAGGGGGAGCCAGAACAGTGCTCTGCACCCTTTTAAAGTGTAGTTTGAGTTCCCAACCATATGGAGCCAGCTCTGTTGGCCAGGGGCTGGGGGGCAAGGTCATGGTCAAGTGTCCTGTAGGCACTAACTCTGAGCAGTCCTTGCACGCTTGCACACTCATAAATGGCAAGACATGATCTGTCTCTAGGACGTCATCAATAATTATATCCTGTACAAATAAATATCCTGCAGGCACACAACTTTGCTTTCCCTTAAAACTGAAATAAAATACACAGAAATGCAGAGAATGTTTGAAAGAGACATATCATGGTCTTTTAGCAATGGCCATGCTCAGTTGCAAACTAAACGCTGACAGTACAGACCATAGCGGTGTCTACATGTAAGGTTGCGTTCCATATTTTTAACAGTCCTAACGTGTGGTTATCTCATGGAAATCATCTCTGTCCCTCCGGCTCTATTGCGTATGCAAGACACCGTTAATGGGTTGGTTTCCCATTGCGCACACTTTGAAGGAACATGGAATGCTCTCTCAGTAAGACATGAACTAATAAAATCAGGCAGAATTTCCTGCAGCTTAGTTATTTGTGAATAATTTGATAACGGCAGAAAAAACACTCCTTGTCTGCAATAGCAAATAGTTGGTTTAGGAGCTTCTGCCAATAAGCTGGACTGAGCGGCCAAATAGCAAGGGATAGAAGAATTATTTGACACCTCTGCCATTTCTGGCCTTCTACATACAGGGCTGTCCACTATGTTGAAAAAGTATGTTTACACATAGCTTAAATTTTGCTGGAGCTAAATCAGGTTATGTAACAATTTGGTGACCCAATATGGGATTTAGGACATGCTAAAAAAATGTGATCTTGTGTCTAATAGGTCATACTGGCTGTAGAATGGCCTTGCCTAATCGGGTACAGAATGTGAACGAGGCCAAACAGCAAAAATTAAGATGTTTGTACACCAGTGCGAGGAGCCTAGGTAACAAAATGGAGGAACTAGAGCTACTGGTGCAGGAAGTGAAACCAGATATTATAGGGATAACAGAAACATGGTGGAATATTAGTCATGACTGGAGTACGGGTATTGAAGGGTATGTGCTGTTTAGGAAAGACAGAAATAGAGGCAAAGGTGGTGGAGTAGCATTGTATATCAAGGATGAGGTAGAGTGTAAAGAAATAAGAAGCGATGGAATGGATAAGACAGAGTCCGTCTGGGCAAAAATCACATTGGGGAAGAAAACTACTAGAGCCTCCCCTGTGATCGTGCTTGGGGTGTGCTATAGACCGCCGGGATCTAATTTGGATATGGATAGAGCCCTCTTTCATGTTTTTAATGAAGTAAATACTAATGGGAATTGCGTGATCATGGGAGACTTTAACTTCCCAGATATAGACTGGAGGACGAGTACTAGTAATAGTAATAGGGCTCTGATTTTCCTATATGCGATAACTGATGGATTCCTTCATCAAGTAGTTGCTGAACCGACTAGAGGGGATGCCATTTTAGGTTTGGTTTTGGTGAGTAGTGAGGACCTCATAGAAGAAGTGATTGTAAGGGACAATCTTAGTTCAAGTGATCATGAGCTAATTCAGTTCAAACTGAACGGAAGAACAAACAAAAGTAAATCTGTGACTAGGGTTTTTTGATTTCAAAAGCGCTGACTTTCAAAAATTAAGGAAATTAGTTAGGGAAGTGGATTGGACTGAAGAATTTATGGATTTAAAGGCAGAGGAGGCCTGGGATTACTTTAAGTCAAAGCTGCAGAAGCCTGCAAGAAAGGGGAAAAAATTCATAGGCAGCAGTTGTAGACCAAGCTGGATGAGCAAGCATCTCAGAGAGGTGATTAAGAAAAAGCAGAAAGCATACAGGGAGTGGAAGATGGGCGGGATCAGCAAAGAAAGCTATCTTATTGAGGTCAGAAGATGGAGGGATAAAGTGAGAAATGCTAAACGTCAAGTCGAGTTGGACCTTGCAAAGGGAATTAAAACCAATAGTAAAAGGTTCTATAGCCATATAAATAAGAAGAAAACAAAGAAAGAAGTGGGACCGCTAAACACTGAGGATGGAGTGGAGGTCAAGGATAATCTAGGCATGGCCCAGTATCTAAACAAATACTTTGCCTCAGTCTTTAATAAGGCTAATGAGGATCTTAGGGATAATGGTAGCATGACAAATGGGAAAGAGGATATGGAGGTAGATATTACCATATCTGAGGTAGAAGCGAAACTCGAACAGCTTAATGGGACTAAATTGGGGGGCCCAGATAATCTTCATCCAAGAATATTAAAAGAATTGGCACATGAAATTGCAAGCCCATTAGCAAGAATTTTTAATTAATCTGTAAACTCAGGAGTTGTACTGTATGACTGGAGACTTGCTAACATAGTTCCTATTTTTTAAGAAAGGAAAAAAAGTGATCCGGGTAACTACAGGCCTGTTAGTTTGACATCTGTAGTATGCAAGGTCTTGGAAAAAATTTTGAAGGAGAAAGTAGCTGAGGACATTGAGGTCAATGGTAAATGGGACAAAATACAACATGGTTTTACAAAAAGTAGATCGTGCCAAACCAACCTAATCTCCTTCTTTGAGAAAGTAACAGACTTTTTAGACAAAGGAAACACAGTGGATCTAATTTACTTAGATTTCAGTAAGGCATTTGATACGGTGCCACATGGGGAATTATTAGTTAAATTGGAAAAGAAGGGGATCAATATGAAAATTGAAAAGTGCATAAGGAATTGGTTAACAGGGAGACTACAGTGGGTCCTACTGAAAGGTGAACTGTCAGGCTGGAGGGAGGTTACCAGTGGAGTTCCTCAGGGATCGGTTTTGGGACCAATCTTATTTAATCTTTTTATTACTGACCTAGGCACAAAAAGTGGGAGTATGCTAATAAAGTTTGCGGATGATACAAAGCTGGGAGGTATTGCCAATTTAGAGAGAGACCAGGATATCATACAGGAGGATCTGGATGATCTTGTAAACTGGAGTAATAGTAATAGGATGAAATGTAATAGTGAGAAGTGTAAGGTCATGCATTTAGGGATTTGTCATAAATATAAAGGGAAGGGTAAACCCCTTTAAAATCCCTCCTGGCCAGAGGAAAAATCCTCTCACCTGTAAAGGGTTAAGAAGCTAAAGGTAACCTCGCTGGCACCTGACCAAAATGACTAATGAGGAGACAAGATACTTTCAAAAGCTGGGAGGAGGGAGAAAAACAAAGGGTCTGTGTCTGTCTGTATGATGCTTTTGCCGGAGACAGAACAGGAATGGAGTCTTAGAACTTAGTAAGTAATCTAGCTAGGTATGTGTTAGATTATGATTTCTTTAAATGGCTGAGAAAATAGCTGTGCTGAATAGAATGAATATTCCTGTCTGTGTGTCTTTTTTGTAACTTAAGGTTTTGCCTAGAGGGATTCTCTATGTTTGAATCTAATTACCCTGTAAGGTATCTACCATCCTGATTTTACAGAGCTGATTTCTTTTTACTTCTATTAAAAGTCTTCTTGTAAGAAAACTGAATGCTTTTTCATTGTTCTAAGATCCAAGGGTTTGGGTCTGTGGTCACCTATGCAAATTGGTGAGGATTTTTACCAAACCTTCCCCAGGAAGTGGGGTGCAAGGGTCAGGAGGATTTTGGGGGGAAAGACGTGTACAAACTACGTTTTCTCAGGAACCCAGATAAAGTTTGGTGGTGGCAGTGGAAATCCAAGGGCAAAGGGTAAAATAATTTGTACCTTGGGGAAGTTTTAACCTAAGCTGGTAAAAGTAAGCTTAGGAGGTTTTCATAGAATCATAGAATATCAGGGTTGGAAGGGACCTCAGGAGGTCATCTAATCCAACCCCCTGCTCAAAGCAGGACCGATCCCCAACTAAATCATCCCAGCCAGGGCTTTGTCAAGCCTGATCTTAAAAACTTCTAAGGAAGGAGATTCCACCACCCACCCTAGGTAACGCATTCCAGTGTTTCACCACCCTCCTAGTGAAAAAGCTTTTCCTAATATCCAACCTAAAGCTCCCCCACTGCAACTTGAGACCATTACTCCTTGTTCTGTCATCTGCTACCATTGAGAACAGTCTAGAGCCATCCTCTTTGGAACCCCTTTTCAGGTAGTTGAAAGCAGCTATCAAAGCCCCCTTATTCTTCTCTTCCGTAGAATAAACATCCCCAGTTCCCTCAGCCTCTCCTCATAAGTCATGTGTTCCAGTCCCCTAATAATTTTTGTTGCTCTCCGCTGGACTCTTTCCAATTTTTGCACATCCTTCTTGTAGTGTGGGGGGCAAAACTGGACACAGTACTCCAGATGAGGCCTCACCATGTCGAATAGAGGGGAACGATCACGTCCCTCGATCTGCTGGCAATGCCCCTACTTATACATCCCAAAATGCCATTGGCCTTCTTGGCAACAAGGGCACACTGTTGACTCATATCCAGCTTCTCATCCACTGTAACCCCTAGGTCCTTTTCTGCAGAACTGCTGCAGAGCCATTCGGTCCCTAGTCTGTAGCGGTGCATTGGATTCTTCCGTCCTCAGTGCAGGACTCTGCACTTGTCCTTGCTGAACTTCATCAGATTTCTTTTGGCCCAATCCTCCAATTTGTCTAGGTCCCTCTGTATCCTATCCCTACCCTTCAGCGTATCTACCTCTCCTTCCAGTTTAGCGTCATCTGCAAACTTGCTGAGGGTGCAATCCACCCCATCCTCCAGATCATTTATGAAGATATTGAACAAAACCGGCCCCAGGACCAACCCTTGGGGCACTCCACTTCATACCAGCTGCCAACTAGACATGGAGCCATTGATCACTACCCGTTGAGCCCGGCAATATAGCCAGCTTTCTATCCACCTTATAGTCCATTCATCCAGCCCATACTTCTTTAACTTGCTGGCAAGAATACTGTGGGAGACCATGTCAAAAGCTTTGTTAAAGTCAAGGAACAACACATCCACTGCTTTCCCTTTTCATCCACAGAGCCAGTTATCTCGTCATAGAAGGCAATTAGATTAGTCAGGCATGACTTGCCCTTGGTGAATCCATGCTGACTGTTCCTGATCACTTTCCTCTCCTCTAAGTGCTTCAGAATTGATTCATTGAGGACCTGCTTCATGATTTTTCCAGGGACTGAGGTGAGGCTGACTGGCCTGTAGTTCCCAAGATCCTCCTTCTTCCCTTTTTTAAAGATGGGCACTACATTAGCCTTTTTCCAGTCGTCCGGGACTTCCCCCGATTGCCATGAGTTTTCAAAGATAATGGCCAATGGCTCTGCAATCACAGCCGCCAACTCCTTTAGCACTCTCGGATGCAACGCATCCGGCCCCATGGACTTGTGCTCGTCCAGCTTTTCTAAATAGTCCTGAACCACTTCTTTCTCCACAGAGGGCTGGTCACCTCCTCCCCATGCCGTGCTGCCCGGTGCAGTAGTCTGGGAACTGACCTTGTTCGTGAAGACAGAGGCAAAAAAAGCATTGAGTACATTAGCTTTTTCCACATCCTCTGTCACTAGGTTGCTTCTCCCATTCAGTAAGGGGCTCAGACTTTCCTTGACCTTCTTCTTGTTTTCATGCAGGTCCCCACATCTGTACCCTAGAGTTCAGAGTGGGGAAGGAACCTTGACAGGATTAATAACAAGAATTTTAGTTGTAAGCTGGGGACGCATCAATTAGAAGTAACGGAGGAGGAGAAAGACCTTGGACTATTGGTTGACCACAGGATGACTATGAGCCGCCAATGTGATATGGCCGTGAAAAAAGCTAATGTCATCTTGGGATGCATCAGGCGAGGTATTTCCAGTAGAGATAAGGAGGTGCTAGTACTATTATACAAGGCACTGGTGAGACCTCATCTGGAATACTGTGTGCGGTTCTGGTCTCCCATGTTTAAGCAGTATGAATTCAAACTGGAACAGGTACAGAGAAGGGCTACTAGGATGATCCGAGGAATGGAAAACCTGTCTTATGAAAGGAGACTCAAGGAGCTTGGCTTGTTTAGCCTAACCAATATAAGGTTGCAGGGAGATATGATTGCTCTCTATAAATATATCAGAGGGATAAATACCGGAGAGGGAGAGGAATTATTTAAGCTCAGTACCAATGTGGACACAAGAACAAATGGATATAAACTGGTCATCGGGAAGTTTAGACTTGAAATTAGACAAAGGTTTCTAACCATCAGAGGAGTGAAGTTTTAGAATAGCCTTCCAAGAGAAACAGTGGGGGCAAAAGATTTCTCTGGCTTTAAGATTAAACTCGATAAGTTATGGAGGAGATGGTATGATGGGATAATATGATTTTGGCAATTAATTGATCTTTAACTATTCATGGTAAATAGGCCCAATGGCCTGTGATGGGATGTTAGGTGGAGTGGGATGTGAGTTACTACAGAGAATTCTTTCCTGGGTATCTGGCTGGTGAATCTTGCTCATATGCTCAGGGTTCAGCTGATCGCCGTATTTGGAGTCGGGAAGGAATTTTCTTCCAGGGCAGATTGGAAGAGGCCCTGGAGGTTTTTCGCCTTCCTCTGTAGCATGGGGCACGGGTCATTTGCTGGAGGATTCTCTGCTCCTTGAAGTCTTTAAACCATGATTTGAGGACTTCAATAGCTCAGACATAGGTGACAGGTTTATCACAGGAGTGGGTGGGTGAGATTCTGTGGCCTGCATTGTACAGGAGGTCAAACTAGATCATCATTATGGTCCCTTCTGACCTTAATATCTATGAATCTATTAAATTTTTTGTATTTTTAAAAATGGTTGGGTTTTGATTTGAGTTTAATCTCGGCATTGGTTCTGTTACCCCAGGGCTAGATTACACAATAGGCAGACTAAGCATGTGTTTTGGGCACCAGCAAAGCAGGGAGCACCCAAAAAAAAAAAAGAGATCTTTTTTTGAAAAAAATTGATATTTGATATTTGATATTTCAAAAAAAGCAGTTCTTAAAACATATTTGGGCAATGATCGTGTGTTGAAATCTCTTTCTCATACTCGCTGGGAGGCACATGCAGTGGCAACAAGTGCAATTCTGGAGTCCTACTCAAAGATTGTGGCTGCATTAGAAAGTATAGCTGAAGACCAATCACAAAAGGGAGAAACTATATGAGAGGCAGAAAACATTGCAAACAAGATGCAAGAACTAGAATTTGTATTCACGTTGACCATGTGGAATGAAATTTTACAACACTTTTACCACACAAGTCAAGCTCTCCAAGAAAAAGAATTGGATTTGAAAACATGTGCAGACCTCTGTCAATCATTAGCAGACTACTTACACACTTTGAGGAATGATTTCGAAAGATTTGAAGACATATCAAAAGATATATTGTCTGATACTAATGACAAAGAAGCCCAGTCCCGCAAGCGAATCAGGAAAAAACAAGCAAATGATAGCAGTGCAACAGAAACAGCATTGAATCCTAGAGACAAATTTCATGTACCTACTTACCACACTATAATTGATACACTTGAAGCTCATATGAAGAGGAGAGGTGAAGTGTACAAAGAAGTATCAAGTAGATTTTCTTTTCTAAACGATATGGACTTATCTGATGAACAATATTCACAAGGTTCCCAAAAGCTAGTCGACTCATACCCTGTTGACTTGAACATGAATCTCTGTGGAGAAGTACGGCAGTTCCACTGTTATATATGCGCAAAGTTTAATGAAACAGGAAATATGAAATTCAGTCACATTGATCTTCATGACACAATACTGAAAGATGGACTACAATGTATATTTCCAAATGTAGAGATCGCACTACGTATTTTTCTAACATTGATGATTACTAACTGTTCCGCAGAACGCTCTTTTTCTCAGCTGAAAAAAATAAAAAACCCTCAGAGAACAACAATGTGTCAGGACAGACTTGAGTCACTTTCCCTATTGTGTATGGAAGCGGACATGCTTCATCGAGTCAGCTTCGATGAACTTATCCAGAATTTTGCAATCAGAAAATCTAGAAAGAAGCTATTTTAATTTCAGCATACATGTAAGTTTTTGTGTCATTTCGAAAAATAAAATTTTATTTTACAGTATAGTATTGTTTTTATTTTGAATTACATATAGGGGGGCACCAAAATCTTTTCAGTGCTTAGGGCCTCTAAAGGTCTTAACCCGGCCCTGTGTTACCCTAACAGGCTGAGCCTACCCAGTGTGATTTGGAGGGTCAACAAAATCCATTTTGACTCTGTTTCTTCACAGGCTGTGTTTAGCTCGGTCAGCTATTAAAAAACAAACCAAAACCAAACACATTGTACATGTTAGACATTTCTGGGCCAGCTAGCTTTACACCACTGGAACTCCATGGACTTCACTCCTGATTTTACGTCAACGTAGCTTAAAAATCAAATCTGCTAAGGTTGTATCTTTGTGACTCATTGCTGAGTGTGTCTTACAGGTCCCCCACAGTATTGATTCACGGAGGGGAGTTGTTGCAGCCCCCCAGCTAGAGAACCGTGGCTCCTTAGCTCAAGCTGTAGTAGTACTTGCTTTTAGCTCTGGAGGTCTCTGGTTCAGACCCGGTGTATCAGTGAAAAGGCTGGTTGTCACATCTATACTAGAGACAGTCAAAAATTTTCCATCAAAACTGTTTTCCAATGGAAAATTAGGGTTTCAATTAAATGAAATTTTTGGTGAAGCATCTGCTTTCCATGGAGAATTTAATTGTTTTAAAATGTCTGAAAACCAAAATATTTTGGCCAAAAACTGAAATATTTTCATTTGAAAGTTCTGCCACAGTGTTCGTGTGAGTTATAGTTTGATTACCTCCTGTCCCCATTCTTCTTTATGGACCATTGTCCCAAGCTGACATCTCCCTTGAAGCATCAGAGGAGAGTTAATGAAACCAGCAAGCCTGGCTTGTAGAGGAAAATTGGAGCATGCAACAGACATTGCAGGATTTCGAAATTGAAATATTTTGGCTGAAATATTTCTTTCTGGCATTGATGTTTCAATATTTGAATTTCTACTGAAAAATAAAAACTTTCCATGGAAAATTTAGATTTTTTTTTTTATTTTCACCAATTTTTTCTGCAAATAAATCTCTTCTTCCAACCAGCTCCAGTCTACATTCATGAATTTTAGCAAAAAACTCCTATGTGGGGATTCTTCTGCATCATGGTTAGCCCTCACGGGACCTCTAGTGTAGACAAGGTATTTCTAGTATCATGGCTTGTCTATATTACCATTCCTACCTTTGCTAGCACCAGTGGAGCTGCTCTGGTGGTAGGCTGGTGTAGACACAACAGAGGAGGCATAATTTGTTAATTCTGTACTCTGCTAGTTTCATCCAGATTTTTGGTAAATCTGTTGTAAATAAATCACCTGGTCTGTCTCTACTCTGCTGATTGATTTATAATCAATCATCCTCTCTTATAATAATTATGTCTGACAATAATTTGCACTATCAACAATTCTGTTTATCTTTCATGAAAAGTTTGCAAACCAAATCTAATTGACAACTTACATGTTTTCTGCATGTTAGACTATGCTATAGACCTTGATGATAAAATAAAGTTTGCAATAAGATGTTGCAGGATTCTACTCTCATTTTTTGTTTATGCCCTGTTAAGTGTGTCTTCACAAAGCATTTTACTCACATGTTTGATGGTATGCAATAAGCAGCAGGCCTAGTATGTTTCATGAATTTCTCCTACAGAATGCTTAAAATTCCTCAGAAATGAACAGAGGACCATTATGCTAAACAGTGTTTTCAGGGAATCTATAAGCAGCAAGCATATATTTCCCAATTCCTCAATTGTCTTATCAGCAAGAGTGTTTGTCAGTTTGTCTCACTTCTGGCCACCTGAAAAAGCATCAACCATCATTAAGGAGCACTGTGTATTCTTTTTCTCAGTGAGACCTCAACAAGCAAAGTCTTTGAAACATTTTACTGCTCAGTTTTCTGAAAATACATGATCCAAATTCTTCCTCCTCCTTTATGAAACTAGAAACTTTTGATATTTGTACAACTGGCCATTTTACCATTCTTTTGTTGTTTCTCCCTTTTTTGTTTGATATCTTCGCCTTCCCCCTCAGCTCCCATCCTCCTTGCCAGAATTCTTTGTTATGTTTGAAGACACTATACGCAACCATATACTTTCAGGCTAGATGACTACCTACAAGAAGGAACAAAAGCAAAGTCTCTGTGAGTGAACACAGCATGCAGTGCCTCTGTATTGGCCTGCATCTCAGCTGGAAATAAAATTCATAAATGGTATCTGCCTCCAACAGACAAAAGACTCTGAAATTTAAAGGTGTAACAGTATAGAAACAGTGACATGGCGACATACTCAATATTTATCTGTATGGATTTTGTAAAAAAATTTACCAAGAACAAGGCAGTGGAAAGCCTTTTAAAGTCAGGGCAGAAATTCAGATATATTTTCTCCTTCTATTTTGGTCCTTAGATGCAACATATCATTCCCTTAGAAAATCTGGGCTTACATCTCCACTGCCTTGTACTTTGTGTAGTCATTCTCAGCTGTGCAAAGTGGGCGTAAAACATTACCATTGGAACTTGGTAGCACTGTGTACTCCCTTTGCAAATCTGGGTGTAAATGACTATACGTGCTATAATGCAGTAGAGAATCAAGCCCCCATTCTACTACACCATGTTTGATAGGCACCTCTGTTCATCCCTTCTACTCCATCTCACCCAGTTAGAAAACATCAGTCTTTAAGAACTGCAGCTGTCACTTGGCCCATTGGTGCTGTGAAAAAAGATCTCTTGCTGTTATCTTTGATAACATTAGCATAAAAATACTGTTCTGAACATTCTGTTTGCTTCATATTTTTCCTCTTTAATTAAACTGGAAACTTTCCCTATCGACATAAAGGGCTACGTTGCCATTTTATTGTTCATTTTAACTGGAAAATTTCACAGTGCTTCTTCATTTTCTCTGGACTCTTTCTGGGTTTACAATCCTAGCCTTGATGCCTTATCACTTAGTTATGTTTCCCAGATACAAAGAGAAAATATATACAACTACACTCAGATGACTTTGCTTCAGATTAAGGAAAAGCAACAAAGAACAAAAAGAAAGCAAACAAAACAAATATAAAATCTCCAGGAGTGAGGATGAGAGAGAGAGAGAGAAACCAGAGTGAATCATTCTGTATCACTCTGTATCTGAAATGAAACAAAAAATGGCATCTGCCCCTATATCAGGTAAGGAGCTCCTCTACATTTAAAGGTGCTGTACATAGAAAGCAGACTCTGCCTCTTTGTTTTAAGGGCACTGACTAATAAGAATTTAGTATCTTAATTAATCCTCTGTCCCCTGAAAAACTGAAGACAGGTTCCTTTCTGTACAGATTTCCTTGCCTAGTATTTGAGATTCTCATTAAGCCCCTCAGTTACTAGGAGTTCAACATTTTATAAAGGGGACACAGAGCCCTGAGAAAACCAAAGTCCCCACAAAATGCAAGGGGTTAGAAGTGACAAGTACAGTGGTGCAAGTAGAAATCATTTCTTGACGGTATTGCACTCATGGGAGGGACAGAAGCGGGGGGCACGTGATCTCCCCATATGACCCTCCATGTGACTCCTCCCCACCCTGTTCCTAGCCCGGGACCCCACACTCTCCCTGTCCCCTCCAGCATCCCCCCCTTTGTATATACAAACATCAACATGTTTAACTACTCACTTCCCCCCCCCCCATATGTAATATTCAGTCTGTTTATATGGGAGTTGGGTGGGGAGCCATTTCAGCATATGTATGACTTATTAAAAGACAAATTTTAAGTAGAACAGTATCCTAAACTGCTTTATGGTATTGTGCCCAAACATTGCATTTCAATGGGGGATTCAACTTCCTTTATAGGAACAGACTCCTGAAATTCCTACCAGTTCACAAAAGTGGTCCCATTATCTTCAATGGGATTGATCAAATGATTAAGGGTTTACAGGAATAGGTTTCAAGTTTGTAAATTGTTCTGGATGAAATTGACAATGCCCGAGCTGTCAGATCAGAAGGAGCTTCAGTCGAATAAAGGTGGGCAGATGTGTGATAAGTCTTAGCTCCATTGCTAAAATGAGGAATATATTTTCAGCAAAGTTCTTGGCAGATTCCCGGGGCAGCTGGTTTAAGGCCATCAGTGTCCGGCATTATAATCTCTACTTATAGTTCTCTCACCCACAAAGCTGGAAAATGAGGTATTTGTTTTCTTTGTTTTGCTGCTCCAGTTCCAGTTAACAAAATGCATGTTAGACTAGTTTGGCTGTAAAGAAGAATTCTATATACACTGGAGACAACGCCTGATTCCTATAAGGCTGCAGAACTGGGCTGACATCAGAAACCAAACATCCTCTGGTCAGTGCAAGCAGAGGCATTCTTCTAATGGTCTGGACTTGATGCAGTATGGATGTCATGGATAATTCAGACCAATGGGGGGAGAAAGAGTCAAAAACACTGTTTAAACACCCCCCACACTGCTCCCCTCTTGAGGACTCCTGACCAAGGTAACAGCATAATACATATGCTTACAAATGTAAACAAAGCCTTTGTTTAAGTTTGTAAGCATATGTATTGTGCTGTTAAAGGCATTTAAAGAATGAATGTCCTCCCTAGCCGCATTCTGCTCCTTTAAGGGGCAGAGCACAGTCCCACCTCTAACCCCTCTGGAGGTGGGGGGCCTAGCCCCAAGTATTTCCAGTTCCCCAATCCTGCTAAAATCTCTTGCCAGTACTGTACTGGTGGGTACCGCCCTACTTGCACTTCTGGATAAGTAGAGGTGGTTCTATATACACTACAGAAAAAGGCATATCTCCAACTGAGGCTTTTTGTGGATGCAGGGAACCCAGCGCGGGGACTATAGCACAGCTAAGAGCCCCATCTACAGATCAGTATGGAAAACCTATGCTTAAATTCTGAAATTAATATGTTATTCCATGACTATCATGTATTTCTAGGTGAATTTGTGGATAGATCTATGGCATTAAAACATCCTGTTTCACATACAGGATCACTACATTGCACAATGAAATACCTTTTAATGGTGCTCAAAGAAATGCATTGGTACCATTATTTTGCCTTCTCATCAATGTTTCCCCCTTGCTTTAATTTCCTAAATAATACTAATGACATTTAATGCAACAAACTATGCTTATGTAAGGTTATTGATGAAGTTTTAAATACACTAAAATAAGGCAATTAGCTTATGGTGCCAAGAGCCATCACTCAGCTATATTGCACATGCAGATTAAGACACATATGCAATGCCATATACAGTACAATAAACCACAGTTCTGTGTACAGGAAGGCCAATTAGCAGTTAATGTGAGAAATTTGAATTTTCTGACTTACTGCATGTATTTAAAGCCTCTACAATGACATTGCATTGCCATCATATTTTTGGATTTAATACACGTACATATGTCAGTCTGACAAATATAGCGTAGAGTACCAAGGATATATCATCGAGTATAGAGCATGTGTCCATGTGCATACAAGCCATGTGTCACAGATCTAATTCATCAGGTAAATCTGAAATCATGCTCAGGCTCAATGGTGACATTTTTCAGATTCAAAGGAGAAAGTTCAACTCCCTGTATTTGCTAAGCAAAGGGATTACATCACAATGCCTGGACCATATCACCTTGAGAGTGTGCAACATAATCATGAAGGTATTGAAAAGCAGACCTATCAAAATGTGTGCATTACAGTATAAGCTTATATATGTGCTGGGAATGGTATGATCTAATTTCCTATAAGATAGGAACATAGGAATTGAGGATAGTGGATCAGACCCATGGTCCATAGATGCTACAAAGGAAGATGCAAGAAACCCCACAGTAAGCAGATGTAGGATAAACTAACCCCATTAAGTTCTTATTCTAATCTCTAATAATTAGAGATTGGTTTAAACCCTGAAGCATGAGTATTTATCTTCCTTCTAACACTCTCGTTAATATTAACTAATATACTTATCTATATAAATGACCAATCTCTCTTTGAATCTTGGTAAATGACATTCTGTGGCATTGAGTTCCATAGTCTAATTATACATTGTGTGGAAGAAGTATTTCCTTTTATTTACTTTGAATTTGCCACCTTTGAATGTCATTGAATATCCCCTTGTTCTTGTGTTATGAGAGCTAGCAAGCACAAAAGCTTAGGGTATGCTCTAGAGAAGAGAGAGATTATTATATATACTTTTATCACATCCCCTCTTATTCGTCTCCTTCCTAAGGTAAACTATCCCAATCTTTCCACTCCCCCCCATGAGAGTTTTTCCATGCCACTAATTATTCTTCTCACTTTTCTCTAAAGGTTCTCTAATTCTGCAATATACTTTTTGACATGGGGTGAGCAGTGCCACATAGAGTATTCTAGATGAGGCCGCATTCATTCAATGGCCTTATAATACCCTCCATACTATTCATCATGCCATTTCTTATGCATCCTATCATAATTTGCTTTTTTGACTGCAGCTACCTATTGAGCTGTCCACAGTGATGCTCCATTTCCTTTCTTACAACGACAGAATTCAATTAAAAGCCAGTGAGGGGCATGAGAGTTCTGATTTTCCCCCCTCCCTCCAATGTGCATTACTTTACATTCATCAACACTGAACTTCCTCTGCCATCACGTTGTGCATTCAGGTAGTTTGGTTAAGTCAGTCCCTCTGAAGTTCCTCACTGTCTTCTCTGGGTTTGACTAACCTTAATAACTATGTAACTTACAAAATTTGAAGAAGACCATAGTTAGTTTAAAATTTTAAGTGTCTTTAACGAAAAAGGGATGTACAAACTAAAATCTCTTATTTTAAGGTGCTAAAGTAGGGCCTGGTTCCCATTGATTCAATAGGCTTTGACTCAGATCCTTAATCATTTGCAATCAAGAATCCATATCAGCTAAAGGTTTGGGATTCCAGAGTAATATTTTCAAAAAACAAAAATATCTCAGCAGTTTCTCTGTTATATAAAAGTTATTTGTATTTTCATTGGAAATGGCATGTTTGTTATTTTATTTTAAAGATCAACCAACATGTTGCTTTCTCTTGCAAGCTGATAACACTTCAACAAATTCTAATCTTGTTAAGCTAACAAATGCAACAAGAATGCAACTTCCAAGAGTTTTTCTTCCTTAAAGCCAGAAGTAACTTTTCACATATCAAATACAAGGCAAAACATAATCTCAGTCATTCCTTTCCCATTTGGGGGTCTTTGTAAATTGTATTGGTTTAAGAAATTGAATACAGTGACTAACTCTCCAAAGACATTAAAGGGTGATGGGGAATGCACACTTGGCAAAGAGATCACCTTACTTGTAGGAAACATTTTTTGCCTCCTACATATTATGATTTAGTAATCACATTGTTATCTGGCATATTTGAAATGTTCTAGCAACAGCAGCAGGATTCCACTCAGAAGCGTATTATAAAGATTATTCTGCAAAGGTGTTTGTTGGCTAGACTGAACTGCTACATCTTTTTCTGAAAATGACCCTTATTGATGTTATTTAGTGCAGAAAATATGCATACTTTCCAATGTGGCCATTTAAATATTTGTCACGGCACTGTTGTTTTTAATTAATACAGGTTGATATTTCATGGCAAAAAACAAAAAGTTGTTTTAAATCTGGGGAGGTAGAAAGGACCTTATTTAATGCTTGGCCAATATTTTGGCTGAGTCAGAACTTAAAGGTGACATAAAAAAAGTTAGCCTTTGCCTTCTCCCCTCCCCCCATCCCCTCCACCTCCTTCCTTTTAATGAAAAAAGAGGACCTGAAAGAGGTATTTTTCCCTGCTAGTTTTTACATCAGAATTTCAAATTTTGTCTACCCTGAAACATTCTAGGTTGACTAGGGATTAGAACAAGTGTAATTATGACATCTCAAGAAATTGACAGCTGAAGAAATGAAAAGGGAAGGGATTTGATTTAGTCAAACTCTTTAAAAATATTTGGGTTTAATACCAATGCCTAAAAGTTCTGACTGCTAGTAAAACCCAAACCAGGACAGATCAGATTTAACATACCTAATATTTTAAAGATATAAACAGCAATCAGAAGGAAAAAACCCCACACATGCAACATAAACACCATAGATAACTTCCAGGCCTTCTTTATACATCATAAAGAATTTTGCAAAATAGAATTCACTTAATTTAAAAAAAGGCGCTTTTCAGATTACTTTCAAAGTCCAGAGAAACTGACTAGCAGTGAATGAAATAACGGAAAAAAGGGCTAAGTGTTAAATTTGTGTTAGGAAGATGTTTCTCATTTTCTTTTTAATTTAAAAAATAAAATACTATGTTTGTACTCATCATGTTGATGTGTTTGTAGCAGCTCCTCATACTGTTGTTATTCTTACTCAATGCACATCTGCTCAGGTTCATGCTGTATTCACTTTTTCTGTTTGCTAACTGTATTTTCAGAGAGACGGGACCGTATAAGGTGACAGGAATTTCAAATTCAAGATGTAGCCAGTTGTTTACAGCAGGGTACTAGCGCATTATTTAAAACAAAAAGAAAAGGAGTACTTGTGGCACCTTAGAGACTAACCAATTTATTTGAGCATGAGCTTTCGTGAGCTATAGCTCACTTCATCGGATGCATGCCGTGGAAACTGCAGCAGACTTTATATACACACAGAGAATATGAAACAATACCTCCTCCCACCCCACTGTCCAGCTGGTAATAGCTTATCTAAAGTGATCATCAGGTGGGCCATTTCCAGCACAAATCCAGGTTTTCTCACCCTCCACTCCCCCACACAAATTCACTCTCCTGCTGGTGATAGCCCATCCAAAGTGACAACTCTTTACACAATGTGCATGATAATAAAGTTGGGCCATTTCCTGCACAAATCCAGGTTCTCTCACCCCCTCACCCCCCTCCCAAAAACCACACACACAAACTCACTATCCTGCTGGTAATAGCTCATCCAAAGTGACCATTCTCCCTACAATGTGCATAATTAAGGTGGGCCATTTCCAGCACAAATCCAGGTTTTCTCACTGGATTTGTGCTGGAAATGGCCCACCTTAATTATGCACATTGTAGGGAGAATGGTCACTTTGGATGAGCTATTACCAGCAGGATAGTGAGTTTGTGTGTGTGGTTTTTGGGAGGGGGGGAAGGGGTGAGAGAACCTGGATTTGTGCAGGAAATGGCCCAACTTTATTATCATGCACATTGTGTAAAGAGTTGTCACTTTGGATGGGCTATCACCAGCAGGAGAGTGAATTTGTGTGGGGGGGTGGAGGGTGAGAAAACCTGGATTTGTGCTGGAAATGGCCCACCTGATGATCACTTTAGATAAGCTATTACCAGCTGGACAGTGGGGTGGGAGGAGGTATTGTTTCATATTCTCTGTGTGTATATAAAGTCTGCTGCAGTTTCCATGGCATGCATCCGATGAAGTGAGCTGTAGCTCACGAAAGCTCATGCTCAAATAAATTGGTTAGTCTCTAAGGTGCCACAAGTCCTCCTTTTCTTTTTGCGAATACAGACTAACACGGCTGTTACTCTGAAACCTGTTATTTAAAACACTCACTAGGGACAAATGAAACAAGATATTCCCCACAATGAGGAGACAGCACTGCCCACCGAGAAACCTGGCAAACTCACCTGATTCACAGGACTGGGGAAAGAGATAACCTTTTAGGACAACAGGTAAGACCTAACAGACAGACAGACGAGGGCGGGGGAAAGAATTCCAGAGTTGAGGGGCCTCCTGTGAGAACACCTAGCTACCAGTTCCCAAAGTGTGAAATCTGGGAACTGTCAGCTCAAGCCCCTGGCCTGGTCTCACTTGTTGTCACAGCTCACTGGGGGGAGAAGTAGATTGTCACTACTCTAAATTGAACTTTATTATTTATATCAAAGCAGTGCCCAGTTAGTTCAGCCCCATTGTGCTAGGGGACATTCAAACATATACTATTAAGGATGGTCTGTGTTCCAAAGAATTTATAATCTCAGGCCATGTCTACACACAAACTTGCACTGGTTTAGTTAAGCCATTGTAAATTCCTCTGTGGATACTCTGTGGTTTAAGAATGGCTTATTGTGCTTTAGCTTAAGTTTGTTCCCAACCGTTCAAGCTAGACTGAAAAAATCCAGTTTTAAAGAAAAATAATGGTGTCTAGCCTGGTATTTGCACCAATTGAATGACATCAGTTCAAAAAACAATTAAAGTTAAACTGGTGCAACTTTACCAGGTAGACAAACCCTAAGGTAAGGCTAGATGCAATGAGTACGTGAAAACAAATAGGGAAGAAAGGATGGAGTAACAGTAGTATATACATGTTTTGCATAGACTAACTGTGTACCCCTGGAAGCAGATAGGGAGTCAGTGCAGTTGTCAGAGAAGAGATCTAATATGTTCCCCACGGCTAAAACTGCAGAGTATGAGAGCAGCCACATTCTGCATCGGCTGTAGCCTCTGGGTTGTCTTCATGGGTAGCTCCATCTAGAGCACATTGCAGTGACACAATCTAGAAGTCATGAACGTAGGGACCATAGTGGCAGTCCAGCTCCAGGAAGTCACATAGGATCTTGACACATGTAATTGACTAATTAAACCAAACTAAACAGTTCTTGAGTTTATTTTGTCCTCAGTACTACCAGCTTCTGCTGAATGCCAGTGTTCTGTAAATTGCACTTCACTTCCTCTTTGGTGGACACAAACTAAAATGATCTGTTCAGAGCCAAGAAATATCAATGCCACGTTCTCTACTCACCTTTCCTTTAGTGTAAAGGGCTTACAATATTGCTTACTCTACATTGACAGTACTGAACTTCCTTTCTTTTCTCTTCACTTAAAAAGAAAATCTCTTTTAATAGAAACTAGTGACTGGCCCAGGCCAGATCCTGAAAACACTACCAGGAGTATGGCTTCACACTGTGAGAAGTCCTACTGACTTCAATAGGTAGAAAGCACTCAGGTAGTTCCTAAATATTTGCAGGATTCCTTTCACATCCTTCTCGGGTTGCAGAATATCTAGTCACCACTGTGATGATGACAGTGGTGTGCTGATAAGGATGAAGAGCTTTGGAAAGGTTTAAAAACATGAGAGGGGACATATGACGACTGAGTATTACAGCTCATATTTTCCTGAGTAAGGATAATGTGGAAGAGCCTCCAGGAGTGAATTTTTTTGACTACTGAATGTCCACTGTTTCCCCTCAAGCTCCTCATCTCTCTCTCTCTTCCCACCCATCCCTCTCCCCCAAGTTCCATAATGCACAAATACTTTTATACAGTTTCTTACCAGGTCGAGTCAGCTAAAGTAATACAGTTATAAAAATAAAAGCTAAAGTTGTACTTGATAATGCAAAACTGGATACTGGGGCCCTGATGTTGTTTTCAGGCCAGTTTGACTGTATTAATTTCAGTTGAGTCATTTTTTATTTACATCAGTGTAAGTGAGCTCAGAATCATGCCTTGTATTGGAATGCATGTCCAGTTATTTATTAGTGAAACTCCTAGATATCAGAAGTGAGAGGGAGGGACAGGAGAAACAATGCTAAGATCCTGAAGTTACAGCTTACGGCAACCTGCATTTTAATAATATACATAGCAAATAGTAAAAACCCTAGAAAAAACATATGAAGGAGGTGGAAAAATACATTGCCTGGTTAGGAAGTTATTGGATACTTAGTGACAGAAAGCAGAAAATGTAGAAGGAGAAATTTTTCTGGTTCCCATCTTCCCTTGTATTAATACACCACTTGGGTGTGCCATCTTTTATTACACAAATTATTCTACCACAAGGAAATATTCAGCTGTAAAAATAATTGAAACAAGGAGATAGATATTCTGCACGTATATAGGAAAATACAATTTGTGAAGAAAGACTTTTAAAATAGGTTGTTAGGTTGTATTGCAAAGACTGTGGTGTTTTGGGAGTCTGGCAGATAGTACTAATGTAGGACACATATGATACTGTATCCACCAGTGTCCTGCAGCTCTTCTACCTGTGTGTCTGCACTTGACACTCACACCAAGTAATTGTTTGCATATATGTGTGATGTCCTAGTTGCTAAATGTTTGGACGAATCCTTGTTTGGATCATTTAATTTTGTTTGGGGGTAGTCTACATTGCAAAAAAAGGTGTGTTCTTAACTCAGGTTGGCTAACCTGAGCTAGCTACTTGGATTAAAAGAGCAACGAAGACATGGCAACTCAGCTTTTAACTTGGGTTAGCAACACATGGGTTTTGGGAACACTGTGTTATGCTTTATTAATTGTCCATCCCATGCACAACCCTAGTTCCCATATCTACCAAGTACCTTTTATTTATTTTATCGCTCTCCCATTTCTTTCACCACACCCACTTCCAGTCACAAACAATGTAGTAGTTGTAAGTGTATGCAATGCACTGTCACCCAGGGATCACTAACCCCACAAGGCCATTATGAGTGAATTGGTTTGCCCACCCCAATGCCATTTTGTCTGGGGTTGTCTTTCTCCCAACGAGAATAGGGTGACCAGATAGCTAGGGTGAAAAATCGGGACAGGGGTTGGGGAAAATAGGTACTTAGTTAAGACAAAGCCCTAAATAGAGGGACTCTCCCTATAAAATTGGGACATCTGGTCACCCTAAACGAGAAAATTCATTTGAATTCAGTGATACTCTCTTACAAAAAGTTCCAATAATTAGCTGAGACGGGCTTACCTCTTTGTTGCTCACCCTTGATCCCTGGGCTATGAGCCTTTTGGGAGGATCCCTGCACAGCTTTTCACTTTCAGTTCTGTTAGTAGTTTCATTCCAGGCATGAATCTCAAAAATGCATCTGTTATAGGCTCAGGACTTCTCCAGCTCTGCCTGAATTTATACTCTTTCAGAGAACTCCTGACCTAAAACTGAAGTGTGGGAATGGGTCCTAGAGCACATAAAACCTTGTGCAGCCAGATGCTTTTGAACCAATATTGGTATGTGGAAGGATTTTCCTTCATGCTAGAGTTAGATTGTGCTAAGTGTTACGTTTACAGCATATGCAGAAAAAAGTTAGATAAAAACATAAGATGCTCTTGCTGGTTGCAACATAACTCTCCTTTATTGCTTGGAATTCAGAACAACAACAGACAAGAACCCCAAAACAGAGAGACATCGTGCAGCTCCCTAAAATTGATAGGGGCAACCCAACCCACCTTACTCTACGCTCGGTCTCTGCCAACTGGCTCTGATCACAGGCTTCCCGACAGAGCCCTCTAGCCTACAAGCAGAACCAGGAAACTCCTTACAAATTAGAATGATAGCTTGTAGCTTTAACACACTTTTCAATATACCACACTAATCTCTGCCATTGTGGCCAATTGAGGAACAGTAATTCTCATTTCCCTCTTTCAAGAGTTTATAGAAGTTTTAGTAGCATTCATCCTCAAGCATCCTAAGATATCCTCACTGTGTTTGTAGTGTGTGGCCTGATTCAGCTTATTCAATGCTGCAGTAGCAAAGGACATCCTTGTAGATGATACACTGTTTCTCTCCTGACTCTGTGGGGGTGAAAATGATAGAGAAAGATGGCCCATGTGAATTGTCATCATTGTCTCAATTTCATCATTTAAAAATGGTGACCATATTCTGAGGTTGCGGTCTTGTTAGCTATGCGATGTCAGTCCCTAAAGTGGGGACCCTGCAGCAGAGGTAATATGTAACTCTTGCTTTTTTCCATGACTGACAACTTTTAGCACTGGTTAACTGACCAGGCAGGTTTCAGATACGAAGCCAGGCTTGGTTTCCCTCTGTTTTCTCCAGTTTGTTTCTCAGCAGCAGGATGAGACGGATAACTTTGGGTATGTCTACACTACGGAATAAGGTCGAATTTATAGAAGTCGGTTTTTTAGAAATCGGTTTTATATATTCGAGTGTGTGTGTCCCCACAGAAAATGCTCTAAGTGCATTAAGTGCATTAACTCGGCGGAGCGCTTCCACAGTACCGAGGCTAGAGTCGACTTCCGGAGCGTTGCACTGTGGGTAGCTATCCCACAGTTCCCGCAGTCTCCACCGCCCATTGGAATTCTGGGTTGAGATCCCAATGCCTGATGGGGCTAAAACATTGTCGCGGGTGGTTCTGGGTACATATCGTCAGGCCCCCGTTCCCTCCCTCCCTCCGTGAAAGCAAGGGCAGACAATCGTTTCGCGCCTTTTTTCCTGAGTTACCTGTGCAGACGCCATACCACGGCAAGCATGGAGCCCTCTCAGGTAACCGTCACCCTATGTCTCCTGGGTGCTGGCAGAGGCGGTACGGCTTTGCTACACAGTAGCAGCAACCCATTGCCTTCTGGCAGCAGACGGTGCAATACGACTGGTAGTCGTCCTCGTCGTGTCCGAGGTGCTCCTGGCCACGTCGTCTGGGAGCGCCTGGGCAGACATGGGCGCAGGGACTAAATTTGGAGTGACTTGACCAGGTCATTCTCTTTAGTCCTGCAGTCAGTCCTATTGAACCGTCTTATGGTGAGCGGGCAGGCGATACGGACTGCTAGCAGTCGTACTGTACCATCTTCTGCCAGGCAGGCAAGAGATGAGGATTGCTAGTAGTCGTATTGTACCATCTTCTGCCAGGCAGGCAAGAGATGAGGATGGCTAGCAGTCGTACTGTACCATCTTCTGCCGAGCAGCCATGAGATGTGGATGGCATGCAGTCCTTCTGCACCGTCTGCTGCCAGCCAAAGATGTAAAAGATAGATGGAGTGGGTCAAAACAAGAAATAGACCAGATTTGTTTTGTACTCATTTGCCTCCTCCCCTGTCTAGGGGACTCATTCCTCTAGGTCACACTGCAGTCACTCACAGAGAAGGTGCAGCGAGGTAAATCTAGCCATGTATCAATCAGAGGCCAGGCTAACCTCCTTGTTCCAATAAGAACGATAACTTAGGTGCACCATTTCTTATTGGAACCCTCCGTGAAGTCCTGCCTGAAATACTCCTTGATGTAAAGACACCCCCTTTGTTGATTTTAGCTCCCTGAAGCCAACCCTGTAAGCCGTGTCGTCAGTCACCCCTCCCTCCGTCAGAGCAATGGCAGACAATCGTTCCGCGCCTTTTTTCTGTGCGGACGCCATACCAAGGCAAGCATGGAGGCCGCTCAGCTCACTTTGGCAATTAGGAGCACATTAAACACCACACGCATTATCCAGCAGTATATGCAGCACCAGAACCTGGCAAAGCGATACCGGGCGAGGAGGCGACGTCAGAGCGGTCACGTGAGTGATCAGGACATGGACACAGATTTCTCTGAAAGCATGGGCCCTGCCAATGCATGCATCATGGTGCTAATGGGGCAGGTTCATGCTGTGGAACGCCGATTCTGGGCTCGGGAAACAAGCACAGACTGGTGGGACCGCATAGTGTTGCAGGTCTGGGACGATTCCCAGTGGCTGCGAAACTTTCGCTTGCGTAAGGGCACTTTCATGGAACTTTGTGACTTGCTTTCCCCTGCCCTGAGGCGCATGAATACCAAGATGAGAGCAGCCCTCACAGTTGAGAAGCGAGTGGCGATAGCCCTGTGGAAGCTTGCAACGCCAGACAGCTACCGGTCAGTTGGGAATCAATTTGGAGTGGGCAAATCTACTGTGGGGGCTGCTGTGATGCAAGTAGCCCACGCAATCAAAGATCTGCTGATATCAAGGGTAGTGACCCTAGGAAATGTGCAGGTCATAGTGGATGGCTTTGCTGCAATGGGATTCCCTAACTGTGGTGGGGCTATAGACGGAACCCATATCCCTATCTTGGCACCGGAGCACCAAGCCGCCGAGTACATAAACCGCAAGGGGTACTTTTCGATAGTGCTGCAAGCTCTGCTGGATCACAAGGGACGTTTCCCCAACATCAACGTGGGATGGCCGGGAAAGGTGCATGATGCTCGCATCTTCAGGAACTCTGGTCTGTTTCAAAAGCTGCAGGAAGGGACTTTATTCCCAGACCAGAAAATAACTGTTGGGGATGTTGAAATGCCTATATGTATCCTTGGGGACCCAGCCTACCCCTTAATGCCAGGGCTCATGAAGCTGTACACAGGCAGCCTGGACAGTAGTCAGGAGCTGTTCATCTACAGGCTGAGCAAGTGCAGAATGGTGGTAGAATGTGCATTTGGACGTTTAAAGGCGCGCTGGCGCAGTTTACTGACTCGCTTAGACCTCAGCGAAACCAATATTCCCACTGTTATTACTGCTTGCTGTGTGCTCCACAATATCTGTGAGAGTAAGGGGGAGACGTTTATGGCGGGGTGGGAGGTTGAGGCAAATCGCCTGGCTGCTGGTTACGCGCAGCCAGACACCAGGGCGGTTAGAAGAGCACAGGAGGGCGCGGTACGCATCAGAGAAGCTTTGAAAACCAGTTTCATGACTGGCCAGGCTACGGTGTGAAAGTTCTGTTTGTTTCTCCTTGATGAAACCCCCCGCCCCTTGGTTCACTCTACTTCCCTGTAAGCTAACCACCTGCCCCTCCTCCCTTCAATCACCGCTTGCAGAGGTAATAAAGTCATTGTTGCTTCACATTCATGCATTCTTTATTCATTCATCACACAAATAGAGGGATGACTACCAAGGTAGCCCAGGACGGGTGGTGGAGGAGGAAAGGAAAATGCCACACAGCACTTTAAGCACAGCACTTTAAAAGTTTACAACTTTAAAATTTATTGAATGACAGCCTTCTTTTTTTGGGGCAATCCTCTGTGGTGGAGTGGCTGGTTGGCCGGAGGCCCCCCCCCACCGCGTTCTTGGGCGTCTGGGTGTGGAGGCTATGGAACTTGGGGAGGAGGGCGGTTGGTTACAGAGGGGCTGCAGTGGCAGTCTGTGCTCCAGCTGCCTTTGCTGCAGCTCAACCATACACTGGAGCATACTGGTTTGGTCCTGCAGCAGCCTCAGCATTGAATCCTGTCTCCTCTCATCACGCTGCCGCCACATTTGAGCTTCAGCCCTGTCTTCAGCCCACCACTTACTCTCTTCAGCCCGCCACTTACTCTCTTCAGCCCGCCACCTCTCCTCCCGGTCATTTTGTGCTTTCCTGCACTCTGACATTATTTGCGTCCATGCATTTGTCTGTGCTCTGTCAGTGTGGGAGGACAGCATGAGCTCGGAGAACATTTCATCGCGAGTGCGTTTTTTTTTCTTTCTAAGCTTCACTAGCCTCTGGGAAGGAGAAGATCCTGTGATCATTGAAACACATGCAGCTGGTGGAGAAAAAAAAAAGGGACAGCGGTATTTAAAAAGACACATTTTATAAAACAGTGGCTACACTCTTTCAGGGTAAACCTTGCTGTTAACATTACATACATAGCACATGTGCTTTCGTTACAAGGTCGCATTTTGCCTCCTCCTACCGCGTGACTACCCCCTCAACCTTCCCCCCTCCCTGTGGCTAACAGCGGGGAACATTTCTGTTTAGCCACAGGCAAACAGCCCAGCAGGAATGGGCTCCTCTGAGTGTCCACTGAAGAAAAGTACCCTATTTCAACCAGGTGACCATGAATTATATCTCACTCTCCTGAGGATAACACAGAGAGATAAAGAACGGATGTTGTTTGAATGCCAGCAAACATACACTGCAATGCTTTGTTCTACAATGATTCCCAAGTACGTGTTACTGGCCTGGTGTGGTAAAGTGTCCTACCATGAAGGACGCAATAAGGCTGCCCTCCCCAGAAACCTTTTGGAAAGGCTTTAGGACTACATCTAGGAGAACTGCAAATGCCAGGGCAAAGTAATCCTTTCACATGCTTGCTTTTAAACCATGTATAGTATTTTAAAAGGTACACTCACCAGAGGTCCCTTCTCCGCCTGCTGGGTCCAGGAGGCAGCCTTGGGTGGGTTCAGGGGGTACTGGCTCCAGGTCTAGGGTGAGAAACAGTTCCTGGCTGTCGGGAAAACCGGTTTCTCCGCTTGCTTGCTGTGAGCTATCTACAACCTCCTCATCATCATCATCTTCTTCGTCCCCAAAACCTGCTTCCGTATTGCCTCCATCTCAATTGAAGGAGTCAAACAACACGGCTGGGGTAGTGGTGGCTGAACCCCCTAAAATGGCATGCAGCTCATCATAGAAGCGGCATGTTTGGGGCTCTGACCCAGAGCGGCTGTTCGCCTCTCTGGTTTTCTGGTAGGCTTGCCTCAACTCCTTCAGTTTCACGCGGCACTGCTTCGGGTCCCTGTTATGGCCTCTGTCCTTCATGCCCTGGGAGATTTTGACAAAGGTTTTGGCATTTCGAAAACTGGAACGGAGTTCTGATAGCACGGATTCCTCTCCCCAAACAGCGATCAGATCCCGTACCTCCCGTTCGGTCCATGCTGGAGCTCTTTTGCGATTCTGGGACTCCATCATGGTCACCTGTGCTGATGAGCTCTGCATGGTCACCTGCAGCTTGCCACGCTGGCCAAACAGGAAATGAGATTCAAAAGTTCGCGGTTCTTTTCCTGTCTACCTGGCCAGTGCATCTGAGTTGAGAGTGCTGTCCAGAGCGGTCATAATGGAGCACTCTGGGATAGCTCCCGGAGGCCAATACCATCGAATTGTGTCCACAGTACCCCAAATTCGAGCCGGCAACGTCGATTTAAGCGCTAATCCACTTGTCAGGGGTGGAGTAAGGAAATCGATTTTAAGAGCCCTTTAAGTCGAAATAAAGGGCTTCATTGTGTGGACCGGTGCAGGTTTACATCAATTTAACGCTGCTAAATTCGACCTAAAGTCCTAGTGTAGACCAGGGCTTGGTCTAAGTGCTGATTTCCTTTCTGGCAATCAAAGTCCTTTCAAGAAAAAGTGTTTAAGGATTACACAGAGATGTTCAGCATGGTCCTTTGAGCAGAGTGGAGAACAATACCATCCCATTGTGAACTGTATTGCACAGCAAGGTAAATGAAGTGACACTGATCAATAATAGGAATAGCTGAAAAACAAACTTGTTTCATTAGTGCAGAGCTTTAATCCATTGATACCTCGCACCTCTTCCAAGTTACAATATTGCAGCTATATAGGTACAACTTGTTATTGTCAGTGCTTAACAATAAAATAACTATGTAATGAGTGCTACTGTTAACCGGGCTTAAAATCTCATAGAGCAGCTTTTGAAGTGAAGCCCACTTTGGCAAAAAATCTTCAATGTGAGAGCCACATGGGGCGGGGCCAAGGGGTTCAGCGTGTGGGAGATGGCCCAGGGTAGGGCAGAGGGTGGGGTGTGGGGGTGAGGGCTCTGGCTGGGGGTGAGGGCTCTAGGGTGGAGCTGGGGATGAGGGGTTTGGGGTGTGGGAGGGGGCTCAGGGCTGGGGCCAGAGGACTCCCCGAAGCCCTCTCCCTACCGGCAGGCAGCACAGAAGCTCCTGGGCCGGGGGAGAGGCACACAGCAGCCCTGCAAGCCCCAACTTTCTCCCTTCCCCAGTTCCTGCCCAGTCCCTACCTCTCTCCTCTCCAGGTCCCTGCTGCGTGGCCCTTTAGAGCTGCTGTACAGCTATTTATAGCCTGCTGCGTGCAGCGCTTAGAGGGAATTTAGGGATCTGCACTTAGAGTCAATGGGAGCCGCCACTGGCTCACAGGCCTTGCAATGAAGAATACTGTCATAGAGTATTTCCCAGAGCCCACCACCCTCTGCCCCTCCCCATTCTCTACAGGATGCACCGGGGCTCAGGGTGTCTCCCTAAGGTAGCACAAGGCTGGCTTTTGAGGTCAGAGAAAGCCATTGCTACAGGTGTCCCATCTTTCAGAGGACCCCCGATTACTTCACAGCTCTGCAGGTAGGGGAGCAAAGCCTCCCAGGCTAGTACTGACTGCAACAGGAGTGCTGAAAGCCTACCAGCACCTCTGCTGAGCAACTAGGGTTACCAATTCAGGCTCTGACACTGACTACCTCTGTTGCTATAGTCAAATCACATGACATTTCTGCTTTGGTTTTCCCCATCTGTAAAATGCTTGCTTGCTTACTTGACAGGGAATGGTTTGATGATTAAATAGCTAATGTTTGTAAAGCACTATATATGTGCTTCAATTCACCCAAAAGTGCACACAGCCCTCCCATGTCTGGGGCCTGGCAGACCCAGGCCTCCAGCTTATTTGAACAAATGTACCTTGGAAAACTCCATAAAACACTGGCAACTATGCATAGGTCCAGGCCTCAGCAAAAGCAATCGGGCTGCACTTCTGCAGCAGGCAGCTGATAGGAGGGGGAACTAGGACTGGTTGAAAGTTTTCAATCAAAACTGGGTTTTGTTGCAAAATTGGGGGTTTTGACAATGAAAATTTTCATGAGAAATGTCTGCATTGCACAGAATGTTTCTATTTTTTTAAAAATAAAAAAAAATCAAAAGGCCAAAAACTGAAATATTTTGACAGAGATATCACCACAGTGCCTTATGGGAGTTGTTGTTTGGTTGTCTCATGTCTCAATACTCCTCTGTGGGCTGGCCTCCCCAGCAAGACTTCAAATCCCATGATGCACCACAGCCAGAAACTCCCATGATGCACTGCCTCCCCTCAGGAAGAGGCAGAGACCATTGTGCATCATAGGAGATGTAGTCTGACCACGGAATCTCTAGAGGAGAATTGGAGCAAAAGGCACCCGTGCTGCATTTCCATACTAAACTATTTCAATTTTTGGCTTGGCTATTTGGATTTTCCTCAGTTCTTCGCAGAAAAGTCAAAATTTTCCATGGGAAAAGAAACCCATTTTCCAACCGGCTCTAAACTAGACATTCTACCTTCCCCCTTTATATTTTTTTTTAATGTAAAATTAATCAATTAGGTTTGGGATGTCTCTCCAAGCACCATCTTTCTGCATATCCCCCTCAGGCAGTATCTGTGTGCAGTGAAGTGATCACAGTGCCTGCTGTTAGGATATAGATATTCAGGCCTGCTGTAAAGGCCTATACTCTAAGAATTTAGGTGTATTCTTATCACTTAGCTAGTTATAGAGGAATAAAAGAAAGAATCAAAATCACTGTCTGCCGGTGTAAGGGCCTTCTCTTACTGCGACAGTCTGAGGCCATGTGCTTAGACTAAGGCCTTTGGCTAAGCAGCAAAGGCAGCCATAAGCTGGGAAGCGACCGGTCACCTCCTCACATTCCAAACTAGTCACATTGAAAGAAGGTGCTATTGGGCTGTTAGGAATACAATCCTGTCCTGATAATGCCTATCACCTCCAGAGACAGGGAAGTGCCTAGAAAATGTAAAAGGAAACTTAGTCTGATAGCATCCTGTCTGGCAAGAACTCACTTATCAATAGCTGGGATGTGAAATCCTTATTTCTGTGTTGTTCTATCATTGTAGTTCCCATTTCCCTATTGTTTGTCTGTATAATCTCTGTCTGGTTCTGTGATTGTTTCTGTCTGCTGTATAATTAATTTTGCTGGGTGTAAACTAATTAAGGTGGTGGGATATAATTGGTTAAATAATCATGTTACAATATGTTAGGATTGGTTCGTTAAATTTCAGTAAAATGATTGGTTAAGGTATAGCTAAGCAGAACTCAAGTTTTACTATATAGTCTGCAGTCAGTCAGGAAGTTGGGGGGGGGGAATGGGAACAGGGAATGGGAGTGGGGAATTGGAATCATGTTTTGCTAAGGGGGGGAAATGGGAACAGGGACACAGATAAGGCTCTGTGGCGTCAGAGCTGGGAAGGGAAACACTAAGGAAGGAAACTGGAATCATGCTTGCTGGAAGTTCACCCCAATAAACATTGAATTGTTTGCATCTTTGGACTTTGGGTATTGTTGCTCTCTGTTCATGCGAGAAGGACCAGGGAAGTAAGTGGGTGAAGGAATAAGCCTCCTAACACCTGGGATTCAGCTCTGGTGATTTAACATTGGTTTGTAGGCCTGCACAAACATGCTAAGGTCAGCTTTGGGATAGAGGAAAAAAGCTCTTGCTTCCTCTCCCGCTCCTCTTTGTACACTTTTGTGGAGCTGGCCACCATTGATTCCTAATGGTTAAGGATAAGATTCTGTCATGGAGGTCACAGATTCCGTGACTTTCAGAGACCTCAGTGATATTTTCTGCTTCAGCCCCAGGGTGGCAGGGTTGGTACAGTCAGCCAACAGGGGCCCCAGAGCTCCGAGCTGCTGGTCCTGTGCCCCATGGGAGCCCTGGAGCCATCAGCTGCTGTGGGGCGGGTGCTGGACCCTCACCCCTGCAGCAGGGCTCAGGCTTTCATCCCCCCCAAGCAGGGCTCGGCCTTCAGTCATCCCTCCATTAGCTCCCCCGCACTATTTTTAGTGAAAGTCACAGGCAGGTCACAGGCTTCCATGAATTGCTGTTGATTGCCTGTGACCTGTCTATGACTTTTACTAAAAATAACCATGACAAAAATCTTAACCTTACTAATGGCTCATGATTGAATGTATGCTCCCCTTGTTCTACTCTTCTCTTTATTTCACTACAAATAGGCCTGGCACTGATCAATATGTGATTGTAAATATAAGGCAGAGTAATGATGGGCAAGAATTGCTTGTTTGGAAGGAAAGAGTGTTGCTGTTGGGGACACTGGGGCATGGCCACTAGGTAATGGCCCCCACACCCCCACCTTATAAGGGTAGGATGCCTCAGGTTACAGGGATTGCCCCCTCGGTGGGACTCTATCCTTTGCTTACCGAGACTGTGGTGGCTTGCCCAGGGGCAGACAGACGTCAGGCTACCACCATGCAAGTTTACACCCATGTGCCATTCAATCCAATAGACCTAGCAGCTTTTAAAACACAGGCTTGGGAATTCTCAACGAACCCAAACCGGTTTATTTCAGTCTTTGAGGAGTGCCTCAATAGTCATAAGCCGGATTGGGACAACTGTAATATCCTCCTGAGAACTCTGTTGTCTGAGGTAGAGGGATCAGGTTACAGCTAAGGCAAGGGGAGCGTCAGCTTTCAAGCGAAAGAAAGGAAGCTATCTGTCAAGTTCCTACCCCAAGTAATCGTAAGCGGCTCAGGGCATTTCTGGGTATGGCAGGCTTTTGCAGGATATGGATCCCAGAGTTTGGACTGTGGGCTAAACCCCTGTACGACTATGTAAAAGGAGCAAATCATGACCCCTTCTATTGGACCCCAGAGGCTAACAGGGCATTTAAAATCCTGAAAAGAAAATTGATGGAAGCCCCGACTCTGGGCCTGCCGGATCTCTCTAAGCCGTTTCAGTTGTATGTACAACGAAAGGGGGTGTCCCTAGGAGTGTTCACACAGCTGTTAGGAGCATGGAGACGTCCCGTGGCTTATTTTTCTAAGCAACTGGATCAGGTTGCAAAGGGTTGGCCGGCATGTTTACGGGTGGTTGCAGCTACTGCCCTAGTGCTTGAGGAAGCCGAGAAGCTAACATTGGGAGGGGTTATGCAAATCTATACTCCCCATATGGTCCGAGCCTTATTGGATGCAAAGGGAGGGCTTTGGCTCACCCAGGCTCGGATTGCTCGGTATCAGGCTAAGCTGTTAGAGAACTCTGAAGTCACCTTACAGCCTTGCCCCTCCCTTAACCCAACCACTCTCTTGCCAGAAACAGAGGAACAGAAACATGACTGTTTAGAGATCATAGATGCCCAGTACTCCAGCCGTCCGGATTTAAAGGATGTACCCCTCCCAAATGCAGATTATGAGTGGTACACTGATGGTAGCAGTACTGTAATAGATGGGCAAAGGAGGGCGGGTTATGCTGTTGTGACCCTCCATGACACTGTGGAAGCTGAAGGTTTGCCTGCTGGGACCTCTGCCCAGCTTGCCGAACTAATAGCCCTGACCCGTGCACTTGAACTGTCAAAAGGAAAGCGGGTCAACGTTTTTACCGATTCAAAGTATGCTTTTGGTGTGCTGCATGCTCATGCTGGCCTATGGAAGCAAAGGGGAATGCTGACAGCCCAAGGCTCCCCAGTCAAATACGGGCCCCAAATCCTCTGGCTCCTAGAAGCCGTACAACTTCCCTCGGAAGTGGCGGTGGTGCACTGTAAAGCCCATCAAAGGAAAGATCAAGATGTGGCCAGAGGTAACACCCGGGCAGATAGAGAGGCTAAGCATGCTGCCACCCTGCCATCCCCTCAGACTGAGAACGCCCATATGCATGCCCTTATCCCATCAGCAGGGGAGCTTCCAACCCCTCAGTACTCTGGGGAGGAAAGACAGCTAACTGACAAACTTGGTCTCCAGGAAAAGGAGGGATAGCTCCATTCCCCGCAAGGGAAGGTCCTCCTACCAAACGGCCTGATCCGGCCGGTGCTGCAGAAACTACATCAAACCACTCATGCTGGCAGGGAAGCACTTATCCAGCTAATGGGAAAATACTTTATCACTTCCGGACTCCGACCCCTGGCTGCCCAGGTACAAGCGGACTGCTTAGTCTGCCAAAAGAATAACCCCCGACCGGGACATCCTGTGCCACCAGCTGCCTAAAACCCACTCCAGGCCCCGGACAAGTGTGGCAAATAGACTTTACTGAGTTTCCCCGGACCCAAGGGTTCAAATATCTCCTTGTCATAGTGGATCGGTTCAGCGGATGGCCAGAAGCCTTCCCATGCCGTAATTGCACGGCCAGAACAGTGGCCCTCAAGTTTGTTAAGGAGATCATTCCTCGCTTTGGACTCCCCCTGTGGATGGAATCTGACAACGGGACACATTTCACGTCAAAAATCATTCAAAGCATCTCACATGCCTTACAGATCCCCTGGAAACTCCATACGCCCTGGAGACCGCAAGCCAGTGGTGTAGTGGAGCGTACCAATCAGACCCTTAAACGGCATCTCTCAAAAGTGTGCCAAGAAGCCTCACTGTGATGGCCTGATGCTTTGCCCCTCGTCCTACTGCGTATCCGCGTTCTCCGTAAGGGTAGATTAGGGCTTAGTCCCTTTAAAATTATGTTTGAAAGGGCATGGCCTATGAATGGCACCCCGGTTCTGTCAGGGGAATGGGAGCTGGGTAATTGTTTTTTGTCACAGTATATGTGTTACCTGTCTGCTATTCTCTTGTCTCTTCACAGGTATACCAAGGATTCCCAGCCTCTCCCCTTGGACTCTCCCGTCCACTCCTTACAGCCCGGTGACTCTGTGCTTGTTCATACCTGGAAAGACGAGCCTAGCCAGGAAAAGTGGAAAGGACCCTATACCGTCCTGCTGGTCTCCCATACAGCGGCAAAGATCGAGGGACACAAGAACTGGATCCATCACTCTTGTCTGAAGGCAGTACCCGCCCCCTCGTCAGCAGAACAGTGGACCGTCCAACCTGCTGACTCCTCATCTAGTGACGATCTCGGGCTAAACCTACGGTTTAAAAGACACAAATAGCGGGCACCTTAACGCTAAAATGGGCCCACCCAGGTACTGGAGACCCTGGGTTGGGAAGACTCTGGTAATAATTAATTGGGTAACATTGTTATTCTTTGTATTGGTATTTCCAAACTGTGCATATCGGGAGCATAACTCCTTTGTTTCGCTTGCGCACCATGTTGCTACTTTAACAAACCAGACTGATTGCTGGGTATGTGCTTCAACTCCACTGTCCCCCAAAACGGGAATGCCCCTTGACATGCTGCCCCTGACCCTAGCAAAATTAGCCGCCACCAAAGAGCAGGAAAGAACGGCCTCGCCGTTCTGAAATAAGACCTCTTTACAGCAAGCCACCTATCAGGACCAGGAGTATTCAGTTGCAGTACTCACTGAGGGAGTGTTATGTTTTACCCGAAACCAATCTGATTACTATGAGCGTCCACTGGGGCATGGCCACTAGGTAACTTGAGGGGATGGAAGACCACGAGTGTCGATAAAGCCCCCTCGCACTAGGCCCAAGTGTCCTTGGCCCCCCTCTCCCGCCTGGAGGCACTCGCAGCAGCTCTGCGTACTAGGCCCAAGTGTCCTTGGCCCCCTGCCTGGAGGCACTCACAGCAGTTATGCTGAGGATCTGCAACAATATGTTGCAGAGTCAGACTGCCTGAAACTAAACAAGGCCAAACAGGGCAGATATGAAAGAAAAATGCTAAATAAAGCAGCTTTATGTATAGTTTAACAAATAATACAAAAAACAAGGGAACTAGCTGGTAACTGGATTGGCTGGCTATATGGATACTTAGGGCAGCTTGCTATTGAATAAGTATGCAGACGAAAGGATGTATAAAAGCCTGTGTAACTTCCTGCTCTGTGTGCAGGATTTGAGATTCTATTCTCCCTGTACCTTTTTGAAGCTTCAAATAAACTTTTCTGCTTCTCCACCCAGTTGTGATTATTGGGTGAAGCACACCGGGTAGCGAACCAACCCCTGCTGTTGTTTTGCCTCTCGGCACTGGGTGCCGGCAACATTGCCGAATATGCTGTCGTCACCTTAAGCAGCAGAGCTACGTCTCCCCAGTGGAGTAGGGCTGCAGATCAAGAGCAATCATTGCTGCTACCAGCTAGTTTATAGATAGATGCTTGGACAATTTAAAGAAGGTTTCAGCTTCATCTGGAAAATGAAAGTTTGTTTTTGTCTCCCGTGTTTCATGCACCAGATACCGGTAAGAAAAAGAAAGGAGTACATGCTCACAGAACTATGTAAATGTACCACATACTGCAGCTCCATTAAAGCCATGTGTGCCCATACTGACTTCCTGGTTCCTCCTCCAAACTCTTTCTTCCTGCAACCTGCGCCCCGCCCTCCAGTTCCCGGCAGCTAGCTACACCCTGCGTTAAGCTCTTGGCTTGTGGTTGGCAAACTAATGGTAGGGCAGTTTCTGTAATGCTGTGAACTGATGTAGCAACCGTGGAACTGTAATGACTCAGTGCAAGGCAAAATCCTCCCTCATTTCCCATCTCTTCTCTTTCACTGTAAGCTTTGTTATGGTGCCATCCAGCAGTAGGTTAGGCACATCTATCATCTGAAACAGCACAGGCCAATCCTGGAAGTTGATGTTGATGCTGAATATATTTAGTCATAGCTGTGGAGCCAGGTTACTGAATTTCTCCCCTTTTAAGTTGTTTTTACTATGGTTTATACATAAGTATGGCCCTACTAAATTCACGGCCATGAAAAACGCATCACAGACCGTGAGATCTGGTCTCTCCCTGTGAAATCTGGTCTTTTGTGTGCTTTTTACCCTAAACTGTACAGATTTAACAGGGGAAAACCATTTAACGGGGGAAAGCCTGAAAGGGAGTTGCAGGGGGTCGCAATGTTATTTTAGGGGTGGGGGGAGGTTGCAGTATTTCCACCCTTACTTCTGCGCTGCCTTCAGAGTTGGGCAGCTGGAGAGCGACAGCTGTTAGCTAGGCACCCAGCTCTGAAGGCAGTGCCCTGCCAGCAGCAGCGCAGAAGTAAGGGTGGTAATACCACACCATGCCACACTTACTTCTGCACTGCGCAACTCCCACTACAATAACCTTGCACCCTCCCCACCCAACTCCTTTTTGGGTCAGGACCCCTACAATTACAACACCATGAAATTTCAGATTTAAATAGCTGAAATCATGAAATTTACAATTTTAAAAATCCTATGACCGTGAAATTGACCAAAATGGATCATGAATGTGGTACATAAGTGATACAGTGCAGACTGTCACAAATCTGATTAGGTTGATCGAAACAGCGATGCTGACTACCTCCTTTGGAGCAACCTCACTAATTCTGAAGACATTAGTGATAATAATCAGACGAAGGCACGAGGCCAGACTGAGACTGCATCAGCACTAGTACTGCCTGCACAGGTGGAGGGAGCTTTCTATTTGCTAGGCACAATTGCCACCTCTGTTTGCTGTGGAAATTCTCTATTACAGGTCTAGTCTGACTCTCCTGTTACTTACAGTAGTTTTACCCCAGTGTAACTCCATTGGCTTCAGTGGAATTACTCTTGGTTCACACAAATATAAGTGAGAGGAGAATTGGGACCCTTATTTTGAGAGTCAGAGTCACTGATACCAGATTTTTCGCTAACTACCTCATTATCATCCTCCCTCTCCAGTTCTCTGCCCATTCCACATGCTTGCCCATTTTTCAACAGATGTTTTCTGAACAACAGAAGTGTTTTCTCTCTGGGTGGTGCTAGCTAAGGCTTCTATTATTCTCACTGAGCCCTTAAGCTCTGTTGGCTGACTATTGCTTCCTGGAATTTGTTTGACGTGTAAGTGCCTGAGGATCCTTTATGACAATTTTAATTGGAAACCAAGATACTTCCTCCATCTCACCACATGGTCAATGGAGGATGGCAAACATTTTGTTTTGGATTTCTTGTGTGGTTTATTCAAAAACACCCTGGCCTCATCTACAATAGATTTTTTTTTAATTCCCTATTGTTGCCACCAAAATAGTTCCAATGGCAGCACTGGGTCTGGAAGTTCACAATACAATTTGATCTTTTTAGACAGGAGGATACGAGTGAAAAGGGAACTCTCCGTGTCACAGTGTAGAACAGCTGTTGGCAAGAGTAATACAAAGGGTCTGAGTGGTATTGCAACAAGGTGTGTGTGTGTGTGTGTGTGTGGTGGGGGAGAGTACAACTAAGGAGCAGGACAAGAAAAGGCAGGGCTTCTGGGTTCATGTGAAATTACAAAGGGGAAAGTTATCTGGGGCGTGGGGTGGGGAGAAAGAATGCAAACTGGGAATTAGAATAAAACACTTTGTGTGTCTGACTCTCAGAGCATGGAGGTCATGCTAGTGTGCACCCCCCTTTGGTCAGAAATGGCACTGCAGTTGAGACCTGCCTCACTTCTCTTCACCTGGATTATAAAGAAGCCCAGCCAAACTTTTTCTAAATCAAAGAGCACCCCCCTTCCATTTATTAATGACAGCCATAAGCACAAGTAGCAGCTAACTCTGACATACCGAGAGAGATTTGTCACCTTGGGTTTAGTCCAGCTAGCCATGTCTGAATCTTTCTTTCAGAAAACTCTTCTTTCTTGAGCTCGAAAACAGTTTCTGGTCCACAAACCTTCCTGGTTCCTTTTCGGGGTTACCACTTTACAGTCCTTCCTAACCAGGAATCCCCAGCTTTCCTCTTTGGAAGTGGACTGTATTAGTTACTTCCACCTTTTCTCCTTACCCATGAGTCTCTCCAGCTCTTCTCTCTGGAGCTGAGTTGTGGATTAGCCAGCTGTGGGGCCTTTACCAGCTTCTCCCCTGCCTGGCCGTTTCCTTAATTAGCCTTTGGGCTTCTCATCAGACCAGAAAGTCCAGACTTTCTCTGCTGGTATCTGCTAGATCAAGGGTTCTCAACCTTTTTGGGCTCAGGACTCACTTGTAAATGTCCATGGCCTGTCATGACCCAGTAAACAGTCTGGTGGTGAAGGCCCTCTGGGGTGGTTTCAGTCAGATCCTGCCCCCCGGGGGAGGTTTGAGTCCTGTCTGGCACTTACTTCACGGTGGTGGCTCTTGAAGCCCCTTTGCTGTAGGGCAGTCTGGGCTTGGCTCTCTACTCTAGGCATTGCAACCTCTGGGGTTGCAATGCCACTCAAGTTCTCCCCCCCCGCTCCCCACTGGACCAAATTTGAGTTAGTGGAGTAGTGCCCCTGGCTCATGGGGTTGCAGTGCCACTCACTCTAATTTGGCCTACCCGGACTCCTGTCATCATGATGGCTGGGCCAAACCTGAGTGGTGCTGGGACCCCAGAGGTTACAATGCCTGGAGCAGGAACACAAGCCCAGACAGCCCTTTGGGACAGGAGCCACAGGAGCTGCCATGCGACCCAATTTTGGGTCCCAACCCACAGGCTGAGAAACCATGTCCTAGGTAAGTCTACACTGCAATTAGATTCCAACAGCTGGCTCAGGCCAGCTGACTTGGGCTAAAGGGTCTGTTTAACTGTCATGTAGGTATTTGGGCTCAGGCTGCATCCTGAGTTCTAGGACCCTCCCTCTTCACAGGGTCATAGAGCCCAGGCTCCAGCCCAAGCCTGAATGTCTACATTGCAATTAAACAGCCACTTAGTCCGAGCCTCATGAGCCTGAGTCAGCTGGCACCGGCCAACCGCAGGTGTCTAATTGCAATGTACGCATACCCCAGTGCAGTGGTCAACAACCAGTAGATTGTATCAGAGAGGTAGCCGAGTTAGTCTGGATCTGTAAAAGCAGCAAAGAGTCCTGTGGCACCTTATAGACTAACAGACCAAGTGGGTATTCACCCATGAAAGCTTATGCTCCAATACGTCTGTTAGTCTATAAGGTGCCACAGGACTCTTTGCAACCAGTAGATTGTGATTGACTGGTCAATGGTGGAGCCTCTGCCAGTCGATTGCAGTCTCTGGCCGCTAAAAGTCAGGCGGCACAGCGGGGCTAAGGCAAGGTCCCTGCCTGCCCTGGTCCCACGCTGCTCCTGGAAGTCTCCACCCAGTGCCCCTGCCTGCAAGCACTACCCCCGCAGCTACCATTGCCTGGGAACTGCGGCCATTGGGAACTATGGGGGCAGTGCCTGCAGGGAGGGGCAGCACACGTAGCCACGTGCCCCAACCCAGGGGCTGCAGGATGTGCCAGCAGCTTCCGGGAGCAACGCAGGGCTGGGGCAGGCAGAGAACCTTCCTGAGCCCCGCTGTGCTGCCGCCTGGGAGCTGCCCGAGGTAAGCGCCACCCAGCTCAGTTTTTGAGGCTCAGTTTCCTAATTCAAAACCTGTGGTGCATTCTTGCTTTTCCAGAAGCAGACTATGCCTCTGTGTGGATTCCCAGTTCCCTCCAGGGCTTTGGCACTTTTATTCCTCTTACTCGTCTGAGGCTCCAGTTTATTAAGGCAATGTTTTAACAATACAATTTTTTTCTTAAATCATAAATAAAACAACCTTACATGGGAGTAATGGGAGTATTCTAATCTGACTGTAAGTCTTGGGAAAATGACTGAAAATAAAGTCATTGGACTCAATTAAGGTCAGACAGCGCAAAGCATACTGGGCTTGGCCCCCCATTTACAGTGAGGCCCCTTTAAACCCACTCTGACAGCGTACAGGGGACTTAAAATGGGTATGCCCTCTGTGTGTGTCTGCAGTTAGAGGAGGCAGCCCATTCTGAGGTAAACTTTACAACTCTGAGTTTCATATTGTTAAAATGTATACCCATCAAACAAACAAACAAACAAACAGGAATTCCAGGCAGCACTCTTCCCAGCCAAGTTATCCAGCTTAAAAATAATTGGGAGTCAGACAAGGAATCACACTGTATCTTGTGGAATAACATGCAACTGTCAGCCACAATTTGGTAGATACACAGAAAATACTCGTACCTGATACACCAGATGATTCAGTGTATTATCCATACAGAGAACAAAATTGCAGACAAGCCAAATAGTCGTAGTACAGATCTGCAATTTTAGGTCATTCTTATTCCAGTCCCTGTGACTACTTTAATAGAGATTTATGAAGCTGAAGTATCTGTGGCAGATTCCCTGGAAGTATGTGTAGTCATGTAATAATAACGATATTCTATTCTGGCAATGAAGGTGGCAGATTTTTTTCTCTCTTAAATCACGTTCAATTGTTAGGAAGGTTCTTGTGGGGTGAGTCACCTGTAAGCCAGTTATTTAGGCGTTCTATGCAGAGATAATATCCCGTCCTAAGGAGCAGCGTAACAGACAATTAACAGCCTCCATTTGTTGGGCTCTGTAGAGAGGTTAGCTGGGGCTCATCTCTCTCCAGGGCGGTGGGGAACCATACTGACTCACTACAGGCTCTTCTTGACACTTTGGCCAATCTGCACAAACTGCTTCCAGGCATATCCCCCACCTCTCCCCCATCAACTTTTGTTATCATCTTTTTGCATTTGTGGAGAGACTGTCAACAATATTTGCAAATAGGTGATATTCCACTGGTTAAAACTAGTTTGACATCAAAGTAAAACAGATCAGAAGAGTAAAGAGTGGGAAATTTGCCCCATATCTGCCTTAGTAGACTACTTTAAGTTGCATGGATGGGTTCATGGCACAGGTTTTGCTCACTTGAACTATCACTTACTATTGTACATAATGTTTTAACATTTCATTACCCTTTTTTTTCCTACAGAACTAGGGAGTATTGATATTTCTATTGACTACTCCCACAGAGGCATGGATTTATGGCCAGTGTACCATTTACTAGGGAGACCAAAGTGCCATTTCACAGTTTATGGCTTTTTCCCAGGAATCTCTCTGACAGGAGTATGCATGACTGGGAGTGGGAGAGGTAATTACCATCTCCAGGAAGCTATATGGCATCTTCTCTTACATTAGTCATATTGATTTGTTTTCTAAAATGTACTCAGCTACTGCTTTGAAAGTAGATCTACATTAATACAAATTGTGCTCTATTTGAAAAGCTATTCCCCAAGATAAAACAAACAGCATCTGACACCCTGCACCCTACCTTCTCAAGAAAAAGCCTGGAGAAAAGAGATCTCTCTCACATTGCACCCTATAGGCTAACAACTTCAGACCAGTGGGGAAATGCAAACTGCAGAATCAAGGGCTCTCCCCAGCAGATGCACAGCCTCCACACAGTTGTTTGAAGTGACTTTTAGCTGAAGAGTGCCAACTGATTACAGCTGCTGTTGAAGATAAGGAGAGAGGCACTTTCTCACATTGCCTCAAACCATTCTGGGTTCTATAGAATAGATCAAAAGCCCCTAACAGAATGGCACCCAGAAGTAAATAGGGACCCCGTCAGAGATCAGACTGAATATGTTCCCTACAGCTAAGGCTGCCACGCAAGTCAGCAATCAGCCACATTCTGCATTGTTAACAGTAAATCGCATTGCAGTGATCCAGTTTAAAAGCCACAAAGATCATAGTAGCAAGGAGAGCAGGTAAGATGTCAGAAAAGTGAATCACCTATGTAATGAATAGCACTATTAGAATGTATTCATAATATTATAGAATAGTATCAGAGTAGAGATAGAGCTGGTCAAATACTGCAAGAAACAAAAACAGTCAGACAAGTAACAGCACGGGATAACGTAGCTGACAAATTCTTGTTGGCCAGCATTAGTGGCAAGACTCATATCTGAGAGAAAAATCAGAGAAGTATGACACAAAAGCAGATAATTAGCCACCAAAGCCACCTGTAAATCTAGAAGAAAAGCAGGGGACCAAAAGCAGCCCCAAATCAAGACTTCTTTGATAGAGGTGGAACCCTCTAAATAACGGGGGAAGATACACTCTGCATTGCCCTCAAGGACCTTTCCCCCCCCACCCCAAAACACACACACTTCCATCTTGGTCAGGTTAATATTCAGCTAGTTTGTCCTTGTTCAAGCCCAAATCTCAGCCGGGCAGTGGGAAAACAGAGACAGTGATGAAAATGTGCTATAAAAGTGCAGAATGGCGGCATATTGATGATACCACAAGCCCAGAGCACCTCAGCGTTGCACCCAGTTGCTTTAAATACATCTTGAACAAAAGGAATAATAAAACAGAGCCATGTGGAATCCAAATCCAAGATATTGTGGGGCAGATGAGCAATTGCCCCAAACCACCATCTAGGACCATTAGAAGAAGGAAGGACCTCTGGAAAATGAAACCCTCTTCTCCAGGTAGGTACCATGGCTGATTGCATGTACTTAAGGCCACCAGTACAGGTTTGGATCTGCTGTTGAAGCTAGATTGTGCCTTTGGGCACAGCCCCAAGCAAAGGTTGGTGTGTAAACTCCTCCACTCCAGCAGTAGTCCTGGGAGGCACTGTGATTCAGAGATACACCTTTGAGGAGCAATTCACATCTTGCTTCCCCCTTGTCTCTGCTCTGCTGGCTGCCATGACTCATTGACTCATTGTTACAGAGGCATACAAAGCTTTTAATTCCATAGGAAGATTATAAATGTTTTGCTTGGATTATAAATGTTTTGCTTGTTTTTTTTTAGCAGTTAACCTTCCTTGTTCCTATTACCATTCTTATTTTTAGTTCAAGTTTTTGCTATGTACAGTATTCAAGTGCTTGACCAGAACACCAGTTTGATAAAGCAACTTGGTTTGGATGATTTCCTTGTTCCTAAATTAACTTTTTAATAAAAACTGGTGGAACAGTTATCATTTTTAGCTGAAATGGTTAGAACTCAAGAGTGCTGTGTATGTTGTTGTATGTGACAACCATGAAGCTAACCCCCAGCCCCGCTCCTTCTGCCTGTGGCCCCGCCCCTTCTGCCTGTGGCCCCGCCCCTTCCGCACCCACCCGTTCCCCCCTAGCTGGAGTCCAGAGTCCCTCCACCACAACCCTGGCATTCCACGAGGATGAGTGGCATGGCCCCAGCCCGAGCCAAGACCACCGCACAGTGGGACTGGAGTTGCAGAGCATGAAACAGGGGGCCTGAAGGAGCATGGGCAGGACCAGGCCATTCCTGGCTGTTTGGGGAGGCACAGCCTCCCCCAGCCTATGATACCTACCTGCCCTTGGTAACAACCTCAGATAGTACATGAGAATTGCTGTTCCATTTTATGAATCTGACAGATGTTTAATGGCTTTGGTCCCAGAACCCCAAAGGTATTGAGGGACCTAACTATTTGTCAGGGAATCTGACTATGCTAAATTGTGCCTTTAGGCACAGCTCTGAGTGAGAGATGTTGTGTAAGCAGCATCTCTCCATAAGTAAGGAGCACTAAGAGGTACCGTGCCTCAGACACACTCCTCAGAGACACAATTCCCTCCCTGCTTCCCCCTTGCTCTAGGGAGAGAGGGGTAGTAATCTGCTGCTGGCCTATACCATCAGTAAATTATGGTATCTCTCACCCCAGCTCTGCAGTGCCAGCTATCACATTGCAAAAACCAACGTTCTGCTGCTTCTCCATCCACAAACACTATAATAGTGGGTACATAGCACATTACTTCTGTGTGCCCAAACTGTAGGTCCAGGGAGACTGTGCAGGGTTCTAAAGTATTCCCCCTTACACCTCTCTATTGTGTGCAGTCCAAGGCACAATCTAGCCCTAAGTGTTGAAAGCATGGTGTGACAATAAATGTTATGGAGCAATAGATGGTTTGAAATTATATTTTGATTTGCATCTGAGGCTGCAATGAGGGGGAAATGGGCTTGTTCCCTTTTTTTGCTCCCTTATGGTGTATGAAGAGAGGCTGAAAGTCTTTTGTAAGATTTATTTTCCTGCTTTTTTTTTTTACATTAGAAATTCAGGTCTTGTCTAGCATGGAAGACTCAATAGTTGGCAGGGAAGGTAGAGAAATTATGATACTGTAATAGCAAAGAAAGTGAAAAGTGTCCAGTTAAGTGGGGAAGTGTTTTGTAGTCAGACTGTTTACAATTTTGGAGTTTTTAAACTTTGTTTTTCTTAACACCTGTTTAATGAACAATGAAGATTATGGAGAAAGGAGATCCTGGTTAATTATTTTCAACACCTCACATGCTCTAACATAAGGGCCAAATTCTCGAATGTGCCTCTTGTTTCAGCTCACACAGCATTTCTGGTAATTCCTCTGCCGGAGCGTGGAGTTTGCTCATAGAAAAGGTTGCGTGAGTAAACCTACAAATCCTCCTTGAACAAACAAACAAACAACAAGGATCTTCAGCTCATTTTTTTGGGCTTGGACAGATACTTTTCCTCTCTTTTCTTGTTGAATTTGCCCACAGGAGTTTTAAACTGAAAACTATTAAGGGCAGGGAAATGTTCTTAGATGTGTCTCTAAAGTGTGATGCATACTTAGGGTTTCTGGAGAAATAATGAAAGTTATTAATATCTGGGCATATGCACACTAACAAGAATCATGTTCATTTCCACATTTTTCACCAGTAGATGGCACCAATGGATGTACAGTATACTTTACTGTAAACATCATACACAGATGATAATACAGGCTTTTACTAATTAACTCTTTAGCCAAAATATTTCAGCAGCATTGTCCTACTTTCCTCTGGCAGCACAACTACAGTAAAAACTAGCTAATTAATAATGACAAGTAGGGTCTATATTGCAAGCGACCGAATTTTGTCAATTAGCACGTAATGGAGCACACACAAGAAGCCAGGACAGTGCATCATAAAAACCAAATTATATTGATATAATTAAAAGAGTGTGGGGTTTGGGTTTTTTTATTGACCTTGTCTGCGCTACTGGTTGTACTGGTATAACTCAGTCACACTGGTATAAATGCACTTATAGCCGTATAGCTTGTTACCATACGGGAAGGGGAATAAGCTGTATCAGTATGAGCCCTAGTCTACACTAGGAGTTGAGGTTGAATTTAGCAGCATTAAATCGATTTAACCCTGCACCCACCCATCCACACGATGAAGCCCTTTTTTTCGACTTAAAGGGCTCTAAAAATTGATTTCCTTACTCCACCCCCGCAAGGGGATTAGCGCTGAAATCGGCCTTGCCAGGTCGAATTTGGGGTACTGTGGACGCAATTAGATGGTATTGGCCTCCAGGAGCTATCCCAGAGTGCTCCATTGTGACAGCTCTGGACAGCACTCTCAACTCAGATGCACTGGCCAGGTAGACAGGAAAAGGCCCACAACCTTTTGAATTTCAATTTCCTGTTTGGCCAGCGTGGCAAGCTGCAGGTGAATGCAGAGCTCATCAGCAGAGGTGACCATGCAGAGCTCATCAGCAGAGGTGACCATAATGGACTCCCAGAATCACAAAAGAGCTCCAGCATGGACCGAACGGGAGGTACAGGATCGCTGTATGGGGAGAGGAATCCGTGCTATCAGAACTCCTTTCCAGTTTTCGAAATGCCAAAACATTTGTCAAAAACTCCCAGGGCATGAAGGACAGAGGTCATAACACGGACCCGAAGCAGTGCCGTGTGAAACTGAAGGAGCTGAGGCAAGCCTACCAGAAAACCAGAGAGGCGAACGGCCGCTCCGGGTCAGAGCCCCAAACATGCCGCTTCTATAATGAGCTCCATGCCATTTTAGGGCGTTCAGCCACCAGTACCCCAGCCGTGTTGTTTGACTCCTTCAATGGAGATGGAGGCAACACGGAAGCAGGTTTTGGGGACAAGGAAGATGATGATGATGAAGTTGTAGATAGCTCACAGCAAGCAAGCGGAGAAACCGGTTTTCCCAACAGCCAGGAACTGTTTCTCACCCTAGACCTGGAGCCAGTATCCCCTGAATCCACCCAAGGCTGCCTCCCGGACCCGCCAGGCGGAGAAGGGACCTCTGGTGAGTATACCTTTTAAAATAGTATACATGGTTTAAAAGCAAGCATGCTTTTAATTTGCCCTGGCATTCGCGGCTTTCCTGGATGTACTCCCAAAGCCTTTGCAAAAGGTTTCTGGGGAGGGCAGCCTTATTGCGTCCTTCATGGTAGGACACTTTACCATTCCAGGCCAGTAGCATGTACTCGAGAATCACTGTAGAACAAAGCATTGCAGTGTATGTTTGCTGGCGTTCAAACAACATCTGTTCTTTCTCTCTCTGTGTTATCCTCAGGAGAGTGATATCATTCATGGTCAATTGGTTGAAATAGGGTGCTTTTCTTAAGGGGACATTCAGAGGTACCCGTTCCTGCTGAGCTGTTTGCCTGTGGCTGATCAGAACTGTTCCCCGCTGTTAGGCATGGGGAAGGGGGAGGGGCTAGCCACACGGTGCGGGGAGGCAAAATGCGACCTTGGAACGAAAGCACATGTGCTATGTATGTAATGTTTACAGCAAGGTTTACCATGAAAGAGTGTACTCATTGTTCTATAAAATGTTTCTTTTTAAATAACACTGTCCCTTTTTTTCCCTCCACCAGCTGCATGTGTTTCAAGGATCACAGAAGGTTCTCCTTCCCAGAGGCTAGTGAAGATTAGAAGGCAAAAAAAACGCACTCGCGATGAAATGTTCTCTGAGCTCATGCTGTCCTCCCACACTGACGGAGCACAGACGAATGCGTGGAGGCAGACAACATCAGAGTGCGGGAAAGCACAAAATGACCAGGAGGAGAGGTGGCGGGCTGAAGAGAGGGCTGAAGCTGAATGGTGGCGGCAGTGTGATGAGAGGAGGCAGGATTCAATGCTGAGGCTGCTGGAGGATCAAATTAATATGCTGCAGCATATGGTTGAGCTGTAGGAAAGGCAACTGGAGCACAGACCGCCACTACAGCCCCCGCGTAACCAACCGCCCTCCTCCCCAAGTTCCATAGCCTCCTCACCCAGACGCCCAAGAACGTGGTGGGGGGGCCTCCGGCCACCCAGCCACTCCACCCCACAGGATTGCCCAAGCAACAGAAGGCTGGCATTCAATAAGTTTTAAAGTTTTAAACTTTTAAAGTGCTATGTGGCCTGGTCCTTCCCTCCTCCACCACCCCTCCCAGGCTACCTTGGCAGTTTTCCCCCTATTTGTGTGATGAATTAATAAAGAATGCATGAATGTGAAGCAACAATGACTTTATTGCCTCTGCAAGTAGTGATTGAAGGGAGGAGGGGAGGGTGGTTAGCTTACAGGGAAGTAGAGTGAACCAAGGGGTGGGGAGTTTCATTAAGGAGAAACAAACAGAACTTTCACACCATAGCCTGGCCAGTCATGAAACTGGTTTTCAAAGCTTCTCTGATGTGCATCGCACACTCCTGTGCTCTTCTAACTGGTTACTGCTGCACGTAACCAGTGGCCAGTCGATTTGCCTCAACCTCCCACCCCGCCATAAATGTCTCCCCCTTACTATCACAGATATTGTGGAGCGCACAGCAAGCAGTAATAACAGCGGGAATATTGGTTTCGCTGAGGTCTAACAGAGTCAGTAAACTGCGCCAGTGTGCTTGTAAACGTCCAAATGCACATTCTACCACCATTCTGCACTTGCTAAGCCTGTAGTTGAACAGCTCCTGACTACTGTCCAGGCTGCCTGTGTACGGCTTCATGAGCCATGGCATTAAGGGGTAGACTGGGTCCCCAAGGATAATTATAGGCATTTCAACGTCCCCAACGGCTATTTTCTGGTCTGGGAATAAAGACCCTTCCTGCAGCTTTTGAAACAGACCAGAGTTCCTGAAGATGCAAGCGTCATGTACCTTTCCTGACCATCCCACGTTGATGTTGGTGAAACGTCCCTTGTGATCCACCAGAGCTTGCAGCACTATTGAAAAATACCTCATTGCAATTTATGTACTCGCCGGCTTGGTGCTCTGGTGCCAAGATAGGGATATGGGTTCCGTCTATGGCCCCACCACAGTTAGGGAATCCCATTGCAGCAAAGCCATCCACTATGACCTGCACATTTCCCAGGGTCACTACCCTTGATATCAGCAGATCTTTGATTGCGTGGGCTACTTGCATCACAGCAGCCCCCACAGTAGATTTGCCCACTCCAAATTGATTCCCGACTGACCGGTAGCTGTCTGGCGTTGCAAGCTTCCACAGGGCTATTGCCACTCGCTTCTCAGCTGTGAGAGCTGCTTGGTATTCATGCGCTTCAGGGCAGGGGAAAGCAAGTCACAAAGTTCCATGAAAGTGCCCTTACGCATGCAAAAGTTCTGCAGCCACTGGGAATCGTCCCAGACCTGCAACACTGTGTGGTCCCACCAGTCTGTGCTTGTTTCCCAGGCCCAGAATCGGCATTCAACCGCATGAACCTGCCCCTTTAGCACCAAGATGCCCACATTGCCAGGGCCTGTGCTTTGAGAGAAGTCTGTGTCCATGTCCTCATAACTCTCATCACTGCGCTGACTTTCGCCTACTCGCCCGTTTTCACTTTGCCAGGTTCTGGTGCTGCATATACTGCTGGATAATGCGCGTGGTGTTTAATGTGCTCCTAATTGCCAAAGTGATCTGAGCGGGCTCCATGCTTGCCATGGTATGGCGTCTGCACAGAAAAAAGGCGCGGAACAATTGTCTGCCATTGCTCTGATGGGGGAAGGGGCAACTGACGACATGGCTTACAGGGTTGGCTTACAAGGAATTAAAATCAACAAAGAGGGTGCTTTACATCAAGAAGCAACAAAAACAACTGTTACACAGAATGGCCCCCTCAAGGATTGAACTCAAAACCCTGGACTTAGCAGGCCAATGCTCAACCCATTAAGCTATCCCTCCCTCTGCTATTTCAGGCAGGATTGAATCTCCATTAAAGTTTTCAAGGTGCCCCTGACAGATCTCATCAAAACAATTGTTGGCCGTTGATTTCATGGAGGGAGGGGGGAGCAAATGAATACAAAACAAATCTGGTCTATTTCTTGTTTTGATCCCCTCCATCTATCTTTTACGTCTTTGGCTGGCAGCAGACGGTGCAGTAGGACTGCAAGCCATCCACATCTCCTGGCTGCTCACCATAAGATGGTACAATAGGACTGCCTGCAGGACTAAAGAGAATGACCCGGTCAAGTCACTCCTAATTTAGTCCCTGGGCCCATGTCTGCCCAGGCGCTCCTGACCGACCGTACTGAGGCGGCCAGGAGCACCTCCGACACGATGACAATGGTTTTCAGGCCTATTGTACCGTCTGCTGCCGCAAGGCAATGAGTTGCTGCTACTGTGTAGCAATGCAGTGCCGCGTCTGCCAGCACCCCGGAGACATACAGTGACAGTGAGCTGAGCGGGCTCCATGCTTGCTGTGGTATGGCGTCTGCACAGGTCACTCAGGAAAAAAGGTGCAAAACGATTGTCTGCTGTTGCTTTCACGGAGGGAGGGAGGGCCTGACGACATAGACCAAGAACCTCCCACGACAATGTTTTTTGACCCATCAGGCATTGGGATCTCAACCCAGAATTCCAATGGGCAGTGGAGACTGCAGGAACTGTGGGATAGCTACCCACAGTGCAAAACTCCGGAAGTCGACGCTAGCCTCAGTACTATGGAAGCACTCCGCCAAGTTAATGCACTTAAAGCATTTTGTATGGGGACACACACAATCGACTATATAAAAACGATTTCTAAAAAACCGACTTCTATAAATTCGACCTAATTTCGTAGTGTAGACATACTCTAAGGCACTAAGAACTGAGAACATGTGAGGGGTTGTAATGGTGTAACTATATCAATAAAAAACACCACACCCTCCTACCAGCAGAATTGTATCAGGAAAAAAATCTGTGCACATCCCAGGCCTTATTTTAATAATGGCTGGTTAGTATTCATTCGTTATGGCAGTAGACCATAGTATGCAGGTAAGTGTTTATAATACACTTTAGACATGGGACACCTTCACCCCAGCATTCTGCTGTAAAATCTTGCTATTAGATAGGGAGAAACCAACAGTGGTTTTGTGCTGGCTACGTGGATAGATGAGAGGAATGACTATGAAAGGTGGTACTGTAAATGGAGGATCAGGATCAAACAAATATTCAATACAAAGAAACATAGTTCAATACAAACATAAAATAAAGCACTCATTGGGTCTGGTTGGTTTTTAAATGAACACATAAGAGGGAGCATTTGGGGATGCATTCAAGCAGTCTAGCTCCTTAAAATTGCTTTTTAAAAAAAGACCTTGCCAAGCATTCATAAACAAAGGGCTCAACTGTGCCTGTCTCCTGCATGAGGAGCCTCCCCAACCCTTGAGTATCTGCAGAGGTTTCAGGCCTCACGGCAGCCTCTCTCCTTCCTTGTCAGGTAGCTTGAGTCTGGTGCAGCTGCCTTATGATAGATTCTCAGGTCCCTCTGTATCCTATCCACCTCTCCTCCCAGTTTAGTGTCATCTGCAAACTTGCTGAGGGTGCAATCCATGCCATCCTCCAGATCAATGAAGATATTGAACAAAACCGGCCCCAGGACCGACCCTTGGGGCACTCTACTTGATACCAGCTGCCAACTAGACATGGAGACATTGATCACTACCTATTGAGCCCAATGAGCTAGCCAGCTTTCTGTCCACCTTATAGTCCATTCATCCAGCCCATACTTCTTTAACTTGCTGGCATGAATACTGTGGGAGACTGTATCAAAACCTTTGCTAAAGTCAAGGAATAACATGTCCACTGCTTCCCCCTCATCCACAGAGCCAGTTATCTCATCATAGAAGGCAATTAGGTTAGTCAAGGCATGACTTTCCCTTGGTGAATCCATGCTGACTGTTCCTGATCACTTTCCTCTGCTCTAAGTGCTTCAGAATTGATTTCTTGAGGACCTGCTCCATGATTTTTCCAGGGACTGAGGTGAGACTGACTGGCCTGTAGTTCCCCGGATCCTCCTCCTTCCCTTTTTTTAAAGATGGGCACTACATTAGCCTTTTTCCAGTCATCTGGGACATCCCCTGATCACCATGGGTTTTCAAAGATAATGGCCAATGGCTCTGCAATCACAGCCACCATCTCCTTTAGCACCCTCGGATGCAGTGAATCCGGCCCCATGGACTTGTGCTCATCCAGCTTTTCTAAATAGTCCTGAACCACTTCTTTCTCCACAGAGGGCTGGTCACCTCCTCCCCATGCTGTGCTGCCTGGTGCAGTAGTCTGGGAGCTGATCTTGTTCATGAAGACAGAGGCAAAAAAAGCATTGAGTACATTAGCTTTTTCCACATCCTCTGTCACTAGGTTGCTTCTCCCATTCAGTAAGGGGCTCACACTTTCCTTGACCTTCTTCTTGTTGCTAACATACCTGTAGAAACCTCTCTTGTGATTTGGCCTTCCTGATTTCACTCCTGCATGCCTGAGCAATATTTTTATACTCCTCCCTGGTCATTTGTCCAATCTTCCACTTCTTGTAAGCTTCTTTTTTGTGTTTAAGATCAGCAAGGATTTCACTGTTAAGCCAATCTGGTCGCCTGCCATATTTACTATTCTTTCTACACATTCGGATGGCTTGTTCCTGCAACCTCAATAAGGATTCTTTAAAATACAGCCAACTATCCTGGACTCCTTTCCCCCTCATGTTATTCTCCCAGGGGATCCTGTCCATCAGTTCCCTGAGGGAATCAAAGTCTGCTTTTCTGAAGCCCAGGGTCGGTATTCTGCTGCTCTCCTTGCTTCCTTGTGTCAGAATCCTGAACTCGACCATCTCATGGTCACTGCCTCCTAGGTTCCCATCCACTTTTGCTTCCCCTACTAATTCTTCCCTGTTTGTGAGCAGCAGGTCAAGAAGAGCTCTGCCCCTAGTTGGTTCCTCCAGCACTTGCACCAATATCAGGAGGACACTGTGGTCAAGAGGCAAGGATTGTGGCAGACTTAGGGTGGGGGTGAGGCCACCGAAAGGAGCTCAGGGAGATGGGGAGCTTAGGGAGGCATTGGGGGCTCAGGGGTGATGGGGGAGAGTGGGGAACCGGGGAAGCAGTGGGGACAGGAGGGTGGGGGGGTGCCAAAATACAAGCTCACCCAGGGTGCCATTTTCCTTAAGTGCCTGACAAAGAGAGAGATGAGCCATGCAAGGCAGGGCTGTATTCCAGCTCTCCCTTCGCTTCAGTGGAACAGGCCTGCCCAGTGTGGGTAAGGGAATCCACGCTTCACTCTCACCAAGGGTGCAGCAGGCTTCTGGCTGCGCTTCCCTGGGCTTGTAGGAGGGATGGTGAAATCAGATGCAGTGAGATTTGCAAGTGAAAGGACACTGTTATTTTAATGTGAGCCCTGGCTTCTGAAACTGAGCAGAACCTTTATCAATATCTCCACATACATTTCAGAAGATGTTTGCATTTAAGCCTTAAGCAACAGCCAGACAAGCGTTAATATGGTGTGTCCCCTCCCCATCCTCCCCCCAAAATATCCCATTTTTGGTAGAGAGTGAGCAAAAAAAAAAGTATTATTAAACAAAGTTCCTGGGTCTGGACAAAAGCATTTCAGTGGCATACTTTACAGTCAAAGCAAGGTTTCTCCATAATCACACCACTGTCTTCGTGAGCTTGTCTTTGATAATCTTCCACTTATTGAGCATGCCGAGGAAGGCATCAGATTGCAGATTCTGGTGTGCCAACTGCTGAAAGCATTGTAAGCAAGAACAACTTAATTTCTAGTGATCTAAGGGATCGTAAGACAAGGAAAAAAACTCAGGCTGTGTTACCCTAGGGCCACATATTTGCTGCTACTGTAACCCACACACCCCTTCTGGGTGTGGTAGGGTTCTGTCCTCTCGAGTGGCACCAAGGCCCCCTTAGAGATTAATAAGTCTGCTCTACAGCCTTTGCTAAGAGGCCTATGGCTTTTAGCTCATGCGGTAGAGGCTCATGTATTTAGCTCCAGAGGTCCCAGATTCCATCCCACCGTCTGACAACCGGGGTCTGTTGGTGTTACACTATGTCTAGTTGTTAGCATTAATATTTCTCATATATACCCCAAGGATTTGGAAACAAATTGCAGCTGGAAAGTTGGTTCCAGGGTTTTCTCATACCCCAGACACCAATCTTCTGCAGCAGAGACTGGTTATAAAATGACATCATTTCCCACAGGATGCAATATAGCTTCCTTCCCTCCATAGAGCCCACATTTCACAGCCTCCTCTGGGCTCCATGTGCCTTATGGCATTCTGAATGGCTTTTGGAAATTGTAACTGATCAAAATCTCTACAAACAGAAAATGGTGAGTGATGCTTTTAAAGGCTTAAAGATGCTCCATTTCAACTTGCACTCCCATAGTCAATGGAAAGAAACTATTCCTTCAGCAATTCCAGCACTGCAGAATTTCTAGGCCTGGTTTATTCTACACAAGTAGGTTGATGCAAAGCAGCTTACGTCAACCTAGCTGTGGATGTGTCTACACTTAAATTTAGCTCCTATCAACGTAAGTGCCCGCGATGCTGACTTAATACCACCTCTTTGCGTGGCATAGTCATGCTTGATGTAGTTAGGTTGACACAGTGTCCGCGTAGACACTGTGTTGGTTACATCAACTGTTACTGGCCTCCAGGAGCTGTCCCACAATGACCCACAGTGACTGCTGTGGTCATCATTGCGAACTCAGCTGCCAAAGGGCCAGGTGGACAGGAAGCCGCCACTCTCCTTTAAAGCCCCTTGAATTTTAAAAATTCCTTTCCGGATTGCTTGGCTTGTCGAGCACACCTAGCAGCAGCTGGTTGTTGTGTGCAGCTGACCATGGTGGCTACGCGCTGCAGATGCACTCCTGCCTGGAGTAGACAGGAGGTGTTGGATCTCCTGGGCCTGTGGGGAGAAGAGCCTGTGCAGGCACAGCTCCGATCCAGCCACAGGAAGTGGACATTTAAGAGCAGATTGCTCAGGGCATGCAGGAGAAGGGCTAGAAGATGGGCCAGCAGCAGTGACACAGGAAAGCCAAGGAGCAGCGGCAGGTGTACCAAAAGGTGAGAGGGGCCAATAATTGATCTGGTGTGGAGCTGCCGTCCTGCTGCTTTTACAAAGAGCTGCATGCCATCCTCAGTGGAGATCCCACCACCACCCCCAAGAGCCCCGTGGGTACTTCAGAGGAGCCTGAGTCACAAGCCCCTTCCATGGATGGGGGGGAAGAGGAGGTGGATGATGAAGGAGGAGGAGGAGGAGGAGGAGTATGGTGGACAGTCGACCAGGGGATCCAGCGGCACAGTGAGCTAGGACATGGTTTTGACTCCAGAGCAATCCAACCAGTTGAGCATGGGGGCAAGCCCAATGCAGGGAAGGAACCTCTGGAAAGGATGCAGTTTGCTTTGAAATTACAGGGGTGAAACCCCCAAAGTAGTCCCTGCTGGACACATCTGTTGATTTACTCTTTTTGACTGGTGCTAAAAGAGTAATGAAACAACCCAGAGAGGCAGAGTTGCTATCCGCTTTTCATTGTGCACCAGAACATCCTGTGAATTCTCCATACAGATCTCAATGAATCTTTCCTGGAGGTAGTCTGCCAAATGATTTTGGGGAGGGCTGCCTTATTTCTCCCACCATGGCAGGGCACTTTCCTACGCCGCTCAGTGATTACTTCAGCAGGCACCATTGCAATATATAGGCAAGCAGCCTACGGGCCTGGGTGGCATTGGGACGCCAGCAGCAGCTGTGCCCGTGTCTGCCTTTGTTACCCTCAGGAGTGAGATATCAGCTAAAATCACCACCACCTGTGGAAAATGGTGCCAGTACTCCACCCCATTGCCCTATACATAGACTTATGTCTGGGAACTATCCCAGTGTAGCTGTGTCTATAGTAGGGGCTTCTGCAGGGACAGCTTTATCGATCAGGGATCGTCACACCTGACTGACAGAGCTAGGCTGGCAGAAATCAGTAGTGAAGATAGAACCTAAGATCTGGTCTACACACAGTTTTTGTACGAGTATACCTATTTCAGTTAGGGGCGCAATATAGTTATACCATATATTTACAGGAATAAGCTATACTGGTAAAAACACCTTCATACTGCTATAACTGTGCCCAACACCAGGGGTGGGGAGGGGTACTAGTTTAACTATACACATCTAGTCTCACAGCTTGAGTTCCACATTTTGGCTGCATGAGGCCAGATTCAGATCTCGATTACATTGGTGTAAATCTGGAAAAAAGCTACTGAACGTGAGCAGAATTACTCTGGATTTAAATCAGTATAACATTCCACCTAAAACCTATGTCGATGAAGCAGCTCTGGACAACGTGGATCACTTCTGCTATCTCGGCTCAATTCTTACCAGCTTACTCAACCGTGATAGGGAACTTAATGCTAGAATTGGCAAAGCTTCCGTTACTTTTGGCTAACTTACCTCACATGTTTGGAACAACAAGTTGCTAACCCTGAGCACAAAGATGTCTGTTTATCAGGCTTGTGTCCTTAGTACCCTCCTTTACGATTGTGAAAGCTTGGTTATGTACTCCAAGCAGGAGAGAAGATAGAACAGCTTCCACCTCCACTGTCTTAGAAAAATTCTCGGAGTTACTTGGAATCAACGGATCACCAATAACAAGATCCTTCAGAGAGCTGGCCTGTGGCCTATGCAGGCTACACTGAACGTTCGCAGGCTTCACTGGTTGGGACACGTGGAGTACATTCCTCAAGACAGTCTGCCAAAGGCTGTGCTCTATGGCCAACTTAAGAACTGCCTGTCATGCAGAGAAAGGCCAAAGCGCCAATACAGCGACAAGAGCAAGCAAGGCCTCAAGAAATTCAGCATTCCCACTGACAACCAGGAAAATCCTGCCCAAAATCATTCAGTTTGGAGAAGCCATGTTAAGGCTGGAGCAGTCACTGCGGAGAGCCACCAGAGAGCCCAGGCTGAGGCTCACGGCTGAGCCTGGAAGCAGAGTGTGCTCCAACCTCCATCTGGTGAGTGGATCTGTAGCCACTGTGGGAAGGTTTGCTGCTCCCGCATCAGGTTCTTTTCCCATACCATTGCTAAGCAGCACTGATGGATTGACTTAATCATGCCTCCTTTTCTCTGTCAAGATGTTGGACAGCCATATAACATATACACCAGCATAAATGAAATTAGACTCTGGCGCATCATCGCCACTGCCATGCTGAAATAAATATTTGTGTTGCAATTTCAGATACAGAGAGACTATACATAAATCTAAGGGGGATTGAGGGTGGCAGAGAATGCAAATGTGTGCTAGTTTTTAAATCTGATTTGTAGCTACCTGGAAGACACAAGTTAAAGCGTTCCACGCTGAGAATGAAAAAGTGCAGAAGTGTGACTGAGTGAACAGACTCAGAGTAAGAAGGCCACCAACAAAGAGGATGGTCCAATAGGATGGTGAAATTAGGTTTCAATATTCAAAAAGTTATTTGCTTTCCCCCCACCCCGCCCCAAAAGAAAGGAAAACCACATTGTATTCTTTATAAGTAAACCAATAACGCTTACAACTTATTCAGTACTTAACCACCCCTATACAATCCCTAACAATGAAGATTTAAAAATAGCTCAAATGCAATACCTCTGAAATGAATTTTTATTTATTTATTTTTGCACGCAGAGGAATGCTTGTGGCTCTCAGATAGACTGTGGGAGTTCAGCAGCAGTAAGACTTTGTCCCTCCTGTAGATATCATGCAAGTTTATTTCTCTGACTCAGAAAATAGCAATCTGCCATCTAGTGGAGGACTAATGTTTAGCATTTCTTCAATCTACCATTAGGCAGGGGCCTCCTTTCCCTTTCCAAGACTATTATTACTGTAGCACCTAGAAGTCCTAGTCATACTATACATTACAACTCATTATCATGTAACTTAAAAGATGTGCTACTCTGTATCCTAAGTTAGAATCTGTCTCAAACATGATTTGCGATATGTGCTTCAAAATTAAAATTAAACCAGCCCATTGTTACAAATTATGACCGACAAATTAGCATGGCAGACTAAGTTATCTTTTAAAGTCAAGTGTTTCCCCACATATCATCCACTCCTGATATCATAAATCTCCAGCCAAGCTCACATTATAATACACTGTAATTTGCTATTCAGTTTAATAACAAAAACAAAGATGCAAGAGATACAGAAACAATCCAGTTAATGAATAATAGGCTTCCATCTTTATCTGTATTAGATTATAAGCCCTTTGGGGCAAAGACCTTGGCTGAGATTTTCAAAGCTGACTAGGCTATTTAGATACACATCTTCAACTAAAATTACAGTGCTGAGCAACTTTCAAAACAAAGCCCCCTTAATAATAATCATACCTACCTCTTAAATACACTTTTCACCAGTTGATCTCAAAGCACTTTACTAAACAAAGTCAGTATCATTATCCCCATTGGAAAACCAAGGAACAGAGCAGGGACTGCTCAAGGTCATATAGCAGACCAATGGCAAAGCCAGGACTAGAACCCAGCTCTCCTGAGTTGCAGAGCAACACTCTATTCACTAGGCCAAACTGCCTCTAAGGTAACTCAAATTGTGCATCCCAAAAAAATGGAGGCACCCAAATTCATAGTCACTTTTGAGAACTGAGGCCATTAGATTTTTGAAGGACATTTTTAAAAAACAGAATGTAAATATTGACCTTAAATCATGTGCCAATATCCCTTTAAATAAAAACAACCATGCTAATTTAATCTCTAGTATAAAACACAAAGAGGGAAATAAATCAATATTTTCCATAGAGCAGAGTACAAAATAAGCAAAACATACAGTATGTTTCCAAGATGTTAGTACACTGGACAGAATGCCATCTTGGAGAGCTCTCAGATCATGTTATGGGGCTCCATCAGCAAAAAGCTGTGTTTTAAGAGTAAAAGGGGTTTATGTTTTTGAAAGAAGTGCAAGAGTTTGACCAGCTGCACTGAACCAGAGCTACCAGAAAACCTGTGTGTAAAGATCACAGTTTCTATGGACAACTGGAAAAAGCTGAACTTTCAACCTTGCTATCAAAATATAGTGACTGATAGACAAACAGGGCAATTGTGAAGATCTGAAAAGGAGAATTCCAAAAGATAAGAAACATTTTTTAAAAAAAAAGGTCACCGACTGGCTAAGCAGCAGTTCCGCAGAAAAGGACTTGGTGATTACAATGGACGAGAAGCTGGATATGGGTCAGCAGTTTTCCCATGTTGTCAAGAAGCTCAACGCCATATTGGGCTGTATTAGCAGGAAAACATTGCCAGCAGATCGAGGGAAGTGATTATTCCCCTCTGTTCGGCACTGGTGAGGCCACACCTAGAATATTGCATCCAGTTTTGGTCCCCCCACTACAGAAGGGATGTGGAAAATTGGAGAGAGTCCAGCGGAGGGCAACGCAAATGATTAGGGGGGTCGGGCACATGATTTACGAGGAGCGACTGAGGGAACTGGGCTTATTTAGCCTGCAGAAGAGAAGAGTGAGGGGGGATTTTATAGCAACCTTCAACTACCTGAAGGGGGGGGGGGTTCCAAAGAGGATGGAGCTAGGCTGTTCTCTGTGGTGACAAATCACAGAACAAGAAGCAATGGTCTCAAGTTGCAGTGGGGGAGGGCTAGGTTGGGTATTAGGAAACACTATTTCACTAGGAGGGTGGTGAAGCACTGGAATGGGTTACTTGGGGAGGTGATGCAATCTCCATCCTTAGAGGTTTTTAACGTCAGGCTTGCCAAAGCCCTGGCTGGGATGATTTAGTTGGTGTTGGTCCTGCTTTGAGCAGGGGACTGGACTAGATGATCTCCTGAGGTCTCTTCCAACCCTAATATTCTGTGATTCTATGTCCTGAGCTTACATGAAGTAAACACGGATAAAAGGTTATCCCCAGCAAATCAGATGATGCATGGTGTATAATTGAAAAAGCACCAGCCAAAGTTTTCACTGTGCTATAAAAAGGGATGATTTAACTCTAGTACAACTGAATGTCAGGTCAAGAAAGAAGGAGAAATATTTGTGAGTGTCTCCATATGGGGAGAGGAAGTATTTCTGTGTAATGCTACTAGGTATTTTCTGCTCTAGATTTACTACAGACAATCTAATGTTACTTGCACTGCTAGTGGTTCTTTGTCATTTGTTTCTACATTACTTTTGCATTTTTGCATTTGTTAACATCCATACATCTTAAATATTGTTTTAAGGATATTCTCTTGTTTGATTATCTTGCTCAATGAATGCCTGACCACGAATGAGTACAACCCAGAGCAGGTATGCATTAGCACACATCCAGTTCAAAGCTTTCATCCCCAGCTCTTTAAGTCTCAAGACTCCACCTTATGACAATCCAGGGAGGTCATACTGAAAATCAGAGTAAGAATCAGAGATGGGCTAGCATAATCTAGTGTGTGAACTTGCAAATTAAGAATTCAAATACATTTTAAGGTAGGTCTAATCTGGGTCTAAACTACTAGACAATGTACCTGTAAGAAAATACTTTTCATCCTGGAATGAGAACTTCCTGAAATCTATGACTCAGTAAAGATTCAATGCAGTAAGGAAGAGTCTTATTAAATTAAGATTACAGCTTGTTCTAAACATACACCAGTATTTATCTGTAGTTGTTGCCACATCATCTGTCTAATGCCTGCATAGCAGAGTTGGTTGGAACATTTTTGATTAAATGAAATTTTGAAACATTTTATAGAGATGCATCAGTGTCAACAAAGGGTTCTTTGGTCCAAGGCTCTCAGGTAACTTCTGACCAGACAGAGAAAGAGAGAGAGAGAAACACATCAAATTGAATAGCTCAGATTTTCAATCTGAAAACAGCTGTTTCAACAGAATATCATTTCACAAAAATGTTCAGAACATTTTGTTTTTGTTCCAGTGCAGAACAAAGGTCTGCTTTTTGTTTTTAATGCACCAGCTAGGTTATACAACTAGGTGATCTTATAAAATGTTACTTTATGTCCTGGATGGGGAAGGGTCGTACCTACTTTACTGCTGAACAGGAGGGAGCATGGACAAGATTGGTGCACAGCCTCCAGTGTTCTGTTACCTTACCTGTCACTGAATCAGTATTTGGCTTAGGGCAGATTACTTAAAACCAGCCTGCCTCTTCTGTGCAGTCAGCTGGACCTGGAGACCTATGCCTACCTGAAAAGGAAAGGATGGACCCTCCTCAATGACTGCTGTGTCATGGGCCACCCATCCCTTCCCTATACACAAAGATGGAGGGTGGGATTTTGCCCCACTTGGATGCCCCGGGGCTGAAATAATCCCATGGACAGAGTGTGGCATCACAAGAATCAGCACCCAAGGACCAGCACCCAGCATCTATATGAGCTCCTCAGTCCCACCAAAAGCAGCTCCATAGTTCCTGACCATGTATGAGACAAGAAGGCATTCTAGAACTGGTTCTTAACCTTTACTGCAGCCCGCACCCCTTTGGTTCTCAAAAGATGTTCTCACACCCCTTATCAAACATCGTTGAAGTAGGTCAGTTCTTTAAACCTAGATATATTTTTGTTTGTATATTACAGTAATCGTTAAAAAATGTATAATGGTAATACATAGGTTTGATGAAACAAAGTAGTTGTACTTACATGCCTGTGCTTAATTTGTGTTTTCGATGATTTACCTTCTAAAAAAATCTGGCATGTCTCACACCCCCAGAAAGGGTGTCTCGCACCCCCAGGGTTAAGAGCCACTGTTCTAGACACTTATCGCACTGGACCTGACTGCACTCTGTACCCATCCAGACAAGCAGGGTTATGAGGCAGTAAAAGAACAGTGTTACTCTGACTGCTGTCATTTATTCATCCAGGATGCACTGTGCACTTAGATTTCTGGGTTTAGTTTGCTTGGAGCTGCTGCACCAGGGGGTTGCACTGGGAATGCAGAGCCAGCGTGGAGGCATAGACATATCACACTGATGGCCTTGGGCTTGGTCAGATCCTCCCAAGATCCAGGAAGATTTTGTGGGCACAGCATGTTAGGGTGTGTAAAACCCTTCCCCCATGATGGAATGAATTAGGAGAAATCTCAGCATGGAACACTTGGTAGAGATTTCTGCCCCTGGATTTGAATTATTGTTCATTACAACCCATACCATTATCACAATCCTCAGACCCTCTTGTGCTACACAGAGTGGAGGTGAGAGGGATTTTTGGAGAGGACAGGGGAAAGGAGCCAGCAAACCTGTAGACTTTTCAACTAGGGCAGAGCTCTAACTCTTAGCCAGGATGACCATTGCTGAACACCTTGTCCAATAATAACTCAGGCTGTGGAACTCACGCAATTAACTAAAAAAAATTAATCGTGATTAAAAAAATTAGTTGCAGTTTTAATCACACTGTTAGACAATAGAATACCAATTGAAATGTATTAAATATTTTGGATGTTTTTCTCCATTTTCAAATATATTAATTTCAATTACAACACAGAAAACAAAGTGTACAGCGCTCACTCTATATTATAATTTTTTTACAAATATTTGCACTGTAAAAATGATAAAATAGTATTTTTCAATTCACCTCATACAAGTACTGTAGTGCAATCTCTTTATTGTGAAAGTGCAACTTACAAATGTAGATTGTTTTTGTTACATAACTGCAGTCAAACACAAAACAATGTAAAACTTTGGAGCCTAAAAGTCCACTCAGTCCTACTTCTTGTTCAGCCAATCGCTAAGAGAAACAAGTTTGTTTACATTTACAGGAGATAATGCTGCTCGCTTCTTGTTTACAATATCACCTGAAAGTGAGAACAGGCATTCACATGACACTTTTGTAGAGGTGAGGCAGTTCAGGATTTAATATTCACTCACACACAGTGATGTAGTCTCCCCACTATGACATGAACTTAGATATGCCCCCACAATAAGGCCCTCATCCAGCTTCCACTGAAATCAATGGGCATTTTGTCATTGGTTTGAACGGGAGCAGAATCAGACCCTAAATGACAACTGCAGTGCTGTCACCATAGATTCTTGTAAGAGCTACTGTTTCTAGGAGGGGCTTCTAATTCAGATCCTTCTTTACCTCAGTACTTAGAGGTCTAAAGGTTCCTGGTTCAAGTTTCAGATGGGAAACTCCAGAAGAGGATAATTCCTCATATGCCATTTCCTTGCTCAGATGCCAGTCTGCACTACAATGCCTCTACTATTTTACTGAACATATGCTTGCCAGAATGCACTCATGCATCTGCTGTTTTAATACTAACAACGGCCCTCTAAATGCAGCACTCAAGATAACTGTCTGTTTATTCTGTAGTCAGCCAGCTCTGTACTATCAATACTCAGGAATTCTCATCTGTAGGTCTCAATGCTTTACAATGGTGGGTGTGCGTATCATTATCTCCTTTTACAGATGGGAAACTCAGGTAGAGAGGTGAAGGAACTTGCCCAAGGTCACACAGCAAATTTGCAATAGTTGGGAATAAAACCTGACTCCATATCTACTCCCACTCTTTTTGCATCGGTCACAAACCATTATATTACAAATATAGATTTAACAAGGGTTAGTCACAGTGGGGAAGAAACTCAATTTTTTTTTTTTTGCAGAAATTATGATCTAGCTGCAAGTGTTAACAAAATTAAGGAAAGGGGACCCTTTGAGAGATACCAATCACTCGTTTGGGACAGACAACCTATTCCACCCATTGGAACTAACCAATTTCAGGGCTCACATGCATTCAAACTCCTGTGTCACCAGTAGATGAAGGCATGCAGGAGTTAACAGAGAAGAGAGAGTCCCATGAATGTTCACTGATGGTCATACCACTGCAGTGCCACTGGAATGAATTAAATGACTACTTATTACCTGGCCAGTGTAGACATACCCTTCATTACACAATTGCTTTAATTATTCAATGCTCCCTTGAAAAGGGCCATTGACTGTATACAGACGATGAACTCCCGGAGATAGTTATGCATGGCCTGAACATTTTAGCAAAAACATTTTGCATTGTGTTTTGATGCTCCTGAAGTACAGTAGGTTGATGGGATAGATTTTCAAAGCGTGTAAACAGAGACAGTAAAAACAAAAGTGTGAAATCCATGATTGCACCTCAGATAGCATTGTCCAAACAAACCTTATAACAACACTTACAACTGGAACCTCCTGCTTGGTAGAAACCAATGCTTTATACTACTTCCAATAGCGGAGGCTGCAGAGGGCAATGATTTTAAGTGAAATCAAATGGGCCATTTGGACCACATTTCACATACAGGATGTACATTGGCTTAGGAAAAGACAGGTACTTTCCAGAAGACTAACAATAGCATACAAGCTGTGACCTTGGGCAAATGACCTGACTTTCTCTGGCTCAGTTTTCCCAGCTGTAAAACGTGGATAATGCTACTTATCTGCCTGTCTCACAGGGGTAGAGTGAAGCTTGCTTGCTAATATTTATAACATATTTTGAGATTCGCAGATGGAAGACGTTACCTAATAGCAAAGAACCAGTATATCCACTATGTTTATCGTGCTGTGATAATCTCCTTGCATTTGCCAGTTAACAATACTTACCAGAGATTTAATGCTGAATTCACACGTCAACTTCTGCCTGAGGCGAGACTTGCCTCACCTCAGGTCCTTTTACTTTTATTGCAGTTCCTCTGAGCCCCTAGCATAAAGAAGTATTTTTGGTAAGTTTTCCTCCATAGTTCTCTCTTTTGGTTGTCTGGGCATTCTTGGGTGGAGTGGTGGGGGAGACAATAGTTCTTGGGCAATATTAATGGCTCTCTTCTGTGCTTTACCATGCCTTTACCTTGAGCATTTAGAGGAGTCAGTTTTATTAACGTAAGTATATTACCATCTGGCTGCATGTTCATTACCTGTTCAAATGTAGATTGACTCTATACATGCAAAGTAGCTAGTAGATTACATTATAGATTATCTACAAAGAAATGTGAATCAGTTCCTTCCTGATTGAGAGGAGGTTTAATTGAAAAAAGAGCTGTTTGATGAAAGTGTAGACTATGCATATGCAGAAAATACTATCTAGCACCAGGAAGGGTTATGGAGATTACAGCTGCTGAGAACTACTTTTATAATAGATTATTTGATTTAGTTAAGGTTGAAAAAAGTTTACATTCTAACTCTCTGTTGTCAGATGCTCATGACTTTTTGAGTCAATCACCTTTGGAGATGACTGTAAAGAGGCTAGCCGGGGCTCGACCCTCTCCAGGGTGGCAGGGGCCCAAACCGCCTCACTACACACAGTTGTTGTTTGGAGGAAATTAGTCCGGCCACGAGAGTCTCCCTCGGCGGCCCTTGCGGCAACTGAAATAAGCACCGTAAGCCCGGGCCCTAGGTCAGGGCGGGGCAACAGTGAGTCAAGTACTCAGGCCCTCAGGCAGGGGCTGAGCAACAGCAGTATATAGAAATAAACCCAGGCCCTGGGTCAGGGCAGGGCAACAGTGGGTCAGGTGCTCAGGCCCTCAGGCAGGGGCTGAGCGGTAGCAAACAGTAGCAATAAGCCCAGGCCTCCAAAGGACCTGGAAGAGGGGGAGACTGCCACCCACAAGTTGGGTGGCCGGGGGGACACAGGCCCTCCCACTCCACTGCGTCCCAGCCCGGGGCCCTAGCAGAGGCAGAAGACCCACTGCTGTGTCAGTGAGGATCCTGGCCGCAACACACTGACATGGGCTCTGGCAGTGCTACAGCCAGACTAGGGTTGGCTGCCCCTGGACTACTTTCCTGACTCCCCCTCTTGTGGTACCTGGGTCATGATGGCATCCTCCAGGGGGTCCAGCACTGTGGATTCCTCCAGGTAGCGGGTGCAGGGCAGGCCCGGCAACTCCTCCGGGTAGCGGGCACAGGGCAGGTTGGGCCAGTCCTGGGGCGTCCCTTGGGCCGTGGGGGCTTCCCAGTCGTGGGCTAGGCTGCAGGCGTTTGGCCTCCCTGGCGGCTGGCCCTCCAGTGAGCTCTGAGGGCGAGCCTTTATACTTCTGGGTTGCCACCTGACCCTCTGAGGGGCGGGCTCAGAGCTCCCTAGCTCTGCCTAGTCTGGCATCCGGATGGGCTCTTCCCTCTCCGGGACGGCGGGGGCCCACACCGCCTCACTACATGACATTTTCCAAGCTTGGTGTCTCTCAAAGTCTAAGGGCCTTTTTGATGAGTGAACAAGGTATGGGGAGAGGCTTGTGTCAATGTTGTAGCATTTGGAGTTCGTAGAGTAATGGGCAGGAGGGAGGGGGAAGGACATCCTCCCCCTTTTTAAAAAAAAGTACCATAGTGACATTTGCAGAGGATAGCACAATAATGGCTGAACAATTAAACTCAAAATGTGCCATGTATGCAGAGATTACCCGTGGATACAAATAGAGAAGGAATGGGAGACACTGGGTATCTTTGATACCAATATGGGGCCAGATCCTTGTCCCTATTATGGTTGCTTAGCACACAGCTGGCTAGTTGAGGATTTCCCTGGTGTGAGGGAAGACCCAAGTGGCATAAGGCTGGCATAGTGGCACCACGCACTTCTGGCCCAGCCCATCACTGGCTACTGGAATAGTCCTTGGTGTGTTGGCAGCCAATATAATTAGGGCAACTCTGATGCTCCTTTAAGTTTCTTCTCAAGATCAGACTAGCACCTGGTGGCCCTGAACTCAGGGTAACAAAGGAATTTTACATCCATCTTTGTTCCCCGCTACCCAGATCTTAGTGATCAGGCCCATATTCTTTAGAGAGGGATGTTGATGTAAACAGAAAATGAGAGCAACACAGGGATAGCTAACATGGCATTAAAAAAAAAAAAGCCCTGGACTCTGATCTAGGCAGCACTGACTCTGATCTTCATCCTCAGATTAGATCAACTGCAGTCCTGAAGCTTACTGAATGCATTTTTCAGACTAGGAGCCAAATTTACAAGAATACTGAAACACCTAAAGATGCACAGAGGTGTTGAGAGCCAAAAATGCCGAAGCAGGTTAGGCACCCAACTCTCATCGAATGTCTTTGATCTTGAAAAACCAAAGCTCAGCTGATGTGCCTATGTTACACTGACAGACCCCAGTCGTCATTGGGTGGGATCAAACCTGGGACCTCTGGAGGTAAATGCATGAGCCTCTACTGCAAGAGCTAAAAGCCACATGCACCTTAGCTAAGGCTGCAGAGCAGACTCAATCTTTCTCTCTAAGTGGTCTCAGGTGCTAGTAGAGGGGACAGAGCATCACACCCAGGATGTGTGTGGGTTACACCTACTCCTATTCATTTCCAAAACCACCGCGTTAAAACCCCATGCACTGCTCATTCTCACTGCAAATGATCTGCTGTGGCAGAAGGCAACATATGCGGAATCACTCGATTTCAAAGGATTTAGGTAGGTGGCATACCTGGTGTATGGCACACCACTGGAGGTGTGCTTTGATCCACATACCAGATAACTACTTTGGTGCTGCCTTGGGTGTCTTATTTTTATATTGGATGCCAGCATCCCAGTAATCCTGAACAAGCCAATAATGCACGTACTCCTCTGAAACTTGGAAAGCGTTTCAGTTCAAGTCTGAGTTCTTCTGAACAGCACCAAAATAAATCTGCTGCCATACAGGAAGGAAAATTCTTTTCAGTTAATAGAGCTCCCTGTTTACACCACCTGAGAATGTAGCTCTTTGAGAGAAAGGGGTGACCTGCACTCAAACTACACTGAGACCCAAAAGGTGGAATATTGTGTACATACCAAACATCTGCTTTCCTTACAGCTTTCTATTTGCATATACTGCCATACCCACTATAGCTTAACAATAGATAAGTGGCTGCTGCCATCTAATGGGTAAAGTGATCAGATAAACAAGTCTTAGAACTAAGTGTCTGAGATAGACTGTTACACCCCAAATCCTTTCTAGGAGAAAAAACTCAGTATTGCATTAAGCTTTGCGGATATCTCAAAAGAGACTCATTGCTGACAGTGGGCAGTAGCAATGGGCGTGTATGGATAAGTGCTGAGGATATGCAGACAAAGTCAAGTAGCGTAATTTGGCATCATTTCAGGAAATAGGGTTAAAACTGACTTTTAAGGTATTAGGACATCAACTTCATCCCATTCCTCTGCAGGTTTTAACCATGGTTTCTGCTACAGTGCGGAATATAGTTTCTCTTTATTTATACTTGCAGCTAAACTATGTTCAGCCCACTAATTCAACAGCACCTGTTGCTGACACCCTTTTCAGCAATATGACTCATTAAACCTTGGAATTTCCAATCTGCAGAAAGTTTTAGACATTTTGAGTTATATCTAGCAAGGGATATAAAAGGTAATAATAAGAAGAGGTTCTATAATTACATTAGGAGCAAGAGAAAGATGAAGGGAAGTTTAAGTCCATTACTTACTGGGGAAGAAGAGCTAATAACAGACTACACCAAGATGGCGGAGGTGTTTAATGCCTATTTTGCTTCAGTCTTAGATTAAAAGGTTAATTCAAAAAATAACTAGATAAGTTCATGGAGGATAGGTCCATCAATGGCTATTGGCCAGGATGGACAGGGATGGTGTCCCTAGCCTCTGTTTGCCAGAAGCTGGGAATGGGTGACAGGGGATGGATCACTTGGTGATTACCTGTTCTGTTCATTCCCTCTGGGGCACTTGGCACTGGCCATTGTTGGAAGACAGGATACTGGGCTAGATGTACCTTTGGTCTGACCCAGTATGGCCATTCTTATATTCTTAATTGTGACTGAATATTAAATATTAAACAACAAGGGGGAAGGAACACAAGCCAGAATAGGGAAAGACCCGATTGACAATTATTTAGATAAGTTAGATGTATTCAAGGTAGTAGGTCCTGATGAAATTCACCCTAGGCTATTTAAGAAACTAGCTGAAGAAATCTTGGAACTATTAGCAATTATCTTGGAAACGTCATGGATGACAGGTGACGTTCCAGATGACAGGAGAAGGGGAAACATAGAACCTATCTTCAAAAAGGGGAACAAAGAGGCCCAGGGAATTGTAAACCAGCCAGCTTAACTTCAATGCCTGCAAAGATACTGGAACAAATTATTTAATGTAAATTTGTAAGCATCTAGAGGACAATAGGGTGATAAGTAATAGCCAACATGAATTGTCAAGATCATGCCAAACCAAACTAATTTCCTACTTTGACAGGGTTACTCAACCTGTGAAAAAGAGAGGAAAAGCAGACATGATATATCTTGATTTTGACAGAGTTCCACATGACATTCTCATAAACAAACAAGGGAAATGTGCTCTAGATGAAATAACTTATAAGGTGGGTGCACAACTGGTTGAAAAACCACACTCAACTTGTCATCAATAGTTTGCTATCAAATTGGGAGATCGTATCTAAGGGTGTCCTTCAGGAGTCTGTCCTGGTTTACTTATTCCGTTATCCAAGCCATTAATGAAAACACAGAGCACACTTATAAAATTTGTGGATTACACCAAGCACTTTGAAGGACGGGATAAGAATTCAAAAGGACCTTGACAAATTGGAGAATTGGTCTGAAATCTACAAGATAAATTCAGTTAAGACAAAAGGCAAAGTACTATGCTTAGGAAGGAAAAATCAAATACAGAACTACAAAATGGGGAATAACTGGCTTGGCAGAAGTACTGCTGAAAAGAATCTGGGGGTTATAATGGATCACAAATTGAATATGAGCCAACAATATGATGCAGTTGCAACAAAACATAAATATCATTCTGGGATATATTAACAGGAGTGTCATACGTAAGCCACAGGAAGTAATTATCCTGCTGTCCTCAGCACTGGTGAGGCCTCAGCTGAACTACTGTATCCAATTTTGGGCACCACATTTTGGGAAGGATGTGGACATACTGGAGAGAGTCCAGAGGAGATTAACAAAAATGACTAAAGGTTAGAAAACCTGGGCATGTTTAGTCTTGAGAAAAGAAGATTGAGGGGGAACCTGATAATAATCTTCAAGTATGTTAAGGGTTGTTATAAAGAGGACAGTGATTAATTGTTCTCCATGTCCACTGAAAGTAGGACAAGAGGTAATCAGCTTAACCTTCAGCAAAGAAGGTTTAGAGATTAGGAAAAACTTTCTAACAACTATCCTTATAGTTAAGTATTGGAATAGGTTAATAAGAGGGGTTGTGAAATCCCCACCATTGGTGATTTTTAGGAACAGCTTAGAAAAACACCTGTCAGGGATGATCTAAGCATACTTAGTTCCACCACAGCAAGTGGGGAGATGGACTACATGATCTCTGACAGTCCCTTCCAGGCCTACAGTTCTATGATTTTGAAAAGTGTTTTCAGTTCAAATAAGAATGAAACGCAGATGCTTTATACATTTTCCACAAATCAGAAATTCAGAAAAATGTTGGTTACAGAAAATTTTCATTTTGGAATTTCAAAATGTAATTTTGAATTTTATGTTATGGATTTGTTTCATCTCCATATTTACATTAGTTCATACCAAGGCCCTACTGGTAGTGCATGACATGCACTATTACGACAACTGACAAGTCATAATGACGTAATGATTGAAATAATCCATTTTTTTATTATATTTTTTGTTTTTACAATCAGTGAGGGCAGCTGCTTTTTAGCACTGATTGAAACATTTTATTTTATTTTCTATACCAGAGTTTCTCTTGTGTAGGTTGTAATTAAACCGTTTACAACTGTAAGTTCCAAAGACTTTCACTAAGATGTAGGCTTCTAAGTGCCTGAGTCACTTTTGAAAGCGAGACTTGTGCTCCCAAGTCATGTAGGCACTTTAAAATTTTTTGCCCTAGATGTACAAGGAAGTTATTGTTAATATTAGTTTTTATATTAAGCACTGCTCCTCAGTGGGTGGTGTGAGCAGAAAATCCAGTAAATGTAGGGCTCCCAGCCAACAGCTGTGGATCTGAACAAAAATCTCCAAAAATGATTGAAGGGCTAGAGGAACTGATTTATGAGAAAAGACTAAAGGAAGTAAGTATGTTTTGTTTGGCAAAAGTATGACAAAGAAAAGACAGGACATGTATCTAAAGGGTGTAAATAGTGAAAAGGATGAAAAACTAGAGTGGAAGTGAGAACATCAGGGTTCTCATTCCAGCTCTCACACCGATTAGCTGTATGACCTTGGCTAAGTCACTTAGGTCCAGATTTATAAAAGTATTCAGGTGCTAAAAGATCCAGGAGAGGCACCTAATGGGATTTTCAAGAGTTTAGGTGCCTATGAGCTATTACCAGCAGGAGAGTGAGTTTGTGTGTGTATGGGGGTGGGGGGGATGTGAGAAAACCTGGATTTGTGCAGGAAATAGCCCAACTTGATTGTCATGCACATTGTGTAAAGAGTTGTCACTTTGGATGGGCTATCACCAGCAGGAGAGTGAATTTGTGTGGAGGGGTGGAGGGTGAGAAAACCTGGATTTGTGCTGGAAATGGCCCACCTGATGATCACTTTAGATAAGCTATTACCAGCAGGACAGTGGGGTGGGAGGAGGTATTGTTTCATATTCTCTGTGTATATATAAAGTCTGCTGCAGTTTCCACGATATGCATCTGATGAAGTGAGCTGTAGCTCACGAAAGCTTATGCTCTAATAAATTGGTTAGTCTCTAAGGTGCCACAAGTACTCCTTTTCTTTTAACTCCCATTAGGCACCTTGCTGCTTTTGAAAATCCCACTATGCACCTATCTGTCCAAACACCTTTGAAATTTGGCCCTTAACCTCTCTGCCTCCATTTCCCATCTGTAAAATAGGGATAATAATACTTAACTACCTTAATAAGGACATTGGGAGGCTTAACTAATTAATGTTTGTAAAGGGCTTTAGGATCAACAGATGGAAGATAGTAAAACTGTGATTATTATATATCTATAGTAATAAAACTGTAACTTGAGTAATGAAAGGACTTGAGCATAGATAAAACAGGTTGGAAAGTGTGCTAAAAGTGGGAGCCAATATTTAAAAAAAACCCTTGCATATAGGCTCCTAAATCCACAACTGGGCCCTATATACATGACCTGATTTTCATATGTAGGTTCCTGGTTAGGCACCTACATTTGAAAATTTTGGCCTAAGTCAGTAATGTGTGGATACTCATGCCAGTAATGACACTGATATTTAGGTATCTCAATACTGAGTCTCAGTGCATTGATTAAAGAACCTGTTACGAATTAAGACTACAATATATGCCCCACCTTCCCCAATCCTGTAAAGACTTATGCACATGCTTAACTTTATGTACTTTGAGTCAATAGCACTACTACCACCACTAAAAACTGAAAAATGTCAGCCAATAAATAAATAAATGTAGAGAAATGTTGCTGCAGTGACTCATAAGAACTGTAGTTTGCTGCCTCATGTTGTCTTCCAACCGAGTTCCCCAGCTGGATTACTTCTCCCATAATGCAGCCTGGGTAGGGACTCCCAGGATGCACTATAGCAGATCAGGAACAAGGGACACCATGAGGGACAAAGTCTAGTCAGGAAGCCTAGTTCATAGAAGAAAATGGATGCTATTAGGCATCTGAATGACAACTCCCATGAAACATTGTGGTACCATCTCTAAACTGAAATTTTTGGTTAATAGCTGAAAGTTTTAGCAGTTTGATTTTTCTGAGAAAACCTTTTTTTTTTTTTTTTTTTTTTTTTTTGCAGAATAACCCCCTACTCTCCAACTAGTTGTCATCAGGACCTGTTTTTATGTATAATTAAAGAAAGCAATTCAATGTCCTGTTACATGTTATTAGTTCAGTACCAAAGACAGATATTGCAAGCCCATGCAGTATCTTTGGTGACTATTGTATTAAATTTGTGAATGGTTTATGTATGATTGTCTGTTTAAACTCAGACTTTTATACACAAAGCCCTAGAACACAATCTTTTTGATACAGCAAACGGACAGAACCTCCGAGGTCCCCACCCCTGCTGACGGATTAGTAAGACTTTGGCATGCCAGACACCTATATGAAAGACAGGCAATTCTTGGAGTGTTTAGTGAGCATTTAACTTTATTTTACATTTTTCCTCTGGTGATGCTTTTGCTCTAATAAATGTACTTTGCTTAGGAAGAACTGTGTGGTCACTAGTAAAAAAAAAAAAAGTCATTTCCTTTGGATCAAACCAACGGGCTGGATGTTCGTCAGACTTGCTGGGGATATCATAGTGTATGCAGGGAGCTATGCAGCATTTGAACCCCAGCCAGAAGGGAGTGGGCCAAGCGTCCCTGCCCAGAAACAGGTGACATATGCTGAATGACCAGCACTCCTTCATACAGCATGTCAGTATTATTTAGAGGCTTCCCATTTGAGGTTTGATCTGTCCTGACCCCGCTTAGCGTGTATGTTCTGCTAGGATCACAACACCAGGTAGTACAGTGGTATGGAACCATTTCACATGATTTTATCTGTACGGCTTCAATTGATACTGCACCCCATGGGCAGTGGCATGTAGGGTATGTGTAGCTACATGCCACCGTGAAAAGTAGGCTGTGTCCACACTGTGGTGTGTAGCTACACCGGGGGGGGGGGGGGGAGGAGGAGGAGGAGGAGGAAGAATGCTCAACAGCAGAGCTGCCAGAGTCTTTCCCCTCTGCTACTCTCTGGCAGAGAGTCTTTTGCTGTGGTGGGGCAAGACTCTGGCAGCAGGGAGAGAGCAGGACACTACACTTCCTAAAAGGTGCAGTGTGGACAAGGGAGGCATTGCTTGGGCATGTAGTGAACCAGGTGGGGTACACACCCACAGGGTTCAGGCATGTTTTTACTCACCTAAGTGGTGCCTCACCACTTACACTGCCATTTAGAGCTGCGTTAAGGGTATGCATAGTGTATGTACTCTACACTCCGCTGGAAAGAGTGTTCAGTATCTTAAGGTATATCTATACTGAAAACAGTTTTTCCCTTAGCAAGTGAAGTAAACACCAGGACATGTGTTAAATGCTGTGGTGCTGACAGCCATCAATTAGTTAGGAAATATCAACTCCTGTGACCCTGCAGATCACTTACTGCTTTATTTCCTTCCGCTCAGCAGTTAAGAAAAGGATGGAGTGCAGAGGTGAATACATTTCCTTTCTTATCATGCTAATAACAAAGTTGTCAATAAATCAAATCTTTGTGCAATCACCTTAAGGTGGAGTTATCATACGATAAATATTCTCATTAAAGTTGCCTATTTTTATTTAATTGTTTCATAAAAAAAATAATGCTTTAAAGGCTCAGACCTTTTGCAAAGTCTTACCTCTACAGTTTTGCAACATTACATGATGGCGTTTTATATAAATCTTTCACAATAAGTTGTAGCAAATAGTAGTAGGTAGATTTTGCCATTCAATATATTCCAGAGAAGCATTTCAGTGACTATGAAAGGAAGAGTCATTTTATCACTTGGGTCACTCATTTAACTCATTTTGAAAGAACTAGATGGACAGCAAAATCGATAAACTCTAACCATGTCATAACATGAACGTGCATTGGGGATATGTGAGTTGAAATTAAAGGGTTAGGTCCTCAGTACTGCAACATTTAACTTTTTGGTGCCCTTCGGCCTAATGGAATGCACAGCCCCAAGATAGGTACCCAGGCTTCTTTTACAATGCATGGGGAGAGTTGGGCCCTCAAGAATGGGATCCACAAAAGCCAGCTTGTTGGGCTGAGAGCTACCTAAGCTGGCCAGTAGGAGGGAGAGGGCTTGGGCTCAACCCCTGGAAGGGAATTAGGCACCTGAGTTGGGGTCACAAGGAGGCTCCTACCTTTGCACAGGAGTCAAAAGCTGTGACTCCTCTATTGGAGTTAAGTGCCTTGGGTCATGGCTACACTGGAAACTTCAAAGTGGCAGCCTGTCCACACTAGCGCTTTAAAGCACTCAGACTTGCTACGCTCAGGGGGGTGATTTTTCACCCCCCTGAACCAGCAAGTTACAGCATTATAAAATGTAAATGTAGACAAGCCTGAAGTCCTTTCCTACAAAAGGATAGAGAAAGAAGCAGCTCTGTATATACCAACCAACAGAAATTTAGGCAAAAAGGGATTTTTGAGTGCCTACAGGATTAGGTGGCTACTGAGCAGGGTTTTGAGGATCTGAATTTTGGACTTAGGCACCTAGAGTGGCAGTTAAGTACTTGGAGTCCTTTTGTGAATCTAGTTTGTAGAATATAAGGAATTTTCATACACAGAACCGGTGTGTAAAAATATCAGCAAGACTGAACTCCAGACCACTTAGGTGCTACACAGCATATAGGCTCCTGATTCAACCAAAGGATCAGAGTAAATTTCCCCATTTAACTTTTGACATTCAGTATTGGCATGTCTAATTTCTCTCTCCATTGTTCTCTATAGCCTATTTTCTACTGAGTTCTCACATGCTATAGCTAGGCACATGTTTAAGTGACACGGAATTCACTGAAGTGGGGAAACGGCACTTAAGGCACCATCCAACTACGTGTGAAGAAGTTTGAGGAGTGTGGAAAAGCCATAGTTACAGATTAAGTATGGGCTGGATGAATGGACTATAAGGTGGATAGAAAGCGGGCTAGATTGTCGGGCTCAACGGGTAGTGATCAATGGCTCCATGTCTAGCTGCCAGCGGGTAGCAAGTGGAGTGCCCCAACGGTCAGTCCTGGGGCCGGTTCTGTTCAATATCTTCATAAATGATCTGGAGGATGGGGTGGATTGCACCCTCAGCAAGTTTGCAGATGACACTAAACTGGGAGGAGAGGTAGATACGCTGGAGGGTAGGGATAGGATACAGAGGGACCTACACAAATTGGACGATTGGGCCAAAAGAAATCTGATGAGGTTCAACAAGGACAAGTGTAGAGTCCTGCACTTAGGACAGAAGAATCCAATGCACCGCTACAGACTAGGGACCGAATGGCTTGGCAGCAGTTCTGCAGAAAAGGACCTAGGGGTTACAGTGGACAAGAAGCTGGATATGAGTCAACAGTGTGCCCTTGTTGCCAAGAAGGCCAATGGCATTTTGGGATGTATAAGTAGGGGCATTGCCAGCAGATCGAGGGACGTGATCATTCCCCTCTATTCGACACTGGTGAGGCCTCATCTGGAGTACTGTGTCCAGTTTTGGGCCCCACACTACAAGAAGGATGTGCAAAAATTGGAAAGAGTCCAGTGGAGGGCAACAAAAATTATTAGGGGACTGGAACGCATGACTTATGAGGAGAGGCTGAGGGAACTGGGGATGTTTAGTGTACGGAAGAGAAGAATGAGGAGGGATTTGATAGCTGCTTTCAGCTACCTGAAAGGGGGTTCCAAAGAGGATGGCTCTAGACTGTTCTCAGTGGTAGCAGATGACAGAACAAGGAGTAATGGTCTCAAGTTGCAGTGGGGGAGATTTAGGTTGGATATTAGGAAAAACTTTTTCACTAGGAGGGTGGTGAAACACTGGAATGCGTTACCTAGGGAGGGTGGTGGAATCTCCTTCCTTAGAGGTTTTTAAGTTCAGGCTTGACAAAGCCCTGGCTGGGATGATTTAGTTGGGGATCAGTCCTGCTTTGAGCAGGGGGTTGGACTAGATGACCTCCTGAGGTCCCTTCCAACCCTGATATTCTATGATAAAAACAAACGCAAGAACACTTTTTTCTTCAAAATGTTTGCCAACCCTAACTTTAGATAATTGATCCAGTTCTGCACACTAAAGCACAGTAATTTTTTTCATTAAGTGTTTCCCAAAATATGCATGACACAGAATAGGACTTCTTTCTTACAGAGACTATGCCAGAATATTGATAGCAACTTCTCAGCTTGCACAAGAAATCCCTTGCTGAAGAACATATTACTCAAATCAGAACAATGTGTCACAACATCCTTTGCCGTGAAGCAATGTCAATGTCTCTTCCCAGGAAATCCCTGCAGTTTTTTTTTTTTTTTTAATCTTTTAGAATAAGTGGTTCCCAAAACCCTCAGAAGAAAATAGTTAATTGGGAAATGAAACCATTTCAGCAGACAGTGAACAATGTGTGCTTTTGAAAGTGGAATCTCTGTTATCCTTACTCGTTATAGCTTGGCACGTCACCAAATGCAAGGAACAGTTTGTGTACTTTCTGCAGGTTTGGAAACAAGTCGTAAAATGGTTATTTTTCTTTAAGGAAACATACATTCAGAGTCCCAGCTTTTCCCATGGGGCATTATGCCATTTTGCCATCATTATGCCATCATCAGTGCATGGCAGCCCTAAAGCTGGTGGAGCTATGAGATGATTACTTAGGTATAAGAGGATCCACCTGTGGTGGAGAGTTGGCAGAATGGCTCTTTGTAGGTTCAGCATGAGTCACACCTTGGGAATCTATTAATGGCTGCCATACTGGGCTGACTTCTACATAAGAATTTGGCTGCAGCTGACATCTCCTTTTATGCAAGGGCTTTGATCCGTCAGTCTGATTAGTCATAAACTCACTGGCTCTGCTTCCTCTCTGCTCTGCCTTGGAGCACCTGGCTGTGGAGCACTCCTTCACCTGGAGCTTTGTGCCCATGTGAAGGGAACTACTCCCCTTCTGCAGCAGAACCACTGTGGTCAAGCCACATTTGGAGAGCTTTTGCAACTCTAACGGAGTGAGCAGAACAAGTTTTTCCCCTAGTAAGTGTTGCCTGACTTACAGTGGCGGAGCTGCTAAGGTCAGCTGTGCTAATAACCACAGCATTGATAGGGTCTGTCAAGGTTCCTTCCCCACTCTGAACTCTAGGATACAGATGTGGGGACCTGCATGAAAACCCCCTAAACTTATTTTTACCAGCTTAGGTTAAAACTTCCCCAAGGTACAAACTATTTTACCTTTTGCCCTTGGACTTTTTTGCTGCCACCACCAAGCATCTAACAAATATATAACAGGGAAACAGCCCGCTTGGAAACGTCTTTCCTCCGCAAATCCTCCCAAACCCTACACCCCCTTTCCTGGGGAAGGCTTGATAAAAATCCTCACCAATTTGCATAGGTGAACACAGACCCAAACCCTTGGATCTTAAGAACAATAAAAAAGCAATCAGGTTCTTAAAAGAAGAATTTTAATAGAAGAAAAAGTAAAAGAATCACCTCTGTAAAATCAGGATGGTAAATACCTTACAAGGTAATCAGATTCAAAACATAGAGAATCCCTCTAGGCGAAACCTTAAGTTACAAAAAGACACAAAAACAGGTATATACATTCCATTCAGCACAACATATTTTATCAGCAATTTAAACAAAACAGAATCTAACGCATATTTAACTAAATTGCTTATTAACCCTTTACAGGAGTTCTGACCTGCATTCCTGCTCTGGTCCTGGCAAAAGCAGCACACAGACTGAGAGAGCCTTTGTTTCTCCTTCCCCCCCGCCCCCCAGCTTTGAAAGTATCGTCTCCCCATTGGTCATTTTAGTCAGGTGCCATCAAGGTTATCCTAGCTTCTTAACCCTTTACAAGTGAAAGGGTTTTTCCTCTGGCCAGGAGGGATTTAAAGATGTTTACCCTTCCCTTTATATTTATGACAGGGTCATCGGTTTACATTAAAAGGAGTCAGTGGCTCAGGGGATTGGTGATTTAGGTTGGGGGCAAAACTCCTCTTGACATTTTTGGGTGTGAACTGGGAGCCTAGCCTGAATAAAGGTTGCAGGGAATTGGGCGTTTGTCACCTTTCGTAGATAGTTAGCAAAAGGTTTTACCATCCGCAGCCTGTCTGATGGAGCATGAACTACTTTCTCATTCCCCAGGCCTGGGCTATAGCACATTAGTGTATGGAGACTTGAGTTGCTGTTCCCTATTCTGTACTTTCCCTGAGGATATATAAGAACAGTTCACTTTTTGGTGCTGTCAAGCTAGCATTTTTTCACAACACGTTGGCTTTCAGTAGCATTTGGGCACCTAGTTGCTTATTTGTGCCTTTGAAAATCTCCCCTGAAGTGAATACTTGTGAAAAATACCAGTTTTTAAAGTTCTGTTTAACTAAATGTATAGGCAGTTAGATTTTGTAGAAACACTGGCTGCCAATTGTGATGAAGTCCTTATCGGTAAAAGTCAGTTTTCAATACCAGGTTAGGTTATAGCTGCTGCCTACAAGCAAGCAAACTCATGGTCTCCCAATTACAGCAGGCCTGACTTCACCCTTTGCTCCTAGTTCCGTACACAGAAGTTTCCCCACTTAGTTACTTGAAAATGTGCATATATAAAACTTAGCCTTTGAAAGGAGTATGACCACAATTCAATATTTTCTACAGGATATTTGAATCTGTTTGTTTCCTTTATGAAAGGTTAGACAAAAGAATAGTATCTGTAGTGATTAGAGAACAAAACCAGAGACTTCCATCGCTCTGTCACAGACTTTCTATGGGACCCAGCCTCTCCCCTCTGCTTCTCCACTATAAAAGGGGGGTAATATTTACCTGTCTTTACAGTGGTGTGATGAAGCTCATTGTAATACACACTTTTCTAACATGCCCTGAAATCTTGTTACACTAAGTTGAGTATAAATGAGAACTTGTCTACAAGTTGTGTCAGTATAACTTACGTCGCTCAGAGGTGTGAATAAGCTGCCGCCCCCCACCTTCCCCAGAGCAATGTAGTTTATACCAACCTAAGCACTGGAGTAGACAGCACTATGTCGGTGGGAATGCTTCTCCCACCAACATAGCTACTGCTGCTCATTGAGAGTGGATTCATTAAGTCGACAGTTCAAGTCTGAGTTCTTCTGAACAGCACCAAAATAAATCTGCTGCCATACAGGAAGGAAAATTCTTTTCAGTTAATAGAGCTCCCTGTTTACACCACCTGAGAATGTAGCTCTTTGAGAGAAAGGGGTGACCTGCACTCAAACTACACTGAGACCCAAAAGGTGGAATATTGTGTACATACCAAACATCTGCTTTCCTTACAGCTTTCTATTTGCATATACTGCCATACCCACTATAGCTTAACAATAGATAAGTGGCTGCTGCCATCTAATGGGTAAAGTGATCAGATAAACAAGTCTTAGAACTAAGTGTCTGAGATAGACTGTTACACCCCAAATCCTTTCTAGGAGAAAAAACTCAGTATTGCATTAAGCTTTGCGGATATCTCAAAAGAGACTCATTGCTGACAGTGGGCAGTAGCAATGGGCGTGTATGGATAAGTGCTGAGGATATGCAGACAAAGTCAAGTAGCGTAATTTGGCATCATTTCAGGAAATAGGGTTAAAACTGACTTTTAAGGTATTAGGACATCAACTTCATCCCATTCCTCTGCAGGTTTTAACCATGGTTTCTGCTACAGTGCGGAATATAGTTTCTCTTTATTTATACTTGCAGCTAAACTATGTTCAGCCCACTAATTCAACAGCACCTGTTGCTGACACCCTTTTCAGCAATATGACTCATTAAACCTTGGAATTTCCAATCTGCAGAAAGTTTTAGACATTTTGAGTTATATCTAGCAAGGGATATAAAAGGTAATAATAAGAAGAGGTTCTATAATTACATTAGGAGCAAGAGAAAGATGAAGGGAAGTTTAAGTCCATTACTTACTGGGGAAGAAGAGCTAATAACAGACTACACCAAGATGGCGGAGGTGTTTAATGCCTATTTTGCTTCAGTCTTAGATTAAAAGGTTAATTCAAAAAATAACTAGATAAGTTCATGGAGGATAGGTCCATCAATGGCTATTGGCCAGGATGGACAGGGATGGTGTCCCTAGCCTCTGTTTGCCAGAAGCTGGGAATGGGTGACAGGGGATGGATCACTTGGTGATTACCTGTTCTGTTCATTCCCTCTGGGGCACTTGGCACTGGCCATTGTTGGAAGACAGGATACTGGGCTAGATGTACCTTTGGTCTGACCCAGTATGGCCATTCTTATATTCTTAATTGTGACTGAATATTAAATATTAAACAACAAGGGGGAAGGAACACAAGCCAGAATAGGGAAAGACCCGATTGACAATTATTTAGATAAGTTAGATGTATTCAAGGTAGTAGGTCCTGATGAAATTCACCCTAGGCTATTTAAGAAACTAGCTGAAGAAATCTTGGAACTATTAGCAATTATCTTGGAAACGTCATGGATGACAGGTGACGTTCCAGATGACAGGAGAAGGGGAAACATAGAACCTATCTTCAAAAAGGGGAACAAAGAGGCCCAGGGAATTGTAAACCAGCCAGCTTAACTTCAATGCCTGCAAAGATACTGGAACAAATTATTTAATGTAAATTTGTAAGCATCTAGAGGACAATAGGGTGATAAGTAATAGCCAACATGAATTGTCAAGATCATGCCAAACCAAACTAATTTCCTACTTTGACAGGGTTACTCAACCTGTGAAAAAGAGAGGAAAAGCAGACATGATATATCTTGATTTTGACAGAGTTCCACATGACATTCTCATAAACAAACAAGGGAAATGTGCTCTAGATGAAATAACTTATAAGGTGGGTGCACAACTGGTTGAAAAACCACACTCAACTTGTCATCAATAGTTTGCTATCAAATTGGGAGATCGTATCTAAGGGTGTCCTTCAGGAGTCTGTCCTGGTTTACTTATTCCGTTATCCAAGCCATTAATGAAAACACAGAGCACACTTATAAAATTTGTGGATTACACCAAGCACTTTGAAGGACGGGATAAGAATTCAAAAGGACCTTGACAAATTGGAGAATTGGTCTGAAATCTACAAGATAAATTCAGTTAAGACAAAAGGCAAAGTACTATGCTTAGGAAGGAAAAATCAAATACAGAACTACAAAATGGGGAATAACTGGCTTGGCAGAAGTACTGCTGAAAAGAATCTGGGGGTTATAATGGATCACAAATTGAATATGAGCCAACAATATGATGCAGTTGCAACAAAACATAAATATCATTCTGGGATATATTAACAGGAGTGTCATACGTAAGCCACAGGAAGTAATTATCCTGCTGTCCTCAGCACTGGTGAGGCCTCAGCTGAACTACTGTATCCAATTTTGGGCACCACATTTTGGGAAGGATGTGGACATACTGGAGAGAGTCCAGAGGAGATTAACAAAAATGACTAAAGGTTAGAAAACCTGGGCATGTTTAGTCTTGAGAAAAGAAGATTGAGGGGGAACCTGATAATAATCTTCAAGTATGTTAAGGGTTGTTATAAAGAGGACAGTGATTAATTGTTCTCCATGTCCACTGAAAGTAGGACAAGAGGTAATCAGCTTAACCTTCAGCAAAGAAGGTTTAGAGATTAGGAAAAACTTTCTAACAACTATCCTTATAGTTAAGTATTGGAATAGGTTAATAAGAGGGGTTGTGAAATCCCCACCATTGGTGATTTTTAGGAACAGCTTAGAAAAACACCTGTCAGGGATGATCTAAGCATACTTAGTTCCACCACAGCAAGTGGGGAGATGGACTACATGATCTCTGACAGTCCCTTCCAGGCCTACAGTTCTATGATTTTGAAAAGTGTTTTCAGTTCAAATAAGAATGAAACGCAGATGCTTTATACATTTTCCACAAATCAGAAATTCAGAAAAATGTTGGTTACAGAAAATTTTCATTTTGGAATTTCAAAATGTAATTTTGAATTTTATGTTATGGATTTGTTTCATCTCCATATTTACATTAGTTCATACCAAGGCCCTACTGGTAGTGCATGACATGCACTATTACGACAACTGACAAGTCATAATGACGTAATGATTGAAATAATCCATTTTTTTATTATATTTTTTGTTTTTACAATCAGTGAGGGCAGCTGCTTTTTAGCACTGATTGAAACATTTTATTTTATTTTCTATACCAGAGTTTCTCCTGTGTAGGTTGTAATTAAACCGTTTACAACTGTAAGTTCCAAAGACTTTCACTAAGATGTAGGCTTCTAAGTGCCTGAGTCACTTTTGAAAGCGAGACTTGTGCTCCCAAGTCATGTAGGCACTTTAAAATTTTTTGCCCTAGATGTACAAGGAAGTTATTGTTAATATTAGTTTTTATATTAAGCACTGCTCCTCAGTGGGTGGTGTGAGCAGAAAATCCAGTAAATGTAGGGCTCCCAGCCAACAGCTGTGGATCTGAACAAAAATCTCCAAAAATGATTGAAGGGCTAGAGGAACTGATTTATGAGAAAAGACTAAAGGAAGTAAGTATGTTTTGTTTGGCAAAAGTATGACAAAGAAAAGACAGGACATGTATCTAAAGGGTGTAAATAGTGAAAAGGATGAAAAACTAGAGTGGAAGTGAGAACATCAGGGTTCTCATTCCAGCTCTCACACCGATTAGCTGTATGACCTTGGCTAAGTCACTTAGGTCCAGATTTATAAAAGTATTCAGGTGCTAAAAGATCCAGGAGAGGCACCTAATGGGATTTTCAAGAGTTTAGGTGCCTATGAGCTATTACCAGCAGGAGAGTGAGTTTGTGTGTGTATGGGGGTGGGGGGATGTGAGAAAACCTGGATTTGTGCAGGAAATAGCCCAACTTGATTGTCATGCACATTGTGTAAAGAGTTGTCACTTTGGATGGGCTATCACCAGCAGGAGAGTGAATTTGTGTGGAGGGGTGGAGGGTGAGAAAACCTGGATTTGTGCTGGAAATGGCCCACCTGATGATCACTTTAGATAAGCTATTACCAGCAGGACAGTGGGGTGGGAGGAGGTATTGTTTCATATTCTCTGTGTATATATAAAGTCTGCTGCAGTTTCCACGATATGCATCTGATGAAGTGAGCTGTAGCTCACGAAAGCTTATGCTCTAATAAATTGGTTAGTCTCTAAGGTGCCACAAGTACTCCTTTTCTTTTAACTCCCATTAGGCACCTTGCTGCTTTTGAAAATCCCACTATGCACCTATCTGTCCAAACACCTTTGAAATTTGGCCCTTAACCTCTCTGCCTCCATTTCCCATCTGTAAAATAGGGATAATAATACTTAACTACCTTAATAAGGACATTGGGAGGCTTAACTAATTAATGTTTGTAAAGGGCTTTAGGATCAACAGATGGAAGATAGTAAAACTGTGATTATTATATATCTATAGTAATAAAACTGTAACTTGAGTAATGAAAGGACTTGAGCATAGATAAAACAGGTTGGAAAGTGTGCTAAAAGTGGGAGCCAATATTTAAAAAAAACCCTTGCATATAGGCTCCTAAATCCACAACTGGGCCCTATATACATGACCTGATTTTCATATGTAGGTTCCTGGTTAGGCACCTACATTTGAAAATTTTGGCCTAAGTCAGTAATGTGTGGATACTCATGCCAGTAATGACACTGATATTTAGGTATCTCAATACTGAGTCTCAGTGCATTGATTAAAGAACCTGTTACGAATTAAGACTACAATATATGCCCCACCTTCCCCAATCCTGTAAAGACTTATGCACATGCTTAACTTTATGTACTTTGAGTCAATAGCACTACTACCACCACTAAAAACTGAAAAATGTCAGCCAATAAATAAATAAATGTAGAGAAATGTTGCTGCAGTGACTCATAAGAACTGTAGTTTGCTGCCTCATGTTGTCTTCCAACCGAGTTCCCCAGCTGGATTACTTCTCCCATAATGCAGCCTGGGTAGGGACTCCCAGGATGCACTATAGCAGATCAGGAACAAGGGACACCATGAGGGACAAAGTCTAGTCAGGAAGCCTAGTTCATAGAAGAAAATGGATGCTATTAGGCATCTGAATGACAACTCCCATGAAACATTGTGGTACCATCTCTAAACTGAAATTTTTGGTTAATAGCTGAAAGTTTTAGCAGTTTGATTTTTCTGAGAAAACCTTTTTTTTTTTTTTTTTTTTTTTTTTTGCAGAATAACCCCCTACTCTCCAACTAGTTGTCATCAGGACCTGTTTTTATGTATAATTAAAGAAAGCAATTCAATGTCCTGTTACATGTTATTAGTTCAGTACCAAAGACAGATATTGCAAGCCCATGCAGTATCTTTGGTGACTATTGTATTAAATTTGTGAATGGTTTATGTATGATTGTCTGTTTAAACTCAGACTTTTATACACAAAGCCCTAGAACACAATCTTTTTGATACAGCAAACGGACAGAACCTCCGAGGTCCCCACCCCTGCTGACGGATTAGTAAGACTTTGGCATGCCAGACACCTATATGAAAGACAGGCAATTCTTGGAGTGTTTAGTGAGCATTTAACTTTATTTTACATTTTTCCTCTGGTGATGCTTTTGCTCTAATAAATGTACTTTGCTTAGGAAGAACTGTGTGGTCACTAGTAAAAAAAAAAAAAGTCATTTCCTTTGGATCAAACCAACGGGCTGGATGTTCGTCAGACTTGCTGGGGATATCATAGTGTATGCAGGGAGCTATGCAGCATTTGAACCCCAGCCAGAAGGGAGTGGGCCAAGCGTCCCTGCCCAGAAACAGGTGACATATGCTGAATGACCAGCACTCCTTCATACAGCATGTCAGTATTATTTAGAGGCTTCCCATTTGAGGTTTGATCTGTCCTGACCCCGCTTAGCGTGTATGTTCTGCTAGGATCACAACACCAGGTAGTACAGTGGTATGGAACCATTTCACATGATTTTATCTGTACGGCTTCAATTGATACTGCACCCCATGGGCAGTGGCATGTAGGGTATGTGTAGCTACATGCCACCGTGAAAAGTAGGCTGTGTCCACACTGTGGTGTGTAGCTACACCGGGGGGGGGGGAGGAGGAGGAGGAGGAGGAAGAATGCTCAACAGCAGGGAGCTGCCAGAGTCTTTCCCCTCTGCTACTCTCTGGCAGAGAGTCTTTTGCTGTGGTGGGGCAAGACTCTGGCAGCAGGGAGAGAGCAGGACACTACACTTCCTAAAAGGTGCAGTGTGGACAAGGGAGGCATTGCTTGGGCATGTAGTGAACCAGGTGGGGTACACACCCACAGGGTTCAGGCATGTTTTTACTCACCTAAGTGGTGCCTCACCACTTACACTGCCATTTAGAGCTGCGTTAAGGGTATGCATAGTGTATGTACTCTACACTCCGCTGGAAAGAGTGTTCAGTATCTTAAGGTATATCTATACTGAAAACAGTTTTTCCCTTAGCAAGTGAAGTAAACACCAGGACATGTGTTAAATGCTGTGGTGCTGACAGCCATCAATTAGTTAGGAAATATCAACTCCTGTGACCCTGCAGATCACTTACTGCTTTATTTCCTTCCGCTCAGCAGTTAAGAAAAGGATGGAGTGCAGAGGTGAATACATTTCCTTTCTTATCATGCTAATAACAAAGTTGTCAATAAATCAAATCTTTGTGCAATCACCTTAAGGTGGAGTTATCATACGATAAATATTCTCATTAAAGTTGCCTATTTTTATTTAATTGTTTCATAAAAAAAATAATGCTTTAAAGGCTCAGACCTTTTGCAAAGTCTTACCTCTACAGTTTTGCAACATTACATGATGGCGTTTTATATAAATCTTTCACAATAAGTTGTAGCAAATAGTAGTAGGTAGATTTTGCCATTCAATATATTCCAGAGAAGCATTTCAGTGACTATGAAAGGAAGAGTCATTTTATCACTTGGGTCACTCATTTAACTCATTTTGAAAGAACTAGATGGACAGCAAAATCGATAAACTCTAACCATGTCATAACATGAACGTGCATTGGGGATATGTGAGTTGAAATTAAAGGGTTAGGTCCTCAGTACTGCAACATTTAACTTTTTGGTGCCCTTCGGCCTAATGGAATGCACAGCCCCAAGATAGGTACCCAGGCTTCTTTTACAATGCATGGGGAGAGTTGGGCCCTCAAGAATGGGATCCACAAAAGCCAGCTTGTTGGGCTGAGAGCTACCTAAGCTGGCCAGTAGGAGGGAGAGGGCTTGGGCTCAACCCCTGGAAGGGAATTAGGCACCTGAGTTGGGGTCACAAGGAGGCTCCTACCTTTGCACAGGAGTCAAAAGCTGTGACTCCTCTATTGGAGTTAAGTGCCTTGGGTCATGGCTACACTGGAAACTTCAAAGTGGCAGCCTGTCCACACTAGCGCTTTAAAGCACTCAGACTTGCTACGCTCAGGGGGGTGATTTTTCACCCCCCTGAACCAGCAAGTTACAGCATTATAAAATGTAAATGTAGACAAGCCTGAAGTCCTTTCCTACAAAAGGATAGAGAAAGAAGCAGCTCTGTATATACCAACCAACAGAAATTTAGGCAAAAAGGGATTTTTGAGTGCCTACAGGATTAGGTGGCTACTGAGCAGGGTTTTGAGGATCTGAATTTTGGACTTAGGCACCTAGAGTGGCAGTTAAGTACTTGGAGTCCTTTTGTGAATCTAGTTTGTAGAATATAAGGAATTTTCATACACAGAACCGGTGTGTAAAAATATCAGCAAGACTGAACTCCAGACCACTTAGGTGCTACACAGCATATAGGCTCCTGATTCAACCAAAGGATCAGAGTAAATTTCCCCATTTAACTTTTGACATTCAGTATTGGCATGTCTAATTTCTCTCTCCATTGTTCTCTATAGCCTATTTTCTACTGAGTTCTCACATGCTATAGCTAGGCACATGTTTAAGTGACACGGAATTCACTGAAGTGGGGAAACGGCACTTAAGGCACCATCCAACTACGTGTGAAGAAGTTTGAGGAGTGTGGAAAAGCCATAGTTACAGATTAAGTATGGGCTGGATGAATGGACTATAAGGTGGATAGAAAGCGGGCTAGATTGTCGGGCTCAACGGGTAGTGATCAATGGCTCCATGTCTAGCTGCCAGCGGGTAGCAAGTGGAGTGCCCCAACGGTCAGTCCTGGGGCCGGTTCTGTTCAATATCTTCATAAATGATCTGGAGGATGGGGTGGATTGCACCCTCAGCAAGTTTGCAGATGACACTAAACTGGGAGGAGAGGTAGATACGCTGGAGGGTAGGGATAGGATACAGAGGGACCTACACAAATTGGACGATTGGGCCAAAAGAAATCTGATGAGGTTCAACAAGGACAAGTGTAGAGTCCTGCACTTAGGACAGAAGAATCCAATGCACCGCTACAGACTAGGGACCGAATGGCTTGGCAGCAGTTCTGCAGAAAAGGACCTAGGGGTTACAGTGGACAAGAAGCTGGATATGAGTCAACAGTGTGCCCTTGTTGCCAAGAAGGCCAATGGCATTTTGGGATGTATAAGTAGGGGCATTGCCAGCAGATCGAGGGACGTGATCATTCCCCTCTATTCGACACTGGTGAGGCCTCATCTGGAGTACTGTGTCCAGTTTTGGGCCCCACACTACAAGAAGGATGTGCAAAAATTGGAAAGAGTCCAGTGGAGGGCAACAAAAATTATTAGGGGACTGGAACGCATGACTTATGAGGAGAGGCTGAGGGAACTGGGGATGTTTAGTGTACGGAAGAGAAGAATGAGGAGGGATTTGATAGCTGCTTTCAGCTACCTGAAAGGGGGTTCCAAAGAGGATGGCTCTAGACTGTTCTCAGTGGTAGCAGATGACAGAACAAGGAGTAATGGTCTCAAGTTGCAGTGGGGGAGATTTAGGTTGGATATTAGGAAAAACTTTTTCACTAGGAGGGTGGTGAAACACTGGAATGCGTTACCTAGGGAGGGTGGTGGAATCTCCTTCCTTAGAGGTTTTTAAGTTCAGGCTTGACAAAGCCCTGGCTGGGATGATTTAGTTGGGGATCAGTCCTGCTTTGAGCAGGGGGTTGGACTAGATGACCTCCTGAGGTCCCTTCCAACCCTGATATTCTATGATAAAAACAAACGCAAGAACACTTTTTTCTTCAAAATGTTTGCCAACCCTAACTTTAGATAATTGATCCAGTTCTGCACACTAAAGCACAGTAATTTTTTTCATTAAGTGTTTCCCAAAATATGCATGACACAGAATAGGACTTCTTTCTTACAGAGACTATGCCAGAATATTGATAGCAACTTCTCAGCTTGCACAAGAAATCCCTTGCTGAAGAACATATTACTCAAATCAGAACAATGTGTCACAACATCCTTTGCCGTGAAGCAATGTCAATGTCTCTTCCCAGGAAATCCCTGCAGTTTTTTTTTTTTTTTTAATCTTTTAGAATAAGTGGTTCCCAAAACCCTCAGAAGAAAATAGTTAATTGGGAAATGAAACCATTTCAGCAGACAGTGAACAATGTGTGCTTTTGAAAGTGGAATCTCTGTTATCCTTACTCGTTATAGCTTGGCACGTCACCAAATGCAAGGAACAGTTTGTGTACTTTCTGCAGGTTTGGAAACAAGTCGTAAAATGGTTATTTTTCTTTAAGGAAACATACATTCAGAGTCCCAGCTTTTCCCATGGGGCATTATGCCATTTTGCCATCATTATGCCATCATCAGTGCATGGCAGCCCTAAAGCTGGTGGAGCTATGAGATGATTACTTAGGTATAAGAGGATCCACCTGTGGTGGAGAGTTGGCAGAATGGCTCTTTGTAGGTTCAGCATGAGTCACACCTTGGGAATCTATTAATGGCTGCCATACTGGGCTGACTTCTACATAAGAATTTGGCTGCAGCTGACATCTCCTTTTATGCAAGGGCTTTGATCCGTCAGTCTGATTAGTCATAAACTCACTGGCTCTGCTTCCTCTCTGCTCTGCCTTGGAGCACCTGGCTGTGGAGCACTCCTTCACCTGGAGCTTTGTGCCCATGTGAAGGGAACTACTCCCCTTCTGCAGCAGAACCACTGTGGTCAAGCCACATTTGGAGAGCTTTTGCAACTCTAACGGAGTGAGCAGAACAAGTTTTTCCCCTAGTAAGTGTTGCCTGACTTACAGTGGCGGAGCTGCTAAGGTCAGCTGTGCTAATAACCACAGCATTGATAGGGTCTGTCAAGGTTCCTTCCCCACTCTGAACTCTAGGATACAGATGTGGGGACCTGCATGAAAACCCCCTAAACTTATTTTTACCAGCTTAGGTTAAAACTTCCCCAAGGTACAAACTATTTTACCTTTTGCCCTTGGACTTTTTTGCTGCCACCACCAAGCATCTAACAAATATATAACAGGGAAACAGCCCGCTTGGAAACGTCTTTCCTCCGCAAATCCTCCCAAACCCTACACCCCCTTTCCTGGGGAAGGCTTGATAAAAATCCTCACCAATTTGCATAGGTGAACACAGACCCAAACCCTTGGATCTTAAGAACAATAAAAAAGCAATCAGGTTCTTAAAAGAAGAATTTTAATAGAAGAAAAAGTAAAAGAATCACCTCTGTAAAATCAGGATGGTAAATACCTTACAAGGTAATCAGATTCAAAACATAGAGAATCCCTCTAGGCGAAACCTTAAGTTACAAAAAGACACAAAAACAGGTATATACATTCCATTCAGCACAACATATTTTATCAGCAATTTAAACAAAACAGAATCTAACGCATATTTAACTAAATTGCTTATTAACCCTTTACAGGAGTTCTGACCTGCATTCCTGCTCTGGTCCTGGCAAAAGCAGCACACAGACTGAGAGAGCCTTTGTTTCTCCTTCCCCCCCGCCCCCCAGCTTTGAAAGTATCGTCTCCCCATTGGTCATTTTAGTCAGGTGCCATCAAGGTTATCCTAGCTTCTTAACCCTTTACAAGTGAAAGGGTTTTTCCTCTGGCCAGGAGGGATTTAAAGATGTTTACCCTTCCCTTTATATTTATGACAGGGTCATCGGTTTACATTAAAAGGAGTCAGTGGCTCAGGGGATTGGTGATTTAGGTTGGGGGCAAAACTCCTCTTGACATTTTTGGGTGTGAACTGGGAGCCTAGCCTGAATAAAGGTTGCAGGGAATTGGGCGTTTGTCACCTTTCGTAGATAGTTAGCAAAAGGTTTTACCATCCGCAGCCTGTCTGATGGAGCATGAACTACTTTCTCATTCCCCAGGCCTGGGCTATAGCACATTAGTGTATGGAGACTTGAGTTGCTGTTCCCTATTCTGTACTTTCCCTGAGGATATATAAGAACAGTTCACTTTTTGGTGCTGTCAAGCTAGCATTTTTTCACAACACGTTGGCTTTCAGTAGCATTTGGGCACCTAGTTGCTTATTTGTGCCTTTGAAAATCTCCCCTGAAGTGAATACTTGTGAAAAATACCAGTTTTTAAAGTTCTGTTTAACTAAATGTATAGGCAGTTAGATTTTGTAGAAACACTGGCTGCCAATTGTGATGAAGTCCTTATCGGTAAAAGTCAGTTTTCAATACCAGGTTAGGTTATAGCTGCTGCCTACAAGCAAGCAAACTCATGGTCTCCCAATTACAGCAGGCCTGACTTCACCCTTTGCTCCTAGTTCCGTACACAGAAGTTTCCCCACTTAGTTACTTGAAAATGTGCATATATAAAACTTAGCCTTTGAAAGGAGTATGACCACAATTCAATATTTTCTACAGGATATTTGAATCTGTTTGTTTCCTTTATGAAAGGTTAGACAAAAGAATAGTATCTGTAGTGATTAGAGAACAAAACCAGAGACTTCCATCGCTCTGTCACAGACTTTCTATGGGACCCAGCCTCTCCCCTCTGCTTCTCCACTATAAAAGGGGGGTAATATTTACCTGTCTTTACAGTGGTGTGATGAAGCTCATTGTAATACACACTTTTCTAACATGCCCTGAAATCTTGTTACACTAAGTTGAGTATAAATGAGAACTTGTCTACAAGTTGTGTCAGTATAACTTACGTCGCTCAGAGGTGTGAATAAGCTGCCGCCCCCCACCTTCCCCAGAGCAATGTAGTTTATACCAACCTAAGCACTGGAGTAGACAGCACTATGTCGGTGGGAATGCTTCTCCCACCAACATAGCTACTGCTGCTCATTGAGAGTGGATTCATTAAGTCGACAGGAGAGCTCTCTATCGACTTAGAGTGTCTGCACAGCAGTGTTACCACAGCACAGCTGTATTGGTGCAGGTGCGCTGCTGGAAACTCTGTAGTGTAGATATAGCCTAAATTAAGCTAGACGTGTCTAGTTGATGTTAGAGGGAGAAGGTAGTAATAAATTGCTTCTATAAAGCCAATTAAAATGTTTTCGGAGGACAGACAAAGAGATTATAATAAACTGCATGACTATAAAACTATAAACCTCTTCATATTAGGAAACATTACATTGAAGGAGAAATTGTATCAGAGAATCAGTAACATGAATTGAAATCAGGAAAGCAACTGTAAAGCTTCTGATCTTTTTAAACAGGTAATATTTGTGAGTGCCTCTGTAAAAAGTAATTAGTATGTTTTACTGGTAAAGAATTCAGAGTGCAGGTAAAGGAAAAAAAGGAGGCTACCTTTTAATTCCTTTTTATTACTAGATTCATTAATAACAAAACCAGTGATTATTCATTATGACTCAAGCTATATGACCGTGAAAACTATAATCCTTTTCATAAACGGAAGTCTTACGATCAAGGAGATCTTGCATACCTACAAATCATAATACAAATATTTACAGAGAGTTGCTTTTAGACATTTGAAACAAGGTACAGAGTAGTTTTTGGGGTACTTAAGCAGTAGAATGTGTAAATGATTGGCGTTCATGACATAATTTAGCATTTCTCCTAAGACTCTGCATTTCGCTCAATGGACACAGTTACTATTTATACGTATATAACATATATATTAATTATTGTGTGTGGGTGTATATACAACATCACACACACAATCAAATTCAGCTGGAACTAGATTGCTAGTTCTTTAACTCCAAAAGCATAGGCTTCGACCACTTAGGTTAAACAAGATCTCCGTTCACTAGTGGTAATGCTAGGTGCTTTATCTTCTGTGTGGGGCAGCAAATGGGGGATGTCATAATACACACACAAGACGATTTGGGGAAATGACTTGAGAATCAACAGTCACAATGGAACAGCACTAGCAGTAGGATTTTTGAGGCTATCATTGTATGGGAGCTCGCCAGCATCTCTCTTAGGTAACTTTGAAAAGCTTGGCCTAGAAGTGGATCATTAGACATTGATATTGTTACAGTTTCTGCCATACCAATGGCTAAAACCAGAATGATCAGAATCTAGGAAATCTGTGGAATCTAGTTGTAACTGGAGTTGTTCCACCATCAACTTCTTGATAACTTCTCCTCCAATGAGCACGTTTGATGCTGGATGATAATTGACAGGGTTCTTAAAGTCCAGGGAGGAGTTTTTGAGCAAGGGACTAATCCCTGCTTGCTGAAGAGCAATTGGCATCTTGTTTACCTCAAGAAAGTGGCATCCGTGGTTGTACAGCGCTTAGCTCAATGGGGTCCTGGTCTATAACTCAGGACCTAGTCCCCACAATAATTTAAATAATAAACATAAATAAGAGACCCAAAACTTCTGAACAGTTTTTCACCAGCCACAAGTGGCATGGGATCTGATCACAGTCAGTAGATGCTACTCTCCCAGCACATGCAACACGTCAATAAGGAAAGACGAGCAGAACTCAAGCAGGGCAGATGGTGCCATTTCTGGCACTGTGCCCTTGAAACCAGCCACCACTGATGTAACTCAGTCAATTTTATCTATGACATAGGTTGAAACTTCCTCACCGCAGGAAATACTCAACTCTCTTACCAAGTGCTGGAATCACCAGTGCGCCACCATTTGGGACGTTTTCACTGGTGTAGATTTGGCACATGCTACCAGAATGGAATTGTTCTGGCCCCTACCAAAGCCATGGCCCATGAGTGCACAACAATAGCTCACACTCACATCATCAGGTTGTGGCATTCCGGCACTATACTTCTGTCCTCACATTACATTGTTCTCTGAATTGGCATCACTACTTTTCTGTCTGAACAGTGCACAACACAAAGGAGACCCATTCCCGATTGGGGCCTCTGCGTGCTACCAGAGTAAAAATATTTACTGCTACTAATAGGTCATTAGAGCAAGATGAAATTTAATTAAAAAACATTTCATGAAAACAAAAATATTTCAGCCATTTTTGACCAGTTCTACAGCTTGCTGAATCAGTTCACAAATTTAAAAAAGGTGGTGGGGGGGAATAGTTTCACAGAATTCCCCTCCCCTTTCTACCAGCTCGATACATGACACCACTTTATGCTGACTCAATGCATCATTGTACAGAATCATAGATCTGTAGGACTGGAAGGGATTGCCCCCCTGTGCTGAGGCAGGACCAAGTACACCTAGATCATATATGGTGACAGTGTCACGCTACAATGATGCAACATTTATCCCCTCCTCCTCCATTCTGACTGCTGAAATAATAGGGGGATTCCCTTCCCTTACCCTGACCAAGCTCATGGAAGGATTATCTTCTCTTCTCCCCACAAGCTAACAGAAGGGTGTGGGGTGATTTCCACCCTCTGCCTCCTCAAGGCTGCTAAGCTGGGGGAATTCCCTTTGCTCCTGAAGGAGGGTCAAATTTGCTTGCTCCTCGGAGTAGGGAAACCTTTATAGCTCTCATATCACTAGTTCATTGCTTCATGGTTCCTTTAGGTGCGTGGCACTAGAGCCAATCACAAATTTTGGAAATGGTGATCATTACTTCTTGGACAATCTACAGCAAGGGAGAGTCAAGCTAGATACTTGGAAAAGCTAACTACCAGGATAGTTAAGCTCTGGAATAGGCTTGCAAGGAGGTCGTGGAATCCCCTCACTTTAGGTTTTTAAGAACAGGTTGGACAAACATCAATCAAGGATGGTGTAGGTTTACTTGGTCCTGCGTCAGCGCAAGGGACTGGACTAGAGGACCTCTCGAGGTCTCTTCCAAACCTATGTTTCTATGTCCTATGGTTTTTTACAATTTTTTTCAGCCAGCTAATAAAGTAGTTGATCTTTCTGGAATTTTGATGAAAGCACTCAGGGGGAAAAAAAAAGCTTTTTCCTGCATTTTTGACCATCTCTATGCATAATATTAAAATAGACTTCAATTAGTCAAGACTACTTACCAATTAGAGAAGAGGCCGCCACTAGGATCCAGAATGTAATGATATAAGGCACATGAACCGCAAGCCAATCAAAGGTGACTACCTGGTATCCCTGGCTGCTGCTCCCACTGCTGCTGTTGCTTATATCTACAGCTTTTCTTAATGTCTCTTGAGAGGTTTCAAAAGCCATATTTGGAATGGTGGGTTCAGAGAGGACACTTCCAGCCAGGCTTCCTGGACGGCAAGCCAACCATGCCAGGAGCACAGAGGAATACAGGTTAAGTGTTCCTGCTCTCGTTATCAGAAGTGGGAGGAATGTCTTTGCTTGATTTTAAACTGTCTGTCTTCTTTTCTAGTACCCCGCTTTGGCTTAATTTTAAGCTCTTCTTCTATGTGGGCTTCAGAGCTTTGCTTCTAGCTTCCTTGAGGTCCAATTTTTAACCCTTTTTGCTATCTTCCCCGAGGCACTCCCTTTTGTAGTGCTGCGCTGTCTCTGATGGAGTCTGTTGTTTGATTCCTTAATTCTGCAGCCCTGACCTCCTAATGCAGTGCTGGAGGTGAGAGACCTCTCCCAGGAGGTCCCCAGTCCCCTCTTCAGTGCTGGTTCCTAACTTCTTTGGGAGAATGCAGGACACTTGTTATAAGTGAGAGCATTTGAATGGGAGGAGGAGTCTGTCAAAGCCGTGTACTACTACAGTATCTAGTAATGATCTCAAAACCACTCATGACCTCTGCTTTTCCCCTTATTTATAGATCTATGGGCATGAACTAAGATTATTATTTACTACTTCTGTTCATAACAGTTATGAAGCAATAGGTGTTTAAAGCCGGCTCGTGTGAGCCGTGTGACACAGACTTTGCCCCTGTTAGAAAGGAACGCAGCTTAATGTGAGATTACTTTGTGCGTCTTGCTCAAAATAGAAAGCAAACAGCAATCTTTTATGTGTTCAATTCAGCGTATACCATCAATGGATGGAATTCCTTCTCAGGCTTTTCATCTTTAGCTGTTTTTCACTGGTAAGCAGAGGCTTACTAAGTGTAAGCGGGGGAATAGTCCCACTCTTGTGGGGAACTTTCCTGGCTTCTGCACTACCCCAGTGAAGTGGGCTAGCAAAAGGATCTGAGTCCTCGCTCCCACTTCCTTTACCCAGTGGCCTCCCTGCCCTTGAGGGCTCCCCTTCCACTCTCCTGTCTGGCAGAGTCCTCGTAACCCCAACAAGACTGGGCCCAGGATTCCTGGGGGGCTCGACCCCCAACCCTGCTGTGGTCACCTGGGACAGGGGCTAGGGTGTCCCCACTCTGGGGTACTCTCTCTGCACTGGGCACTTCTCTGACCCACTGACCATTACATCCAAGTTAAAGCAAATGCAAGTTATTTAATCAACAATTAATTTTAAAAAGAATAAGGAATAATGGGAAAGGTTAAAGGAAACACATCACCCCGCTCTGTGGCGGGGAACATCACAAACAGTGTCTCTGGAACGTCCGGGCAGTTCATAGTCTGTTCCTTGTAAGTCCCAGGCCTTCTTCTCAGGCCCTGGCTGTGCTGCAGGGATGCTGCGGGTTGGACACTTGCTCTGGTGGTGGCCACACGCTCTCAGGCTCTAAGTGGTAGGACCCTTCTTCCCAGTGTCGCCCCTGCCCTGTCCGGGTTACGATCCAAGCCTGGCCTGCAGAGCCTCTTGGCTGAGGCGTCTCCCTGTGCTGGGCCTGCTGCCCAGGGTCCCCCTCGGTCTCCCCAGCTGCTCACCGCACCCAGCTCCGGACTGCTCCAGCCCCAGCTCCACCATTAGGTCTCTGCACTGCTGCTGCTGCTCTGCCTCCAGCTCCCTGGGCTGCTTCTTTGGCCCCTCTGCCTCTGATTGCTGCAGCTCTGCTCCCAGGACAGGTCTGCTCTGCAGGCTGCTTCTGTGACTCTGCTCCCAGCACTGACCTGCTTCGTGGGCTGCTTTTCTGGCCCCTCTGGCTCTGGTTGCTGCAGCTCTGCTCCCAGGGCAAGTCTGCTCTCTCTGGGCTGTGCCTCTGGCTTTGGGGCTGCAGCTCTGCTCCCAGGACAGGATCTGTTCTCTCTGGATCTGGCACAGCTCTGCCCCCCAGCTCAGCTTGGGCCCCTGCTTTCTCCTTAGCTTGGCCCCGCTCTGTCCAACCCAGGCAAATCCAGCTCACATGGAGGACGGGACCTCCCTGGCCTCCTGACTCCCTGATTAGCCTGCTCGCCCTGTCATTCAGGCTGACCTGGAGCATTGGCCTCTCCCCATTGTTCCTGGGGGCTGTCAGTCTCAGGGTCCTGATTCCCCATTGACCCTTCCCCCTTTTTAGTACTGGGAGCTAGCAACTAAAACACCCCCACTGAATGTTAGTAAGGGGGCAACGGTCCCCTTACATAAGCAAGACTATGATATCAAGGGCTAGATTTGCCTTTAGTCTCAGCCCTGTATCACTGCACCACCCCAGAAGGAAGCCTAGGAATGAATAGTGACTCAAGAGAATTTGCTCCTGCTGCCAGCATGTAAAGGTGGGAAGAACCAAGACTCTTTCCACTCCCCCCACCCACTTGCTGGCAAAGGGGAGTATCAAGTGTGCAGCCGCCGTTCTCTCCCACCACACCCAGGCCAGAGACTGGAGGGTCCTACGTGGCTGGTCAGCGCCTTGAGGGTGGGACCTTACTTCCCTGTGCAGCCAGGTAGGATCAGGACACAATCAAACCCTAAGACATTGCAGCACAATCTGAAGTTAGAAAATGGATGCTCTTTTTTCTCTCTGCATGAAGTTTGAAATATATTAGTGCAGCTGGCACTAGTATTTAAATACAACCCCACAGGCCTGAGGATTCCTTCAGCCCTGCTGACTGAAGTCCTGTACTTATCCCCAGAATATGTACAGCTGGGATTGTGGCAGGGCCAGCATCCCCACACTGTCTGAGCAAAGTGCCACAAGCTGTTCTGGAGGGACCACGCTCATGGCGTGTGGCAGGGGAAAGGAAGTAATTCAGTCTCTATAGCTCATTTAATTATTGGCTTCTAAAAGGAGACTGCAAACAAGGACGACAATCAGGAGAAACAGATATTGATTGCTAATTTCCTGCCCATCAGGAGCTGCATCTGGACCCACTGGCTCATTTTACATAGGTCAAATAGTCACCAATCAGTAAGACGTGTTGTTCACTATCAATTTTAGGAACTATTTAGCAAAAATATGTAGCCTTTGGAGACAGACATTTAGCAGGAGGGAAAAAACACCCCTCAATGTGGGAAGTGCTGAACTATTCTGGGAGTGGGAAGCTGTGTAAATGAGCACCTCACCACTCATGCACCAATCATCCCAGGTCTCAGAAACCAGAAGTCAGTCCCTCGCTCTCTGACACAACCGTGCACATTCTTCATTTTTTTTTTTAAAAAAGAAAGAAGTTAGTTTCAGTGGAGGCCCTTTCCGCCAGTGATTACTCTTGTCAGGTATTGAGGAGGGGCTAATAGCTCTGACTGGTGAACTCCCTATTACATCACTGCTGTGAGACATGGCTTCCTCTGCCGCTTAATGTCAGTCCAGGGAGAGATGAGGAAATCTTTGGTAAACATAGCCAAATGTCCCATTGCCTCTCCCTGCCTGACCACACCATAGCTGTCAGCCAGAGAGAGAGAGTATGAAGCATACAGCAGCTAGGGTGATGGTCTGCAAAAGTCTATGATTCTTTCCTTGCTAAGGGGGTCGGCATAGGCCACTGTGTTAAGTCAAGTTAGGCATATCTTGGGTTCATTTAAGGGGGAGAAGCAGTCACTAGCAGGGACATATTTCCACAGGACTGTGGCTTCTGTCCTGGCCCTTATGCGGCTCGCCCGTGTGCAGCAATGGTCCCCACCACCCCCGTGACGGCAGAGGGGCATGGGAAAGTTACCCTTAATGGAGCAAGAAACAAAGCAGCTCTGTCAAAGAACCTGTGGCAGTGGATTGCCCAGTATCTCCATGGGAGTTTCCTGGAGATCTGAGGCAGATTCCTGTGAAGTGAGGGAGTCAGTCAACAGCCTGTTCCACCGCTCAGACTAGGCATGTGGTACACGAATCTTACAGACACAAGCCTGCTTTCTGTAACCCTCCTGCCCCCAACAACTCGCTTCAGCAATTCCCAAAATCAAAGCCACTTACCAGGGCCTCCTCTCCTGTTTGCGCTTTTCCAAGCTCTGACAGCTGTCACTGGCTAGCTTCCTCCAGGGTAGAGAAGAGCTCCTGGCTGCATGCATTTCGGACCTCTGAGTCATCCTCTGCCTCTGGGTCCCCCTCCTGCTCCACATCCTCACCAAGATTGCCTCCTCCTGGCTCGGTCCACTCTCGACTGGCACATGAGCCACCAAAGTATCCACAGTGGCCTTCGCAGTGGAGGTGGGGTTGCCACTGAGTATTGCGTCCAGCTCTTTGTAGAACCGGCAGCTCGTGGTCACAGCACCGGAGCAGTGGTTTGCCTCCCGCGCCTTGTGGTAGGTGTTCCACAGCTCCTTCATTTAGACCCTGCACTGCAATGTGTCCCAGTCATGGCTCCTTTGCGTCATACATTGTGAAATCTGTCCGTAGGTATCATAATTCCTAAGGCTGGAGAGCACCTAGGACTGGACAGCCTCCTCTCCCCAAATGCGGATAAGGTCCCGCAGCTCGGCATTGCTCCAAGCAGGGAATGCGCACTAAGTGGCTTGGCAGTGTGTGCACCTCAGGAGTTACAACGCAGAAAGCTGCTTTACTATGCAGAAACTTGCCAGTGTAGACAAGGCCTTAGTGTGCCAAAACAAGACCAACCCTGTTCACCTGACAACCCCCACACCCAGAGCATGCAGCTGTGTTTTTTTCTATTCAAAGAGAGCCTGAGTCAGGGTTGGCCCCATGGGTAAAGCCACTGGCATAGAAGGCCTTCCCTGTCAGCTATGGAGTAAGGTCCACTGGCTCTGCACTCCCTCGTCTCCTCACAGATAGCATTTTGGGGATGGGAGAAGTTTGGTCAGGGCAGTCCTGTGCTCTGGCTATTTCTCCACTTGCTACAAGACACATCGTAGAGGCATTTGGTATCTGGGTGAAGTTGGATCAGGGGGTGGTTAACTGTCCCTCAGGCATCTACCTCCCTTCCTTGTCAGTGACAAGCTTTGCACAAGTGCAAAGATTAAGCAGGCCCAGATAACAAAGACCTCCTCCTTGGCTAACCTTTGGTGAGGACCTATCCAGGTTAACAGCACCCTCAGCTTTGCATTTCTAAGTGTAATCCAGCCTATGCATTTAACTACCAATCCCTTGAACAGTCCCATTTCAATTCCTTAAAGAACTTTACAAACTGCAAATAGAATTTAGATCACAAGACACAATACTGCCAATGTGCTGATACAATGTAACCAGTGTACTCCTCAACAGGAACAGGTATGTCAGGTTGCTAAAAACCAGAGAGCCTCTTAGACTGCAGTTGACATTTAACTAGCCTTTTGAAATCTTTGACATGTACAGTGCAAGAACTAATGGGGAGGTCACTCTGATAGTGAGTACTGTACTTTGGAATTATAATCTCCAAGTCTTTTGTAATATGATGGATTGTTTTAAAACAGCTTTGATGGAATAAATAAATGGTGGTGACACATACATTAAATATTTATATAAGAAATAATTCGAAAGCTACTTAAAGGTGTAGAAAAGGTAATGGAAGGTCAAAAGATCTAATCAGTGAAGAGTCACTGAGGCCATGATCCAAAACCCACTGAAGTCAGTGGAAGGGCTCCAATTAATGAGCTTTGGATCAAGCCCTTAATAAGCAAACTCTGTAGGGCTGGGACACTTAAGACATCACCATATGAACTCCATTAATGGGTGGAATATTTGGGTTCTGTATAAACCTGAATACATACATAAATTGTGGCATTTGCTCAGTCCCAAATAAAGCCAAAGTCTCAGGGTGGATATTCAGTTTGCTTTGGCCAGTTGGAGGCCTCAGGTGCAGTAGCAGAGACAGCAGCACTGACTGCTGCTTCTCTACTCGTAGACTCCTAGATATTAAAGTCAGAAGGGACCATTATGATAATCTAGTCTGACCTCCTGCACAATGCAGGCCATAGAATCTTACCCACCCACTCCTGCAATAAACTTCTCACCTATGTCTGAGCTACTGAAGTCCTCAAATCATGGTTTAAAGACTTCAAGGTGCAGAGAATCCTCCAGCAAGTGACCCGTGCCCCATGCTACAGAGGAAGGCAAAAAACCCCAGGGCCTCTTCCAATATGCCCTGGAGGAAAATTCCTTCCTGACCCCAAATATGGCGGGTAGAATTAGTGGGGGAAGCAAAAGTGGATGGGAATCTGGGAGGCAGTGACCATGAGTTGGTTGAGTTCAGGATCCTGACGCAGGGAAGAAAGGTAAGCAGCAGGATACGGACCCTGGACTTCAGAAAAGCAGACTTCGACTTCCTCAGGGAACGGATGGCCAGGATCCCCTGGGGGACTAACTTGAAGGGGAAAGGAGTCCAGGAGAGCTGGCTGTATTTCAAGGAATCCCTGTTGAGGTTACTGGAACAAACCATCCCGATGTGTCGAAAGAATAGTAAATATGGCAGGCGACCAGCTTGGCTTAATGGTGAAATCCTAGCGGATCTTAAACATAAAAAAGAAGCTTACAAGAAGTGGAAGGTTGGACATATGACCAGGGAAGAGTATAAAAATATTGCTCGGGCATGTAGGAATGATATCAGGAGGGCCAAATCGCACCTGGAGCTGCAGCTAGCCAGAGATGTCAAGAGTAACAAGAAGGGTTTCCTCAGGTATGTTGGCAACAAGAAGAAAGCCAAGGAAAGTGTGGGCCCCTTACTGAATGAGGGAGGCAACCTAGTGACAGAGGATGTGGAAAAAGCTAATGTACTCAATGCTTTTTTTGCCTCTGTCTTCACTAACAAGGTCAGCTCCCAGACTGCTGCGCTGGGCATCACAAAATGGGGAAGAGATGGCCAGCCCTCTGTGGAGATAGAGGTGGTTAGGGACTATTTAGAAAAGCTGGACGTGCACAAGTCCATGGGGCCGGACGAGTTGCATCCGAGAGTGCTGAAGGAATTGGCGGCTGTGATTGCAGAGCCATTGGCCATTATCTTTGAAAACTCATGGCGAACCGGGGAAGTCCCGGATGACTGGAAAAAGGCTAATGTAGTGCCAATCTTTAAAAAAGGGAAGGAGGAGGATCCTGGGAACTACAGGCCAGTCAGCCTCACCTCAGTCCCTGGAAAAATCATGGAGCAGGTCCTCAAAGAATCAATCCTGAAGCACTTGTATGAGAGGAAAGTGATCAGGAACAGCCAGCATGGATTCACCAAGGGAAGGTCATGCCTGACTAATCTAATTGCCTTTTATGATGAGATTACTGGTTCTGTGGATGAAGGGAAAGCAGTGGATGTATTGTTTCTTGACTTTAGCAAAGCTTTTGACACAATCTCCCACAGTATTCTTGTCAGCAAGTTAAGGAAGTATGGGCTGGATGAATGCACTATAAGGTGGGTAGAAAGCTGGCTAGATTGTCGGGCTCAACGGGTAGTGATCAATGGCTCCATGTCTAGTTGGCAGCCGGTATCAAGTGGAGTGCCCCAAGGGTCGGTCCTGGGGCCAGTTTTGTTCAATATCTTCATAAATGATCTGGAGGATGGTGTGGATTGCACTCTCAGCAAATTTGCGGATGATACTAAACTGGGAGGAGTGGTAGATACGCTGGAGGGGAGGGATAGGATACAGAAAGACCTAGACAAATTGGAGGATTGGGCCAAAAGAAATCTGATGAGGTTCAATAAGGATAAGTGCGGGGTCCTGCACTTAGGACGGAAGAACCCAATGCACAGCTACAGACTAGGGACCGAATGGCTAGGCAGCAGTTCTGTGGAAAAGGACCTAGGGGTGACAGTGGACGAGAAGCTGGATATGAGTCAGCAGTGTGCCATTGTTGCCAAGAAGGCCAATGGCATTTTGGGATGTATAAGTAGGGGCATAGCGAGCAGATCGAGGGACGTGATCGTTCCCCTCTATTCGACATTGGTGAGGCCTCATCTGGAGTACTGTGTCCAGTTTTGCGCCCCACACTACAAGAAGGATGTGGATAAATTGGAGAGAGTCCAGCGAAGGGCAACAAAAATGATTAGGGGTCTGGAACACATGACTTATGAGGAGAGGCTGAGGGAGCTGGGATTGTTTAGCCTGCAGAAGAGAAGAATGAGGGGGGATTTGATAGCTGCTTTCAACTACCTGAAAGGGGGTTCCAAAGAGGATGGCTCTAGACTGTTCTCAATGGTAGCAGATGACAGAACGAGGAGTAATAGTCTCAAGTTGCAGTGGGGGAGGTTTAGATTGGATATTAGGAAAAACTTTTTCACTAAGAGGGTGGTGAAACACTGGAATGCGTTACCTAGGGAGGTGGTAGAATCTCCTTCCTTAGAGGTTTTTAAGGTCAGGCTTGACAAAGCCCTGGCTGGGATGATTTAACTGGGAATTGGTCCTGCTTCGAGCAGGGGGTTGGACTAGATGACCTTCTGGGGTCCCTTCCAACCCTGATATTCTATGATTCTATGATCAGCTGAACCCTGAGCATATGGGCAAGATTCACCAGCCAGATACCCAGGAAAGAATTCTCTGTAGTAACTCACATCCCATCCCATGCCACTGGGCCTATTTACCATGAATAGTTAAAGATCAATTAATTGCCAAAATCATGTTATCCCATCATACCATCTCCTCCATAAACTTATCAAGTTTAATCTTGAAACCAGATTGGTCTTTTGCCCCCACTGCTTCCCTTGGAAGGCTATTCCAGAACTTCACTCCTCTGATGGTTAGAAATCTTCGTCTAATTTCAAGTCTAAACTTCCTGATGGCCAGTTTATATCCATTTGTTCTTGTGTCCACATTGGTACTGAGCTTAAATAATTCCTCTCCTTCTCCGGTATTTATCCCTCTGATGTATTTACAGAGAGCAATCATATCTTCCCTCAACCTTCTTTTGGTTAGGCTAAACAAGCCAAGCTCCTTGAGTCTCCTTTCATAAGACAGGTTTTCCATTCCTCAGATCATCCTAGTAGCCCTTCTCTGTACCTGTTCCAGTTTGAATTCATCCTTCTTAAACATGGGAGACCAGAACTGCACATAGTATTCCAGGTAAAGTCTCACCAGTACCTTTTATAATGGTACTAGCACCTCTTATCTCTACTGGAAATACCTCGCCTGATGCATCCCAAGATGGCATTAGCTTTTTTCATGGCCATATCACATTGGCGGCTCATAGTCATCCTGTGGTTAACCAATACTCCAAGGTCCTTCTCCTCCTCTGTTACTTCTAACTGATGCGTCCCCAGTTTACAACTAAAATTCTTGTTATTAATCCCTAAATGCATGACCTTAACTTCTCACTACTAAATTTCATCCTATTACTATTACTCCAGTTTACAAGGTCATCCAGATCTTCCAGTATGATATCCTGGTCTCTCTCTCTAAATTGGCAATACCTCCCAGCTTTGTATCATCCGCAAACTTTATTAGCACACTCCCACTTTTTGTGCCGAGGTCAGTAATAAAAAGATTAAATAAGACTGGTCCCAGAACCAATCCCTGAGGAACTCCAATAGTAACCTCCCTCCAGCCTGACAGTTCACCTTTCAGTAGGACCCGCTGTAGTCTCCTTTTTAACCAATTCCTTTATCCACCTTTCAATTTTCATATTGATCCCCATCTTTTCCAATTTAACTAATAATTCCCTATGTGGCACCGTATCAAATGCCTTACTGGAATCTAGGTAAATTAGATCCACTGTGTTTCCTTTGTCTACAAAAATCTGTTACTTTCTCAAAGAAGGAGATCAGGTTGGTTTGGCACGATCTACCTTTTGTAAAACCATGTTGTATTTTGTCCCAATTACCATTGCCCTCAATGTCCTCAGCTACTTTCTCCTTCAAAATGTTTTCCAAGACCTCACAACTACAGATGTCAAACTAACAGGCCTGTAGTTACCCAGATCACTTTTTTCCCCCTTTCTTAAAAATAGGAACTATGTTAGCAATTCTCCAGTTATATGGTACAACCCCTGAGTTTACAGACTGAGTAAAAATTCTTGCTAATGGGCTTGCAATTTCATGTGCCAATTCCTTTAATATTCTTGGATGAAGATTATCTGGGCCCCCCGATTTTTAGTCCCATTAAGCTGTTCAAGTTTCGCTTCTACCTCAGATATTACCATATCTGCCTCCATATCCTCGTTCCCATTTGTCATGCTACCATTATCCCTAAGATCCTCATTAAAGACTGAGGCAAAGTATTTGTTTAGATACTGGGCCACGCCTAGATTATCCTTAACCTCCACTCCATCCTCAGTGTTTAGCGCTCCCACTTCTTCTAACTTTGTTTTCTTCTTATTTATGTGGCTATAGAACCTTTTACTGTTGGTTTTAATTCCCTTTGCAAGGTCCAACTCGACTTTTAGCCTTTCTCACTTTATCCCTACATGTTCTGACCTCAATAAGGTAGCTTTCCTTGCTGATCCCTCCCATCTTCCACTCCCTGTATGCTTTCTGCTTTTTCTGAATCACCTTTCTGAGATGCTTGCTCATCCAGCTTGGTCTGCAACTCCTGCCTATGAATTTTTCCCCCTTTCGTGGGATGTAGGCTTCTGATAGCTTCTGCAGCTTTGACTTAAAGTAATCCCAGGCCTCCTCTGCCTTTAGATCCATAAGTTCTTCAGTCCAATCCACTTCCCTAACTAATTTCCTTAATTTTTGAAAGTCAGCCCTTTTGAAATTTTATTTTTAGATTTATTTTTGTTTATCCTTCCGTTCAGTTTGAACTGAATTAGCGCAAGATCACTTGAACCAAGATTGTCCCCTACAACCATTTCTTTTATGAGGTCCTCACTACTCACCAAAACCAAATCTAAAATGGCATCCCCTCTAGTCAGTTCAGCAACTACTTGATGAAGGAATCCATCTGCTATTGCATCTAGGAAAATCTGAGCCCTATTACTAGCACTCATCCTCCAGTCTATATCTGGGAAGTTAAAGTCGCCCATGATCACGCAATTTCCATTATTATTTACTTCATTAAAAACATGAAAGAGGGCTCTTTCCATATCCAAATTAGATCCCGGCGGTCTATAGCACACCCCAAGCACTATCCCAGGGGAGGCTCTAGTAGTTTTCTTCCCCAATGTGATTTTTGCCCAGACGGACTCTGTCTTATCCATTCCATCGCTTCTTATTTCTTTACACTCTACCTCATCCTTGATATACAATGCTACTCCACCACCTTTGCCTCTATTTCTGTCTTTCCTAAACAGCACATACCCTTCAATACCTGTAGTCCAGTCATGACTACTATTCCACCATGTTTCTGTTATCCCTGTAATATCTGGTTTCACTTCCTGCATCAGTAGCTCTAGTTCCTCCATTTTGACTATCATACTCCTCTACAGCAGTGAATGCTGCTGCCTCCTGGTTCAGTTCTCCACTATCTTGCGTAGTCAGTTATACTGGGCAGAGTAGGTGTAACACGCTTGACACATTTTACGCCCACTTTGCACAGATGTGACTATGGATGGTGCAAGGCCCTGCACCTTCAGCATCCCTCAGTTGCCAGTATGTAGCTATCCAACACCTGCTGCCACCTGCTATTCCACCCCAATGAGAACCCTCCTTGGAACAAGTAATATTGGGATAGCATGCCTCTCTGGGCAACATATTTAATTACATATAACATTTGGAACCCTTATTCTCAGGCAGCAAACCCTGGATGCAGTGGCTCCAAGTCTCCTGCATAGCTTTCCCCATTACTATGATCAGAATGGCCATAGAAGAAGTTGTTGGTGTAGTCAAGGTTAGCTTCCTCTACACACATTTTTAAAGAAGCAAAACACAAAACGTAAACAGCAAAGAGTCACTAACATAGTACTAGTGACTAGAAACCAAGCTGGCACGAACACCTCAAGGGAGATATGATTGCTCTCTATAAATAGATCAGAGGGATAAATACCTGGGAGGGAGAGGAGTTATTTCAATTAAGGGCCAGTGTTGGCTGAAGACCAAATGCAGATAAAACTGGCCATAAACAAATTCAGGCTTGAAATTAGGGAAAAGTTTCTTACCATCAAAGGAGTGACATTCTGAAACAGCCTTCCAAGGGAAGCAGTGGGGGCAAAAATCCAACTGGCTTTAAGACTGAACTTGACAAGTTTATGGAGGGGGTGATCTGATGAAGTCACCTACAGTGGCATGTGGCCCATCACCAACTGTCAGTAACAAGTATCTCCAATGGCCAGAGATGGGACACTAGATGGGGAGGGCTCTGAGTTACAGTGAATTCCAGGTGTCAGGCTAGTGGGTCTCGCCCATATGCTCAGGGTCTAACTGATCGCTATATCTGGGGTTGGAAAGGAATTTCCCCCCAGCTCAGATTGGCAGAGACCCTGGGTTTTTTTCCACCTGCCTCTGCAGCATGGGTCCCTTGATAGTTTGAACTAGAATAAATGGTGAGGTTCTGTGGCCTGTGATGTGCAGGAGGTCAGACTAGATGATCACAATGGTCTCTTCAAGCCTTAAATCTAGGAGTGAAAATGATGCAATGAAACCAGTGACAAGGCACACGGGATCAAATACAACATTCCTCAGGGAAAGCTAAAATCAAGATTAAAATTTGGTTACTGCAGCAGTTTCTCAACAGTATATTACTAGACTATCATACTACTCATTTTGCAAGCACTTTTTACAATGCCTATAGGAAGCATGCTTAACAGGCAATTATATGTATACATGACACTCAAAGCAGCTATTGCAAAGTTACTATAGTAATACTCAATAAATCAAGGTATTTCATTAGCTAATTAATAGTGTACTGCCACTCTTCAGCCTCACACAAATACTTAGTTATCTGACCAACATGATAATGTACTAATCTTATTCTGAAAGGAGCTGTATGTATTCAAACAATACAATGATTGGTTGATTGCAATTAAACAGCCTTGCTAAATCACCCTTATAAAGAGCAAAAAAAGTTCTCCGGGATTGCATCTACATGCTGACAAGTGCGTCTTCACACTAGCATAAGAGGATAGGGTGTTTTGAACACAACTACCATGAGAAAAATCAGAGCTTTTGCCTGAGATCATAACCTAGCAATTGTGGAACAGCAGCTTCTGCCATCAACACTTGAAAATTGCTGAGGGTCTTGGCAGACCACTTAATGATTTTTTCCAAATGTTGTTTGTACCATTAGCTAACTACTGTAAAGAATAGTACAATAGCTTTTTGGATAAAAGCGCTATATAAAAAAAACCTTAATAATGAACATTATTTTGTTCTACAAATAAAAAAAAACACAACTCATATTTTTATATCAGAGGTGTTACCTTTCTAATGTGATGGCTGTGTCCTCTCTCCCCTGCTGTGTCAGCCCCCAAACTGGGACTGGGAAAGAGGGGGATCTGTCCCCTGCTACAACAGCCCCGGAGCTAGGGCTGGGAAGGAAGGCCGTCTCTCCCTGGCAGCCGCAGCCCGGGAGCTGGGGAAAGTCGCCTCTTTCTCTGGCCACAGCAGCCCAGCAGGATTCAAATTCCTCCCTCCCACCTGCCTGCCTGCCCCGCACTGCTCCTCCCACCTATCCCCTATTCCCCCCCAGCCACCACCTCACCTTACATGTGTGTCTTCTCCAGGGTCCAGGCACCTAATTAGTGGAGCCACACCTGTGTGGCTCCACTAATTAGGTGGGTGGCCCTTCATTCTGTCGTGTGCGGCTGCCCAGGCACGCACCTTAGAGGGAACTAGCTGCAGACCACCTAAATGGAGCTTGTAGATCACAGTTCGAGAAAACTCTGTGTTAGTGCAATCGATCTACTAATTTTCCATGCTTCATGAAAGCTCACGCATTTATGCAATTACATTAGTTTACTATGAATTTATAATTGCAAGTGTGAGCAGCTAAATAGCTGTACAACGTTGTGATTAATTGATTGTATACTCTGCTAATACTCAGCTGGTTTTCATATTCCTCACTCATATGCATTCATATGGTGGTATGTGTTTTACAGTTGGTTGTTTTATGAGGATCTTCAAGAGCACATGTTTTAGATCAGCATTTCTCTTATTATGTAGAAAAAGTCATCCTACCAGTTCACTGTTTGGATGACAACAGCATTCACCAGTCAGACCACTCAAAGTTCATTTGTAAACACCAAGCAGTAAAAGAAGACATGAATAATATCAACATAGACAATTTGCCTTCAACTGTCCATTTTCTAATACCAACAGAGTGCCATGTGCTGCAGGAAGAACTCTAGTTGAAATGATAAGAATGGAAATATTCTGAACTAATATTTGCTTTCTAAAACAACCATATTTCTAAATGAATGGCATTTCCTATAGCTCTAAACAATGAAAAACTCACAGCATTTGTGACGTATCTGCTTTTTTACAGACATGCATTTCAGCTAGTCCTGTTGTCAAAGTAATGTATGACAGTTAGGAAGCATAGGAAAGCCTCAAATCAATGTGTGTGTTGGATTTAACCTTGCTCTGCATTTTTTCTGCCCTATGTAGTATGCAATAAAGCTAAAACTCTAAGAATTTAAATGAAAGAATACTTACTAGTGTACTGAATGACTAAATGTTAATTTTCCCAAGCCAAAGTTATGGGAATCAAAATGTTTGGAGAAAGGGCCTTTTGTTTAACTACCATAACTTGTGCAGGGGAACAAATCATTCACACATTACTAATGTAAAGATCCAGGAACAGTCAGATAATGGGTGGATCTTAATTCATATAGCAGTTCCTGAGCTATTAACTCTTGCATGCCATAGAGGCACTTGCTGGTATAGCACTGAAGTACATGCTTCTGGCTGGCCATTTGTATGTGTTGTGTTTTTTAAACTCTGTTGAAAACCTTTCAAAATCATCTTTATCTCACATTTTGCTTGAGCTAAAGTATGAGGCAGGCTAATATATAAATATTGCTGGGATAATTATTTACTGTTACCTTAGTCAAAGTGGCTCTGCTTCTGTTAAATGCTCCACTGGCTGGGGACAAGTACCAAAATCAGGTGAGTGCAAGTCACCTCAACCCCCCAAACACAGGTCAAGTCTGACACAGTGGTGCTGGAACAATTTTTATAGTGGGGGTGCTAAGAGCCATTGAACTAAACTGTAAACCCTGTATGTGATGGAATCCACCGGCGGGTGCTGCAGCAACCCCCAACACCCCTAATTTGCACACCTATGGTCTGACAGGCAAGATGTAGTGGATATCTGCAAGGCAGCCTCGAAATAAGTGTCAGTCTGTGTGTCACTATTAAATAAAAACCAAGTGAGAGGCAAGTAAGCACTGAGTGGCAGCTGCTCCAGAAGTACTCATCCAGGTATTCAAAGTTTGCTAACCAGCAGCACAACCAGCGATATGATAGCCCCATAACAGCCATTACAGAGTGCTATCTGGGACTAGGAATGGGTCACTTGATGATTACCTGGTCTGTTCATTCCCTCTGGGGGACCTAGCATTAGCCACTGTCGGAAGACAGGATACTGGGCTAGATGGACCTTTGGTCTGACCCAATATGGCCACTCTTATATTCATCCAGCCCAAAGGAAACTAATAATGTAAATAATGTTGCACCTGTCCTAACTGCATCAATGCAACAGAGTAACCCAAAAGGTAATAATGAGGGCAGCGATTTACTGTTAAAATTTTAATCCCCAGATCAAGAGGAACAGTCCAAAGTTATGGAGAGGGAGCAAAATTATTCCCCCATAGAAACTCACTTCCAGGACTTGTCACCCAGTGAGGATAAGAAGGACACGGTACAAGAAGGATGAGGAAACATGGTACAATGATGATCAAATACAATTGTAGAGGCTGAAGTTCTTCCCAGCAGGTACACCCAAACACAGAACCTTTTAAGTGTTGAGAAGGAATACATCTGAAACATCTCCCATGCAGAGAATAAGAATTACGTTCTGGAGACACTGGTTGGCACACTGATACATTGTAGAATTAATGTTTTCTTTGGATTGGACATTAAGTGACCACACTGTACATATAGGACAACAAACAGCAGAATATGAAAAATGGAAGATGAACCAGAGCCACCATCCACCAAGAATATTTGCAAATCCTAAGCTTGTGATGAGGCACAAGCAGTCAACTCAGCAGTGAGTAAAGTGACAGACATTGGTGAAGAAACAGAAAGCACCAGACAGGCACCAAACACAAAGCACTTTGGCCAGAATGCACAAAAAGAGTTAGATACTCAAGTCCCAGTTTTGGGACCACTGCAACAGACAGGACTCCTGCTGAACCTTGTATGGGCCTAAACTCCATCACCACCTAAGTTTTGCAGTAAAAGCTCTACAGAGACCTATGTTTCTGCTTCTGAGCACACACACACTGCTGCCTCCCTGTAGGCATCTGGGCACCAACCTCCTGCCTAAGCCCCTGAACAATTCACAAACCAGGAAAAGACAGGCATTTGGCCACCTAAATCACATGGGGGCCCTGATCTGATAGGTGTGCTCAGAGGGCACTCTTGCTTTCTCTGGCTCAAATAACAGAGAGAGTGAGGTATGAGTGACACTATAGCATGGTGATCAGAGCACTCATCTGAGAGGTGGGAGACCCAGGATCCAGTCCCTCTGTGCTAATGATGCTTTCATTATTTACCCAGAATGCAAGAGCTTCAAGAGGAGAGACTGAGAGAGCCCCACATCAGAATAGCCCAGTGGTTAGAGCACCCTCCTGAGAAGTAGCAGATCCCTATTCAGATCTGTTCTCCCCCTCAGGAGGAGGTGGATTTGAACAGGCAGGGTCTCTCCCATCCCAGGTGAGTACTCTAATCACTCAGCTAAAAGTTATGATGGAGGGCCTCCCTTCCCCCCACCTTCTTGCTAAAACAGCAGAGGTACCTAATGCTAAGAGAGGGTTTGCAGCTGAGAATTGCTGGCAGAGATAAGTGGCTAAGTCTGGACTGCAGGGAGGCACCTATCTCCAAGACAGGGCTGGGCTTAGCATGCACCTGTTGCTGGCATCTCCCATTGGCTAGTTTAAGTGGATCTCTGCCTAGCATGCAGTCTTTTGTGAATCACACTCTAAGGCACCTATATCTCCACCTTCGTTGAATAGGGAGCCTAAGGGCCTAACTTAGGCTTTATGAATGACAGTGATTTTATAAAAAGAAAAGGAGTACTTATGGCACCTTAGAGACTAACAAATTTATTTCAGCATAAGCTTTTATGAGCTACAGCTCACTTCAACAGATGCATGCAGTGGAAAATACAGTGGGGAGATTTATATACATAGAGAACACGAAACAATGGGTGTTACCATACACACTGTAACAAGAGTGATCACTTAAGGTGAGCTATTACCAGCAAAGAGGGGGGGGACCTTTTGTAGTGATAATCAAGGTGGGCCATTTCCAGCAGTTGACAAGAACGTCTGAGGAACAGTGGGGGGTGGAAAGGGGGAATAAACATGGGGAAATAGTTTACTTTGTGTAATGACCCATCCACTCCCAGTCTCTATTCAAGCCTAAGTTAATTGTATCCAGTTTGCAAATTAATTCCAATTCAGCAGTCTCTCGTTGGAGTCTGTTTTTGAAGTTTTTTTGGTTGAAGAATTGCCAGTTTTAGGTGTGTAACCGAGTGACCAAACAGATTGAAGTGTTCTCCAACTGGTTTTTGAATGTTATAATTCTTGACGTCTGATTTGTGTCCATTTATTCTTTTACGTAGAGACTGTCCAGTTTGACCAACGTACATGGCAGAGGGGCATTGCTGGCACATGATGGCATATATCACATTGGTAGACGTGCAGGTGAACGAGCCTCTGATAGTGTGGCTGATGTGATTAGGCCCTATGATGGTGTCCCCTGAATAGATATGTGGGCACAGTTGGCAACGGGCTTTGTTGCAAGGATAGGTTCCTTAAATAAATAAATGGATAATTCTGAATTGGAATTAATTTGCAAACTGGATACAATTAACTTAGGCTTGAATAGAGACTGGGAGTGGATGGGTCATTACACAAAGTAAACTATTTCCCCATGCTTATTCCCCCCCCCACCGTTCCTCAGACGTTCTTGTCAACTGCTGGAAATAGCCTACCTTGATTATCACTACAAAAGGTCCCCCGCACCTCGCTGGTAATAGCTCACCTTAAGTGATCACTCCTGTTACAGTGTGTATGGTAACACCCATTGTTTCATGTTCTGTATGTATATAAATCTCCCCACTGTATTTTCCACTGAATGCATCCGATGAAGTGAGCTGTAGCTCACAAAAGGTTATGCTCAAATAAATTTGTTTGTCTCTAAGGTGCCACAAGTCCTCCTTTTATTTTTGCGAATACAGACTAACACGGCTGCTACTCTGAAACCAGTGATTTTATAGGCACCTAAAAGTTAGATGTTTTGATGCTGATTGTCACAGTGAACTCCTTTTGTGCATTCATGACTTCGTCGCTAAGAAGAAGCCTGCTTGAGCCGCATTGCCCCAGGCAGGAGAGGCCAAAGCCTGAGCCCCTCACCTAGGGCTGAAGCCCTTGCGCTTTGGCTTCAGCCCTGGGCCCCAGCAAGTCTAACACCAGCCCTGACAACCCCATTAAAACAGTGTCCCGACTCACAGTTTGAGAACCACTGGATTAGAGCATACAGGACACATGCTCCTGCTTCTCTGAAACCTCAGTCTCATTACATAAATACTAGCACCAGATTAGGTGGGGGACGTCACATATGATCAGTTCTGAAAAGGCAGGGTCTGCTGAAAGCCCTTTTAAAAATGGCTACTAGCTTTCTATGGCCGAGGTACTTCTAGGCTCAGGAAGAATCACAGCATGGACTCTGGGAGAGTGCAAAAAGAGTTTTATCCAGAGTGGTCACTCCTGGCTGAGTGGGCATTACCAGCAGCAGTCTCATTCAGACCAGAAACCTAGCCCAGGTAAAAACATACACAATAGTCCCACAGCAGGCCTGCCTTCCCTCCAGGAGCCTTCTCCTTTTAACTGCCCCTCTAAGCCTGACCACAAGTACAGGTGTACCAGGGTGGGATTAATGAACCCACAGCAGCTCCTTAACCTTTGCTAAACCACTGTGGGGTATGCACACCCTATCCCATTCCCCAAGAAAATAATTGTAAATAGTCAATCATCCCAAGTTTCCAGCATAATTTAATGTGGATTTGTCTGGAGAGATTTATATGTTCGACTTTTTCTGAAAAAAAGACCCCTTTGTTTCTCAGAAAATTTATCTGGTTTTAGTGGTTCTTTTTTAAACACCACAGGTTGGTGCTATGAACAATCTGTAGCAGCTGACAGAGAGGCAGGATTTGCAGCTGCAGCATCAGTCACTGTAAAGAACACACATTTGTGAAAATTTTAGTCTTATGTTCCTCGCAAGAATGGTTGGCTGAGGGGGCACAGATGTGCACAGGCACTTTATTTTAATCACTGGCTGTTGCAGCTGCCAAAACTCGGCCTCCTGTTTGTACTGATATTTCGAAATTGTTGTTCCTGCTTGGAAAGGGCAGGAAATGTTTGTTCACGTAACAATAACTCCAGTTTGAAGTATTGCATGTAATGTTCAAAATCACTACATAGAGCAGAGGTGGGCAAACATTTTGGCCCGAGGGTCACATCTGGGTATGGAAATTGTATAGCGGGCCATGAATGCTCACGAAATTGGAGGTTGGGATGCGGGAGGGCTCTGATGGGGGTGCGGGCTCTGGGGTGGGCCAGAAATGAGGAGTTCAGCGTGCAGGAGGGGGCTCTGGGTTTGGGGGGGAGTGCTCTGGCTGGGGGTGGGAGCTCTGAGGTGGGGTTGGGGATGAGGGGGTTAGGGTGCAAGAGGGGGCTCCAGGCTGGGACTGAGGGCTTCAGAGGATGATCAGGGTTGGGGCAGGGGTTTGGGGCGTGGGAGGGGGTCAGAGGTGCAGGATCCGGGTGGCACTTACCTTAAGCAGCTCTCAGAAGCAGCGGCATGTCCCCCATCCAGCTCCTATGCAGAGGCGTGGCCAGGTGGCTCTGCACGCTTCCCTGTCCGCAGGTGATGTCCCTACAGCTCCCGTTGTCTGTGGTTCCCAGCCAATGGGAGCTGCAGGGGGGGGGGGCAGCACTTGGGGCGAGGGGTAGGGGGTGGAGCTCCCTGGCTGTCCCTACGTTTAGGAGCTGGACGGGGGACATGCCGCTGCTTCCGGGAGCCACACGGAGCGGGGCAAGATCCGCTCCCTGGCTGGAGCGGGGCAAGCCCCAGACCCCACTCCCTGGCAGGAGCTTGAGGGCTGGATTAAAACCTCTGGAGGGCCGGATGCAGCCTCCAGGCCATAGTTTGCCCACCCCTGGCATAGAGGAATTGGTGCCATTAGTCATGTTTATTTTCCTGAAGGAAACATGCAGAGAGGTTTTTTAACACACACTGAGCAGAGGACCAAAATAATCACAAGTTTTCTATTTACCAGCCAATACTCTTGCATGCATTTGTTATACCTTTATGTTGGCCTATACTACATTGCAGCGCGCCCGTTATTACTTTCGCACAACCAGCTGTGCTACATTAGCGTTCAGTATTTAACTGTTATCTTTCAGCACACACCAAGACCTTGTCTATACTGGGAAATGATACTATTTGAGAACATGTGTTAACTAGCACTAAAGGTACGTCTACATTTGAGCTGGGAAGCATGATTCCCTGCTCATGTTGACCTATATGTGCTAGTTCTGCTCAATCTAGCATGCTAGAATGCCAGGGTAGCATGGGTGGTGGCTTGGGCCAGCTGCCCGAATCAGTACTCACCTGAAGTGCCATAGCTACACTTCTATTTTTAGCATGCTACCTCGATTAAAGCTAGTGCACATGTGTGTACCAGACTAGAAATTATACCTCCAGCTCAAGTGTAGACATACCCTAGTTAAACATTCGCTGTAGACAGTCAGGTACAAGGTTATGCATCATGTCATCTGGTCATGGTTAATTTTAGGGTCCACTCCAGAGTTAACCACACACAGCTGACATGATGTTAGACATAATAGCTTTTATCCACACTGAGTGCAAAGCTGTACTTAACATCATGTTAGTTAACACTTGTTCTAACAAAATAATTCAGACAAATCCCAATAGGTCCGACCACTTTACAAACTACCAAAAGCTTCACCTTCTTGTTTCAGCTGCTGCTGAGCTGAGTCACTTGCTCAGTGACATAATTAGTCAGTAGCAAACAGTATCTTTTCTTATATTAAAATGATTTCTCTGAACACCTTAAGAACATCAGAATAGCCATACTGGGTCAGACCAATGGTCCATCTAGCCCAGTATTCGGTCTTCTGACAGTGGTCAGCACTAGATGCTTCAGAGGGAATGTACAAAACAGAGCAATTATTGGGTGATGCATCCCATGTCATCCAGTCCCATCTTCTGGCAGTCAGAGGTTTAGGGACATCCATAGCATGGGGTTGTGTCCCTGACCATCTCAACTAATAGCCATTGATGGACCTATCCTCCATGAACTTATCTAATCCTTTTTTGAACCTACTTATACTTTTCCAATCCTGTCCCCTCGACTTTATATAAGGCATGATATGGCCTGGTATCTCTAGCACTAAAGCAGTGCAGGGAACATAGCTTTGGGCAGAATTTAGCATGACTGGAAGCCTGTACCCAAGGGCCCAGGATGGGAATATCAGGTGTGTTGAATGCTGGGACTGAGCTGCAGCAATAGAAATGTGTGAACCAACATCTAGCATGGTAGAGTGTTGGGACTGAAGTTAACGGGCAGCACTGAGGAAGGATGCGATTCTGTGCTGTGCCTTTAAGAGGTGTAGCACAGAAATCCTGGGCTGCTCTGGAGACTGGGGTGGCCTCCAGAATAATTTAGATAGTCCTGGGGGCCTGTATAAATTCCAGCAGCCCCCCTGAAATGTCCTCCTATGGGTGACAGCATTGCCCAGAATCTCTTCAGCATTATGTGCTGTGGCCCCACCCCACCCCACCCCAGATACCTCCCCGCACACTAGTACTAGCAAAGGGTTTCTTGGAAGCAGACTTACAGCTATCTGCCACAGTGCCTGTCCTGGGGGAACTCTCCCCCAGCCAGATCTGGGCAGTAAAAGGGCTGGCACAGAGGTGAGAATATGACTAGGTCATCTTCTTCAGGAATATCAAATTCATAATACATAAAAAACAAGAAGAAAAGCAAAGCTGTCATTTCTTCCACACAGACCGACATTCTGATTAGAAATAAAGGCCTCAATGTTAATTGTTTTTTAATCAGAAGGACCCTTCGTTCCTAGCCAGTTGTATAAATGAATGACCCATGAATTCCTGAGCCAGCTAAACCTGTCTTGTATTATGATAATTTGTTCCAGGACCATATTTATATCTAAGAAGATTTTTCATAATTTCAGTTACCTACATTCTTCTTTCCCAGCCTCTTTTTATTTAAAAAAAACAACCCACTGTAATATGAAATTTGTTGTAGCCTGCAGAGATTTGTTGTTATGACTATCCTTAAATGAACTAGAGCTCCTGTCCAAGTGACATGGAGGAGGGAGGTAAGACTCCCAGGTATGCTGCTGATTTAGAGAACACCCTCCTTGGGATTTTTATCTAGTAAAACTATTTAGGACATTTGCATTAAAATACTCCAGTTATCTCATGGCCTCCTAGTTCTCTATTCTTCATTCTTGCTAAACATATCAACTTTCTTCTTTCTCCGATGTTCACTATGTTCTTGATTCTAAAAAAACCTGAATAAATAGAATGCCCTTATCTTCTCCCTAATTGTTTCCATCATTCAGTTTTCACTCCTGACTTCTTTGGATATTTTAACTAGCCTGTATGAGATAATGTTTTGCTTTGATAGTCATTACTTAGGGTAGGGATAGGGTCCAGAGTGACCTAGACAAATTGGAGGATTGGGCTAAAAGAAATCTGATGAGGTTCAACAAGGACAAGTGCAGAGTCCTGCACTTAGGATGGAAGAATCCCATGCACAGCTACAGGCTGGGGACCAACTGGCTAAGCAGCAGTTCTGCAGAAAAGGACCTGGAGATTACAGTGGATGAGAAGCTGCACATGAGTCAACAGTGTGCCCTTGTTGCCATAAAGGCTAACGGCATATTGGGCTGCATTAGTAGGAGCGTTGCCAGCAGATCGAAGGAAGTGATTATTCCTCTCTATTTGGCACTGTTGAGGCCACATCTGAAATATTGTGTCCAGTTTTGGGCCCACCCACACAGAAAGGATGTGGACAAATTGGAGATAGTCCAGTGGAGGGCAACGAAAATGATGAAGGGACTGGGGCACATGACTTATGAGGAGAGGCTGAGGGAACTGGGATTATTTAGTCTGCAGAAGAGAAGAGTGAGGGGGGATTTTATAGCAGCCTTCAACTACCTGAAGGGGGGTTCCAAAGAGGATGGAGCTAGGCTGTTCTCAGTGGTGGCAGATGACAGAACAAAGAGCAATGGTCTCAAGTTGCAGTGGGGGAGGTGTAGGTTGGATATTAGGAAAAGCTATTTCACTAGGAGGGTGGTGAAGCACTGGAATGGGTTACCTAGGGAGTTAGTGGAATCTCCATCCTTAGAAGTTTTTAAGGCCCAGCTTGACAAAGCCCTGGCTGGGATAAGTTAGTTGGGGTTGGTCCTGCTTTCAGCAGGGAGTTGGACTAGATGACCTCCTGAGGTCTCTTCCAATCCTAATCTTCTATGATTCCATGATTCTGTGAATTCAGGCTTACAAACAATGGTGAATGTAGCTAAATCTACAGCTGTTGTCTTAAAGGGATCCTATGGTATCTAACTTATTACGACTGTAGTGACAGTTTAAGACTGGGATTTTCAAAAGGGACTAAGAGTTAAGTGTACAAATCTCACTGAAATTCAGTGGGAGTTAGATGCCTGACTCCATGGCAAAGATCGGCCTAAAGCAATATAAGGTATAACGTGAAGACTTTTGCTGTGTTATATGTTTCAGCATTCCAGACCAGATCCTGGGGTTACAAGGTGTTTTGCACTGCACTGCTGGTGTACTCTGCCTGCAAAACCTGTCGAAATCATAACTTCTTATTTGACTATAAGCAACCACCACACTTTAGTGTGCTATAGGAAACCCTATATGAGCTGTGTGAGTTGTGTCTGCTTTGCACTGCCCCAGTGGCAGAAAATAGCTCTGTAGCTGGTGGAAACAACACTGGAAGATACTCCTACACAGGGGAATCCTTGAGTGTCATAGAGCCTCTGCAGCAGTCTGAAGCCATCTCACTCCTTGCCACTGGTTCAAGGGGCATGGCCAGGAAAGGGGGTGTTACCAGGACATCCCCTCCAACTGGTTGATCCCTGGCTGCTAGAACTGCTCTTAGAGCTCATTGACTACTGGTATAGATTAGAGGAGCCATTAGACCACGTTAATTTAGGACAGGGGCTGGACGAGTGCCCACTGTCTCCAGGATTTGGGAGGCACAAGGTGGCTTATAATCACTTTACCATATTCCCTCCCCTCTCCAGACTTGCACCGAGTGCTCCTTGGCCTGTTCAAAAAAATCTTGGCCAATAGATAATATTAGAATTTCAAAATTGCAGAAACATTAAGCATACAACAAAAGCATTATATGGAAAATAAACCATAAATTACCAGCTCCAATCTCTTCCCCCACCCTCAAACAACAACTCCAGTAACTTTCTGTTGCTTCTTTCTTCCACAGAATGAAAAGCCAAACTATGCAAGTTATGAAATGAGCATCAGTCTCCAATATTTACAGACTCCTCCCCCCATCACACAATATGGTACTTGCAAGGCCAAGATGACAGCCAACTGAGGGATTCTGAATTACCTCATCAATTCCTTCTGGCTTTTTTTTTACATTGTTTCAATGGTCTGAAAAATCCTCACCTTTTGGTGCAGTGGAAGCTCAGAATAGGCTGAGTGAAGTTGTGCTGCCATTGTTCCAATGCACTGCCATGGTGCAGTCTGATCCCTGTCACTGGCAGCCAAGTGATCAGAAGCCAGCCCATCTATACCATGCATGGACAATATGTGGCCGCTTAGGGTTTGCAGAAATTGGTCAATGTAACTGACTGATCCTTGTAACTGCTGAACTGAAATGGACTGTAATTCTCCATATGATGTGTAGTCAGTCTGTAGACTACACTGGATGCCACTGAATCAAATACTTTAAAACGGAATTTTAAAAAAGAATTAATTAATTTTGTGACCTTTAATAACAGTCACACTTGGCAGCAAGCTAAAATAAGAGTAATCAAATCTCATGCTGCAGAGCAAACTGCTCACTTATGGGGCTTCCTTCCCCGCACCATGTACAGTGTTACAGTTAGCTAGATGCATTTTGGGATTTTTTTATTTGCCACTGAACCAACATGTGTGGTCTGATTTGTTATGAAAAATCCAATGTTCCTTTGCCACAAGTCAAAAGATGCATCAGAACCAACAATGTACACAATATTAAATTCATCATATAAACTGCATTCCTGCCTAGAACATTTAGTAATTTAAAATATGTCTCCCTTTTACAATATTTCTTTAGTTTATATCTGAGATGGTCACATTTCTCATGACTAATGTAGTTTCTTCATACACCTTCTCTTTTGTTCCTGATACCAGACTCTGTCTTTGGGCCCATCCTTGCACCAGCGATGGGGACTTTTCATATTAGTCTATGGGCCTGATTCTCCAGTGCCTGGAACCTATGCAATCATTAACACCTGTGCAAAGTGCATGTAAAATGCTACTACTCTGGCTTGGTAGCATTTTATAGCCACTTGGCACTTGCCATACACATGGCAACTATACAAGGTGCAAGGCAGAGGAGACTGAGGTCAGAGATCTAATTAATCAGTGAAATACCTACTCAGTTCAGAATTTCTCAAGTAGCAACACACTGTGTAGAAAAACCCTAGAAAACCATAAACCCATCACTGGAGAAAAAGAATGATCTAGGAAGAACCATCCTTGACATTATTGAGCAAGAAGGTGGGTCTGGTACAGAGAAACTCTGAAACCCCAGTTTTACAGACAGAAATAAATTCCATTCCCTTACCCAATCCTATATGACTACTACTATTCCTATGCCTATCTCCTATTTATCATTCAGTGTGTTCTATTTTTAGGTCTCCTTAATCCTCCTCCTGTCTTCTCTTTTTTTAGTCCAGACTGATAACTGTTTCCTGGAACATGAGCTGAGATGATTCCAAATATTATTTTAGTGCGCCTGAAATTAAGGTAAGATATTTTTAGCTGTTTTTACTTATTTATCTTTTTGGACTATTTTTATGGGCTTTGTTTTATCCTGTTTAATGTTTTCCAATTCCTCTATCTTTACATTTCTTCCAGCCAATCAGCTCTAATTTTATGTCTTCCTTATTGTTTTTTATAATCGTGCTTGAGCATTGCTCTCAAATCCACATGTTGTAATTTCTCTTGGACACACTGTGCCCTCTGCAGTTTAGTGTGGCTCAAAATCCAAATCTTTTTTCCTCAGCCCCCTTATAAACAGTATGGGGAACATTTTCAAAGGCATAAATGGCAGTTAGGTACCCAGCTCCCATGGAAAGTCAGTGAGAGGTAGGAGCCTAACTACCATGAGTGCCTTTGAAAGTCTCCCACTATGGGCTCAAACCTGCCCTTGATTGTGCAAGTGTGAAGGAGGGGAAAGGGTGGAGGTAGGCATGACTAAGGGAGGAGGCGGCATCCTGCTGGTAGCTAATAATAATACCTAGATCTTTCATCCATAGTCCTCAAAGCGCTTTACAAAGAAACACTGGAATGCGTTACCTAGGGAGGTGGTAGAATCTCCTTCCTTAGAAGTTTTTTAAGCTCAGGCTTGACAAAGCCCTGGCTGGGATGATTTAATTGGGGATTGGTCCTGCTTTGAGCAGGGGGCTGGACTAGATGACCTCCTGAGGTCCCTTCCAACCCTAATATTCTATGATTCTATGAATGTCAGTATTGTTCCCATTTTGCAGATGGGGAAACTGAGGCACAGAGTGGTGAAATGATTTGCCCACTATCATCTAGCAAGCCAGTAGCAGGAATAGAACCCAGAGTCCTAATCCTGTGATCTAGCCACTAGACTACACTGCCTCCTTATATCTAAGATATGAACCACAACAATTCAGGGATGCAATCTGCTGTTAAAAAGAGTGGGGTTAGGCAATATCTGCTGAACATGTATGCTCCTACTCCAAGGAACAGTATCAAGTACACCAGCACCATAGTGCATAGTGGTAATCATCAGGGACATATTTTGTTCTGAGATTGCAAAATGTCTCTTGTTGAAATGCAGCTGGCTACAAGCTGCTATAGATGCTATATGGAAGTTTATTGCTCAAGAGCTTATGATCAGGAGTAAATCAGGAAAAATTCCACTAAGTCAATGGAGATACACCAGCATAAAACAGAGGAGAATTAGGCCTAACGATTTTTTCTATGTGGGACTACATATATGCTACAAACCTCTCTCTTCATCCTTAGCAGAAAACATATACATGACCTAGGCAATCCCCTTTCAGCATGCTGTACTGTTTCTGGGATGGGTGGGTCTTCCCAACAGCTTTTCTAAACAGCTCTCAGATTACAAGAAATTGACAGCATTCTCTAAATTACCATTTGTTTGTTCAGCTGAATTTAGACCAGATCCCAGAGACCACAGCAATGCCATAGAATTAGCTGCTCACTTATTATAGAATATCAGGGTTAGAAGGGACCTCAGGAGGTCATCTAGTCCAACCCCCTGCTCAAAGCAGGACTAATCCCCAACTAAATCCATCCCAGCCAGGGCTTTGTCAAGCCTGACTTTACAAACCTCAAAAGGAAGGAGATTCCACCACCTCCTCAGGTAACGCATTCCAGTGCTTCACCACCCTCCCAGTGAAAAAGTTTTTCCTTCTATCCAACCTAAATCTCCCCCACTGCAACTTGAGACCATTACTCCTTGTTCTGTCATCTGCTACCACTGAGAACAATCTAGATCCATCTTCTTTGGAACCCCCTTTCAGGTAGTTGAAAGCAGCTATCAAATCCCCCCTCATTCTTCTCTTCTGCAGACGAAACAATCCCAGTTCACTCATAAGTCATGTGTTCCAGTCCCCTAATCATTTTTGTTGCCCTCTGCTGGATGCTTTCCAATTTTTTCACATCCTTCTTGTAGTGTGGGGCCCAAAACTGGACACAGTACTCCAGATGAGGCCTCACCAATGTCGAATAGAGGGGAACGGTCACATCCCTCGATCTGCTGGCGATGCCCCTACTTATACAGGCCAAAATGCCATTGGCCTTCTTGGCAACAGGGGCACACTGTTGACTCATATTCAGCTTCTCGTCCACTGTAACCCCAGGTCCTTTTCTGCAGAACTGCTGCCTAGCCATTCAGTCCCTAGTCTGTAGCGGTGCAATGGGATTCTTCCGTCCTAAGTGCAGGACTCTGCGCTTGTCCTTGTTGAACCTCATCAGATTTCTTTTTGCCCAATCCTCTCATTTGTCTAGGTCCCTCTGTAGCCTATACCTACCTTCCAGCATATCTACCTCTCCTCCCAGTTTAGTGTCATCTGCAAACTTGCTGAGGGTGCAATCCACACCATCCTCCAGATCATTTATGAAGATATTGAACAAAACCTGCCCCAGGACTGACCCTTGGGGCACTCCACTTGATACCGGCTGCCAACTAGACATGGAGCCATTGATCACTACCCGTTGAGCCCGACGATCTAGCCAGCTTTCTATCCACCTTATAGTCCATTCATCCAGCCCATACTTCTTTAACTTGCTGGCATGAATACCATGGGAGACCGTATCAAAAGCTTTGCTAAAGTCAAGAAATAACACGTCCACTGCTTTCACCTCATCCACAGAGCCAGTTATCTCATCATAGAAGGCAATTAGATTAGTCCGGCATGACTTTCCTTTGGTGAATCCATGCTGACTGTTCCTGATCACTTTCCTCTCCTCTAAGTGCTTCAGAATTGATATCCACAAGATGATGCTGGATAGCTAGTATCCAGAGAGAAAGAGACAGATACAGGACAAGAAGCTTCATTGCCAATGTCTAGATGTCCTTATTCACATTTGAGATGAACTGAGGAAGGTGATACAGAAGGTCTTCTATTCAAGAAAGTCAGTTTCCCAACAACTGGGCTTCACTGAGAAGCAATGTGGTTTACAGGATCAAGCACAGGCCATGGGACGAGGACTGTAATTTTGTAATCTGGGCTTTACCACTAATTGACTGTGTCGTTTAGCAAATTACATAGGACCTGATTCACTATGACTCAGCACCTTGTAGGGTAATTCACAGCAATGTGTAACGTGGACATGTAACACTACCAAGCCAGAATGGTAGCATTTTACACCTATTTTGCCCTGGTATAAGTCACTACACTAGGTGCAGGGGAATAGTGAATCAGGCCTTGCTATCTTAACCAAGGATGTAGTAAATTCAAGATAAGAAATAATAATACCGTCTATCTAGTAAATCTCAAAGAGCTTTATGAAGAAGTACACATTATAATCCCTCTTTTACTGGGAAACTAAAGCACAGACAGCTGAAGTGACTTGCCCAAGGTCACCCATCAGGGAGTGGCAGAGACAGGAATAGAATCCAAGTTCCCCAGTCTACTGGTCTATCCACAAGGCCATTTAGGAATTTCTAGTTCTAAGTCCGATGCTGATCTTCTAGGTCACTCAGGCAATATTGACTCTGGCTTTTTTCTCTCTTTTTGTCTTAGTTTCCCTAGCTGCATAAAGGAATAGTACTACAATTGGCTTACGTTGCAAAGTATTGTGAGAAATAGTGTTTGTATAGTGCTTTGAAAAGTGTTTGTGTGTCTTGACCAGAGCTGCATGTTGCTGTGAAGTGATGTTACTGTTAAAAAACAAAGTCCTGATGCACTGAAATTACAATGCCAGTTTTAATTCAATGAGTAGCCTTTTTGACTTGTATACATTTGTTGTAAAATCCTAATAAAAGTAATGTAAACAGCCCCTGCTCTGAATGCTATTATTATCTTAAAACTAAATTTAAGGAGAATCTTCAGAAAACTGGCAGAACATCCAAATACTTTACCCTGTGCTTGCTTCACATAATAACAAAGTTTTGATTCACTCCCTTTCTTTCAAAACCTGCATTAACTATGATTACTGTGTTACTCTGCCAAGAACCATAAAAAAAGACTTTGGATAAAAGACTCTTTAACCATTTAATCCATGGAATAGCAGCTTGGAATTTGCATGCATACATGTACAGATCAGGTTGGCTATATATTCTACTCTGAACAAACCATACTTTGGGCAAAATCTTCTTGACATGAGTTCCTGTGAATCTCTGTTCACCAACAAGTCTGAACATCTCATCTAAAACCTTCCCATGCCTATGTTTATTGTGTTTTGTGTGTGCTTGCACTATGGGTGTTGTAGTTCTGGCTGTAGAAAGGATTTAGGACAGTGGCATTTCCCTTTCAACGAGTTACTGTTCAATCAGTCTGTACTCTGATGCCTGTGGGCTTGGGACAAGGTACTTTTTCTAGTTGTGACACTCAAGTATATTGATTTTACACATAGCATCATAACTGGGTCCAGCCATGTGTGAAGTAGAGCTGGGCAGGAAATATTTTTTCCCACTGTGGGAATGTTTGAGATTTCAAAACCGTTTCTATTCCACATCAGGATGCAACTGAGGCGTTTTCAAAATTTTCACAAAAAACCGAGAGACCCACCCCAGGATGGGTGGTTAGGACGCTCACACGGGATATGGGAAACCTCAGTTCAAGTTGTTGCTCCAAAACAGGAAGAGCAGAGACCTGAACACAGCTCTCCCAGAGCACAGGTGAAGGCCTTAACCACTAAGCTATTGGCTATTCTAGAGCAGTAACTCTCAGCCTTTCCAGGCTACTGTGTCCCTTTCAGGAGTCTGACTTGTCTTGAGTACCCGCAAAATTCACCTCACTTAAAAACAACTTGCTTACACAATCAGACATAAAAATACAACAGTGCCAAGGCACACTAGTACTGAAAAATTGCTTATGTTTTAATTTTTACCATACAATTATAAAATACATCAATTGGAATATAAATATTGTACTTACATTTCAGTGTATAGTATTTAGAGCAGTATAAACAAGTCATTGTCTGTAGGAAATTTTCGTTTGTACTGACTTCACTAGTGATTTTTATGTAGCCTGTTATAAAACTAGGCAAATATCTAGATGAGTTGATGTATACCCTGGAAGACCTCTGTGTAACCTCAGGGGTACATGTACCCCTGGTTGAGAACCACTGTTCTAGGGGACAGGTGGGGTGGTTGTGCTATGGAGGAGTTTCTTTCACTTTCATTTTTGACTGGAAATTTCAGCCTAGACCTGAGAAACCCAAAAGCCAGTAGGAGAACACTTCAATCTTCCTGGACAGTCTATAACAGATTTGAAAGTAGCTATCCTTGAACAAAAAAACTTCAGAAACAGACTTCAAAGAGAAACTACAGAACTAAAATTCATTTGCAAATTTAACTCCATTAATTTGGGCTTGAATAGGGACTGGCAGTGGTGGCTCATTATAAAAGTAGCTTTGCTTCTCCTGGAATTGACACCTTCTCATCAATTATTGGGAGTGGACTACATCCACCCTGATCGAATTGGCCCTGTCAACACTGGTTCTCCACTTGTGAGGTAACTCCCTTCTCATCATGTGTCATTATATAATGCCTGCATCTGTAATTTTCACTCCATGCATCTGAAGAAGTGGGTTTTTTACCCACGAAAGCTTATGCCCTGTTAGTCTTTAACGTGCCAGCGGACTCCTTGTTGTCTTCCTAACAAAAGTTTCATCAAAACCAACCCTTTCCTGCAAAAACTTTCAGTTTCAACAAATTGGTGTTTTTTGACCAAAAAGCCCAAAAAACATTTTGTCAAAAAATTACCACCCAGCTGGAATCAGATGCTCTGGTATGTGTATGCTTATATGACAGGCGCTAGATCAGAGGTGTCAAGCTCATTTTGGAGGAGAGGGACAACTTCCATATTTAATCATGGTTTGTGGACTAGGTTATAAACTCAGGACTAAGTACTCCGCACAATATACAGTGAAATATACGGAAGTTTTCACAGAGATCAAGAAAAGAATGAGGTTTTTATATTGTAACTAAATGTTTAGTTTAGTTATTTATTATTTGTTCAGCTCTTAGTGGGAATATCTGCCCTTTTTGGGGAACTGCTATTTCAGCCCTTTGTTTTTTTAACTTCTCCATCCTCCTTTCCCTGTACCTCTCCCCATTCCCTGTTATGGTGAGTTTCATCTGTTGTTTTCTCTGCATTTCCTTCCCCATAGTAACTCCTAGCCTAGTGTACTTCACTCCCACCTCCTACTCCCATTCCATCTGCTAAAATGATCAGCAAGAAAATATTTATGTTGACACTCAATTGTCATCATTAGAGATGTTACTCCACTAAGATTAATACCAAAGGGGGGAGTTTGCTCCATTTCATTGTTTTAGGCTGATTGCCGACTCGGGCAGATACCACTGTGTCAGTTATAGCTGGTTCTCATTTGTAAGGTTCTCTCTGCAGAGGTTTGGAAGAGTCTCTTCACCATAGGCAGGTCTTTCAAGGCAAAGCCTTCCATAGCAGCCTTTTCTCATTTGTCACCCCATGCTGACAGCCTCGCTGGCACTTAGCTTGTCTGCCTTATCCTGTGGCTCAACCCTCTGGCCAGGTCACTGTTAGTCCCACCCCTTCTGGGATAAACTGAGTCCAACAACACAGCGCCACACCAGAGCTTCAGCCCAACTTCAGGAGTTGTAGGCTTTCAAGTCCTTGGCTCCAGGGTCCTTGCACCACCACCCTAGTCGGGGCTCCAGTCCAGGGACCCTGTATGAATGGAGAAGGTCTGTTTAGTCAGCTCCTCTGCTGTATCCCTTGGCTGCTTCCTACCATGGCCTGCAACTAGGCTTTTCCTAAAGTCTCTTTCCAGGCTGAGTGTTCCGTAGATCCCAATAAGGGAAACCACACTAGTTATGGAGAACAAAAGGTCCCACACCAGACGTATCTACCCCAAGGGGGCTCTGACATTTAGGAATCTCTGGTTAGACTCTGGCCCCAGAGGCCTTCCTTCACAGGACTAACTCAAGAGGTCCACTCCCTCTCCCAATCAGCCTCTACTGAGATGGGCTTTTCCTCTTTTAACTCCTCCTTCCAAGTTTGATACCTCACCCAGGTGTAATGGGGTGGGCTTGAATGGGCCCACAGACACTCATTAATCCCTTCTTAGTCAGTGTGGGATCTGTATACCCCATCACAGATGTTGGGTTATGTCCATTTTGTATGTTTTGTATAATTTCAGGAACCCATATTGGTTCCCAAAATGGAATTTATGCCCACGCGACCCAGCTGATCACAGTTTTCCCACCTTTTATTTCTCCTCAGAAGTGGTAAACAACTTCTGGATAAAACTGGGGTTTTTTACTGCCTTTTCCATGGGGTTTCCCAGAAGGGGTTTCCTGCTCCTTCTACGGAGTTTCCCGGGCAAGGTTAGATAAGTCTGTCCCGAGCACTGCTCAGAGGCTGTCCATCCGAGTGACAGCAAGGGACTATCACAGGTCTGACTTGCACTTACCTACCCATCCTAGTGGTAGAGGGGGCTAGGGTTTTCTTTTCAAAGCTCTGCCTCCACTTGGATGTGCATTTGCCATCACCTGCAAGGAGAAGAGAAGGACAGACAGCCACATCCCACTTACCATCATCCATCTGCAGCTGCTGTCCCCCGACATACCATCTACTCTTCTTCAGATCCAGAGAAACACCAAGGGACTCCCTGGAGCTCCTCTCCGATGGCTTTCAACTAGCCGGAGGATTGAGGTCCCAGACAACAATCGAAACTTAATCTATAGAAGAAGGTTTCTATTGAGGGGTTTACTTACCTGTTTATAGGGTTTGTTTTGAGGAATCACTGTATTGCATAATTTTACTGTTTACTCCCTCCTTTTCTTTGGCCTATTCATTGTACACCAATTCTTCATTACACTTTAGTTATTTTTCACCTTATCCCAACTGACTCTTTGTTATTTGAGGTGGAAGGGACCCTTTATGGGAAAATCAAATCTACCAGTTGACAGACGCTGGACAGGGAGGGTCCAATCTAAGGAAACAGGAAGCATATATTTCTTTGTCTTTCTGTCCTTTCCTCTAACACAGAGGGACAGAAACTTTTTTTTAAATGCAAGCTGAGACTCTGCACAATCTGGATCTATCAGGCAGGCCACATAAATACACCTTATTTATGGGCCATATATTTGATACCCCTCCTCTAAAAGTTTCAGTCTTCAAACTTTAGTTTGTCTTTGGCTCCAGATAGCCATTCTTTCAAATGGTTGATTTCCCTATCATGTATATCTTCCATAAACAAAAACCTCAATTAAAAAAGATTAAGGCTGCATATGTGTGACAGTCCCTCCAACACAAACTCTAAGCCCTCGTCTACACTATGAGGTTAGGTTGAATTTAGCCACGTTAGGTAGCTTTTATAAGCAATGCGGCTACACAACCAACCCTGTTCCGTCGACCTAAAGGGCTCTTAAAATCAACTGCTGTACTCCTCCCCGACGAGGGGAATAGTGCTAAAATCCACCTTCTTGGGTCGAATTTGGGGTAGTGCAGATGCAGTGTTATGCAATTCAATGGTATTGGCCTCCGGGAGCCATCCCAGAGTGCTCCAATGTGACTACTCTGGACAGCACTTTCAACCCTGATGCACTAGCCAGGTACACAGGAAAAGCCCAGGGAACTTTTGAATTTCATTTCCTGTTTGGTCAGCATGGCGAGCTTAGCAGCACAGGTGACCATGCAGTCCCAGAATTGCAAATGAGCTCCAGCATGGAGCGAACAGGAGATACTGCTGATTGCTGTATGCGGAGAAGAATCTGTGCAGGCAGAACTCTGATCAAAAAGAAGAAATGCTAATATATATGCCAAAATCACACAGGGAATGGTGGAGAGAGGCTACACCAGGGACATAGAGCAGTGCCGCGTGAAAGTTAAGGATCTCAGACAAGTGTACTACAAGACAAAGGAGTCTCACGCAACACAGAGGAGGATTTTGTGGATGAGGAAGAGGAGGAGGAGGAGAATGCGCAGCAGGCAAGCGGAGAATCCGTTCTCCTCAGCAGCCAGGACCTTTTCATCACCCTGGAGCCAATACCCTCCCAAGGCAGGTTCCCGGACCCTGACGGCAGAGAAGGTACTTCTGGTGAGTGCACATTTGTAATGACACTACAGGGGTTAAAAGCAATGGTGTTTAATGTTTCATTTGCCCTGAACAATTGGGATGCATTCGCGGCCAGTACAGTTACTGGAAAAGTCTTTTAATGTGTCTGGGGATGGAGCGGAATCTTCCAGGGACATCTCCATGAAGCTCTCCTGGAGGTACTCTGAAAGCCTTTGCAGAAAGTTTCTGCGGAAGGCTGCCTTATTTCGTCCTCCACAGTAGGACACTTTACCACACCAAGCCAGTAGCAAGTAGTCTGGAATCATTGCAGCACAAGGCATGGTAGCAAATGGTCCTGGGTTTTGGTCGCATTCATGCAACTTTCGGTCTTTATCTTTCTCTGTCAGCCTCAGGAGAGTGATATCATTCATGGTCACCTGGTTGAAATAGGGGAATTTTTGTAAGGGAACAGTAAAAGGACCCCATTCATGCTGGGCTGTTTGTGCTTGGCTAAAAGGGATCATCCCGGAGATGATCACGTGGTGGGGGGAGAGGTGTGCTGCACATCCAACCCAAAACTGCAGCCCCTCCTTTTAAACAGCAAACCCAACTGGCATTGCTTGCTATGGGAAAGGAGAGTGCTGCAGTTTGAAATCATTCCCACATGTTATGAAGGTGGAAGAAGCCAACCCCATGTACCTTTTGGCTTACCATGGCTGCCTAAAAACCGAAAAATTCTGTTGGCCAGCCATGTGTGATGTGTCACCATACTGGCAGGTGCTCAATATAAAAGGCAAAATGTGACCTTGTACCTAAAGCACATGTGCTGTCTGCTGTGAATTGCTTGACTCACTGTGAAAGAGTCTCTCTTTTGTTCTCAGAAATGTATCTTCTTAAATTTTACTCTCCCTTTTTATCTCCCCTGCAGGAGCAAATGTTTCGATGCTCCCTGAATTAACTCTGTCCCTGAGATTATCGCAGATCAGAAGGCGAAAAAAACACACTTGCGATGACATGTTTTCCAAGCTCCTGCAGTCCTCCTGCACTGTTAGGGCACAGCTAAATGTATGGACACATTCAGTGACAGAGGCCAGGAAAGCATTCAGTGAGCATGATCAGAACACGCAGGAGGAGATGCTGAGGCTAATGGGGGAGCAAACGGACATGATCAGGCATCTGGTGGAGCTGCAGGAAAGGCAACAAGAGCACAGACTGCCACTGCATCCATTGTATAACCACCTGCCCTCCTCGCCAAGTTCCATATCCTCCTCACCCAGATGCCCAAGAACGTGGCGGGGAGGCTCCAGGCACCCAGCCACTCCACTCCAGAGGATGGCCCAAGTAACAAAGCCGTTATTCAAACAGCTTTGATTTGTAGTGTGGCTACAATAAGCAATGTGGCCTTGTCCTTCCCTCCTGCCCCACCCCACCCAGGCTACCTTGTCAGTGATCTCCCTTTTTTAAAAATAAATAAAGAATGCATGGATTCAAAACAATAGGGACTTTATTTCCTTTGCCAGCTGTGGTCAAAGGGGGGAGGAGGACTGGTTTACAGGGAAGAATCAGGACTGGTTTACAGGGAAGTAAATTCAACAAAGGAGGAGGGTTTGCAGCAAGGAGAAACACACACAATGTCACACCGTAGCCTGGCCAGTCATGAAACTGTTTTTCAAAGCCTCTCTGATGTGCAGCGCGCCTAGCTGTGCTCTTCTAATTGCTCTGGTCTCAGGCTGTGCAAAACTGGCCGCCAGGCAATTTGCCTCAACCTCCCACCCCACCATAAACGTCTCCCCCTTACTCTCACAGATATTATGGAGCACACAGCAAGCAGCAATAACTATGGGAATATTGGTTGTGCTGAGGTCTAACCTAGTCAGCAAACAGCGCCAGCGAGCTTTTAAACATCCAAAGTGACATTCTGCACTTGCGCAGCCTATAGTTGAACTGCTCCTTACTACTATCCAGGCTGCCTGTGTACGGCTTCATGAGCCATGGGTGCAAGGGGTAGGCTGGGTCCCCAAGGATAACTATTGGCATTTCAACATCCCCAACGGTAATTTTCTGGTCTGGGAAGTAAGTCCCTTCTTGCACTGTTTGAAGAGCCCAGAGATCCTAAAAATGTGAGTGTCATGCACCTTTCACCACATTGATGTCGGTGAAACGGCCCTTGTGATCCATCAGGGCTTGCAGCACCATTGAGAAGTACCCCTTGCGGTTTACGTATTGGTTGGCAAGGTGGTCCGGTGCCAAGATAAGGATATGCGTTCTGTCTATTGCCCCACCACAGTTAGGGAACCCCATTGCAGCAAAGCCATGACCTGCACATTTCCCAGAGTCACTACCCTTGCTAGCAGAAGGTCACTGATTGCCTTGGCTACTTGGATCACAGCAGCCCCCATGATAGATTTGCCCACTCCAAATTGATTCCCGACTGACCGTAGCAGTCAAGCATTGCAAGCTTCCACAGGGCTATCGCCATTCGCTTCTCAACTGTCAGGGCAGGTCTCATCTGGGTATTCCTGTGCTTCAGGGCCGGGGAAAGCAACTCAGAAAGTTCCATGAAAGTGGCCTTACGCATGCGAAAGTTTCGCAGCTACTGGGAATCATGCCATACCTGCAACACTATGCAGTCCCACCAGTCTGTGCTTGTTTGCTGGGCCCAGAATCGGTGTTTCACTGTATCAACCTGCCCCACTGATGCCATGATGTCCCAATTGCCACATCCCATGCTTTCAGTAATGTCTGTGTCCATGTCCTCCTCACAATTGTCCTCGTGCTGGCATCTCCTAGCCAGGTTCTGCACATACTGCAGGATAATGCGCAAGGTGTTTACAATGCTCACAACAGCAGAGCTGAGTGGGCTCCATGCTTGCTGTGCTATTGCGTCTGCACGGGTAACCCAGGAAAAAAGGTGCAAAACAATTGTTTGCTGTTGCTTTCAAGGAGGGAGGGAGAGAGAGAGGGGAGACTGATGACATGTACCCAAAACCACCTGCAACAATGTTTTTGCCCCATCAGGCATTGGGAGCTTAAGCCAAAATTCCAATGGGCAGCGGGGACTGTGGGATAGCTACCCACAGTGCACCAATCCGTGAGTCGATGCTAGCCTTGGTATTGAAGACACAGTCTGCCAACCTACTGCGCTTAGTGGGGACATACACAATCAACTGTATAAAATCGCTTTCTAAAGATCGACTTCTATAAAATCGACCTAATTTCGTAGTGTAGATATACCCTAAGAAGCAAGAAAATTCCTTGCTCTGGGACATCTCTTAAACTGCAGCCTATTGCCCACACAGAACATTTCCATTGAGAGTAACAGACTCCATATTTTCACAAGGAGCTTCCTTCAATCTCCAACAGTTAGGAAACACACTACACATTAATCTCCCACACAGTATGACACGAAGCTTTAATTATAACTTTAGTGACATTAACAACTATCAGGGTTGAGATATGTGTACACATTAAGTGTGTAATGTGTTTCTGGAAGAAACATAAGGTCATAATTAAGATGTATATCTATTTGGCCACCATTTATTCAGAAGGTGTGTACTGAATTTTCTCTTCTGACTCTGAGGGCTGTATTATGTCCAGCACTACATGTGTGCACAAGGGGAGGAAGACACAAGGAACCTTCCTCCTTATATATGCCCTTGTGCCAGTGTAACATGCTGGTGAGCATGTGTTCTAGAACCTCTTCTGTGCTGAATCTATATAAGATAAGTCTGCTATAGCCACACATAGTGAGGCTTGGATCTCTAGCTCAAGGTGTAGCTCTTCATGCTTTTAATCCTGAAGGTCCCCAGTTCAATCAAGAGGGCAACCCTCATGCAAGGGTAGGGCACAATCTGTGCTTGTCTGATGCAAGGCTGGCATTAGGATTAGCCTCCCAAAACTAGAATAGTATTCTATTACGTCCAGATTACATCCCCCCATACAGCAGAGTGAGCTTTGCCTTAAGAGTAGCTGGAGCTCTGGGAGTCACTGTGGCTATGTTAGGCTCAATGCCTCTGGGAGTTGATACATTTTCATCAGACCTACAAAGTGGGACTGTGCATTAAAGAGACACTAACCATTTTAATCAAATTCAAGGCAATATCTACATTTTCTCATGAAGATTTGTTGATTGCAGTTTAAGGTTATAAGTTTGTGATCATCTTTTAAATCTTGTGACTGAGAGAAAGTTTTTCTATTATATCTTATTTATATTTCAAAATTCTGCAGTGATGGAGACATTTTGCTTTTGTATGTGCCTTTAAATAAATGCAGTTTTTAAAAGTTTACATTGTGAGGGCTTCCCAGTTCCCCATCCACAGATAAAATAGGTTGGAAGGGGGGAAGAAAAACACTGTACATACTCTGAATTCCATTCACTCGGTCCGCTTGTTTCCCTGTCAACATCACGATAGCTCTTGGTAATTGTCCTTTCTGCAAAGTAATTTTTAATCAGCTCTTTGGCAATTTCACATAAATTATTTTCTCAAACCAAATTTCATCCCATGCTTACCTGAATGAATATTCACTCTCCGCTATCACTCTTTGAGGCCCTTTGATTTTCTCTTGTCTATAACAGATTGAAGTGCTTTCAGTACTTTGGCACAAAATGCATATGAACTGAAGCTGATTGGTTATTGGCGATCCCAGTGAAGCTGACTTTGTTTCAGCTGATCTGAGTTAGCACTCCCATAGTTTAACTTCAAATTTGGGATTAGAATGAGTATTAGAAGGTTTAAAAAACACTTTGGCAAACTTGGAGCATGTGCAGAAAAAAAAAAGCCTTAAACCAAACAGTTTCGGGTTATAGTGTGAACCACAAAGGATCTGTATTACTGATTCCCACATGCCCTGTTTCTTGACTTCTTATTAAGACCCATGTTAGTAGCAGTGCTTTAGTAGTATCCCAACATGAACCTAACTAGGAATGGGAGGTAAATGGATTTTTAAGTGAAACTTGCAAGGGCCAAGTTGACAGAATTTAATCTCTGGCAAATAACTTGCTGTAACTCTTCCTGTAAAGAAACACTTCATACAGCAACTTGATTCCAAAACTACTCTGCCATCTGCAAAGCCAAGGTCACTCAATGACTTTCTCTGATAACAACTAGAAGTTTTGGAGTGTAGACAAAACCAGAATGTCTGTACACAACATTTCATTATAAAATCAATTACAATGATTAAAAGAAAAAGTGATAATACATCAAATGTATCACACATTTTACCAGCTAAGAAACCCTGCTTATAGTGCCATATGGAAAGGTTTGTACAGTTATCTTTATTGATGGCAAAATGAGTTATTATCAGTCTTTAGAAATCTAAATTAACACCCACACGATGACATTAGACCAATTCATGACTGGACCTTGTCCCACTCGAGAAAGCCTTCTATTGTTCCTGGAATCATGCCATAGATCTTGGCCTCACTGGCTCTCCTTTCTTCTTTTATTACAAAAGGACAAAATGTTTAGGCCAGGCAGCTTTGATATTCATATGTAACCAACTCCGGTGGTTTTCTGTTTCATATAGTCAATTTCAGGTCTTCTCCACACCCTCCTTTCCCACAATAACACTTTGGTTTCTTTCTCCTCTCCCCTGACTTGTGTGAGTATTTACATACTTTATTTTTATGTTATCCTTGTGCCCACTAAATAGAACCTGATTCGTCTTTCATTTTGATTGATGTAATTTGTCTTGGTCAGTCCAAGTGAATGGATAATTCCTATATTTCTTATGTTTTTTGAGGCATGTTATCCCCTATTAAGGCCTGATTAATCTGCATAAATTAATTTTGATACTAAATTATCCATTCAAATGGCTAAAATTCTGTGGTAGGTGAAATATTTCTACCAATATTTAGTAAAAAATCAGCAGAATGAAGGGGGAAAATTGGATTTTTATCAGGGTTTAAAATACCAGGAATGGATGTTTTGCCAAAGTAGGCAATTTAATGTCCTGATAAGTTTTTGAAATAAAAGAGCTAATTTTGGGAAAATAAATATTTATGTGCTTTGAAAACAGCAAAGTCATCAGACCCAAGTCATTATGGGTCTAAACATTGTATCATTGAAGTCTAAGGCAGCTTTGCCATTGACTTCAGTGGGCACAGGATCAAGCCTTATTCGATACCACGTTCATTATTCTCTATTTTGTCTTATGCAATAGGCGTTTTGAATAGTTCCTTATCAATTTCTTCCACATTTGGTTTAATTATTTCTTAAACATAGTTTTCACCCAGTGAGTTATTGTCAATTAATTGAAAAGCATGGTATAAAGCCTTTTGTAGTGGGCAAATATTTTATGTATTTAGTCAGGGTCATGAATTAAATGGCCTTCTATGTTCTTAGTGGATGCAACTAATTCTTTTGTTGCCTATACAGCATTTCTACTTATAATGTGTGGACTCAGTCTCCATTTTCAAAGAAATATTCTGTAGGACTCAGAAGTGTTTCTGAACTGTAGTCATCAGAGGAATTTTGACTTTCATTTTTTTTCATGCCTTTAAAAAGAATTTAACCACATTATTGATTTTTCCCCAAGGACCAGATTCTGCCATCCTTACTCACACTGAGTAGTACCTTACTCAGCCCTTGTCTAAACTACAAAGTTTTGTCGACAAAAGGCAATGTTTGTCGACAAAACAGGTGATGCGTTCACACTGCAATGCGACTTTTGGCAGCAAAAATGCCATTTTGGTGGCAAAATAAAACCACCCCGACAAGAGACATAAGGCTTTTTGTGCAAAATTTTTGTTGATGAAGTGCCAGTGTAGACACTACTCTTGTTTTTATCACTTTAATTGGCGTCCAGGAGGTGTCCCACAATGTCCATCTTGACTGCTCCGGTCAGCAATTTGAACTCCACTGCCCTGCAGCCAGGTAAATAACCATCCACCCCTCCCCCTTAGAAGCCCCAGGAATTTTTGGAATTCCATGGCCTGTTTGCTCGGCATGGAGAAGTCTCATTGCATCTTCCCAGGTGATCATGGCAGGTTATCACAGCAAATGCTCTCCAGCTTGGATCACTGCAGAGTTGCTGGATCTGCTCAGTACTGGATATGGGAAGAGGAGTCTGTGCAGTCCCAGCTGTGCTTGAGCCATAGGAATTGGGATATCTATGGGCAGATTTCTCAAGGCTTGTGAGAAAAGGGCTATGATCAGGACACACTGCAGTGCAGAGTGAAGATAAAGGAGCTATGGCAGGCGTACCATAAGGCAAGGGAGGCAAACCATTGCTCTGGTGCTCACCTAAGACCTGCCGGTTCTATAAAGAGCTGGATGCTATACTCGGTAGCGACCCCACCTCCACTGCCAAGAGCCCCGTGGATACTTCGGCAGGCTTGGAGGCAGCGGAAGAGGACCTAACCCAGAGGATGAAGTCACTGATGATGAGGTGGAGTTAGACGATGATTTGGAGCTCCCGGAGGGGTCTCCCAGTGGGGCAGGCAGCCAGGAACTGTTCACCACTCCAGAGGTATATAGCCAGTCTCAGCAGTTGCTCTCTGGTGAGCAAGAAGCAGGAGAGGAGTTGCCTGGGAAGTGGCTGTGGTTTGTGTAGTGTGGAGGTGGGTTCAGGATATAGAAATGTAGAAGGCTGGCTGTGTTTCTGTGTGCAGGACATTTCCCTTTGTAGCTAATCTGTACAGCGGAACAGGGTGTTGATGAACACCGAGATCTCATGGGAATCCTCCAGAGAGATCTCCGGGAAAGTTTCCTGGACATACTTGGCAATCCTCTGCTGAAGGTTCCTTGGCAGAGCTGCTTTGTTTCTTCCCCCATTGTAGGAAATTTTCCCACGCCATTCGGCGATCGCTTGTGCAGGGACCAAAGCGGCACATACGTGAGCAGCATAGGGACCAGGGCAGAAGCCACAAGTGTGTAGATGTACCCTCTCTTCCCTTCTTACCCTCAGCAGTGACTCAGATATCTGCTACAATGACCTCCGCCTGTGGAATAGTGTGGGAGAATTTTAAGAATTTTTTTCCTAGTTGGCTATACTGCAACCATTGCAGAGTGCTCTTTTCCCCATGTAGCGCGCCCCCACTCCCAGCCACCACTCACCATGCTTTCAGTGTTTGCAGAGATGTGTGCTTGCCAAGGGTCAGTGAGAAAGTAATTGTTATGTTACCAGAGGTGTATTATATTGAAATGTTTCAATACTGTGCATGAACTTAACAACTGTGCTTCTGTGCACTGTTCCTTCTGCTTTGGCTGATGTGGCCTTCAGGAACACCCCACACGCACCGGCCGAGCATCTCAGCCAGATAAGAAAGTGCCCAGGACGGCACAAAGAAGACGTGTTCTGGGAAGTACTGCACTTCTCCAATGCAGAGAAAAGGGACGCAAGGAGTGGAAGGAAGCTGAAAGGCAGGACAGAAAAGAAAATCAGGTGTTTGTTAAGGACACTCCTGAGCAGATGATTATAGTAATGGAGGAGCAAACACAGATGCTGAAGTCCTTAATAATGCTGCCCTCTCCTGCAGCACATTCAGAACTCTTTTCCGTGTCCCCCCAAATTCCGCCCACACAGTCCTGTCTGCTTTCCGTGACTTCTCAGTCTCCCATTCACTCGACCCCCTCAGACAACTTTCAAAATGACAGCTGGACCTGCCCTTTCCTGGTACCTCCTTTCCTACCAAGCATCGTTTTGTGGGCATGTGTTGTTTCTTGTGCAATAAAAGCAAAGTTTTGGAATGGTAACTCATCTTTTTTGTTTCCTACAAATTGAGATAGCAAACACTACCAATACATACACAGGCAGTTTAATCATTTGCTTACCAAGCGGTCTGCCTCAACACTCCACCCCTGAGCAAAGCTTTCACCCTTAGTTTCACAAATAATGCAACATACAACACGCGACTATGACCAGGGGAATATTATCCTCATTAAGGTCTAACCTGCCATAAAGGCATCGGCAGCACACCTTTAATCTGCCAACGGCACATTTCACTGTCATCTGGCACCTATTCAGCCTGTAGTTGAATCACTCCTTACTGCTGTCCAGATTTCCCATGTAAAGTTTCATGAGCCATTGTAATCTTCTGGTCTGGAAAGAAAGTCCCTGCTTGTAGCTTTCTGTACAGGCTGGTGTTCCTGAAGATGCGGGTGTCATGCACCTTCACGGACCACCCCGCATTGATGTCAGTGAAACGCCCCCTGTGATCCATAGGCGCCTGCAACACCATGGAGAAGTAGCCCTTCATATTGATGTACTCCGTCACAAGGTGGTCTGGTGCCAAAATTGGAATATGTGTGCCATCTATCACTCCTCCAGTTAGGGAAAGCCATTTCTGCAAAGCCATTCACTATTTCATGCATATTTCCTAGAGTCACAGTCCTTCGTAGCAGGAATCGATTAATTGCCCTGCACACTTGCATTAATGCAGCCCCAGCAGTCAACTTCCCAACCCCAAATTGATTCACGACCAACCAGTAGCAGTCTGGAGTCGCCAGCTTCCACATAGCAATTTCTACAGGCTTCTCTACCGATAGGGCAGCTCTCATTCTGGTGTCTTTGTGCCGCAGTCCTGGGATGAGCTTCACACACAGTTCCAGGAAGGTGGCTTTCCGCATCCGAAAGATATATAGCCACTGCTCGTCATCCCACACCTGCATGATGATACAATCCCAACATTCAATGCTTGTTTCCTGAGCCCAGAAGCGATGGTCCACCCTCTGCAGCTGTTCTGTGAATGCCAAAAGCAATCTAAAGTTGCTCCTATCCATATCATGCAGCATGTCAGGCAACTGGGAGTCTTCTTCAGTTAGGAACTTTGTGATTAATTATACTGCTGTCTGCGACATATTCATGACAGTTATCAGAGCATAGAAGAGCCATGCGGGATCCATCCCTTCTCACAAAGATGCTGGGGCGCACAGCAAACAAGGGCAGTTGAAAAATGCTGTGAAAGAAAGCCGGAAGCCCATGGAATGCTGGGACAGAAAGCAATGCATCATGAGACATTGAGCCCAGTCCCAAGATGTGCCGAGATCCACGCCGCCTTCCCACAAGACCTAGCGGCAGAAGGTGCCAAGCTGGACTGTGGGATAGGTATCCACAGTGCACTGCTCACACTGTTGATACTAGTGCCCCAAGTGTGCACGTGCTCTGCTGACAGAGGGAGTGAGTGTGAACATGCAAAGTGATTTTTATTATAGCGCTTTTTGAGTGTCAACATAACTTTTGTCGACAAAACTCTGTAGTGTAGACAAGGCTTCAGTGAGTAGTCCCACTAAAGTCAGTGATTTCATCAGCACACAATACAACATTACTGAACCTACTGTTAACCACTGTCAGATATGTTGCATTGAAGTCTATGGGACTCCTCATGGAATAAGAGGCAGAATCTGCCCCTAATTTTGAAAATTCTTTTAGAAGTTCCCGCTTATTCATGTGGTTTCTGCTGCTTTCCAATTTGACTTTCAGAACCAATTTTGCTGCATCTTATAAAATGTCAATAGAAGCATCTGGGGTAGAGTTAATTTCAGCATACTCTGCTGTATTTTTAACTGGTTGATGACAAGAACATACTGGAGTAAAATATTACCATTTCCAGAATCTGAGAAGTTTTTCTGATTGTGTTTATTTGGATCCAGTTTGAGGCATGGCCACACCAAATATTCATAGAGCCTAAGTTGATTAACAGATTTTTTAATTATCATCAATGAAAGAGAGAAAAATTTTGGAGTGTGATTTGGATGGTATTTCACAATGTTTTGTAATTCATTGCATTTGCTAACAATTTGAAACATTCTTCCTCCATAAACATTTAATTTCTAATACCTTATTGCAACATAACTGACAGGGTTAACAGTAGGTTCAGTAATGTTTTGTTCTGTGTGCTGAGAAAAGCTTTGACATCAGCTATCCATCCAAAAGAGCCATCCTAAGAGTAGCTGCAGTCTGTTCCTGCAAGAACTCTTGAAATGCAACATTCCACAGAGGAACAACATGAGAACAGACATGACATCACATGGCATCACTTGCAAACTGCTTGTGGGCATTACTAGTAAAAATTGGACATCCCTTCTGTAATTTTCCCTGTTATCTTGGGAATACTATATGCTCTGGGCTGAAGTCTCAAATTAAATAGTTTAATTCTCATTATTTTTAAGGCTTTCATACAGTGCTTAATTTGTGTCAGGCACCTCTAGGCTTAGCAGTTCATAGCCCCTACACCTCTGGGCTTGCTGCATCATTGTGAATGTAAAAAAAACTGCTTGTGCCCTGGCATCTCTTTCATTACTAATTAAGCACTGCTTTCATATTGTTCTCCCATAAGAATTCCATTGTTCTTCATTTAACTCTAGGTCTTTCATTCTCCATTCATCTCCAGCTTTTCACCCCATTGGCTGTACAGAAGATATGAGCCAGAATCAAGCATTTATATGGAACAATACAGAGTTAAAGGGCCAGTTCATCAGTTGGCATTAACTGGCATAGCTCTGTTGAAGCCACAATGATGTACACAAGTTGAGGAGGTGGCCCAAAGTCTCTAATGCCTGGTCTACACTGCGGGGGAGGAAGGGGGATTGATCTAAGTCAGGGGTCTCAAACTCAAATGACCATGAGGGCTACATGAGGACGAGTGCATTGGCCCGAGGGCCGCATCACTGACACCCCCACCCCTCGCTGCCCCTGGCCCCACCCCCACTCCACCCCTTCCATGAGGCCCCGCCCCTCCCCCACCCCCATTCCAACCCTTCCCTGAAGTCCCCACCCCAACTCCGCCCCCTCCCTGCCCCCAGGGGGAGCAGGAGGGGTGCAGCGTGTGGTGGGAGCTAAGGGCAGGGGGTTGAGGTGCAGGAGGTTTGCAGGGTGTGACAGGGGGCTCAGGACAGGGAGTTGGGGTGCAGGAGGGGTTTGGGATGCGGTAGGGGGCTCACGGCAGGGAGTTGGGGTGCAGCGGGGAGCTCAGGGAAGGGGGTTGGGATGCAGGAGGGGTGTGGGGTGCGGCAGGGGGCTCAGGCCAGGGGATCGAGGTGTGGGCTGCAGGAGGGGTTCAGGGTCGGGCTCCGGCCCGGCGCTGCTTACCTTGAGTGGCTCCGGGGTGACAGCGGCGCACACCAGGGCCAGGGCAGGCTCCCTGCCTGCCTGCCCTGGCCCGGCTCCGCTCCGGGAAGCAGCCGGAACCACGTCCCTAAGGCCCGGACGGGGGGAGGGACAGAGAGCTCTGTGCACTGCTCTTGCTGCTCCTCCAGGTACCTCCCCCGAAGCTCCCATTGGCTGTGGTTCCCCCTTCCTGGCCAATGGGAGCTGTGGGGGGCGGTGCCTGGAGGCAAAAGCAATGCACGGAGCCCTCTTCTCCATCCCCAACCGCAGGGACTTGCTGCCGGCTGCTTCAGGGAGCAGTGTGGGGCTCGCGGCGCCACGGCGGGTAATCCCACTGGCTGGATCCGGCCCGTGGGCTGTAATTTGCCCACCCCTGGCCTGGGGGCTGGCATGGGGAGCTTGGCGGGCCACAGGAAATAGCCTCGCAGGCCGCGTGTTTGAGACCCCTGATCTAAGTTACACAATTTCAGCTTTGTGAATAATGTAGCTGAAGTCAACGTACTTAGATCTACTTACCGCGGTGTCTTCACTGTGGTAAGTCGATGGCTGACGCTCCCCCATCGACTCTGCTTCTCGCCCTGGTGGACTACCAGAGTCAACGAGAGAGTGCTCGGCAGTTGATTTATCGCATCTAGATGAGACACGATAAATCGACCCCTGCTGGATCGATCGCTGCCTGTCGATCTAGCTGGTAATGCAGACAAGCCCTAAGATTCTGCTACTGCATCCTTTGATTGGAAGGCTGTATAAAGTTTGTTAGTAACTGTAAAGAATTTTTTTAAAAATCAGTGTTTGCTAGTTGATACTTATTTTTCATTTGCTCAGAAGACATAAGTATCTTTTGAAACAAATCCCCAGGAACCTAGCTTTCAGTTTTTATCTATTCAAATGTCTATATGTTGTTTGATCATCCAACTTTAGGCCATAATTCCTCCATTGAGAGGTCTGTCTGTACCAAGGATTTACAGTCCTGCCTACATTCTAACCATTATAATTGTTAAAGAAAGATTTATTTCCAAATATTTTTTCCAAACTAAGAAAAGAGACACTTCTGATTATTTTAGGTTTCAGATCAGTGTTCTAAGCCCATTTTAAGGTCTGCCAGGGGTTCATGCACACTTTCTAAGGTATGCAGCATTTAAGTGCAGCAGGCATTCCTGCTGATTGTCTAAAAAGAACCTCTAGCCACTTAAAGGGCATTGAGAAATCCAGAGATGTCAACTAAAAAACATATTAACATAGTTCTATCAAGCAGGAGAACATTATATTCTGATAAATACAGCTGACATCTCCAGGATGGAATGGAATGTACATGTTTCTGAAAGAGTAAACAGCTCTCTATGGCAGGGATTCCTGTATTTTTCCTTGATAGATTGATTGGAAAGAAGTTTTCTCAAATTATGGGATCAGCCGCATGTGGGAGTTGGACAGTGTCTGGTTAGGGCCTATGCAGAGGGAGTGGCTGGTTAAACTGGCTTTAGGGCCCCTCTGAATGGCCCTTGTGACACAAGGGAGCCAGAAAAGAATAAAGAATCTGACCCAAAGTGTAAGTAGACATGGTCTCTGCCTTTTAGGAGGAAGACACAACAAAGAATAACAGACCATGGTGGATGGATGTGTGAGCGAGGAGATGAAACAACAGAAAAATATAAAGAGCTAGTTAAGGATTGCAGGGAAAATATAAGAGCAGCAAAATGGCAGGATGAGCAAACAATGCCATACAGGTATTGTTAATAGCATGGCAGCACTGTGGCTAATTAACGAGTTGCATTGTGTCTTCCAGCAGACAATTAACCATGCTGTTACTGAGCCTAACAGTGGCACTGCTGGGTTTTTTTCTGGGTAATGTTCTGGGTTTTTTGTCATTTCTCCCATTCTACCTAGGACAGTTAAGTAATGTTGGTGACTGGTCAGTTGCTTTCTAGGTATGCAAGACAGAACTGTGGGAGGGCAAACACCACCTGAAATAAAAGAAAAACGCCAGCATAATAAGCCTTAGAAAGTCAGCAACCAAACTGCCCCCAGGTGCAAGAAAGGCATATCATCATAAATGTAGACAAAATTTAATCAGACAAATGAACCTACTCCAGGACACACACCTGTCAACCAACTTCTGGTTCCTTTGTCACATTTAAAGCACCAATGTGGTAGCCAAAAGGCCTGATTCTCCTCAAATTACACTGCTTAAAGCAGAAGTAATTCCACTGAAGTCAAGGGGATTTCCCTGCCTCCCACTGCCCCCCCAACCCACGGTGGTCACCTAGTTACATCCAGTGTTGTCAATTTAGTCATTTTCCAACCCTGCCTTTCCCCCAGTAAATTCGAAAACCCCTCTAATTTCAATTCCTGGGGAAAACACAACTGCCTATAGTGGTGTAAAACCAACATAAATGAGGGGAATCAGGGCCGAATGTTTAAGAAGAGTTTATAGATATGCAAAGCAAGAAGGTAGACATTAATAAATAAAAAAATTTTTAAAGGTCTTTTATAAGAAAAATGAAGAGGAAAGGACAATCACTATGTAATTAAGGTCTTTAAGACAGCTGTTGGTAAAAAGCACGTAAAGGAACTCCTGCAGAAACTAAATATATACACATCAACATTTGGGTTCAAATGATAGGTGTCCCAAAGTGATAAGGATATTATCTAAATAAGGACTCAATTCTGCAAGGGTATAGGGAGAGTTGTGAGAACTGCCTGGAGCCAGAGTAGTTGGCTCTGAAGAAATACTGTTGCATGGGACTGGTTGAAAGCATTTTTTGTCTGTACCTGTCACTGTGATAGCCTTGTCTCCCACTTTCTCCTAAGGTTAGCTATTCTATACTAAAAGCATTCTAAAGTGTACGCCTCAAGAGTACCTTGAAATAAGGAAAAAGGCTATTATACATACATTTGTGCCTTAACATAATTATACTTTAAGACACTATGTCCTGACCACGGCCTCTGTTCACACACTGCACCAAGGCTTATTTCATTCTTACTCACTAGTGCTTATTTCAGTGAAAACATAAAATTTTACTATGTTACTTTAGCTCAGTGCGCGTTTCCACACTACAGGCCCAGTCTTGCTTCTGTTGAATTTAATAGGAGCAGGATCCAGCCCTATTTGGAAACTTATTTTTCTGATTGTGCTGAGAAAAAGCTGAGTGCCCAGCACTAGCTTCTCTACCTTTATTTTATCAACAGGCAGCAGAACTGAACCGTAATTTAGAAACGGCTCCAACACCCATTAAAGTCAGCAGAAAGTCTCCCACTGACACCAGTGGGAGTTGGATCAAGTTATTGCCAGCACCCAGTGCCGAGAGGCAAAACAACAGCAGGGGTTGGTTCGCTACCCGGTGTGCTTCACCCAATAATCACAATGGGGTGGAGAAGAAGAAAAGTTTATTTGCAGCTGCAAAAAGGTATAGGGAGAATAAGATCTCAAATCCTGCACCCAGAGCAGAAAGTTACACAGGCTTTTATACATCCCTTCTTCAGCATACTTATCCAATAGCAAGCTGCCCTAAGTATCCATATAGCCAGCCAATCCAGTTACCAGCTAGTTCCCTTGTTTTTTGTATCATTTGTTAAACTATACATAAAGCTGCTTTATTCAGCATTTTTCTTCCATATCTGCCCTGTTTGGCCTTGTTTAGTTTCAGGCAGTCTGACTCTGCAATATATTGTTGCAGATCCTCAGCATAACTGCTGCGAGTGCCTCCAGGCGCGGGGGCCAAGAACACTTGGGCCTAGTACGCAGAGCTGCTGTGAGTGCCTCCAGGCGGGGGGTGGGGGGGAGCACCAAGGACACTTGGGCCTACTGTGAGGGGGCTTCTTTGACACTCGTGATCTGCCATCCCCTCGAGTTACCTAGTGGCCATGCCCCAGTGTCCCCAACAACTCCCTCCTTTGAGAACACTTAACAGCCTTGGCTCTGAGTTTTCTCACTTGTGCTACTTATTTTTTTACAATAGGACTTTGCATAAGCACTTTGTGATAGCCCTGAAGAGAATGACTTATTAACTTTTGCAAAAGGGCCCTGACACATGATACTGCACAACATAATACCATTAATACAAGCAATACAGGAAAGAGAAATTTTAATAACAAGCTAAATAAACCACCAAGCCAAGACGACAAACCCCAGCCTGAAAACAAGGTTTGCAACCAATTGCTCTCTGGGGCAGTATAGGTAACCTGTGCTCCGGCTCGGGCATGGGCCTCAGCCTCTACCTCCTTTTCATAGATTTCATTACTGCTATCATTTACATATACACAACATCGGGGCCCGACGAGGGCACAAACCCCTCCTTGGGATGCCAAGAGATAGTCCAAAGCCAGCCTGTTTTGGAGAGAAAACGTCCTGAGCTGCTGTACCTCTTTATTTAATGTTTTTACTGCTGACCCTAAATTACTAAGCGAGTCCTCTAACCCTAAGTACCATTCTCAAGTACCATTTGCAGCCTTACAGTATAGCGGCCTATGCATGCCATGGCTGGCCCGGTAAACAGTGGCGCTATTCCCAGTACAGAGCACCCTACAAGCTTCTCGGCTGTGAGGGAATTCTTCATATTGCCCTCCAATGCCGTAGTCAGTCGCCGCAGGGTCTTTTCTCGTGACTCAACAGAGGTGTCTCGGGCATTTCTAATCTTTCCTTTGGGCAGTGTGGCAGTTATTGACAGATGAGGAACTCCATGAGCTATATAACAGCTACCTGTCCAGTTGGCTGGCAGCACCTTGTAAGCCTTTTGGCCACATACAAAATAGTGACCCTGTAGGGCCCAGTAAGCACTGTTTCTTAAGGGGATTCCTGGGATATTTAAAGCTGTTTTTCCAAACAGTTCATATGCCCCTAAGGGGGCATCCCATCCTCCTGACTGGGTACAAGTGGGGGCGTTTCTAATTGTGCCGTTCAAATTACACTCGCCATAGGGACCACTACAAACCCACCATTGGCTTGCTACATTGGAGATATTAACTGGACGGCAAGTTATATTTCCAAACCCTTTTTTTTTTTGTGGTAAGATTATTTGTAAGAGTTTCCCTAAAAGGGGAGGAACCATTACACCCACACTGCTGTCCTCCCCTTTTGGTCTTTATCGAATACCCATCAGCCCACTGTGTAATAACACAGGAGCTTTTTCCCACAGGACGCCCATAGTAATCAGATTGGTTTCGGGTAAAACATAACACTCCCTCAGTGAGTACTGCAACTGAATACTCCTGGTCCTGATAGGTGGCTTGCTGTAAAGAGGTCTTATTCCAGAACGGCGAGGCCGTTCTTTCCTGCTCTTTGGTGGTGGCCAATTCTGCTAGGGTCAGGGGCAGCATGTCAAGGGGCATTCCCATTTTGGGGGACAGTGGAGTTGGAGCATATACCCAGCAATCAGTCTGGTTTGTTAAAGTAGCAACAAGGTGCGCAAGCAAAACAAAGGAGTTATGCTCCCGATATGCACAGTTTGGAAATACCAATACAGAGAATAACAATGTTACCCAATTAATTATTACCAGAGTCTTCCCAACCCAGGGTCTCCAGTACCTGGGTGGGCCCATTTTAGCGTAAAGGTGCCCACTATTTGTGTCTTTTAAACAGTAGCTTTAGCCCGAGATCGTCACTAGATGAGGAGTCAGCAGGTTGGACGGTCCACTGTTCTGCTGACAAGGGGGCGGGTACTGCCTTCAGACAAGAGTGATGGATCCAGTTCTTGTGTCCCTCGATCTTTGCCGCTGTATGGGAGACCAGCAGGACGGTATAGGGTCCTTTCCATTTTTCCTGGAGAGGCTCGTCTTTCCAGGTATGAACAAGCACAGAGTCACACGCTGTAAGGAGTGGATGGGAGAGTCCAAAGGGAGAGGCTCGGAATCCTTGGTATACCTGTGAAGAGACAAGAGAACAGCAGACAGGGAACACATATACTGTGACAAAAAACAATTACCCAGCTCCCATTCCCCTGACAGAACCGGGGTGCCATTCATAGGTCATGCCCTTCCAAACATAATTTCAAAGGGACTAAGCCCTAATCTACCCTTAGGGAGAATGTGAATACGAAGTAGGACGAGGGGCAAAGCATCAGGCCATCGCAGTGAGGCTTCTTGGCACACTTTTGAGAGATGCCGTTTAAGGGTCTGATTGGTACGCTCCACTACACCACTGGCTTGCGGTCTCCAGGGCGTATGGAGTTTCCAGGGGATCTGTAAGGCATGTGAGATGCTTTGAATGATTTTTGACGTGAAATGTGTCCCGTTGTCAGATTCCATCCACAGGGGGAGTCCAAAGCGAGGAATGATCTCCTTAACAAACTTGAGGGCCACTGTTCTGGCCGTGCAATTACGGCATGGGAAGGCTTCTGGCCATCCGCTGAACCGATCCACTATGACAAGGAGATATTTGAACCCTTGGGTCTGGGGAAACTCAGTGAAGTCTATTTGCCACACTTGTCCGGGGCCCAGAGTGGGTTCTAGGGCAGCTGGTGGCACAGGATGTCCCGGTCGGGGGTTATTCTTTTGGCAGACTAAGCAGTCCGCTTGTACCTGGGCAGCCAGGGGTCGGAGTCCGGAAGTGATAAAGTATTTTCCCATTAGCTGGATAAGTGCTTCCCTGCCAGCATGAGTGGTTTGATGTAGTTTCTGCAGCACCGGCCGGATCAGGCCGTTTGGTAGGAGGACCTTCCCTTCCGGGGAATGGAGCCATCCCTCCTTTTCCTGGAGACCAAGTTTGTCAGTTAGCTGTCTTTCCTCCCCAGAGTACTGAGGGGTTGGAAGCTCCCCTGCTGATGGGATAAGGGCATGCATATGGGCGTTCTCAGTCTGAGGGGATGGCAGGGTGGCAGCATGCTTAGCCTCTCTATCTGCCCGGGCGTTACCTCTGGCCACATCTTGATCTTTCCTTTGATGGGCTTTACAGTGCACCACCGCCAATTCCGAGGGAAGTTGTACGGCTTCTAGGAACCGGAGGATTTGGGGCCCGTATTTGACTGGGGAGCCTTGGGCTGTCAGCATTCCCCTTTGCTTCCATAGGCCAGCATGAGCATGCAGCACACCAAAAGCATACTTTGAATCGGTAAAAATGTTGACCCGCTTTTCTTTTGACAGTTGAAGTGCACGGGTCAGGGCTATTAGTTCGGCAAGCTGGGCAGAGGTCCCAGCAGGCAAACCTTCAGCTTCCACAGTGTCATGGAGGGTCACAACAGCATAACCCGCCCTCCTTTGCCCATCTATTACAGTACTGCTACCATCAGTGTACCACTAATAATCTGCATTTGGGAGGGGTACATCCTTTAAATCCGGACGGCTGGAGTACTGGGCATCTATGATCTCTAAACAGTCATGTTTCTGTTCCTCTGTTTCTGGCAAGAGAGTGGTTGGGTTAAGGGAGGGGCAAGGCTGTAAGGTGACTTCAGAGTTCTCTAACAGCTTAGCCTGATACCGAGCAATCCGAGCCTGGGTGAGCCAAAGCCCTCCCTTTGCATCCAATAAGGCTCGGACCATATGGGGAGTATAGATTTGCATAACCCCTCCCAATGTTAGCTTCTCGGCTTCCTCAAGCACTAGGGCAGTAGCTGCGACCGCCCGTAAACATGCCGGCCAACCCTTTGCAGCCTGATCCAGTTGCTTAGAAAAATAAGCCACGGGACGTCTCCATGCTCCTAACAGCTGTGTGAGCACTCCTAGGGCCACCCCCTTTCGTTGTACATACAACTGAAACGGCTTAGAGAGATCCGGCAGGCCCAGAGCCGGGGCTTCCATCAATTTTCTTTTCGGGATTTTAAATGCCCTGTTAGCCTCTGGGGTCCAATAGAAGGGGTCATGATCTGCTCCTTTTACACAGTTGTACAGGGGTTTAGCCCACAGTCCAAACTCTGGGATCCATATCCTGCAAAAGCCTGCCATACCCAGAAATGCCCTGAGCCGCTTACGATTACTTGGGGTAGGAACTTGATAGATAGCTTCCTTTCTTTCGCTTGAAAGCTGACGCTCCCCTTGCCGTATGTGAAACCCGAGGTACTGTACCTCTGGGAGGGCGATTTGAGCCTTACTCCGTGCTGCCCGATATCCCCGGAGTCCAATAAAATTCAGGAGGCTCACAGTGGCTTTAAGGCAGGGGGTTTGGCCCACAGTGGCAATTAACAAATCATCTACATACTGCAGAAGGAGGGCCTCCTCATTATCCCACTCCTCCAGGTCCCTGGCCGGAGCCTGGCCAAAGAGGGTGGGGGAGTTTTTTAATCCCTGGGCCAACACTGTCCAGCAAAGTTGCTTTTTAACGCTTTTTCGGTCCTCCCACTTGAAGGAGAAGATCTCCTGTGACGGGGTGGCAACTGGGATGGTAAAGAAAGCATCTTTCAAATCGAGAACTGAAAAATGGGTACACTGTCCCCCTATAGAAGCCAATAAGGTATACGGGTTAGGGACAAGAGGGTGCAAAGTCTTAACCTGTTCATTGACTGCCCTTAGGTCCTGTACCAGCCGATACGTGCCATCAGGCTTCTGTACGGGTAGAATGGGAGTGTTCCAGGCTGACTGACATTCCCGGAGAATACCATATATTAGGAATCGATCTATAGTTTCCTGTAAACCGTCTCTGGCTTTCCTCTTGATTGGATACTGTTTTACTTGCACTGGGCCTTTCCCTGGTATGAGCTGAATAGTAATGAGGGTCTGGTAGGTGGCCTTTCCTGGAATCCCTGATGCCCACACGAGGGGGTACACCTGGTCTTCCCACGGGCTCCATTCTGGGGCTTGCATGGCTGAGGGCTCAACTGCAAGGGTCATGATCCATGCATTCTCAGGGGGTAAGGTAAGGGTTATTTCATCCTCAGTAAAATGCAGGGTGGCACCAAGGCGACAAAGCAGATCCCGTCCCAGCAGAGGTGTTGGACACTCAGGGAGGTATACCAGTTTGTGGGATATAGTCCTATTTCCCAAAGCGCATTCTGCTGGGGCATACACTGGGCACTTGGTGTCCCTGCCTGTGGCTCCCACCACAGTAAGGGAATCTGCTACTGGCAACTGAAGGGGTCGATTTACAGCAGTTCGTGCCGTTCCAGAGTCCACTAAAAAAATCTATTTCTGAGCTTCCCACCCGCATCTTTACTCAGGGTTCCGAGGGTAGGGTGGTCCGTCTCCCCTGACACCCCTATTCCTGCTCCGCCATCGCTATTATAGAGGCACCCCCCTTTTCCTTCCTCTTTGGGCACTCATTTTTCCAGTGTCTCTCTTGTCGACACAAGGCACACTGGTTGCGACCCAGTCGTCTCTCCTGCGAGCCCGGACGTTCGTGTCCACGGCCCCTTCCTCCCCGACCACTTCCCTTAGAGCCGGCCTGTACCGCTGTTACCATCAGACTCACTTGCTTTCTCTCCTTCTCTGTCTCTCTCAGACTATAAGCTCGGTTTGCAGTCTCTAAGATTTGTGCCATGGTCATGACCATTAAATCCTCCTTTTTTTGTAACTTTCTCTTAATATCAGGGGCTGCTCTGCTCGTAAAAATTCCCTTAATAATTGACTCGGTTGCCTGATCATCGGGGTCTGCATTAGTGTTCTGTCGAATTGTGTCCCGAATATGCTGTAGAAAGGCCCCTGGGCTTTCTTTTAAATCCTGCATTACTTCATATGGCTTTGCCCAATTATTATGTCGGACAGCCGAGTGACGGAGTCCATGCAAAAGCAACTCCTTATAGGAGGTAAGGCGGGTCATATCCCCATGATTATTTGGATCCCACCTGGGGTCTGCTCGGGGGACTTGTGCATCCGGGTCAGGGACATTAATATGATCCCGGTCGTACCGTCTCTGTGCCTCCTCCCTTGCTTTGGACACAACCTGTTGTCTTTCAACCTCAGACAATAGGGTTCGCAGGAGGATGTTACAATCATCCCAGTCTGGCTTGTGACTACTGAGGCACCCCTCAAAGACTGATATAAACCTGCTTGGGTTGGTAGAAAACTCTCCTGCCCATGCTTTGAAAGCAGCCAAATCCACAAGATTAAAGGGCACATGAGTATAAACCCGCATAGTCGTGGCTGGACGCCTGTCCGATCCAGACCGGGCGACTTTAGTTTCGGTGATTAAGGGGTATAGGCCAACCATTGGGGACTTACAAGGTGTGGGTATAGGGGCCGAAGGGGACACCGGCTCTGCCATTACAGTGGGGGTGGGGGTCTGGGGACTAACATTAGCTGCTACCGAACCAGTCGGAGTCAGATTACAGCGCTGTAAAATATCTGGTTGAGTACATAAAGTCAGAAACAAATGTGCATACATATGTTCATTCCATTTCCTTGTTCTCTGACAGAACAGGAGTAACTGAAGGATCGTGTTGTAATTAATTGACCCTCCTGGTGGCCACCACTCCTGGTCCTCTAGTTGATATTGAGGCCAGTCAACTATAAAGAATCATTTTAATTAACTCTTAGTCATCGGATCCACACCAAATACCTTCCAGTTTGCTAGAATGCATTCTAGGGGCGTACACCGTGCCCTAACCCCTGAGCTCTGTCCCTGTCCCATACCTACAGGGTAACTCTGGGCGTCCCCAGGTTCCAACAGAGCATACAATCCGGATTTCAAAAGGTTCCTACCTTATCCAAGGGACCAGTTCCTCACCGTCGTCCGCAGCTGCTCCTCCCCCATGTTCAAGGGACCGGTTCCTCACTGTCGTCCACAGCTGCTTCTCCACTATATGAGTGTGTTGCACTGTTGTGCCCTCCAGGGTCAATCAAATTGCGTCTCCTCTGAGGCCCCCGATGAACTCACCGGTGCGTGCTGGGCGTCGGTTCTCGCCGCAATGCTCGACCTCCAGGAGGGGTCCGGGCAAGGCTAAATAGCAGCCTCGTCGCCCACCCAGGGACGTCAAAAACTGTTGCCGGCACCCAGTGCTGAGAGGCAAAACAACAGCAGGGGTTGGTTCGCTACCCGGTGTGCTTCACTCAATAATCACAATGGGGTGGAGAAGCAGAAAAGTTTATTTGCAGCTGCAAAAAGGTACAGGGAGAATAAGATCTCAAATCCTGCACCCAGAGCAGGAAGTTACACAGGCTTTTATATATCCTTTCTTCAGCATACTTATCCAATAGCAAGCTGCCCTAAGTATCCATATAGCCAGCCAATCCAGTTACCAGCTAGTTCCCTTGTTTTTTGTATCATTTGTTAAACTATACATAAAGCTGCTTTATTCAGCATTTTTCTTCCATATCTGCCCTGTTTGGCCTTGTTTAGTTTCAGGCAGTCTGACTCTGCAACATATTGTTGCAGATCCTCAGCATAACTGCTGCGAGTGCCTCCAGGCGGGGGGGCCAAGGACACTTGGGCCTAGTACACAGAGCTGCTGTGAGTGCCTCCGGGGGGAGCCAAGGACACTTGGGCCTAGTGCAAGGGGGCTTCATTGACACTTGTGGTCTTCCATCCCCTCGAGTTACCTAGTGGCCATGCCACAGTGTCCCCAACAAAGTCTTTACAGAGTATTGGGCAACTAATTTTTAAAATACATACAGAAAGGGGCGACTGAAACAAATGTGGTACTAACCTCAAAAAGAATAAAAGAGCTGTTCTGGCAATCAATGTTCAGTAAGTCTAACTTCACTTTAGAAAGGGATGGAAGAGGATGCTGATGAAAAGGCTAGCTACTTTAAGATGGTCACACAGCTTTTCTTTTGCAATGAAATTAAAAATTTGATCAAGTAACAAAAAAAATTCAAAATCTCATCTACCTAAACTTGAGACTAAACGTGTTGTTCCAAATCAGAATTTAGTAAGACTGAACTTCACCCGAGGTATTCAACAAAGTAAGATTTATAAGCATTCATCTGTACTAAATTCACAGATCATAAAAAATATGTTGAGTCACATTCGTATTGTTCCAGTTCAAAATCAGTGCAGTTCAAAGTTAAAATATGTCTCTCACAGCAATATTCCATGGCTAATTACTTCTTAGATAGCTTATCTTTCTCTAGTCAACAGAGAAAATGTTTTAGGAAAATCATTTACAAAGGTTAGTGAACAAGATGGTTAAAAAATGTAAGAGCGTATCAAAAGGCAGAAAGATAAAGGGCAAAATTCTTCACTGATTCACACCTGGTACTATCTCATTAAAATGAATGAAGATGCAGGGAGTGTTAGCCAATGGAGACGGAAACCCATTGTATTTCAGGTTTCAGAGTAGCAGCCGTGTTAGCCTGTATCCACAAAAAGAAAAGGGAGGACTTGTGGCACCCTAGAGACTAACAAATTTATTTGAGCATCAGCTTTCGTGAGCTACAGCTCACTTCATTGGATGCATTCAGTGGAAAATACAGTGGGGAGATTTATATACACAGAGAACATTTAACAATGGGTGTTACCATACACACTGTAACAAGAGTGATCACTTAAGGTGAGCTATTACCAGCAGGAGAGCCGGGGGGTGGGGGGCGGGCAGGGGAAACCTTTTGTAGTGATAATCAAGGTGGGCCATTTCCAGCAGTTGACAAGAACGTCTGAGGAACAGTGGGGGGGGGGGGTGGGAATAAACACAGGGAAATAGTTTTACTTTGTGTAATGACCCATCCACTCCCAGTCTCTATTCAAGCCTAAGTTAATGTATCCAGTTTGCAAATTAATTCCAATTCAGCAGTCTCTCATTGGAGTCTGTTTTTGAAGTATTTTTGTTGAAGAATTGCCACTTTTAGGTCTGTAATTGAGTGACCAAAGAGATTGAAGTGTTCTCCGACTGGTTTTTGAATGTTATAATTCTTGACGTCTGATTTGTGTCCATTTATTCTTTTACGTAGGGACTGTCCAGTTTGGCCAACGTACATGGCAGAGGGGCATTGCTGGCACACGATGGCATATATCACATTGGTAGACGTGCAGGTGAACGAGCCTCTGATAGTGTGGCTGATGTGATTAGGCCCTATGATGGTGTCCCCTGAATAGATATGAGGACACAGTTGGCAACGGGCTTTGTTGCAAAGATAGGTTCCTGGGTTAGTGGTTCTGTTGTGTGGTGTGTTGTTGCTGGTGAGTATTTGCTTCAGGTTGGGGGGCTGTCTGTAAGCAAGGACTGGCCTGTCTCCCAAGATCTGTGAGAGTGATGGGTCATCCTTCAGGATAGGTTGTAGATCCTTGATGATGTGTTGGAGAGGTTTTAGTTGGGAGCTGAAGGTGATGGCTAGTGGCGTTCTGTTATTTGCTTTGTTGGGCCTGTCCTGTAGTAGGTAACTTCTGGGTACTCTTCTGGCTCTGTCCATCTGTTTCTTCACTTCAGCTGGTGGGTATTGTAGTTGTAAGAACGCTTGATAGAGATCTTGTAGGTGTTTGTCTCTGTCTTAGGGGTTGGAGCAAATGCGGTTGTATCGTAGAGCTTGGCTGTAGACAATGGATCATGTGGAGTGGTCTGAATGAAAGCTGGAGGCATGTAGGTAGGCATAGTAGTCAGTAAGTTTCCCCCGCTGTTCCTCAGATGTTCTTGTCAACTGCTGGAAATGGCCCACCTTGATTATCACTATAAAAGGTTTTTTCCCCCCAGCTCTCCTTCTGGTAATAGCTTAGCTTACCTGATCACTCTCGTTACAGTGTGTATGGTAACACCCATTGTTTCATGTTCTCTATGTATATAAATCTCCCCACTGTATTTTCCACTGAATGCATCTGATGAAGAGAGCTGTAGCTCACGAAAGCTTATGCTCAAATCATTTTATTAGTCTCTAAGGTGCCACAAATCCTCCTTTTCTTTTTATTGTATTTCAGGACATCAGGAGGGTCAGAGGAATGAAAACAGACAAGATTATTGGTTTCTGCTTTCAGCATCTATTTTCTTTTCCTTTATTATTTGATTTTTAATAAAAGAAAGGCCCATTGCAAAATCTTAATCTTGTGTTAGCCATATTATGCAGAATTACATCAATACCTTCATATGACACTGAATTTTAGTATATTTTTTTCTCATTTTGTTGCTGATGTAAAGTTTTTTTCTCCATCCAAGTTGTATTTTGAGAATTCTTTTAACCATTCCAAATATGCTAGAGATGTGTTAGATTTCTATTTTATGAGAATTTCTCATTTTGCTACTAACAGGCATACTAGTGCCCATTTCTTGGCATATGTTGAAAGATTTAATTAATCTACTAAATCTAGTATATAGACCAGGAGGCAGGGGCAGTTATATCTATTCATCATTGTTACCTTTGCATTTACTGCAACAGTTCTTCTGTAATTTGTGACAAAAATATTATGTGGGACAGTTTTTAGCTGATAGTTGGTAGCATCTGCACAGTTTACTTTGATTAGCTAAACCTGAGGCATTTTGACAGTCTGGTATCCAGTAATATCTATTTAAGATTTTCTTGTGGAAAACTGTGAAGATAATGAACTGGATGTTCCGCTATCTTTCTTCTTGATCTTCTTCAGACAATGAAATATGATTCCATTTTCCCTTGTATCTCATGTTAGTGCGTACAACAATGTGGTTTGTGTATAATGGCCACAAAGGTACTGTCCTAACTGTGACACTGCATAATCTAAGACCATGTAAAACCAATGTGAGAAAAAAAAAAGAAACAAGAATGTCTTTGCTCTTAGAATAGATGGTTTCCATCACATCTCAAGAGGAAGATGAAAGCTCTATTTTGAAAATATTGGATATTATTTCAAATTAGCTAAAAGACTTAGGAAACACAGGTTTGGCTATGTGTATTTTTTCTATCCCTGGAAACTATTATTTTGTACAAATTATGTGTTGGTAACTCATCACTATTTATTGTTATAAAGAATAGAAATTGATTTTTAATATTAAAATTGTCAGAGGACAAAATTGTTTCATGAGCAGGAACGACTTAGTCTGATAAAAAATTAATCAGATTATCTTCACACACAAGGGTATTTAGATGCCCAGAAGCAGGGCAGGTAGTTTTCCAACCTAATCACTGGTCTTAGATGGACTTCCCTTTTGGATTTGGGATTTTTGTTTTTGGATTTTTTCATTCTCCAAAGCACTGTTTTTGGGAATTCAGTGTTGCTCCCTCTATTAAAAAAAGTAAAAATCCAATCAATGCCCAAAAAGCCAACAAGCGAAGCACAGCTAGGTAGGGGAGGTAAGGCTCTGGTCTAGGGGCCTGCTGCACATTGATTTCAATGGGCCTTGGAACAAGCTCTCAACCAGCGTCGTTCACAGCACTGACACTGGGCGACAGGCTGCACCCAGCACGGGGTTGGACACAGACACGACGGGGAACCTGCTGCTGCAACCCTAAGCCCCGCCCCAGTACTTCAAGCGGCTGCCGCCTGCGACAAGCCCCGCCCCCGCCCCTCGCGCTTCCCCGCGGAAGCCCCGCCCGCAGGCGGTGTCTGGTTGGCCCGTCAGGCGGGTATTAGCATTAGGACGTCAGGGCGCATGCGCACTGTTTGAAAGCAATGGCGGCGCTTACGGAGGAGGCGGTTCGGGAGAGAGTCAATCTGCGGCACCAGAACCTCGGTAACCAGCTCCCATCCTGGCGGTGCCACTCCTCCAGGAGAGGGTGGCAGGGATGGTCGCCGGGGACAGGAGCCTGGAGACGAAGACAGCAGCTTCTCCCCCCTCGGTGGCGGTTAAAACCGTTAGTCCGGCGCCACTCGGCGGGTTGGAAAACAAGAGGCGGGGCTTATGTAGTGGTCGCGCCCCCAGAGTACCGCTGACCAACGGGAGGAGACGATTGACAGCAGCTGGAGCTCCCCTTTCCCGCCCTCTCCCACCCGGTGTGGCTGCCTCAGGCGGGCCGCTGGCGGGGCGGGAGGGGCTGTGGGGGGCGGGGCTGAGACGCGGTGCATGCGCCTGTCAGGAGCTGCCCCGCCCCCTCGTATGGCGGTGTGGGAATGAGGGCGTGGCCACGCTTGGGAAGGGCAGGGCGGGGCTTACTGGGGTCCCCCATCACCCTGGCCTTGCTGGTGACTGATGGGCCCTGTGGTTGGTTAGCAGGGATGTGGCAAGAACACTTAGGAGGCAAGAGCCTGTCAGCTTGGCCACAATGCCCAGCCCTTTTCGCAGCACTCGGCTTTGCCTGTCACAGGGCTGTGCCCGTGTCAGCTGCTAGTGGCTGCCTGGCCTCTTGCTGCAGCACAGCAGGGGGAGGGCATCACCACTGCCGCCCCAAGTGGCTGAGGCTTGGGACCTTGGCGATGTTGGTCAGGCTTTGATTGCTGCCTGTGATCCTGGCGGTGGCAGTGTGGACATGCTTGGTTTCACAGGTATTTGCTCTGAGCCCACCCACATGTTCAAACTGTCCTGGATTTTAAAATGGCAGCTGTTGTGATTGGAGCAGCCTGAATCCCACATCATAAGGGAGGGGGCAGAAATGACTTTGTATCACCTTTAGAGCTCCCTGATTGTACACAGGGGGCTGGTCCTTTGAGTGGCAGACAGATACAACTGTCATAGTCAAGCTGCGCTCTGGCCATGCCCCTCTTCCCTTCATGATGCTCCCTACAGTAGGGACTGTGGAGGCGGTATATATCAATGGTTAGGGGAATCCCCAGTTAGCCGAAAGATGGTGATTTTACAGTAGACTGTGTAGGGGGATCTGGCCCCTGTCCTGTTTCTTGTCCCATAAATATCTGTGGAGGCCCCCAAATTATTAGAGTCAGAGACCATTGCTTTATGCCAGTTATAAAAGCTGCTGGGAAGCCCACTTTCAAGCAGAAAAAAGTGGAGTATTAGGGTATATCTACATTGAAATGAAAGACCCCAGCATAGCCACAGCTGGTCCAGCTCAGCTAAATTGGGCTGCAGGTCTAAAAATTGCTGTGTAGACATTTGGGCTTGGGCTGGTGCCCAGGTTTTGGGACTCTCCCCCCCGCATGGAGTCCCAGAGGTTGGGCTGTAGCCTGTACCCAAACCTCTACACAGCAGTTTTACAGCCTGAGCTCCGAGAGCCCAATTCAGCTGACCTGGGCCAGCAACGGGTGCTTAACTGGAGAGTAGATGTACCTGCAGAGTCCAGTACTGCTCTCACTTAAACTAGTTTTAATCCAAAGTAACTCTGCTAAAATTAAATGTATTACTCTGGTCTTACACCAGTGTATCTCAGAGCAGTATATAGCCCAACAGCTGTAGTAGCTCATGTCACAATGAGCATAATCTTCCATTTCTTTGCAAGTCATAGTCATTTATTCCAGTGCAAAGTGAGTATAAAGCTCTGCAAAATTGGAATCAGTAGATGAGTACTTAAGATGGAGGCCCATTAACCGGTAAAAGCACCTTTCTTTTCTCACTTCGCTTCCAGTCAGGCTAGTGTAATCAGACTATTCTTTTTTCTTTAATTGGTACACCATCTGTGCACTTGGTACTATGTGAAATTAGAGAAAGATCAGTTGCCGGTTTGAGTACCTCACAATCCTGATTAGACTAGCACGGATAAAACATAGCACATGGACTTACTAAGTGATGATCCAAACTCAAATGGATGCAGATATCTTCCTTTGTTTTCCAATGCATTTCTCCGTAAAGTGGGTTGACATTGAAAGACCCCTAGGAAAAGCATGTCTTAAGGAGTGTATGAGTGTCGAGAACGAGAAGTTGGCATGTTAGACATGAAAAGGGGTAGCTTGGAAGAATAGACTGTTTTAATTCAGTTGTAAATTGGGAAAAGCTCTGGGCAACAGTCACCTGACTTCAGATGTGCAAAGACAGTACTGTGTGGTTCTCTTGCAACGATATCAGCTAGAAACTTTGGGACAGATTCTGCTTGCCGCTTAACAAATGTGCAATATGGGAAATGGCACAGAGAGCCTCCCCTTGCTAGCTCTTGCATGGTCCACATAAGGATCAGGGAGAATTGCATTTGCTGTACTTGAGGGGCATGTAACATTTCAGGGATGCATTGTGCGTGGTAGACAGATCTACCAGTGCTTACCACTGTCAAGCCATATGCGAGATGGAGGAGGACATAAGCTGCACCCTACAAAGAAATGTAATAGTGGGCATGCAGCATCTGTATCGGGGTGGGTTTCGAAAATTGTATGGAGACTGGTTAAGGGAGGGGGACATGGCCCTCCCTGCTTCTCACCCCCTGACGGCCCCCCGGGACCCCTGCCCCATCCAACCACCCCTTTTCTCTGTTCCCTGACCTCCCCCGCAACCCCTGCCCCTACCCCTGCCTGGCCCTCTGCCACCCCATCCAACCACTCCCCCCCCCCCCGTTTCCTTCCTTACTGCCCTGCCAGGACCTCTGCCCCATCCAACCACCCTTTCTCCCTGTCCCCTGACTGCCCCCACTGCCCCATCCAACCCCCCCCCTTCCTGACTGACCCTCCAGGACCCCTGCCCCCATTCAACCCCCCCTGTTCCCTGCCCTCTGACCACCCCAACCTCTATCCACCCCCACCCTCTGACTACCCCCTGACCATCCCTGCCCTCTACCCAACCCGTCCTGTTCCCTGCCCCCTTACTATGCAGCACAGAGCACCGGGTCAGGCCAGGCTCTGCAGCTGCACTGCCCCAGAAGCTTGCAGCCCCTGCTGCGCCGCCTGGAGCATTGTGCCGGCGGTGCAGTGAACTGAGGCTGCGAGGGAGGGAGAACAGCAGGGGAGGGGCTGGGGGCGAGCCTCCCGGGCCAGGCAGAATTTGGCCCGTGGGCCGTAGTTTGCCCACCTCTGATCTATATGCTTAGGAACTTCCAGTGGTGTAAGGATGTTTGATTCAGCATTGCTATGCTCAGAAGCTCCCAATGTTTCCTTTAGTGTGGTGTGCTACCACATTTCCACTAAGGGCTTATCTACGCTACCACTTGAATTGATGTAACTTATGTCACTCAGAGGTGTGAAAAAGTCACCGTTTTGTGACACAGGTTACATTGACTTAAAGCAGTGTCTACACTGTACTGTGTTGCAGGGAGATGCTCTCCCACTGACATAACTTCCGCCTCTCGTTGAGATGTAGTAATTATGCCAATGGGAAAGTATCTTCACCAGATGTGCTGCACTGTAGCACGATAGTGTAGACTAGCCCTTAGTGTGGGTTGTACCCACAGCATTCAGTTCTACCCTCTTTTTTTTTCTTTTTTCCCCCTTCAAATCAAGCCTGGATTCTGCGGTATTTGATGGCTATAGAAGAGTGGACTCATTACTGATGTACCTCCTTATGGCTGGGTTTGGGTATTAACTCTGCTCATCTAGCGCTTCCTGCTGACATCCACTCTGGCACTACATTGTCTCTCCTGTGACTCAGATCTCCAGCCAGGTCACATTAAAGCTCTCCTCTTCCACAGTATCAACATCCCTAAGGGACCTTGTCCCACACAGTACTGGTCATCAATATGACATCTCCTGCCCTTTCCAGAGCTTCTCTTCCATTCCTTTTTTCTGTCAGAATACTGGCCCTAGGACTTTTCCCTGGAGTATTTTAACCAAATTCAAAAGCGAAATACAAACCAAAACGATAGCAACTTCTGCCCATTCCCTCAGGTTTAAATTTTTAATCCATCCTGGAGTCTCCCCCAGCTTTCTGTTCTTCTGGAGAATGCTCACTCTCACAAGTTACTTCCTTGGAGCCTTGCCTCTTCTTTGAATCCTCCACTTCTGTCTATCCCTAACATTGTCTGCCTATCGGTTGGCTTTTATCAAGTCCACTCTAGGAGTTCTTTTCACTCTACCATCAGAGCCTGGCCCAGGCATATAAACTCCTTCCTGAAGCTCTTCAGTTGAGTGCCTGGCTGGATTTCTTTTCTGAAGGTCCAGGTCCTGCCCTTTGTTTCAGAGCTCACTGGCAGAGCATGCTCCACCCCAGTGACATCTCTGTACGTCCTGCATACGGTCTCTGGTACTCAGAGAGGGACTGCAGAGTTCTTTCCATATAGCCCCCTTCTGCTTTAGTCTTCCTCCTTTTACAGAAACCACCCAGCTCCTCCCTAACCGAGCTTCATTTTTAAATAAGCCTGGCCCACCCTGTAGGTGAAACCAGGTGTGTTAATTGGCCTTGCCAGCCCACATTAACTGTTTCACCATCTGTGTGAGGCAAACATCCCAATCACAATGGCATTGTGCTCCCTGTCTATCATAGAAATCTTCTTGCTCACTGTTGCTTTTGTATGACTAAGCAGACTTTTTACAGTAGTGACTGTGCCACCTTTTCTATTCAGAATGCCCCCACCAGCATGAACTCACACACGGTGATAGTAGGGTCATGCTGTGTGGAGGATGCCATTTTGCCCTAAAATGGCATCCTCCATGTGGTGTGACCTTGCATGTACAATTTACATGAGTTCCTGCTGTGCGGAGGATGGCATTTTGCTATACCAAATGCCATCTTTCATGTGGCATGACCTTGCAATGCATCATGCTATGTGGAGCATGCCATTTTGAGGATGGATAAATGACATCCTCCATGCAGCAAAAGTGCCAATTCACCATTCTGCCGTGATCAGACCTCACTACAGAACAGCCCTGAGCACATCACTAATAATACTTTTGTTATTTGATCTAGGAATATCTCGTAAAGCACAGTCTTGCTCTTAACTGTGAGGGTTTGATCCAAAAGGTGCTAAATGTCTGCGGCAAGGTACTGAGCACCCTCACGTCCCATTGATTTCTATAATGCCCCTCTGCCATGTACATTGGTCAAACTGGACAGTCTCTACGTAAAAGAATAAATGGACACAAATCAGATGTCAAGAATTATAACATTCATAAACCAGTCGGAGAACACTTCAATCTCTCTGGTCACGCAATCACATGAAGGTCGCTATCTTAAAACAAAAAAACTTCAAATCCAGACTCCAGCGAGAAACTGCTGAATTCATTTGCAAATTGGATACTATTAATTTAGGCTTAAATAGAGACTGGGAGTGGCTAAGTCATTATGCAGGGTAGCCTGTTTCCTCTTGTTTTTTCCTACCCCGTCCCCCCCCCCCCCGATGTTCTGGTTTAACTTGGATTTAAACTTGAAGAGTGGTCAGTTTGGATGAGCTATTACCAGCAGGAGAGTGAGTTTGTGTGTGTATGGGGGTGGGGGGGATGTGAGAAAACCTGGATTTGTGCAGGAAATAGCCCAACTTGATTGTCATGCACATTGTATAAAGAGTTGTCACTTTGGATGGGCTATCACCAGCAGGAGAGTGAATTTGTGTGGTGGGGTGGAGGGTGAGAAAACCTGGATTTGTGCTGGAAATGGCCCACCTGATGATCACTTTAGATAAGCTATTACCAGCAGGACAGTGGGGTGGGAGGAGGTATTGGTTCATATTCTCTCTGTATATATAAAGTCTGCTGCAGTTTCCACGATATGCATCTGATGAAGTGAGCTGTAGCTCACGAAAGCTTATGGTCTAATAAATTGGTTAGTCTCTAAGGTGCCACAAGTACTCCTTTTCTTTTATAGGAACAGTGTATGCTCAGTAGGTGCTTACAACCAAGCCCCACATGACCTGCAGGGGTTTTTTTTGTGTTTTTTTTTTGTGTTTTTTTTTTTTTTTGCCATTTGGTTATTTATCTGATGAAATACAAGCTGTTTCTGCTAAAAGAACTACGGAAAAAGTTTTGTTTCATCACACAGACCCAGAAGACAAGTACAAAAAGGCTGCTTGGGTACATGCCAATAAATCCATTAGAATGTGGCAGAACTGTTTGGTTAGAAACTAGGTTTTAGTGTAATAATTTAGTGGCTTCTTAAGAAACTGCTACAGATCTATCTAGTTGAAATAGGTATACTGTGTTCACAAGTTGATATAGATGTAATCTGACGACAAGAAACATAATTTACAAATGCACCCCTCTTTGGCCACATGTGAATGTTATTAGAATTTTGAGAATGGAAGCGGAAGTGTTGCTTTCTATCCTCTGCCTTTGTGGCTCAATTTCCATGCAGACAGCTTGGTGGGAAGCAATACAGATGGAAGGTGTATTATCTCCCTCTAGGTCCTCTTTGCAGTTCTACCACGCAGCATATCTGCAGACAGTTTTTAAAATCTGCCCTCATAGGCACAGGGAGGCCAATCGCTGTGATTGTTAGCTCTACTTGCCGATGATAAATATTCTCCAGGTCGTTGACATGCACAACCCTAAAATCACCAAAAAAATTTAAACATGTATCTTGCATTTCTGTCACTTCAATATCAGGTGTATTTAACATAATTAGAATAATTTCAATAACTTCATTTGTCTTTAGATAAATATATTCAGGTTTCACATTTTCTCATTGTAGCTGATGTCCGATCATTGTCTCTTCCTGGAACTTATCATGAAAAGATTACTCATTTAGGAAATTCTCTGAAAAATTTCACTCGCCTAAAATCCTTAGACCTTTCTCGCAATGCATTGGTTAGCTTGGAGGTACGTTCTTTGTTTAATTTTTTTAAATGGTTATTTAAGATAAATATAACAGGAACTGGGTTAGGTCTTGAAGTCATGGAGAAAGGACAAGAGGATTGGGGGAGTCATATTGAAGGTTTTATGGAGGTTGGAACAATATCAGACTTTTTTGTGCTTTGCAAGCCCGGTACCTTATGGAAAAATAATGGAGGGTACAGGTGGAGGGGGCACCAGTTTACCTTCCGATAAACTTGAAATTCAGTATCTGTAAAGAAAATAAGTATTTTGTGAGCAGCCTCACTACCTGCTCCATCACCAGCACAGCATGCAGATCTTGATTTAGGCCCTGATCCTGCAAACACTTGTGAGTACTTTTTTTTTTTTTTTTTTACAAGTAAATGAAGCTTTGGAGGATTGGTAACAGAATAGTGTTTTATCTCCAAATGACAATTTTGAATCTAATTTGGGTTAGTGGTCAAAAATCATTTGCTGGTGGCTGTTCAGAGCACTGTGTGAAATGATTTTGTAGTTTTAGTCTAATTCCAAGTGGACTGGAGTCCAGATTATAATTGGCACCCTTGGTTGTAGTCTCAGCAAAAGCTGGCTTGGAGTCTGAACTAATGTATTAAATTTACAGGTTGTCTTTCTCGGAGATTGTGGCACTTCAACGGTTTAGTATGCGGAAACATGCATTGCCATGCCTGTGCTATAGCTCCTTTGTAGTTGAAGGAGGATTTTAGTTTCAAGTGCTATCAATCCAGCACCTTTTTCAGGTTGTGGCCCTGATCTTAAAAAGACTTACACTCATGCTTAATTTAAACACGGGTTCAACCAGTGTCATCGGGACTCTTCATATGGGTAGAAATAAGAATGTGCTTAAATCTTTGCAGGATCAGAGTGTAAGTACATAATCGCTTACCTCAACCCTTTTGGTGAAAAGCAGCATCAATATGCTATATTACTTTATTTTACATAATATCTGTAGTATTTCTTGATAGCTTGAAGAGCTCAAATTGATGAATGTCAATACTTAAGAGGTGCTCAATTCACATTTAAGTGTCACCACTCTTAACTAATTGTTCATCTTGCTCAGCAAAATAATGTTAACTTCAAAAATGTTTTAAGTGTCACTAGAAAATTTTAAATATTTAAAGATGCCACTAGAAGACAGAAGGGCTTTATATGCACAGAACAGGTATGGCATGGGCAGCGGTTATGAAGTTGTCCCCAAGTGCTCTACCACTCAGCTACAATCCTTGTCTGGAAGGAACATCTTCTTGGTGGATAGTTTTGATACAGCCAAAAAGAATAACAAATAATGTCACCTGTGATTTTTGTTTGTGAGGTTTTTAAAAATGTTCATGTGTGCACTAGAACCTGGACTGAGACCAGCAACTCGTTTCACATAGGCCACCAAACAGCTACAGGCAGCTGGTAAAGACTGTTAAGTCACTGGTTGCCTGGCTTTGATTTATATCAATGACCTAGTGTATTTCACTCTATGAAAACGTAAAGTTTATTGGAGTCATATGTGAGTACAAACTAATATGGTTTCTATTTTCTATACATTAACAGGGCATTCAGCATCTGATATTTTTAGAAAAGCTCAATCTCTATTACAATCACATTTCATCACTGTCTGAAATATTTCGACTTCATAGTTTAACTGCACTCAAGGATGTGGACCTCCGTCTCAACCCTGTAGTTAAAAATGAGTCTGATTATCGTCTTTTTGTTGTGCACATGCTTCCTAACCTTAGACGCTTAGGTAAGTACAATTCAGAACTTCAAAACTTAATTGAGTTCTTGAAATTTTAGATATAGTGTTAGGTATTTTGTATGAAAGAGAAATATATATGTGTATGTATCAAGAATGTGTCTGTGGTGTGTGATTTATGCAATTTATTCCATATGAGTGCCAATGAAACCTTTATACCATGTCCATATTTATTCTTTAAAGGCTATATATGTACTTTTAAGAATGTTATTTTGGTGGTATTTCTTAAATGTATGGAACAAAATGTTGTATCCCTGCACCTGGCTTTCCAGGTGGAGGGATACCTTTGTTACCATAATAATGGCTAGCTAAATGGTCAGTAGGACTTCTGATACCCTTTTTATTTATAACTTTTAAAAAATATGAAAGAATATTAGATTAGATAGAGAGGAAGGATAGGCCAGTGACTAAAGAGCTAGCCTTGGACTCAGGAGACCCAGGGTCCTTTTCCTGTGCTGCCACAGGCTTCCTGGGTGACCTTGGACAAGTCACTTAGGTCCAGATCCACAAAGGTATGTAACCAGTGAAATCAGTGGATGTAAGGAATCTAAATACATTTGTGAATCCGAGCCTTAGTCTCTATGCCTCAGTTCTGTAGCTGGGAAATAGAGAGAGAATAGTATTTCTCTGCCTCCCTGGATGTTGTGAGAATAAATACATAAAAGATTGTCAGATGCTCAAATACCTATGGTAATGGGGGCTGTATATGTACCTAAGATATCTAGATAGATTGACTGGAGACCATCTACCTGTGCACATTAAAGCATGTTTTTATTATCATCATGCTTGTGCTTCTTTGTGAATGCAAATTGTCTTAAATTAATCTGTAAGCTCTTTAGTGCAGGATCTTTTTTTTTAAATTGTGTGTTGGTTCAGGAATCAGTAGGAACCATGTCCTGTACCAGTAGCATGAATTGACAGATTTAGCCCATCACTCCAACAGGTTTCTGTGGTTGATGTACATTACCAACTTAGTGCATGCTAGGGTTTGAGACCGAGCCAATGCCATTTATCAGCAGCAGGGCTGGCTGTTGCATGAACTTAAATACATAATGAAGTTCAAAGCTGATGTGCATTAACCTTCGTAACATGATTATTTAGGGTATTCAGTACTTTATTAAACAATTTTAGATCATTCAAATATCCCATTGCAGATGTTCTTTTAGTACAAACAGTTTTATAGACTTTACGGATGTGATTTTTCTAATGTTCTCACCACTGGTCTAGCTTTGCTCCCCTTGTCTTCAGTAGTAGAAGAATAAGGCCAACACTGAGCGGTTTTGAAAATCCCACCCTATGTTTAATTTGAAAAAAACATTACCAAGGTTGACTGTGTTTTGAAAATGCAATATATTTTTTCAGAATAAAGACATTTTGAATAAAGGTTTAGAGTAAACATTTTGTAATATGAAGGGTGCTCTATTCTGTTATGCTTTTGTATTAATATTTTCTATGAACATATGATTTGATTAATTAGAGACACAAATATGCACACAGCTATTACACAAATTAACTGTATACGTAAATGTTTTGATAAGAAAGCTTACTATTTCCTCCTTGCGTTTATTTGTATTTCAAACTTTCTGATAATGCTTATCAGGACTTCTGCCCACAACTAACTTATGACTAGTGGATATATAGGGAAGAAAACCGTATCCTGCTCCCTGTAGGATTCTGTTAGCTTCTGTGAACCAATCCAACAGTTATACTAAAACAGAAGAACTAACTATTTAAAATATCACTCTGAGAACTTGTCTTTTCCCCTTCCCATAGAATTGTTCAGAACAGTGACCCATTTTCAGTAGTGCTTTGCATATCTTTTGCTGTCAATAGTGTAGTTTGTGGCTTTGTAAGTTAAAAGATTTAAGTATCAGGATCCTTTAAAAGGGAATGTTGGGTACATACAGCTGTACTACCATAGCAAGATATTAACTTAAAAAAAAAAAAAAACATGCCAAATACAAACCTCTTTAACTTTTGTCTCTTTGTTGAGTAGTTCATTATACAAAGAAAATTAGGACAATTGTCATTGAGGCCATCTTCCCCTTCTGCTAGCCTGAGAACAGAATTCACTTATGTCTGTGTGAATGGAGTTGCCAGTCAGCCCCAAATATAAAGCTCTGTTTTCGTTGCGGAGCCAAAGGGAGAAATCTTGTCCCACTCAAAATCAATAGAAGTTTTGCTGTTGACTTCAGTGGAGTCAAGATTTCAACTGAAAGATCATTGCTCATGGCCTCTGGTTTCATTAACGAAAAGCTACAGTAGAACTTCAGAGTTACGAACTGACCAGTCAACCACACACCTCATTTGGAACCGGAAGTACGCAATCAGGCAGCAACAGAGACAAAAACAAAATGAAAATCTCACAAATACAGTACTGTGTTAAATGCAAAGTACTAAAATATCAAAAAGAGAAAGCAGCATTTATCTTCTGCATAGTAAAGTTTCAAAGCTGTCTTAAGTCAATGTTCAGTTGTAAGCTTTTAAAAGAACTATAACGTTTTGTTCAGAGTTATGAACAACCTCCATTCCCAAGGTGTTCTTCTGTAATTCCAAATTCATATTACATGAACCCATGAGCGGTGGGTGGAGCCCCCAGCTGTGCCCCTCTGCCCAAGCCCCCTGCAGCCAGAGCCCTATGCCCCCCCCTTGTGGCCGGAGCTACGAGTTCTCTCCTCTGCCCAGAGGAGCCCCAAGTCCCTCCCCCCCAGTCAGAGCATCCTTGGGCCAGCTAGAGCCCTTGAGCCCCCCCACATGGTCAGAGAAGCCCTGGGCCAGCCGGAGTCCCCCCACAGCACTCTGTCTTCCCAGACCCCAAGCTGCCCTGCGTGAAAAGCTCTTGTTTCTTCTCTTCCGGGAGAATTCATTTAGCTTTTGGTATGCTCCATGGAAGGTTCTGGGGTGGCTGAGGAGGTATGTGTTACTCAGCTTCATCAGTAATCTTTCTGGAGTCCAGGGAGATTATTGATTAACCCAGGAAGTGGAATAGCAGATACCACCTCCTTGGCTGACCCGGGACCTGTATGGGGCATAATGATAAGAGAAAACTTCCCCCTCCAAACACACAACCAGTGTCAGGAGATCACAGCTGTGCCTGGGCAGGCTCAGCCTTCCCTGGCCTATTATACCCGCTGCCACGTGGCTGTTTCCAGGCTTCCTTTCTTGTCTGCCGTTCTCCCTTATATCTGGGTGGAATCTAATAAGCTATACCTGGCCTGACGGGGCTTCCAACACCTGCTATCAGAATGAGGAGAATCATCCTCTCTGTTACAGTCTATTTAAATGTGAAGGGGTTGTTTTCCTACAAATGAATTATGAGATAAAAAGCCTACAAAACCCAGACACAAAACTTTAAGCCCCTACAGAATGGGTTGGGTTTACAAATGTTGGCTCTGGAATAGCAATTATGTTCTATAACATTAGCTTAGACATATGCACGTGTTGTTTTCACAATGAATGGAACTTTCAGAAATCTATATATTTTTAACTTTTGGCCTTTTTTTCTCCACTAGGAGCACGTTATGTATTTTCCTTAAAACTGACATGATGAAATCTGTGCCCTCACTGGTTATCAGAGGTTTATCTTCTGTAAATGTAGTCAGTTTGAAGGTGCCATGATACCGTTCTGATTTCCTGAGTTAAAAGCTATAGTGAAAAATATTAATGACATTGATTCCTTTTTGTGGGGATTTTTTTCTAGATGATCGACCAGTGAGAGATAGTGAACGAAAAGCATCCCTTTTGCATTTCACCACAGATCATGCATTTGAATTAAAAGATTCTTCACCAACAGCAAAAGTGAATGAAATTGAAAGGTATGAACAAAGTAACAGAAGCAGTAGTTTTGAAGTGTTGGAAAGGCAATTAGGGCTTAATTCTAAAGCAAATATTGCACTCAGGCAAGTTTATAAACATCCTTAGTGCAAGAATCAAAAAGTGCAGCTGTGAAAACATATGGAAAATCTTCAAGGCTCTCTTGTCCCGTCAGTGTAAACGTTATGAGTTACTTTGGGGAATTACTCAAGTCCGTGTCTGACAAACCTTACCTATTTGTTACTTGTGCATTAAATTCCTCCAGGCAAATTTCTATGTGTTTTGAATACCACAGGTCTCTGGTTTAGGAATTCTTGCCTCATTACCAGTTACATGATTCCTCTTTCTTCATTTGTCAGTTAATGCTGTTCATATTCAGTTCTGTCTTTGTTGATCTCTTACTATAAATAAGCCTTTCTCTGTGCTGTGCCCATCAATTTGTATTTTTATAATGGCACTAATCTCTGGTATCTGAGTGTGCGATCTATGAAGGTACTTAGGCACGTACATCCCAGTTTCGGCTTGGCTGCAATCCACAAAATGCCTGCCAAACAGTGGAGGCATCAACTCAGTCGATGCCAAATTTTTCAGAGTAAACGTTCCCGCCTCTAGGTAGGCACACTGCTGCTCAACTCTAAGCTCTTGGACACCCCAGACAGATAGGTGTGTGACAGGTTCCTCTTCCCCCCCCCGCCCCAGTGCCACCTGATGTATTGGGGTACCACTGAGCCCGCCTGTTCCACCAGGCAGGACTCCCTTATGCTGTCCTGCTGAGCCAGACCCTCAAGCCTCCTCCAACACACACACAGGTAGGGACACACCCAGCTGCAGAAGGACACAGACACTGAAATCAGCACTGCATGAGTAGACTTCAGCTAGGGAATTGCCCAGCACTTGAGTGCAAACCCAAAATTATATTGTCTTGCACTGCACAGAAATCTGTACAGTGTAAGGTCATGAAATTTGCTCCCTCCCTCAGTGTGGTGAAAGATGTGCACAGTTTTTGTCCCCCCCCCAGTTATGAATGCCACAAACTAAACAAAAACAAGTTTATTAACTACAAAAGATAGATTTTAAGTGATTATAAGGTTTAGGAAACAGATCAAAGCAGATTAACTATCAAATGAAACAAACATACAAACTTAAGTTTAAGATACTAAAAAAAAAAACTGGTTACAAGTAGTAATTTCTCACCTGAAATGTTGTTTTAGCTAGATTGAGGTGGTTCTTGAAGGCAAGGTGCTCTTACTTGCAACTTAAAACTCAAGGTTTCTTCTTTCACAGGCCAGACCCCTTTCTAGCATGGGCTCAGCTCTTCTCCCCCACTTTGTCTTTGTTTCTTAGATATTTCCAGCAGCCATCCTGGCTGGGGATTCAGTGAAGAATGACCCTGATTATGTCACTCCCCTGCCTGAAATAGGTTTTACATATAGCGGGAATCCTTTGTTTTCTAGTGTGGTTGCCCACCCCACCCACCCCGAAAAAATACTGGTATTCTATAGTGGAGTCCAGGACCAGATGACTTGATCATATGACTCTGCAGTGTCAAAGCAGCCATAAATCAGAGGGTTTTTTGGTAGCATCCCAGGAAAGCTTCTCAGGAAGGTGGGAGATTAGCATCTTCAAAGACCTATTGTTCTCCCTAATGGTCTGTTGACTTGTTCCCAGCTAGCCAGCCAGACTGATTGCATTCTGTCTGGTGGGCGTTCCCTAGGTGCAAACACTTTTGTAGTACAGATGTATTGTCAATAGTCCTAACTTTAGATACAAAAAGGATACATTCCCACAAATAGGATAATCATATTTAGTAAATAACCTTTCCAGTGATACATCACATGATTTCTTGCATAAAATACATTATGATTGACACAATCATATAATATTACTCTGAAAAATATGGGAAGCAGTGTCACAAGGTGTTCATCTGTCTGAGTTGCACGTGGAGCATTCTGAGAGGCCACCTACCAGATCAGAATTCAAAATCTGGTTGGAAGAGGTGGTGATGGTGCCTCCCATTTTATAATTTTTGTCCCAATAGTAAGGGTCTCAATGGGAGGCCCAGGTTCAATTCCTCCCTGTGCTGGAGTGGGAGAAAGGAGACCCCAGTTCAAATCCTACCTCTCAGAAGAGTGCTGTGCTATGTTCCCTGTGAGCTGCATGGCTGCGCAGCAGTCTCTCCAGGCCTGCCGGCGCTGCTGGGGAGAGGAGCCCGTTTCCCGGTCCAGGCCCGTCAGAGCTACCGTGGCTGGGGAGAGGAGCCCCTTCCCAGGCCCAGGGCTGCCAGGGCCAGTGAGAGGTACCTCTCACCTGGCCCTGAGCTGCTGTGGTAAGAGAAGGCTGCACCCCAAACCCTTCACCTCCAGCTTCACCCCAGAGCCCGTACCCCAACCAGAGCCCTCATCCCCCCCCCCACAACCCTCTGCCCTAGCCCTGAGCCCCCTTCTGAACTCCAACCCCCTTATCCCCGGCCTGGCCCCACCCCAGCCAGAGTCCTCACCCCCACTGCCCACCAACCCTTTGCCCCAGCCCTGAGCCCCTTCCCACACTCCAAATCCCTTGGCCCTGGCCCCACCCCCACCACATGAATTTTGTTAAGTGTACCAATATGGAGGTGATGTGTCACACATCACCTCCATATTGGTGCACATAACAAAATTCATTCCGTACATGGACATAAAAAATTAGAGGGAACGCTGGTGCTGTGACTACTGAGCTATGGAATATTCTGATGTGGGCTCCCTCAGTCTCTCCTGTTGGTGCTGTTCTTCTGCGGGTAAATAATGAAAGAGGGACTAGAGCAGGGTCTCCCACCTCCCAGGTAAGTGCCCTAACCACTGGTCGGTCGCTGGACCACCACTCTTTCACTATCTCTCTGGCCCAGTGACTGTCATTATTTTTTTACAGTGGAATAGCTTCAGCAGGAGAGAATGGGGGAGCAGGTGAGTGCCTTAATCATGAGGCTAAAAGTTGTAAAGTTTGGGCAGAGGTATCCCCTCTTCCGCTGGCTGTTTTATGTAGAGTAAGGCAGGTGCCTAACTCATTCCTACAAGAAACTGCTGAGGTGCCTAAAGCCACCTGACTCCAGGCAGCTGGTTTCCAAAGCAGAGCAAGGAACCACACTGCAGCCTGGACTTCAGCCTTGTCCCCCGCCCAGAGATAGGTGGCTAGCACATACCTGGCTTTGGCATCTCCCATGGGATATCTGAGGTGGATCCCTGCTTAGCATGCTGGTTTTTATGGATCATCTTTGAAGGCGCATATCTCTTCCTAGGACCCTATCTCATGTTTTGCGGATCACAGTGTTACTGTGAGTTGTTAGGTGCTATGACACTGATTGTTGAAATGCCTAAGTCCCTTTGTGGATTCCACCCTGAGTGCTTGTTGGCCTGTCTTTCTACCTCCAGAGCTGGACATCAGTTCATTTTCTGAGAGTGAATATCATTACAAATGGATTTACGGTAGAAGGATTCTTGTATTCAAAATGCCTTTTGCCCTTCTGGATCTCATTTTAAAAGCAGTTTAGTTACTCTTACTTAACCTAAGATGTAATTAAATTGTTAATGGGCAATCTTTTTGTTGTATGTTTGTACAGTGCCTAGCAAATGGGGCACTGATCGGGCTCCCTAGGCACTTGAGAATGAGATTCACAAAAGCCAACAAGCTGAGCAGCCTATACTGTATGAGAGAGGTGTTGCTTAAGCCCCACCTCTCAAAGAAATTTATACACCTAACTGGGCAGGAGAAATGTAGGGGACTTTATTGGCAGAAACTTAAATACCTAGGGAATTTAGGCACCTACTGGGTTATGCAGCAGCTGAATGGGATTTTGGAGATCTGTATTTTTGGGAACCTAAAGTAGCAGTTAAGCACCTAAATCCCTTTGTGGAAATTTCCCTTTTCCTTTGGTGGCTGAGCCATCCAACCTCAGTTCAGCTGTAACTACTTTTCAGGAGCTGGTGTGATTGACCACATATCTCCAAAGATATTATTTAATGGAAGAAACTTATTCATAGTACCACTGTTACAAACTTTACCTGTATTAGCAGGTGTTAATCTTGTTATGCTGTAAATTTCATGTGCTGTTATTGCTTTTTTTAAATCTTAAGAATTGAATTCTTTCAATAATCAGTCACGAAATATTTTGAAACTTACAGCAAATTTGATTTAAAAGTTTATAATCAACCTTAAATTAGCTGGCAGTTGCATACAAATCAGAGCATTTTAATTTTACTTCTAAAAATATGTTGGAAGATTCCTTTCAACATATTATCATTCATTCCCCCCACCCCCCCAATAATTACAGTACAGGTTGGAGTCAGTTGCAGGATTGGGGCCTAAAAACACAACACAGACAAAAGGTGGAAGAAAGAATGTATTATTCCCATTTCGTAGATGGGAAACTGAGACTCAGAGATTCAACGAATGGCCTAAAAATCACACAGGAAATCTGTGGTAGAGCTAGGAATTAAAACCAGATCTCCCGAGTCAATCTAGTGCTTTATCCATTATCTAATATCTTGTAACAAAACAACTGTTTTACCTAGAATAAAAAACTGGGCTGGTCCACTAACATTGATACTCAGTAAAATAAGTAAAGTTGATTTTTATCAACAGAAAAAGGATCTTTAAATACAGGAAACCACAACATTAAAATAAGGTGACAGTGTGACGACATATTTTCCTTAACAGATCTGGTCAGCCACGGATAGCATATATTAACTCAATGTCAAGGAAGTGTTCAGTGATGGATGAAGAAGATGAAGCAGTGCTAAACCTAATTACAAAGTGTGAATGGGACTTGAGCAAACCTCTTGGAATAACTGGATCTGCTAAAAAGGACCCTGAAGTAGAATTTCACAGTTTACAAAGTATGTTGATATACATTTAAAAATCTGTCATAAGAATTAGGTAATTAGTGAATAGTTTAAAAAGGAGATCTTCAGAGTTTAGGGGCCATATCTTTTCTGTTTTTGAATATTTTCAAATTATCACTTTAGCATTTTTAAAGCAGTCTACTTACTTTGCTTGCATAAAATAAGACTAAAATTAAAGATTTTTATGTATTGAACTGTATGTAAACATTGATATTCTTTGCTTACTTTTCCACTGAAGTCTTTATTATGCATCATATTTTATATGAAACATGCTATGTGGAAGAGAAATTGAGTAAAACCTCCATTATCTTGTGACACATCCCTTAGTAGAAACTTTGAAAAATACTATAAAATAAAAATCATAACATAAGTCCAAAAGAGCTCTGTAGAGGTGCAGTAGTAGTACTTTCCCTCCATGCAAGTACTATATCCAGAAACTTATACTGGAGCCCTAAGAATTCTGGGCCATGTCACCTCCCCCTTGAGCTATTCCCACATATTGGAAAGAACAAGTGCTTTGAGGGACTTCCTTTTGCATTTGGAAATGGGGTAGGGCTGGACTGGACCCCTGTAAAAGTAACAGGAAGACTGACGCCTCAAACTAGTGGATCAATCCTCCAAGATCCAGGGAGGCCCTGTGGCTCTCTCTAACTACCCTCTCTTCACACTTAGATGTATTATGTTGCAACCCTATTAAACTTAGCCTGTTTTATATAACAACTAAACTTTAATCCAGTCTCTGATTTCCTAAGGTATTCGCAATATGGAAGATAATGTTGGCTTTACTATGAATAGGAAATCTGAAACCAGACCCAAGAGCCTACAAATGTGGAAGCAACAAGCAAATATGCCTATGGTAAAAAAAAAAAAAAAAAAAAAACCCAAGACAGACAAACTTGTATTGTGTTGTCTTTAACTATTTGAACCTGTAAGCTACCATACAGATTTTAGGAGAAACACTAGATACACAAGTGCAGGCTTGTAGGAATGCCCTTCCTCTGGCTGTAAATGAAGTAATCTTAAATGTTTGAATCTAGTCTTTGTCAGGTATATTCAGCTTAGTTCAGTTGATGGTATTGGTTCAAAACTGGGATGGCTACCACTATTGGTTCAAAGCTCTTGTAGCTACCACTATTTTAATCACATTCAGTCCTGCTCTGAGTACGGTTAGGTAATACAATGATTAAAATGCTGGCAGTTAGACTATACTAACTCTCATTCTAATGCTACCACCAGTGGTAGCAACAGTGGGAAATTTTAGGACTCCCATTGCATAAATCTGTACTGCTACAGCTGGCCCAGGTCAGCTGACTTGGTACTGAACTGCAGGGCTATAAAATTGTAATGTAGACGTTAGGGCTCGGGCTGGAGTCCAGACTCTGCGACCCTCCCGCTTTGTGCGGTCTTAGAGCCCCACGAGCCAAAAAACAAAAATCAGCTGACCCACGTCAGCCATGCATCTTTTATTGCAGTGTAGACATAACCTTAGTGTTCTGTGAGTTGGTTAGCAGAAAAAAAGTTCAAAATGGAGCGCTGCTTTTATTGGGTGGTTGGTTTGTTTTTATTAATATAATTTCAAAAGAATGCTAGGTGCCTGACAGGCAAAATCTCTTTGGCAGAAATGGGTGGATGCTGATTAAAATCAGTCGTAGAACCAACACAGTATCCATTAATACATGTAATTACTAATGTACAGGTTGGTTTCAATCCCCATTTGGCACTGACCTGGTACGTGCCAAAATCCAAGGAATTTAAATGTTAATGCTCAGAGCCATATATAATGACCATTTTTGCCTGAATAGATTTCAGTTTACATTCACAAAGTGTCTTTTGTGTGTAGGTGCCTTTGACAGGTAATGGAAAAATATTAATCAAGACAAGTAACCTAACATTACCCATTTAGCCAAAATTAAAAAGGGAAAAATAAAGATATCCTTCTCCAAAATCTTGAGCAAATAGAGGTGTTTTCAGTGTCTTGAAGGTAAACAGCTTTGGAGTAATTTGGATCAGGAGGAGAGTGAGCTCCAAAGCCTAGGTTTCCTTCATGGAGAAGGCCCTATCGGCAGCCCCTTCCCTTTTAAACCAAGGCTATTTCTGGTTTTGGCACGTCCACTGCTTAGTAGTATTGCATGCAAAGAGAGGCTAATGCAGAATGTGCTGCAGACTCAGTGGTATTTTAGAAAAGGACCATTTAAATCTATGCTCCCGAGACTTCATTGGCTACCAATTTAATCTGGGTACAGTTCAAGATATTGGGTTTTTTTTGTCAGAAATTCATTATTGCTTGGGCCCTGACTGCTTAAGCAGCCACCTCTCTCCTTATACTTTTGTCTAACTGTTGAGACCATCAAGTCTTCTTAAATTGACTGGCCCCAAATTTACATGAGGGGTCTCATGGCAGAGTGTTTTTCAGAGGAGACTCCTCAGTTCTAGATCTTGCTCCCTTCTTTGGGAGAGAGAGGGCTTAAGGTTCTTAATCTTTGGGTCACATTGCAAAGCCCATCTGTTTTTTTGTGAGAGAGTCACTACTTTAAGTAGGCGAGTGCTTTCTGAGGCATGGAGAAAAATTTATATTTGCACCTACAGCCTGAGTCTGGCCCAGAATAAAAAAAAATTTTTTTTCAAAGGTAAGATATGAGTTAAAGTGAGAATAGAGTTTCAGAAATTACTCTTAAATTATTCCCTAGAATTTTGCACTAATGCATGGTAAGGGCTTGTCTATGTGAACATTTAGTTTGCGGCAAACAGAGGTGTGAATCTTCCCTGCCCTAGCCTGCTATGGACCAACTGTCCCTGTGGACCCTGCTAATACATCCGAAGAAGTGAGCTGTAGCTCACAAAAGCTTATGCTCAAATTAATTTGTTAGTCTCTAAGGTGCCACAAGTACTCCTTTTCTTTTTGCATATTAATAGTTTGTTAGTGTGCATTGATTTAGTTCTCTGGACTAGATCAAAGTGCACTAGCAAACTGTTAACACCCATCAGCAGGGTCCACCTGGACAGTTTAGTGTGTGGCAGATTCACACCCCAAGGTGCCATGACCATCTTGCTAAATATTTCAATGTTCTGGTCCAGTAATAAATAATAAGCTGAGTACTGTTCTGTATCTATAAAATCTACTATTGGCTTCAACATTTGTTTTCTATCTCCCTTTTGAAAGGGGGAAAAAGTAGTGGGAGAAAAGGAGAATTCTAGACAAGCACTTTCAAAATGTTTTCTTGTTAATGTATTTATTCACTTACATGTCCTTTTAATAGGAAGTACAGTTAATTCAGGGAAGACATTGCCTGCCAAAATTTCTACTGAATTGTAAACTCTAGGGCCCCAATCCTGCAAAGATTTATGCAGATCCTTAAAGTTAAGCACCTGCATACAAGACTTCATGGGTTTGGGATCTAAGTGGCAATACACTTTACGTAAAGATGAACTAAAGTTTAGAAAGTTTTCTTAATAAATTATTCAGCATACCAAACCAGTTACAATGTGTGCTCAAAAGTGCAACTATCTTTGCACTTTAAAAACAATCTTATTTTAAAATACATACCTCCTTTATTTACCTGTACTGAGTCCTGGATTCTGTGGCTTTTCCTATAATAGCTGATGATATGATTTTAAGAAGCAGAATAAGGCTTTCAAGGCATAAGTCTTGATTTGAAGCACTTTATCAGATTTGCAGTATAGTTTCCTGAGTGCTATGTTTTCATACTGATTATGTATTGATATTTTTAAATCTAGGATGGTAGTTCAGAAAACAGAAATGCGTTGAAAGTTCAGGAAACTGACAAAGGTAACAGTTGTTTGTGTGTTAACCTTGTGCTGTATATTATGTCTGTGTACAAAGAACAATCTGTAGTACAACAAATGAGTAAAGATTATGTAGTTTTTAATCTAATTTGTCAATTATAGGATATTCCAATTTAATGGGACTATTTACCATTAATTTTACTGCTATGGGAGTTTTACTGACAAATAACGGAAAAGCTGAGGGCTTCAACATGCACTGAGAGAATAATTTAATCTATTCTAGTTTTGAATCATTGACTTCATGTTTGTGTCAGATGCTTCTATCAACAATAAAATTACTCATTCTTGGCCCTGTAATAGCATTTGAAAATATTTCAGGTTCATACCTTATGCCAATAATTCTGCATCCTGTGTATTGCTATTGTGTGGAGACCTACAGGAGACTCATTTGAATGTTGAATTAGAAATTTATAAAGCTATACACACTCAGTTTCCTGAATAAAGATTTAAAACGTGGATTAATTTCAGTGCAAAAATAAACAGACATTTATTTACCATTTTTTAAAAAAAGTTAACTCTGATAGAGGATCACCAACGAGTATTCTATGTTACAAATTCCAAGATGTGTGTTTATTATGTTACTTCCTACCATCTAATTTAAGGGGATTAAATAAGTTTTTAAAACATAATATAATTTGTTTCTAGAGTACAGAAGTTTGCCTGATTGTTCACCAACTCTGCCTGTTGTACATAATACCATTAAGCAAGGGAATGAGAAAAGGAAAAATAGCACTAAAGTTACATTTTCAGACAATAAGACTGAAGATCTTCTTAAGAGAGATCCTAATCTGAAATTTCAAGATGAGGCTGAATCTTATAAAAAAATTACAACCCATGCCAATTTCACACCCCATCCAGGTAACAAATGCAGAAATGTTGTGCTCTTTCTTGAGTTGTTCAGTTAACCTCTATAATGCAAACTTTCATTGTCCCCTGTGCATTTATATGGAAGTGTCTGGTTACAGCAGTTCTGCTATCTCATTTGTGGTTTTCTGAGTGTATTTCTAATCTTTCTAGTCAGACCTCTGTTAAATCCAAATGAAAAAACAAACAAACCCCAAACTGTCTACAAATCCAGTGAATTTCCGTGTGTTCTGTATTCGTTAGTCAGCAAAGTCTGCATAGTGTACAGTCAGATGTGATTACTCAATCAGATTATAAACAACTTTTTGAAATTCTAGTCAAGATGTGACTTGCGTACATTTTTATTTACTCACAGGTTGGTGAAAGACGAGTGTGTCTCCCGCACATCACATCCGGTGGCATATAGGAGTCATAATGGAACTGCAAGGGCCCCAGAGAGAATTTTCCCTGGTGCAGGACCAGCATGGGACCAGCGTACATGGCTCCGTGCTGCCCCTCCCAATTTGACAGTACCCGGCATAGGGGCATGGCAGAAGGGAGACTGGCCATAGCATTTGGAGCAACATTACTAGGGGTTGCTCTTCAACCCAAAATAGCTGGAGAGGTTGCCATAAATTAAAGAACCCCTTGGAAACACTTTGACTTACACTAAGGGCTGTAATGGCCCTTAGAACAGGTACAATCTGGTAGACCCAAAGATGCCTGGAGCGCTGCTATCTGTGCTGAGCTTCTTGAGACATACACCACAGAATCTAGCCCAATAGCTTATTTCAGTTATTTGGGGGAGCCTCTGACTAACTCTCCCTCTCCTCCTCTTTTCTAGAGAAAACAGAGTGAGCGCTCAGAGAGAAATCATAGTAGAGACAAGGCATACCGTAGCTAGTAGAGGTCAAGCCTATGCCCCCCAGGGAGCTGCGAAGTAAAAAGTAGAGCAGAGTGAATAACTGATTTTTCAGTTTAGTGACTGAAATGAAAACAAAGTTTGTTAGAGGTCAAACAAAGTGAAATATTTTGTTACTTTTAAAATTTAAACAAGTCTAGCTAGATATCAAAATGAAACTTTGTTTTGAAACGTTGAAATGTCTCATTTAAAAAACATTGATACGAACAATTTTCTTTTGAATTTTTCTCATTTATTGAGCTGAAACTATTTTCTGAAATCAACCCAGATTTGTAAATAGATTTAATTGCCCTGAAAATGCATTTTTTTGGCAAATAAGGTATTGGACTGAAAAATTTCACCCAGCTCGAGTAGAAAAGTACCAGTGTGTTGTCTCCACTATATGGACAGCCATCTCAAGATAAAAAGTAAATAAACCCCCCAGACCTTTTTCTTCTGCAGTGAAGACATCGTCTTAAATTAGCTCTAGGAGGACTGTGCAGCAACCACAGTCCCCAGAAGGAATTTTGGTTGAAATCTTCTTGGAAGGTCTCTGATTTAATATCTGGTCCATGTCAATGGCCCCACCTAGTGGATTTTTCTAATACTGCTGTATGTTTGCCATTTTACAAGGATTGTTTAATAAATGAACTCTCCACTCATTTCCTGAAGTATGTACCCATATTCTAGACTATAGTAATGAAATACTTTTATTCAACTAGTGTCTTTCAATTTAAGTACAAAGGACTGTTGTTGGCCACATCATAAACAGCTCTCACGTAAAGAGCACTGGAGCCAAATATTACTTGGTTTGACTTACTCAGTCTTCACTGATTCCATAGCATATTAGGTTATCATGAACATTAGTACTTTAAAAGTTCTAAATGCTACTGTCATGGAATGACATTTGTACTACGCCCAAGTAGTGGCTCTGTAGTTAAATTTTTTTGGACAGTTTCCCTTAGAAATTTAATTTTGATATTAAGTCTTCCATGTAGCTTATCATGCTTACGCTTAGGACAGAGGTGTTTTTTGTTTTTGTTTTTTAATTCAGTAAATTTAAATTTGGGCTTCAATCTTAACCTGCCTCTAGTTTTTTAAACAAACATTTTACTGTAACTATTAGAATAATATCTCTACATAATGCTTGCCATTTGTTTTCAATAACATATAATTGTAAGACTGAGTGGCACTGTACATAATATTGAATGACTAGTAGACTTGGGGTAAATCTGTTATTCATTTTGAAATAATGTATATAATATGTCCTTTAGATGTCATTCAGTGAAAACATGCTTATTTCAAAGCTGAAAAAAGTTAAATTTTCCTGACCCATCCTAGTAATAAACCTGTTCTCTGAACCAATTAACTTTATAATCTCTTCACCAGTATTCAGAAAAAAATAATTCAACCCTTGTTTAAAAATGGAATGTTCATGTTTTGTTAATTTTGACTTTTGATGCTAATTTAAAAGAACAAGGTCATTCTGTTTAAGTGACTCTGTATTTTTTCTTTTGGAGACTCTCAAGAAATTTCTTCTCCAGTCCTCTCCTCTCCAAAGATACATTCACAGGCTCAGAAGATTTTTAATACATTATCAGCATCTAGATTACTTTGCAATAGAATATCACATAATGGAGGAAACCAACCAGTTCAGAACCAAACTTACCCTGCAGCTTTGCAGAAAAATAATGGACAACCTAATGTTAATGTGAATGTGTCTAAACAAGAAACCATGCAAGAGAGTGGCAGAAACCATCCCCCTTCCATTCAGGGACCTGGACCTGAAGAGCAAAGGCCAAATAGCAAAACTACAGATGTCAGAGAGGTAAATGCTAGAACAGAAGAGTTGGTAATTTCTTTAAAATGTTTAGTTTCATTATTTATTATTAGACTGAACTATTAAAATGGACAATTACTAAAGACAAAACAAAAGTGTTTAGTTTTTCCTCAACCAATACCAATTTGTCATTGGTGCACTCTTTTTATCCTTCCATGAATGGGTGCCCATAACATCCACAGTAGTTTAGCGTGGTCATTATCTGATCTGACACTGCAGAATGCTACCACTGAGGAAGATGGTTTAGGAGTGACTATTAATCTCACTGATGCAGTAAAAAAAAACCTGAGGATTGTCAAGATGACATACTGACAGTTTATGGCAAGGCCCTGTGTGCTTTGTTGTTTACTGGACCTAACCTTTGCAGCAAGGCCTCCTGACTTTTGTGGCATAGCAGCGCAGAATTCTGTGTTGCCCTGGAATTTCTGCAGCAGCTTCAAGTTAGTTAATAGAAAAATTGTTAGATCATCCTCTCCAGCTCCCTAAAAATGCAGGATTGTTTTGTTCCTTACAGTAAATAGAAATTATGATTAAAATTTTGGGAGTTGGCAACAGTCAATTTTTTGAAAATTTTTTTTTAAAATAAAAAGCAAATACCCCATGCTTATTCACAATTTGGGAGATAAATGCTATTCTTTGGCAGGAGAAAGTTTTATACTGTAGTGGCTGCAACTTCACAGAGATATACTTTTTAAAAATGAAAAATTACAATGTACTGAATATCGCAGTAGTCAGTAAACCTTGCAAAAAGACCCTGTTCTTGCAGGATTCATTTTTATATGTATCAGCTCTCCCTGATGTAATGGTTGTCTGAGAGAAGATTTTTCTGTGTATGTTTAGTAAAAGCTTCTATCTCCCTCCTGAAAATTGTCCTAGAGCAGACTGAGGTAACTGGGCACGAGACCCTTGGCTAAGTTGAGAGGGACTTAGTGTCAGATGGAGATGGAGCTTCATTAAGCTCTGCTGAAATTTAGTAGATGCTGATCTGAAAGCTCAAAAAAACTTTCAATCACTTACAACTTTTTACTTTCCCACTGCCCAAACCAAGCAGTACTGTATGTGTATGGTGTTTCAAATTCCATTTGTTTTTGCTGTAACTCTATTCAAAAATGTTTAATTACAGTTGTTGTCCTGGAGAAAACACATTTTTCTCCCTCTATGTGTATATATTACACAAGAAAAACTACATTTAAAAACATTAAGCTTGCAAATTCAAGTACTCAAAAAGTTAGAAAATGTTAGAATTAATGTTGCCTGGCCCCTTCCATGTACAGGTTATAAATAATACAATTATGTGTTCTCTAATTATGTGATCAAGTGCTGTTTTTTTTCCCCCACTGATCCATTTCCTCATTCAGTGCAAAGGAGCTTGCTCTGGGGATGAATCAGGATTGTGAAGTGAAGGAGGCTGTTGTCTGGATCACCCCTGCCTCATTTGTTGCAGAAGTTGGAAGGTGTGTAGTGAATGAGGCAGGGGATTGCAGGAAGGGAAAGGATGGTATCATGGTTAAGGCAGTTGAATTCTGCCCTCGGTATTGGATTCTGTCCTTGCCTGTGCCACAGAGTTCCTGTGCAGTGTTAGGCAAGTGACTAACCAAGTGATGGGGATGGTGCATGGCAGTCCGGTCAGCATTAGGAACTGTGAGAGGCTCAAGCATTCTCAGTGAAGATGAAATCTTTGGAGATTATGGTAACTGAAGTCTAGGAACCCTCTACTGAGCATGTGCAGACTGGTGTGTGTGTCGTCCCCCCCCCCCCCCCCGGCTTATAAATTGGCCAGATTTGGGCAAATTTATATAAGGGGGCAAACAACACATGCCTGACAAAAAGGCCACTCCCCTGTCAGATTTCAAGTCACGATTGCAAAGCATGGAGATGCCAGAGTTGTTCAGAGAAAAGATCATCAGAAGTTATTAACATGGGCAAAATGTATTTTTTCTAGCTGGGTTTTTGGAAATGACTTGTTTTGGCTGCAATTTCCCCCAACCCCCTCTTCTTCCCCCTGCCACCGCCAAAAAAAAAAAACCAGGCAAAAACACCCAACGTGTACAATTTCAATGGAAATGGTTAAAGTTTGGCAAAGTTATAAGCAACTGAAAACCGGATCTTATAGTGGGAAGTGTCAGGCAACCTTAATAGGCAGTACAGTACTACCAGCCCTGCATGTAATGATATTTTACCCTCACGTAAATAAAAAATGTTGACAAAATTGTGGTCAGAATTTTTCCTAGACAGTTCTCCTTCAGGCAGAAACCAAGCATAGGTATTTTCAGACCAAAAGTTTTCAGAAATAAAAGTGTGAGAATACTGGGAACTATGAAGGAAATTGCATCTTTAAAATTAGCTGGTACTATAAGGCCACCACTGTAATATTAGTGTTGTTTTCTATGTTTGTTTGTTTTTTAGTAACCAACACCAATTTTGGGCCAAAACTACCTGACTCTGTCCCTTTAAATTCCTCTCTTTGTTGCATGTCACATTTCTGTAGTTTTAAAGGTTATATGGACCAAATTGAAAACATTTGCAGTTCTAATGCATGAAAAAGAATTTTTTTTTTTAATTCAGGTGTTTGAAACACATCAAGTAGCAACTCAATCAGCTAATAAACATCTGTATGAAGCAACACCTATGGAACATCTTCTGGACTTAGTGGACAAATATTGGAATGGTTATAAATCACTCCACTGCAATGAGAAATTTCTTTGTAAGTAGGAAAAAGATATTTTAACAGGGATTAGTGAACAACCGAAGATTTATATAAGTGATGTATAGAAAAATCATTATTTATTGAGGCTTGCTTGAAAACACAGGAGCTTCCTGGATTAACAGATTAGTGTTTTCAGGTTTTGTGAGTTTGTGATATAATTCTATCTTGAGTAGTGTAATTTAAATGATAGATTTTAGCCTATGTCTATGGCACGATAATTAGTAATCAGATTTCCAGAACCTAATCCGATAATAATAATCCACTCAACACATTATGAACAGAAGACAGTCATAAGCAATTCCACATCAGTGCATAAGGTGGCTTTTATTTTACTTATTAATTGGACATGAAAACCAGAAGTGAATAAAAATACAGTGTTAGAATGATGGTCTCAGGCCAGACAGAAGTAAGATGTTGCACCACTAATGTTAGACCAACTAGCTTGGATCTTAATTTAGGGCTACGTTGCAACCCAGCAGCACAAGATGCCTCTGTTTTTTCTGCATCAGATACTCACATAATGGGGAACAGCACAGAAAGGGAAGCAGGCTCTTCAGAACCACTATGTCCTCTGCCTTGTGCAAATGGATGGGAGGGGGAAGAGTAGGGTGAAGGTTTGGCTTCCCTTCCCTCTTTGTCTTCCTCACCCTGTCGCATCCAGGCTAGTATAGCTGTGCTGGCATGTCAGGGAATATATGATGAGCTGGGTATAAACCTGGCACAGTGAATTAGTGAAACTCCTTTTGCTACAATCACCTATTAAAAAGGAAATTAATTCATACATTTTATTTTACCCCCACCTTAGGTGCGGTACTGCTGTAATGGATCTACTACTATCTGTGTTGCTGTCAGGGTTCCCTCCCCATTCTGCACGCTGGGGTACAGATGTGGGGACCTGCATGAAAGACCCCCTGAGCTTATTTCTATCAGCTTAGGTTAAAAACTTCCCCAAGGCACAAATCCTTTCATTGTCCTTAGACAGTATTGCTGCCACCACCAAGTGATGTAGACGAAAATTCAGGAAAAGGGTCACTTGGAGTCCCAATTCCCCCAAGCCCCTTCACCCCCTTTCCTGGGAAGGCTTGAGAATAATATACTAACCAATTGGTTACAATGTGAGCACAGACCAAACCCCTTGGTTTTTAGGACACTGAAAATCATTCAGGTTCTTAAAAGAAGAATTTTATTTATTAAAAAAAAAAAAAAAAAGGTAAGAGAATCACACCTCCAAAATCAGGATGGAAGGTAACTTCACAGGGTAAATAAAAAGATTTAAAACACAGAGGATTCCCCTCTGACTCTGCTTCACAGTTACAAAACAGGAATGAAATTACCCCTTAGCATAGGGAAAATTCACAAGCTAAAACAAAAGATAATCTAACGCATTTCCTTGCCCTTACTTACAGTTTTTGTAATCTTAGATGGGTCATTTCAGGTATGCTTTCAGGAGATGTTTTACCTGCCTGGTCTCTCTCTCTGTCCAGAGAGGGAACAAACAAAGAGAGCACAAACAAAACCTCCCCCCCCATATTTGAAAGTATCATCTTTCTTTATTGGTCCAGGTTGTTTGAGCTTCTTAACCTCTTACAGGTAAAGTGATTCAGTACATCTGGCCAGGACGGATTTTATGTTACTGTATACATAAAGGTTGTTACCCTTCCCTTAATATTTATAACTATTGCTAAGGTGCCTAAGTTACTTAACTTCACCTTTGCAGACAGAGGTCTATAAAATCATGAATAGTGTGGAGAAAGTGCATAAGGAAGTGTTATTTACCCCTTCACATAAACACTAACTGGGGGAGGGGTGTGTCACCCAGTGAAATTAATAGGAGGCAGGTTTATAAACAAATGGAAGTACTGCTTCACACAACACAGACAACCTGTGGAACTTGTTGCCAGGGGATGTTGTGGAGGTCTGAATCATCTGGCATTGGCCACTATTGGAAGACTGTATACTGGGCTGGATGGACCATTAGTCTAACCCAATATGGCCATTCTTCTATAAGTAGAATGAACAATATTAAATAGGAAAGGAGTGATGCAACTCAGATCTTTACAGATCAAAACTTCTGTGTTCTGTGAAGTATCAGAATTTCCATGTGGAGATGAATTTCCAGATGAAGGTTACGAGAATGCATAATTAAGCAACAGGTAGGGCTACTGAGCATGGTATTTTTCTAAAAAATTCATTTTGTATATGTGACAGAATGTACCCATGTCCACACCCTACACATTATTGTAATAATCTTCGTACAATGTATGCTATCATTTGGGTATCATTTGAAAACTTACAATTTGCTGGCCATTATTGTCACAATAAAATGTGTGTGGCAACATTGCATGTGAAGTTACAAGATTTCACTGTATGTTATTAACACATGTTCCAAACTGAGATTGGCAAACAGCTCTCTCTCTCAAACAAAGGAATGTGTGCTCTGCTTAATTTGCATTTAAGCAGTAAACAGAGTAATCAAGCAGGAAGGGGAAACAAAGGGTGCTTAAACAGGCTAGGAAAAGCAGTAGGGAACATCCTTCTCGTTAGACTCTTTGTTTCCTGAATTTTAGCTGGAAGTGTTTTTCAAGAGGGAGACTATAAAAAGGAGGGACAAACACCCTAAGAGAATTCCCCCTCCCGCCCCCCCGTTGTATTCATGGCACCAGAAGTGACAAAGGAAGCATTCGCTGGACTAGAGAAGGGATCCTGACCTAAGAAATTAAGTCAGTAAGACTGCTGAATGCATATGGTGAGAAACCTTGCTTGAACCTGATCTAGATTAAGTTAGGCACCAGCAGTGTTTTAACTTTATTTTCTTGTAACCCTTTCAGACTTTTGTGCCCCATTACTTGTACTCAAAGTCTCTTTATAGTTAAACTTGTTTTATTGTTTGATCTAATCCAGTGTGTTTAAATGGAAGCATCTGGGAAACTTAATTTGGGGTAGCAAGTTATGTGCATATTTTTTCTATTAAAGTAATAACAGGCTTTATATGAATTTGTAGTATCCAGGAGAGGGCTGGGTTGTACAGGGCATATATTTCTGGGGGGAATCTAAGACGGGGTGTGTGTTGGCGTCACCTGCAGGATAACCAAGGCTGGTAAGAGCCAAGGTGTGGCTGGTTGGCTGCAGCACACAGACAGACATAGCTGGGAGCGAGCTGCATGCTGGAGGCAACAGCAGCAAAGCATTGCAAAGGGCACCGTAGGTTAGAGGTCTGGGATGACACAGCTATCCATTAGTCTGGATTGTAGCATGATATGTCACAGTACAGTAAACTGAAGGGAGTAGGTGCTGCAGGCTATTTTGTTTGGGAACTCTCTTTATCATCTGCCATGAGGAATGGAGCTGCTGCCTCTGCTGGTTACAGTTTTCTTGGAACCCCCAATACATTCATGCAGCAGTGCCCTGCCCTCAAGCCTGGCATGGCTATCACTTTCTCCTAAGTGCAGCTCTTGCACACACTTGAATGAGACACTGCTGCTGGTTGGCAATGGGAGTAACTTAAAATCCTAAAAATTAGCCATCAAACATGTAATTTGTATTTCCTGGATTTTGAGTACTTGATTTATGACATAATACAGTTTTGATATTACCTTTCCATTGCAGAAATGTAGGAGTAGGATGTGTTATCAAGTTTACAGGAAAGCAATTTTCTTCAGTCCAGTTACACTTACTGAGCTGAGTTCTGCAATAAATTACTGTAGCGTAATTTCAGATTAACTCAATTGAAGTCAATAGAAATCACTGATCAGATTTTGTACCATTATCACTAACTACAGACATTGTTTGAGACCCTTGCCTAATCTGCTCTGTTCTGTTTTTAATTCACAGCTCAGGCAGGGCCTGTTTTGTCTGCAATGCAGAAATCTGCACCTGCGGATCAACAAAAAGATTCTGAAACAATGTGTCAGGAGGTGAATAATCTGCTCTTAGAGAAAAAGACTTCACAAAGTCATTTGTCTGAACAAGATCAACAATACAACATAAAGATTAACAGTCTGATGTCAGAACTGAGCACTACTCAAAAAGACATGGTGATTATGGCACTTCTGTTTTCTTCTAATGATTCTGTGGTGTGGATGAAATTGAATGCATGTGTGGTAAAACTTAAGTGTTTAATCATATCTGAGTTTCTAATTCAAACTGGAAAGATCTTGTTAGTGGGTATAGTTAATACACTAGCTTTCAATTTGTGCTGATCAGAGTTCAAATTGATTTTGATCACTGGAATATGTGAAAAGCCTGAATCTCTCTGGACTACAGAGAGCTAGTTTGTCAGTCATCACTAAGGGTATGTCTACACTGGCAGAGTTACAGCACCGCTCAGAGACCCCTGAAGGGAAACCGCTGTTGTGTGTTCACACTATCAGCTGCATGTGGAATAGCGTATTCACACTTGCAGCGGTATTTGGAGCGGTGCACTCTGGTCAGCTATCCCACAGAGCATCTCTTCCTCTTCTGCCTCTAAGAGTTGTGGGAAGATGGGGGAGGTCACGGGGCATCCTGGGTCCTATCCCCTCGCTCTGTGATCTATTGCTTTGCATCCCAGCAATCCCTGTGTTTCCATCTGCATTTGGCCCCATCTTTCAACAGTTTGTGTGCTGCGGGCTCTGCCTCTTTGGTCAGCAGGAATGGATCCCGAACTGTTGACCAGTATGCTGCTCGCTCTGTCCAACATGTCACGAGTGGCAGTGGAGTTATTCCTTAAACTATAAAGGCAAGAGGAGTGCGACATTGATCTTGCCACATGTAGTAGGTATGACATGAAATTGCTTGTGGCATTCATGGAGGTGCTGCCCACAGTGGAATGCCACTTTTGGGCTCGGGAAATAAGCACTGAGTGGTGGGATTGCATTGTCATGCACATCTGGGATGACGAGCAGTGGCTGCAGAATTTTCAGATGAGAAAAGTCACATTCATGGGACAGTGTGATGAGCTTGCCCCAGCTCTGAAGCGCAAGGATGAGAATGAGAGCAGCCCTGCAGTTGGAGAAGCGTGTGGTGATTGCGCTGTGGAAGCTGGCTACTCCAGACTGGTACCGATCGGTTGCTAACCAATTCGGAGTGGGAAAGTCGACCATTGGACTCATGTTGGCAGAAGTGTGCAGGACCATTCATCACATCCTACTCTGAAAGACCATGACTCTGGGCAACGTGTGTGATGTGGATGGCTTTGCACAAATGGGCCTCCCAAACTGCAGAGGGGCATATTCCAATTCTGACACCAGACCACCTAGCCACTGAGTACATTAATCAGAAGAGGTATTTCTCAATGGTTCTCCAAGTGCTTATGGATCACCATGGGCGTTTCACAGACAGGCTGGTCCGGAAAGGTGCATGACGCATGCATCTTTTGGAACACTGGCCTGTTCAGGAAGCTGCAAGCAGGGACTTTTTTCCCGGATCAGAAGACCACCGTTAGAGAAGTCAAAATGTCCATTGTGATACTGGGAGACCCTGCCTACCCATTAATTCCGTGGCTTATGAAGCCATACATGGGACACCTTGACACCAGCATGGAGCGGTTCAACAACAGACTGAGCAAATGCAGAATGACTGTTGAGTGTGCTTTTGGCCGTTTGAAGGCCTGCTGGCGCTGCCTATATGGGAAGCTGGACCTGGTCCATGACAATTGTGCTGTACGCTCCATAATATTTGGGAAGGGTGAAAGCTTCACTCAGGGCTGGACTGCTAAGACTCAGTGCCTGGAGGCTGAGTTTGAACATCTAGAGAACAGGGCTATTTAGAGGGGTGCAGCGCAGGGCCAAAAGGATCAGGGATGCCTTGAGGCAGTAATTTGAAGCTGAAAGCCATTAATATTTATTGCTGTGCTCACGAGTGCAGTGCTTGTAATGCTAGGAGGTGATTGGTGCAAACGATGCAACATGAAGGTTTAACACAATTGTCTGTTGCTTTGCAGGGCTGTTTGTTTCCAATTAATAGAATAAAAATAGTTTTCAAACCAACAATTCTTTTATTAAAAAACAACACCGGAGGAGAGAGTCAGTCAAACAAACAACACATCAGCACTGAGGGATGAGGGAAGGGAAGGTCCCAGGAGGAGGTGCGGTCCTGGGACGGCTAAAGATTTGTGCATGTCCGGGGGTCAAACCTCCTTTGAATTACAATGCAGGGGGTACTGTATTTCAGCAGGGCCAAACTGCAGAGGGATGGGTGTTGTGTGCAGTGGGTACTGGGAGTCACAATGCGCAGTGGATAGTGGGAGTCAACAATGCTGGACTGTGACAGGGAGGAGTGGAATGCCGCGGGTACAGACTGGAGCCAGGAGGTTGATAAGGTGTTGGCAGTGTCTGGGGGGTGCATGGGAAAGAGTTTTGCGACAGCGGCTGAAGGGGAAGTTGGGCGCGGAGCTGCTCGGTTTGCAGTGCTAGTATCTCCTGCAGTGTGTCTGCTTGGCGCTCCATCATGTTTAAAAGCTGCTCCGTGGCTTCATTCTGGCGTTCCGTGTTCTTCTTTCGGTCCCTCTTCTCGCTGTCCCGCCACTCCTTCGATTCCTGTTTTTCAGCCACTGAGTGCATCATAACGTCACGCAGAAAGTCTTCCTTAGTTCTTCATGCCTGCTTTCTAATTCTGCGTAGCCACTCAGCTGGTGATAACAACGAGGGAGGCTGGGCTCCCAAGGTCACCTCTGTGAAGTTTAAACGTAACATTTTACAGAAGCAGTATTGTTTGCAACACACGAAATGCTGATTCAGTGATTTAAAACACATTCAGTATTCACACACCTGTCACTAACTTGCTGCCCTAAGCAAGCACACATGAGCCACACGACTCCCAAAATGGTGAGTAGCAGCAGGGGCAGGGTAAATCACCCTTCCCGGACCTTGCTGTTCTCTTGGGGAGAGCCAGCATGATAGGGGGAGCCTGATAATCATTCCTGTCCCCACATTTTCCATAGAATGTGATCTTTATAGAAGATCTCGCCGCTGAGGGTGAGCAGGAAATCAAGGGAGGGTCTTCTCCAAGACTGCAGCTTCTGTCCTGTCCCTTTGTGGCTTGCCTGTGTGCAGAAATGGTTCTAACCCACCCCTTCTGTGATGGCACAGTGCTATGGGAAAGTTACAGTTAATGGGGCAAGAAACAAAGCAGTGCTGCCAAAGAACCTGCGGCAGCGGATTGGCCAGTATCTCCATGAGCGTTTCCTGGAGATCTGAAGCAGATTTCTGTGAAGTGAGGGAGTCAATCTACACCCTATTCCACTGGCATGTGGTGGTACATGCATCATACAGACACAAGCTTGCTTCTGCAACCCCCCTACCCCCAACAACTTGCCTCAGCAATTACCAAAATCAAATCCACTTACCAGGGGCCTCCTCTCCAGTTTGCACTTTGCCAAGCTCTGACAGCCTCCTCCGGGGTAGAAAAGAGCTCCTGGCTGCATGCATCTCTGACCTCCAAGTCATCCTCTGCTTCTGGGTCCCCCTTCCCCTCCTCATCCAAGATTTCCTCCTCCTGGCTCGGTCAACTCTCGACTGGCATGTGAGCCAACGAAGTATGCACAGTGGCCTTCACGATGGAGGTGGGGTTGCCGCCAAGTATAGCATCCAGCCCTTTGTAGAATCGGCAGCTCATGGGCGCAGCACCAGAGCAGTGGTTTGCCTCCCGCGACTTGTGGTAGGCATTCCACAGCTCCTTTACTTTGACCCTGCACTGCAGTGTGTCCCAGTCATGGCCCCTTTCTGTCCTGCATCGTGAAATCTGTCCATAGGTATCATAATTCGTATGGCTGGAGCACAGCTGGGAGTGGACAGCTTCCTCTCCCCAAATGCTGATGAGGTCCAGCAGTCAGCATCGCTCCAAGCGGGGGATCACCTGGTGCGTGGAGCAGGCATGGTCACCTGGTAGGATGCGTGGAGACCACTGCACACATCACCAAGCAAACAGGAAGGGGATGTTCAAAATTCCAAAGAAATTTATGGTGTGGGGATGATAGTTGGTCACGTGAGGGCTGGGCAGTAGAGTTCAAACCAAATACCAGAGATGCAAGAACAGGTTTTGTGGGACATCTCTCAGACGCCAATCGCAGCGCTGTAATCAGCCTGGGGTGTCTACACTGGCACCATGGCGCTGTACCCCCAGCACAGAAAGCTGTCTGCTTCTTGTTCGGCTGTTATTTTACAGTGCTTCAACTGCGCAGTTTCTGCGCACGAAGTGGCTTGGCAGTGTGTACTCCTCGGAAGTTACAATGCAGAAAGCTGCTTTACTGCGCAGAAACTTGCCAGTGTAGACAGGGCCTAAGGCTGGTAGGAGCTCACAGCTTACTGTGAACTGGCAACTCCTTAATCAGTACCCTCCTACAAACATCTTTCTTTATCCCTTTCCCCAGTGAGCACTTGAAAGAATTTGCAACATTCTCTTTATGAAAAAAAGGCAGTTTCTGGTTCAAGCCCAGGCACCTCCATTCTCTCTCTCAATTAGAGATTTCAGCTTGGCATCCAGTTGATTGGAATCACTGATCGCCATGCCTTTCTAACCCTGCATGTCACACTTTCAACAAGACACCTTTTCCTGTCTCACTCAAATATCCTGACTAGCACCTCCCCACTTGCTAATGACCATCTTGTTTCCAACCTCCTTTTTTCAGCAAGACTCTGAGAAAAGGCAGTCTTTTCTTTCTTCATTCTAACATCTAGCTAACTAATTTGCAAATCTCACAACGGTGAGACTGCCCTTTTGGTGATTTACCTGCCTTGCCTCATATCATCCCCCTATCTTCTCATCAAATTTGACCTACTGAACAGGTCATCCTTGATATTTTGCTATTCTGTTAGAATTACTTGCCTCTGGGAAAAAGTGGGTTTCTTCTGTTGCTCTTGTTCTGGAGAGAGCGTCACATCTACCAGCTATTCTTTCTATTACAGAGAGCCACAAGACTCTGTCCTTGGCCCTCTCCCTCTGGGGCATTTCACTGATAGTTTCAGCCCAGGATATCACAGCTACAAACTGGGTATCCAATACCATATTAATCTTGATTTATTGTCCAATTCCTCCACCTCCCATCTATTTTTGTGATTATTCAGTTTATGCAGATGTTTTTGTTGCCTCCATGTAAAATTTTACAAGGTTGTATGCACACTTGAGCAGGCAATCAGCTGTTTGCACATGCTGTTGCGTGGGTATTTATAGGTCTATTGTGCATATAAAAACTTGATTTGCATGCAAAAGTTGGCATTCAAATGCACAATTGCCTTAGGCCATGCTTTATGAAAACAGCTTTTGCCTTTAGAATAAACAAAGAATAAAACAGCAACATAAAGAGGGAAGCAGGTTAAACAGAAAAATAAGTCTTGTATAATTCTACTTCATAGTGTGATAGGATAGGAGTGCAATGGAGAGGCAAGTGAGTCCACAAATACTTCAAAATATTTGTAAATCGCATACCAAAGCTCCTGCTTGGCTATGTAACCTGAACTCTTTTGGAAATGTAGGTTTAATTGCACTTACCTTCTGATCAAACTCCCAGTAGCATCCTATCATATCAAATGGTCAGACAATTCAGAGGAATGATTCAGCTAATTTTCTCTGTGCTCATTAGCATGCACTGTGTAAGCAGCTTGTATCAACATTTTTCCTCTTCAAGTGAAATATTTTGATGCCAAGACTAAACAGTTACTAAATTTAAAAACAACGTCTAATTCCCTGTATGTTTATGAAATATATTGTGTGTGTTTTAGAGGGCTTGAACCACTTTTCCTCCCCCAAATTTTTAATAATTTCATCCTATGAAATTGAGCATTTATCAGTGATCATGCCTAATCTCTTTGCAGTTTTGCCTAGATAATGTTACTTTGATGTTTGTGGCATTTCTTGTATATCCATATGCTTAGTATAGGGAGTACTGCAAGTATTAAAGAAGGTAATTTATGGCAATTGACACATTTTTAAGCTTGACCACTGGGCAGCTTTTTCATGGAATCGAGAAGAGACTTATTTTCTTTTAGCCAATTTAACAGTGCCCATACTTAAACTGAATTAATAATTTTCAGAGTGGTAGCCGTGTTAGTCTGTATCAGCAAAAACAGAGTGCCACAAGGACTCCTCGTTGTTTTTGCTGAAATAATAATAAGAGTAAGATTTCATGTGTATCAAATGCTTTACTAAAATCCAAATATGTGTCTCTTTCCTCCCTTTAATTTTGTAATTCCATCAAAAAAGCATTCAGGTTTGTCTGAATTTGTTCTTTTTGTGAATCCATTTGGATTATTCCTGGTTGTTCCATTATCCTCTTAAAACAATGGTTCTGAATTTTAGGCTCATGATCCAAAAGTAGGTTGCCAACCCTTCCCCCCACATGGCAAGAGTTGTTTTCTATATAATCTAAACTTGATGTTAAAATGTTTATTGGTTGGTTGTAAAATTAGCTGCCTGAATGTAAATGGTTGCGGTAATAAGGTTTGAGTGTACAGTTTTCAGGACTAGGCAATTTTCAAAGTTCTCAGTGTGTGTAATTTTTACCTTGATATATTTTAAAGTGTGCCATTTGTCATCTTTATCTTCTGAAGGTAAATATCTGCTTTGGCTCAGTATGGCACAATGAATTTTAAATTAAGTTCTTATTTATTATTGCACACTTATTTGCTTTAGTTTGGGGGGTTTTGGGGGGAGATTTGGGGGAGTGGTTTGGAGGGGGGTTTTTTGGCTAAAAGCACAAAGAATTCTGGAATATAGGGGTAATGGAAGAAACATGGAGTGACTTTGGGGTCTCAGAAGGAAAAAGGGGTGTTTAAGGGGTTATAGGTGGAAGAAGATAGAGATCTAAGACCCAAATCCTGCCTGCCAGCAGTCAGCCTGAATGTTGGTCCTAGCTTTGACAGAAGGAACACTCACCTGTTCAGCGGAGTGGCTTTGCAACTCCTTTGTAGCCATTATTGCATTAGCCATGACAGTCATAACTTACTCTTTCCACATTCAAGAGGAATGGGAAATCCATGTAGTAACATATCTTCTGGTCCCTTCCAGGCTAGTCCATCATCTGCTCCATGCATAGTGACTGAGCATTTTCCTTTGACCCCAGAGGTTTTTTCTGACTGGGTGAGGCTTTTGGTATCAAGTGAGGTCTCCATTTAATGGAATACACTTCCCATGTTCTGAACTAGATCCAGCATAGATATCCAGTCTTATCAGGTGATATGTACACCTACGCCATTCTGTCGTAGGCCTCTGTGGGTATGTCTACACTACAATTAGGCACCCTCAGCTGACTCGGACTTGCAGGGCTTGGGTTGTGGGGCTGTTTAACTGCAGTGTAGATTACCAGGCTAGCTCTAGGACCCTTCCACGTCACAGGGTCCTAGAGGCCAGGCTCCAGTCTGAACCCAGAAGTCTAATTAAAACAGCCCCTTAGCCCAAGTCCCGTGAGTCCAAGTCCGTTGCCGGGGCCAGCTGCTGGTTTTTAATTGCAGTGTAGACGTCCCCTCAGACAGTTCCCATCTCAGTGGTACCTACTTGTGACACTACTCATTTTGTCATGGGGATCTCTGACAGTCAGTTGTCATCTCTCACAGAATCTGATGCAGTGGTGCTTTAGCCCTCTGGCTAAGGCACTCGAGTCCTAAGAGTTAAGAACTCAAAACAGGGTCATCTGAGAGTCTTCAGCAGGACTCTGCCCTTCTGTTCAGGGATTGTCTTCAAACGACCACTCCTTTTGATCAGTTTCCCTGTGCCCAGTCATCCCATCTGGTGGGAGACTTGTCCATCCTTCATGAGGTCCTGTCCTCCAAGATGCTTGCATCCCTGCCCAGCTTGGAAAATGGAGTGAAGAGTACGCTTATAAAATCTGCAGATGGCCCCAAGCTGGGAGAGGTGGTATGCACTTCAGAGAACAGGATTAGAATTCAAAGTGACCTTGATAAATGGGAGAATTGGTCTGAAAACAAAGATGAAATTCAATAAAGACAAGTGCAAAGTACTACGCGTAAGAAGGGGTGGGGGAAATCAAATACACAACTACAAAATCGGATTACTGGCTAGGCAGTAGTACTGCAGAATAGGACCTAAGGGGTCATAGTGGATCTCAAATATGAGCAGTTGCAGCAATGCAGTTGCAGAAAATGCTAATATCACTCAGGGGTGTATCTACAGTAGGGTTGTAAGTAAGACACTGGAGATAATAGTCCCATTCTACTTGGCCCTGGTGAGACCCCAGCTGTGTCCAGTTTTGGGCACCACGCTGGAAGAAAGATGTGGACAAATTGGAGCGAGTCCAGAGGAGAGCAAGTAAAATGAAATGTTTAGAAGAGCTGACCTCTGAGGAAAGGTTACACTTTATCTTCAGTCTTGAGAAAAGAAGACTGAGGGGAAACCTGATAAGTCTTGAGACAAGTTGAGGCGTTACAAGAGAGGGCAGTAATTAATTGCGGTCAATGCCCACTGAAGGTAGGGCAAGTAGTAATGGGCTTAATCTGCAGCAAGAGAGATTTAGTTTAAATATCAGGAAAAATACCTTGCTAAACTATAAGGACAATTAAGTACTGGAATAGGCTTCCAAGGAAAGTTTTAGAATTCCTGTCATTGGAGATTTTTAAGACCAGGTTATTCAAACATATCAGGGATGGTATAGGTATACTTGGTCCTGCCTCAGCATGAGGTAGGGGGGCTGGACTAGATGACCTGTCAAGGTCCCTTCCAGCCCTACATTTTTATGGTTCTGTATCTGATTCTTGATTGTAACTAGGCTTCTTTCATAGAGAGAGAAGCAGAGCTCTGTTACCCTTCCTGGTCAGCCAGGAAGAGAACTAGAATTTGATTTAACTCCACTCCACACCTGACATCTACTGCAGATGCAGCTGGATGGGTCCACAGGCCCTCATTAATCTCCCTGCCAGTGTGTCCCATCGCAGCCTCCTATGTGGTCTGTATCCAATCCAGGATTATTCTGTCATGACTTCACTTGGCACTGTAGGTCAATCCAGGATACTACCTTCCTTCTCGACTTGTGAGTCTTTCCTTTCCTGGGATATGGGATCCCTGTGCCATCCTGTACCTTCATCCTCCGTGCCTGAGAGCAACATGAAAGAACACAAGCAATTCTCTGCTATGGAGAATTGTTATGGCCAAGAAGCCAGATTAATTATACCATGTGTGTGAACAGCACTGTACGGGGTTTTTTTGGACTTAATTCAGTCCTTGATCTTCAGCAGCTTCAGCTGTTGCTGAGCAATCCAAAACAACTCCATCTGACAAGGAATCCAGGAAGATAGATAAGTTTGGCAAAAAGTTGTCTCTTCTGCTTGGCTGTTAGACTGCCGTTTCGAGGCAGTAATGGTCAGTTATAATTACTCTGTGAAATAAGTTCACATCACAGCACTGTGAGCCATGGATCCATGAAGAAAGTAGTTACCATTGTGACTATATGCACTCACACCCTTTGGAAAATCCCTCTTGCTATGGACAGTCAGAAGCTCACAGATACCATAAAGGCTGTGAATCTGGGTCCCTGTCTATATCTTTCCATCCAGGGGAATACCAGGCTTTCCCAAGTTCTGGACTGTTGTGATTCAATGACTGGTGTAATGTTTGTTTTCCATGAAACCAAGTCACAGAAAACAAAATAAAGCAGGAATACCAGGTCTTGCCTTTTTCATTTTCAGTGATGATTGCTTTATGATTTACTGTGTTACAAAATCATGTTTAGACTGTCAAAGAATAATTTACTGGGAAAATGTTCAGTTATCAATTTCCTTTTTAAGGTTTGTTCTGTTTTTCTTAATTTTTTAAATGTCACTAGGATATCTTGAAGCAACGTTTAGACCAGTTGTTGGAAGAGAACACTAACTTAAAAGCTCATTTGTTAAATGTGGAACAGAATGTCAAAAATGCAGACAGTTCTAGTTCATTACATTTGCAACTAATTGGTGAGTTTTTAAAAACACTTGTTTTAATAACTGTTGTGTCAGAGGCAAACCCTTGGCTGTGTTCTATCTTTCGGTTTAATTTGTTTTGTATATCATGATGCCTTTACTCACACCAAGTACTGCCACATTCCATAAGTACTTCCATGGCAATTATTATTTGTATTACCTTAATGGCTAGGGGCCCTAGATATAGACCAAGACCCCATTGTGATAGGTGCAGTACAAACAGCAAACAAAAAGACAATCCCTGCCGCAAGGTTCTTACAAACTATCTAGGAGGCAATAGATAAGTATAGACCGGAGTACAAGGAAACAGAGACAACGTTGGTCTGTGCACACCAGCAGCCTACCCATTGTCAAGTTTTTTGTAGACATCACAGCAAAGGAGGGATTTGAAGGTAGCGAATTAGGTAGCTTTGTGCATGTTTACAGTGAGTGCCTCCCAAGCATGTGCGGCAGCGTGGTAAAAGGCACAAAGGTGCTTGTTTGAAAATTTAACAATTGGGCAGTGGAGACTGGCATCATGGGCTGATCGGAGGCAAGCATGAACAGATTGACAGCGAACAATAAGTAACGTGGTAGTTGATTTGTGAAGGGCCTTGAAAGTGAACAGAAGCAGCTTATGTTGGATGTGACAAAGAAGGGGAAGCCAATGGAGGGGTTCAAAGAGTGGGGTTACAGCAGAGTGGAGGATGTAGCTCACTATTTTAAAGATATAATCAACAATTTCTCAGCCAAACCACATTTAAAGTGGACAAATTTTCTCTTAATGCTTACTTATTTAGTGTGTGTTTGCATATCCAGCATAGATTCTAAATTTGCTTAGTACCAACCAGAATAGAATAAGGACACATGGCATACAAGTATGGATTAAAGTCCACGGACTGCAACCTTATTAATAATTCTATTAGTGTTAAACTGTGGATCATACTATTAATCTGGTGACATGATTCCCTCTAGTAGCCCTATCAACGAAGTTCCAGTATGCCCAAACAAAAGATGCACTTCATCCACTCACAAACTCCACTCTCCCCTTTCCTCATGAGTAAGTATCAGGACAACAATGAGGCGTGCCATGTAACACAAAGCCTGACATGCTGGTGACATCAGTCTAGTATCAACACATTGAAGTGCCCAGAATCTGGGATAAGGGATAAAGAACACCAGTTGTGCAGGGATTACCATTTACAATTACTATGACCATTTCTCCCCACTAGTCCCTGGGAAGCCAAGGAACCCATCCAATCAGGTATGAATGCACTAATAACTTGAGGTCTACACTTAAAATGCTGCAGCAGTGTTTCAGTGAAGATGCTAATATGCCAATGCGGGAGTTTCTCCTGTTGGTGGAATTAATCCACCTCCACGAGAGGTGGTAGCTATGTCCATGGGAGAGTCCCTCCCATCAACGTAGTGCTATCTACCCTGGTGTTAGGTTGGTATAACGGTCACTCGGGTGTGGATTTTTCACACTCCTGAGCGACTGTTTTACCAATGTAAGTTTATAGCGTAGACCTGGTCTGAGTCTGCTCCACTGTTACACTGATGAACTCTGTCTCTATTTAAAGCACTAGAGCCAGTATATTACCTGTCACTCAATTTCACACTTCCTCCTTGCGCTTTCAACGCAAATTCACATTTGCAGAAGAATTTGTGACCTTTTTCCTTTCTGTGAACATTAAAATCATAATTTATTTGGACAAATGTTCATAAAAATGATGAAAGAGGACTGGAAATGCCATGTGAGTAAACTTTGGTTTTTAATTGAATGAATACTCTCGTTTACTTTTTTCAGGAACCAGCCAATTAGCAAATATCAGCATCTCTGCAGGCAAACAAACATTTTCATGTATAGGACAATGGTAGCTGTATACCGTCTGGAAGAGGCATATATAAACTCATAGAAATAACTGGTGGAAAATCATCCAGTCCATCCTTCCTGGTCAGTGCAGCATTGTTCACTACAACAACATTCATCAGTGCTTTTCACCAATGCTTTCTACATGATGAGTTTCCAGCAGTTAGAACTCATTGTTAGGAAACTTTCGTTTGCTCAGTTTAATACTGAGGGCATTTATTACAGATGATTGTGTTGCGCACACCAATGGTAATTTATTAAGTTGTCCCTTTAGATTTTTATGGTACCTGCATTTTAGGTCTAAAATGATTGACAGAGTCCTTTTTTAAAATTATTTGGTGCGTTACTGAACCTTAGTATTCAATACATTTCTCATACTTTTTTTCATCTAGATACTTTTACTATTTAATTATTTCAGTATCGAAGAGCAGGAAACAATTTACTTGAACGCCCACCTATCCACCTCCAAAAAACAAAGCCCTACTCAGTTTAAAAAAAAAAAAAATCTGAAAGCGTGTTTCAGAGAATCATAGATATGTAGGGCTGGAAGGGACCTTGAGAGCTAAACAGCAGAGTCCAGCTAAAAAGCACTCTCCAAAATTGTACCTCCATTAGAAAAATTGTACTTTCACTCAGACACACATCCACAAAAAGTCTGGATCTCCCAAATGTTGACTTTCAAACAGGTCCCCTGTGCCATATAACTCTTCAAAATCACAGAAAGATAAGTTTATTTTGGGAGGCAGGAGTAAGTTAGGCTAGCTTCCAAGTTAACTATGGAATGGCCACTGCCAGCATTCACCTTATCTGTAAAGAAGAGGGATCTGCAGTAAATAAGGCTCATCGTCGCTAGCTCTAAAACTATAAAAATAAGGTTTCCTGATCCTCTTCCCCTCCTCCCACCAATATAATGCATTGTATTGGCATTTTGGAGCCTGAAGATTTTGGGGTGCTAACCAGAAGACATTACTTTGGCTTAGGGAAATAAAAATGTGTCTGAAGTTCATAATACTCTTATATTAATATAGCACCTTTCAGCCTGGAAGATCCCAAAGCACTTTACAAACTTAACAAGCTACTATATTATACTACTATAAACAGTTTAAAACAGATGGTGAAAATACAACTTACAATGGTGTCATAGGGCAGTCCTGCCTGAGCACCATCTTGCTGCAGGCCACAGCATGACAGGCAGCTGCCTAAGTTTCCTTTCTTCAGACTCCCCAGAAATAGTTCAGTGCATCATCCCAATTGTAATAATAGCCCTTGTGGGGTCACTTATTCCCAAAGTCCCACAAACATAAATTATAACAGATGTCCCACAGCCATAGTCCATATTTTCCCACCATAGTCAAAAACAGTACTTGCAACATACCGGTCCAGCATCCCTCACTATGTCCCAGCTCTCCAGTGCCATTCTCTCCTGACCTTACACCAGGCCGCCCCATAACCCTTTCAACTGTAGTGCCTTCTAGGGAGAGCTGGTGGAACTCCCACAGCCTCTCTGCTGGGAGCTTCCTTGCCAGGGAGCATCCCTCACACAATCATGATGATCTAGTCTGACCTTCTGTACATTGTAGGCTACAGAACCTCATCCACCCACTCCTGTAATAGACCCCTAACCTCTGGTTGAGTTACTCATTTTTCTTCTGGGTCCAGCTATGTAGGTCTGGAGATGTCAGCAGGTAATCTGCTCCCTTGTCTTCAACCTTCTCCAGCCCTTGGCTCCAGCTCTCTGGCTTGAGCCAGCAGGCTGCTTCTGCTTATTCTTCTCCTTCTCCTCATCTTCCCACCAAGACCCAGCAAATCCCTCTTGCTGTTCTCTTGGCCTTCAGCCTTCTCCCAGCCCCCAAATGTACAGTCTGCAGCAGCTTACCTGCCTTCTTCCTCACCGCCAGGCAATCCTCACCTACCCTCATCTTCACAGCTTCTGATTCATCAGCTCTCTCTCTGATCCTTTATAGCTGCCTTACCCTCCTAATTGGCAAAATGGGAACACTTGCTCTGGCACAAGGGAGCTGGACCTGCTTCATTCACAGGGGCCAGCCAGATGGAAACTGCAAGGGGAGGTTTATAGTTAAAATGTAAGTTAAATTTGGCCAGGGCACTGGCTTTAATGCCCTTAATTTTGGAGATCGACCCAACTGCACTGAAATCAGTGGAAAGCCTGTTATTGACATGACTTCAGGCCCATGAAGAATATTTTGGGATCTTTAACTGGCACAAAAGGTCAGGCTGTCAACTGTAGGTCTCATCCAAGGGATGGATATTCAGTCTTATTTTATGCTACTGTGCAATATTTACCCCTCTGAGGTTAGGTTGAATTTTCATCAAGAGATATAGCCTCCTTAAGATATTTTGTCTCTTTGAATTTTAGATCTGCAAAAGGAGAATCAACAGTTAAGAAGTGAAAACATCAACTTGAAACAGCGTCTTCAGCACTATGATCAGATTCAGGAGCTCACTGAGATGTTGCAGGAAAGTCATAGGTATATTGAAGGTCCTGGTCAGAAATAAAAGAAATGACATAAGAAACCCAGATCCTTGGCATATTGAATACTTCGAAATTTTAAATTAATTCTGTATTAAAGTACCAGAGCTTCTCAGTTAAATGTTTACTATGAGTGGAAGATGTTCAGTGTATTTCAAATGTAAACATAGTAGGCCTTTTAGTCTCAGTATTTAATGAACAAGTGAAAGTTTAATTGATGATTTCCTTACTGCTCCATAGTAAAATTTTTAGTCCATAGTACTGAGTTGTCTCTAGATTCTGGTAGCACAAGATGATGCTTAGCAACCAGTCTGCTCAGCCAGCTCTCTACCTCTTAAATTGACAAACTATACAACTAAATCAGGAGCAACATTTTAAACATTTCGTTTGTTTTTTCAAATTTTAAACTGCATAGATTTATACTCAATTGAAACTTCAATAACTTACTATCCTGGAGGAGGGTGGGGCGGATGAATTAAAATGTTAATTACAGAAGGAAAATGATCAGATAACAAATTTTCCATTCTGCTTCATGGCATCTCCACCAGTACATAATATTGGGAAGTAACAAGCAGCAACAAATTGAGATGGGCAGGGGGAAAGAGGGGAATAACGGGCCTGAATTAACACTGTGTTTCTTAACACTAGTGTAAGTCAATTAATTGAGCTAGCCTGGCATTAAAATTGAAATGCTAGGCTGAATCAGCCCCCAAAATATAGAATTCCTCCCCCCTATGGAAAGCAGGACCTGGGCCTATATAAGGACCGCTGCCTGAAGTATGCTTCTACCAGAGGAGGGCTCTCTGGGGGGGATTGAAGTCTATCTTGTAATGTTTTATAAAAGTACACAGGGATGACCTTGTTGTTGCTTTTCAGATTTCTTCTGGGAATGCAAGTGCATTCTCTACTTGTTCCTTTAGCCATCTTGTGATGATCAATCTGCCCATTGATACTGGTACAGTGTGCTGTGATACCCCCTGGAATTAGTTGGTTAGAGGCCTTGTGTGCCTCTCTGATGCAGCACTACATCCATTTTGCTAGTGAGGTGTGAATGTGCTAGATCTTAGGCATTTTGTGTGGAAGGGGGGGGGGTGGAAAACGGATGATGGATTTTCTTCTAGGTCCTGTATAATTGAGCTGGAATGTTGGTGTTCTGCACACATACCTCTTGGGGGAAAAAAACTAAATTTGTATTTAAAGACAGGAGCTGAGAGGGAGAAATTGAGGCTGGCCCTCCCACTGGTGGAAAATAGCTGGGCAGCAAGAAGAAGACAGGACAGAGCAGATGGGTTGCTAAGCAACAGCTTGAGCTGCCTCCAGTTTCAATGCACAAAGGCGACCCATGACTTGGGCTGACTCACTGGAGAGGGGGTGTACAAGAGAGACTATACTATAGACGTGTTTTACGAAGGTGTAAATATTGCTGTCTGTTTTATTTTAATTAAGTGAATAGTGGTGCTCTTTCAAATTGGGAGAACTAGAATCTGAAGTACGCTGTTTATCCCCAGAAGAGATAGCAGCAGAGGTATTGGCAGTGCCAAGTGCCACACACACTGGCCTACTAATGTGTTATGTTTGAACAGTACCCTGGGGATTAGATGGCCGATTTTCTAAATCGAGTAAATAAGTTTCAGCCATATTCTGGCGGGATCATCTCGTAGGAGCAGAGAATATCTTAGTCTCCATGCCCATTTAAACATTGCCCTGTCTGCCAAAACAGTCAGCAAAGAGGGGTTGAGTACTATGTGTTTTTTTGTGATATAGTTACATGCTATTTGAGGAGATGGACTGAAACAACCAATTTATTTCAGTGTAATGTAGGCCTTCTGCCCAATGGTAAGATAACCAGTGGCAGATACTGTGGCAAAAATCCCACAGGGTCTCATAGAAACAACTCACTTTAAGCAGGCCCTGCTATTCTACATTCTATTGATGCGGCTGTAGCATCCCTCACAAAGGATTTGAATCTTCTTCAGCAGCCTATAGAGCTTTCCTGTTAACCACAACTTGCTGGAGTCAGAATGTCCCGGTGTGATAATCTAAAAAACATCAACTCCCAGAATCGTGATGAACTCAAGCCAACACTAAAGAAAATACACCTATCCACTCTGTTTGCGGTGGATGGACTATGGACTCCAGGGGCTGATGGTGAAACTCTGGCTAGGAGCCAATTCTGGCATTTTCTGGTACTGACCTTTGTCCCCAGTATAAATCACCTGAAACAAGTTCTACTGGCCACTAAATGGTCATCTTTTTATGATCTGTAATATAGCTAACAGTTTTATATTATAAACTTGTAATACATGATATGTGATCTACTAATAAGAAATTAATGTTTCTGTCCAGTTATAGAATTACTCATCTGGTGAAAGGATAGAAGGGGCATGACCCCAGTCCCTTTTTGTTGTGTTTTTGTGCTTTAGTAAGTTGCTCTCTGTCTCTCTGTTTTGGGGAGATGCTAGAAGAAGTTCCCCTTATAAACTTTGTTTTCATATGACTTATAATTTTTGGCACTTGTTCTTAGGATCAGTGTCAGTAAATGTCTGAAAGGCTGCTTTATATAACTTCCTTTCAGCATGGTCTGGAGATGGGACAAAACTAGGGGGGAAATCTTCAGCTTCAGATAAAATGGAATGTAAATCCCAATTTTGGATTTGGAAAAACAAAAGCAACCTTGGTCTTGCCCATCTGTGTCCTAAACATATGGGGTGAGAGTCTGTGCTGTGACTCTGAAGGGGGAGGGTTACCATAATAAGATAACATCATACAGTATGTCTATATCTTGGCAGTTATAAGGATTTCAGAATTAACACAACAGCTTATTTTATAGTTGTTTCAGTGGCTAAAAACTAGTTGGCCAGAGCTTCAGTAATGTAAAATACAATTTTACATCAGCTGAGGATTTGGCCCAGTGAAGGCAAACTTGTTCATATGGAGAGCACTTCTATTTGAAATGTATTATTGAGACTATTCTTTCCAGTAGGGAATGTTTACTTGGTCATAAATTATTCCTAAAAATCTCTCATTGATGTCTCTCTTCTTTTCCACATTCAAAGTGGGGAAAAAAATAGCCACAATAGTTTATTCTGTAGTAGAATTACAAAGAAATAGTAGCACCCAATAGAAACGTGAAAGGAAGTTAAAAGAAGTAAAATGGTTGAAATAATAAGCACAATTAGTTGTTTGGATTGTTTATTTGCAGAACTTTGGTTTCTACCAATGAGCATCTCCTGCAAGAATTAGCAGAGACGCGTACCCGACACAGGACTGAAGTTGAGCAGCTCCACTGGAATTACAATCAGTTAAAAAAAACAATGGATAAACATCCTCATAGCAACATGGACAACAGCAGGTGTTAGTGACAATACAAGGAAATTTGTTGTAAAATGATTTATAAGAGGTGATAGCAAACATTTACGACTACACCATGAGCTGATGTCTTTGATACCTTTTATTTATTCAAAATTGTTTTTCTGTCTTTGTGCATAGAAATTGTTCAGCAGAGACTTTCCAGAACAAATCTTCACTTTCTTTTTTACAGAAACATGGATGTGCATGAGGGCAGTTTAAACCCAGTCAGAAATTTTGGTTGAGCACTTTCAGTCCAGAAGTCAGAGCTACCTAAAGCTAAATGTGAGTTCAAAATTAGAACTATTATCTTGAAATCAGGGCCATAAGTGCCAATGGCTGAGTTAGTTCAGAAGGACATAGCACATATTTTTTATATATAAATGTAGTGTAACATAAGTTGAATTATAGCACTGATCTGTACTTATGCACTGGGTACTGCCGTCCATATTATCAAATGTAATATTAAACATGGTTTAGAAGGGAAACATTTTAGGGAAAGAAAATATTTACTGCTTGCTCTTTCAATTTCACTGTGGATGAGCACCTGTAACAAGAGGTGAAACTTTACAAAGAATGTATCTGTGATAGTCCTTTGGCCTATGTGTGATTGATAGTTACTTTAGTTATTCCATTACAAATAACACTATCAAACATTTTCCCTATACAGCCATTATTGTCTAAAGCTTTTATTTTACTCTCCATAACCTTACTGAGTATGAGCTGTACTCTTTCACCTACAAGTACAGTAAGAGTCACATTCTCTACTGAGACCCACCCTCTCTGGACTCTCAGGCAGCACAAAGAGGGTGGACTCTAGTCAGCAGAAAATTCCCCTGTCAAATGTGCAGTAAATAATCTTGTCGGATTTTTAAAAAATAATTAGCAGTTAATATGTGATGCAGCTTACTCTCTTCTGCAATATAAATGGATCAGGTATAATCTGTTTTTTACTGTAGTCTGATTCATAACTTTCTTGAATATTTTTCTCGTTATCTTTTTCTAATAAAAGAAATTGAAATTATTTGATCTCCTACTAATTACTCAGTTCTGATACATAGTAAATACAAGTCACTTTTACTAACAGCTATTCTTGAGTTAAGCAATATTAAAAGTGTACATGTAACTTTAAAAAATGAAGGGTTTTTTTGTAGTTGGATTAGTCAAAAGGATTCTTGTACTTGAGACTTCCCATAAGTAAGAGATTGTAAATTATGTAATAATCAGGACCGGTATTTTTAATTAATATTTAACATTTGAATGTGCCAGTTCCCAGGAGACCGCTATATATGCTTTTCCTTTTTGGACTCTTTCCAAGGAACTTAATACATAAACAAACCTAAAACAAAAATCATACCTATGTACTAATAGCAGTCGCCTGTACATTCATGGTAACTTAAGCTCTCATTAATCATATTCATCATGTGGGCTGTCACTGGGTCATGACTGGCACGATTCATGGCCAGTCTGAATATGATAAGCAGGGTTGGGTCTAGTTCCTATTTAGATAGAAGCTGTGGAACAAATTCCAATGACGCTGCCTGGATATAGACAGCTAGGCTGTGGGATCGGGTTAATAAAGGAATGAAACGTTGAGCTTGGAACAGAAGCTCATTTATCTAATTTTATTAAAATTTGGACCGATTTAGTCATGGTACAAAACTATTCATTAAACAGCTGGTTTTTGTTTGTTTGTTTTAAAAACCTCTAGCTTCTCCCCGACCCCTCAATTTAAAAAAAAAAAAAAAAGTTGCCAACATGCCCATGCTGCAAGAAAGGCTGTAGGTGATTCAGAAAGTTGCCCTTTCCCCTTGGCTGGTCCTGAACCTCTGTGTTAGCATAACATTAATAGCGCCTCTAACGGGAATGAAGCTTCCTTTCCAATATCCTGCCAGCTTACTCTCACTGTAGATACTATGAACCTTTTTATGCAAGGGTTGAAGTGTTAGCCCCAGCCTCCTTGTTAAATCCAGTTTGAATCATTGTCCATTCTGTCCATCAGGACAATTCCCCTTGCATCTCCTTTGGTTACAGTATGCTTCACTTTCTGTTTTAAATGGATGTGTAGTGTTGCTATGTACTGTTTTCCACCCCCATAGACCAATTTCAATGGTGGCTGAAGTGACTCCTGTAAATGATTTGTCTCTCTCACCAACGGAAGTTGGACCAATAAAATATATTGCCTCACCCACCTTGTCTCTCTAATATCCTGGGAGCAACACAGCTCCAATAACACAGCATAAATATAAATGATAAAGTCTTTGGTGATACTCCATAATGCATAGTATTGTATAAATACATTGTAAATACTAAGAGATTGTGCACATAATGTAAAGCCAGCAGATCATTACTTTTTCCTGGTGCAAATTTCCACCTTAATATTAGCATAATATTTACACCCTAAATGGCAGAGGTAAGGCCAAGGAGCTCACTCTTACAATGGACAGAGCTTGAAGAAGGAGGGGTTATCCATGAGAGTGATGTAAACACATTTGCAATAAATTAGCCAAAACCCTGTTTGTAAGCTCCCAGTGATGGTTGCTGTTAGAGAGGGAAAGGGACTTGGGTTTCTAGCTGGGTGAAAAGGATTGTGAATATAAGAAACTGAAGTAAACAGAAGTCATTTCAATTACCATAAATAAGGGCAGAGGGAGGAAAGGAAAAGCACAAAAAGTGAACAGGAGCAAAAGAGAAACTAGGGAAGAAAAGAAGTCTCAAAGCATAGAAATTGCCCCTGTCGTCTGAGGGTATGTCCTCACAGTACAGTGAGCTCAGGTTCTTAGTCACGTGTTGCCCCTGTAGCCCCCTCTCATCCACAGACCCAAACATCTCACCTGAATTTAGTGGTGCTTGCATTCAGGCACAGCTGGGAGTATGGGTTAGAGCCTGCTTTCATTCTGAGTGGTAACCAGCTGACTTTGCTGTGAGCATACAAACTGACTCACTTCAGCACTGAGAGTCCTCCACTGCCTTCCCACAATTCCCCCCCATATGCCCAGAAGGACAAACAAGCTTGCCCATAATTCACTAGGAAAGAATCCTAGCACTTACAGCAGCATAAAGAACCATGGGATATGCCCCCAGAAGCTCTAGTGCCAAATGGAGAAGTGCAGCATCATTGATGACAGAGTAACTGAGGTATGGCTTTGCATTGTGGCTGCTCACGCCTGGGCTACACTAACTCGGGGCCTCAGACTCAAGTGCTGATCACTTAGGGTACCTGTGTCATGAAGACATATGTTAATGGTATGAAAACAAACAGAAAAATAAGAATCAGCATCTAAGCCAGGGTGAGATGTAGCATAAGCACCATTTACTGCTATCATTTCATGGCTTAGGAAAGGAAATTGGTCTTGTCCATCTCATCTATGTAATTTCATAACTCCATGGACTGATTTGGGGAACTAGACCAGGGATATACAAATGGACAAACAAGAAGGTGCAGCGGACCGGGGGAGTTAGGTACACTTGCCCAAAGTGTTCCAGCTACAGTAACAACGACGATGTTACCTTTGTGTTTGTGCTTGCAGCATCCTTTGATGTTGAATGATTTTTTGTATTTGCAGTTAGTGCAGAAGCTTGTATACCAGCTGTGGTGGCAAGTTTTGTACACTAACTCATTTTACATTGTGGAAAAACAAACCGCCAAAAATGTGCTATGTGCATAATGTTTTCGTGGCTGCAGAAACTCACAAGCACAAATCACATTAATGGGAGAAGCTTTCACTGAATAGTCCAAATTGTCTGGAAATGGAGGCAGGTGTACTACAGCACCAGCCTACTTTTAAATGATTCCATACAAATACACCAACCGGGTAACCCCTACATGTTCTAGGCATGCTAAGCTGACTATAAATAAACCAGCAGCTGAGCTCAAAAGATGACTGGGCTCTAGCAAAGGAGCTAGTTTGCTAAATCAGCTTTCAGATAACACACAGCATTTGCTTCTTATCAGATACAAGCACATACAAGCACATTTTGGCCCTGTAGTGACTCAGGGCAGGGGCCCTCTCACTCTGGGTCCTTGGGAGGGCCCCCCCCCCCCCCCCCCCGGCCTCACTACAGGCACCAAATGCCCTTTGACTAGGAATGGCAGTGTGGACTTCGTTTGGGTTTATTTGCTCTGTGCTGTATAAAAATGCCTCACTTATGAAGGCCATTTAGCACTGAAACGTTCTCATTTTTCTAAGAGTGAGCTTCTATTGCCACATTGCCTTGGATACATAAACAGTACACACCACTTTTGCCTTATCAGTATTTAATTAGCAGGCAAACAGAAATATTTATGTAGTTAGTTAGTTGTGAAGGAAATAGTCTGTGCTGGCCAAATTCTCAGTTACGCCTGCACAATCCCACTGAAGTTCTAGTGTTTGTAAAGCTGTACAAGAGGGCAGGATCTGGCTTAATGCTTTTGCCACAGACCCAGGCAGGCTTCCTTTGCTGGCTAACCCCCAATCTGCTGCGAAGGAACCCAACCTCTGGATTCCCAGGTATTTTAAACGCCTGGAGGCCCGTCATTGCCTCAGTCTTCGGGTCCCAGAGCACAGAGCCTCTGGCTAGCATTCCCTCCTGAGATCTGGAACCTGCCTATGCTTAAGTGCTTTGCTGACTAGAGATGGAGTTACGAACATGCTTTAAGTTAAGCGCACACGTGCTTTGGTGAATTGGGGCTGTGGTTACTATGCTGTTAGCATAACCACTTAAAAGATGTTTGGCTAGTTTTAGAGCCTTCAGTCTCAGATAATGACAGTCTCATATACACATCTCAGGATTATACAATCTGTATCTCAACCAGATTGGTGCACCGTAATGCAGGGATTCTCAAACTGTGGGTCGGGACCCCAAAGTGGTTATGATCCTGTTTTAATGGGGTGGCCAAGATTGGTGTTAGACGTGCTGGACTCCGGGGCCCAGGCCCAACTGCCTGGGGCTGAAGTCAAAGCCTGAGTCCCACCACCCAGGGCAGAAGCCCTCGGGCTTCAGTTTTGGTCCTTCCCCCACCAACTGGGGGTAGTGGGGCTTGGGCAGGCTCAGGTCACCCCCTTGTGGAGTAATTTTTGTTGTAGGAAGGGGGTCATGGTGCAATAAAGTTTGAGAACCGCTGCCATAATGAACTTGAGTTGATTTTTCAGTATCAGGCTAATTAAGGAGTCAGAGTCTAAGTCCTACTCCAATGCAAATCTCTTGGCAGGGGTACAGCAAGTGTGGGGGATCCTCTTCAGTCTTAGATCCAGCACAGCTAGCACCTCTGTCTTCCTACCCACAACCCCGGTACAGTAGGGGCATGGTGGGGCAGGCAGAGGGACCAGAACATAATGCGCTCTGAAAATGAATTGGCAAATGGACCCTAGAGCACTGGAGCTACCAGGTGTGGTTTGGCTTAGCCCCCAGCTTGCTCTAAGATGTACTTGGGGCTGGAGTCAGGGGGATAATCATAGAGCCATAACCAGCTCTCTGACAGACCCCCCTCTCTGATGCAGCTCACAGAAGCTAGAGCACAGAGAATCTGGCCAAGATAATTTTACATATTTTAATTAAATAATACTATGTTGCATAGACAGCATACATATACTGTGTGTACAAAGATATATACATGGAATTACACAAATACCCATTTCAAGAGGCTGCGTTTATGTCACTGGAAATCCCAGGCTCATTGTGTCAGTCAAAAAAGCCCAAAGGAAATAGCTGCAGGTCATTCTCTTGAAATTCTGTGGGATTTGGACACTCAGCTCAGTTGGACTCCTTTGAAAACCCTAACCTTAATTTCTAGGTTCCCAGTGAAGTAGAATAGTGGACTGTAAAACACCCTTTCTTTAGAGGTTTTTGAGTTTAAAAAACTGACCTATTAAAAAAAAAATTTAAAAAAGCTCCAAAAAATCATGTTTTATTTGATTGCTGCTGTTCGGGTGACCTACCACACATGCTCAGGGATCACAACTTCACAAATAACAGAGTTCTTTGAGGCAGTCGTGTTGGCTACAGGCGGAGGCCTCTATGGAGAAATGAAGGTCATCGGAGGTTTTCAGTTCTACTTCTCAGATTTTAGCCAAAGACATTTCCATAGGTGTGTTGAGTGAGTGAGTGAGTGAGTGCAAATAGTATGTATGGGACAGTTCGGTGGTATGTTGCACTATAACATGTTCAATCAGTTTGATAGTAGTATTGTGATAAAGTAGGAAAGTACCATGTACAGCTTCCAACATAGTACTTCTACAGCTCTTTAACAGCACAAAGTTATTGTGATATTATCTGCTAATTGTTAATACTATTTTAGTGTATGTTCTGATGAAATAGCTTCATTCTATTACTTTTTATCATACAGCTCTGAGGCACTGAGGAATATTTATACTTATGGATAAAGGGTCTGTGATTAAGTTAAAAACCTTATTGAGTACAGTCTTCTTTTTTTGTTTAAAATAATAAAACAAGATGTTGCAAGGTTCAAAAGTCATTGAGGGTGAGCAAATGCACCATTGATAGTTACATCTGCCCAATCATCCAACAGGCAGGACAGTTACTTTCTCCAGAGGCCATTTGCTCCGCCAGGAAAGGAATGCGTTTGCTTTTCCAGAAGGGATTATATTTATTGACGGCTCTTCCTGGGAGTAAAGCATTTATTGTCACAATGCTTTCTGTCAACAGTAGAGTAGCAGCCTAGGAGCTTGAGATCAGAGCCCAGTTTAAGTACTGTGACTATCCAAACTTCTGTTCACAATGAACTTGTATTCATTTTTATATTTTCAGAACTCGAGAATGCTCATTATATAGTCCTAGTATCATAATATTGCTTAGCTCTTACACTAAGCATCACTTTTCATTTTCACAGCACTTTGCAATCATTAACTTATCTTCACATCACCACGAGTAAGATAAATAAATAGGAATAATGATCCCCCTTTTGACAGATGGGGTTAACTAAGGCTGAATGGAAATGTGTCTTTCAAAGCTAGAAGTGGGGGTGTCAGTCCGTGAAGTGTTTTTAACGGTAGTTTATTGCAGTTACCTTAACAGCTAAATTACAAAATGACTTGTAACAGACAGTTTAACTAATGGTTAGTGTCATTTACTTTATGGAAACAAGAGGCTAACATGTATTAACAGATTTATTGATCACTTAACCGCCTTAAGATACAATTTTATACAATCAGCAGCAGTAGCATACATTATGAAAAGCTATACTCCTAAGAAACAATGGCGTACACAATATGAAGTTTACTAAAAGTTTTCAAAACAAGCTTTTACAGTGCTAAACAGACTACTGCCATACTTGAACTTTTCCTCTAAACATCAGGAATAATGTTGTTTACTTGACAAAGTAGCTTGTCCATGGTTAACGTGGTTTTAGAAATCAGCCGGACAACTTTAAAAGGTTTAAACATCCACAACATTGTCATTACTTTAACATTCACACTGATAAAGTGATATATTTAATACTTTATAGCATTATTAAACAGTGTAAAAATATATTGCATATATATATATTTGTTTCCTTTTTCCTGAAAAAAACCTAGTACAAACTAGTAGTATACGATTCCCTTTCAAGTGTCTGTCTTTATTTTTTTTGTTAGACTGAATAGTAGTTGAAATGAAACTAAGATCTGGGAACAGAGAATTACTGATGTGCTCCCTCATAACCTCTGTCATAGCTATTAACCCCTTGGCTCACTGGTGGGTTCATCTTTCCTGCCATTAAAGCCAGCGGATGAAATCCTGTCCCCATTGAAGTCAATGGGGCTTTTGCCATTGACTTCAATGGGGCCAGCATTCCACCCGGTGTGTTCTGCAATGAAAAATGCATGGCTCCCTTCATCAAGAGGTGAAATACTGCAGTATGTTTAGCCACTACAGTAAACATTAAGAGATGCTACACTCAAATTGTTCATTTGCAATAATGAAAAAAAATCAGTGATAAATTAGTCAGAAAAAAGTAAACTTGTAAGGTTAAATGATCTTAGTTTTTTACAATGTTGAAAATTTCACAGTGGACACAGTATGCTAGTACAGATGAATGTTAATGTTTGCAATACTAAACATTGACTATAAGGTAATCATAAGCACACAGCAGCTTCCTGGTTTTCTGGGCCAAGATGAAAGACATAAAAAGGAACAAGAAATGATCAGATTAATTTTAGCTATTTATCAGGCTTTACAGGGCTCCAAGGAAGATGAGAATAAGACCTATCTCTATGTTGCAAACAACTATCTGACACAGATTGCGGCTACTACTCTAGCCAAAGCAATTCTCCTTCCACACCAGTGGGCAGGTCCTGACAGTAAGCACATCCAGACATATGTAGATCTGAGACAATATAAGCCAAATCAGATGTGTATATTGGAACAGGATGAGACAGATAAAAGATGTAATTAAAGAGCAAAGGATAATATGCATAAATAAATGGCTATGGCTGAAAATGAATGATAAACATCCAGAAACTGAATTCAAAAAATATTCCTCTGTATAAATATATATTTTTCCGGTGATGTTTAAATTTATGACATGATTAAATCTTGATGAGGATAAACCTCAACCTATATACCCATCATCGACCATTTTTTTAATCTGCAGCATTTCGAGCCAAACAAACCACTTTATACTATTGGCAGTATGGGGGAAAACCTCCCGGTGGATTTGTCTGCTGAGGCGAATATATTCTGAAGCCAGCACAGAGAAAAACACTCTCATGTTACACACTATAATTTGTTGTTGTTTTTGACTTTGTAACTTCATGTAATTCACTGCTTAGTGACTGTACTTTGTCAACAGCTTTAAGCTCTTCTGTGTGTGTCCAGGCTTTTACACAAGGCCTTTATATAGTTAGTAAGAATAATTTACCACAGAAAAATAAAAGGCTGTATTTGATGACTGCATTAACACCAACAGTCTTTAACCGAGCCCATGCTGAACTATTTCATATGTTTAAAATAGCACTTGAGCAAATACCAACACAAATTCATCTACTGTAAACTGGAACCTGAAATAATGCACCATCATCTGGGAGTAGATCACCCTTCTGTCTTGCCTCGTTTTTTTAAACCATCCGTAGAATAACTCCTAGTTAAAATGGAGAGTTATGTGAGGCATGTGAGTATATTTTTTCAAGGCTGTATTTTTAGTTAATTTGAATATAACTTTATTCATGTGGCACTAAAAATCAAAAGTAATTGAATCTTGAGCATGCATTATTAAGAACACTGGCTGAAATAACCACTGAGTGATGGGTCTCTTTAAAACATATATTCAGAAAAAAATTAACAGTACAATGAAAACGGCTTCCTTCAAGTGCCATGTACTTTTCAGTTATTCAGGAAGTTAACAGATGCTTATACATGTATTTCAAAAATTAACTCATCACCTGATGAGTGATTGACTTCAGTGGAGAGTGCTGGATGATCAGCACTTTTCAAAATCAGGCCAGTTATTTGGATACTTAAATAGGAATTTAGGAGCTTAACTTTAGACACCAACTTTGGATAATCTTGGCATTTGTTTGTATACTGTTTACATTTGCCCAAATAGATCTGTATGCATGAGAAAAGGTGGTACAGTATAATATCCATTTCAGAGCGGCATTAGAACACTTCAATACCACCATGCATGTGTCAATATCCAGCAAATGCACTCACTATTTTCCTTATTTTTAATCAAATTGCCTTGTGTTACAGCAAAAATCCACTTCCCCTTTCCTGCTTATGTGGGGTAAGGTAGTTTGAATGAAATAAGAGCTAATCCAAACCCCAAATTAATTCCAATCCTTTTTTTCCAACGTTAACAAAAACTAAAATTAAACTTGTCTTTTTACCTTGTTTTGAAATCCACCTCTCTTGCTTCAGTGCAATATAGATGAGGAAATATTGGAAAACTATGAAAAAATAGCTGTCCTTGCAGTATCCCCACGGCTCCTGATCTCATGATCAGTTCTTGGGCAACGGAGGTTCTGTCTGCAGTGCATCCAAACCTTCGGAGGCTACCCCATCACTAGTTTGAAAGGCAACGTTTCAAGAGCTTCCTTCTTATATTCCCATTGCTTTGGGGATCTAGCAGGTGATTGTGATGGTAGTAGAGTGTCTCTTGCTGCCTTTATGGATAAAAATATGAAAACAGCCTAGGCCCTATTTTCAAATATTTGGGTGCTCCAATGGTCATGTGGGCATCAAGTGCCAATGTGGGATTTATTTAGGTGTCCAACTGAGGCACCCAGTTTGATTACGTGGCTTGTAGCATTTATTAGGAGTTTAATGCACATTTGAGCTCTCTGCACTGATGTTTCATATTTTTACTTTTTGGGCTTGTGTAATCATTATGGGCCAACACCTTAGGCCCAGTTCCACAGGAATAAAAGGACACATTTTTAGTCCTTTCCCCCCCAGAAATACATGGGCTCTGCACTGACCTGATTGTTGCTGAGGATGGCTGGCCTGGTGTAGTGGTCTGTACAGTAACTACATACCCGCCTAACGAAAAAGGGCTGCAAAAGTGCATGAGGCCAAAGAGCTCAGGGTATGAATTGGGACTCCCTGCCATGGATAATTGTAAAATGTTGCCTGGCGGGCATGTGAGGGCATCCATTCTGGTGACCTATTGTCCTCGCCCTGACTGATAGCTATTTCCTTTCCTGGTGGAACATCAGGGAGGCGTGCTCCTGTGATGTTACCCCCCTCTACTCTGTAGCTGCCCTGCAACGTAGTTCAGCGAGGGACAGAGTTGTGGACGCTGCCCTCCAGAACCAGGAACGGGTTAGACTTCTGTGCAGGAGCTATAGAGCTGCCCTGACAGGGATTTCTGTCCTCCATTGTATGGAGAGGGCTTTGCAGCATTAGAGCCACACAGCTCTGGTCCGGTTTTGTGGAAGGGCCAGGATTTGGCCCTGGTAGCTTTAAGTTTTGGATCAGCACGCATATGGCACAAATACTAGTTACATCTACAGCGTCGGTACACACACATACACACCTGCTAACAAACATGTACAAATCTTGGGTATTATATTACTCACTACTGAGCAATTGGCAGGGTACGTAAAGTACTTCCAGTTTGCTGTACAAAAAGGTGTGGTTACTTTGGCACACACTCAAGGCTAATAGTTTGGAGGGCATGTGCTAATGCATGCAACACATTACATTTTCTCCTTATTATGAGATCAAAATGGTTTGTTTCTTGGCCAATGGAGGGCAGAGAACACCTCTTCATGATTACAAACAGGACACAGATAGATGCCCCCAACAAGTACATCCATACATCACTGTAAGGCAGGGTTATGCTTTAAATATCAAGCAATATGGCATTGCACACGGAGGCACAAAGAATCAAACTTTAGTTTGTAATAGTTAATAGCCTAAAAGAAATAAAAATTGGTTTTCAAATTAGTTTTAAGATGTTTGGGGAAGGGTCAAGTATATGGGGGTACACCCAGCACCGCGAACCAAGTCAGTAAAAATTACTGGTAGATCTGAAGCATGAAATGAAATGTCAGGTGCTGTAAATTAAAAAAAAGTGAATAGAGTGAGCGGAGGAAAAAAACCAAGCATGGTTCAAAATATTTATTGAAGGTTTAGGCCTCCTATAACCCCAGCACGTTTTCTTGTTGACATAGATCAATAGCATGCGCCGGTGCCATGCTTTAGCCAAAAATATCTTCAGATGGGAATCCCTAAGCTGCTTTGGAGAGGCTTTTGAGTTTGAAGATACCAAACAGAAAACCAGCAATAAATCTCTTACTGAAACCACACAGTTACTAGGAAATTTTGGTGAACTGCAAATATTAAATCTGGTGGCTTTATCCTGGCCAGTCTCCCCCGCGTAAAATATTTACTTAATCTGAACTCATAAAAATATTTTATTAGAATTCATCATGTAATAGCTCATGCAGAAGAGCTGTTAAAGCAAAATTGCCCTTTTAAATGCATGCGTTATTTTAAGGCTGTTGTTAGAGCTTCCGTGGCCATAAATAAAAGGACAAAAACGTCCATTACTGAATGCTCTATATAAATGTGATTACTGGGGAAAAATCCTAAAGCGTGAGAGAACTACACTGACTAAACATTAAAGCACATCATGTACTCAAAATAATTTATTAAACTAGCACTAAAGCAAGAATCAAATCTGATTTTTGTGTCACTTCACTTTTTAAAAATCCATTTGTTTCTCCCAGTCAGCACTTTAATTTCTTGGGCCCTGATCCTGCAAAGACTCATAATGCATGTGCTTAACTTTGCACTCAGGGTGTAAAGTTAAGCACATGTGTAAGGCTTTGCAGGACTGGGCCCTGCCTTGGTGTTAACGTAATCATAAGCATATTATGACTTCTGTATTTGGGGGTGGGGAGGGGCACCTCCAGTCAGGCCAACAGTGCCTGCCCCAGGCTTGCAGTTTTCGGGGGGGGAAGGGGGATAACGTCCCCTGGTCCCCCCAGACTACACCTATGAATGGAATTTATTTTTAAATTAATTGTGTTCGATTTGTTTTTAAAATATAGATTTTGATATCTGCAATACCACATTTGAAGTACCTTGTCATGTTTCAATACTATGAGCTTCAAAGGATGCAAAATCAAATTATAAATGAAAACAAAAGATGAGGACTGCAAGATTTGTACAGTGACTTTTGTGTGTGTGTGTGTGAATTGAGAAGCATTGGGTGCTTCAAATCAAACTGACAAGAATGCAGTCAGATGTAACAGACTTAGATGCATGGAAAAAGATCACAAGCAGAAAACCTGCAATGTACACAGATCCTGCCTAGGGACCATGCCATTTACCCAGCCTAGAGTAATGGTGTACAATAGAAGCACACCTACTTCTACACCGCTTAATGGGGTGCAGCCTGCTGCCTCCTACACATGTGGCTGTTATCCTCCGCACACCCTGCTCTCCAAGTGCAGGGGCTGCCACTGTGCCTAGCCCTCATGCAGGCTACACAAGGGGCAGGCTCTTTGCATCCTTCCCAGCCTGTAAGGGCTAGGCAGACACTGAATCTCAGAAAGTAAGTGTCACTCTTTTGTTGTGTTCTCACCTCCAGTTAGCAGCAGAGAAAAGACTGATCACAAAAGATTTTCTTTCCTACTATCCTCCCTCTTCACCCTCATTTCAAAGTAACTTTTCTTCACCTGTTCCATTTGGCTTTTAAAAATTGACAATTGGAAAAAATATTAAAATAAATATCCATTTAACATTTTAATAGGAAATATAGAAATGCTTCTGTCAACCGATAATGTTGCTGTTGGTGTTATTTTCTTAAGGCCTGATCCAAAGCCCATTGAAGTGAATAGGAGACTTTCCATTGACTTCAGTGCTCTTTGGATAAGGCCCTTATAGAGCATGTTTCTTTTGGTAGGAACTTTTGGTAGGGTTGGAAGGATTCAAGTTTTATCTTTAAATGTTGGTAAACATCCATTTTACTGCACACAAACAAACCAACAGAAAATATTGCCATAGATAATCATCAACATTTATCAATAGGCAACGTAAGAAAAATGCTGCTTGAGAACTTACTAGAATTTGATTTAAGGATATTTACTTTGCGTATTATGACATGATGTTTACAATTTGTGTTTTAATGGTTGCAAAGCTAACTTTTTTGACTTGCAACATCAACTGTCATTAAATAATGGTCTGACCACCCCCAACTGGGAAAATTTAAAATCAATAAAAATTGGGGGGAGGGGGATGCTTTAAAATAAATATTGATATCTGATGAAATTAGAAAAAAATAAAAATCAAATTCTGCCAAGCCTATTTGTAAGCCAGAAGTAGTGTGCAGTAACTATAGCAATAGTGTTGGTGCTATCAAGCTTGTCTATGCAACAAGGAGTAGTGCAATAGGTCTGTTCCTTTTCAGCATGTAACTGGACCTGCACCCACTAGCCTTAGGGTCAGGACCTACACACACTCCAGACATGGAACTCCTGCACACAGTCAGACCCTTAGGTTGTGAGGCTTCTCAAACACCCAGAGCCACAACTTTAAATCTCTTCACTGCTGTGCCCTGCCACATTTGGGCAGCAGTAGAGCACAGCAGTGCTCTTTGAAGCCTTGACACTCTGTGGGATCCGCAGCATTTCAAAGATGCAATAGCTCCTACACCTCACCCTGCAGGAGGTGGGTACAGCCTGTCACACTAGCTGAGGCAACTTCCTAGTGATGAACAGTCAAGTCAACAGGAGTTGATGGGGCTCAGCAACTTGCAGGACTTGGCCTTCAATTTGGGCTTGATGCAGATCCCATCGGCTTCAGGTCAGGCTCTCAACAGCCATGTGAACTAGGGCTGTCAAGTGATTAAAAAAAATTATCGCGATTAATCATGCTTTTAATAATAGGATACCATTTCATTAAATATTTATGGATGTTTTCTACATTTTCAAATATATTGATTTCAATTACAAACACAGAATACCAAGTGTACAGTGCTCACCTTATATTTATTTTTGATTACAAATATTTGCATTGTAAAAAACAAGAGAAATAGCATTTTTTAAATTTACCTCATACAAGTGCTATAGAGCAATCTCTTTATCATGAAAGTTGAACTTACAAATGTAGAATTATGTACAAAAAATAACTGCACTCAAAAATAAAACAATGTAAAACTTTAGAGCCTACAAGTCCACTCAGTTCTACTTCAGCCAATCACTCAGACAAACAAATTTGTTTATATTTGCAGGAGATGATGCTGCCTGCTTCTTGTTTTCAATGTCACCTGAAAGTGAGAACCGGTGTTCGCATGGCACTGTTGTAGCAAGATATTTGCGTGCCAGATGCACTAAAGATTTATATGTCCCTTCATGCTTCAACCACCATTCCAGAGGACATGCGTCGATGCCGATGACGGGTTCTGCTTGATAATGATCCAAAGCGGTGCAGACCGATGCATGTTCATTTTCATCATCTGAGTCAGATGCCACCAGTAGAAGGTTGATTTTCTTTTTTGGTGGTTCGGGTTCTGTAGCTTCCACATCTGAGTGTTGCTCTTTTAAGACTTGTGAAAGCACGGTCCACACCTTGTCCCTCTCAGATTTTGGATGGCATTTCAGATTCTTAAACCTTGAGTATAGTCCTGTAGCTATTTTTAGATAACTCACATTGGTACCTTCTTTGCGTTTTGTCAAATCTGCTGTGAAAGTGTTCTTAAAATGAATATGTGCTGGGTCATCATCCGAGACAGCTATAACATGAAAGATATGGCAGAATGCGGGTAAAACAGAGCAGGAGACATACCATTCTCCCTCAAGGAGTTCAGTCACAAATTTAATTAATGCATTTTTTTAACGAACGTCATCAGCATGGAAGCATGTCCTCTAGAATGGTGGCCAAAGCATGAAGGGGCATCCGAATGTTTAGCATATCTGGCACGTAAATACCTTGCAACGCTGGCTACAAAAGTGACATGCGAATGCCTGTTCTCACTTTCAGGTGACATTGTAAACAAGAAGCGAGCAGCAGTATTTCCCATAAATGTAAACAAACTTGTTTGTCTGAGCAATTGGCTGAAGTAGGACTGAGTGGATGTGTTGGCTCTAAAGTTTTACATTGTTTTGTTTTGAGAGCAGTTATGTAACCAAAAAAAAAAAATCTACATTTGTGAGTTACACTTCCACGATTAATGAGATTGCACTACAGTACTTGTATGAAGTGAATTGAAAAATACTATTTTATAATTTTTTACAGTGCAAATGTTTGTAATCAAAAATAACAAAGTGAGCAATGTACATTTTGTATTCCGTGTTGTAATAGAAATCAATATATTTGAAAATGTAGAAAAACATCCAAAAATATTTAATAAATTTCAGTTAGTATTCTATTGTTTAACAGTGTGATTAATCGCAATTAATTTTTTTAATCACAATAATTTTGGGGGGTTAATCGCATGAGTTAACTGAAATGAATTGACAGCGCTAATGTGATCTTTGCGATATTCAGCTTTGATAGTGTTTTACAAATAATTCAAGGTTTGTTACACATCCGTTGCAATAAAATGACTGTCCTTGAGCACTATCCTGATTTGAAGCTTTATAGGACATTTCAGGAAGGAATGTGTTCTCTAGTCTACACTTTACCAGTTACTCTGTGTTCTACTGCTTTTCTGGAATTAATTGGCCATAACAAATATCTGAAAGTGGGTTTATGCTGTTACTTCTCCTTGAAGGGGAAGGCAGGTAGCCAGTATGATGTGTAAATGGATAACCTTTCCTTTTCCAGGAACTGGATGGTTCAGGAAAAGTGGATAACTTTGAAACGCTTGGAAAGGCTTCACAAACAAGTACTTCCACACACTGACAGTCCTGGTGTATCTGTAAAATTGTGTCAGGTAACCAGAGCCACCAAGGAGGGCTTAAAGCGGAAAACACACAAACAAGACCTTTTAAAAGTATGCACTGGGTTGCGCAGACTTCCCTCTCTCCTGAAAACCAAAATCAAAACAAACTATAATCAAACAAAAAGAAAAGGAGTACTTGTGGCACCTTAGAGACTAACCAATTTATTTGAGCATGAGCTTTCGTGAGCTGCTCACGAAAGCTCATGCTCAAATAAATTGGTTAGTCTCTAAGGTGCCACAAGTACTCCTTTTCTTTTTGCGAATACAGACTAACATGGCTGTTACTCTGAAACATATAATCAAACAAACAAACAAACAAACAAAAAATTCCAAGCCCATGAGGGACTTCTTCTCTTTATTTATTGTTATTTTGGTTTCACGTTCATGTGTTGGTTTGAAAGGTCAGTGGTGGCAAAGTTACAAAAAAGAGTTCTATAGAAAGTCAGCAGAATATAAAAGACCGTCTGTTCAAAGGATGAGAACCTGTGTTCAGTGTCTGGATATGTGCCAAATACAGGGTATTGGCCTGCATGAAAAACTAGCATATGTTACTGCTTACTGTATATAAGTAGCTCACTAACGCTACCTGTTCGGTGTACATTAGAACCCTGACACAGATGGTGGCAGAGAGGCAACAGAAGTGATTACCCTGTACTATCTGGAGTTATAAAGTTAATGCTTGAACTTCAGTTAATAGAAAGCAAAGCAGAATTTTAAATGGTTGTAATCAAATACCCAACTAAAAGTCCTCCTTTATCATTTTATATTATACATTGTGGTGCTTATTCTGCTTTGTGGAATATCAATAACCACATGTAGGATATAGAGATCAGCTAATGAGCCCCTGCACTTTTTCTGTATGGATATTTCTCCTTACTTTTTAAGCAATATCAAATGAGTGAGATTTTTTTCAGTGATTTATCAATTAATACCACTTGTTATGGTGGCCATATATGGGATACTTGTGGCCAGTTTGTTAGATCATTAAGACTGTGGTCCTGATTCTCCTCTTACAGCAGCTCTAAACCAGTGGAAATTGATTGCCTTCAAGGAATTATTCCTGACTTACACTGGACAGTCCAAATAAGAGGAGAAGAGAGCCCCTAGCTTCAAACATAGAACACTTAACAAATAATGTAGCTAACGTTCGTAATATATCTTTAGAGGGGGTGAGACGCACCTAACTGTAAAATAAAGGATGAACAAATTACTATTTTGTGGTGATAATTTAGTTGTCCTTACTTGAACTTCTGTATTGCAGAGCTGTCCCAGACCTTCCTTAACGCAGTCACAACTTAAAAAGGAGCATGTGCCTGTGTATGTGTGTACATGTGCATGAGAATATGTGCCTAGCTCAATGAAACTCTGATCAGTGGTGTTTAGTTCACACTTAACATAAAGTTTAAAACGTATAATCCATCATCTTAATGCCCCCTTCACTTGCCCTGTGCAGACCAAAAACCAGATTGCAACCAAGATTAATATTTCTATCACGACTTCTTTAGCAATATATCTAGCTCCTCCATAGATCATGTTAGTACATTAGCGCCTTTTATGTCCTGTGGTTTCAGTTAGAACCATGCTACCAATACATGCGGTAACTTGCAGGAAGTACAGTATTGGTTTTGAGAAGTCCTGGGCTTTGGGGGGTAAAGAGACGAAGGCTAGTATCTTCCACATCTTTCTGCTGACAAATACATTGGAACCTAAATAGTCTCAGCAAGGAGGAATAAGTCTTTCGTTGTTCACCAGTGGTCTAGGAAAATCTATTTCTTTTCAGGATAGCAACCTGTTATATTACAACCATTTACTTCCCACTAGTACAATACTGAATTTTTGTCTTTGAGGACAGAGCTGGATCCTCTTTAAGACATCTTTCAAATAAATAAGTATTCAAATCAAACTACATAAATATTGGGGTGCTCTTTGGAAAGGCTGCTATCACAGGAAAATTTACAGTGACCCTCTTTTCAACTATCTGGAGAGTGGTTTTCTTCTATACCCAAGAAAGAACTGGACATTTAGGAATGTTTGAGATCTTTTACCAGTATTGACTAAGTGTGGTAGAACAGCCCTTGCATTTGGTTTCTTGTCTAAAGCTCAACAACTTTGTATTTGATATTTTTGCCAATGTAAGCATGAGGAATGTAATGAAGTGTTGCTGTGCTTGCAAGTATCTCAGCGGATGTTGAAATCAGTTCCAGTTCCTGAAAACACTTCTCGCCAACATAGTCTTCACATTCATGATAACTGAAACATGTGGGATTCATCTACATCATTCTTACAGGTATATTCTCTCTTTTTAACCCCCCCAGGCTTACTTGCTTCCTTGTACTTTATGATCATATGTGCCTGCGTGCTTGTACCCAGGCACATAGCCCGACGCATCAACCAGGTCTTCTCGTCCTGCTTTGCCTCTTCCTTTCCCACTTGGATCAAACCTCTCTTTGTGGGAACCAGTGAATTTTGTCGTGTCTGTAAGTCGTGATACAGTTGGAGATGAAATGGTTTTCTATTGGGAGAAAGACAACACAAGAAAATACTTTTCATTGAAAAGAAAACTACTTTTAACGTTATAAATCATTAACTACTGTTGATATCGGAACTGCAGAGTAGTGATGCCTTTTAACAGACCAAAAATAAATGAGAAATGTTAGTTTTGTGGCACTGGATGTAATGACTTCATTAGTTACAAATTGGAGTACAGAATGGCTTTGGGCATGAATTTTCAAAAGCGGCTTCCTATTTGGGGTGGGAAGGGTGGAACATCTGGATTCATGTCCCTACTCCAATGAATATCCAGATAAGTGCCCTACCCATCAGGCTATGGAGTCACACTCTTTCTGGCCTAATACATAATTATTTTTTAAAAAGTGGAAAAGCTTCAGCAGAACAGATTTAGAGAGAATATCCTATCGCCCAATGGTTAGGGTAGTCTCCTGGGAGATAGGTGACCTGGGTTCAAATCCCTGCTCCACATGAGACTAGGAGAACCTCAGTTTCCCACGTCCTGGGTGAGTGCTCTGGCTACTGGGCAAAAGGCGGGGGTGGTACCACGAAAAACCACATTTTGGGGCAAGAAATAGGTGACCTGGCTTTTACTCAACAGTCGGGGTGAAAGGAGAGAAAAAGGTGTTTCACAAAGCCATGCGGGATCATGAGAACTTCATTTGTGACCAGAAGCGGAGGTGAGATAGTGGCCATCTTGGACAATTTAGCTTTGTAGATTTATAGTTAAGTCAGAGGAGAAGAGAAAAAATACAAACCCCCAGTTTACACCTCTGTGGTTTTCGCATTGTGGCAGAAGACAGAGAAGGTGTGACATCTTTGGTGTGGTCAGTTGATGCACCTGGCACTAAGATGATCAATGTCCAATAATACTGCTCACTTCTCTTATGCAGGTGCTGCAGAATTAGTAATTGTTTATTCCGTATTTTAAAGACAAAGTGCCAGTACTATTTTTGTGCGGTCCAGTGCATGTTAGGGGAAAGAAAGTGCTTTCTTTGAGACAAAGCCCCCTTCAGGACAAAAGAGAATAGTTAACATGCAATTGTTTGCTGTCTTTTAGGTTTCTTTCTTGATTTACAAAAACTTACAGTACAAAGGATTCTTGACATGAAACACATTCTGGTAAAAAAAAATCTAAAAAAATAATTCACGAAAGATTTCATAATTTCAAAGTTGTTTCTGTTTGCAGTTTTTGAAAGACTTAAAAAAAATCAAACATTTTTTTTTATCTAAACCCACTTTTCAGCAAACCAGTGTTGATAATAATTTTGATAACGTTGGGAATAAAAATGATAAAAATCACCAAAAAAACCCACCTCTTGGATAGATTTCAGCAATGCAATATACCTTCAGCCCTTAGGAAACTTCAGCCAGCACAAAATGCTGCAGGGCACAGGTGACTGACAGCATACCAGACCCGCCCTCTACACTGGCTTCCCAGAGCATTTCTAATCAAGTTCAAGGTCTCAGTCCTTATCTTCAAAGCGCCATAGTGTGGGCTCAGGATATCTACAAGACTGCCGGCCGTAACTGACAGTTACTCTCCTCTGGTACAATGGAACTCTCAACAACAAGAGGAAAGCTTTTCTGTGCAGAACCTTCTCTAGGGGTCGTCTCAGTTCCTGGGATGAACTCTCCCAGGAACTAAAGGACCATCACGATCTCCCCACCTGCCTTCTCTACTATAAACACATAGCAACAGGTACACTTAAGAATAACAACACCCTATCAAACCAAGACACTCCATCACACACGCTTCTCCCTCTGGGGAGCCGATGAGAGAACAAACACCACGACCGATGTGTAATCACACTGCTAGATGCACTACTGGAAGGCGCTCAGATACTACAGCAATAAGTGCAGTATAAAAACCTAAACAGAACAGAAAAAAATTCACAACCCTCTATCTCTCCACCCCACCCCTCCAAAATACCCCAAAGTTGTTTTCCATTTTTTTTTTAAATAAGGGAAAAAATTAATGGAGGACAACTTTGTTTTGTTTAATAAAGAAAAATAAGGAGATTTCTCCACAAAATAGTTTTGTTAGAAGAAATGTGACCAGTCTATCTGGTCACATTAGCAGACAAACAACTTCCATTAAATACAACACAACTCAAATATGTACCCCCTTTGTCAAGAGAGCTGAGAGAAGAAAAGCACTACTTTCACTTTGTCCTAAAGGTCAACACACTCAGGTTTTAGTACACCAAAGGCAGATACAGACTCCAATGTCAAGGCCCCTCCACCACTGAGAGCAACGTGCCCCCATCACCAATTAAATAATGAAGCTGAATGTTTCCAAATTATGTTTTGCTTTAGACTAACGACATTTGATGAGGACGTGCAACATAACAACAACATAGTGGAGGTGGCCTTAAAAATTATGTAAACTTTTTGTTAGATATTGAAAAAACCAATGTATACACTTCTCCCCTCCCCTCCCTGCAAACAAACCCAACACACCTGAAATGTCTGTTGAGTCACTGAAATGATGGAAACTGCTGCAAGTGCGGTTCAGGGCTCTCTGTTCAGAATATCACCAGGTTCGAGCATCACCGGGATTCCTGGTCTGCTATTGTCCACTTTTTAAGTTTTCAGCCATTTTGACTTTATGAATTATACCTGTGCAGTATACAGCTACAGTAAGGCATGAGCTGGGCTATGCCAAGAGTCAGACCATTGCGAGATCAGAGGTAGCTCAACCAATCACCACCCTTACTCTACAGTGAGTTTGCATGGAACAATTTCATTGATTGTATGAGGGAGACTGCACAGATGGTGGATTACTTGGTCCAACTGCCATCCGCACAAATCAACACAATTCTCCCAAAACAATACAACCCCCCTCACAAATTAACCCACCCACCCACACAATGCCACAACCAGCAAACACAATAATCCCAAACATCATTCAAGTTTGCAGCTTTTTTATACTTATGACTTTACCAATTACACTGGGGAGACAGGATGGGCTTTCAGCTACTAGTACACAATAAGATGTTCTACAGTGCGACTTTGGGGCTTGGTTTTGATGTGGAGATAGGCCAACATTACAGAAAACATTGGTAACAGCAGCAAGAATGAGGCTTCTGGAGCATTTATTTCTCAAATAATTTTGTTGAAAGATATTTGGGGCCTTTTTTCCCTACTATCTTGTAAAGTGGAGCTTCCAAAATGTTTTTTTTCCCCTGGATTCATACAGAAATGAAAATGATGGCTGGGAAGAAGCCATCTTGCAAATATGTATATTTTATTGGTGTGTTTTGGCATGGCATTCCTTTATATGGGGCTTTATTTTGTTTGTCCTGATTTATCACAGATCACCAGTACACTGCAGTCACAGTGATAGTAGGAAACACATCCCCATCAGCACTTGCCTCAGCTGCACAGCTAGACAAAACCAAAGTGTAATAAAATGAATAAGCTCAGACAACGGGACAGCAGAGTTGGACTCTTGGCCTGATGCCCATCAGGGATCTTACTGTTGTTAATATGTACCCAAAGCATTAGTGAATCTGACATGTACTCTGTATATAGATAGTCACATGCTGGAGTGTGGGCAGCTTAGATACTCCACAGCTATTTGTATTAATGCTGACCACAACTGTCCACTGCTGCAGCTGTCCTAATTCACAGCTGACTGATATGGGAGACATGTTAGACCTCAGGCACAGAGTTAGCTTGTTAATTTCCTTGTAGCAAATAACCCAGTTCTGCTTTCTTCCAGGCAGACCACCACACATGGTGTTTTTGAAATGGGATTGTAAGAACTAAGACCGTTGTGTGGGCTATGGGTTCCATATCCACCTTGCACCGCATGTAGAATGCTTGCATACATGTGTATTATTTGTAGAGCTGTTTCAGCACATACACAATACATTACCACCTACTGCAAATGCAGCAGTCTCAGGACATGACATGCCCGTCAGGAGCAGCAGAAAGCCTGGGATTCTTGCTGCAGAATTCAGGACCAGTTTACTGTGAAGTACCCAGGCTCCTGTGAATAGTCAAGTCTCCCCTCCAGCCCCCACATCACTTGCTGTAAAGAGTTCAGTGGGCCAAAAAACATTGATAACTGCCAAAAAATAATTTAAAATACCAATGTAATTACACAGAGCATGGAGTTTGCAACGGGTGTGAGCAAAGGGTTAGTCAGGGCTTTGATGCAAAACACTTGGCCCTTTCCTCTCCATCCTCCGCCACCCATAGACACATGATTTTCAGTCTAAGGAACAGCTAAATTAGGCAATTGGTGAGCAACAACATGTGTCCCCATCTGTTATATAGGCTGGAAGTGGAGGGGAGAACCCCCTCATCTCAGCGCCTTGGGTGCTCAGAACAACAGTTGCAGCAGCATATCAGCAAAGGGCAGGTTGTAAGACAAAATACATTTGGGGCATTTATTGGTTAGGTTTATTTATAGATCCCTAATTCCCTCTCTGTAAGTGAGAGCCAGGAGCTTCCTGCTACAAGCACCTCCTGCCTGTTTGGACAGTGCTGACCCAAGCTTATTAAAAATATAAAGAAGCCAGAGCAGATTGTATGGTCTGTAGGATGAGCGAATGACCCCAAGTAAGCAGAAAAAAAGTTAATCAAGCTGTGATGCTTGCCAAAGTATTCTTCAATCTCCCCAGACACTGGAAGCAAGGGCTGTAAGGGTTGGAAACTTGCAAAAAGCAAAGCTTATTAGTAAGTAGTCAATTGGGTAAACTTAGTTTTTTCCCATATGTGTTTATAGAACATTGTTGCTAAAATAGTTCTTTACCCGCACACCACAGGATGCTACCAACAATTAAGGCTGTTTGTTTTGTAAACAGAAATAATCCCCATGCAAGACACAATCTTTGCAGTGTGAAGTTATTTAAGATCACTGTCCCTGTTTTAAAACACACACATTGTGTAGCACTTGCCTCATCTTCATCTCTGCCGAACTTCGGTTTTCCACAAGTTATACATTCTCATGTCATGAGACGCCCTCTACATTTTAGGTGACTTCCTTAAACTTCAGCAGATCAGTCCGCAGGACAGAATTCAGTTCTGATGGGTTGTAAGGGCACATCTCAAATTAAAGAGTTGGATGAAAAATGATATTCTCCAACTTTTTCTCTTCCTTCCACTCCCAACTCTGTCCCCCGCACCCACCTCCTCCCCCCCACCAAAAAAAAACCAGTAGTGATAAGTAGAGATTTAGCAGACTTGTCCATATAACCCAATTCCAGCCCTGTGATTGCTGAAGTTCAGATGGAACACACACACCCAAAGTCAATTTCTGAGCAGATGTACAATTTATTTAATCCCATTGGTTTCAATGGGACTGCAGAAAGTGTACATCAGTGCAGAATTTCTCCAATGTCAATGTTACAATGCACAAACAATATTGCTACATTTGTTTTCAGAAGTTGCCAGTCATTTATCTGGGAACTTGCTTCATGTTGTGAGTTATTTCCCCAGGTATCTACACAATTTTCTACTGTTACCTCATAGAACCCCAATGCTAGGTCTAATGCACATCAACAGAAAGGTCCATACTTCATCAGTAAGGGTCAAACCCGTTTTCAGTGCTGTAGCAATACTCTCTCTAAAGTGTGGTAGATCACAATAGATGTAACAAAACAGCCCCATCCTACAATTTAGCAACTCTTCCTCATTTCTCTAATCATCTTGTTCAGCATTTTTCAAAGTTCAGGTCATGACCCAGTACTGGGTCGCAGCATGTCAAGCGCTGGGTCAGTCTGGTCGGTGCTGCTGACCAGGACATTCAAAGTCCCCGCGGCGGTGCTGCCCAGCTAAGGCAGGCTAGTGCCTACCTGTTCCAGCACTGCGCTGCGCCCAAAAGCAGCTAGCAGCGGGGCCATGGGGCTCTGCGTGCTACCCCCAACCAAGCACAGTCTGCGAACTCCCATTGGCTGGAAACAGAGGGGGGGCGGTGCCTGCAGGTGAGAGTCACGCTCCTCTGCCTAGGAGCCAGACTTGCTGCTGGCTGATTCCGGGAAGCAGCATGGTCCACAGTGCCAGGACAGGCAGAAAGCCTGCCTCTGCACCCCGGCTGCGCCACTGACTGGGAGCTGCCAGAGGTAAATCTGTGCCCCAGCCCTGAGCCCCCCACAAATTTGGAACCCCCTTCCTGCACCCCAAACCCCTCATCCCCGGCCCCACCCCAGAGCCCGCACCCCCAGCCCAGAGCCCTGACCCCCTCCTGAACCCCAACCCTCTGCCCCAGCCCTGAGCCCACCCCAAACTCCTCATTCCCAGCTCTGTTGGGTCACAGGCATCAACAATTTTCTTCAACTCCCCAGAAAAAAAGTTTGAAAACCACTGATCTCGTTTTCCACTAAATTCAGATATGTGGACTTTGCTATTGGCCTTCACATCAACTTGCTAATGATTTTAAACTCTCATGTTGCAAAGTCACCAAGCAACCACAATTCCCAGTAAAGCCATTGGAAAATGAGGATGCTCATTACCTCTGAAAAATCAGGCCACAAGCCTTCAAAACAGTGTATCAATTTCACGATCTTAGAACGAAGAAAATAGTGATCCCACCCATTATGTGCATTTCCATCACAAGCTGGAGCCATCTATTGAGAACAGTTCCAGCACCAGGGGATTCAAGAAGTATATGTAAGAAACATAAAAGTAGCATCCATGGAGACTGACAGAGTGTCTCTCCAAATTAACTGACAGGTTTCAGAGTAACAGCCATGTTAGTCTGTATTCGCAAAAAGAAAAGGAGTACTTGTGGCATAAATTGGTTAGTCTCTAAGGTGCCACAAGTACTCCTTTTCTTTTTGCAAATTAACTGAGTAATGCAAAGGTCTTTTTGCCAGTTGTATCTGAAGGTATTGAGAAGAATCCCACCCTTGTTTGTACTATAAGCAGGTGATGACAAGCCTGTCTGGCCTTCTGTTAGCACAGTTTCCCAAGACACAAACTGTCCACCATGCTTCCAGAAGTGTGAACATCCAGACAGACAATTCTACCTTGGCAATTTCATATTTCTTTTGGATTTGTTCAAAAGACATTAGAGATAATAATACAATAGCATCAGTTTCCATTTCTTTGTCTTCCAGGTTTTCTTGGTCCAGATACGTTCACAGATTGTGAAATTTGTAGATGCTCAGATAGATGAACACTCAGACGATACTACTCCCACTACACTTACTAGTTTTCTAAATGCTTTGCTTACATTAACAGAACACTAAAGAAACGGTGAAGTTCAGTGTAGACCATGTCTTTGAAAACATAGGCAGATAGCATAGGCAGATTTAGTTCCTTCCACAATCTAATTTGCTCTCACTCTGTAGTGATTAATGAATGGGTTTCTCATCCTTATCAAAAGATCAACCCAGAGAATTTCAGACTCGCTGCTATACAGATTTAGGAAATGCAAGATGCTCCTTTGGCCAAACTCATTTACTTCTAATGAATTCTTGGTTAATATAAGAATAAAATACTTTTCTACATCCATGAAACAAATGGCAGTGGAATGTGAGATTGGGAGGATGTGGACAAAACTATCATGGTAAGATGTACATTTCAAGCAGGTCTGTTTTCCTACAAAGACAAGGACTTTCATCTTTCCAGGTCTCTTCTGTCAGAGATCAGTGGAGATACCACAGAGCATGATTTGATTAAGGTCAACTGTTCTTTATATATCCAGGTATTTAAAAGAATTAAGCTGTCCAATAGAAATACTGATCTTCAATAACTTTTTAGGCTTCTGACTTAACTACACTTATACTAAGCCTGGACTAAAAAAAAATATCCAAAGTACCCATAACGCAGGGGGCCTGAATGGGAAGATTTTTTTCAAAGCAAGCATGTGGTTGTTTACAGAGACTTATTTTAGCCTCCAGAAAACCAAACTGCGTCCCTCATATTGCTTCTTCATCCCTGCTATTCTGATGCAAGCAAGGAAAAGAGGAAATCTTGCCTTCAAATGAAAGGGATTGTGGCAAGTCAGGGGTAAAACCCCCTTTAAAGCAATACCAAAATGCTGGCTGCAGACAGCTCTCTGGTCAAAAAGCCAGGTAGAGAGACATAGGTATGCAGCAGGGAGCCCAGCTGTAAGCCCTAATGAGGGCTAGCTCAGAGCAACAAGATGGGCCGAGTGGGAATAGCTGGGCTAAAGACTGGGGGGGGGGGGGCTATAAAAGCCCTGAGAAAACCTCAGTGAGGGGTTGTTGGCCTGGGAGGAGACAGGAGGGCTGTTTCTCTGTCTCCTTACCTACTGGAAGGAACCTCAAGAGCCAGAAGACCCTGGGAGGGGTCTGTGGTGTGATTGTTGTTGAGGGAATTGGGACTGCACAAGAACACTGTAAATAAAGACACAAAGGTGAAACCACTGAAGAAGGTGGTGGGACTCTTTATTATACCAGCCTAAACACAGAGTTCAGGCACAAAAGTGGGAGTGCCGGCATAGACCCTGTGACAGGGATCCAGTGGACACTAGTTTGTTACAAGTAAACCTGTAGGATATTTATACAGGTTCTTCAGCTGGCTTATGAGATGTTTCAAATTTCAACAGAACTCCCTATATGCGCTGTTGTGTACGCAGCTTGCTCTATCAAAGTGTTGTCTCTTCAGTCATGGACAAAACTAAGTATGAGGGCTGGACTGGCAATTGGTCCATGGATAAACCATAGGTGGGAATAGATGTACTCTTCTTAGTAGCACATCTGCACTATACAGTATGGAGCAAAGAAACAGCTGCCCCTGTATGGACTCTTCTGTATGAGTTCTTTTAAATTCACATTAGTAAATGGCATGCATGTTTGAGATGATGGCAAATTTATTTAGCTCTGATTTTGTTTTGCCATGTGGGCTATAACTTTATCCACTCTACTCCTTTATTTGTTCTGAGTAGACTCTTTTGAAATACGGAAGAAGGTATGATCTCTGGCCCAAAGAGTTTACAATCTAGGAAACATTTTATAGTCTAAAATATTACGATGCAAGCTGAACCATTGGTTTCAGAGTAGCAGCCATGTTAGTCTGTATCCGCAAAAAGAAAAGGAGTACTTGTGGCACCTTAGAGACTAACCAATTTATTTGAGCATAAGCTTTCGTGAGCTACAGTTCACTTCATACATGCATCCAATGAAGTGAGCTGTAGCTCACGAAAGCTTATGCTCAAATAAATTTGATAGTCTCTGAGGTGCAACAAGTACTCCTTTTCTTTTTAATCTGAACCATGTATCTCTTTGTCTGGGAGTAAACTGATTTTATATCTCACATGGGCCAGGGGTATCAGTTCAAACAGGACTTCAGCCTGATAACTTGAATTTTAGACAGTGCTTTACAATTACTGGTGAGGGGATTACAGGTCTGTAGTTCACACCTTCCCAATACATTCATCATCACGTTCCTAAAAGTGGACAGGAACCCCTTCTTCTGAAAAAGGGTTAAGTTGTCCAGCAGCCTGAAAAGTATGATACTTGGGTGTTATAGTGACAGAACTTGGAAGAGAAGCCAACCCTTAGACCAAAGCATCTAAATTTCCCTTTTCCTTCAATGCTTCAAGGATTGCTATTCAACTGGAGCACCCAAATGACCTCCCCATCCCGCTAAGTTAAAGGAGTTTTACTTCTTGCTGTATGGCCTCTGGGTCAATGTTTGTTTCTGATGTAAATGACATCTTCTAACATTTGAAGAGAGGTATGAAGTTATGTGCTTGTCCCCGCCTGTGCCTAAAAAACAAAAAGTAGCACTGTGTTTGAATTAACTATGTGGTTACTTTAAATACAGTGCTACTTAACCCACCTAGCAAACCACCTATCTTCTCCTTCACAATGATGGTTTTTAGCTGAAGAGCAGGCAAACATTTCTGTTCTTTAATTTAGCAACCCTTCCAACTGCTTGAATTGGATGATAAATTAGCCACACTTTGGTTTTTTATTTATACGGTGCCTCCAAGTAAATTATTCTCAAGACAATAGTTCAGATACAACTGAACTTTTGTTGTCACACCATTTTATGATCCAGCCCCTAATGAATATTTTCAATCACAAAAAAAGCGTGTGCATGCACGTACCTATATATCTGCACCTATATACCATTTGCACATGTAAACCTGGAAAAGAACAAAGCTGAACAGAACTCCACTTTAAAAAAAAAATGAAAGTAAGTATTGAATCCAGCATTTTCCAGCAGAGCAGAGTTAAACTTCTAGCCCTTCTACAGAGAATCCATTCTGGATTGCCAAATTAAGCTGCCTAAGGCATTTTCTGAAATATCGAGAGCTGCTTGGTGTAGAATGGGTAGATAAAGTGCTGAGAGACACAAAAGACCCATGACAAAATCTGGGTCATCTTGATTTGTCACAGGCACTTTCCCAAAATACGTCTTTCACTACCAAAATTGGAATGGAATTAATTTACGACATTCTCTGGACTCCCAAGAATTACCTCTCTTCCCCTCACTCAGTTATCGTCACTATCCCAAACATCTGAGCCATCAGTTGCAATTTCAGTTTCCATGCTTCTGCCAACATGAGGGAAAACCCCTGCACAAAAATCAATGTTCCAACACATCTGTTTGCAATGCATAACCATTTTATAATGTTTTACAGGAATGCTGATGCAGCTCACATTCCAGGATACAGATCAACATTTCCACTCATCTTAGTATCTGGCTGCCAACTGTTGTCTTTCCAATCATATCAATCAACAGATAATTTTGTCATTTGAAAAACATTCTGAAGAAAAAAAAATGAATCCCTTATAGCACCCTCCAATCTCAAAAGCAAGGACCTGTAGATCTCACTGCTGAAGCGGAGATCTCCCTAAGCAAGAATGGGCAGTCCTTTAAAATAGATGTGCCCCACCTCAAAAAACCTCAGCCAAAATTCAACCCAAGAAGGTAAGCCATCAAAAGCCCTTCTTCCACTGAAGTCTACCAACACCTGAGTCCCACTTCATATTATTTACATCATCCAGCAACTGAAATAGTGGGATATGCCCAAAATATTATTTGGGCCCCCAAAATGGCCCCCGAAGCCTAAAAAGACCATCAGATACACATACCAAGAAATACAGATTAATTCTGTCTTCAGCAGAACTGAATGCACAGCCCTGATACGCAAACACAAAATCAGTTAAAACATGAACAGCCAAAAGCATAAAACAAAAAAGTAACTCTTGGAAAATATTTCACTGGCCTCTCTACTAATGTCTTAAAACGTATTGCTCCTCTCTGCACGGTGGTAAATCTCAAATTAAACTAGACTGGCATGAAGAGATGGCTGGATCAAATCCTTTCTGGGTGCCATTGCAAACAACTTTGTATCTCAATTAAATGTCATTCTGGCTACTAGCTCTCAGAATAAGCTTTTCTCCTAGACACCTGATGTTTGAGGAAAGTCTCTGGAGTTACTAGATTAGTAGACAGACTACTGTGGAAAGCTTCCAACTCAGGTTTACACGATATTACGGGCTGTTGCATCTGTTAACACCTCATGGTCACCAAGAGCAACAGGCACGCTCTGACCCCTCCTTCAACCTTCAGGGGAACAGGAAAAAAACTGGGCGACACCTCGATCAGAACCCTGCCCAAAGCAATGATGGAGAGCTCCTCACAGCATATTTTAAGAGCCACAGGATCCCATCTGAGTTTCACTTATGAGAGCATAACTGTTAAATGTATCAATTTAGAAGTCCTGCATAAGGAATAAAAACTAATTCAAATCGGCCCTCGTTTCCCCGGGTTTGATTTTTTTCCACCCCACCCCCCTTAATCCCATGTTATCTATGCAATAACTTGCAGGTACAAGAGGGAGCAATGCAGGGGAGAGTCATTCTGCCTCCCTACCACTGCTACTGTGTTGGCCTATCTCATTGAGAATACTAAGCACTTACACAGTGCTACACTGTACATCTGCAAACCACTCAATGCCCCTCAACACATGCAGGAAGCAGGTATGTGTGCATTATTAGCCAGTGCTCATTTCAGTACCTACTGACTGACAACACCAAAGATTAGAAGGGGCCTGGAGTAAGCTTTATAGAATGTATACAAATCAAAGTAAGTAGTGAGTTAGTTAATATAGTTCACAAGGTTAAGCATGCCAGCGAGGCTGAAATGTAACATTATTTTGGCAGATGTCAAATACGATAAAGGGTGAAACACATCCCATTTAAGTCAATTGCAAAGTTACTGCTGATTTTAAACAGAAACAAGATTTGGCTCTTAATTAATCGAACCCAACCTTAGAACTGCAGCAACATTATAGTTATCACAGATTTCAAAGATCCTGTAAAAACCTGGTAAGTACTATAAGGATTATGAAGATTGCTCTCTCTGAATCTGTCTCTTCTCCAGAAACTCTGACTGTGTATTGGCATTTGTCCCAAAACCTCTCCTTGGAAAGACTGTTTAAAATTAAAGTTTTAATTAAAAGACCTGGGCTCAGTTTCAGTAAGATAGTTGAACACATGCCTAACTTTAAGCAAGTGAATTGTCCCATTGTCTTAACTTCAGCGGGAGTACTCAGATACTTAAATTGAAGCATGTTTTTAAAACTCTTCCAGAAACTGGTCCTGTGTTACTTTTTATCTTGTATGTTGTCTATTTCATTTTGCATTTCACGCAGTTTTGATAGTGAAAATAAATAAGCCCGTGTAACTGGGCCAGATGCTGCATTGTTTGGGTGACAGAAGTAGGGAAATGGGGTGGAGGGGAGGAAAGCAACCAAACTTGATATTAAAAATAAACAAATCTATCAACACTAGGCTTTGTAAAACTTGGTTTTGTTACACAAAACCTATCTATTGGGACTAAGCTATCTAACAGTATCTCTACCAATATCAAAAACACTGAACAACATTATGGGTCTGACAGTCTTAAGTGGCGGGGGGGGAAGAATAGATTTAAGAACAGACCATATAAAACTGAGAATTCTGCCCTTAACATTCCCATGTCCACATGGCTCATATCATGCGCTAGTTTTACTTTAAGACTTAAGTCCTTACTTTCTTTGGTTTTGTGGATTTAATCAAAATATTTTAAAGTTGTTAAACAAGTCTTGTATTTAACTCCCATTTTTCTTGCAGCACAACTTATAACTAATATTTCTCTGCTCAGATCACATGCTAGAGCTTTCTTGACTATTTTGATTTTCCTTTCTTATTGGGTGGTACTGAGCAGCATAGCTCTGCCAGCATAGTAGGACTATGTAGTATCCTTTGTAATAGTGTGATACGGAGATATTTCATGAGCTTTGTTGCCATTTATTTCAGCACAAACATTTCAAGCAGGCCCATGCCAGTGCCCAGTTCACCTCAGCAGCAAATATCTGCAATGACCAGTGATGGGACACTAGATAGGGAGGGCTCTGAGTTACTACTACAGAATTCTTTCCCAGGTGTCTGGCTGGTGGGTCTTGCCCACATGCACAGGGTCTAACTGATTCTCATATTTGGGGTCGGGAAGAAATTTTCCCCCAGGTCAGAGTGCCAGACACCCTGGGTTTTTTTCACCTTCATCTGCAGCATGGGGAATGGGTAACTTGCTGGTTTAAACTAAAGTAAATGATGGATTCTCTGTAATTTGAAGTTTTTAAACTGTGATTTGAGGACTCCAGTAACTCAGGCAGAGGTTGGGGGTCTATTTCAGAAGTGGGTGGGTAAGATTCTGTGGAATGCAATATGCAGCAGCTCAGCCTAGATCAGTGGTGGGCAACCTGCGGCCCATCAGAGTAATCTGCTGGTGAGCCGCCAGACAGTTGGTTTACATTTGCACGGCCTCCTGAAGCTCCCATTGGCCGGGAACGGCAAACCGTGGCCACTGGGAGCTGCAGACAACCGTGCAAATGGAAACAAACTGTCTGGCAGCCTGTCAGTGGATTACCCTGATGGGCCACAGGTTGCTCACCACTGGGCTAGATTATCACAATAGTCCTTTTTGATCTTAAATAAAGTCTCTGAGTCAGTGTTTAGGCTCCTAAAAAGAAACAGCTTTGGAAAGGAGAGTGAGATTTATTGTATGTCACTACTAAAGTACTACTGTACCGTTACTCCAGATATGATCGGGGCTTTTCCTTCTATTAGTTTATGTATTTCTTGAACTGCTTCCTCATTGCTCTGGTCTTTAAATCGTTTCTTGGAGAGTTCTTGAAGAGCTTCTTTAAATTGATCAAAAGTAATCGTCCTAGAAGATTTCCCCCTGGCAAAACACACACACACAAAAATCAGAAGAAATTACAGAAAGGATACACAGTACTCCAAGAGAAAGATAACAGATGTGGTCTGCAATAGTGAAGAACAGTCAACATACAAATACTACATAAAAGGAATTGCCCTTCATCCCAAGCTTATGCTCAAATAAATTTGTTAGTCTCTAAAAAGTACTCCTTTTCTTTTTTTGAATGTCACCGTAACAGTAATGAACCTCGCTTGGCTTGGCTACAGAATGAAAGAGAAACTAAAGGAATTGGACTACTGCTCATACTTCTCTCAGAATGTCTAAACCAAGGCCTAAAACTCAGCTTGACCTAACTATGTTTCTTAGGGGGTGTGAAAAAAAAATCTCGTACCGCAAGAGACATATTTAAGACGACCTAAGACTGGGTATAGACAACCCTAGGTCAATGGAAGAATTCTTTTGTCAGCCTAGCTACTGCCTCTCAAGAGGTGGATTTACTACAGTGAGAAGAAAAACCACTTCCATTGCTGTGCTGTGCTTGTAGTGTAGACATAGCTGAAGATGTAATCTCATTTGGGTAATTATTTGTAAACTCAGTTGCATAAATGAAATGAGTGACAGCAGCTTAGGCCAGGTCTACACTAAAAAGTTAGGTGGACCCAAGCTACATCACTCAGGGGTGTGAAAAATCCACAGCCCTGAGCAATGTAGTTAAGCCGACCTAACCCCTGCTGTAAACAGCACTAGGTCAACAGAGAATTCTTCCATCAACCTAGCTACTGCCTCTCAGGGAGGTAGTTTAAATACCGCGATGGGACAACCCCTGCCATCACTGTAGTGAGTGTCTCCACTCAAGTGCTACACCAGTGCAGCTGCAGTGGTTTGAACATAGACATAGCCTTAGTGTTGAACTCAAAAGGTGATTTTAGATGATATTGCATAGGTCTCCTCTTCGAAACGATGACCACGACCTACCCAATCGTACAACGTTTGTTTTGTGATATGAGCACTGTGAAATCAAGCTTAAACCATAAAGAAAACACGTCACTTTGAACTCCTCCTCCTCAAAAAGCACCATACAACCCAGTAGCACTGCATGTCTGATATCATGACCTATTAAGCAAGTTAAATAATAAACTTATTGTGAAATAGGACTTTACTTCTCTCTGTGACTGTCCCATTTAGGAGACAACATTCACAAATAATAATTTATGGAAAAGGTTATTTGAGAGCTTGACATTCATGAAAAGCACAGAAATTCATAGCTGAAGCTGAAACTCTATCATTAAGTCTTTGTGTTGTCTTGATAAATGATTAAAAGGGAAAGGTGCACCACATTTCCAGTCTGGTGACTTGCTTGGTTGTTTTTATTTGCTAGAGTAGAAAAGTGTGCTGTAGAGGTGCCTATGGGTAGATTTTGATAGATTGTTGCTTCTGAAAATACCTTTTTTAAAAAGAAGTCAGTATATATTTAGACACTTTTATACATTATACACCTGACAGACCATAGTGACCCATTTAGAAGAGCTCTGAAAGCTCTTAACAAGAATGTCTGAATAATCACTCCGAAGATGTGTTTAGTCAAAAGGGAGTTTATGTAAATCTGCCTTTTGGCAGTCTAAATAAAAGTGCATTTCAGACAGAGAGCATAACTTCAGTTCACAAATTACTTTCTTTCTAATAGCAAAGACCATAGCAAGGGGAAATTACTAACTTGCCATAGCTTAATTTGTATGGAGGTTGTTTTGAATTTTGCTAATAACAACAACTTATTAAGGATATAATTAAAGAGGATATAAATATATATCTTTCCACTTGCTTAATTTAATATCCCCAAACATTTAGACCAAAATTTACACTTTTTGCCTTTGAGATTTAGCCATATAGACATATCCCAGGCTAAAATTTAACGTACTAAGGGTATGTCTACGCTACAGTAGCACTGTAGTACAGATTCTTCCTACATCAAGAGAAGACATTGTTCAATCGATGCAGGTAATCCATCTCTCCAAGAGGCAGTAACTAAGTTAACAGAAGAATTCTTCCATCAATTTAACTACATCTACACAGAGGATTAGGTTGACCTAATAACAGAGCTCAGGGTGCAAACATTTTTACAGCCCTGAGCAATGCAGCTAAGTTGATCTAAGTTTTAGGTGTATACCAGGCTTAAGTATAAAACCTTGCCAGAAAAGCTGACAGTATTGTTAATGCAATCCCAAAAAGCAGCATCTCTAATACAGAGGGATCCATTTACAAAGTTAGGAAACTCTCAAAGTCAAAACTGTTCAACGCAGAGATCTGTGTTGCTTGGCAACATCAGTCCTGTTTACAGCTGAAGTGTTTCTTTTTGTACCAATTTAAAGAAGTGTCCTGACAAAATTAGCAAAAAACCAGACGAGTCCTTTCAGTGACGACAGCTGTTTATACAGGTGTAGGTGATGGATGGTGAGGACAGGGAAAGTGTGTGCTGGCAACAGAGAAATCAGGCTAGACAAACTGCACTCCAAAATCTAATTTGACTTTAATGACTAGATGTCATTATCATCATCATCATCAATACCGTTAAGTCTTTGCAGGACCTCAAAAAGATGTTGGCAAACATACCAGATTCAACTGCTAATGTAATTCTATGTGCAACTATCCTGCTATGTAACATGCCTGACACAAGCAAGCATGGTAGAATGAGGACAATTCATAAGCAGATTTGTAAACATGCACTCCAGTTGTCTCTCATCAGAAGGGATCATAAAGAAATTGAAGCTAGATTTTGGTCTGAATTAAGGAAGGCAGTTTCTTAATGTATTCCTAGGGCAAAAAACAAAAACTCAAAATGAACACCCCTCTCCCCCCAACAACAAAACAAATGGTGAGAATCTAAGATTCAGCGCATTGGAAGTGACCTAAAACAGCAAAAATTCTCATTTCACTTTTGTGCACTCTAGTACTATTTGATATAAAATAAATCTGAAATCCTCAGGCATGAAGAAAAGCTTTCTGAACTGAGGCCCAGAGCCCACAAAGTTTACAACACCTAACTTTTAGGCGCATAGCCACCTAGTGAAATCCACAAACCCCAAGTTAAGGCTCCCAGGCTCCCTATACAATGCATGGGGAGAGTGAGAATGAGATTCATAAAAGCCAGCGTGCTAGGTCGGGAGCCGCCTGAGCTAGCCAACAGCAGATGCCAAGGAGCAGATTCATTCTAAGCTCTCCTCCCCTAGGTAGTTAGGCACCTATATCCACTCACAATCCACAGCTGGGATTCCTCTCCTGGGGTCAGGCACCAAAGCAGTTTCTTGTAAGAAGGCAGCAGTAGACATCTAACTCTACACAAATCAGCTGAGGGAGGACAGTGACTTCCCCCTTATAACCTTTAGCCCAATGATTAGGGAACTCACCTGGGATGTGGGTCCAATTCCCCACTCTGCCTGATGAGAGGGGATATGAACAGGGAACAGCCACCTCTCAGATGAGTGACTTACCCACCGTGCTAGGGAATGTTCCCATGTGGGACTCCCTCAAGTGCTGCTGTTGAAGCTCTTCATCTGTGCATAAATAACTAACTACTCACTGGGCCAGACAGAGAGAGAATGACTCTATAGTCCAGCGGTTGGGGCAGTCATCCGAGAGGCGGGAAACTTGGCTAATGCCTACGTTCACGTGGTTTGAGGCTCATGCTGGAGCTGAGGCATGAGACAGGCGTCCAGGCACCTGGACTTAAGGGTTGTGCACATACTGACACACAGAAACTTAGGCGCCATGGGGACTTTCATGGTATTTAGGCACTGATGGATTTTAGGCACCTCCATGGTTAGGCGGTGGCTGAGCAGGGGATTGATCTTGATGGCACCTAAACATTGGACTTCAGCACCTAATCTCCTTTTGTGGACCTGGGCCTGATTCTCCCTGCGCACACAGTGGCTTTTCACTTCACATGTCTGTATGTTCATTAACGTGTTTTGCATTTGAAGGCACAGATGTTGGTAGTTGGCAGAAGCATGTAAGAACCTGTCACGCCTGATTCACCTATCCTGTCATATTCACGGGGCTCTTCCTCTGGTAGGCATTGAAGATGAGCATCTATGACAGGATTTGTGCATGTGATTCCAAAAGGGAGGTGGGGGAGGGAAAGAGGAGAAAAGAGCAAAGATAGGCCGAAAGAATAAATGCTGTAAAGATGGTGTTATCTAGTGACTACATATAAAACCCTTAGGGTTTTTACAGCAAAGAGGAATAAATTGTTCACAAAAAGTGAATATGTTTATGCAATAATATTTTACAATAGTTGCTTTATATAGGGAGCCTTTCATCTCAAGAGAACCCCAAAGCACTTAATATTGGCCAAGTTCTGCTTTATGTACACACACACAAACACACACAAAATGACTTCAGCCTCCATCTTTGCAATAGAACACAGTAGTTGTTCATGACTACTCACATGCTAACAGAACACAGTAACGCTACATAGCATGTTTTTTAAAAGACAGGAAGTGAAGAAGAATATGATCTCTAACTAAGACTGCAAGGGAATAAGGCAGGCAGAATATACTGCAATTATCCACCTGGAATTTGGCCAGGAAGCTCGTTAATAGGATTAACATCCCTATTCTTATCAGAAATGCCAAGGGATCTTTAATGAGCACAATAGGTCAGCACCTTGTCTTGTGTCTCATCTAAAAATGCAGCACCTACAGCAATGCAGTATCCCATCATAATGCCACACCAAGGCATTGGTTCAGCACTGACTCATAGCAAAAGGGGCTGCCGACAGAATTTCCAGCCCTACGTTTTATGCGAGTTATACCTGGAGGACTCCCATCCAACCATGCCAGTACTGCTTAGCTCATGAGGTCTGACAGAATCACAGCCCCAGTTGGAATGACTGCATATAGTCAGTATAATCCATGGAAATTAATAATGTCGACTGACTGCCAAACAAGTTTTATTCTGGCATGAAAAGAACTTTTATCAATTACAGTTTTTTCACAGCTGCACTTAGCTGATAAGAGAGTGACACTGATTTACCTTTTTGGTTTGGTTAAATGGGGAGTAGTGGGGAAAGGGATATGCAGATCTGATTCCTTCCAATCCATGAAATGGACAACCTTATCTCAAAAAGTCTGCACTGTTCACTCTCAGATTATAAAACAAGGAACACTGAAGACATAACCACAACATATATTCAAATTCTCCACCTCAAAAGTGCATGCTGGAGCCACCACAAACAGGTGCCCTGAAAAAATGAAACAGTTTAATTTAGCTAGATGTATTCCATATAAACAGTGAAGAAATTAACCTATGATTGGCACTATGAGCTATGCTATATGTTATGCAGTGTTGTAGCTGTGTCATTCCCAGGATATTAGAAAGATAAGGTGGGTGAGATAATATATTTTATTGGACCAACTTCTGTTGGTGAGAGAGACAAGCTTTTGAGGTACACAGACCTAAGGAAGAGCTCTATATAGCGCGAAAGCTCGTGTCTCTCACCAACAGAAGTTGGTCCAATAAAAGATATTACCTCACCCACTTTGTCTATGCAATACTGGCAGATACAACTGGCTTCTAAGGAACTCCCCACCAAATTAACTTCTGGTCTGAATTCATTATGCTTTCTTCTCAGTCCCAAAGCCGTTTTGCCTCCACACTTCTTGTTTTATTAAAAGTTGGCAGAAAGTCTGTTCAGCTGTAGTGTCTTGCGTGAAACTCTCCACCACCCCACAACCACTCCTGATATTATTCAGTTATATCTAATAGCTTCACTAACACAAAAAACTGTGGATGGTATTTTCAAAGGAAAATAAGGGAATTAGATGCCCAGTGGGATTTGGGCACCTTAGACTATGAAAATCCGAGCTTCTGTGAATTTGACCTAGTCACTATACAGAGGAAAGAGTGAAGCTCACTATTATTACTATCATTATTATTATTTGCAAGGTGGTAGAATCTAAGAGCCCGACTCAGAGACCAGGACCTCGCTGTGCTAGGTGCTATAAAAACACAGAACAAAAGGACAGTACCTGCCCCAAAGAGCAATAATCTAAAACAGCAGAAGATCATTAATGATCTGGAAGATGGTGTGGATTGCACCCTCAACAAGTTTGCAGATGACACTAAACTGGGAGGAGAGGTAGATATGCTGGAGGCTAGGGATAGGATACAGAGGGACCTCAACAAATTAGAGGATTGGGTCAAAAGAAATCTGATGAGGTTCAACAAGGACAAGTGCAGAGTCCTGCACTTAGGACGGAAGAATCCAATGCACCGCTACAGACAAGGGACCGAATGGCTCGGCAGCAGTTCTGCAGAAAAAGACCTAGGGGTTACAGTGGACAAGAAGCTGGATATGAGTCAACAGCGTGCTCTTGTTGCCAAGAAGGCCAATGGCATTTTGGGATGTATATGTCGGGGCATTGCCAGTAGGTCGAGGGACGTGATCGTTCCCCTCTGTTCGACATTGGAGTACTCATCTGGAGTACTGTGTCCAGTTTTGGGCCCCACACTACAAGAAGGATGTGGAAAAATTGGAAAGAGTCCAGCGGAGGGCAACAAAAATGATTAGGGGACTGGAACACATGACTTATGAGGAGAGGCTGAGGGAACTGGGATTGTTCAGTCTGTGGAAGAGAAGAATGAGGGGGGATTTGATAGCTGCTTTCAACTACCTGAAAGTGGGTTCCAAAGAGGATGGATCTAGACTGTTCACAGTGGTAGCTGATGACAGAACAAAGAGTAATGGTCTCAAGTTGCAGTGGGGGAGGTCTAGGTTGGATATTTGGAAAAAAATTTTCACTAGGAGGGTGGTGAAACACTGGAATGGGTCATCTAGGGAGATGGTAGAATCCCCTTACTTAGAGGTTTTTAAGGTCAGGCTTGACAAAGCCCTGGCTGGGATGATTTGAGTTGGAGATGGGTCCTGCTTTGAGCAGGGGGTTGGACTAATGACCTCTTGAGGTTCCTTCCAACACTGATATTCTAGGATTCTAAGACAATAGAGGTTGTTGTCAAATGCACAAAGGAGGGGGAAAAAGACCCCAAAGAAGCCAAATAATTTCTCTTATCTTTTTCAAGAGTGGTAATCTTAGGTATTATGTGCAATGCCTGTAAGTTAAATACACATGGGGTCTAAAACGAAACTTGCTCATTTTTAGCTCAGAAAATGTAAGATTAAGAACAAATTTAACATGTTATTTTCTTTACTGATTTAGGGCTTAATTCTACCCCCATTTACTTCAGTAGGAGTTGTGTCGGAGTCCTTAAACTGCAGTATTGTTTATCATCCAGAAGCACCGAGTACTGTGACTCCTGGTTTATGGGTTACGGCCTCCACTCTGTGGACAAGATTAAATGTCAGTGCTAGGTTTACTGCTCATGGACCAGTGCTGGTGGTGTTAAGCACAAGCCACTTCATGCTTATGGTGGGGTATCTGATGGTATAAGTCTAAATTCAACCCAGGTATAACATTATTACAGTAACTGGGATTATACCAGGGATGACTGTGGCCCAATAACTTGAGCTTCTTGGGGAATCAGAATATCATTTCCTTTATCTTAGCCTTGGCTGGACACATCTCAGGTGTCCTCTCCCCACCACCTATTTAATAGGAAACTTCCATCTACTGTTCCTCTCACTCCCACCCACAACACACAACAAATCACTTTTTATTTTGGTGCATCCAATGGAACTAAGCCTCTTTCAGCTGCCATGGCATACTAGGTTGTGAAAGATGAGAGTAGAAGAAAGTTACACACTTGATTCTGAACCTTACAGATAAAGGTCCCAATCAAATGAAATTGTAGGAGCCCAGGTTTGTCTGATCCATCCCTGACTGAAACAAACACACACACACACAGATAAATCTCCACACAGTGAAATACAAAGTAAACAAATCAAGCAGAACCAGTCAGACTCAAGTGGTCAACAGATCTGCTAACAACCTTGGATAGGACTTGATGCATATACACTGGTGAGTCACCCCAATCCTGCAGATTCTCTATTTACATTTCAGAGGACATTAGAGATGACCCAGCAGAACTGGCTGTCCTTCTACCAAGACTTAGTTCTGAAGTTTCAAGATTTGTTTTCTGAGGCTGTAAGTACTGCACAATGTACAAGACAATCAGGGCCTCTGGGTCGTTCCTGCTCTTTTAAAGGCCTCATTCACACAATAGGGTTGAAACCATTTCCATCCATAAGTGCACAAGAGCCAAGGAGTTAATATACAAAAATAGAAAGTTTCCATTAAGCAATTGTTATAAAGAATCAGACTCCCTGTGTATGTTTGTAACTTGTTTTTAGGAGTTCATTACAAAATAACTATCTTGTTTCCATGGGAATAACAAAACAAATGCATTAACTTCCATGTGTTAAAAGTTCATAGGACTGTCTCTTCTCACTCCAAATGGGCTGACTCCAATTAAGTATCCCAAAGACGAGATCTGAACAATTTGGTCTCTTCTCTGTGGTTTCTTACTTCAAAGGGGTTAATGGAAGTCTGGGGAAGAAGATAAAATACTCACTGAAAAGAAAGGACAAAGAGGAATGCACTGGAAAGAAAGTCTAAACAACCCATTACAATATAAAACACAATGACAAACTCGGATAGAGGAAATGCAAATTGAAACTCATTGACCAGAAAATGAAACCAACAGGAAAATCTTTACAATGGGGTGTGTAAAAACACAAAGGCTTTTATGAAAATATTGAAACAGTAGAGGTGGGGTGTTCAATTAAGAAAACAAGAGAGTCATGAAAGGGATCATGAATATCATCAACTTAAAAACCTCTCTGCGCTTGTTTATGACATGAGGAAACCTTTATCTTTAGGAAGGATACATTCTTACATACCATTCTATTTTAAGCTCTACTTCTTACACAAGCTAAATCACTCACATATATCACCCTGGTGCATAGTAAGTATAGCTGAGCACATAATTCACAATACATTTGATAAATGCCGGTTTTATCCCCATTTGTGAACAGATTATACATTCTTAAAATTGGTAATTCAAAATTATTCATTAATTTTTTCTTCCTCTAATGGATGAACTACATAGCGCAGGGGTTCTCAAACTTTTGTACTCGTGACCCTTTTTACATAGCAAGCCTGTGAGTGCAAACCCCCCCCCAAATTAAAAAACAAATACTATTATAGACGCTGGAGGCAAAGCGGGGTTTGGGGTGGAGGCTGACAGCTCACGACCCCCCATGTAAGAGCCTTGTGACCTCCTGAGGGGTCCAAACTCCCAGTTTGAGAACCCAACATAGTGTGCTCAGAAGGACAGATTCTGAATTTAGGCCTTGATCCTTCACCTGGTTTTCTAGGATCTAAATTTATACCAGAGAAAATCTTAATTCAGCTTCCTGACATCAGTAAAAAGATCAAGAACTGGTAGAGGGCAGATTGCAATTGCAAATTTTATTTCAGTGATTATCCAAGCTTAACTTTCAACTTTTGAAAGTATCTACACTAGTATAATGCCTGAGCAGTGTCACATCACAGGATGTGAACAACTATGTTAAAATTTACTCTCAAACTATTCACATACTATTTCCACTCTTTTCTCAACTCCTGTAATAAAGAATCTAATTTCAGTTATTTAAGGGTTCAACTTAATAGATGAGAGAAATTAAGCAGATAGATGCATTTCACCTTGGCATGAACACTTTCCAATGCAATCTTAGTTTTAAAATGTCCTGACTTTTAGTGCCTGATCTAGCAAATTTAATATTTCATAAATGGTAGGTTTTGCATTTAATTTCCTAGTTTTAAGAGGGCAAAGAAAATCTGGGAGCAATCAGAGAAGCTTCCCATTACCCTGTAGGTTTCTACATTGCACAGTTCACAAGTTCCTCTCTCAAAACCAGCAACGCTTGTACATTTTGTGGCTTGAGTGCACACTTACACAGAGATTCACTGTACATGCAAAGGCAGGATCCATGAATCTTGCCCTGATGTGAAGGGGCTCATCAACCCACAAAGTGTGGTTCTGAGGGAAGCACCACCACAGTGTGACATGGGGATTGGGGACCAGGAGGTAGCACTAGTAGAGCTGGGAGGCCATAAACACTTTTGCAAGTGGGGAGGGAGTCTTGTTTGTATTGGACGCCAGCCTAGTGGAATAACTCACATGACTGTAGTACTGTCATGGATGGATATAAACTGTTCAGGAAGGACAGGCAGGGCAGAAAAGGCGGGGGAGTTGCACTGTATGTAAGGGAGCAGTATGACTGCTCAGAGCTCAAGTATGAAACTGCAGAAAAACCTGAGTGTTTCTGGATTAAGTTTAGAAGTGTGAGCAACAAGGGTGATGTCATGGTGGGAGTCTGCTATAGACCACCGGACCAGGGGGATGAGGTGGACGAGGCTTGCTTCCGGCAACTCACAGAAGTTACTAGATCGCAAGCCCTGGTTCTCATGGGAGACTTCAAATCACCCTGATATCTGCTGGGAGAGCAATGCAGCGGTGCACAGACAATCCAGGAAGTTTTTGGAAAGTGTAGGGGACAATTTCCTGGTGCAAGTGCTGGAGGAACCAAATAGGGGCAGAGCTCTTCTTGACCTACTGCTCACAAACCAGGAAGAATTAGTAGGGGAAGCTAAAGTGGATGGGAACCTGGGAGGCAGTGACCATGAGGTGGTCGAGTTCAGGATCCTGACACAGGGAAGAAAGGAGAGCACCAGAATACAGACCCTGGACTTCAGAAAAGCAGACTGACTCCCCCAGAGAACTGATGGGCAGGATCCCCTGAGAGAATAACATGAGGGGGAAAGGAGTCCAGGAGATCTGGCTGTATTTTAAAGAATCCTTATTGGGGTTACAGGGACAAACCATCCCGATGTGTAGAAAGAATAGTAAATATGGCAGGCGACCAGCTTGGCTTAACAGTGAAATCCTTGCTGATCTTAAACACAAAAAAGAAGCTTACAAGAAGCGGAAGATTGGACAAATGACCAGGGAAGAGTATAAAAATATTGCTCGGGCATGCAGGAGTGAAATCAGGAAGCCCAAATCACACCTGGAGTTGCAGCTAGCAAGAGATGTTAAGAGTAACAAGAAGGGTTTCTTCAGGTATGTTAGCAACAAGAAGAAAGTCAAGGAAAGTGTGGGCCCCTTACTGAATGAGGGAGGCAACCTAATGACAGAGGATGTGGAAAAAGCTAATGTACTCAATGCTTTTTTTGCCTCTGTCTTCACGAACGAGGTCAGCTCCCAGACTACTGCACTGGGCAGCACAGCACGGGGAGGAGGTGACCAGCCCTCTGTGGAGAAAGAAGTGGTTCGGGACCAATTAGAAAAGCTGGACGAGCACAAGTCCATGGGGCCGGATGCGCTGCATACAAGAGTGCTGAAGGAGTTGGCGGATGTGATTGCAGAGCCATTGGCCATTATCTTTGAAAACTCATGGCAATCCCGGGAAGTCCCGGACGACTGGAAAAAGGCTAATGTAGTGCCCATCTTTAAAAAAGGGAAGGAGGAGGATCTGGTGAACTACAGGCCAGTCAGCCTCACTTCAGTCCCTGGAAAAATCATGGAGCAGGTCCTCAAGGAATTAATTCTGAAGCACTTAGAGGAGAGGGAAGTGATCAGGAACAGTCAGCATGGATTCACCAAGGGCAAGTCATGCCTGACTAATCTAATTGCCTTCTATGATGGGATAACTGGCTCTGTGGATGAGGGGAAAGCGGTGGACGTGTTGTTTCTTGACTTTAGCAAAGCTTTTGACATGGTCTCCCACAGTATTCTTGCCAGCAAGTTAAAGAAGTATGGGCTGGATGAATGGACTATAAGGTGGATAGAAAGTTGGCTAGATTGTCGGGCCTAACGGATAGTGATCAATGGTGCCATGTCTAGTTGGCAGCCGGTATCAAGTGGAGTGCCCCAAGGTTCGGTCCTCGGGCCAGTTTTGTTCAATATCTTCATTAATGATCTGGAGGATGGTGTGGATTGCACCCTCAACAAGTTTGCAGATGACACTAAACTGGGAGGAGAGGTAGATACGCTGGAGGGTAGGGATAAGATACAGAGGGACCTCAACAAATTAGAGCATTGGGCCAAAAGAAATCTGATGAGGTTCAACAAGGACAAGTGCAGAGTCCTGCACTTAGGACAGAAGAATCCAATGCCCCGCTACAGACTAGGGACCGAATGGCTCGACAGTAGTTCTGCAGAAAAGGACCTAGGGGTTACAGTGGATGAGAAGCTGGATATGAGTCAACAGCATGCCCTTGTTGCCAAGAAGGCCAATGGCATTTTGGGATGTATATGTAGGGGCATTGCCAGTAGGTTGAGGGACGTGATCGTTCCCCTCTATTCGACATTGGTGAGGCCTCATCTTGAGTACTGTGTCCAGTTTTGGGCCCCACACTACAAGAAGGATGTGGAAAAATTGGAAAGAGTCCAGCGGAGGGCAACAAAAATGATTAGGGGACTGGAACACATGACTTATGAGGAGAGGCTGAAGGAACTGGGATTGTTCAGTCTGCGGAAGAGAAGAAAGAGGGGGGATTTGATAGCTGCTTTCAGGTAGTTGAAAGGAGGTTCCAAAGAGGATGGATCTAGACTGTTCACAGTGGTAGCTGATGACAGAACAAGGAGTAATGGTCTCAAGTTGCAGTGGGGGAGGTTTAGGTTGGATATTAGGAAAAACTTTTTCACTAGGAGGGTGGTGAAACACTGGAATGCGTTACCTAGGGAGGTGGTGAAATCTCCTTCCTTAGATATTTTTAAGGTCAGGCTTGACAAAGCCCTGGCTGGAATGATTTAGTTGGGGATGGGTCCTGCTTTGAGCAGGGGGTTGGACTAGATGACCTCCTGAGGTCCCTCCCAACCCTGATATCCTATGATCCTATTTAGTCTAAATCCACTACTGTGGTTGTGTGTGCAAGTCTGTTCTGCAGTCACTGTTAAAACTTGTCAGGGTTGCCTTGAATAAATAAATAAAGGTACGTTCAGGGGGCATCTGCAGGAATTTAAATTTGACCGCTTTTAGAGAGGCATTTAAACACACGATGTTATGAGGAAATCCAGTACACCCTTGCTATAACGAACCCCTGAGGATCCAAGCCATTTGGCCATTATTGCCAAGAGTTCATTACAGCAAAAGAGAGGAGGTGGATAGCTCCTCCAGTCCCAGGGCTGCGGTGGAGCCACAGAACTCCTCTGACCCTGGGGCTGTGGCAGGGAGAGAGAGCACTTCTCCGGTCCCGAGGAGCTCTGTGACCCTTCCGTGGCCCTGGGGCCAGAGAAGTTCTGTGTCCTTGCTGATTATTTAGGGGGGTGGGGGGAGGGGCAGAGAAGCTCTGTGACCCTCCCGTGCCCCTGCCTGCCCCCATTGTCATGCTCCCAGGTACATCAGTATTTGGAGTATTCCCTAGATTTAATGTAATGAGAGCCCAAGGAATAAAACAAATAGGTAATTTTATTTAGTTATCCAAGGCATCTGGCAAGTTTAACAGCAACTGATGAAATTCTAGACCTAAGGAATGTTGTTTTTCAGTGTGTGCACTCAAGATGTAATTTGTAGGCAATAATATCTGTTGTTTTTTCTCCTACAACTAACAAAGGCACAAGTCCTCAGTGAGGACAGCATTCAAGCTTGATTCCAAACTTCAGCTCTCTTTGCTTTAGCCTTGCCTAAAAAATGTGGCGAGGGTACATATGTGGGCTTTGGTTGTTGGTTTTTGGTTGGTTGAGGGTTTGTTTGTTTGTTGTTTTTTAAAGTGAATAGTGGCTTTTCTTTCCCATCCTCAGCAAACTAAAGAGCTGAAGGGATTTTGCTCAAACATTCCAGAAAATTTTCATCTTTAAGCAGGGCTCAAACATTTGTCAGCCTGAGTTTGACTTTTTATCCCTGTATGAAATCCAGGAGTTAAAAGTGCAACTTTTTTCAACCCTATCTACAGTAGCACGACCAATCCCCTCTGGTAGTATTTTACAGTGTGCTAAAGGCACTAACTTCTGTTCATTCATCAGTATCGTACCTCCTTCAGAGATTTTCCAGCCTGCTACTGCCAAGAGCAGTGAGTCTCCTTGATGTCATCTATAAACACAAAGTACATTAGAACCACTACTTTGTGAGGGTGTTCTGGACTGACTGGCATCAAAATGGGATTTGAAAGAAAAGAGTTGTATTGATCAGTGGATAATGCAAGCATTTGTTTGGCAAGTTTATTCTTTTTGTCAGGGGTATTTGTTTTAGTGGCACTGGCATGGAGTCCAAGGTTAATTTGTTTCTGTAGAAGGAAGTAGATTATACATCTACCCACCTTGTTCTGTTTCTCTTTTCATTTTGTGGCTTACACATTCCACTTTCAGCTTTTTTGAGGTTAGTCGCTCAGTACTTTTACAGCAACTATGACTGCTAGAATCAACGATACTCTTCCTGAGAGCTAGTTAAATCCTCGGTGTAGATAAGTTACTCTGCCAATGCAGTTTATCTCGACTGCCTGTATTTATACATCCCGTGAAGCTGCATTTTGTATTTCCGCCAAAAAGTAAATCACAAAAAAGTACAAAGGCCACAGTCAGAAAAGATGAACATTTCCAAATGAGAAGAGGTAACATTGTACACTTCCTGTGTTCAAACCTATCAGAGCAGAAACCACTCTAAGCAAGAGCTTACAAACAAAACAGACAGAAGTGAAAAAGAAACTATTCTAGTGATATAACCCTCTCAGACCTGGTTAGGCAATACCCTTTACTGCTCCTTGGAAGATCAGACTAGGCTGTCAGATAGATCAGCAGGCAGGAACAAGTCAAAGAAGGCAATATAAAGAAAATCAAAAGGATAACAAAAACCAAAACCAATGGATCGCCTCCAACCAAAAGCCTCTGCCCAGTCTAGCCATGGTGGAGAACTGGATTTCTGAAGCTGGGCACCTGGACACTGGGGCTTGTGGAGTCTGGATGTGTCGGTAGACAGTACTGGGGGGACAAATGGGTGTCATCCTGAAGGCACCTCAACAACTGATTCCAGGAGCCGACTTGGGTTCATAAAGCCAGAACCAGTAATTTTCTGCTAAAATAAGTCACTCAAGATGAACAGCAGCCAAACAGAAGAACTGGCCTAGAGAACATAAAGCCGTTATTGCTTCTTTATACACATGTGATCTCGCTGGCTCCAGCATCTCTGCCAAGTCAGAGATAAGGTGCTGTGACCTGGAAGGGACATAAAAAGGCTGCATTCCTTATCACTGTGCAGTTCCACCAGCTGTCTCACTGCACAAGAGGAGAGAGGCATCAGGATGAACTGTAGAATGTGGGAGGAATGTACGATGCTCATCCCCGATAAAGGGATTGGAGATCCTCATTTGTATTTTTAACAAGGATGTTAGCGCATACAGTAAGAAGCTTCTCCTTTACCTATTGAATTCCTGACCTAGATGCAAAGGGCTCTTGAGGAACATCACAAGGATAGAATCAGTGATGCAGAAATCCCTTTGGGGTCCGTGACCGAGCAGCACAGGCCGGAGAACAGATGCCATATAGCAAGGCACCAAACATCATGGCATTGTTTCGTCCCTGCCCTCTGAAGCTAGGAAAAGTACTGCGCCCTCTGACATGTTCAGTTTCCCACAATGGAGTCATTCTAATGGTAAGGCTGAAAGACCCATTCCAATCTAATCCATATGTTTTAACCCCTTTTAGTAGTGTTAAAAACTTCTTTCGGCTTGTGAATTGTCACACGCAGGCTCATAGCAGATGAGAAAGAGCTTGGAAAAATTTGAAGCAGATCACCCAAATGGATTTTGGGGACCCCCCAATAGCAGTAGGGATCTGTATGCTTTTCTCATCCTAGCTGGGAAAACAGGAGGCGGATGTTTCTTTGGAGGATTCTCCTATAGCCCCTTCTCTGCTTCACTTTTCTGGAGTTTCCTTCCCTTGTCCTTTGTTCACATTAAACGTTCATTTTCATTAAAATGAAAGGCTAAAAATACATGTTCACCAGAGATGGGTGAGATGGAAGAAAGCAACTAAAGAACAGTCTGTGAAGGCATGCTAGGAAAAACAAAGGGAGTGCAAAATGCAGACTGAGTTCAGTGAAAAAGATTAATGGGAATCAGGAGGGCTTGTCAAGTGAAAAGGAAGCCTAGGCAGAAAATAGGTCAGTTAAATGATTGGGGTAGTGGTTGCGAAATGAAACCCATGACTCCAAACTGGCTGAAACAATTAAATGTAAGGTAGACTAGGGAATATACATGAAGCTCTGCTGCTAAAGTGATTTGCTAATTAATGTACTGCACCAGTGTTGTACTCGACCCTAACCTATATTTGGAGAGAGACATTGACCTGGGGAAGTACCAAAAGGTTGGGGAGGGAGGTGGGGGGAGAAAAAAGAAAATATGGCACCAATCTTCAAAAAAGTGAAGAGACGACATTTTGGCTCCCATCACTCTGGCCTCTCTCTCCTAAATTTCCACCAAGTGAGAGGCATGCGAGAACTGCACAAAGAAAACAAACACTTGCGAATAACAAGAGGGACACATACAAATAAGGAAGTTGTAAGACTAAACATTACAAATGCTGTCTGGGGTACGTCACTTGAATCCTCAAAATGCTGCCTAGGATCTGGTGCATGAGTCCTGGAAATGGCATGTTCTTTTGGGCACATCAGGAGGGGGAAATTTGGAAGGTGGGAGCAAGGAGGGCTGGCATCGCTGGCTGGTGCAACTGGGAGGGCAGGCACTCAGACCAGTGTGCATGCCGGGGGGCTGATAGTCACAAGAGAGTTTGGTAGGCTCACTTGTCAAGGAGACTGTGCGAGAGTTAGACAAGTAAGAGAGAGGACTGGCAGCAGGACCTTGCCGTGCGATGGGGGCTCTTAGGTGGATTCTTAAGTAGGAGACTGGGTGCTTCAGGGTTTGAGAAGGGTGGTGGCAAATCAGGCATTTGTTGTGTCCCACTGCGGAGATGAGCGCAGTCATCCTCCATTATTAGCAAGAAACAAAAAGAACAGTGCTCTTATTGGCCTCCACCATGTCTGGAACACACATGTCGACTGCAGGAAAAGAGGGCAGCGTTAGTAAACTGCACAGACCCAACAACTTACCAGGGTGACAGCTGCCAGAGACATCTTTAAACACACCAAAAATATGAAAATCCAAAAGGGTGAAGTCATGGTGCCCCATGCAGATAAAGACAGTGGTGGAGACTGCTTTCAACAGCTAATCATTTTACTATTCAGTATGCATCACAATGGCCAAGTTCTGACTAGTTCCTACATGCGTTCGTGATAAGAAACTCTTCTCTTATAATACTACTACTTAGCACTTATATAGTATGACAGATATTGCAGCCTTGGCGTCTTTGGGAGCCAATGTATTAAATGTATGAATTGTTTATGTCTGATTGTGCTCTACTCCATGGGGAGAGGATGGTCACAGTTCCTCCAAGGAACTAAGAAACAGAGGTGTGATAAGGCAAGTCACTGAAACTAAACAACTCTAGGAAGGTACCAGCCCCTGGAGAGATTCATACTGGGTTTTCCAGAGACTAGGACACAAAGAAAGGGATTTTGGTGTAAAATGATGAGCTTGAGGTCACATAGGGTCTTCTTTCTGAACTAGCAAAGGACAGGATCTTCTATCCAAGGGAGGCCCCACCCGGGCGGAAGGGTTGGAAAGACTTGGGCTTACTAGGGCCCAAAAGACTAGTGGGTGGTTCTGGGCATGGATTGATTTAAAACTGTATTGGTTTGGGGATTTTTTTGTCTGTAATGCTTTTACCTTAAGAATAAATGTGCTTGCTTAGTAAGATCTGTGTGATAACTCATAACTGCTGGCAGTACTCTGTTCATAGCCCTTGGAGAGAGAAAGCAAAGCACAGGTGCTGGCCTTTAGACAGACTGGCTTGCTGGGGATATCACAATATAAGGCAGGGAGCTGTGCAGCCTTAAAACCCCATCAGAAGAGAAAGAAACGTGGGTGTCTACCCAAGAGATGATGGCTGGAAGCTGGACATCTTAAGTGGGTGCCCTTGAGGGACTATGGAGGGGAACCAGAGGTGCAGTTACCCTGAAACTCAGACATACAGCACTTTACATTTCAAAGTGTTGTGCTAACTAGTTAAGAGACAAATACTGTTACCATGCACTTGGGTTGCTCTTTCTGTGACTGGAAAGCTACAAAGCAGATCATGGCAAAAGACATTACTCCTAATAGAATAGCTGAAATCCCAGGGCAGATGACAGACTAAAGACCCAACATCTGTACTTTGTCTGCCAATCAAATAGTACATGCATTCCTACACTGAATGCATAGGGAAAGAGGGTAGGCAGCCACAAATAAGGAATCCTTCTAGTGTTAATGAGCAGCTCAATGGGAATTGATAAATCACGGCCCTATGATGGAAAAAATAAAGACAGGTTAATAAGTGCATTTTGATTCTCTCTCCACAACAGTGTGAAAATATTTGTTTAAAAAGGAGCCCAGTCGACATACTAGTGAAAATATGTTCAACACAAACACTGCTGAAAGGAAGCTGGAATACCATCACAGGCTGACTAAGGATAACTTTGAAAAACCAAACTGAGTTCTCCAGTAACAAGGAATGCATTTTGCCCCAAGCAACAGTCAACTATCAAATAAACAGACTACAAAAAACAGCTTAAAAGTAAACAAAACAGGAAATAAAATTCTCAGAACAAAAAAGTCTGATCATCAACTGTTTTTCATAACTTCTGTTTTTTATCAACCTGTATATTTTATGGATACATGTAAATTAGAGATGGAAAAGACCTAGCTCCTCAATCACTAATAGCAGTGTCGGCACTTCAGACTTTTAATGATCAGTACCGTTGCCTACCTTAATGCAGCGCTTCTGCGCTGAGCACCTACCTGCTACAACTGTCCACATCCCAATCAGTTACACTTGTTTTACCCCGGTTACCTAATATTTGGGGTCTTGTGTGTTGTTTGCATTGGAGGAGAAATGGAGGATGGAGTCAGGTATTTCTTTGATTCAATCCTGTTAATTTAAAAGAATGTACATAAATAAATTTGTTAGTCTCTAAGGTGCCAAAAGTACTCCTTTTCTTTTTGCGGATACAGACCAACACGGCTGCTACTCTGAAACCCGTATATAAGTCCTGTTTCTCTCAACACAGTAGAAATCAAACAACAGGAGATGGTGCCTTTGCTCACAGGTCAAAACCTCTTTCTAGCCAGCACTCTACCCAAAGGGGCTCTCGCTCATCTTTTTCTCAGACTCATGCTACAAGCACTGTCCGTCTGTTTCTAGGACTGGCTTGCATGCTACCTTCTGTGTGTGCTTGTGTGGTATTTCTACTTTTCTCTTTCTCTCACTCACAAGCACAGTTCCTTCAAACAATATCCAGCCGTCTGTGTTTGCATTCAGTGCTCCCTAGTGAAACCCCTCCCTCCATATAGCTCAGATTCTTAACTGGCCTTTCCAGCTCCAATTGTCTCAGATATCTACCACAAACATGGTTAACAGCTTTTTACATTTATCCTGAATGAAGGACACCTATTACAACCACCAGCTTCAGCAAGGTTTCAGCTCAAGGGCTGGAGCACCCATGGAGAAAAAATAGTGGGACTGGCAGTCCCATGGACCAGCTCCTCTCCCTCCCACCCAGAGCCTCCCACCCACCAAGATCAGCTTTTCAGCAGCATGCAGAAGGTGCTGGGGGGAGGGGGCGGAACAGGGCTGGAAGAGGCAGGGCAGGAGTGGAGAGGGGCAGGAAGAGGCGGGGTGGGGCATCTTAAGTGGGTGAAGGAGTGGAGTAGGTGTGGGACTTGGGGGTTGAGCACCCCAGGGGGGAAATGAGGAAGCCGGTGCCTATGGCTTGGACTGCTACAATCCTGGGGTTCTAGCAGTGTTTCTCAAAGGGCAGGATGCATTCATCCCAGGACTCGCTGGAGCCCACTGAAGATGTATACAGCTCGGTCAAGTAACTGGGAAGGAAGAGCTTCATTTTCCCCAAAGAGTGCCTTAAGCCTTCAAATGGTTGGAAAAAAAGCATTTGGTTAGAGCACGCACAAATCAATGCGAAACAGCAGACAATAGCTAATCAGCCTACTCTGGACCCACAAGACTGTTGGTGTAATGTCCGTAAGTCTTTAACCGCCCTCCCCTCAAGAGACCTATAATGAAATTCTGCTCCGCACTGTGAGCAGGTGGGATTCCTATTCTACTTCACACAGATTATATACACACTGTATATATCACACATTTACCTCCTTCTTGTAGTTTGCTTGTATTATCATCAAGTTAAAGACAACATTTCCCCCTTCCCCCCCAGACATCACCCTATACTTTCTCCCCAAATCTGGATCTTCCTAGCATTTTCCCTAAAGAACATCATTTCTATCCCTAGCTCCTTCTGCCTCAGAAAGACATTCCCAGTGTTTCTATATAGAACTCCTTGCTTGGAGCTCATTGGATAGATTTGATCTAACTTCAGTGTCTCGGCAAAAATAGCCCCACATCACCATACAAGGTTCAAACATCTAACATCAGGATACTCAACAGAAGAGCTTTACATCCCCATGAAGGGTCTTAGGGCTTGTCTACACTACCACTTACTTTGGTATAATTTACATCACTCAGGGGTGTGAACAATCCACACCCCTGAGCAATGTAACTTGCACCGACCGAAGACTGGTATAGATAGCACTGTGTTGGCAGCAGAGCTTCTCCCGCTGACATAGCTACTACCACTCACGGAGGTGGAGTAATTAAGTCGACAGGAGAGCTCTCTCCCATCATCTTAGAGCATCTTCACCATACACGCCACAGTGGTGCAGCTGCACTGCTGAAGCCCATCTAGTGTAGACTAGCCCTTAGAATCTGTCAACGCTGGTAATTATGCCTGTAACTGTGTTAACCCATTCCAATATGAGTGATATGAAAAAACAAGGCCAGGATTTATGTATTTTTAATTGAAGCAAATCATGACAAATACAACTGCAAGGTCAATTTGAATATTGTATTGGTCAAGATCAACACAGAGTAAGAAAGCAAAGTTTGTTCTCATGGGGGGAAAAATGCCTGGAACCCTTGGTTCCAGCAAGGCCTTTGACAAAACTCCAATTTTTCCGCAGAAGTCACATTGTTTGGTATGAAGAAAAAAAAAATCATTTGCCGAAGTCAAGGAAAATGAAGAGGGGGGGATGGAAAAAAGAAGTCTTTAATTCATATACACTACATTCACTCTGTTATTCAGCCACTGCTGATGTGGGTCAAGGAACTGCTGCCAAAATGCACCAGTAAATCTATTCACATTTCATGCTCAAGAGATGTGAATGAAACTAGCTGAGTGGACCAAGATCAATTTTTTTCCCCCTTAATGAACCTGAATGCATTCAATGAAGTGAGCTGTAGCTCACGAAAGCTTATGCTCAAATAAATTTGTTAGTCTCTAAGATGCCACAAGTCCTCCTTTTCTTTTTAATTTTAGTTTGTAAATTTAATTTCATTTTAATTTTCCATTTTTTGTTTGAGAACATAAGTATAAGGACAATGATTAACATTACGTGTAAAATAACCGCCACCCTTCCCCAAAATACTCCATAGAATATTATAGTTTGAAAACTTTATGCAGAAATGAATTAGCACGGATTGATACCCACAGACTGTGTTTTTTTGTGAGTTCATTGCTTATAACAAATCTTACAGCCAAAACTACAGTGCCTTGGTCTAATCCAGCACTGAATTTCCTTTTCAAATTTAGTGACCTGTATCCTGAAATAAAATACCTTTAGTGGTACAAAACTAAGGATTTTTTTTTGAAGTTTTATATAAGTGTTTCTGTTCCAGCTGATTTTACACCCACAACATTTCACAGGATGTCAGAGGGATGGATATTTTTCATATAAAAATCACATGCAAGCATGAAAACAAACTTCTCAACAAAATGCTCCCAAAATATTAAGTGGGATTACAGCCATCTTTGATTATTTTTGTTTGTGTGTAGTTTGGGAAAAGAGACAGCAAGGGAAACTTTTATACATAGGAGCATAAGCACATTCTGTTTGTGATACAAGAGGGGAAAGCAGACAAGAGGACGGGGTAAAGAGGAGATGGCATGGGTTGCTGATGGCAAAGAATGAAGGGACAGAGTGTTAAAGCCAAGGGCATCCTTCCCACAGGATAAGGAAAGAGGGCTGTGAAATTATGCTTGCTGTATACACAGAGGGAAGGAGATTAACCTTGGTCCTGGTCCATTCCCAGAAGCCCTGTCGCTCTGTGGACATCTTGAGAGCTTCCTACGGAGTTGTAGTGGGAGGTTACGGTTGGACGCTGGGGTGCATGGTCAAAAGAGAGCTCACAAGCACAGCTGCTGCCAGGAGGATTCATTGGTGATTTACTTCCTAGATGGCTCCTCAGGCAAGATCCATATGTACTCTTAAAGAGCCAAAGACCATGATACAGCTAAGGAGAATTACGAATAGTGATGTCGGGCTGCTGGCCAGCCTCCCACAGCCCAGGAAGGACTAATACCATGCCCAACTCTCTTTCAGGTCCTTCTAGGGTTGCCAACTTTGGTTGGACAAATTCCTGGAAGCTTCATCACATGACATTATCTTTAATTAAAGATTAATCTTTAATTCCTGGAGACTCCAGGATAATCCTGGAGGGTGGGCAACCGTAGGCCCTTCCCTCAGGACAATTTATTAAAATCAAACAAAAAATACCCTAAGTCTCACAAAACAAAGCCATCCCCAATGAACAGAGGCCTTTCATACTGTCCCCTTCTCTCTGCTCCAGGGTCAGTCACAGGAGCCAACCTCTCTCCTGCAGCTCTCCTCCACTGGAGCCCTTTCAGCCCTTTATAGGGATCTCCTGATCTCTTCCCAACAGGGCCAGATCAGAACAGGGCTGGCTGGCCCCTAAAGTGGAAGGCCACCTCTCCGATATGACCAGTGCACTGCAAACAGGCACAGCAAAGTGTAGTGCAAAAATACTGAAGAAGGCCCTCTCTACTTTGGATTGCAAAAATGAAGCTTAGGCATTAGAGGAACAGTTTGTCTCAGGCTATTAGTCACATTGTACTGATTTTTAAGTTCTCTTCAGTCAACAATGTGATCTCATTGAAAAATAGAGATATGACTATGTAAGAACAGAATACAAGCCAGGGGAGCATCTGACCTCCAGTCCCTCAACTTTTAAAGTTAAGCTCCTTTAACAGATTAGTTACCCTGAAAACCAGCTCCACAGTCCTTACAATAGGTAGTACCAACAAAAGTACCAACAAAACTGAAAGAGAAATTAAAAGACATACTTGGTGCACTGCCAGCAAGTGAGCTCTGTTGGGAAGAGATAGGTACAGCACAGAGGGCAAACAAAATTATAGTAGACATGCTGTTAATTTCACTCTGTCTAAATTGCCTGTAAAAAGAACAGGAGTACTTGTGGCACCTTAGAGACTAACAAATTTATTTGAGCATAAGCTTTTGTGGGCTACAGCCCACTTCATCGGATGCACAGAATGGAACATATAGTAAGAAGATATATATTCCTTTATATACATTATCTATCTATCTATCTTCTTCTAAGGTACCAGCAGAAAATTGATTTTCTTTTTTGCTGGTTCGGGTTTTGTAGTTTCCACATTGGAGAGTTGCTCTTTTAAGACTTTTGAAAGCATGTTCCACACCTTGTCCCTCTCATATTTTGGAAGGCACTTCAGATTCTTAAACCTTGGGTCGAGTGCTGTAGCTATCTTTAGAAATCTCACATTGGTACCTTCTTTGTATTGGTCATATCTGCAGTGAAAGTGTTCTTAAAATGAACAACATGTGGTGGGTCGTCATCCGAGACTGCTAGAACATGAAATATATGGCAGAATGTGGGTAAAACAGAGCAGGAGACATACAATTCTCTCACAAGAAGTTCAGTCACAAATTTAATTAACATATTTTTTTAAATGAGTGTTATCAGCATGGAAGCATGTCCTCTGGGATGGTGGTTGAAGCATTAAAGGGCATATGAATGTTTAGCATATCTGGCATGTAAATACCTTGCAATGCCAGCTACAAAAGTGCCACACCAATGCCTGTATTCACTTTCAGGTGACACTGTAAATAAGAAGAGGGCAGCAGTATCTCCCGTAAATGTAAACAAACTTGTTTGTCTTAGGGATTGGCTGAACAAGTATTAGTACTGAGTGGACTTGTAGACACTAAAATTTTACATTGTTTTGGTTTTGAATACAGTTATCTAATAAAAAAATTCTACATTTGTAAGTTGCATTTTCAAGATAAAGAGATCGCACTACAGTACTTGTATGAGGTGAATTGAAAAATACTATTTCGTTTATCATTTTTACAGTGCAAATATTTGTAATAAAAATACGTGAGCACTGTACAGTTTTTATTCTATGTTGTAATTGAAATCAATATATTTTAAAATGTAGAAAAACATCCAAAAATATTTAAAACATTTCATTTGGTATTCTATTGTTTAACAATGCAATTAATCGTGATTAATTTTTTAAAATCACGGTTAATATTTTTTAGTTAATCGTGTGAGTTAACTGTGATTAATCAATAGTCCTAGCTTTACTTTTTATTTTCTTGTAACCAATTCTGACTTATATGCCTCACTACTTATAGTCACTTAAAATCTATCTTTCTGTAGTTAATAACTTTGCTTTGTTGTTTTCTCTAAACCAATGTGTTTGGATTGAAGTGTTTTGGGAAGCTCCATTTGGGATAACAAGATTTGTGCAGATCATATTCTATTAACAAATGACAGACTTTGAGCTTGTATTGTCCAGGCTGGCACTGGGAGGTACAAGACATTTCTGGGGGAATTCTGGGACTGGAGAATTTGCTGGTGTTGCTCTGCAGTGTAATTCATGGCTGGCTATAGCACTTGTACAGTGTAGCTAGGAGTTATTTACATGCTGTAGGCTGTGTGTGTGTGAGCAGACCAGGAGTGGTTGTTTTCACAGCAAAGCAGCATAGAAGGCACCCCAACTTGGGGAATTGAGGGAACACAGCTGTCCATCAGTCCAGATGGGTACCCTGACCAAGTTTGTTTTGCTATTTGGTTTATTATAGAATAATTTATCATTCCATAGCTCTTCTTTGCAGCTTTAATAATAAGCCTCGTGAACCAGTCAACATTTTCAGGCTTTGGTGGCATTCTATTGCTGGGTCTCTCCACCACTGTAAAAAAACAGCCCATCTCAGGTTCCAGTGTCGAATTGGTAGTGCTTTGGCTATGTCTTTTAGGTGGCCATGCCATTTTGGATAGTTTTGTTTGGAGGGAAAGATGCCTCCTGGTGTCTTGAGGTGTGCTGAGTCTTATTCCGCAATATGTGTTTCTTGCGGCGCCAGGATGTTGATGTTATTGTCCATCAGCAGCCTCGCAATGACATCAGCCTTTGAATGAGATAGGCCCTCTACATTGTTGGCACAGACAATTCAAAGGGCCTATTCTTTGATTAGTGTGGCTCTGTGTTAGGATATAGATATTCAGGCCTGTCTGTAAAGGCCTATACTCTAATAATTTAGGTGTATTCTGATCACTTAGCTAGTTATAGAGGCATAAAAGAAAGAATCAAAATCACTGTCTGCTGGTATAAGGGTCTTCTCTTACTGTGACAGTCTGAGGCCCTGTTCTTAGGCTGAGATCTTTGGCTAAGCAGCAGAGGCAGACATAAACTGGGAAACGAATGGTCACATCCTTACATTCCAAACTAGTCACATTGAAATAAGGTGCTATTGGGCTGTTAGGAACACAATCCTGTCCTGATAATGCCTATCACCTCCAGAGAAAGGGAAGTGCCTAGAAAATATAAAAGGAAACTCAGTTTGATAGCATCCTGTCTGGCAAGAACTCACTTATCAATAGCTGGGATGTGAAATCCTCACTTCTGTATTGTTTTGTCATTATAGTTCCCACTTTGCTATTGTTTATTTGCATGGTCTCTGTCTGGTTCTGTGATTGTTTCTGTCTGCTGTATAATTAATTTTGCTGGGTGTAAACTAATTAAGGTGGTGGGATATAATTGGTTAAATAATCATGTTACAATATGTTAGGATTGGTTAGTTAAATTTCAGTAAAATGATTGGTTAAGGTATAGCTAAGCAGAACTCAAGTTTTACTATATAGTCTGCAGTCAATCAGGAAGTTGGGGGGGGAATGGGAACAAGGAATGGGAGTGGGGAATTAGAATCATGTTTTGCTAAGGGGGGGAAATGGGAACAGGGACACAGATAAGGCTCTGTGGCGTCAGAGCTGGGAAGGGGGACACTAAGGAAGGAAACTGGAATCATGCTTGCTGGAAGTTCACCCCAATAAACATCAAATTGTTTGCACCTTTGGACTTTGGGTATTGTTGCTCTCTGTTCATGCGAGAAGGACCAGGGAAGGAAGTGGGTGAAGGAATAAGCCCCCTAATGCTCTGAAAAGAGCCTTTTTCTTGGAATAGTTGCTATTTTGACCAGGAGGTCGATGAATGATCTTCCATCTCCAAAGTGGTGGCATTACATTGGACACATCGGTTAAAGTGTACTTAACATGGAGGACCACATGAAGGTTGCCACCATCACTCCGTAAGCTCCTCCATGGTTACAGGAGCCTCTTTGTTCCCCGCTGGAGGCTAAAGAGCAAAACATTCCTAAGGGATCATGAAGCTACTGGTGACCTGGATTTAGCCACTGCTCTCCTTCAATCACTGCACTCTACAAGACAACAATGATGGACGGAAATGGTGGAGGCCACAGACTTCAGACATTAAAGCCATTCTGCATGGGCCCTTCTGTGGCACCTAGGTGGAGCAGCGCCATGACACACACAAGCACCACAAATTTCAGAGTAACAGCCGTGTTAGTCTGTATTCGCAAAAAGAAAAGGAGTACTTGTGGCACCTTAGAGACTAACCAATTTATTTGAGCATGAGCTTTCGTGAGCTACAGCTCACTTCATCGGATGCATACTGTGGAAACTTCTGCAGTTTCCACAGTATGCATCCGATGAAGTGAGCTGTAGCTCACGAAACCTCATGCTCAAATAAATTGGTTAGTCTCTAAGGTGCCACAAGTACTCCTTTTCTCTAAGCACCACAAAGTCACTGCTGACAGCATCGCCAGCTTCTGGCTAAGAAATTCAAAGATGACTGTAAGCTGACAAAAAGAGAGGTGAAAACAGCTCTTAAGGAATCCTGCAAAAAAAGTTTTCCTTCATCATCTCTGTCAGTACTTCACAAGACTCAAGATTGATGCTGCCCTCTTTGCTACCAAACAGGAGAAGCAGCTGGCAGTTGTGGCATCCTTCTGGACTTCCTTAAATATTTTGGGCTGAGAGGACACAAATGGATGGCAGCACTTGTCACAGAAGTCATCACCACCAACGAACTCCCAACAACTTGGAATTAAAGGTAATGGCCATTTTAAAACCTGGAAAGCTGCCTGAGAACCCAAAAAGCTTTCATTCTATATATCTCCTCTGTACAACATACAAATTATTGGAGTAGGTGATCCTGGCAAGGCTTACCTCCATTCTGGAGACTGCAATCCTCCCAGAACAGGCAGGTTTTAGGGCAGGGTGAAGCTGCTGTGACCAAGTGCTTGCACTGACTACACATTCTGAAGCTAGTTTCCAGCAGAAGCTTAAAACGACCACAGCTTCTAGTGACTTGTCATCAACTTATGACACTGTCTGCCATAAGGGCCTACTGCTGAAGCTATCCACACTACTTCAGTGCGACCAGACATTTTGACTCACAGATCAATGCTTTCAGACAGAACGTTGTGTGTTCATCTCAGAAGTCAGGTCAGCAAAAAGCTGAGTCTGCACAATGGCCTCCCACAGGGATCACTACTAACACCATACCTTTATAAATGATGTTCCCATAAACGACATGCTGCAAGTTCATTTATTCTGATAGCCTGGCACTAACGATGTAGACTGCAACACTCAAGGTAGTCGAAGACATCCTTAATGTTGATCTGAAGAGGACAGAAAACTGGCAGCTTAAGCCCAATCCTTTAAAAACTGTGTCATCAGCTTTCCATTTCAGCAGTTCTGAAGCGAAGAGGATGCTTAATGTAAACGTCTACAGCAAGGCTTCAGAGTAACAGCCGTGTTAGTCTGTATTCGCAAAAAGAAAAAGGAGTACTTGTGGCACCTTAGAGACTAACCAATTTATTTGAGCATAAGCTTTCGTGAGCTACAGCTCACTTCATTGGATGCAGGTGCATCGGATGCATCCGATGAAGTGAGCTGTAGCTCACGAAAGCTTATGCTCAAATAAATTGGTTAGTCTCTAAGGTGCCACAAGTCCTCCTTTTCTTTATATAAATCTAGGTTTTGGAACAAGTGCAGCATTGCAATTACTCACTGAACACCCCAAAACCTGCATAAGTAATACTGTGATCCAAATGGACAGGTCATTTTGAAAAGTGCTCCCTGGGAGTTTACTTTAAAAAAATGTATTTCAGAAAACAAATTTTAAATATCAAAGTATGTACAGTTTGCTTATTTTCTGATAGTTTAATCAGAACTATGAAGAGTCCTAACCACAGTGAATACTGCATTGGTACCAGTACAGAGGAGCAAGTAGGTCTTTAGAATAGCCATGCTAAATTCTTCTTAAGCAAGATCATAGAATACCTGCACATTAATCTCAAATCAAAAGACAAATCAGAAATAGTTAAAATCACATCTCTATGAAAGATACTGTCAAAAGACTAGTCTACACAGCAGTTGGAAGTAGTCTACAAAAAATTGTAAAGCTGCTTCCATTCAAATCAAATGATAATGTAAAAAAAGGGTCTTGATGTCAAATGAAGACTTATTTAGACGTTAAACAGCAGTGGTATTTAGCTGTTCTTTTCTGGATCAGAGAAGCAAATTTGGCTTTGTTTGTTCTGAGGTCAGGCATATGCTGTACTCCTTGGAAAACCTTGACTGAACCATATTACAAAATGTCTGTACACACATTTTGTGTGGGCTTTTCCAATGCATTCAACATTGGCCTAACTGCTCCTACAGAAATCAATGGGAGTTCTATCATCAACTTCAATGAGAGCAAAATTAGGGCAGTGCTGAGCGTTTTTGAAAAAACGGAACAAAACACAAAAAAAACCCCACCCTTCGTCTCCAGGAGCTGTAGTAAAATAACCATGTGAGCATGACCTCAGGATAGTTGGAAGGTATGTGGTTTTGGATGTGGAAGACTGAGTCCTCAAAAGTAGCAACAAGCCCTTGCTAGCATTACATACTGAGGCATTTCCAGCTCTCTCTGAATCACGTGTGTAACAGAAATTACCAAACTCATCTGTCTTCATCTCTTACTACATCGGGCCTTCTGCTCTAACAATGCTGGCCTTGTTTTCCCATTTGCCCACTTCTCCCATTACTGTCAGCACACTTTCATCCATCCTCCCACCATGAACAGATGACCCTCTCCTGAGCTACCCCACAAAGCCAGCAATGTTGCTCCTCATTTAAATCTCTCCTGAAGACACCCACTTCTTCTGAAATGCTGAGCTAATTTATTTTAACAAAGTTGCCCACTTAGTTACTACACTTATTTCAGCAGTCAACTGCTCATTTGTATGGACTTCTCACCCACAAATAATGTAACAAGTTGACAAGGAACACTTCAATTGAAATAGATAAAGACACATCCTATTATAATCAGGATGCATTTCTTTACGGGGCATGGTTAGAAACGTGAGACATGATCTGAAAGAGTTAGTTTATCAGATAGACCAAGCAACCTACAGCAAAGTCAGTCCTAGAGCCTATTTTAAGAACAAATTTTGGACCATTCAAGGTCCAAAGCCTTTTCAAAAGTCATCTGGATTCTGGTGCAGTCCTTGGATTTTTTTTAAGGAGATGTTGGTCCTGTCTTCTTTGTGGACAAAGAGGGAAACAGAAATTCACAGATTGGTAACGGAAGGCTTCCTTGTATAAAGAGAATTTGCAGGTGACACTTTGTGAAGACTACAAACAGGCAGTGAACAAGTTTCATTAGAGGTGTGTCCACACAAACATTTAGTTTGTGGCAAGCGGGGGTGGGAATCAACCCACACTAGTTTACCGGATATTAACTGTACGGACCCTGCTGATGTGCATTAAAAGTTTGTTAATGCACTCTGCTCTAGTCCCATTTCCAAATTAGCACAGTGTCACTTCCCCTGGATTAATGTTTGTTTCCCATTCCAGCTGGAGCTGAACTATGAATAGTTGTAAGTACAATTGGACAAACTTTGAGGAAATTTACAACAATTAAGCACAGACATAAAGGTCTATTTATTCCAGACAGCCTCTCAGAATCATATAAATGCATTTGAAAGGATAACAAAGGTTATACAGCCATCTACTTTGATGGCATCATCATCAGGAGCTAAAATGACAAGGAACACCTGGAAGCCTCCAAGAAGATGCTGGAATGCGTTCTGAAAGTAAGGGTGAGACCGCAGAAGAACAAGTGCACATTCTTGTGGGATTCTGTGACTTATTTAGGGCACCAGCAATTGAAGGAAGGTATCAAGTCAATGCCAGAAAAGATTCCAGCAATTCTGGAAGCGTCTGACATGACATCAGTGACTGCACCAAGGAAGCAGCTAGGGTTACTGAACTATTATGGGAAATTTCTGGCAAGTTTAGCCTCCTTGTTACATCTGCTGTCAAATCTATTGGGAAACAGGGGGTAGGGTTGAGGCAGAGGCTGATTCTTCAAGAGTTAAATTGACCACTTCTCCCCACAGACATTTTGTTGCAGTGTCATTTCCATTAGTATCCTTAGGGCCTTAACAGCACTGAATTCCCTGGTGGCTAAACAGGAATTACCATCCTCAAAAGAACTGAAATGGAGGAAGAGCACAAACTGCCCTTCAGGTTTCCATCCCAACAAGAGAACATTTTTTTAGTCCAAACTGACAGGATATTTGAGGGCCCTCTCCACTTGTGGCTTTCACAAGGGGCACTTCCTGTTTGGTTGCCATGGAGCTGTAAGCAATATTCAACCACTCTTGGTTGTTTCCTTACCATGCAAAATCAGAAAGAAAAGATTTACAAAATTTTCAAAGACATATATGCAAAGATAGATGATTTCCCACAAATCACCTGCAGGAAGAAGCTTTGCGGCATGGATGGCACTAGTGAAATATTATTTCTGCAAACTGTGATTTGTAATTTGCAAGCATTGAGGCAGCTTATGGTGAGGAGGTGAAAGAGGTTACCATTTGACACTGCCCCTTCCCACAAAGCACTTACCTCAAGTGTGTTGCCCTTTCAGCTGCTTTTAACTAATTTTCTAGTGAAAAAGCTAACCCAGGAGATGCTCAATATTCAGAAGTTAAACTTTATAAAAGACTGAGTTAAAATTGACTGCTGGAAGATAAATTCCGGCTTAAATGCCAGCTAGAAGTCTGGGAATAAGGGCAGGGAGAGAGATCCAAAATAGTCCATAGAACATCAAAATGAAAGAGTTAGAAAAAATTGATGAATATGTTCAAAACAGTAAATCAGTGGTGTTCATCAGAGTAGCAGCCATGTTAGTCTGTATCTGCAAAAAGAAAAGGAGTACTTGTGGCACGAGCTGTAGCTCACAAAAGCTTATGCTCAAATAAATTTGTTAGTCTCTAAGGTGCCACAAGTACTCCTTTTCTTTTTTAGTAAATAAGTGGTGTTCATAGCCTGTTCCCTCCTATTTGACAAGGAACAAAGTTTTCAGACTGGAAGCATATATTGCATAAAGCCCACTAAAATGGTGGTTTATTTAAAAAATGAAATTTAAAATCAATAAACCTTACTGTAATAGCAACAAGTCACAACAGGGATTGCATTAGTAAATTAGTGAACTTAAGTGTCTGAAGCTCACTTACGTTTGCACCAATCACCTACTAATAGGATGAGAGTCCTTTTCTGTTAGAAAGAAGGAAGGTTTTTATGGTACATTAAACTTCTCACAGTTAGGCTTTAAAGTATGTTGTGGAAAAGCTGGTTTTCTATAATCTGACACGCCAATTTTTGCCCTCAATTGTGTGCATGCATATCCATGTAACTGCCATTGAGCTCATTGGAACTTATGCGCAGGCATGCAAGTACAAAATTTGCCTCCTACTTTCCTAGCCTGTATTTCATAAGAGAGATTCTTGACCAAAGAGAAAGGCTCTCTTTTCTTTCACCCTCTAACTCCATGCATGCATGTCTTTTTCTATGCAAATTAACTGTAATTCAGAATCCTAGGTTGGAAAGTAGTTTCTAGTTTTGCAAATCTGGCCAATTTGTCCAGGCCATAAATGCTGCAGCTGTTTTATATTCCACTGAATTTTAGAATGAGATCATCAACCATAATCATGTTTTGCAATTAAAACAAAATAAAAATTCTAAAATAAAACATAAGGTTGCATTCAGTTCATGCATTCAGTCGTGAATCTCTGTGTGTTCTTTAAGACATGACATTAGGCAAAGGTCTATGAGCACTGGTACATACTATATAACAAGACTGAAAAGTGACTCCCGCAGGGAATTATGGGAGCTGGATTTAGTACACAACAAAGCCTACACACTTCCCTTCACTACAATAAAACCAAACCCCAAACCCACCCAACTTCATTTTAGACTACAAACACTGCATCTTTGTTACCAAGGTAATGGCTTCATAGTCCTCTTGTTCACTTCAGTCTGTGGGTCAGTAGTTTTCCACTAGAACTCTTATTTCCAGTCATTATGTGTCTATTCAGAGCTGAACATTTTTCAGTTGGCTCATTCTCACTCTCAGATATAAAATGTCAGATATAAAATGAGAGCCAGTGGAATGACTGGATACATTGGGCCAAACTGTCAATTACACTGGACTAAACCGAAGTAACTCCTCTGTTATCAATGGATTTGTTCTATATTTATTCCCAGTGTAATTGACAGCAGAATATGGCCCATTATTCTTTATACTTACACATTTAAATGTCTGATTCATTCAAAATTATCTGAATGTGGAACCTCCCGATTGTTTCCTTCTGAAGTCTAATTCTTTACCTGGGCTGGTCATCACTCAATCTAGTAAAAAGAAAAGGAGGACTTGTGGCACCTTAGAGACTAACCAATTTATTAGAGCATAAGCTTTCGTGAGCTACAGCTCACTTCCTCAGATGTATCTGAGGAAGTGAGCTGTAGCTCACGAAAGCTTATGCTCTAATAAATTGGTTAGTCTCTAAGGTGCCACAAGTCCTCCTTTTCTTTTTGCGAATACAGACTAACACGGCTGTTACTCTGAACTCAATCTAGTAGCATTTACTGCAAGGCGGGTCACAAATCTAATCTAGTATCCCAACTCTGCTATCGCCACCGGAGTGATATCCACTCTTGAACAGCCCGAGTAACTTGGCTCCTCGTGGGTGGAACTAGGGATGTAAAAGTTTAACCGGTTAACCGACAAGCTTGATGCTTATCCATTTCAGTTCTGTTGCTGGCCCCAGGCGTCCAGGATCCCAGCTGCTGCTCAGCGCCCAGGGCTCTGTTGCTACCATGCCTCGGACTCTGCTGCCCCCTGGCATCCCGGCTGCTGGCCCTGGGGCTTGGCTGCTGCCCCGGCCCGGGATCCCAGCTGCCAGCCCCGGGCCCGGAATCCCTCCTGGCTGCTGCCCAGCCTGGGGCTCTGTTGCCTGCCCTACTGGATCCCTTATATGTTCTGATAAATAGACATAGTCAATTCAGATATATTACTTACTGGTGAAGTTTATGGGATCTTATCTTGCAGGGTTTTTAGAGAAACTAAAAAGCACAAGTGACCAGAGTCTTTATCTTGTAACGGAAATTGATCTTGTGATCTCTGGTTAATCTTCTTTTGGAACATGAAAATGGTCCTCCCACTATGTCCTTGTTTTCCCGCCCCATATATAGCAATCAGTTAATACTATGGATGTGAGTAAAAAATCACTGCAATAAATCATCTAACCCTGCGCTCCTGGCCCCTGCCCACCCCTAGCGGTGGCCCCAGCCTCCACTCCCTTACCTCTGTCTCTGTCCTCCCTCCTGGAGAAATGACTCTGCTCCAAGCCCCAGCTAGGTGGGAAGGACAATAGGAGGGGGCTGGCTTTCAGCATCCCCACTACTAAAAATGTCTCCGCGCCACTGGATCACACTGAATCTACCACACACATATATTATCTTTGTCAAGTGCCTTTATGAACAACAAAAACAAACTGTCTTATGTGTAAAATTAAAACCCACTTTTTTTTTTTTTTAACTTTTTACATAAATATCCCTGAGCCATCCAAAAACACAAAAAGTCTAATTAGAATTTCAACTCTACTGCTGATTTTTGTTAAGAAACATTAACATGTTTACACGCTCTGGTGTCAGTCTTGTGCGCAGCCAATTAACAGTAAAGCCAGCGTTGGAAAACACACATTCTGCAGGCACAGACAATTCTGGAATGCACAAGCAACTCTTTGCGAGTTTTCCAAGGCTTGGTGTAATCTTCACCTAAAAGCATCATTATAGCACTCTTCTCAGTTTCACGCATATTTTTCGGCGCTGGCTTTATTGGCTCATCCGGTTCAGCACGTCTCAGTCCAGCTCTGGCACGTGGAGGTTCTTCTATTTCTAACATCGATGCAAGTTGCAGAAGCTTTGATTTAGCAGCAATCTGGACAACAGGCGAAAGAAACCGCATGTGATTATGGCGTGGATTTAACCAGAAGGCAATCCATGCAGGTTTGGCAGTTATGGCAGGATTGTTGGGTTTCATGTGATGCTCCAGAGAGCGATGAACAAATCAACAACTTTTCCATTTTCAACAAGAGCTTCGCTTCTGAGGTGAGTTTGGAGAAGACTGTTGCTAATTGGATAAATATTTGAAGTTGACACTGACTGTTCAGCAGACATGGCAGTTGTAGTGCATTTTAAAGTGGAAAGTACTGGTAAGATAGCCTTTATTAATTATTATTGCTTATCTTGCAGCTGAAGCGTTTGGGCATCAGATGATTTTGTTACAGAGCTATCTGTATATAAGCGTAGCGGTTATAGCCTATGCCGGGTTGCTGGGCGGCAGCAGAGCCCAAGGCATGGGGCTGGCAGTGGGGATCCTGAGTGCGGAGCTGGCAGCGGTGCCCCGTGTAAAACGTGGGAGTGCTGCAGCACCCCACACACCCTAGTTCCCCCGTTAAACGTTTAACTGATAGAATTTTAATAGGTTACATGGTTAGGGTTAAAAACTTCCCCAAGGCACAAATTCTTCCTTGTCCTTGGAACGGTATCGCTGCCACCACCAAGTGAGTTAGATAAAGATTTAGGAAACAGGACCACTTGGAGTTCCTGTTTCCCCAAAATATCCCCCCAAATCCCTTCACCCCCTTTCTTGGGGAGGCTTGAGAGTAAACAAGGTGAGCACAGACCAGACCCTTGGGTTTTTAGGACACTAAAAACCCCAATCAGATTCTTAAAAACAGAACTTTTATTACAAAGAAAAAAAAGAAATAAAAACCTCTGTAAAATCAGACTGGAAGATAATTTTACAGGATAATAAGATTTCAAACACAGAGGATTCCTCTCCAAGCAAAACTTTAAAGTTACAAAATAACAGGAATAAACCTTCCTCTTAACATAGGGAAAAATCACAAGCTAAAACAAAAGATACTCTAATGCATTTCCTTGCTATTACTTACTATTTCTGTAATTTTAGATGTATCATTCTGTAGGAGCTGGATTACTTGCTTGGTCTCTCTCTGTCTTCGGAGAGAACAACAAAAGCCCAAACAAAAATCTTCCCCACCCCCAGATTTGAAAGTATCTTCTTTTCCCATTGGTCCTTCTGGTCAGGTGCCAACTAGGTAAATGGAACTGATTAATCCTTTACAGGTGAAGGAGGGATTTTATGCCTTAGCTGTATGGGTATGACAGGGCCAAAGTGGCAACCACAGACCTTCTCAATCGTGCAGGATGTTGGGTTCAGTGGGTCTGCATAAACTGACTCTATATCAGGCTATGCAAGGCTAGTGCAGAAACCCCTTCCACAGGGGGTGGAGGAGGTAGACAGGCACTCTTGTGTGGCCACTGCAGCAGTATCGCCATCACACGGCCCCAATGAAGGCATGAAGTGTTGCAGAGGATCTCATTCTGGCTTTCTGTACCACAGATGAATTTCACTCCCTGTAACCCTGGCTAGATCACTAAGTCACACTCTGTGCCTCTTTACCTACTTGTAAAATGGGCAAATTACCTACCTCATCAGGGTATGTCAACACGGCAATGTGTCTAGCACAGGTGGACACACCAATGTTTGCTTTAATCTAGCTAGAATGGGTAACAACAGTAGTGAAGATATGGTGGTATGGGCTTGTACTTAGGCTAACCACCCAAACACAAGCCAGTCAGGGATTCCGGATACATACTCGGGTTGCTAGCCCACACTGAGTCCATGACGCCCCTTCTTCACACAACTGTTATTTGTGCTAGCTAGATTAAAGCTAGCATGGGTGTGGCTGCCATGTTACAATCACACCTTCATTTTGTAGTGAAGCCAAACCATCCGAGGCGCTGGGAGAAGTAAATCATTTACATAACATCCCAGGAGGGAAGGCACATATACAGTAATACTATTCAAGTCAAGTTCTGTTACTTTTATTCACCCAAGTAGTCCCATTGATTTCCAAAGGGACCAACGTGTGGAAGACGAGCAGAATTAGAGCCAGAATTTTTTTCCAAAGTGATTTTTTTGGAAGGACAAATCAAGCACATGTTACTTTCTTAATTTCCTTTAAATTATAAAGTTTTAAGTTAAAGAGAAACCCAACAGCAACAGTTACCAAAGGAATAGTTAGCCACCAAAAAATCTATTTGAATTTCCTGTTGTGTCCCGAGGAAGGTGTGCTGTTCACTAAATGTGACCATGTTTTTCTAGGAAATGACAATATTTGAGATTATTACACAAGAAAGCATTTGGGTAAACGTATCCTAACGCTTCATACCATCATCTTATTATCTCAGCACTGACAAATGCAGATGAAAACATTTTTAAACACAAATGCCATGACATATACAAAGCACAAAATGAAACTGATAAAATGAAAAGCGCCTTGTACATAAGATGGCTCAGACATGTTTTTAAAATAAAATCAACATTCCACTTCCAAGTTTATAGCTGCTTCACAGCTGTTGAACTCCTCCCCTCTAAAGAAACCCTATTCTTTATAGGCAATCCTTATACCCTGGGCAGTTGTTGACGCTGTGGTGAACTTTCATGTTTGTCCCCAGCAGAAACACAAAGCAACCCCAGAACAGAAGAAATTCAGATTCCCCCCTCACTCCAGATGGTCCTCCTTCACCACACCTTTCAATGTTAATATTTATTATCCCTAGAACTAGGGAAAAACCAACCAATGACTGACGTGTGTGTTGGACATCTGTGCTGTTGGCTTTAGAATAAAGTATCAAATTCTAAGCAGAATGATACAACCCAGGCAAAATGGCTTTGTTTAAAGTGACCAAGTTGTGATTTGGGGATGGAGCCAAAGGGGTTAGGAGGTCAAACTCTAAAAACAGACTTAGAAATCAAAGCAGGGAGCACGGACTTCTTCTAAGTAGTGTGACAGGGTGAGAGCAAAGAAGCTTCTTTAATTGGCTGCTCTGGGGCCTTTCTACAGACCTTCTTGACTGGGCTGGAGGACAGGCAATAAGTCAGACACAGTTGTTTCGGCAGAAACTGGGACCAAGCTAATTTTGCATTTTGCTTTAATAACCACCAACTCCTTCATCATACTCATCGTGATGTGAAGTGTAATTCTCCTAACAAATTACATTTCTCCCATGTCATTCTTCTCTGGAGATGGTTGGATTAGTATACAGGTATCTGCAGTGGCAATTACTAGGAAAATGCAGTTTATCTCCAAAATTGGCAATCGTGTCTTCTAAATATGACTAGATGATTCCTTTTGTTGATTACTAAGAATTGTTTTAAGTTCTGATGAAAGGGAGATGCAAGTTTCAAAGAAGATCTGACATTTCCCCCTCATCTGCTTATGTAAAGAAGCAATTGTATCATCAACAATTCTGTTTATCTGTACGATAAAACTACTCACCAAAATGCAAATGACAGCTTATAGACCCAAACCATTTATGGTCATACTAGTAAAAACTGGCCCACTGGAACAGAATGCTTTGGTTGGTTTTGTCAAAATCCCATCAGTTATCAAACTGAACACACACTGCAATGCATTCTCAACTAGTACCAGCACTTCCATTTCCTAATGTGAGCCACAAGCAGATTGCCTTCTACTCAACCACTTAATAGGCATCTTGCTCAGATTTGCACGTGTGTTTATCAGTGGCCTTACCACCTTTAACTAATGGGGCAAAAAGCCACAAATCCAACCATAGACAAACCACCATGTAACTTCACAGAATCCCGATTTTAAAAAGGGGGGTTTCATCACAGTGCCTGAAAAAGTAACCTGTTCACCTTTGGATACATTCAGGAATATCATCCAACATGGTTATCAATGATGGAGTATTTATTTCTGTCCATCTGATCTGCTTTATAGTACCCACTCATCCCAATCCAACTTTCAAATCTGATGAAATTCACAGCAGGTTTTTTCTTTGGGGGAAGTGGGTTGAGGGCAATGTCACTAATTTACACATCACCCTGGATAAAATAACGTGTCCTGAAATGTCTAATCATCCCCTCTTCAGTAATCTCTTCAGCTAAATACACACAGCTCAGCTTTTTCTTCTTTCCTCCTAACTCAGTCCCTCAATTCATTAATAATTCTGTTGCTCTTCTCTAAAGAACTTCTAATTTGACAATTTCTTTCTAATGTTGTAGTTCTAAGAAATAAATAAGAGATTCCAGCTGGAATCTCACCAGACCAGTACAGAAAGCTTTGTATGCAATCCATAATTAACGTTTTTTTCCTTTAAGTGCTATTTCAGGTTGCAAATTAGTTTCTAAATTTGCTTTTCGCTAACACCCCCTCCTAGAAATATTTCAGCAAGAGCTTTCTAGGCTCGTCCAACTCACAGAATCAATGTGTTTCTCTGTACTAAGGCTAGTCAAACACTCTGAAAAAAATTTCCTCCACCTCAGGAAAAAGAAAAAAAGTGAATTTACTTATTTACAGTTTTATATAAAATGTTGCAATGAAATTTTTTTTAAAATTATGCAAAATTTCCCACACTATTTTTTTAAAATTATTTCCAAATGGGAAGGGAGATAAGAGCATTACTTTCTCTTATCCTTTGTATTTTGAGAAACTTCACACATGCTCGTATACTCACATACTTTTCCACTTATAAAAAGGGGATGAATAAAAATAATATTTAAAAGTGCGAATTTTCCCACAACTTTTGAAATTAAAAAAAGAAAGAAAGGAGAATCAAAACTTGAAATGAAGTTTATTTCTAAAAATTTCATTTCAATTTTTTTTTTGCAAAAAATGAAAAAAGTTAATTTTTTAATGTTAATTTATGGGAATTTTTTTTATTAGCTCTACTTTTCACTTTTTAAAATAATTTTATTAACTTGAAGTGAAATCTCATTTTGTAACTTTCTTCTTCAGCAGTATTTTGCATCCACTTTACATAAGAGTAAATCACTTCAACGTGCAAAGAAATGGAGAATCAGGTGCAGAGGGTACAACCAAAATCCCACATGCAGGCCTCCATCCCTAACCCCAGCCAACAGTGATCCTCCGCTTGGTTCTTTAACATTCCTAGTTCCTCTAAACTAGGATCTCTGCTGGACTGAGTAAAGAATCTCCCCATGCAGAAAAGATTTTGTTCCCTAAAATTTATTCTTTTCTGTGTTACCCATTAGATTGCACCCTGCCCCCCCAAAAAAATCCACCCTACAAACTAGAAAATTATGAACTCAAAGTTCTCTTGGTTCACTGGCATTAGATTCCCAACAGCAAGCCCCAGAATATCTTTTTTCTGCTAAACTGATCCACTTCCCTTCCCAGTCTACTCTACTGTAATCAATACCACCTTCTAATCCACATTGGTGCAATATCTAAGCTTGCATCCTTCTCTTTTCTGCTTACTTTTACCAGATACCATTTACTAACTAAATGGAAAAGTTTTACAACCTATTAATTATGGGCTTGGATACACTGAAGAATATCATCCAAATGTGATTCACATGTACAGAGCATCTATTTTTCTTTTTCATTTAATCTGGAAATACAAATGATCTCTGCACTGCCTTCTGAACTCCTTTATCTGTGTCTTAATTTGCCCTCTTAAGAAATGCCAGCACATTTCTGTAAGAGAAAGTATTTTTCATGGAGATGCCCATAGTAAAACTGTAAATACAAAATTCTGAAAAGTGCTGAGCACCTGTGATTTCTCAGTGGAAGACATGGAAGTTGCAGGTGTGCAGGACCTTTCAGAATTTGGCCCAGAGTGGTGGAAGCTTTGAGCTGTTATTCCCGCTAACGTTGAGGGCACTGCTAAGTGCTCAGCCCTTTTAAAAACAGGCTACTTATCTGTGTCTCTAAATATGAATTTAGGAACCTGAAATTGTAGACTTATTTTAGAAAATCTTGGCTGCATTGCTAAAAATCATTGCTGGACTGTGGCAGCAGTGTTATTTTAATAATGGATCCTTGTTTAAAGTTAGATAAGAATCTCCCATCTTCGCTTAAAATGACTATCAACTACACTTAACATTTTCCTTAAAACTATGAATTTTTTAAAAATCTTAATCACAGGACAAACTCTTGTTTGCAAAATCCTCTTTGAAGACTCACACAATTTAATAACGTTTCCATTGTTTTTCTTTTTAGCAACAGAAGATTAGACCAAGATGGTTTGGGGAGTTTATTGTACTACTATTGCAGACACAAACATACCCACACATTATCACTGTCGCATTACTGGGGACGTCAGCAGAAATGTGCACAGCTGTAGTAACTAACACATTTCTATGGATTCAATGTTTTGTGCCTCCTTTCTCTAGTGGCACTGTTTGTTAGGTAACTGCTTCTATGGACCACTAAGGCTATGTCTATATTACCACTTATGTTGGTATAATTTACGTTGCTCAGGGGTATGAATAAGCCACCCCCGGAGCGACATAAGTCACACTGACCTAAGCGCCAGTGTGGACAGAGTTATGTCAGTGGGAGAGCTTTCCCCGCCAACATAGCTACCGCCACTCATTAGGGGCGGATTAAATAAATTGACAGGAGAGCTCTCTCCTGTCAACTTAGAGCGGCTACACTAGAAAGCTCTGCTGGAATGGCACAGTGCATGGTATATTTTGGGGCTATCACAGGTGAAAGAGGATAGTAACTGGATGGTCCACTGGCTGGAGAACTAGCCTGGGATTTGGGAGACCTAGGTTCAATTCCCTGCTCTGTCACAGACTTCTTGTGTGATCGGGCAAGTCACTCATTCTCTCTGTGCCTCAGTTGCCCATTTGTAAAACAGGGCTAATATATTAAGTATTTAAGATAGATATTAAAAACAGCCCTTGCAGAGCTAGAGCTGGAAAAAGACAATCCAAAATTTGGCAACTCATACTTCCTCTGTGATTCCGCACAGAGTGCCCTGGGGAAAAGCTTAAGAGCAGCCACTACACAGGCATTACCAGCAGTAAAGGATAAAGGTGGTTTGTAATTCAAAGGGTGCATTTATGATTATACTAAGTGAAATCAGTGTCTTCAATTAAATTCCTAACCGGTTCAAGATTATTTACTTGGTAAAATTGAAGGAAACAGCCTCTTCAAAGAGATGTACTTTAAATAAATCTAAAAATCTTGATTTAGATTGGCGAAAGCAATAATAGTTTCTAAATAGAGACTCCTCAGAGTAATCAACATGAATCAATATACCACATCCTCCCAGCTGTCAAAGCCTTCCCTCAACCGTATCCCAACCAGATATCATACATGCCTGTCTCACTTACCTACCCACACCACACACCACTCCCCTCCTAGCTACCATGTGCCTCAGGCATCAGGCACACTCCCAGCATCCAGGCACCATCCACTTTGAAATTACAGTAAACTTAAGAATGCACAGCTGGAAGAAAGGCTACGTGTTCGCTGTCCCGATTGGGTACATGAGGTGATAAGAGCACATGGGCCTCTTTCCCAGGGAAGAAGCCAGAATGGGGCTGATATGTTCTCCAAGCAGGAGGAGCAAGCATGGCAAGGCAACACTCAGCACTCTAAAAGGGCAATGATCAGGCAGGCTGGTGACAAGTTCAGGCACTGTCTGTCCTGAGACAAAAGCTAAAAGGCTGCACTGGGGGAGGAGAGCATATTCAGCCCTTTTTTAAAGGTTTAGTACACATCGGACACAATCCCATGGCTGTCCCCAGCACTCCTGAAGCCACCTGCCCATCGCTGTCCTCTGCAGGCCAAATGCCTCTGGCCACTACTGCTCATGTGGTAGGCCGCCTCACATTCCACATCACTCTGGGTCTCAAAGTCATAATTTCACACTCATTTATTAGTGAAAATTGCAGTTACCACGGGTGAAGGGTTGGGGTAATGCCTAATAATCAACTCCTCTGAGGCACAGCAGGCAGCCAAACTGTGGATTAACTGGCATTACCCTGTAGCGCTTTAATGGTAAGTATATCTAAAGACATTGTACTTGTATATATAATCCGCTTCTGATTATTAAGCACACAGCCAGTCTGTTTTCTAAACCAGTCAGAACTCAGATTTTCAATAATGGCACAATGAGCAGCTGTCACATTACAGTACCATTCCATGGATTGATTGCTATTGCTTGCTGCAAGAAACCATTATCCTGTGACACACTTTGCTGATGATGATAGAATTTACCATCTTTATTGATGATAGGATCCATAGAGCCTAAGAAAAATACATCCATTGACTCCACAACTACTTCTCTTATTAGTCTACATTATTTTGAACTACAATATTTGCAGATGGAGAGCATGAGAACAAAGATGTTTTGTTAGAACACTGGATGGTGCAGTGAGTAGCTGTAATGAGATGCACAGCCTTGCATCCATCAGTCACTGATGCCTATCTATCCCAATTTGCTAACCATCACAAATAGCACTAACTGTCATCCTTGTTGGCAGGCTCAGCAAGGACAAAGAAATAAGTGACTATGGAGGATTAATTTTTCTCTCATTTAGTTTTGAATCTGTGTCCTCCTAGGGGTCTTCCTACACTCTTGTTCAGGGAAGCTCTTTTGTATGTTAGTTGAATAGTGGCCAGCATCTGCCATGGAGACTTAGTTGGATGCAGGAGAGCCTCATTAATAGATAGTGCCATTCTGGAGGGTGTTGGTGACTGAAAAATATCAAGCTGTCTGTGCTGCTGATCTCTGACCTCCTCCAGAGGGATGTGCAGAGTGTCAGCTACCCACCTAATGAGGTCCTGGAATCATCTGACATCATCAGCAATGGAAGGCAAGGGAGGTATTCCCAATCCCACCTCATCTGGTGACAACGATGAAATGGGAGTCTCTGGGATGATTTCCTCATCTACACTAGCTTCTAACTCCTCAAACATCTTCTTCTGCTGTGAAAGGGTAGAGGGAGGATGTGAAACCCTGGTCTCCCACAGGGATGGTACCGGTGTTCTACTGAATTGTTGCCAATAGGCAACCCACAGGTCACAATATGGCCATTGCAGAAATGCATAAAGGAGCAGAGGTAGCACCATCCTGGATGAGCTGGAAGTCCTCCCTGTGGAAGGGGGCATTCCCAAAGGAGTATGTAGGGGAACCACTAACAGAAATCATGGAGACCGACTGGGAGTCCTGTTCTTCCTCCACATCCTCACATTGGGGGGCAGCCAATGAGAACAGAGTCCTGTGCTACAGAGTGCCAACTCAGAGTCCAAGGTCTTGGTACCATGACAACAATGGGGACTCCGGTTCATCTGACACAGAGATCCCTGGAGTATTGGAACTCCTGCATTACCAGAGAGAACCCCAAAGTACCAACACCAACGTGGCAGAAGCTGACAGTAGCAGTAACAATAAAGGTACCATGAGCTTTGTCAGACAAACTTACTAGGTACCGAGGGTATCACCTGTACAGGCATCCCCAGCTGAGCTACTTGCATTGGCATTAATGGCTGGATTAAAGCACACAACAGATCAACGGGGGATGCTTCAGTACTGACGACAGGACTGAGCTCAATGACACCCTGTGCTTACTCTCCTTACTAGTGGAGGGTACAGGCACCTTATTAGAGCCATGCTTCCTCTACTTGGATCTCTGGGGCTTCACAGGCCCATAGGTACCAGAGAAAAAAGTGTCCTTGGCCTCAACAGTACCCTTGAAAACCAGGGACCTGGTCTTTTTTGGAGCAGACTCCTCAGATACAGATTCCTCTTTTTGTGAGTCTTCCCAGGGTATGCCAAAGGCTTCTCTTTCTTAGGAGAAGCATTCCACGAGGCTGACTGGCCACTGGATCTGTTCAGGGACAGATGTATGGGGCAGAGGGCAGTTGGGGGTCTTCTGACCTGGCTCAGAGAGCAGTGAATGTTCCATCGTCAACATCCTGAGCTTTATCTCCCTGCTCTTCCTAGCTCCAGACTTAAGGGCCATAAAAAAGGAGCACTTCTATGAGATGTGGGACTCCCCCAGGAAACAGACACACTTGGACTGTCCACTGCTCACTGGTATAGCCTCCCGGCAAGACAGGCAGTATGTGAAGCCCAGCAAACTAGGCATATCCTGCCAGGAGAGGACAAGTCTCCTGGGGGAAAAGAGAAGGAAAACAGTCCTCTCACCTTAACTAACACACACTAACAACTCTAAACTAAAAGGACAGTCAGGGTTGCAAAACCATGCTCTGAGTGTCTCTGGCCTCTGTTTGCCAGAAGCTGGGAGTGGATGACAGGGACACTAGTCAAAGAAGAAAAGAAGTTTTTAACCGTGTCACAGACATTCCCCCCCATCTCCTTTTCCAATATAGGAGATTAAGCTTAAAGAATCCTTCCTTATTATCCTCTCCACCTCTAGACAAGATATAAACGAACAGAGGAGGAGGAGGCTGGAAAGGCAGAGCAGGGTGAGAGATTCAGTTTTCATCAGCCTTGAGAAATGTACTCAAAGGTTTACTGCAAAGGGACTAAAAGTAAAAAGAAAGCGGGTGGGATGGGGAGGAGGAAGCTGTGAGGAAAACATGTTCTGATTTCAGTACAGCTTAATCTGGTAATTTCCCAAACTAAATTGTACCTGTGTATATTAGAAGTTAATACTGGTGTAACTAATTCAGAAGTCTAGAGTTAGAAGGTGTTGGACTACAATAATATTACACATGAAGGCTAGAAATAGGACACATTTTTTAAAACAGTGAGGGCATTTAACCATTAAAACATATTCCATAGGGATGTGGTACATTCCCCATCACTTGCAGTCTAAGTCAAGACTGAAAACACTTTTTCAGAGCTATCCAAAGCTCAAACAGAAGCTATGGGCTTGATGCAGAGACTACTGGGAGAAGTTCTTTGGCCTCAGTTAAGCAGGACGTCAGATTATATGATCATCATGGTTCCTTCTGGCTTTAAAAAGACAAACAAACAAACAAACGTCATTTCAATCTCAAAGAAGGAGTCTAACAATGGAGTAGTGGAGGCAAGAATTATAGTCAGACCAAAGTAGCGACCTGCATACATATACCACCTTTTAAACTTTAGCTTATGGGATATAACAAAAAATTTAAAAAATTTTTTTTTAAATTCACAGCATAAAGAGAGTTGGCTAAATTAGAATGTGGATGGGAGAGCTGCAGGATGCAGTACTGGCTACTCAATAGGTGGTTTTATTCCTCTAAGGGTACGTCTACACAGCCCGCATCAGTGAGACTCCCAGCCCAGGTCGACAGACTCCTGTTCGTGGTGGGGCTCACACTCCTGCACTAAAAATACTTGTGTAGATGTTTTGGATTGGGCTTCTGAGCCCAAGCTCCAGCCCCCCCGCCCAAAAAAAAAGGGGGGGAGGGGTGAGCTTTGAGCCACAAATTCAAAGCTCTGTCTACACAGCTATTTTTAGCGCGATGATCAAGCCCTGCAAGTCCAAGTCTGTCAAGTCAGCCTGGGAGGCTCACTGTGTAGACATACCCAAAGTAACACTTAACCCAGGAACAGTGCTGTATCGCACAGTAACAGCATGGTGCTATTTGGGACTGAAAATGCTGATTTTGGATAGTGCGGTCATTAAAAACCCCATAGCATTTTTTCAGGGAGAGGAGAGATGCTAATCCAGGTGTCCTGGCTACATTCCAGCTCTAGTAATTGTGTGCAATCTACCTAAATTCCTCATTAAGTTTAAATTCAATAGCTTCCGCCAGTTGCTGCCCTAAACCTATTGTTTAGCAGTGGTAAAACAGCTGCTGTATTTTACCCTAGAGCAGGTTGTCACGGAGACTCATATACACAGTGTAAGTATTCTGGGACCTATCAGGATTACCATCATTGTATAAGTGCAAGCAATATCAGCATTATTATTACTAAATTATTTATATTACAATAGCAGCAAGGAACCCTAGTGAATAACCAGGGCCTAGAGTTGATCAAAAATTAGGAAAGTTTTGTCCCCATGGAACATTTTTGAAATTTTCCATTTTTCTGACCAGCTCTATCAGGGCCCCGTACAAAAGGTGTACATGCTTTTTAAAAAATAAACCACAGCTGCATAAGGTTGAAGTCTTGAAAATTACTTGAAAAGGGTAAGAATTAGCCATTTTACTAAAGTCAGTGCAAACACCCTCAGGAATGGTTTCAAGTAACATTAACGTCAGTGTTTCAGCACTGTAAGTAATTCTATATACAGCCTCCAAAACTTCTCACCAATAAGTAGCCAAGCTAGCACATGACCAAATTATGGAAAGAAGGTATCTTCTTGACGGCAATCACTTCCAGTACCATGCTGAATTTAATAAATTACACTTTACTCATTTGGCTTACATCCAACACTGCAGATGTAAGGTCATGTAGTATACAACTCTAAGGGCCAGATCATGTCCTGCACAGTTAGCATTTACAAATGAACTTTTCCATTCCTCCTCTGTAACACTAGCTCCAGATTCCTGCTCTCAAGTATCCCAAGATCCCAACCAGTTACAAACCAAGGGTTCCAATAGCATGATTAATGTGAGCTTATATATAGCTGAAAATGTTCTTCTGCCAACCTATTTCCACAAGAGATCCTCACATTCATTCATGACAGAAACGGACGTGGGAGACCATGTAACACAGAAGCTCCAGCAATCACTCAAGCTGGGTTTTTGGCTAATCCTTCCTCAGTTTATGAGTGCTATCAATATCTAAAGATGGGTTCAGAAATACATTTGAAAATAGAGGTACAACACAGCCTCCCTCACTAAGCATGGCCATGCAGCGTCTTCTGGTTCTATTACAAACCCCTGAAGCAGCTCTGGATAACAGGAACAGCACAACAGCTGTGCCACTGACTCAGGTTAGCACATGCATTTTTCCTTTAGTACAGAAACACACTTTTTCCCAAGAGCAGGACCATATCTTTTATTTCTTTTAGCGGCTATCTGGCCAAAGGCAGATTAACATACCATTAGAGCAGTAACGTGGAATTTATTTAAAGTATCTATTTCAGGTGGTTATAGTAACCTTTCCTAGTTGATCTAGTTACTTTATGATGCATAAACATTAGATATATATCTTTCTTCCACTAATGTTTTTCATCTAAAAAAAACAACATGTATTTAGCTCCAATAACTTCAAGACAGTTCTTAACCTTTTGTACAAACCTTCAGGAATAGTGTGAAGCATATAATCAGGAATATTTGCAACTTCGGTTGCACATGCAATACATACTGGCCAGAAACTTTGTTTCATATCTAGTATAGTGTGTTGTATGAAGTTCTGCATTATTAGGTTTAGGTATAAATGCAAGACATTAATCTGGCTAATAATAAATCCCACCACCTATAGTCATACCTTATGAGGATCTCAGCAAGTCATCTGAGGGGATTTTAGAGTAAACATTTTTATTAAGATTCTAATCAGGATTCGGGAGCAATGTGAGTTTTGAGGATTCTTCCTTTTCTAGGTATACGAATTCTACCTACATTTATCCATAAAACAACCAACACTTTTGTGAAAAAGGTGCTTAAGGAAGGAGCAAAATGTTAGAGACAGGCTATCCAGGCAGAGTTTGTTTTGCTAAATTCCTTACAGGTAGACTAATCCTGCTAGGTTCCTTATAGATTGGCCAATATCTTATTTTGTTTTCGTTTTGTTTCCATGGAGAAGGGGAGGGACACAAACCTTGTTATAGATCTAGAAAATACTTATTTGTTATCAGTAAACAGGGTTCCAGCTTTTAGCTTTTATAGTTAAAAACACATTTGATTTGGTTGATTAAATAGGTAAGAAAAAAGTTACAGACTAAGTGGAGTAATATGAAAATGAAGTTCTACTTGAAGTGATGAGAGCTATATGAGAGACTGTCTAATATCAGAGCCCTATTCGTATTCCAAACCAAAAAAAAGCCCTTATAATCCAGAACTGCTTCATGCAAACTGTACTGAACAGCAAAGCTGTTGGACAATACGTACTATATGTGATGTCATATAAGCACACAAAGGAGCTGGGAAGTTCCAAGAAAACACAAATACTGCCAGAGATAAGTATTCATGTGAAATATGTTTACACAAAATCCTATGATTTTAAAATCATAAATACCATACATTACTGACCTATACATTTTACATTTGTACAAATTAGACAGTGTATGTGAATATTTATCTACTTTCCCAGAACTGCCCACTTCTATACTTGTACATACTTAGGTTGTTTGGGTTTTTATTTTAAAACAATAACCCCCATCACCACCACCACCATTTGCTGGTATACATACATAATAGCAACCTTCATTTAAGTCTTTGGTTTCTTGGATACTACAGTGGATTAGGCAGCCCCATCTGAATTGTAATTTCAATTAACAAAGAAATATCTGATGTGTGCTGAAGGAAGAAATAACTGTTTCGAATCACTTCCTGCTATAATTTGACCTGCTTTTTCAGCCTTAAGTCGTGCCCTTTCTCACTCAGCCTGAAAGTCAGAGATTGATTAACACAGATAATTCCCTATGTACCATTCCAAATCCAATTAGTACTCATTTCCCCATGTAGTCAGATACAATGTGCAAAAATCACATAAAACAGGTAGAACAGTTATCAGGTGGGATTCTAAAATCAAAATACTAATACCACTTTGAGAATAATTCCAATAGGAAAGATGACAATTTTCAATTGTGTATTACGATAAATATGCTTCATTTACCTAGGAGAGTTGATTTGGAAGTCTCACTGCATTGCACAATGTATTCATAAAAAGCCACAAGAGGCATCAGAAAGTGTTTGTTAAACAGGAAGTACTTCAGTCCAGCTTCTTGGGAGGACTTTTGAATGAGCACAGGTTTCAAAGTGCTGCTCTTTGACAAGTGTTTGAAGTAATACTTTTCAATGAAAATAAACGACAGCTGTGGTTGTATTCCGATTGTCAAGTGGGAAAAGCATATTATCATCCTTGCCAGGAGTTTGAACTAAGTAGCTGTGTAGGCTGATCACATCTGGTTTAATTCTTCCATGATTTTACCACAGCAGTTAGCTACTGTTGAATTAAAACCCAGCTGGCCTCAGGTAGAAGCATTACTTGTGAGACTTAGTTGACCCAGACTGTGGGAACTAGGCTAAACAGCTGACTTGCAAGTATGTTAGAACATGGGTGGGATCTGTTCAGGTCAGGACATAGCACAGTATATTGTGAGGGTTCTCCATGGGAACAAAAAAATTCCTTTCTTAAAAACATGGAGGAGAATTTTCTGGTCTTTAGAATACATGGCTTCCTCAGCAACAATGAAACATGTCAAAGCAATGTCAGAAGCTATTACTGGAATTAAGAGTACAATTATGCTTTTGATTGATATTTTGCAGCACAATATTTTTGGAGGGTAGGAGAGGTAAAGTATATTTACAGGATTTCTCTAGTTTAAAAGGAGTCTTCAGTAACAAACTGGTATAGAACCACACACAAATTTTTTTAAAAAATTTAACACATAGTAACATCAAAACAAACAAATGTTTCCATGGAGACAACTACCTAAATAAATGCTCACAAGAGAGCCAAGGCATGACGTCACCCAGGCCTGCCTGCATCCATAGTAACATGCCAGTATAAACAGAAATATTTTGATTTTTCTATAAAGTAATATCATAGAATTAGCAATTTTATGGCAGTGCATACACCATTTTCTTACAGTGTTTAGTGCTTGCACTTCTAAAATAAGGGCAAAGATATTTATATCAGGGCTATTATTACCAACACCACATTAGCTGCATCCAACAAGTGGAGCATGTGTATGGCATATCTACTGTATCAAATTCCCCTGAGCAGTTGCTGATCCCAATAAACAAAGAAATTTATGTTCCCAAAGCAACACGTTGGAATGCTGGTCAGAGGGTAATCACATCTATTCTTCTTAGATATTTTGCTTTCCAAGGCATGAAAAAACAACACTCCCAGACCTGCTCTGTCACAGCCTCAATGTTTTGGTGGATCAACATGAAATCCAGACACATTTTGTATTTTTCCACTTCTAGTCAGTCATCAATTGGCCAGCTTTCTCTAGGGCCACAAAACTCACCAAACTCATCACACTTTCCCTGCAGGTACATGGTTTAGCCATTACAATAAATGCAGATGAACAGATTTTACAAATCAACTGTCAGCATTGAGGACATGACATAAGACTAGAAAAAAAAAATCAATGAAAAAAATGGTTACTAACCTTTCTGCAATGTTGCTCTTTGAGATGTTTTGCGCGTGTCCATTCCAGTGTAGGTGTGCGCACACTCTGAGCACAGATGCCAATTTTTTTTTCCCCCCTTACTGGTATCTGTTGGGTCAGCTCTGGTGCCCCCAGGTGTCACACACTCATACCATTGATATAAAGGGCCCTACCAACCCTGCTCCCCTTCAGTTTCTTCTTGCCGACCACCTCTGAGAGAGGGGACAGAGGGTGGGTTTTGGAATGGACACGTGCAACACATCTTGAAGACTAACAGTTTCAGAAAGATTAGTAACCATTTTTCTTCTTTGCGTGCTTGCACGTGTCCATTCCAATGTAAGTGACACACGAGCACCAGTACTAGAGGTGGGTTCCAAGATTAAGGACAGGCCGACCGTAACACGGCCTTGCTGAAATCAGCATGGTCTCTGGTCGGTTGTGTAATGGGATAGCAGGTCATGAACATGTGAACCGACGACCAAGTTGCCACCCTGCAGATGTCCCGAATTGGAACTTATGCCAAAAAGGCGACGGAGGAGGCTTGAGACCTTGTAGAATGTGCTGTTAGGTTCGCCGGGGGGGCAGAATATCCATGAGCTCCTAACATGCTCTGATACACAAAGTAATTCACAATGAGATTCTTTGTGCAGAAATCCGGAGACCTTCCATACTTTCTGCTATCGCTATGAACAGGTGAGTGGATCCACGGAACAGTTTGTATCTAAAAAGACAGGGCATGCTGAACGTCCAACAAATGTTTCTCTCTATGTGCATGTGGCTTAGGGTCGAACACTGGCAGAAAAATTGCTGGATTGCAATGGAACTGTAAGACCACTTTTGGAAGTAATGATGGGTGTGGTCTCAATTGGATCTTGTCTTTGAAAAAGACCGTATATGGGGGCTCCAAGGTGAGGGCTCAGATCTTCGAAACCTGCCTGGCTGAAGTTATGGCCACCAGGAAAGCTACCTTCCCGGAGAGAAAGTAGGGGTGGGACCCCTATCCTGTGGGTATACCCTCTCCAGACCCTTGAGAAACTGGATGACCATGTTATGTGAAAAGACCAAACAGTTGTCAATCTTGAGATGGAAGGCTGACATAGTCAAGGTCCATTTAGCAGTTGAAGAAAGGGCTAGTCCTTGTTGTCTGAGCAGAAGGAGGTAATCTAGAACAAGTCGCAGAGATGACTGCAAGGGCAGGACTTAACGTTGGGAACACCAAATGGAGAATTGCTTTCATTTTGCTGGGTAGGTGGCTCTGGTGGATGGCTTTCTACTGCCCATTAGGCCCTCACGGCCTTGCTCTGAGCAAACTAGTTCCTCCACATTCAGCCCTGGAGTTTCCAAGCCGTCAGATGAAGGGATGTGGAGTTCGGATGCTGCAGCCAGCCACATTTCCTGGATATCTAGTTTGGGTGCAGCAGGAGCTGCAGTGGTGTCTCAACGGACATGCCTAGGAGGATGGGAACCAGTGTTGCCTGGGGCATTGCAGGGCTATGAGGATGACCTGTGCTCAGTCCTGCTTGATCTTCATCAAAACCTTGTGAATCCGCGGGATAAGAGAAAATGCAGAGTATAGGTGCCTTGCCCAGGATCGCAGGAATGCATCTGCAAGAGACCCTGGGCTGTGACCTCTCAGAGAACAGAACTAGTAGCATTTCCTGTTGGCTCAGGTGGCGAACTGATCTATAAAGAGAGTCCCCCACCACTGGAAGATGACCGTCATGATGTCTAGACGGAGAGACCACCTGTGGTGAGAGGAGAATGCCACAGCTGGGGAGATCTGCCAGCTGGTTCTGAGTCCCAGGAAGGTAAGATACCTCTAGGCTGATGGAGTAATTGACACAGAGCTCCTACAGGCAGATTGCTTCCTGGCATCGGGGGAAGAATGTGCCCTGCCCTTCCTGTTCATGCAGAACATAGCACTCATATTGTTTGTGAGGATCAAAATTCATTTTCCCACCAGGTGGGGCAGAAATGCCTGGCAGGCTAGACGTATTGCCCCGAGTTCCCTGACACTGATGTGCAGGGAGAGCTCTTCTTGGGTCCAAAGACCTTGAGTTCTGAGGGACTAAAGGTGGGCTCCCCAGCCGAGGGCCGACACATTGCATATCAGAGATAAGGATGACTGGGGATTTGAGAAGGGTATCCCCACACAGACTATCTGGCTGTCCAGCCGCCATGTCAGCGAGTTGAGGACCTGTACCAGACCCATGATCACTGAGTCCCGGTGATGGCAAGAAGGGTAGCAGACAGTGGCTAGCCAGGCTTGTAGAGGTCTGAGTCAGTCTCACGTGTTGCACTACGTGTGTGCATGACGCCACTTGACCCAGGAGGCTCAGGCACTTTCACATGGTCATGATTCAATGACCTTGAAGAGATCTCATCAATAGGGCCCTACCAAATTCATGGCCATGAAAAAATACATTATAGACCTTGAAATCTGGTCTCCCCTGGTCTTTTGTGTGCTTTTACCTTGTACTATACAGATTTCACAGGGGCAACCAGTGCTTCTCAATTTGGGGATCCTGACACAAAAGGGATTTGCAGGAGGGTTGAAGATTATCTTAGGTGTGTGAGGAGGGGTCACAGTATTGCCACCCTCACTTGTGTGCTGCCTTCAGAGCTGGGCGGCCGGCCAACAGCCACTGCTCTCTGCCAGGCACCCAGCTCTGAAGGCAACACCCCGACAGCAGCAGTACCAAAGTAAGGGTGGCAATACCAAACCATACCATCCTTACTTCTGCCCTACTGCTGATGCAGCTCTGCCTTCAGAGCTGGGCTCCCAGCCAGCAGCCGCTGCTCTCTGGCCACCCAGCTCAGAAGGCAGCGCCACCGCCAGCAACAGGGCTATCAATTTGGATAAATGGGGTTCTATTGCACTAATGGGGAAAAAAGTGTGTTGCAAACCTGAAAATGTATGCAAAATTGTGGACTGCATAGTAAGCTAATAAAAATCAAAAGTGCGGTGGAAACTTAATATTGAGGAATCTGCAATTTCTGCAATATCACAAATTAAGTAGGGCCTTACAAATAATGCATTTCTGGAATGAAATTTTAGATGATAGTAATTTGTTCTAAAATCCATCAAACATCTGGGATTTGTGAGTGTTTTCTTAAGTGTCTTCAAATATCTGGATGATTATCAAACAAAATATACATTCCCATAAATAACAATTAACTCAACTCACGTCTTCTTGTAACACACATGTTTTTTTATTTTTCCAATCATCTCAACTTGTGTGTTCTTCATACCTACGCTTCCTCTTACCTTAATGTACATTCAGAAGCCATACACTCCCAGATCTGTTCAATTTCTCTTCTACCCTGTATATAATCCTCCCACAAGAGGCCACCAGCATAGCTACAATCCAGTCTGAATTTATGTTCCCATCTAGAGACGGACAGTGACTCCGAATTTTTCATTTTAATTCAAATAGTGTAACTAAGCTACCACATGGCTTCATCACCAATGCTGAGTAATATAATGAACCTTAGCTGAGCTTCCTTTAAAAGCTAGACGGAAAGAAAGACAGACATTTCCAGCCTTTCAAACTGTGTAGGTTCACTATAACTTGCATAGATTAAGTTTGCTTAGACCAATAAATGCTGTTCACGTTGAGAAAAGATTACTAATCCTACAAGGTGTTCAGTACCTCCCAGGGAAAGTTCCAATGTGTTCTATCAGTACCAGCACTCTGCAGGAGGGAAAATGCTTTACTGTGATTTTTTTTGTAAAAAGTATCTCTGAAGAACGGGAACCAACTGCATCACTCAGATGACTTTGAGCAAAGGAGTCAGCAGTGATCACCTACTCCTTATTTTCAGAAGCTATCCCTCATCCCAGACTACAGCCATACATATGTAGGATATAGTGATTCTGACTGAAGACTGATTTCACTAAGCTTAAATTGTCTCCAGATTCCACAAAGTTTTCCAGTTATACCCTAAGAGTATGGCTGGATCAGAAAATTGTCCCTCCTGAAAATTTCATCTGAAAATCCAATTTGGAAATGCCTCCATGGTGCCCCATTGTTCTCTATAGGCCTAGGTCTCTGACTAGATTACATCTCCCATGGTGCATCATGGCTTTCCCTATTGCTGAGCCATCATAATGCACCCTGGCAGTCCTTGGCCATGATGCATCATGGAAGATGTAGTCCATCTGGGGAACCCAACCCATAGAGGAGAATGGGATCTTTAGGCACCTAAACTACAACTCCCATGAGGCACCACAGTGGTATTCCCTCTATCAAAATTTTTCCATTTTCAGGTGTTTGATGTTGAAATTTTCTGTTGAAAAACAGTTTAGATTAAAAAATTTTAACCAACTCTGCCTAGAACCCACGTACCTTACACTAATTATTATTACCTTTCTTTAGAAATAATCCCACTGGGGGAAAATAGGACTATTCACAACAAACTACGGTTCTACTCAATCTATGAGTAAGGGTCACAGAATCTGCCCATTGATGTTTTGGTTGGGTATAGAGGGGAAGAGAAGGAAAGGAGACATTGCAGTTGTTTGAGCACAACCAGTACATTCAGTATACACCAAGCTCGCACATGTCTCCCAGGTGTCCACAAAGTGAATACAGTGACAGTGTTCTAGCAGTTGAGCCTGTTAGCCTTCTACACATAAGATTTCATTCGAGTTTTTATTTCGCTTTTTAAATGTGTGCACTGTTCAGCATTTCTGATGTTTTCACTGATCCTGTTAACACACCCATCATAATTAAAATGCTACATGAAATATGTATGTGATCTCTAGTGAAAATAAAAGCTTCCATCACAATGAACCAACTCCTCAAAACAAAAAAAATAGAAAACACAAAAACAAGTTGGAAAAATAACTACTGAAAAGGGTGTACAAAAATCTTTTAAGGAAGGCTTGAAATATTGAAGTTTTCACAGTTAAATGTCAGTTTTTGCTTATTTCTCTCTCCACCGATAAAATACAAAGAAATGTCATAGCTAAAAATACTAATTTACACAGAGGGAACTTTCAAAACTTATGCTGCACTTGCCGACAATGGGTGGGCAATTTGTTAATAAGAAATTAATATTCTAAAATAAATTATTTTATCTTCCAACTATTAAAAAGGCAGTGACTTCAGGTATCAACAGAAAACAGTACCTGAAGGCTAATCCTGGGTCCTGGCACCTTTGCGTAGGAGCCTCTGAAAGCCACCCAACCAGCAGTCACTGCTCAATACTTACACCCTACTATGACTCCACCTCACCTGGGCACTGAGGAATGACATTAAAGAGGCAATGAGTATGCACACGGTTTCCCAAGATAATGGAAGACTGGTTTCTCCAGTTGATTGACAGGGGGGTAAGAGGCTAAGTTCCCTTGTTTCAGCACTGTCCTTGGCTGACAGCTCCAAAAGGAAACAAGGTGGGTGAGGTAGTATCTTCTATTGAACCAAATTCTGTTGGTGAGAGACAAGCTTTTGAACCACACAGAGCTCTCCTTCAGGGCTGGGAAAGGCACTCAAGAGTGTGACAGCTAAATGCAAGGTGGAACAGATTGTTTAGCATAAGTAGTTAGCGAATATGCTAAGGGACCATTCAAGGTAAAGTGGCTCGTTGACACCTCTGCAGTCATAGGACAAAAGGAGGCAATTAGTAGCTTATAGGTTGTTGTAATAAACCATAAATCCAGCATCTCTGTTCAGTCCATGATTTTTAGTGTCTAGCAGAGTTAGGAGTTTAAGCTCCCAGGCTTGTCTTTGGAACATGTTGTGGATGAGAACTGAGAGGTCATATATGAAGTGATTGCTGAAATGTGTTCACCCACAGGTGGGAGGGTGGTTTTGTCTTTTATCAGTTTTCTGTGTCAGTTCATTCGAGAGCATAGTGATTGTTTGGTTTCACCCACTCTGAATAGATCTGGGACTGGCACGGCTACAACTACACTGCAGAGCTCCATAAGGAAGCAGCCAGCCAGGAGAAAAAAGACGGAAGACAGGGCTCTCTGAGCCAGAAGAGCCAGCACCCCAGGGCAGTCATGAGAGGAAGAACCCAGTGATCCCCATTCCTAAAGGGGGAAGCAATTAACCCTGTAATAGCTGCATGGGAGTTACTGCAGCTCTGTCATTCCAGCAAAGGTTGAAAAATCAGGAATTCCTGGGCTATTTTTATACAACAAAAAAATGTATTGGTTACCTCCTTGACAATAGGGATCACAGGGGAGTGGAAGTGGCCTGTGTTTATATCAGTGCATTCTCCCTCTAGCCCAGGGGTCTCAAACACACGGCCCGCAGGCCAGGGGTTATTTTCTGTGGCCTGCCAGCTCCCCGTGGCCCCCCTACACCCCCCCCAGCATTTACCTAGAGCGGCTCCAGCTTGGCACGCACCTGCCTGCCTGCCCTGCCCCTGCGCCACTCCGGGAAGTGGCCGGGACCTGAGGGGGGGGACGGACGGACTGGGGACGGACAGGGGTCTGCGTGTTGCCTTGGCTGCTCCTCCAGGCTGCTTTGGGGGGAGGTACCTGGAGGAGCGGCCAGGGCACCACAGAGACTCCTGTGCCCCGACCCTCCCTCCCCCGCCCCCAGGTCCCAGCCGCTTCCCGGAGCGGCACAGGGGCAGTGTAGGCAGGCAGGGAGGGTCAAACCCGCCCCCCAAACCCCTCCTGCAGCCAAACACCCATCCTGAGCCCCCTGCTGCACCCCGCACACCTCCTGCACCCCAACCCCCTGCCATGAGCTGCCTGCCGCACCCTGACCCCCTGCCCCACCTTGCACCCCGACCCCCTGAAGCAGCATGCACCCCTCCTGCACCCCAACCCCCTGCCCTAAGCCCCCTGCCGCACCCTGCGCCCCTCATGCACCCCCTGGGGGCAGGGAGGGGGCAGAGTTGGGATGGGGATTTCAGGGAAGGGGTGGGAAGAGGCAGGGCAGGGACGGGGCCAGGGCAGCGTGGCGGGGGGAAGGGAGGGTGGTCAGTGGTGCAGCCCTCGGGCCAATGTACAAGTCCTCATGTGGCCCTCATGGTCATTTGCGTTTGAGACCCCTGCTCTTGCCCCATGTCCCTAACGCTCCACACAGTGGTGCAAGTAGAATTCAGGTCTTAGAGGTACACAGCACCGGCTAAAGGGGGAGAGGGTGCGTTACCTCCCCACGTGACCCAATCCACCCTCAACCCGGGGCCATGCACTCTCCCCCTCCTCATGATCCATCCCACGTTACCTGGGCGGGGAGCGCTCCCAGTGGGTGGACAGAGCACAGCTACTGTGTGGGCTGCTAAGACAAGAGGGGGCTTGCTCCTGGAACAATAGCCACTTCACAGTCACACCTGCTTTGGGAATTGCCAGCAGAAGAGCTTCAAACCAGCTCCCTCTGACAGCAAAGAATATTTTTTTCAGACACGCTGGCAACTGAGCCCCATACCGGCAGCTCCTCTGGCAGAGCTGTACTGCCCCCAACCCCTCCCCCGGCCCTTCCACACAGCTGCATTTCCTGAGTCCTGTCCGGGGTCCGTACAGCAGCCCTGCTGGAGGACAGGGCTGGGGGGACAAGGTGGGGGGCAGTACAGCTGTGCCGAAGGCGCTGACGGCCTGAACCACATGGCTCTCCTGGAAACCGCGGCGGCGAAAGGAGCAGACCATGGGACCACTGGGCAGCCCTACATTGGCAGCTCCTCCGGCACGGCAGCCCCGCCCCCAGCGGGGCTGCTGTACAGACCCCAGACCAGAGACGCAGGCACGCAGCTGTGTGGAAGGGCTGGGGGGCACTACAGCTGCGCTGGAGGAGCTACGTGTTCTGCTCCTTTCGCTGCTGTGGTTCCCGGGAGAGCCCCGAGGTTCAGGGCTCTCCCGGGAACTGCAGCGGTGAAAGGAGCAGAACTTGGGGCCACCAAGAGGCCCCATGTCGGCAACTCTTCCAGCACAGCTGTACCGCCCCCAGTCCTGTCCTCCAATGGGGCTGCTGTATAGACCCCGGACAGGAGGAGATGTATGCATGCATGCAGCTGGGTGGAACAGCTGGTGACGGTACAAGCATACCAGAGGAGCTGCTGGCCTGGGGCCACCCGGTGGCCCCACGTTCTGCTCCTCCTGTGTCTTTCCGGTACCCCGTATTGGCTATAAATAGCTTAGTGGTATGGCGTACCATATCACCCTACTTGCACCACTGGATCCACACCTCATTCCCACAGAGCATAAGTGAATCCACTCCACCCCAGGAGGCATCAGTTCTGAGTCCTCGGGATCCATCAATCCTGTGCACAGCCAGTTTCTGCAATACTAAGGGCCTATCACATCATTTACTGCATGGAAACTGGCCTGAGAAAGTAGTCCTGTGTCATTTCCTGTTAGGCTAGCAACAAATAAATATTTAAGTTGATCAAAACCAAAGAATACTTGAAAATAGAACATTGACATCTTCCATCAAAATTAATTAAAACACAAAACTGAAAGGCCAAACACCTCCAAGCTTAGCCATCTACTACAGTGGGCTAGTTCACTGATAAGATTCCACTTGAAATACAGAGCTTGGTTATAGTAACAGAATCTCCAGAAAAATACTGTCACGGGAGCAGAGATGGCGAGAGGCTAACCCAAGAACAAAAGGGTTCGAGTGCCTACGCTGGCTTGTCAGCTGAAGACAGAGCAAGAAGCAAACAGCCGTGAGAGGAAACACACTCACCACAAACAGCATTTTTTCCCCTCTTGGAAAATGACAAATGTTAGGAAAAAGCCAGTGGATGAGGTTGTTCAAGCATAAACAATGGATTCATTCAAGAATTAATGACATGATGTCCTATGACTCGTGTACATCACATTGGACAACCCGTGAAGGGTAAAGGGCCCTTTCTTCTCTGTATTTCTTATCTTTGGTGGGCTCTAAGGGTCAAATTTTCAGCAAGTCTCCCTAATTGAACCTGCAGCTGCCTCAGTTTGCATGGCCTCAAACCAGCATTTACACATGAAACTGTGGGTAAGGGCATGTCCAAACATATACTCCTGAAAACTATTAGCACAATTAAGGAACCTTGCTGAAAATTTGTCCTTAAATAAAACTAAGTGTTGTGCAACTTAAACAACTTCTAAGGTAATGGAGTAGAGGGCCTAATTAGCCAATATGTTTGTGTGTCTACATCTGATCAAACGTAAGCAGTTTGGAGGGGGGAGGCAAGTAAGATAGCAATTTTAGGGCTTGATGCAAAGTCCACTGAACTAACTGTCTTTCCATTGACTTCACTGGGTTTTGGATCAGGCCTTGACTAGTTTTTCCCCTGGGAGGTTAGGATTCCAATTTGGTGGTAATTGGTAAAAGGTAATAAATAAAATTTGCTTGGCAGTGCCAATCTATGGGCAGCATGCACATGCATTTTCATTACCAGTACACCATCCAAGTTTTGGTGGCTGATAAGTAGAAGGCTTCAGCCACAAAAAAATGCATGGCGTATTTGCGATGTAGATGCATGCCCATGCCACACAAGTTTGGGACCACCAAGAAAATCTTATTTATTACCTCAGTCAAACTGGATTCTTAGCCTCCAAGGTGGGAAAAAAACCCAAAAACTAGTGAGGGTCTGTGGCAGCTCTTCGGACTGCCCCAGCTGGTGAATCTGCCCTCTGGCTTACAAGTGTGTTTAAAACCTGTAGAATTATGCATGGGTTAACCCCTCACTTACCACTGACTATAGCCTGACTTGAACCAGAGCCAGGGTGTAATTGTGGCAGAGGTACATGTTGTGTGCTGTACCTGCTATTGCTCAATAAAATGTTAATTCTATAAGTCACGCCAGCTTTGTGGGGTGAGGGGAATATAAATATAAACCTGGAGGTGGGTGCAAAGTATAACAAGACAAGGGAGCGAGAAAAGGGAAGGAACTTACTTGATTTTACTGAAGACAATGTCAACATCTGTGATTGTCACATTCTTCCCATCTATCACATGACAGTCCTTACATAATTTTGACCAGTTTTTCCCATGCATTTCTTTTCCTGTGGCTCTGGTATCTCCGTGGATGGCAAATTTTCTAAAAGTCTCTTCTAGAGCACTAAGCTCTGCTGCCATAGCCCCTTCGTGGGAACTGTTGGACTCATAAGATAGCCTTTTGGCTGCTCTCTCTTTTGCTGGATCTGCAGGAGACTTTGGAGGGGTCTTGTTTGCAGGTTTAGTGGACTTTGTTTTGTCAGCCATCGTGCTGCAAAGAGGAGGGGAAAAAAGATCATTGCATTTCCTGCAGTTTAATTTGCATAGTTTACCCTCTTTGTTAGGTTGTCCCTTGAGAACTAGACTTTCCACATGCTACAGTCCATGTTACAATCTGTGAAGGGCACTTATGCTACACAGTTAGTAGTAACTTGGCACTTTCTAGTAGTGTTTATGTACATGGAGACCTAGTGCGGGACAATCCAGGGTGCAAATCTACAGCACGCTAGCTGAACATTAAATGGCAGCATGGACCCTGCTACTGCACACTAAATATTTGAAACAGTAGTACATCAAAACACACTATGGAAATTTTAGTGCCTGGAAGCAAGGTCCACATGGCCAGAGACTCTGGTTAAATTCTTAGACGGTACCCTTCTCTTAGCAAAACTACTACGAGGTAAAAAAATCTGAACTGACCTGCTACAGTATGTTGGATTCAACACCTGCAGGAAGTAGCACTAGAAAAGCATGTTCCTATTCCAGGTGACGCCATTCAGATTTGATTTCATCTGGTCCATCTGTTTTACTTTCTTTCACTCACAGTCTGATATCAGGGGTGCTAAAACAATTTTTATAGTGGGGATGCTGAAGGTGGAAACCATGTACCTGGGTTGTTATTACTACTTCAACCTAGGGGGTGAGACAGCACCCACAGTACACCTACTTCCAGCACCTATGTCTGATATGCCCTTCTGGAGAAATTTTAGCACGCTGCTAGTTAGCGTAACAGCTGTTTGCAGGCAGCATCAAGAAGAAGCAACAATACAAAAAAGCAGTACAATTTCTTACAATTAGAATCCTCCAACATTGATTTATCCAGAGCACTCATCAGTGGAAAGGGGAAAATACACAACTCCAATCCAGTCCAACCCTCTCTGGATGTGGGCGGAAAACTCTGTACTAACTGTGTGTTTGCTTCTGAAATGGGTAAGAGACCACATCCTTTTAACACAGTTTAGTTAGTTTGTGTAGAGAATACCACATGTGCCCAAGTGTGCGTTTTACTTCTGAATTACGTGCAAAATTCTTTTTGTTTGATTCCCAGTGCTCACATGTGACAGCAATGAATATGATATCATGCCTAGATTAGATTTTGGCTCAGTTTCTGCCTCCCCTCAGGCCAGTCACCAAATTATCTGATGTAACCTCAGAGGACTCAGACATACCCATATTTCTCCTTTTCCTACTCAGCCTGGGTCCTGCACTCTGGAACCGCAGCTGACCATAAGCTATTTGTTGTGCAACACCTGCTGATCTATTTGGGGCATTTTCCAGGATAGAACCTGGGTCCCAAGGACATACCCTTAACCTGCCCCAATACCCACCAGATGCATAGCAGAAACCAGGCTGTATTCAATCTTGTAGCGTGGGTACAGGTTGTAACAACATGCAACTAAAGACTGTACCACTGGAATTCACACTCTCAATAAGGCACATAAATTTCATGTGGCCAATGATTAGCATCTCCCACTCTTAGGCAGAAGAGGGGAGAAAACAGAAGGACAAAGTTTAGTACCGGAACAGTAAATTTCCTTTTTTCTAGTATTTGAGATTTGTTGTGTAAACTATAATAACGTAATTGTCATTTGAATTTTCTACCTTAACTCGTTCTTAAAGTTACTTCCCGGACAAAAATCTTTAAGAAATCACTATATTATTTCACATTTACCAGCAGGACAATACATTTTCAGAATTTATACTCTTAATAAAGCACCTAGGTTAGTTCTACACAACTCTCAAGACCATCACAGGTTTTTCCAGACATCATATTGGCTCCCTTAAAAAATCATACACAATTATTGCATATATCTTTACCTATTTTCAACAGAGTGCATCCTCTCTGTCGGAGTCTTATTGAGAGCTGAGAGAGCAATCTATTGTGAAGTAGAAGGTTATAATGAACTTCTTGAAGCTAGAATTTTGCAGCCCTACACTATAGGCAATCTTGTAACAAAGACTACTACAACAAAGGGAGCTTTGTATTGCCATTACATAATAAACTTGCACCACATAATGTGTCCATAAGGGATATTGCTCAGACTGTGAAGCGGCAGTGTATAATATTAAAGGTTTAAATAAAGACTCAGAGAGCCAAATAAATTACACTAAAAAAGGAGAGGTCTTCATACTAATAAGAACATAAGAACGGCCACAATGAGTCAGACCAAAGGTCCATCTAGCCAAGTATCCTGTCTTCTGACAATGGTCAATGCCAGGTACCCTAGAGGGAATGAACAGAACAGGTAATCATCAGGTGATCCATCCCGTTGTCCATTCCCAGCTTCTGGCAAACAAAGGCTAGGGACACCATCCGTGTCCATCCTGGCTAATAGCTATTGATGGACCTATCCTCCATGAATTTATCTGATTATTTTTTGAAACCTGTTACATTCTTGGCCTTCACAACGTCATCTGGCAAAGAGTTCCACAGGTTGAGTGGGTGTTGTGTGGTAAAAAAAATACTTCCTTTTGTTTGTTTTAAACCTGCTGCCTATTAATTTCATTTGGTGACCCCTAGTTCTTGTGTTATGAGAAGGAGTAAACACTATTTACTTTCTCACACCAGTCATGATTTTATAGACCTCTATCATATCCCCCAGTAGTCATCTCTTTTCCAAGCTGAAAATTCCCAGTCTTATTAATCTCTCCTCATATGGCAGCTGTTCCATACCCCTAGTCATTTTTGTTGTCCTTTTCTGAACCTTTTCCAATTCCAATATATCTTTTTTGAGATGGGGTGACCACATCTGCATGCATACCATGGATTTATATAGAGGTAATATGATATTTTCCGTCTTATCTATCCCTTTCTTAAGGCTTTCCAACATTCGGTTCGCTTTTTTGACTGTCGCTGCACATTGAGTGGATGTTTTCAGAGACCTATCCACAATGACCCCAAGATCTCTTTCTTGAGTGGTAACAGCTAATTTAGACCCCATCATTTTATATGTATAGTTGGGATTATGTTTTCCAATGTGCATTACTTTGCATTTATCAACATTGAATTTCCACCTGTCATTTTGTTGCTCAGTCATCCAGTTTTGAGAGATCCTTTAGTAGCTCTTTGCAGTCAACCTGGGACTTCACTATCCTGAGTAGTTTTGTATCATTTGCAAATTTTGCCACCTCACTGTTTACCCCTTTTTCCAGATCATTTATGAATATGTTGAATAGGTCTGGCCCCAGTACAGACCCCTTGGAGACACCACTATTTCACAGAATATCAGGGTTGGAAGGGACCTCAGGAGGTCATCTAGTCCAACCCCCTGCTCAAAACAGGACCAATCCCCAATTAACTCATCCCAGCCAGGGCTTTGTCATGCCTGACCTTAAAAACTTCTAAGGAAGGAGATTCTACCACCTCCCTAGGTAACGCATTCCAGTGTTTCACCACCCTCCTAGGAAGGAAGTTTTTCCTAATATCCAACCTAAACCTCCCCCACTGCAACTTGAGACCATTACTCGTTCTCCTGTCATCTTCTACCACTGAGAATAGTCTAGATCCATCCTCTTTGGAACCACCCTTCAGATAGTTGAAAGCAGCTATCAAATCCCCCCTCATTCTTCTCTTCTGCAGACTAAACAATCCCAGTTCCCTCAGCCTCTCCTCATAAGTCATGTGTTCCAGACCCCTAATCATTTTTGTTGCCCTTCGCTGGACTCTCTCCAATTTGTCCACATCCTTCTTGTAGTGTGGGGCCCAAAACTGGACACAGTACTCAAGATGAGGCCTCACCAATGTCGAATAGAGGGGAACGGTCACGTCCCTTGATCTGCTGGCTATGCCCCTACTTATACAGCCCAAAATGCCATTGGCCTTCTTGGCAACAAGGGCACACTGTTGACTCATATTCAGCTTCTCGTCCACTGTCACCCCTAGGTCCTTTTCCACAGAACTGCTGCCTAGCCATTCGGTCCCTAGTCTGTAGCGGTGCATTGGATTCTTCCGTCCTAAGTGCAGGACCCTGCACTTATCCTTGTTGAACCTCATCAGATTTCTTTTGGCCCAATCCTCCAATTTGTCTAGGTCCTTCTGTATCCTATCCCTACCTGCCACCGTATCTACCACTCCTCCCAGTTTAGTATCATCCGCAAATTTGCTGAGAGTGCAATCCACACCATCCTCCAGATCATTTATGAAGATATTGAACAAAACCGGCCCCAGGACCGACCTTTGGGGCACTCCACTTGATACCGGCTGCCATCTAGACATGGAGCCATTGATCACTACCCGTTGAGCCCGACAATCTAGCCAACTTTCTACCCACCTTATAGTGCATTCATCCAGCCCATACTACTTTAACTTGCTGACAAGAATACTGTGGAAGACCGTGTCAAAAGCTTTGCTAAAATCAAGAAACAATACATCCACTGCTTTCCCTTCATCCACAGGACCAGTAATCTCATCATAGAAGGCGATTAGATTAGTCAGGCATGACCTTCCCTTGGGGGTGAATCCATGCTGACTGTTCCTGATCACTTTCCTCTCCTCTAAGTGCTTCAGGATTGATTCCTTGAGGACCTGCTCCATGATTTTTCTGGGGACTGAGGTGAGGCTGACTGGCCTGTAGTACCCAGGATCCTCCTTCTTCCCTTTTTTAAAGATGGGCACTACATTAGCCTTTTTCCAGTCATCCGGGACTTCCCCCGATCGCCATGAGTTTTCAAAGATAATGGTCAATGGCTCTGCAATCACAGCCGCCAACTCCTTTAGCACTCTCGGATGCAACGCATCCGGCCCCATGGACTTGTGCATGTCCAGCTTTTCTAAATAGTCCCGAACCACTTCTTTCTCCACAGAGGGCTGGTCATCTCCTCCCCATGCTGTGTTGTCCAGCGCCACAGTCTGGGAGCTGACCTTGTTCGTGAAGACAGAGGCAAAAAAAGCACTGAGTACATTAGCTTTTTCCACATTCTCTGTCACTAGGTTGCATCCCTCATTCAGTAAGGGGCCCACACTTTCCTTGGCTTTCTTCTTGTTGCCAACATACCTGAAGAAACCCTTCTTGTTACTCTTAACATCTCTCACTAGCTGCAGCTCCAGGTGTGATTTGGCCCTTCTGATTTCATTCCTACATGCCCGAGCAACATTTTTATACTCTTCCCTGGTCATTTGTCCAATCTTCCGCTTCTTGTAAGGTCTCTCCATTCTGAAAACTGACCATTTATTCCTACCCTTTGTTTTCTATCTTTTAGTTTTTATTACATTTTTTGGTATTTTTTCTACATTTTCAAATATATTGATTTCAATTACAACACAGAATACAAAGTGCACAGTGCTCACTTTATATTTTTTTATTATAAATATTTGCACTGTAAAAATGATAATAGTTTTTTTCAATTCACCTCATACAAGTACTGTAGTGCAATATCTTTATCATGAAAGTACAACTTAAAAAAAGTCGATTTTTTGTTACATAACTGCACCCAAAAACAAAACAATGTAAAACTTTAGAGCCTACAAGTCCACGCAGTCATAATTCATATTTAGCCAATTGCTAGGACAAACATGTTTGTTTACATTTACAGGAAATAATGCTGTCTGCTTTTTATTTAGAATGTCACCTGAAAATGAGAATAGGTGTTTGCATGGCACTTCTGTAGCCGGCGTTGCAAGGTATTTACGTCAGATATGCTAAACATTCATATGTCCCTCATGCTTCAACCACCATTCCAGAGGACATGTGTCCATACTGATGATGACGCATTCTGCTCAAGAACGATCCACAGCAGTGCAGTCCAATGCATGTTCATTATCATCATCTGAGTCAGATGCCACCAGCAGAAGGTTGATTTTCTTTTTTGGTAGTTTGGGATCTGCAGTTTCTGCATCAGAGTGTTACTCTTTTAAGACTTCTGAAAGCATGTTCCACACCTCGTCCCTCTCAGATTTTGGAAAGCACTTCAGATTCTTAAACCTTGGGTCAAGTGCTATAGCTATCTTTAGAAATTTCACATTGGTACCTTCTTTGTGTATTGTCAAACCTGAGGTGAAAGTATTCTAAAAACGAACAACATGTGCTGGGTCATCAAATATACGGCAGACTGCGGCTAAAAAACAGAACAGGGACATACAATTCTCCCCCAACGAGTTCAGTCACAAATTAGCGCATATTTTTAAATGAGTGTCATTATCTCTCGTAAATGTAAACAAACTTGTCTGTCTTAGCAATTAGCTGAACAAGAAATAGGACTGCGTGGACTTTCTAGGCTCTCAAGTTATACATTGTTTTGTTTTTGAGTGCAGTTATTTTTTGTACTTAATTCTACATTTGTAAGTTCAACTTTCATTATAAAGAGATTATACTACAGTACTTGTAGGAGGTTAATTGAAATACTGCTTGTGTTTCTTTTTTACAGAGCAAATATTTGTAATCAAAAATATATCTAAAGTGAGCACTGTAATTGAAATCATATATTTGAAAAAGTGGGAAACATCCAAAAATATTTAAATAAATGGTGTTCTATTATTGTTTAACAGTGAGAGTAATCGCAATTAATTTTTTTTAATCGCTTGATAGCCCTATCTATAATTTATCTGTACAAATCCTTGGTTACACTAGGAAGCTTAGCAAAAAAGGATACCTTGTATCTTGTTTAGGAAAAACACTGATTCATCATCAACTGAAGCTACATCCTTCCAGGCAATACAAATAAAATACTTCAGTAAGCTTTCAAGGACAAATGTTCACAAACCCCTTGAAAACAAAAAGAGACTTAATCAGGCACAGAATAGCAAAACATGAAAGCTAAGAAACTAACTCCATTAATTTTACATTATTTCCCATTAATCAAAAACAGAATTTCAATTTAACTTATCAAAAACTATATAACCCAGCACAATCATGGGAACGAGATTTATATTCCAAAGTGAATATGGACTAGTTGTATATTTTTAAAAAGTCAAGCATGGTTATGAATTTAGGACGGGGTGGGCAAACTTTTTGGCCCGAGGGCCACATTGGGGTTGTGAAACTTTATGGAGGGCTGGGTAGGGAAGGCTGTGCCTCCCCAAACAGCCTGGACCCCACCCCCTATCTGTCCCCTCCCACTTCCCACCGCCTGATTGCCCCCCTCAGAACCTCCAACCCATCCAACCCTCACCTGCTCCTTGTCCCCTGACCGCCCCCTCCCAGGACCCCTGCCCCTATCCAAACCCCCTGCTCCCAGTCCCCCGACTGCCCCGACCGCTATCCACACCCCCGCCCCCTGACTGCCCCCCAGGACCCCATCCCCTATCCAACCCCCCTGTTCCCCATCCCCTAACTGCCCCCCCAAGAACCTCTGCCCTATCCAACCACCTCCTAACAGGCCCCCCTGCTCCCACACCTATCAAACCACCCCCCTGCTCCTGACTGCCCCGATCCCTATTCATACCCCCGCCCTCTGACTGCCCCCGGGACCCCACCCCATATCCAACCCCCCCTGCTCCTTGTCCCCTGACTGCCCTGACCCTATCCATGCCCCCACCCCCTATCCAACCCCCTGCTCCCCGTCCCCTGACCACCACCCCTGAACCTCCACCCCATCCAACTGCACCCTGCTCGCTGACTGCCCCCCAGGATCCCCTGCCCCTTATCCAACCCCTCCCCGCCCCTTACCACACTGCTCAGAGCGGCAGGAGCTCACAGCCACACCACCACCCTGCCTGGCGGGAGCGGTGGGCCAGACTGCCAGTGACACAGCGTGCTGAGTCTGCAGGGAAGGGGCCGGGGGTAGCTTCCCCATCCGGGAGCTCAGGGGCTGGGCAGGACGGTCCCGCGGGCCACTGTAGTTTGCCCATCTCTGATTTAGGATTAACTAAAAAGGATTTTGATTCTCCTTTACATTCTAAGCAGCAGAAAAGGAAAACAAAAACACCAGCTTCTGTGCAATTTTAAGGGAAGAAGAACTTGAGAGCACTGTATATTTAAAAACCTGAACATTAAAAAGTCAAGAAATTCTAAATAAAGGTTGAATTAAATACACACATACAAAATATGAAAATATATAATTAAGGTTACCCAAACAACTGTAATTTTGCTTTTCTTCCCTCAACACCACCCAAAAAGCCTACTGAACTATGGGGGGGGGGGGGGGAGAAGAGTCATCTAAAACTTATAAACTCCACAGAGCCAGCCTGAGCACTTTTTAGCAGGCCTGAGAACCAATGTTTTGCCACCACTCTCTTTCCCCCACCCCACCCAAACATCAGTCCACCATGCTCACACTACTACACAACAAAGATGGCCTTAGGATATTTTTGTCCCTTCTTGGGTTTGTTTGGTTTTTTTTGCGAGGGGTGTGGGGGGGGCAGGGCCGGCTCTACAGTTTTTGCCGCCCCAAGCACTGAAAAAAAAAAAAAAAAAACTGCTGCCACGGACGGCAAAGGGGAGAAGCTGCTGTCAATTTGCCACCGCGGCCGGCGGAACATAGAAGCTGCCGCCAAACTGCCGCCCCGGCCAGCACCACTGAGGGGCTGCCGCCGAATTGCCACCACCACAGAAACACTGCCGCCCCAAGTACCTGCTTGGAACGCTGGTGCCTGGAGCCAGCCTGGGGGGGGGGGGATGATGACAGGGAGGAGAGGAAACAAGGTTAGTTTTTGGGATGCACCACAAATGTAACAGACTCATGTTCATAAAAACATTATGTGCATTTAGGTCTCTGCTCCTTTAAGCCTCCCATTGCTGGATATCATCTCTGTGCTGAAGCCTTTGCACAGCTGCCAACATTTTAAAAAAGCTTTGTGAAATAACTGTTCAAATGAACTGGGGTTCCAGGATGCCTTTGGCCCAAACAACTGGAGGATTGTGTGTGCAGCCCAGTGAATCGTACATATACTGTGCTTTATAAATACTATTTCATTCTCACAAACTACAAACTGTTGTTCCCCCTTCCAGTTTGAGGTAGGTAAACATTATTGCCCATTATAGAGATGGAAAAAGTAAGCTGTAAAAGTTAAATGATTTGACCAAGGCCACAGAAAGATTCAGGTTTGAACTAGGATTATAATGTGGACGTCCTTTATTTACAGTTCCATGCCTAGTCCACTAGATCACGTTCCCTCCCATGTTACTGAACTGCCTTTCTTTGTGGTCACAGATTGCCCAGATTAGTCACTGCAGAGGTGCCAACTCAGCTGCAAGCAACCAGCCCAGAGCATAGTTATCCAAGTACCATCAATGGAAGCTGCATAATGATCTGGAATCCTCCCAAAAATGCAGGAACCTACAGCTAACATGTCCGTGCATCCCAACTGCCAGTGCTGGGTAGCCTTAGAAGACGCACGAATACCCTGTGATCTTTAGGACACAAACTTTCAGCCCTAGTGATCAGTTTACAATGATTTGCATCTGTTTATTTTGCTAGAAAGAGGGCTGTACACTTATGGCTAGAGCCCTGGGATGTTTTAAATGAAAGCAGAGATTGTCTTTTCTATTTACCAACCCTCAAATATGGAAGACCCGTGGGTTTCACTGGCTTTAAATTTCCTGTGGGGTTTATAATTTCAGTAGTTTATAAACTCTACAGAAACATCTGTGGGTCTTGCATGTTTTAAAGCAGTTACTGCAGACGGTGTCCAGCCCAGCCCCTTGTGACCTGCTGCACCAAGGCCCTGACATTGCTTCGGAAGCAGCAGAGCAAGTCAGTATATTTTGTGTAAAAGAGGCACGAGCCAGCATGAAGCATTCGGAACATTGATGTTTCTAGTGTAAGTATTGTTCTTTCTCCCACCCCACACAGAACTAGACAAAGGTATCACTCCTCACCAATGGCAGCCTATTAACTCAAATGTAAGATATCTACACCAAACCATTTCTGAGTTACGACATTACAACACAGCATTAGAAAACTCTCTAAAGTGAGATCACCTACATTTTCGAACCTCCCTATTTCCTTTCCCAAATGCCTTGTCCAATTTGTCTCCAGCTTTCCAGAAATATTCTGGCCTGGCACCGGACCACACCTAAGATTTCAAGTAGCTTGCTTTCAAATGGGTGTCACCACAGGTTTATAATGGAAGCCTTACTTCAACATTAACTATGGAGAGACACTAGCTTTTGTATCAACTGAAATGTACATTCTAGGATAGAGGAGTCAAGGGGTTAGAGCAATCCAGCCAATTTATTCTACTAACTATGCAGTGTATAATTTACAGCCTCAATTTCTTAGACACAATCCAGCTAAGCTGAGAGAGAGCTGTGTATCTTAAAACAGTTTTGAATTATTACTCTCCTCGCTGATCAGTAATTTTTTTTCCCTCTAAAACTATTCACCAGCTGGCTGCGACAAGGTCAAAAGTCTTGTGAACTAAATAAGTAAAGTTTTCAGTCCACATTATTTACAGGAACAGAAGACATTTTTAAAGACAGGCACACAGGGACAAATCCTGGTTGGACTCTCCACTGAGGTTGGGAGAAAAAGAATCAGCAGTTTTACCAGCTACATTCTCCCTTGCAAAGGAATTGCCATGAGCTTATCCACCCTGCCTCCAGCCCCTACTTACTCCAAACCCTAAATTTTAATGACACAGATGTGGAACCACTGCTCCATGGGAGCCACTGTGAACCACTGCTCCATGGGACACCAAAGATGCAGCTTCCCTTGACTGGCCTCTACATAGCCTGCTTCCCACCCAAAGGAGAGAACTGTGGCAATTCTGAGCCTTCCATGCCTGTAGAGTGGGACAGGAAGAGTTGAGCCCACAGTGAAAAGATTACATTTATAAGAAAATCTATTTCCCTACAGGTTGGAAAACTTCATCTCAGATTGCAACAATTCCTTCAAGCATTATATCCCAGGGTGATCATTTTTTTTCTAATTTGTGGGGCAATAGGTTCCTACTATCAACTTCACCTCTAGTCAGTGTATGCCTCCCAAACAACTGTAAGCCTCAAATCATAGGCCTTCTTTTACTTCCACTGAAGATAAAATTGCCAGGCATAGATACCAACCCTCTGAGTTTTCAGACCCTACTATGAGTTTATGGAGAGGAAAAAAACTAGTCTATGGGGAAATCCCATCTGATTGGCTGCCCCATTTCCCTGCCTGCTAAATAGGATAAATGGGAACAGTCTTTATGCAGATCAATGAAAACATGTACTCCTTTTCTATATGCATATTTGTTTAGTTGGCTGAGTGGCAACTTGGTGGCATTTCTCGGTCTGTAGCATGACAAATTTTGAACACTGCCGGAGATCAATTCCAAAATGGTAGGGAATATCCTAGGTATCAGTGAGCTGAACTCAATTTCAGTGAAAAATCAGAAAAACCAAAAGGTAGGAAATGAGGGGGGAGGACACGCATAGGGTATGTCTACACTGCAAGTAGACCCCTGTGATGCCAGCTGACTGGGGCTCACGGGGCTTGTGTAGACAGACCCCCCCACACACACACATCCCCGGGTCTTTAGAGCCCAGATTCCTGCCCAAGCTCAAATGTCTACACCGCAATTAAACAGCCCCTTCGACAAAGCCCCACAAGCCCAAGGCAGCTGAAAGGTGCCAGCCACAGGTTTTCAATTGCAATGTGAACACACCCTCAGAGCCAGCAGTTTCAGCCATCTCAGTAATTCTCTACAGATCAAAGAAATGGTTGATGGCAGCCATTAACACCTTCCAGCATAATATCTGCCCAGCCTTCCACTAGTTTAACATGCTGACACCATGAAACATTTCTCTTTCAGAAAGGGAGTTAAAAAAAGCGGTAGGAGGGAAGAGTGGCCCAGCTCCTGGCATGGGGCAGGGGACAAATAGGTAACCCTGGTATGAAGGAAAATAGGGATGAATGGGGGACAATAGTATGGGGGGCAGGGGACATGGGGTGACACAGAACCCCTTGTATGTGGCAGGGAGGAGAATAGTGGGAAGGGGGAAATGAGGGGGGCAGGTGGCGTACTGGACACAGAGCCCCTGGCACATGGCAGGGAGTCCCTGAAACAGAGGAGGATGGGGAGGTATCTGCACAGAGGGAGGTTTGTTTGTTTGTTTTTGGAGGGGGGGGGGGAGTGGAACGGATGGATGCAAGGAGCCCCAGTGTATGGAATAAGCTCAGCCTACAGAAGAAACAAGGAGTGCATAATCTTCTGTCAGGACATTTTTCACCTCGCCTTCACAAGTCATTTTTACTCCCATCCAAGTCTGCTTGGAATTTTCCTCTTCTTGTCTGATTTCACTGTCACAACAGTTCCAGCCTCACCTGCCACAGCTACACTGTCAGTTTCTGAGGCCAGCCAAGCAAAGATTTCTTCCCCCTCAAATACCTTCTCAGCTGGTCCTTAAAACTGAAATGCCATATGTACTTAAGTTGGATAATACACAGTGCTCAGCCTTCATCAGTAGCCAAGTGTATGACCCTCGAGTTTTATGTTCCTTACAATCTTGTTTATTTTCAAGTATTGGCAGGTATGCCATTGACTTCAATGCAAGTAGGATCAGAACCCATATTTTTGGGCAATTTGTGGAACGTATAGGCTAGAATTTTCAAATTTTTCAAATTCTGAAGCAAAATAGTGATCAAAACATCAGGTTAGTCAGTCCTCATTTAAAAAATATTCGGCACAATTAGCAGGTGCATCCAACACTGCTTATATCCTTCCGAGCAATCTAAGCAAAAGGCAGAAACACAATTTTTAACAGAGCATTCTACATGCTGTTTATACAAGAGAGATTTTAATTGGTTGTAACTATAGTGCCCTTGTTGCCAAGACGGAGACTGCTCTGCGGGGCGGTTCCTTCCCAAGAAGCTCCTTTTCGCCCCAGCAGCACCTGTTCCTAAGCCCCCGGAGTATATATACACACACACACCCCTGAATAGTACAAATATAGTACAAATATAGTGAAGGGAAATATAGATGTGCAGAGTCATAAATGGGGAAAAACAAGAGGGGTAGAAGATAGGGGGAGAGGTAGAACAAGGTAACATCCAACACGAGGACCTGCGGAGACTAAGCCCTGCATCTAGACTCAGCGTTCCGGAATACTGGGCAGAGTTCCAGTCCTGCAGAGTCTTGGCTGTCTTTGGTGCCAGTAAACTTTCTCCAGCAAAACCCTGCAGTGCCCTCTTCAAACGCTCTCTGCAAACCCACACAGAGCAACAACCTCCCAAGAGGTGCTGCCTAGGGGGAGGAGGGTCACGTGCTCCCCCTTCCCCAGCTTTCTGCCAGGGTTTATATGCATTGCCCTAAACCGCGCTGCATACCACCAGAACCTTTAAATTGGAGGTTTTCAAACTATGGGGCACGCCACCTGGGGAGCACAAAGGAAAGTTCAGGGGAGCCAGCGGTGATGCCAGATGGCTTAGGCTTCAGCCCAGCACAACGGGGCTCGGGGCGGGAGTGCCACGTCCACCCCCAACTCACCTCTTTTTGTCTGGGTGGGAGGGGCATAACCAAAATTTGTAACACAAAGGGGAAGCTTAGCTCAAAAAGTTTGAAAACCGCTACTTTAAATTGGCCCTCCCACTATCAACAGTTACACATTGTCTCTGCCCAAGGCCAAGTCACAACCCCCAGTACTCACAGCCGCGTACGGCTGTGCACGATAGTGATACTGGGTCCAGCTCCAGAGTATCCTTCTCAGATGATTCCTCCCTGGCACAGTGCTCATCTGGCTCCCATCCTGGGGCATCCCTGGTCAGCTGCTGTGTCCCTCCTGGGCTTTGAATCAGTTCTTAGCTGCATAGGTGGTGAGTGAACCGGTCCCTCGGGGAGGCTAGCCCCCAGCCCCACCCCTTCTGCCCGAGGCCCCCCCCGCATGGTCGGAGGATCCCCAAGCCCCACCTCCCCCTGAGGCCAAAGGAGCCCCAGCCTGCCTGCCTCAGCCACCCTGTGGGGGAATGAGGGCAGGGCCTCAGGGGTGGAGCGTGGACAGGGCTAAGCCTCCCCTGGCCTACAACACCCGTTGTCCATGCTTGGCTGCTTTGCTAAATGAGGGTCTGCTCACTGTAGGCCCTCTTGGCTGAAGCTACTGGCACACACATGCCCCTGTGGGTCCTTCTATCTTCCCTTCCCTTCCCTCCCCTCCCCCTGGAATAAACAGCCCTTCCTCTCCCTCAGGGCAAAGTTTTAAAGGGGCCATGCTCTCTAAACCCCAACAAAAAATAATCCTTGTTGTCCACAGCAAGGTGGGCAACTCTAGGCAGCAGATCTCCAGCAGCAGACCCAGGTCCCCTACTGGTTGAGAGCATCCCCAGCATCCAACCCACTGTAAGGGACCCAGGCTTAGGCAGTCTGGTGCAGAAGTCTCAGGTGGGATGATGTCTGACCACCAGGGATGGGAGTCACCAGGCAGGCGTTGGAGGAGCGGCAAGGCCAGGTCCCGTAAGCAACCAGGTCAGAGTCTGATCGAGGTCGAAGACTGGAGATCAGAGGCAGTACCAGGCTAGCATCAAGAGGCAGGAATAGGGGTTGAATCCAGACTGGAATGAGAGACCGGAGATCAGAAGACAAGGCAAACTCCGGCGTTGAAGCAGTCTGAAGTCTGTGTGGTGGCCCAGACAACTTCCTGGGGCAACCCCTGGGGTTAAGGAAGGGCACTTGGCCAAATCACCAGGCCACAGGGTACTGTCACTCCTGGTCTCTTGGGTGGTACTTCCTGCAGTGCCTAGTCTCTGCAGTGATCCCTGGATGCAGCTCTGCCTGGCTGTGGGGTGGCACTGTGGGAATATCAGACACCCCAAACTCTGCAGAACTGGGTTCTAGTCCCTGGGTCCTTACACCCACAGGACCCTGAGGGTGGAATAGGTTCCCACAAGGCAACTTGCTTCCCCCCCCCTCCCACCCTGTGGTATAAATGATCATACATCAGCACATGCCCAGGCTGCCCTTCCTTGGAGGAACAGCTAGGCTGGCTGTCAGGCACCAGCTGAAGTGCTACCACTCACCATGGAGGCAAAAGGACAGGTCCGTAAGGCATGAAGTCAAGGGCATGTAGGTTTAGAGTGGCCATTCAAAGTACAGCATTCTCTTCCCACATTGTCCCTTCCTCATTCCTGAACTGTTGAAATGCTCATTGCCGCCAATTTACATACACAGTAATAATAATAAATAATAATAATACTGATTACACACCTTTCCTAATGCTTCTTTTAGTTTGCAAAATAGTATTTCAGACTTTTATGAAGTTACACATGCCATTCAAGAGAACTGCTTTAGATAAAAGAAACAAAAAAAAGAGACTTGATTCTGATCTGAGAACCAAATGGTTGTTATTGTTTTATTACAAAAACCAAAGATAACTACCTTTATAATTTATAAATGTTGCAAGATTGCTGATGTACATAAAGTAAAGTAAGTTCAATTTCCACAAAGAAAACAGAAACTTCCTCAGGTTGCTTAAAGGGGGAACACACCACAATATTAACCCTTAAAAGCAAGGATATATCCAGTTAAGATATCCTTCTTTAACATACCTTAACACACACATACACATACACACACAGCTAAATTCCACCGCTCTGTAAATAAGTCACATACACCTCTGGCATGTACAGTAATATCATACACACACAACATTCCTCACAATCACATTGTAACAAGAATTTTTTACTCCAACCGGCAACATCAGCACCTCAGTACGCAGGTGAATTGTATGATGAGTTATTCTCCACCTTACTAGCTTTGCATCACCTGAGGATTCCTCCTACATTGAGTCTATTCCCAGATCTGCTGGGTTGCCATTTGCTGGCAAAGTAGCTCCAACGGACTGTAGTGGAACAAAGAATCAAGCCCACAATATTCTGCAATTGTCCATGCATAGGAAGGAAGCAAGCCAACAGGTCCACTACAGGTTTCACAGAAATATATGAACAATATTCCACTATTTGCAATGAAAAGGCTGGGTCCAAATTCACTTGATTACAATACAGCATGAAAGGAGCCACCACTATTCAGTCCAGTCATTTCCTTGCTATGCTGTGAGGAAGCGGCTGGACAAAATAGTCATACAAAGTGATAATTTCAAAGTTTTTTTTTTCTATTTTAGCCTGGTAGCTCTTCTCAACTGTCTCCTGTATTTCATTAAATAAACAGCTCCAGAGTTCCAGCAACAGTAGCCTTTAATTCCAGATAAGAGCCTGGGGCAAATTAAGTCAAGCCACTAACCTTGGGAGAGCTTCCGTATCAGCCTGAACCACTCATGTTCTGACCTCTTTTCTGTAGTATACTACTATTTTGAACTTCTATAGCACCTTTTCATCTGGGGACCTTAAAACACTTTTCCAAAACATTGCCTAATGAGGACTCAGCTCTCCAGGAGGTAGATAAGAGATCATTTCACCCACCACTAAAATGGGGAGGAGCACAGCAGCTGTTCAAAAGCGTACAGCAATTCTATACAACTAGTTAGCACATGGAATACTGTGAACAACTAAAAATCTAGCAGGAAATCAGTCAGAATGTAATTAACAGAAATGGAATTTGGTCAGGAAAATGGACTTAACAGCCCTATTATTACAATAAGCACCGTGGAATTTTTAATGGCCAGTCATGACCTGTTGAAAAATTGGTCAGGATGCAGAAGAGAGACACAAAAATGATTTGAGGCTAGAGAAAATGCCTTACAGTGAGAGACTAAGAGCTCAATCTGTAAAATTTATCAAAAAGAAGATCAAGAGGTGACTGACTTGATCACAGTGTATAAGTACCTTCAAGGGAAAAAGTTACTAAGTATAAAGGGCTTTTTAATCTAGTGGAGAAAGGCATAACAAGATCCAATGGCTGGAAGCTGGAGCCAGACAAATTCAGATTAGAAATCAGGCACACACTTTTAATAGTGAGGGCGATTCATCATTGGAACAAACTACCAAGGGAAGCAGTGGATTCTTCAGAGCAAGACTGAATGCCTTCGTATATCAGTCAAACACAAGTTATTGGTCTCAAAACAGGTGTAACTGGGTGAAATGTAATGGCCTGTGATATACAGGAAATCAGACTATATAATCTAATGGTCCCTTCCGGACTTAAACTCTATGAATGAATGGCCTCATCAGTTTTACCGCTAATCCATAAGAGCAAGTACATCTAGCAGCATACTGTGCAGGCAGTGGTTCAGTACCAAAGAAGATGGGGGGCGGGGGGAAGACATCACTGAATCATCAGCAGTGCTTTCTGAAACCACCTGTGAGTTTCTTTAAGATTAGCCATTCAGTGACTGGCGCACCCCAACATTGCTTAGCTTGGGAGAGTGGGGAGGTATGTCCGCACTGCAAGTGAAGGCATGATCATAGATGGGGTAGGTATAGCCTGTGTTAGCTTTAGTCTAGCTAGTGTGGATGACCACATCATGCAGATGTGTCGGCACAGGCTTCAATACAGGCTAGCAGTGCAAGTACAGCCCTCCAGCAACCATGGGTATGTACTATGGTTGCTAGCCCCTGCCACTGCGTCTATGCTGCTGTCGTTCCCTGGGCTAGCTAAATTAAAGCTAGCATGGTTATGCCTCCCTGGGTTACCTGTACAGACCCTAATAAAGGCTCCCTGAGGGATTCTGTTCCAGTCCTTTTCTTTTGAGAGGGAACTCAGACTGTTACCTGTTACAGACACTGTCTTTACCAGGTGCTCCTTTAAGTCCTTTCAAGATAAACAGAGTCTTTAACATTTAACTTCAAAACCAAAAGGTCTCAGGTCCTTCCAATATAGGGATTCCTTTGTCAACAGAATTTGTTAGGACTTGCACTTTCAAAGCACTAATTAGGCTAAATACTCCATTCAATGCTGTACTTTAAATTTGCCTTTAATATCTTGACAGGAACAGGCATACTGTTTCTATGCGCTTCCCTCAGTGAAACAGGCTGTTACCTTCAGGGGCTTCACTATATGGTCAGTTTTCTTCAAACATCTCTCTAACATGTTCATTTTGTTTGATGTCCCCTACATTTAAACTTTGAGAGACAGAAGTACACTGAAGAAAGTAATATTTGCCAGCAATTAGCTCTATGACAGCTGTAGTACACCAAAGGTTCTCCACCTTTTTCTTTCTAAGCCACTCCCCCCCCCCGTGCTATAAAACCTCCACAGCCCAGCTGTGCTACAACAACTGTTTTGCTGCATATAAAAGCCAAGACAGGCGTTAGGGGGTAGAAAACAAGGCAATTGCCCAGGGCCTTACACCACAGGGGGCCCCGTGACGCTAAGTTGCTCGGGCTTTGGCTGCAGCCCCGGGCGATACGGCTCATGGACCCGGGCTGCAATCCTGTACGGTGGGGCTTTGGCTTTCTGCCCGGGGCCCTAGTGAGTCTAACACCGGTCATGCTTGGAGGACCCCCTGAAACCAGCTCACAGCCCCCCAGGGGGCCCCGGACCCCTGGCTGAGAACCACTGGGGAGGACAGTAGCACTGTAGATGCAGGGAAAGCTTCAGCATCTGCATTAACTACACGGACCTTGAAGAAGTCTGGGTTGTCACTCTTGCTCTTTGGCATTATTCCAGCACCAGATAAAGTCCATGTTTACATGCTTCCAGACCACACAAAAGACATGTGCATGCACACACATGCACATATGTGCAAAAAGAATAGCAGAAAAAGAAGGAACAGCAAAGAAACCTATAAGAGCGGCACAGTTTAGGCTCCCTCTTATTTACTTATCTTTTAAAAATCCAATTGTATACCTGCTGCCCAGTCTAAAGTCCTGAAACAGCTCCTCTTCTTGGGAAAAGCTGATTTAATTGCCCCACCCGCCTCTCTCTGTCTCATGCTCATGCACCACAAGCACACGGAGAATGATTTTCCACTTGTTCAGATGAACTCAAACTTAGGTCTCATCTACATTTTAAATTTAGGTCAACATAGCTACGTTGATCAGGGTGTGTGAAAAATCCGCACCCGAGTGACATAGGTCTGCCAACCTAATCCCCAATGTAGACAAAACAAGGTCAATAGAAGAATGTTTCCATAGACCTAGCTCAGAAAAGTGGTGTTCCTACACAGACAGAAAACCCATCCATCACTGTATGCTTTGTCTACCCTACAGAGTTATGCCAGCATACCCCTAGGGTATAGTCCTTAGAGAGTAAACATATCTTGAATTACTGCATGCCAAGAAAACAAGGCCAGCACAAAATCAGCCTGAGAGACACTATATCACTAGTACTGTAGATAAATCCCCTTAGGTAGAAAAAGGCCCTTGCAGCCTGGCAAGGCTTGCTAGTACCTGTGCATTCCGATATTCAGCCACACACCCAACCCAGAAAACCAGCAGATCTCATTTCCAGGAACAAAGCAGCTGACAATCCAAAAGCAAAAAAAACCCAAACACAGAGCAGAAATGGTGTACAAGAAAGCAGAGCCATTTTGGATTCCAGCACATGCACATCCCCATCATGAAAGCTGTTAAACTCAAGCATTTTAACTGGCTAGTAGAAGCATGTAAGAACCTCTCCTGCCTATATGTACACAATGATCTTCATTTTCAATCTGATAAAGTTCCTCCTCAACCTACTGCACATAATCTACTCCAGACTTGTGCCAATTTGAGGCCAAAGATAACTTTCACTGGGGAGATGTCTGAGCACATGAGATTTCTAAAAGGAACAATAGTAACAGACACTTAACTATAGCAGGTCTTCAGGTCAACTAATATCAATCTTTTCTCCACTTTTAAAGCAAGCATTTAAAACACTAGTTTGAGAGAACTGTCTATTCATGACAAGCAAAAGGTGATAATTGTTGCTCTGACCCACCAAAATGACACACATACCATATTTACAAAGAGAGGCATTTCAAGTGAAAAAGAGACAAACTAGTTTAATTTCATTGAAATCCACTGCATGAGAAGGTCTTTTCAAAGAGAGAGAGAGAGAGAGAGGAAAAATTAAAAATACTTTGCTAAACACTATGTCTCTCTTCCTTAAATAGGGTCAGCAGGTATGCATGAGTAAGAGGGTGAAGTAAGTCAGCCAATTATTATGCTGAAGAAAGTGATGTTCTTGTTATGGGAACCATCACAAAGAAAATCAGAATTGGTTTGCAAATATTGGCACATCCATATACTGCAGAAAAATCAGACTAGTATGACAAGTAAACTATGTAATACAAGAGAATGCTTGAATTTCTATGGTGCATTGCTATTTTACCTGGTAACTGTATTGAGCTTTTCCTCTCGGAGCGCACATTTCAGTCCAGCTAGTTACCCAAATTGAAACATTAGATGGCTTATCCTTTAGTCAGTCTATACCTTGACATACAATTAAGTCTTTTAGTCTGTGCACAGATGATACACATAACCATCAGATAGGCTTAGTGGCCTCTCCTCCTTAAGAGTACTAGTTTGTCTTTGTTGTTTTAGTACAAAGTTGAGGGCTCTAACAAAACAATGTTTAGGAAAAGCCACACTGCATTTAGCTATATGTAGTGTAGCTAGAATGTCATAAATAAAAATAGCTCCATTTTCAGCACAGTCAGTCAATCTGTAGCCTAAAACATGTATTAAGATAGAACGATAAATAACTGCCATACATAAACTTCAATGTATGACCTTTTTCCAGTTACAATAATCTTAAATATAATAATAGTGAGGGGGAGGATCTACATTATCTGTGAATTGTTCTATGCATGGCTCCATAAAACCGAACGCTCTTTTAATACTTAACAGTGGACATTGCACTTAGGCAGTCACAAGTGACACACTGGTTGCAGTCATATGGCTGTGGTCACAGACACAAAAGAGCTCAATACAGCCATTAGACAAAAAAAAGTTGTAACTAATTTTGAAAGGCATGTAGCTACTGGCAAGAAGAAACGATTGCTGAAATGTTAAGAACCAAAATTGAAACTTTTCATATCTGTGCTCTTGTTAACAATCATCATTTAAGCCTGAAAACACAGCCTACAATAAAAATTCTTTGCACTTCCCCATTTGTTCTCAATTTTTCATTTTAACAGAAAAAATGAATCTTTAAATCCCACTGAGAATGGATATGCAAATATTATAAAGGACAAGTTATCTAAAGACATAAACAGAGCTGTGTTAAAAGATTCTCCCCTGGCAGCAAGATCAGCGAAAATAAAATAGTTTTTTGTAATCACATTTCAAAGTTTTCCTGGTTTATGTCAAAATGAAAGGCAAGTCTTTGCACAAACTGCCCCAGTGACATTTTGAAGCGTTCATGGTGAAAAAGCTGTGTTTCCCAGGGAACAATTAAAAAAGTATGCACTGTACCAAATTTCTGAACTTAAAAAAAATCTGTTTTCATACTTGAATATTCAAACACTAATATTTTGCAATACTAATGGGAGAAAAAAATCCTACTTGCCCAAAGTAGAGCTGCAGCCATTCACAAACCACTAGTTTTACCAGAGTTTGAAGTATTAATTTCAACTACTTACTTTTATAATGAACTAGCTCTGAAAAAGGTAATTGGCTAATTTAAAATATTGTGTGTTTTCTCACTTTTTTCCTTCTTATATACGGTATTTTGCTTTTCTACCTGCTGTCAGTCTGTTCTCTGGGAGCATTCTTGTATGCTGGAAGCTGGAATTTTTGGAGGGTTGTTTAGATCTGCTTTGTGTAGCTTTATATGACAAAGCTCGAACTAATACTGAAATGTTTTTAATAATTGGATGCTTTCTACCCACCAGACACTTTATAAGGCGACTGCCTGTTCTTGTATCAAAACACAAGGGATTTCATAATGAGGGACTTAAGAAGCTCCTGGGAAACAGGAATAGGTAGTTTTACGTTAGTAAGGTGAAATAAAATTAAAACATTTACAGGATTAATGCAGAGCCAGATATCATCTGGAACATTTGGGTGAACAAGTCCGGTGAAGGCAGCGCTCTCTTCAGCGTGGAATGAAGGGAGCATTGCTCGACGCGGGCTAAACAGTCACCCAGGGAGTGCTACTAACATCAACCATGCAAGAATCCAGCTCCCTCCAAGGCAGGTGCTGTCACATGTCCTCCAAGCAGGGGAGCGGGAGGAGGCGTCCTACTCAAGGATGCAGCTACCAACGCTCACGGGCTCCATCCTGCACTGTTAGACAAGATGCAGCTGGAGCAAGATCCCAGCTGCCTGGCACTGGTCTGGTGGCCGATCCAGAGAAGGGAAACAGCTTCACACTGCGCCTCTCTCCTGCTCCTACCCCAGTGGGAGAGGGAACGTCGCCCCAATAAAGAGGGCGAAAGGCCAGGCTGGGAGGGTGCTAAAGACGAGCTCCCAGCCCGGTTCTCTATCCCCCCGGGGGCAGATGGTTCCATAACGCCGGGAACGTGCAACAAGCGCACCTAGGCGCCTCGGGCAGGTTGCGCGCAGCGACCGCATCCTGCCGGTGAGCCGGCGCAAAGGCTGCTGCAGCTGCTCCGGCGCAAAGTCCACCGCAAACGCCGCTCTCCGGCGCGGTGGCAGCCCAGGAGAAGCCATCCCGGGCCGCTCCGCTAACGCCACCAGCCAGTCCCGGAGCCCGGCGGCGGCTCCACTTGCCGCCCTCGCCGCGGCGCGCCGGGGGATGGCGAGGGGCTGCAGCCCGCGCTGCGCCTCAGCGGCACCCGCAGCGCCAGCCCCCGGCAGCGCCCTGCGCTCCGCCGGCCGCGGGGACGCCTCGCGCTGCCCTCGCCCCCTTGCCAAGGCGCCCACTTACCCCTCGGCTCTGAGCGGGAGCGGGTCCCCCCCAGCCTGGCAGCCACCCGGGAGCCGACGCACGCAGGGAAGCCCAGCCACCGCGAGCCGGGCGCCGCCGCGCCGCCCCGCCCCGCCCCCGCTGGGCTGGCATTGGTGACCGCCCCGGCGCCCGCCCCCACAGGCTGAGCGGGGCGGGCCCCGCCCTGGCTCCCGTCGGGTGTGAGGTAATGAATTAGCGCGCCCAGAGCCGCTGCCTTAAATGGCTGGTTGCGGGCCGGCCCGCCGCGCCTGCTCGCTGTCCCCCTCGCGCGCCTCCCCGGCGCTGCTGCTGCTGCTGCGCCCGGGGCCCGGCGGCAGGTGCCCGGGCAGGTAGGGGGCAGGCAGCGAGCGGGAGGCCAATCACAGCGCCGCGGGGGCGGTGGCTCTGCTGCGGGAAGGCTGGAGCTCGGCGCCCCTGGCTGCGTTTTGCATCCTAGCCCTCGCACGGCATCGGCGCCCCCTGGCCGCAAGCCGAGCTGCTCCTGCAACCCCCACCCCCAAGTCTATCCTTGCAGAGGGGGCCACGTTGCCCTGGGGCCGGCCAAATTCCTCGGCCTCGCTGGACCCTGGTTAGCCGCTGCTGCTCCCAGCGCCTTGGAAATCTGACCCTGGATGTTCCCAGAATCCCAGCACCGCAGGGACCTGGCCTCGGGAGCCTGGCCGAGTTTGGCCACAAATGCAGAAATGGTTCCATCAATCTCGAGAACAAGTGTTGCTTCTCCTATTCCTCTGAAAATCACCAAACACCTTCCCTCCCCCACCCACCCCCAGTACATTTTGGTACCTGGAAGGTGGGAAGATGCAGCAGAAGCAGCTAAACAAATTTAAGCAGTGGAAGTTATGCCATTAGGGCCAAAAATTGGCAGGATCCAGGTGCCACATCCTGGATTTTGTGGTACTGCTGTGCTGGAACACAGCAGGGGGTGACTACATTTGTTTTTTCTTTTTGGCAGTACAGTTTGAGAACTTTGGTCTAAAATTTGGCAGGATCCAGGTAGACCTAGCCTGGACCTCTCTTCCTCACATTATGGGCACAGGGAACCTAGTCTCAGAGGCACTAGCTAGGGGTAAGGAGAGGTCATATATCACAGGTGTGATTAAACAACAAAGGTACTCAGGGAGGAGCACCCTGGAGCTGGAGCCCTTAAATGCAAAGGCAAGAAAAGGGGCAAGTGTAGAGGAAGTCTATATAATGAGGATACTCAGCCATATGATCCCTATAGAAATGCCATTGAATAGCAGAGAGATGGGATACAGAGAGCATCCTAGAAATCACCATTTGAAGGAGGTGTTCTCTTAATGCTTAATAAAACCCCAGAAGACTGTGCACTGCTGATCAAAGTTCTCTTCCCTACCAGGCAGGTTGGCTGATAATTTTTCCAAGACTGCACTATAGTTCCTTTAATAGACCAGTGACCAGACTCTGGGACAGGCAGGAGTTGAAGTAAGGTGTCCCGGGGGCGTGTTAGAACAGCTCTCCCTGATCTACTAAAATTTGGTTTGGGTAAGCAGTGCTGCCTCACAGCTCCAGCTCCCCTTCAGCTGGTACTGTGAGAGCTCCCCCTCCTGTTTCAATCTGCTTTAACCTCTGGGTATAGGTTGCTAGAACTGGGACATAAAATGAGCCAGTAAACCCTCGTTCTACTCTAAAAAGTTTTCTTCCACTTTTTAGAAGACTGAAAGTGGAACCTCAGGTCTAATAAAAGGGAGGTCATTATTCTTAGTAATGCTGAGAACCTATTTTCAGAAGGGTTACAGCAAGGGAAGGTAATGCTATAGCAGTCAAGCCAGTAATTCTCTAGATCTGTGCCAGATCAGGACCCTATTAGCATCAAACCAGTCTCCCTCCTTTAGATTTTGTTACTTGATTGACTTTGTGGCTGATCCTATCCCTATTTCCAGTCAAGTGCCAGTATACCTGGTGTTCTGGTAAATTATATTTCTCTAATAGGACTTTCCACAGCATGCAGAGATCCGTGGCCTCAACTTCTAGGATTAACCACAGAAGTGTAGTGCTTGGGGCAGATTAAGCCCTGGCATAAATTAATGCCAGGTATGAATTTGATCCAGCCTATATACTTGAACCCCCATTAAGAACCCACTTTATTTCATTTTATCACAGTTGAGTAGTTCCTTGTCCTTGAAACCTTTTAAAACAAAAATAGGCTTACTTTTTGACCATACTTTGAAAACTCCTTCCCACAAATATGAAGGATCCTAGGAGTTGCCATGCAAGATAACCTCCCTCCTTTCACAAAGCAAATCTTAAGTGTATATGCTATTGAAGGATGTACCACCAGACAGTTTTTAATTGAGGAAGATAGGTGAGTCATCAATAGGAGAGTGATCAAGCGTACCTCAAGACAAACATGTTCTGCCAATCTAATCCTTGCTAGCCCCCACTCCTCTCACAACCATCTAGCCAGATAGCAAGCTAACCCTCAAGGGACAGAAACCTTACAATAATATTAATAATAAAGTAGATAGAAGAGGGTTAAGGCTCTGTTCTCCTTCTTTAACCCAAATTTGCTAATCTGAATACTGATCTTCTGCCCTCTCCAAATAAACATAGAAAATTCCAGAAAATCCATTTCAAGGGATATCTCAAAGTTTGCTGCAATAAGTGATGTAATCATGAGATCATTTCCACACTAAACAGATTAAATCCTCCCATCCTTGAGGCCAGAAGATTAGACTATCTTTCTAAATCTAGAACTGTCAAAGGAAGCAGTTACATTTATTATTTAGTCCTTTAGATTTAGAATATAAGAAGGCTGCTATCCTAGGCTTTATGTGCCTTTGAAATTTCTTAAAATACTCAAATCAAAGCATAAAGATAAATCCAGCAGCAAACTCATGTATCTTTATTATGGTTTCCTGCAGCACCCATAATGTTAGCATCCAAATATGTTCCAGCTAAATTAAATCTACATGGTGAGGTCCCTAAAATGTCAGTGAGTTTTCTGTTCTCTCCTCGCTGCATAAGGTAGGAAGAATTCTTCCCTATTCAGGGAAGAATGTATTTGGTTAGTTTCATGCTAATTCTGGTGGAAATGCTTTGTCAAAGAGGGGGATCTTGCAGCAAGCCCTGAAAGTGGTCAGACTCTGGATTAGTCTGATCCCTTCTGGAAGTTTATTCCATAGCCAAAATCCCAAAAATCTTTATTTCCATCTCTCACCATCTTCAGCCTGGGCTTTGTAAAATGCATTTTCCCAGAGGATCACAGCTGAGTTTGTAGGCCACAAATGTAGCTGGAGGATGAATGTTTTCTCTGATAAATCATTCATGGCCCTTGCACAAATCAAGATACCTGAACCTGATCGTTCATTGGTCTGACCTAGTATTTTAAATTCTTTTAAATTCTTTTCCTCTTCTAAATAATCTTTGGAAATATAAATGGCATGGGTAGGGAAATTTATAGTGAAGATTGCCTAAGTATTTCTATTCGAAAGGGTAATTTTCAGCTGCTTATAACTTTCTCCAAGTTTTCCCTTTACAGCTAAAATTTGTGATTTTGAGTCAGGGAGCAAATGTTTTTGTGCAAGTTCCATCAAAATGGTTGAGACATTTTAAATCACAGAGGAAGTGAAAAACAAATATGTAATTCTTCTGCTAAGGAAATGTGTTGCAATCAGTTTCTGAAAATCTTCTAGCACCTCTGGCAATGGTAATATATACTTGAAAATTATCAGAAACAGTCCCTGGGTTTATGCATTTTTCACTGATCTGGTGAAAATTGGGTATGTTGTGGCCAAGTTGTAAGGATTTTTAAACATGAACTCTGGATTATGTTAAATGGTAAAACTAACAGTTTGCAATACACATGTAAACTGAATGGGAAACTGAATAGTGTCTGAGGCTTCCAGTAGATGTCAATGCATAACAAAATGGAATAGAATTACAGTTTTCGTAAGCAGGGGGATTTGGAGTATCAAAAGTACTTTATATTGGGACTGCAACTTCCTATGCCTTTGTACAGCAGCTAGCACAAGGAGGCCCTGCTCACAATTGGAACCTCAGTAGTACTGCAATGCAAATAAGTAATTACTTTTCATTAATAATAATTAAGGTGCATATGGGGGAGGTGGAGCTGTAAAGAAGTCCTGCCTTTTTTCCATGTGGTACAGAAAGGTGTGCATGGAATAATGTATAGGCTTCTGTCTCACTCATTGCACATATTGAGCAGTACAAAGCACAATAGTTGAACATGGTGGAATTTCTGGTTAGTCAATTTTCTTTTTAAAAATAGGTTGGAATGTCCATACGAAAAATGACATTAAAAATAATGAAGCATGCAAAACTTAGAAATTGACAAAGTTAAAGTTGCCTGTGGAACTGTTGTCTGCCCTGATATGCATATGTATGACAACATAATCTTTACATGAATCTATGATCACATACTTTGTTGTTTGTTTCCTCAGAGACCCATCTAATTTACTGAGTACACTGGAAACAGAATGATGCACATTTGTGTAACTAATTAGTCTGGAGTCCATGACACCCGTGGCTGAGTGCACAAGTTGTGATGTGCACTGAGCAAGGCAGAGATCCTCTAGAAAAGAAAAGACAGTCTTGTGATTTAGACAATACCCTGGGATCAAGCAATCTGAATTCTAGTGCTGCATCTGCACATGCTTCCTTGAGCAAGTCACTAAGGCCTGGATCCACTAAGGGGCTTAAGTGTTTTTCTCTCTGGCCCAGTGACTATTTAAGTAGCTGTCCACAGTGGAACAGCTTCACCAGGAGAGACTGACGAAGCCCCTCATCAGAATATCCCATAGCTCAGTGGTTAGAGCACTCTCCTGAGAGGTGGGAGACCGTTTTTGAAATCCTCTCTTCCCTCTATGCCAGAGAGGAGGGAATTGAACCTTGGCTTTCCACATCCCAGGCAAGTGTCCTAACCAGTTGGCTAAAACTTATAAGGTAGCTGCCACCACCACTACCTCCTCCTCCAACTGGATTTTGAATGGAACCTGATCCGGTAGGCGCCCACTGAGGATGCCTACCAGATTGGGCCCCACATACCCTATCTTTCCCCCATTTGTGAATCACTCTGGGGGTTAGGCAGGAGATAGGCATCTGGACACCCAGAGGGAGGCAGCAGTGCAAATGCCCAGAGGCAGAAACTTGGGCACCGAGGGATCCTTTATCCTGGGAACTTAGGTGCTGAGTGAGTTTAGGTACCACAGGGTTCAGGTGGGAGTTTTCTGGATGGCAGTGGAGCCAAACTGGGACTTTGGCGCCTAAGCCTGGGCTTTAGATCCCTAAGTACTTTTGTGGATCTGAACCTAAATCTCTCTATGCCTCAGTTTTGCATCTGTAATATGAGGATGATAATTCTCCCTTATCTCCCATTGGTCTGGTTGGGTGAGGATATATTCATTAAATGTTGGTGAAGCACTCAGATACTACCCTGATGGATACTACAGAAAAGCCTATAGAGAAAAATTTCTCATTCAGGGGAGAACTTGGCTGTTGTGCAGAGTACAAGACCAGCCACTGAATAATGAAAATAAAAATAAATATTGAACAGCTGCCTCATTCATTGAGCATTGTTCAGCTTGTGCTCTGAATATGGCAGGCATCCTTTTGGAAAAAATAACGTAGTTATGTGATTAAAGATTGTAGGTGGAATTTCAAAAGCACCTACTGAATTAGGAGCACATGTCTTTCCATGGGATTTGTACAAGTCACTTAGGCATTTTGAAAATCAGACCCTGTATCATATTTCACAAAGGTTAATGGTTAAGTTTGCACCAGCTACTTTAACTTTGTAATTTTCTGATTTCTGAGTGCTTCACTTTGCAACCTGAAGAATCTTTTCATGTAGCTTTTTGTTGGTAAATTGGATCTGATTCATTACACACACTCACAAGTATGCCCTCACCTTTTAGTTTACTCGGAGTTTATGTTTTGCAGGTGTCAAACTACCATCAGTTAGAGAGAAGCAAGCCATAAATGTCTTTGCTCCTGCAGTCCTATACCTGGAAAGAGAAATAGCAGCCCTGGAATTTGCCAAGCCAATAGAGGGAGAGTGAACATCAGTGTAAGTCCCCTGGCCAGAACTTAGGCATCAGCTGTGTTGGAACAATAGACAGAACCTGGACAAATATGTGGGGCATTCATATGCAAATGAGCACACCAAGCTTCCCACAGCAGTTGCTATAGTGGAGACATTCATTCAGTAACCTTGTTCCAACAGTGACCTATATGTGATGCTTCAAAGGAAGGTGGAAAAAAGAAAATAATTGCACTTTCCCAAATATACCAGGATTTCTCACAGAGGAAAAAAAGTCTTTCTGTCCCACTGTGAGCAATTAGCTGCTCTACCCTGAAGCATGAGAAGACTGCCTTTTTATTCAACATCTTAGCCTACAATAATCTGTTTTTATGATATATACAAAAAGTGTTCTTTCCAATCCCACTAATTTCTTTGTCTCAAATCTTACTGATTTTCCTTGGCACTGAATTCCACAGATGTTCCTATATGCTGTGTAAATTAGTATCCTTTCAATATTACATTTGGTAGCAGACAATTGTTATTAAGTGCTCCTTGTTCTTATGAGATGGGATGAAGTGGATGGAAGTACTTTTGTGGAGTACTTTTAAACTAAATCATTCATTGTTTTGTGAACTGCTATCTTGTCACATCTTATTTTTTTCCTTTTTAAGATATCCCACAACCACCTCCAGAACTCTTAGCTAAGCTGTTCTGTACCTTTGGTTACTTCTCAGTGTTCTTTTTGAGGTAAAACAAATAGAGCTTTGTTAGGGCTCATCCCTTCAGCATGAGTGTACACTGATACAGCAAGTGGGCTTACTGTAGATGAAACTAGGTACACAGGTGAAATCCTAGCCCCACTGAAGTCTTTGGGAGTAGTGCCATTGACTTCAGTGAAGCCAGGATTTCATCCTTGATATGTAGCCACCCCTTACCTCCACATTTGTGAAGGCTTTACCATGTTTTAGCATTTGTAACTTTATGGAGTGTAAATAGGTTAATGACATTACAAACCTGTATGGGCTAGAGTTCATTTACTACAGTGACATTTTATTTCAGTGTTTTGTGTTGCTATTAAATGTAAGCCAGAGGAAATCCAAAGTATTAAAAACTGATTTCATCTTTTACTGCAAAGTATCTTTCTCAGAGTCAGTGGTTCCATTTAATAAGAAATCAGAAAGCTGTACACAATAACATTTATCCACATGTTGAAAACCTTCTAATACATTACAGCATTATTTGATTTAGACCAAATGTTGATACCTGAAGTGGGATTTTCAAAAGGTATCCAACTAAGCACCTGTCTGTCTCTTTAGGTACCTAAATACCTTTAAAAATCTGGCCTCACAATCCTAGATTTAGGCTCCTAAATAAATGGCCAGATTTTCAGGGATGCTGTGCAGTTACCTAGCTAGGCTAGGCTAACTGTGAGGCGTGGCTGAGGAAAACCAAGACAAAAGCAATAATTTTAATTTTTTAGAACTTTTATAAGGGAAACCCCCAAAATTGTACCAGAAGCATAAATAATATAGAACATTACCAAAGATTGGCTGACTTTTAATAATAAACTGTGGTCTAGGTTTAATGGGTCCTGCCCCAGCACAGAGGGCTGGACTTGATGACCTTTCAAGGTTCCTTCTAGCCCTACATTTCTATGATTCTGTGCTGTGCAGTTAGTACCACATGCATTGTTATTAAAATGAACAAAAGAAATTATAGCATATTGTGTCGCTTCAGAGAAGAATCAACTTTTCTTCTCCTTGGCTGGAAATCCAACTCCACTCTTGGGCTTTGTCTACACTACACAGCCTTTAGTGACAAAATACTTCCACCCCCTACAAGCGGGGTTCGCTCTCCTGCCGACAACAAGCCGTTTACATTGCCACTTGCCGTGGTAAAACTTTTGTCTTTTTTGGAGGGGACGGGGGGGCTTTTTTAAGCATCTGTGAATGACAAAAGTTTTGTTGTTCAACTGGCAGTGTAGACAAAGCCTTGCTGTCCCGTTCTTAGCTTCTCTTCTGCTTGAAGTGCTCCTTAGATTCAGTGTTCCTGTGGCTGTCCCTCTTTTCACCGAGTTTGTCCACAAGCGGGGTTTCTTTTGTGGCCCTCACTTGCTCATTAGGCACCTTTGAACTGTATTCTTTCCTCCTTCTCACTTCCAAGTCCCCTGCTTTTATTCTCCTGTTCTTCTTTTATCGTATCCCCTCACTTCCTACCCCAGCTGTAGTTCATTCCACTCGCTCAGCATCTCCACCCTTCTCTAACAGTGTTTTCTGACTGCCCCTTCGGGTGGATTCTAAGCGCCCTCCCCAGCTCGAGCTGCGCTCTCCTTGGACGTCTCTCTCCCCAGGACAGCATTCTGTGCTGCTGCATCACAACTGCAGCAGGTGCTAGTGCCAGGATGTGAGTTACTACACTCATCACCCCCTTAACGTACATGTCCCCATGTATACTTAAGTGAGCAATGAATAGAATGGTTCTAATCGAGAGTTAACATAAATGATGTTAGGAGTATAAGTTAGTTTAATGGAGTGCCACCTTCCCCATAGGTACCATACAGTCATAAGGTTGGTGGGGTTCCACCACTCCCATTCTTTTGGTTACTGTGCATTTATTGCCTCTTGTAGCAACCTTTTTGGAGGTACCCCTTTTGTAGTGCATTCAGAGTATCTAGGTACCTCATCTGTGTCAGTTGTTAGACTTATAGATTCCTTGTGAGCTGGAAGAAACCTGACACAATGTCCCATTGCACAATTGGGACGCCTAGCATTACTGCTTCCCCTCCCGATTGCCTGTGCCTCTCCTTTTTAGCTCCATGGTCAGCCTTGCTTCCATTTGCACCAGGATCCATGTCAAAGCAGCAAGCTTCGGCAGGTGGCAATGTACCACTTTGGTCACAGCCATATCAGACTCCATCTGTATTCTGTAGACTGGTAACTCAGGATAGGGAACTGCAACCACAACATATGGTTCAGGATTTCATCTGCTGTCTATTTTATTGCACCTCTGTCATCTCAGCAACACCTGCTCTCCAACCATCATTTTTGTAAAGTCACATTGTTCCTTTTGTTTTTGTTTTGCTTTCTTTAGGTATTGAGCTACTTTTGTTCCATATTCCTTCATCCTCTTATGATGTTCTTCAGCCCATTTGGTTACCTCTCTCCTTTCTTTATATTGACGCTCATTTGTCACTCCAAATAACAATAACCCTAGGCAACCTGCCATGTCTGCCAAACATGAGATAATATCGAGTATACTGGGTGGAAGTCTGTTTTGTAGTGTTGTACACATAAATCAGCTCAGGGAGCAATTCAGGCCAGTCCATGTTATGGTCCTCCTGTAGACTTCTGATCATATGGATGATAGGTTGGTTCATGTGTTCACACGGGCCATTAGTTTGGGGATGATCTGCAGTGGTTCTGAGCTTGTGACTCCATACATGCTACACAATTCATGGAACAACTGTGACTCAAAAGCAGGTCCTTGATCAGTCTATACCTGCACTGGATACCAACAGAGCTGCACAAAATGTCTCCAGAAGACTTTTGCCATGGGTTTGGTGGTCATGTCCCCTTACCGGAACAGCTACTGCAAACTTGATGTAGTGATCTATCACCACTAATACATAGGATGGTCCACTTCTGCTGGGTTCCAATTTCAAGTGATCCAGCGCTACCAGTTCTAATGGTGCATTACTTTCCAGAGAGGTTAATAGTGCATTGGCTGCTGTCCTTCGCACTGCAGATTTGACAATTTGACAGTTTGACCACTGAACAATGTCATCTTTCAACCCTACCCCTAATGTTCAGCTCAGTTTGTCAGCATCCAAAATGCCCAGAAGAATTATGGTATGCTTCCAATATGATTTTTGAATTTGCTTGTGATGCTGTATGGAATTTGGGTGACCATTTATTCTTGATACCAATATTGCAAAATTGCAATGAATTTTACAAGATATGCCATGTAAGGTATCAGTGGAAAAGTTATGATTTGCAAAGCATGATAATCTTGTTTATATGTATCATCTTTGTGAGTGAGTTATAAATATGTATGGCATATTGATATCTCAAACTTGTGCTGTGTTTCTGGGTGACACCCCAGACAGATTGGCATCAGCATTATCTAGCCTGTAGGATGGCCCATCAAGGGCAATCAGCTGACAACAAACCATTAAAAGAAGCGGGGGGGGGGGGGGAGCTACACCTATGAGTCAGCAGCACATGTAGGGACATGCTGGTGGACAGGGGACTCCAAATGCTTTTCCATGCTCATGTGCTGTGAGCTTGGGTTTGGGACAAAGAATGTAGAAGCCACATGGCAAGGATATAAAAAGGCAGCTGCATCTTCTCCATTTTGTCTTCAGTCGTGTTTCTCACCTCTGGAGTAACTTCTCTACAAACTGAAACTCTGAATAAAAGGACTGACAGACCGATCCAAGCTGTGGATGTGTTCAGAGGGACTTCACAAAGCCAGCAAACTCGCCAGTGCTGCTAAGGCCCTGATATATGGACTCCGAAGTCATATGTATGAATCTGATTGCTGCGACCATTTAACAGCTCTCTTCTCTTTCTTTTCTTTTATAATAAAACCTTTAGTTTTAGATACTAAAGGATTGGCTGGCAGCATGTATTTTTGGTAAGATCCAAACTAGTATTGATCTGGTAACGTGACTGGCCCTTTGGGGATCAGAAGAACATTTTGTATAGTGAACAGTTTTAAATAACTCCTCAACTTACTGGACTTATTTGCTGATTGGGAGCCAGAGAACTGTAATGCAATAAAGGGGGCTGTCTGATTTCTTTTTTCAGCTTCTTGATAACCAGTTTCAGAGTAGCAGCCGTGTTAGTCTGTATCCATAAAAAGAAAAGGAGGGCTTGTGGCACCTTAGAGACTAACAAATTTATTAGAGCATAAGCTTTTGTGAGCTACAGCTCACTTCATTGGATGCATACAGTGGAAAATAGAATGGGGAGATTTTATATACACAGAGAACATGAAACAATGGGTGTTACCATACAGACCAGGAAAGGTGAGCTATTACCAGCAGGAGAGAGGGGCGGGGCAGGGCGGTGGGGGGGGACCTTTTGTAGTGATAATCAAGGTGGGCCATTTCCAGTACTTTACAAGAACAGTAGGAGGGGAAATAAACAAGGGGAAATAGTTTTACTTTGTGTAATGACCCATCCACTCCCAGTCTTTATCCAAGCCTAAATTAATTGTATCCAGTTTGCAAATTAATTCCAGTTCAGCAGTCTCTCCTTGGAGTCTGTTTTTGAAGTTTTTTTGTTGAAGAATTGCCACTTTTAGGTCTGTAATCAAGTAGCTCACCTTTCCTGGTCACTCTTGTTACAGTCTGTAACACCCATTGTTTCATGTTCTCTGTGTATATAAAATCTCCCCACTATATTTTCTACTGTATGCATCTGATGAAGTGAGCTATAGCTCACGAAAGCTTATGCTGTAATAAATTTATTAGTCTCTAAGGTACTACAAGTACTCCTTTTCTTGACAACCAGTGTGGGAGATCAGGAGCACAGTTTGTGACTGGTTGGTAAATCTAACTACAGTGTTAACCACTAGTTTTGGGAGAATCTGCTCTCCTTTTTGCAGCCTGCCCTGCCCATGACATTTTCAGTGTGGGCTACCCTAAGCACCTCGGGTCACACCACTCTTGTCAACACTATCTGGGTTAGCTCCTCGTTAGCCTGTGGATCTCAAGTTTCCCTGTCCATTCTTCCCAGTTCTTCACAGAGATACTCTCTGTTTCAACAGCTTTAATATCACATCAGATGCCTGTTTTCTGTATTCAGGGGTAACCCTGCACCTTTCAATCAGCATCATAGAATCATAGAATAACAGAGTTGGAAGGGACCTCTGGAGGCCATCTAGTCCAACCCCCTGCTCAAAGCAGGACCAATCCCCAACTAAATCATCCCAGCCAGGGCTTTGTCAAGCCTGACCTTAAAAACTTCTAAGGAAGGGGATTCCACCACCTCCCTAGGTAACGCATTCCAGTGTTTCACCACCCTCCTAGTGAAAAAGTTTTTCCTAATATCCAACCTAAATCTCCCCCACTGCAACTTGAGACCATTACTCCTTGTCCTGTCATCTGCTATCACTGAGAATAGTCTAGATCCATCCTCTTTGGATCCACCTTTCAGGTAGTTAAAAGCAGCTATCAAATCCCCCCTCATTCTTCTCTTCCGTAGACTAAACAATCCCAGTTCCCTCAGCCTCTCCTCATAGTTCCCTCAGCCTCTCCTCATAAAAGGCATCCTTTTAATCTTTTGCAACACCCGACTTTCAGATTGTAATCATGCCCATACATCTTGAGACCCCTCAATTTCAGTTGCTTCTTTTCTCATCTCATGGTTTGGAACACCACAATGCTGACAGTAAGCCGGTACAACTTCTTAAAGGTACATTAAGGAAAGGTGGCACTTCTAAATCCTCCTGCACCTCATCATGATGTTCTGTTTCTGGCATGGTAGGCAGTCTGAATGGTGCATCAGCATTGGCATTATTTTTCCTAGGGCAACATTTCACAACAAAATTGAAGTTGGCTAATCTGGAGGCCCATCTTTGTTCCAACGCCTGTAGCTTTGCTGTATTAAATGTTTCAGAGTAGCAGCCGTGTTAGTCTGTATTCTCAAAAAGAAAAGGAGTACTTGTGGCACCTTAGAGACTAACCAATTTATTTGAGCATAAGCTTTCGTGAGCTACAGCTCATTTCATCGGATGCATCGTGATGCTGTAGCTCATGAAAGCTTATGCTCAAATTGGTTAGTCTCTAAGGTGCTACAAGTCCTCCTTTTCTTTTTGTATTAAATGTGCTAATGGGTGGTTGTCAGTATGCACTTCAAAGGTGGTTGCCGTCAGATAATTCTTAAACTTTTCAGTGATAACCCAGACTAGTACCAAGAACTCCAACTTGAAAGAGCTGTATCTCTCATCTTTCTGTTCTGACCCATGTAAACCTCTGCTAGCATAGGTAGTCACTTCTCTATACTGTCTTGCTCTAGGGCGAATACAGTCCCCCTTCTTTATTGCTAGCATCTATGTAGACTCTGAAGGACAAACTGTAGTCAGAGTAGGCCAATATAGGCACTTCCATCAGCAGAGTTTTCAGCTTTTCAAAAGCAAGCAAGCTGAGAATTTGTCATCCCAGTCATGTGACTACTTCCCATTCCTTTCCTCTCTTCACTTCTCCTCAGTTATCGATGCAAAGGTACAGTGTCAAGAGTCCATGAAGGGCTCCAAAAGAGATCGGTACTAGAAAAGCTGAGGACACAGGGTGGCAACGGTTCTCCCTTTTGTCTGCTTTAATTCACAAAATTAGGCCATAAAAGAAATTTTAGAATATGTATGTATAAAACTTGAGAAATAATCAGAGGCAGAGAGGTCTTTATAAAATAAAATAAAAAGAATATTAATACCTGACTCAGAAATCAGGTCATGCACCAGCTACTATGGGCAGTGGGTGAAGCTTCCTCTTGGGGAGGGTAGCCCCCACCCCTGCTCGCTACTCTCAGCCCCACATGGCCCCGGGTGGGGGGGGGGGGTGAGGTACTGAGAGCTCAGCCCCTCCCACCATGGCTCCAGCTGGGCAGGCTGAGAGCTCAGTCGGGGCCATGGAGTAGGGAGGCTGAGAGCTTGGCCGAAGCACGCCGGAGCTCTCTCGGCCCTGGCTAGAGCCCAGAGTCCCTCGCCAGTTCCAGCTCTTTCCCTGCAGCTCTGCCCTGTTCAGCCCCCACTCTGCCTCTTCCCCCCTGAGGCCCTGCCCCCCGCTTGCTCCTTCCACCCTCTCACCCCCTCTGCGGCCCGCGACTGGAAAAGCTCTGTGCCCCCACTGCAGCTCCGGGGAGATTTTTCCAGGGGCCGCAAATCCACTATTTCCCCTCTTCCCCTCCCCCAGGTGGTGTGAGGTTTGGGGAGGCTTAGCCTCCCCTGGCGTCCATTACATGCTGCCTATGCCAGCTACCCTCTGTAAAAGCATAATCTTAGCAGTACTTGTGGCACCTTAGAGACTAACAAATTTATTTGAGCATCAGCTTTCGTGAGCTACAGCTCACTCTAATGAAGTGAGCTGTAGCTCACGAAAGCTGATGCTCAAATAAATTTGTTAGTCTCTAAGGTGCCACAAGTACTCCTTTTCTTTTTGCAAATACAGACTAACATGGCTGCTGCTCTGAAACCTGTTCATACTCTGGTTTCTCTTCAGATCGTATAAATCTTAGCAGTGTTACTCTCATCTTTCCCCCAGCATTTCCTGCCTATTGCATGTCAAACCTACTTGTAGCAGCTTGTCTCAACTCTAGCTTATAACATCTGCAGTGCAGGGACTGTCTTTTATTCTCTGTTTGTACTGCACCTAGCCACAGTTGGATCCTATCTCGACTGGGGCCTTCGGGTAATACAGACAGTAGTAAGGGAAGCTATGTTAGCTCTAGGAAGTCAACTGGAGCAAGTAAGGGATTGAAAAACAAGGATAGCAATTTTGAAATGGATCCTGAAATAAACTAGGAGTCTGTAACTCACGAAAGCTTATGCTCAAATAAATTTGTTAGTCTCTAAGGTGCCACAAGGTACTCCTTTTTTTTTTTTTTGCGAATAGAGACTAACACGGCTGCTACTCTGAAACTTGTAGAGTTACTGAAGAACTGGAGTGATTGAGGTTGCTAGGGGACTTGGAAGTGTTGGAACAAATCCCTGGGGCACATATTTAGGCCATACATATAGAATGGAGACCGAACCCTGGAATGCATTAATTCTGAAAAGGATTTAGGGGTCGTAGTGGACAAGCAACTGATCATGATTTCCCAGTGTGACAAAAAGTGCTAATGCAATCCTTGGATGTATAAAGTGGGGAGTAGGGAGGTGATTTTATCTCTGTGTACAGCAGTGGTGAGACCAATATTGGAATGCTGTGTCGAGGTCTAGTCTCTACATTTTAAAAAAAGATGTTGAAAAATTGGAAAGGGTGCAAAAGAGAGCCACAAAAATTATTTGAGGGCTGGAAAAAAATGCCTTACAGTGGGAGATGTAAGGAGCTCAATGTGGGTAGCTTATCAAAAAGAAAATTGAGAGGTGACTTGATTATAATATATAAGTACCTTCAGGAGTGAAAATACCAGATGTAAAAAGGCTCTTTAATATAATGCAGAAAACCATAAGAACCACTGGCTGAAAACTGAAACCAGACAAATTAAAATTAGAAATAAGGGACAAATTTCTAACAGCAAGGGTCATTAACCATTTCAAATTGAGTAAGGTCATAGGCAGCCTAGGCTAGTTTCTACATATCAGATAACGCATAAATATTTCTCAGTGAACAAATATACCTGGGCACTGGTATCATGTATAAGGGTGAAATAAAAAGCTCTGATTAAAAAACAAAACCCTAAGAATTACTTAGGAACTCATGGACCCCCTAGCAGCTGGGAGGGGCAATTGCAGGGAAAGTCCTGCTCAGATCCTGCAATCCTAAACTGGAGCATGCTCAGTGCAGACATAATCTTTGGAGAATTTAGCTGCTGAACTCTAACAAGTCTCTATTGAGCATATGCGAACTGAGACTTTTGGCCAAATTTGAGCATTTTTTTCAAAGGAAGAGCAAAAGACACATTCCTGACACCAGGCTGACACGCACACACCCTGCCAAATTTCAAGTCCCTTTTTCAACACATGGAGATGCTAGAGCTTCTCAAAGAAAAGCTTGTGAGAATTTTTTTTTCCTGACTGGGAAATTGTATTTTTTCCTAATCTTAATCTCGGAAACAGCTGACCCGGTTTTGGTTGACATTTTCCCAAAGAATTCAGCCTGAGGCAGAAACCAGGCACGGAAAATGTCAGTCCAAATAATTTAAATTTAGCAAAGTTTTATAAACAATTGAATAGAGTGTCTTAAGTAGGAAGTATGAGGCCATCTTAACTATAGGTGCAACTCCCTGCGCTGCCTACAACAATTTAGATGCAGAGAATTACATGAATTGCTGAAGGTCATACAGTGACTCATTAGCAGAGTTGGAAATAAAACCCAGGTCTCCTGGCTGAAAGTCCCAAGTCTTACCCACAGGCCTTCCTTCCTCTGAACAAACTGTTGTATATCCCAGACTCTCTGTGGTGAGAAATGCAGATTAGATAAACTACTATAAGATAGACACACCAATTGCTATAAAAAAACAATGTATAGAGCTAAACTATCTGTATACATGTAAGACACCAAACTCTGGAAGACAAAATGATGCAAATTTTTTCTCTATACAACACAATCATGTACACAGAAAAATTACTTTACACAGGAGTCTACAACCAAGCAAACTTTACACATAAGCCACCTGCATATTGGTAATGGACTGGAAAGCAGGAGAGAGGTACTTTCTCTGATCTTTTCTGATTCACCTCACTTGCACAAACAAAATAGAAAGAATGGAAAGTTAACAAAACATAACCTGCCAAAGCTAGCCATCGAATGCTCCCAAAAGTTCATGTAGGCAGGCAAACATAACAAGAGATAAAAAGGAAAGGTGGAGGATTAAACTGCACAGTTTGGGAAATATTGGTACAGCACATGGTGTCACAAGTGGCAACACAGACCTACTACTCATTGGTTGATCCAGGTGCCTTCATGTTAAACTCTTCTCCAATTAGCACAACTGACAGGAGCAGAATTTAAAGCATGGAAAGCCAGATGCATGGGGTGATATGTGACATTTGCTGAAGAAGGACTGTAGGATCAGGCTCTAATATTTCATAACATGGCACCAAATGGGGGGGAAATGGTTACTAGTAAACAACATTTGAGATCAAAACAATTCTGCTCTATATAACTGACTAATAAGATGAGAGAAAGTTTTAAAAACCCAGAGAGATGCTAGAGATGACAGCATCAGAACACAGTTCCAAATCATGGTTTTGAACCCAATTCTGTGCTCCTTTTTCAGATAAAAAGCCCACTGCAGGCAATGAGAGTTTTGCCTGAATAAGGAACATGGAATCAGGCCCACCACCCCAGGCTTGTGCATATTAGGGCTGAGTGCCACTTTTTTTCTCCCTTTGGGCCTACAAATTCCATTGTCATAGGGCACAAAGGTGAAAAATGCAAAACGATGTGAGTAATCATCATTTTTTTAATGGAACAGTCAGGTGAAATTTGATGCCAAATACATTTGGTAAACAACATTTTACAAAGGCTACAACTAACAGAATTGTTTTAACTCCACTGGAAACACTTTAAAAAAAAACAAACCAAAAACCACTCTCCTTCTGTATTTGCAACTCAAATGTGGCAGCATTATGCTAGTGCATGAGAACCCAAAATGGCCTGTACACAACAGAGAACTAGGTGTGTGTAGTGACATAAATGGACTCAGAATTTTTGAAGACTGGGTGAAGTTCCAATGGTTATTAAGTTTACCACTCAGTGATAAGACATGGTGCGTTTCCCCCTTCTCTGACAAACTGAGCCATACCACCTAACGGCTGGTCTATTATATCAGTCTGAAGCCAGTATAGCTAAAGAGGTACAAACCTAGTGTGGACGCAGCTATACCAGTTTAAAGGTGCTTATATAGTCCATATTCCAGAATGGGAATAAGTTATACCAATATATGCACCTTTAAACATGTACAACTGTGTCCGAGCTAGGAGGACTGTACCACTTTGTATTGATTTCTAAACCACTATAGCAATACAAACTCTGATTACAGTCCCTAAGGCTGGAATGGTAAGTATGTAACAAGGGAGGAGGATGACTCCTAAACGTTTTTCTGAACTCCAAAGTGATTTTGCTCTAATTCAAGCCACCCACCTTATTCGTACAAATTGCCACTGGAGCGCTGGCATCATGGCCTTTATCACGCTGGCATAGTAATAACACTGTGAATCAGGTGGTTGGAGGAGCCAGATTTCCCCAGTCATGCATAACCAGCATGCTCAGCCTGCACGCATAGACTTTAAGGTCAGAAGGGATCATCATGATCAGCTAGTCTAACCTCCTCCACATTGGAAGCCACAGAACCTGACCCAACCACTCCTGTAATAGACCCCTAACCTCTGGCTGAGTTACTGGCGTCCTCAAGTCATGGTTTAAAGATTTCAAGTTACAGAGAATTCACCATTTACACTAGTTTAAACCTGCAAGTGGCCCATGCTGCAGAGGAAGGCGAAACCCCCACAGGGTCTCTGACAATCTGATCCAGGGGAAAATTCCTTCCCAACCCCAACTATGGCTATCAGTTAGACTCTGAGCGTGGGGCAAGACCCTCTAGCCAGACAGCTGGAAAATAATTCTCTTTAGGAACTCAGAGCCCTCCCCATCTAGTGACCCATCGCTGCCTGCTGGGCATATTTGCTGCTAGCAGTTGCACTGGTTGATAGGAATAGGAATGGTGAAGCTACGACTGAACCCATGGAGTATAATCATCACAGGTAGAATCATAGAATCATAGAATATCAGGGTTGGAAGGGACCCCAGAAGGTCATCTAGTCCAACCCCCTGCTCAAAGCAGGACCAATTCCCAGTTAAATCATCCCAGCCAGGGCTTTGTCAAGCCTGACCTTAAAAACCTCTAAGGAAGGAGATTCTACCACCTCCCTAGGTAACGCATTCCAGTGTTTCACCACCCTCTTAGTGAAAAAGTTTTTCCTAATATCCAATCTAAACCTCCCCCACTGCAACTTTAGGTAGGAAATCTAGGTGAAGGAAATCTCATGAGATTCTCCTTACAGTATTTTACCCATACTGATATCACTGGTGTAGGATTTGCCTCCTCTATCCAGAGCATGCATAGATTCTGGCCTTATATCCCAGTTGGCAAACTGATTGGCATCTAGAACAGTGCAGGCCCATTAGAACTGTGTGACTGTACTATGTCCCTGGTGGATTTTATAACTGTTTTTATTTGTGAGAAGTTTGTAGGCAGATCTGCCCTTTCCCAGCTCCCCAGTTAACCATTACTGTATACAGTCAACAGGGGGGGAAGGGCCCATTTTCCATTGTGGCCTAAGGAGATGGAAATTTTTTCTACCTAACAAAATTAGATTAGCTAGTTCTGAATTTATAGTGTGGCAAAGTAGGCTGAAAATCTTTGTTCCCAAGCAATTCAGTTGCTTGAAGTAAGATCTGAAAATTATTATTCTCTCTCAGTCTCCTTCTCCCCACCCTGTCTTCTTTTGGATGTCCATCATTAGATTGTTTTAAATGGTCCACTGCGTGGTGGGTTGCTTTGTTGCAGTGCACCCTAATTTCCCATACTACAGTGAATTAAGGCCCAGCACACAATACAAGTCTTAATGCTGTCAATCTATTTCTCCTCATTAGCCATTCCAGTCCCTGATAAAACAATCCAGTTCTCTACCACACGAACCAGTTTTCCACAGCAGCAGCATAATGGACATCTTTAATCAGAAGAGTTAGATTTAATTACAGCTGGATTTTTTTTAAAACTAAAGTGAAATTGGATCTAGTTGTTTTCTATGATCCCGGTCAGGCATTTAGTAAAATGTCATACAAACTTATAGATGAGTAAGTATAATGAATGATTTCCAATTTAATAAATGATTTCCAAGAGCACTGGAGGATTTCTGAGTCTGTGCCTCTTTCAAATGTTTAGTTTAGAGCCATTTTTGAGAAATAAATAATGAGGACGCATAAGGTAGTTAGAGATGCATGTCTAAGAATCTGGACAGATTACATCTGGACTAAAATTTTAATTCTATTAAATTTCATTTAGGAATAGCCACTGGCAGCAAAGCACATAGTATCTTAGTAATTGCCAGACCTGTCAGATGAGTTGGTGATCTTCACAATACATTCATTCTCAGCCTGTATGCCTTCCCCTCATCCGCCCACATATGATTGTAAGATATTCCTCTCTGTTGAGATCAAATTTAACAGTGTGCACATGCACGCACAAACATCTTTATAGCTATTAGGAAAAATGCCAAAAATATCAAAATATGGCTCTCCATCAAAAAGGTGGAATAAATTTACAAGACCATGATGTGTACAGAGACAAATTTTTTGCTTTTCAAAGAAGGAAAGAAGAATTTTTAAAAACATGCTTTTTTCAGTATTATCAGAAAAAAAGTTCTCTAGTGTATTAAGCATGAGAAACTTGTGGCTGTATCTTAACTAAGTGAAAATACAGGCCTTTAACTCCTCTAATTTTATTAGGAAGTTGGTTATGGGATAAACATGAACTTAGAATAAACAGCAAGAATATAATGAATAGACCACAGTGGAAGCCAGCAACTCCCCCAGAAGCCTACAACAGCTGGTCCTTGCAAAATCAGACCTTTAAAATTCTGTGCCTCAGTCTCCCCATTTGTAGAACAAGGATGATATTTATCCACCTTTGTAAAACCCTTTGGATGAAGGGTGCTATCTCAAATAACATGACCAGACTTTGGATTTCTATAATGCTGGGCATAATACTTTATAAACATCAATACAAGAGGCCAACAAATACTATCAGTATTTCTTTTCTCAGCTGCTTTGAGCTATGCTGTGCAGAGAGGGTGCCAAATAAACAAAAATTGTATTGTGTTAATCAGTCATTAAAAAATTACATGCACCACAATTATTCAACAGCCCTTACTACTACAGCAGGCCACTAACCACATTAAACCACAGAACCCTAATGTGTATGGTTTTGGATGGCACCAGAAGACTCCTGAGAGTGCTACGACCTTATTATTCAAGAACCGTACCCTTTGAAAATGATCACCAGAAGTGTTGACATTTTAACTGCGTACTAGAAACGTCCTGCATGGGGAGTTGTTGGGGGCGGAGGGCAGGAGGGAAAGGCGAGAGCAGGAAATTAGGAAAGGGAATATTTCATCTTCTTTGATAATCACACTGGAATTTAGACAAGAGTGAGGTTACAGAGAATTGAGAAGCATCTGAGGCTCCAGTGTTCATTAGTCTTTTCAGCATGCACAGTACATAGAACTGAAAGAAAGCTGCAAGCACAGATCTCCTGGGGCTACATTGCTTAATGACTTCCTGAGCATTTAATTTTGCATGTCAGTTTGTATTTTTACATCCCTCCCATCTTCTCTAAACTAGCCTAAATTAAACTCCCTTTGCAAATGTAATGGCATGCCATCCTAAAGGAGATGGCTTCTCTGTATTTTAAAATAGTAAATGAATTGATTTATGGACACAGGGTTTGCAATCAGCATTGAACAGAGACAGAAGGTGTGCAAGCGACATTTCAAGGCAACCGAATCCATTTCTATGCTATAAACTCAGCAGCAATTCCAGTGAACAGGACCAGATTGATAGTCTCAGGCAGCCTGCATGATATCATCTATGCAGCCCACATAATTTTGCCGTAAGACGACATCTGAACGTGACCAGGTTAAATTTTGCTCTTATTTAAACCCCTGACCAATTAGTCTTGATCAATGCGGATTGCATGGCCTGCTTTGTGTGTATATATCTAACGACCATCCTTCTGTCATCCTCCCCCACCAATTAATTCCTTTCGCTCCAAAACCAAATCACTTCCCCCCACTCCCTCAGCCTTAGAACTCTATGGTCGAGATGTTCAAGCAGTCTAAGGGATTTAGACATTTTCCAATCAAATTAATTGTGGAAGTGTCCAAATCTTCTAGATTGGTTTGCAAATCTCAGTCTTGATCTCTTACATACCAGGGTGTGGGAAATTAAGAGCAAGCCTGCCATCTACCCAATAGATGAAGCCTGCTACCAGGTCGGCTTGGTCATAGGCATTGGGTTTATTATTGGAGAGACACTGGTGAGGAACAATGAAGCAGGATGGAGCCCTCACCTAGTGAGCTTTGGCATTGCACAATGGCAGGCCAAAAGGCTCCAGTCCCTCCACGCGAATGAAGTCTGTGAAGATTAGCCAGCTGCAAACAGTCACTTACGCTAACCACTGTGGAACTCTAACAGAGCTGTAGGAGGCTGGAGCTACTGGAGTCTGGGCCTGAAGAGGGGTGCCCCAGAAGTTTAAAGAGGAGTCGCTCTACTGACCACCCCAGTTTAGATGCTGCTAAGCACCATAAAAGAACAAGAAAAGTAGGGCTGGAAGGGACCTCAAGAGGTCATCAAGTCCAGCCCCTTGCACTGAGGCAGGATGAAATAAACTTAGACCATTCCTGACAAGTGTCCAAAGATGGGGATACCACAACCTGCCTTAGAAGCCTGTTCTAGACCTTAGCTACCCTTATAGCTAGAAAGTTTTTCCTAATATTTAGCCTAAATCTTCCTTGCTGTAGCTTACACCCATGACTTTTGGTCCTGCCTTCAGTGGAGATGGAGAACAACTGATCACTGTCCTCTTCAGAACAGACTTTCACCTAGTGGAAGATTGCTATCAAGTCCCCCTCAGCCCTTTTTTTCTCAAGACTAAACATGCTCAATTTTTTAACCTTTTCTCATAGGTTTTAATCTTTCCTAAGCCTTTCATCATTGTTGTTGCTCTCCTCTGGACTCGCTCCAGTTTGTCCACATCTTTCCTAAAGTGTGGTACCCAGAACTGGACACAGTACTCCAGCTGGGGCCTCGCCGATACAGAGTAGAGAGGGACAATTACCTCCCATGGCTTACATACTACGCTCCAATGAATACACCCCAGAATGATATTAGCCTTTTTCACAACTGCATCACATCCGATGAAGTGAGCTGTAGCTCACCAAAGCTTATGCTCAAATAAATTTGTTAGTCTCTAAGGTGCCACAAGTACTCCTGTTCTTTACACATTGTTGATTCACGTTCAATTTTTGACCCACTGTAATCCCCAGATTCTTTTGAGCAATACTACCACCAACCAGTTATTGCCAGTTTTCAAGTCATGCATTTGATTTTTCCTTCCTAAATGAAGTACTTTATACTTCTCTTTATTGAATTTCATCTTGTTGATTTCAGACCAACACTCCCATTTGCCAAGGTTGTTTTGAATTCTAATCCTGTCCACCAAAGTGCTTGCAACCCCTGCCATCTTGGTGTCATCTGCAAGTTTTATAAGCCTACTCTCCACTCCATTATCCAAGTTATTAATGAAAATATTAAATAGTACCAGACCCAGGACTGACCCCTGTGGAACCCCATTAGATACGCCCTCCCAGTTTGACAACTAATTCCTCTTTGAGTACAGTCTTTCAAGCAGTTGTGCACCCATCTTTGGGCAATTTCATCTAGACCACTTTTTCCTCATTTGCTTATGAAACTGTCATGTGGGGCTGTGTCAAAAGCTGTACAAAATCAAGATACATCATGGCTACAGCTTCCCCTCTATCCGCTAGGCCAGTAATCCTATCAAACAGGGAATTTAGGTTTGGTTTGGTGTGATTTGTGCTTGACAAATCAATGCTAGCTATTCCTTATAATCCTGTTATCCGCTAGGTGTTTAAACTGATTGTTTAATAACTTGTTCCAGTATTTTTCCAAGTATCGAAGTTATGCTGACTGGTTTATAATGCCCCTCCTTGTTCCCCTTTTCAAAGATAGGTACTATGTTTGCCCTTCTCCAGTCCTCTGGGACCTCACACATCCTATATGAGTTTTCAAAGATAATTGCTAATGGTTCCCAGATTGCTTCAGCTAGTTCCTCAAGTACCTAAAGATGCATTTCAGCTGGCCCTGTCGACTTGAATACATCTAACATCTAAATATTCTTTACCTTGTTCTTTCCCTATTTGGGTTGCATTTCTTTCCCCTTTTTGTTAATATTAATTGGGTTGAGTACCTGGTCATCATTAATCTTTTTAGTAAAGACTAAAGCACAATCGGCATTATATGTCTCAGCCTTTTTGACTTATTATAAGTCACCAGTTATTAGCTCTCCTTTCCCTCTAAGTAGAGGGCCTACACTTTCCTTCATCTTTCTCTTGCCCCAATGTATTTTAAAAAAACCCTCTTTTATTGTCTTTTATGTCCCTTCCCCCGGTGTCCTCCCCCCAGGGGTCCCCCCACCATTTCCTTAGAGTCATGAAATCTCTCATTTCATGTTTCTTTCACCCAAATTGCCTTCCAGCTTCAGATTCGCTACCAATTCCTCCCTGATAGTAAGAATCAAGTCTAAAATGGCTGTTCCCCTGGTTACTTCCTCCACTTTCTGAAACAAAAAGTTGTCTCCAATACATTCCAAGAATATACTGGAAATTTTGTGTTTTATCATCTTACTTTTCCTGGGTAGTTCAAGTCCCCCATTATGACCAGGTCTTGTGTGTTGGATATTTCAGTTACTTGTTCTACAAATGCCTTATCCACCTCCCCTTCCTGATTTGGTGGTCTGTAGTAGACCCCTGTCATGACATTAGTCCTATTTTTACCCCTTTTATCTATATCTAGAGACTTTCAACTGCCTCCTACCTTCTTCTTACAAGTGTACGTATTCTTGACGTGTAAGGCAATACCTCCTCCCTTTTCATCCTGCTTGTCCTTCCCAAACAAGCTGTACCCCTCTACACCAACATTCCAGTCATGAGATTTATCCCACCAAGTCTTTGTGATGGCAGCTAGTATATAAACTAAATTATGACTTAATTCTTCCTGCTTATTCCCCAAATGCCTTGCATTTGTGTATAGATATCTGAGCTGTTGAGCAGATTTCTCCACTGATTTCCCTCTTGTTGCTCCTATGACCATACAGTAATTTTCCATGTCCCCACCAACATCTAGGTTGTTGTTAAGGTCACCTTTTTTTATACTTACCTGTGGCTTTTTGTCACCTTCCCCCTTTGAACCTAATTTAAAACCCTCCTCACTAGATTGGTGAGTCAGTGCACAAAGATGCTCTTCCCCTTCTTGGTCAGGTGGATCCCATCTCTTCCCAGAACAGCATCCCATGGGTGAAGAAGCTGAAACCCTCCCATCAACACCATCTGCACTGCCATGCATTCATCTCCAGGATGTGCGTGTCCCTGCATGGGGCCTTACCCTGAACTTGGAAGATGGACAAGAACAAAACCTGTGCCCCTACTCCTTCACCCACAGCCCTGTAGTCACTGCTGATCTGCTCCGGTAAATACGTAGATCAGGGTCCTAGACAAAAGCACACCCTGAAGCCACAAGGAGTAGGGAAAGAAAAGAGTGGGTCCTGTAAGAGTACTGGCTTCTGGAGCTATAAAGGAAAGAAGCCTAGAGACCTGAATCCGAGTTGATGTTACGTAATGTCCATGGAGCACCAGTTTCTCTCTGCACCCAGGAAGGGAGCAATTCCTGTTGTTGTGCCATAGTTATATACAGAAGTACTCTGAGGCAAACTGAAAAAGCAGTTGGTCAGGCAAGGGATAGATCAGACTGGCTCCAAGATGAGAGAAAAGAATCAGCCCTCTCTTTTATAAAGAAATGGAGAAAGATTGGGAAGCATACATTCATCTAAACAAGCCAGAGGATTAGGGATGGGGGCAAATCTCAGTGGGAAGGATGAAAGACATTTCTGTAGGATACTCAGCAGAAGGCATGGGAAATAATACCTCATTATTCTCCTCCAAACTCCAGATTTAACACAAGGAATCTGTTTTCACACATCAGGAAATAATGCAGTTATTGTTCTCCATAGAGGAGGGAATCCCTTCTCATACTTGAGAATCTTAACTGCCAGCTTACACTTATTCCCAATGAAGGCTCTACAATAACATATGATGCCATTTGTGCCTAGATAAGTGGGCTGTAGATACTGCCATGGACTGGTACATCTACTACTGAATGTTGCAGGTGCAGCTGCCCCTCTTACTGGAGATTGCACTTGTATAGGGGAGTGGTGAATTCAAATTTGTGAAATCTCCTCTTTGGCTCTCACCTGATGGCTCTTTGAAAAATTAAGTGGCTCTAAACCCTAGTGCATGGACTACAAAGTACTGTCTTTTCCCTTCCCTCAATAGGCCTACTGAAAGGTTGATCCCATGCCTCGGAAAGGAATGCTCGCCAGATTTTTCTTTCCTCAATTTTGACTCATACCAGAGCTGAAAGCATATTATGTCATGCTATTAGTGACAGAACGAGTGCTGTGCTTGGCTGCCAGTCAGTGCCAGTTTGAGAAGGAGGAAGGAAAGACAATCAAGTTGGCCATGCACTCAGTGCATCCATACTCTTTAGTTGCAAAAGATACGTTAACTAAAGCTGTGAGACAACATTGTCCCAACAGCAAAATGAGCCAAACGGACCTTTCACAGTCCAGGTTGCGCCCAGGGACCCCATCACACATTTTAATGTAAGATTTAAGTGGGCGTATTGTGAGTCTCTGTGACTGTCTGAATCACCATACAGGAGAGAGGCACAAAGCATCAAGAGCTGCTTTTCTACAGAAATTGTTATACCCCTCCCAAAAGAGCATCTATGCCAGAGAAGCGATGGGTGAATCTTACAACTGAAAACTCCCTGCATCTGGATTGAGAAACCATCAACAAAAGAACTAAAACCCTTGTTGTTCTGCTGTCCTCCCTGGGAAGATAAATCATGCAAGTGGATTCCCATTCATCAGCTGAGTTTGCAGAGCATGTGGCAGGAGGGGAATAAAACCCGCAAACAGAAGGACCTAGGTATCTCTATGCTGCTTGGACTCAGGGGGCAGGAGGGAGTAAGGGGTTCCTAGGCAATAAGTAAGACATCCCCGGCTGCTTAGCCTGGTTTAGCTCTAAAAGTCAAATAGAGCTTGCTGATTATAGAAGCTCATGTTACCTTTTGAAATTTAAGACTAACTCATTCACATGTCTATATTTTATTTACAAGGTTAAAGCAATCACTCTCTAGTTTCCTTTTCCTATTTAAGGAATCTTCATATAGTTTATTATAGGATTGGTGGCAAGTGTTTTCTTTGGTGTGAGACCTAAAGCACAGTTTAGCTGGAGTAAGTGGTCCATTGGGATCTGGAGTAACATGAATATTGCGGAGATTCTGGGTGCAAAGGGCCATCTATAGAGAGATGCTTACCTAGGTGGCAAGACAGAGGCCTGAATATCCAAGGGCCTGTCTGTGACTCTGTGTTAAGGTTATTAAAATGCCTGAGTTTTCACTGGGTGCAGTCAGATGATGAAATCTAAGTTTAGAATTCACAGCCAGTTTGGGATTTGTGTCCTGGTTTTTAAAGAGTCTGCCCTGGAGTGGGTACTCATGCGTTTGTGTCACTGTGGGAGCTTCAAAGCCCCTTTTATGACAGATGTAAATCTTAAAAAAAATTGAGGATCTCATGCCTTCTTAAGCAGGGTTAAAAGGAGTTAGAAAGAAACCCTGGATCTGTTGTCTCACAATGGTGTTTCAGGTTTCAGTGGTAGCCGTGTTAGTCTGTATCACAGGGGTGGGCAAACTTTTTGGCCCGAGGGTCACATCAGGGTTGCAAAATGGTATGGAGGGCCAGGTAGGGAAGGCTGTGCCCCCTCTCACTTCCCGTCCCGTGACTGCCCCCCTGAGTACCCTTGACCCATCCAATCATAGAATCATAGAATATCAGGGTTGGAAGGGACCTCAGGAGGTCATCTAGTCCAACCCCCTGCTCAAAGCAGGACCAATCCCCAACTAAATCATCCCAGCCAGGGCTTTGTCAAGCCTGACCTTAAAAACGTCTAAGGAAGGAGATTCTACCACCTCCCTAGGTAACGCATTCCAGTGTTTCACCACCCTCCTAGTGAAAAAGTTTTTCCTAATATCCAACCTAAACTTCCCCCACTGCAACTTGAGACCATTACTCCTTGTCCTGTCCTCTTCTACCACTGAGAATAGTCTAGAACCATCCTCTCTGGAACCACCGCTCAGGTAGTTGAAAGCAGCTATCAAATCCCCCCTCATTCTTCTCTTCTGCAGACTAAACAATCCCAGTTCCCTCAGCCTCTCCTCATAAATCATGTGTTCCAGACCCCTAATCATTTTTGTTGCCCTTCACTGGACTCTCTCCAATTTATCCACATCCTTCTTGTAGTGTGGGGCCCAAAACTGGACACAGTACTCCAGATGAGGCCTCACCAGTGTCGAATAGAGGGGAACGATCACGTCCCTCGATCTGCTGGCAATGCCCCTACTTATACATCCCAAAATGCCATTGGCCTTCTTGGCAACAAGGGCACACTGCTGACTCATATCCAGCTTCTCGTCCACTGTCACCCCTAGGTCCTTTTCCGCAGAACTGCTGCCTAGCCATTCGGTCCCTAGTCTGTAGCTGTGCATTGGGTTCTTCCGTCCTAAGTGCAGGACCCTGCACTTATCCTTATTGAACCTCATCAGATTTCTTTTGGTCCAATCCTCCAATTTGTCTAGGTCCCTCTGTATCCTATCCCTGCCCTCCAGCGTATCTACCACTCCTCCCAGTTTAGTATCATCCGCAAATTTGCTGAGAGTACAATCCACACCATCCTCCAGATCATTTATGAAGATATTGAACAAAACCAGCCCCAGGACCGACCCCTGAGGCACTCCACTTGACACCGGCTGCCAACTAGACATGGAGCCATTGATCACTACCCGTTGAGCCCGACAATCTAGCCAACTTTCTACCCACCTTATAGTGCATTCATCCAACCCATACTACTTTAACTTGCTGACAAGAATACTGTGGGAGACCGTGTCAAAAGCTTTGCTAAAGTCAAGAAACAATACATTCACTGCTTTCCCTTCATCCACAGGACCAGTAATCTCATCATAGAAGGCGATTAGATTAGTCAGGCATGACCTTCCCTTGGTGAATCCATGCTGACTGTCCCTGATCACTTTCCTCTCATGTAAGTGCTTCAGGATTGATTCTTTGAGGACCTGCTCCATGATTTTTCAAGGGACTGAGGTGAGGCTGACTGGCCTGTAGTTCCCAAGATCCTCCTTCTTCCCTTTTTTAAAGATGGGCACTACATTAGCCTTTTTCCAGTCATCCGGGACTTCCCCCGTTCGCCACGAGTTTTCAAAGATAATGGCCAATGGCTCTGCAATCACAGCCGCCAATTCCTTTAGCACTCTCGGATGCAACTCGTCCGGCAATCCCCCCCACTCCTTGTCCCCTGACCGCCCCCTCCGAGGACCCTTGTCCCCTGACCGCCCCCTCCGAGGACCCCCGTCCCTATCCAACCCCTCCTGCTCCCTGTTCCCTGACTGCCCCGCCCCATATCCACACCCCCGCCCCGACAGGCTCCCCGGGACTCCCACGCCTATCCAACACCCCCTGCTCCCTGTCCCCCCCAACCCCTCAGGACCCAACCCCGTATCCAACCCCCCCTGTCTCCTGACTGCCCCCCCCCGAACCTCTGCCCCATCCAACCACCCCGTCCCCTGACTGCCCCCCGGGGCTTCCTGCCCCCTATCCAACCCCCCCTTACCCTTACCATGCCACTCAGAGTGGCAGGAGAGGCTTATTTGAAAGCCTGGGAGGTGGGCAAGGACATGCAGCGGCATTGCTGTGGGGGAAGGGGGCATTGGGGGAGGGGCCGGGGGCTAGCCTCCCTGGCCGGGAGCCTAGGGTTCGGGCAGGACAGTCCCACGGGCTGGATGTGGCCTGCGGGCTGTATTTTTTTGCCCACCCCTACCTTAGAGACTAACAAAATTATTTGGGCATAAGCTTTTGTGGGCTAGAACCCACTTCATCAGATGTATGAAGTAAAAGATACAGGAGCAGGTATAAATACATGAAAGGATGTGGGTTGCTTTACAAAGTGTTAGGTCAGTCTAACGAGATAAATCAATTAACAGCAGGATACCAAGGGAGGAGAAATAACTTTTGAAGTGGTAAGAGAGTGGCCCATTACGGTGTTTCATTCACTCATGTAGTTTTAGGGCTCGGTTTAGTTCCATACATGTATAAAGTTCCTTTGAGATCAACAGGATTGTAATTAGACACCACTAACCAAGTGGATACTCAGAGCAAAATAGTCTGGATACATCGGTCAACGAATGTTGTATGACTGTCAGCCTACTGCCAGGATAGCCACGGATAGGCCCAGAGTAGCCAAACGTGTCTGAAATGACTCTTCTGGATTGGGAAATGGTGGGATTTTCAAACCCAAGAATTCCAAAATTAAAAGCAAGAGTAAAATAAACCCACAAGATTTATTTTCAGCCTGATAAGTATGGAAATTTCATCCCCTTATCATGTATTTGTGTATTAGGATCCATTGTTGGTAGAATCATGTTAAGAGGGGGAAAGAAATGACAGAGAAAACCTTAAAGTGAGGACAGTTGATACAGTGCACTACAATTGCCAGGGAGAAAGCATTCTATGAGATTCACCACTGACTGACACATCTATGGCCAGATCTCTGACTCAGAGACCCAAGCCTACTTTTTAACCCTTGCTCCAAGTGGTCTTTTGTAAGGTGGTCTCTGACTACTATGCTCTCCTGCTGCCCCAGTGCTGAATGAATCAGTGGGTCTGCTGTAATACCAAAGACCAGGGGGGCAATTAAGGAGGATAAACACCCTCCAGCAAAGCTAAATGTTTTCTGTGCATCTTTCTGGACCCCAGATGATGCTGAAGAGATGCCTTCCCCTTCTCTTTCCAGGTAAGAAGAAGCACTATCAGAGATTGTGCAGGAACAAACTGATAAAGAGCAACCAGGACCAGATATTGTATACATTCAAGAGTTCTGAATGCAGTTAAGAATGAAGTGGCCAAAGCTACTAAAAATTCAGCACTCTCCCCTTAAAATCAGCTACTGTGCCAGAGGACTGGAGGGCAGCAAATGATGCGCATGTCTTTACAAGAGGGCCTGGAGAAGTCCTGAGAATTACAAGCCAGCGAGAGTCTTATTTTGGTACCAGGTGGATTGTTGAAACAAATAATCCAAGATAATGATAACACACATAGATGACCATCATCAGTGAAATCCTGGTCTCATTGAACTTAAAGCGATGTTTTCCATTGGCTTCAATGGGACCAGGATGTCACCCAATATATATGATATAGGGAAAGCATACCAACACTGCAGTCTGCCAGGATCGTGAGAGTCTGTAAGTCCAGAGAGCTACAAAGCTGGATGATCAGGTAGCAAGACATCAGATAACGTTTACTGCTGACAAATGCAAGTACTGCTCTGGAAGAAAGAATTTGAACTGCCCATCCAGATTGCTGGGGTCTGAATTAACCGCAGCAGGTCTGGAAATAGACACACCGGGGCACCATTCCAATGGATATGCCTGCTCAATAGTAGTCAAAAAGCAAAATGGTGTTACGATGTAGACAGAATGAGGCAGTAAGAAATAATGGAAACATTTATAACCCCATTATAGATCTCAGTGGTGAGCCTTCGCATGGAATAGTGGGGACAGTTCTGATCACCCTGCCTCAGACACAGAGCAGAAATAGAATGGAACCTGAGCTGGACAACAAAACAAATGGAATCACAGAGAGATTCTTATGAAGAGAGATTTAAGTCCCTAGGCCTGTTTAAGAGAGCATATAAAACAGAAGAGGACATGATAGCTCAGTGGTTTGAGCATTAGCCTGCCAAACCCAGTGTTGTGAGCTCAATTCTTGAGGGGGCCATTTGGGATCTGAGGCAAAAATTCAGGATTGGTCCTGCTTTGGGCAGGGGCTTGGACTAGATGACCTCCTGAGGTCCCTTCCAACCCTGATATTCTATGATTCTATGATAGAGGTACACTAAATCAGTGGTTCTCAACCGTTTTTTACCCAAGGACCCTGAAAATTAAATAGACAAACCTGCAGACCCCAACCAGAGGCACTATGTGGGAAGGGAGCATGTGGGGTCACGTGTCCCCCAGATTTCTGCCTTCCGTTTGGCTCTGCTCCCTGAAGTGCTGATGTAGCAGGACAGAGCAGTGGTGTCTCTCCTTGGCTAACTGCTGCCTGCTTGCGGAGTCAGTGGCTGTAAGGCAACCCCTTCTGATGGCAGGGAGAGATCTCTCTTCCGCAGTGATGCTGCAAATTTTGGTTGCCCCCCCCCCAACCCAGACAGGCTAGGTGGCCCACTGAGGTGAGTGAGGGAGTGGAGGTGGCGCTCGCTCCCTGATCTCTGCTGCCCAGTCCTTGGCAGACCTCCTGAAACCTGCTTGCAGTCCGACATGGACCCCCAGTTGAGAACCAGTGCACTAAATAATGAATGGCACACAGAAAGTTAACAGTGGGCTCCTGTTTACCCACTCTCATTTCAAGAGAACAAGGGCACAGCCAGTGAAATTGAAAAGCAACATATTTAAATTCAAAAGGAAACACCCAACCCACATAACGCTTAATCATAGGAACCCAGTGCCAGAAATCACCGTTTAGTCCAAAAGTTTCATAAGGCTCTTAGACATTTGCTTGGGTAATTAGAATACTCACTGTGTCAAAGGTATAAACCCCCAGGCTTCAGGGCAAAAACCAAGCACCGATGGAAGAAGATTAGGAAGACACTACCTCGAGCAGCTGCTTATTCCATAATTGTCCATTATGAAAGTTTTACACTTTGCTCTGCTCCATTTTTCACTGGCCTCTGTCAGGGATGGGATACCAGACTGCGTAGACCACTGTCTGACCCAATACGGCAATGCCTTTGTTCCTATGAATACTGGCTTGGTTTCTGTAACAAGAGCCAGATAAATTGGTTTTGAATTTAATAGGCATATGGACTGAGTCTAAGGTTTGTGAAAGATGTGATACTGCTGCCACCACATAAACCCACAAAGTCAGAACAGGGAGTAAGCTGGGCAATTTGATAGGAGACAATGAGTGGCAGGAAACTGAATGATGGATGAAGCATCCCTGACACACATTTTACAAATATGAACCATTTTTCTCCAATTGATCAAATAATTGTGCAAAAAAAAAACTAGGGGTGTCAAGCAGTTAAAAATACTAATTGTGATTAATCGCAGTGTTAAACAATAATGAAATACTATTTATTTAAATATTTTTGGATGTTTCCTACATTTTCAAATATATTGATTTCAGTTACAACACAGAATACAAAGTGTGCAGTGCTCACTTTATATTTATTTTTGATTACAAGTATTTGCACTGTAAAAAAACCAAAAGAAATAGTATTTTTCAATTCGACTCATACAAGTACTGTAGTGCAATCTCTTTATCATGGAAGTTGAACTTACAAATGTAGAATCGTGTACAAAAAAACCTGAATCCAAAAATAAAACCATGTAAAATTTTAGAGCCTGCAAGTCCACTCAGTCCTATTTCTTGTTCAGCCAATCACTCAGACAAACAAGTTTGTTTACATTTTCAGGAGATAATGATGCCCGCCTCTTGTTTACAATGTTATCTGAAAGTGAGAACAGGTGTTCTAATGGCACTGTTGTAGCCAGCATTGCAAGATATTTAGGTGCCAGATGCCCTAAAGATTCATATGTCACTTCATGCTTCAACCACCATTCCAGAGGAAATGCGTCCATGCTCATGAGGGGTTCTGCTCAATAACCATCCAAAGCGGTGTGGACCAATGCATGCTCATTTTCATCATCTGAGTCAGATGCCACCAGCAGAAGGTTGATTTTATTTTTTGGTGGTTCGGATTCTATAGTTTCTGCATCGGAGTGTTGCTCTTTTAAGACTTCTAAAAGCATGCGCTACACCTCATCCCTCTCAGATTTTGGAAGGCACTTCTGATTCTTAAACGCTGTAGCTATCTTTAGACATCTCACTTTGGTACTTTCTTTGTGTTTTGTCAAATCTTCAGTGAAAGCATTCTTAAAATGAACATCATCATCTGAGACTGCTATAACATGAAATATATGGCAGAATGCGGGTAAAACAGAGCAGGAGACATACAATTCTCCCCCAAGGAGTTCAGTCACAAATTTAATTAACACATTTTTTTTTAATGAGTGTCATCAGCATGGAAGCATGTCCTCTGGAATGGTGGCTGAAGCATGAAGGGGCATATGAATATTTAGCATATCTGGCATGTAAATACCTTGCAATGCCAGCTAGAAAAGTGTCATGCAAATGCCTGTTCTCACTTCTGGTGACATTGTAAAAAAAGAAGTGGGCAGCATTATCTCCTGTAAATGCTAACGAACTTGTTTGTCTGAGCGATTGGCTGAACAAGAAGTAGGACTGAGTGGAGTTGTAGGCTCTGAAGTTTTACATTGTTTTGTTTTTGTTATGTAACAAAAAAAATCTACATCTGTAAATTGCACTTTCACAACAAAGATTTCACTACAGTACTTGTATGAGGCGAAAATACAATTGAAAAATACAATTTCTTTTGTTTCTCATTTTTACAGTGCAAATATTTGTAATAAAAATAATATACAATTTGATTTCAGTTACAACACAATATATGTGAAAATGTAGAAAAACATCCAAAATATTTAATAAATTTCAATTGGTATTCTACTGTTTAACAGTGCAATTAAAACTGCGATTAATTTTTTTCAGTTAATTGTGTGAGTTAACCGCGATTAACTGACAGTCCTAAAAAAAACCCCATTTGCTTAGAGTTTTCCCCAGAATATCACTAGCCACACACTATGTGAGTTCCCTTAAGGTCTATCAAAAGATGATGTTATTTTGCCTCTAAAACTGGAGGGTGCACATAGCTCTCCTTTTCACATGCAATCCATCAGACCATGAATTTGTTCTGGGAAAGAGAGAGACAGTGCTACCATTGCTCAGCTAAAGCTGGAAACTGATGCAATGAAGAATGACATCAGGAACAAATACAGCACAAAAAGGAGTTGGAAAAAAAGCTAGAACTGTTCAGCTGAATATTTATTATTTCAAACTTTTATGCTAGCCATCCAGATGTTATCCAACAACTAAATGCAATCACTGATCTTGTTAAACAAGCAAACACTGGAGCGGAGAAAGTCTGATTACTAAGGAACACAGGAATGGTCACATGGCCAGGTCAGCTTTTTATCATTTATGAATGGCCAGGAGATTGCCTCCTTTTGAAAGTGGACCTTGTGACTGTTATGAGTTCCTTTGTCATCTCAAGATTAGATACTGCACTGCACTTGGGGCTACACCTTAACATTATCCTGAAACTGAAGTGGTTTCTGAAACTGCAAACACATTCAGCCAGGGTTCCAGGATCTGCACCGGCGGGCTGTGAGATTCCCCGTGAAGAGGATTGTTGTGCTTACGAGTCCTAATCATGGACGAGGTGTGACTCAGAGGCCCACTGGTAGTTCATTACTCTGTCAGCAGCTTTTGTCAGGCCTGACATACTCGTTACACCCAACACACCGTTGTCAAAATCTCTTGGAAGTCTCCAACTATTTGGCAAGTACGGGGGGTTACCCTTTGATTAGAATTTTCCTCCCAAACTTCCCTGGTGACCCTGTCAGGATGGAGCAATGGGGACTGGAGGCACTGGCAAATAAATTCATATGGGAAGAAAAAGTTACACCCTGCTGAGTGGGTGGCGGGATCCAGAAGTATCCAGGCCTGTCCATCAAAACCCGTAAGCAGATTGGTGCTAAAGGACGTAACCAGGTGGATGGGGGTGCTACATAAGACTTTGACTTGTTATGTTAAGTCTTAGCCACTGGAAAGCATATTTTACTTTTATTTGCTTGTAACCTTTGTCTTTATCCCTTATATTTGGATTCATTTTAAATCTCTCTTTGATAAAATCAACTTCTTTTATTTTTATTCTAAATCCGCCCAATGCTGTGTTTGACCTGACGTGATTATGAACTCCAGTTAAAGCAACAAGCTGCTGTGCTTTTCTCTCCTTAAAAGAGCAATGGACCTGATTACTTCTCGCTGTTCCAAGAGAGGGCAGGACATTTCAGGGCCGATGGTTTTGCGGAAATTCAGACTTGTAATAACCAAGGCTGGTGAAGACCAGAGTGTGACTGTGGCATAACAAGCAGGCTGCTGAACCAGGGCTGCTCCACACACTGATACTCAGTGCATGCTTGTAGGCTCATTAGGGTCATCTAGACAGAGCTAAAACAGCAGAGCATTTTAAGGCATTCGAGTTACAGGATGAGCGGTGACACAACCTCTCACCAGTCTGCACTGAACATCAGCCAAAGATGCCATTGTGCCGGGCACTGTGCCATCACCAATCAAAAAGGCAGTTCCTGCCTCAACAAGCTTACAAAGTATAAGACAAGAGACAACACATGGATACAGACAGATGAATGGGGCAAATGAAGAAACAGCATTGGCCAGCATGACAGGCAGTGGGCTCAGCACCAGCAACCTAACCGTTGTCAAGTGTTTTTGTAGGCATTGGATTGTGGCAAAGGAAAGTTTGAGGAAGGTTAGAAGATGGATGAGAATAAGGTAGCTTTGGGGATGTTTACTGGGAGTACCTCCCAAGCATAAGGTGCAGAAAGGGAGAAAGCGCAACGATGTTTGCTTGAAAATGTAAGAAATGGGTGACAGAGACAGACACGATGGGCCCACCAGAGGGGGGAGTCAACCCTTTTGATACTAATAAGAGATAAGTAGGGCGAGGCTAGGTCGTGAAGGGCCTTGAAAGTGAAGACAGGCAGCTTATGTTGGATGCGAGGGAGACCGTGGAGGGATTCCAAGAGTGGTCCAAGTGATGGGCTAGAAAATGACCTTTGCAGCAGCATGACAGGATCTGAGGTGGGCAAGACTGCATCTGTTAAGGGGAGAGAGGATGTGGCAGTAGCGGAGATGTGAGATGATGAGAGCCTGGAGGAGAGTTTAGCTGTGCGGATGGTAGGAAATGCCATATCTTATAGATGTGATGCAGAAAGCATCCGCAAGATTTAGACATAGCCTGGATGAGAGGATCTAGAGAGAATTCGGAGTCAAAGAGGACTCCTGGGTTCCAGGGCTGAGTGATGGGCAGGAAGTGGTGGTGCTCACAGTGATCGAGAAAGGAGACAGGTCTGGCGTAGAGAGGTAGATCTGAGAGTCGCCAGCATAGAAATAGTAGTTGAATTTGTCGTGAATTCTTCCCACTTCTGCCCAGCCTCCCCAACTCCTCATCAATTCTGCCCCTTTAGCTTTACCTCTGCCCCTCCTGCAGCTGCAGGGACTCTTAACCCTCATCTCCCCCTCAGGCCTGGTGGAGGCAGCTCCTTACCCCCTTCTGGCCCTTCCAAGGCCACGTACTGGGAGGGAGGGAGAACGAGCAACCCCCATTGCTCACAAGAGGGGAGTAGGGAGAATTGGGTGGAACTGCCCTGAGCTGCTCGGCTCGGTCTCCTCCCTCTTTCCTGCTCCCCTCCCATTAGAATGGATTGGGCTCCTGAGGGGAGGAGAGTTTTGCCTGCTTCCTGCAGTAACTCCGATTGGCTACTCTTCCACGGTGTCAGGGCAGTGCGAAAAGCAGCCAATCCGAGGCAGTTTTCTCCAGGCGGGGCTGATTTTTGCACAAGGGCTGGAGCATTTCATGTCATCACTAGATGGCCTCCTGCCCTGGCTGCAATCACAAGCGTTGGCAACATCGCAACTGAACTTTTTCATGCAGCAATTAGTTCTAAAGCCAGATTCTGCATTTTACAGCATTGAGCAAACCCAGCCAGGTTAATCACCACGGTAGGGGAGATCAGCAGCTGACAGAGGAACAGGTTGGCTGGCCCTGTGCTAATCTCTCCTTCCTGGCTTGGACACTGGGAGCAGAGCTAGGGAAAGGAGAGCATGGCCAGGGAGCCACTGTATCCCAGTGGCTGCAATAACCCCTTAGGGCCACAGACTGTAAGAGTAGTCCTGAGATTATTCTATCATGTGCCAGGAAGTTTAGGCCAACATGCACCGGCCCAGGATAGGGAAGCCACAAAGGCAGCTGAATGCACAGCTCAGCCAGACTTCTCGATTTGGACCTTCACTTTTAAATTAGTGTTTTGCAGACACAAGTATTTTTGACAACTAGAAATACATATCCCTTTATGGAGTTCAGTAATGAAACTTTCTTAATAAAAAACACTGAGCTTTTATCTAGCACTTTTCAGCTGTAGATCTCAATGTGCTTTACAGAGGAGGGCAGGCTTGTTATCCCCATTTTACAGGGGAAAACTCTGACCCGGGGAGGGAAAGTGACTTTCCCTAAATCACCCAGCAGACTGGCCTATGACTGAGAATTGTACAGAGGTCTCTGACTCCCATTCTAGTGTCCTGTTTATTAGGCAACAATCTTTAGTGGCTTAGGAAAAATAATAACCAGCCCAAACTATTGCCTGAAACTCAAACACAATGCGTTTGGGGTTCAAAAAATTTACACAGAGATAATAAATTAAACTTCCCTGCACTTCTGGATTCTGACTGGGACCAGTGCTGAAAGAAGCACTGTTCTCACAATATCTCCAGCCTGACCAGAAGTGTGAAGGATTGGAAATCTGACAAGAGGCTGCAGTTTACAATGCAGAATAATTTTAACTCCACTTTCGCACCATCAGGAGACTTAGATGGTTTGAAGAAGCATCCAGCTTTACCTGAACTGGACTGTATCTTCCCCAACTTTTATTTATCAGTTAGAGCTGTACATTTCTCAACTTTCTAAGAGCACCAGACATGACCCTTAGAGGTAGGATGCACTAAGTCATCTGGGAGTCCAGAACAACGAGGGACTAGTAACAAAGTGATGATTATTTACACCTCAACATACTGATGATTGCAATGCCATTTGAGTTCCAGGCTCTGTAAATTGGTCTGTGATTGACTGTTGGTAGTAGGGATAAAAGGGGTAACTAAGTAGGTGATTAGCTACTGGACAGGGACTGAACATATGCCCAAATTAGTGGGTGGGAGGGAAGACTTGGAATTAGGTCGTGAATGAACGAACAAGGCTTGGAGAGGAAACATGGGATGGTATCAGCAGGAAGAGTAGAAACAAAAATGTGTGTGTCTTGGCAATTTAACAATATTATGGTAACCTTTGTCATCCTTCTACGTAGTGCTCTCTCCCTCCCCAAACACATGCGTGTTGTTACTCACTTGTTTTGTCTCGTTGTCTCTTCTGAGTTTGTGGAAATTTTCAGGACAACAGCATGCCTCTCTCATTTGTTTGTGAAGCCCCTTGCACGCTTCTGGGGGGCCAGAAATATATTTTGGATGACTTCAGGAATATGCTGAAGTATATTGAAAACATATATTGTTTATGGTCTGGGGAAGCTGCCATTTGTGAGCCCAAATCTCATTTTCAGGACACAGGTGGGGCTATGGTTTTACTTGGGCAGTTAAGGGATTACATTATTAAATCAAATATTAACAAGAAAAACGTGCTTTTTTTTTTTAATTCTGCAGAAACTGCCCTTTCATATGTAAAGTGGCATAATGCCATCAGCAGCAAGTCTGGATAAACCATATGCTAGGACAAATGTTCCTTCGCTGGGGGTCAACAGAATGAATGCAGGCCGGGGAGGGGTATTTTTTACTTAATAAAAATAAGAGGTTTACAAGCCGACTGCATAGCCCTGTTCAGTAACAGAATCAACATCCTGCCTAGATTAAATGAGAAGCTGTAAAATGGCTCCAGGGGCTGCACAGGATTTTCTCCTTGCATTCATTTTCCAAACCGGTTCTAATCAGAGAGCTGATGGGGGCATAGTCTTTAACCTCGTTGTCAAGAACAGTAAGGATATGCAGAGTGTATCACAGTGTCCCTTGGTTACCAATACCCTAGCAACTAAAATCTACAAACAGCCGCTGGAAAGCACATTCTTTCATCATTTCATTGAATTATTGATTTGTTTTTAACACAGAGAATACTGCACCCATTTACAGGGATTTTTTTTCCCCAGTGTAAACAAGTCTCATTAGAAAGCTCATAAAACAAACATTTCAGATATAAATGGGTAATTCGGGCTTGGAGTGTTGCCCTGTGCAGATGTCAGAGAACACAGGGCCTTATCTCCTTTGGATAAGGAATGATGTCAACAGTAGCTGTGTTAACAAAGAGGTCAATAATGACCAGCAAACGTAACCCAAACAATTGAATAACTGAGTGGAGCATCTGGGGGGAGGGGAGGCTGATGTTATCAGAACGGCTTTAAAACAAAAAACGTCATTGCTTTTGTTGTGAAAAACACAAGACCGGGAAAGGCTAAAAGGATCAAGTGAGCTACAGATTTTATCATGGCAGAGCGATTTATAAATCTCATGTATACACCATATCACATCTATTCCCAAATACTATTGAGGCTGAAGGCCTCACAAATAGACTCTCACCATATAAAGTAAGAGGTGCTGTGGCTGCGGTCAGGACCAAGATGTGCTGATAGGACTGTGTATGTGAAATCTCTCACAGAGTGCCTGCTAGAAAGACAAGTCACTTAGGAAAACACTAAGATCTAATTAGATCACAACCCAGATTCTAACAATAGTTGCCATTCATGTAGAAAAGCAATTCTGTCCTCACCCTCCCACCCCCTTTGTCATCAGCCAGTTCTTCAAACATTTCTAGGATTCCTCACCTTGTATTCCCCAGCTCATTTTTTCCTTTTCAGACTTTTCATAATCCATTCCTCTTTCTCCTAGGTTACATCTTCATGGCCAAGATCACACTATCCCAGGAGGCAGGTGAGCAAGTGGTTTCTTTTACAAACCGTGCTAGTAAGAATCTGGAAATCAGTACAAAGGTGCTCGGAGGAATCACCACTATTGTGCAATGCTGTTTAGTGCCACAATCCTGATGTGACAGGCTCACGGCCACTTGAGCCACGCATCAGTGTGCTGCCACCAAGCCATGTGGCCGGCACCTCTTGTCATCAAGTCAGAGTGAAAGATTATGCCCTTATTCTTGGAATTTTCTTGTTAGTTGGCTGAAACCTTAAAGAAAACTAATCAATCAAACTGGTCACTTACAGTAGTCATTAAATCTCCATTATTTGCCAGCAGTTACCACATACTGGAATCTGAAATCCTGCAGTCTTTCCCTATGGTAGAAGATAGTGTTAAGTTGGCAAAAGTTGAATTTTTAATGGTTTCCATTGTAGAAAACCCTTTTACAATCTATCTTCAAATTTCTGAAGAAACATTCAAGCACACCTTTAGCTGTTGAACATAACCTGCAGTTTTCTTCTCCCTCCCTTTTTCCTGTCCCTCCCAAAGTGATCTACCCTACATTCCAGAACCTCTGCAGGTTTAATACATCGGCAGCGCTGCTTTTACTTTGCACATGTACTGTACCACTGAAGAATATGTATAGTGAGATGTTTGTCTCTTTGTTAAGAGTTTTGAGAAGTAGCTAAAATGGGTAACCAATCTTTGATAGACATGGCACTGCAAAACAGAGTGGAAAAGGGCCATAGAATTATTTTGAGTGCTTTCAAAGGTGTGTACACTTCAAACCCAAATACTTCAAGCAGATGATTGCATGATGTATTTACTTGAGAATTTGCCAAAAATTTCTTCAAGTGGCTAGCCCAGTTTCTCTTTTATTGTTCTATCTAACTGCCTTCTAAAAGGTCTGAGTCAGGGCATACAACAGGGAAGAAGTCTAGAGGTTAGGCTGCAACTCAAAAGGCTAAACCCTCAAACAGGATTATGGATTTATTTCCTCAGTTTCTAACTGTTGAAAGAACTAGCCTTTTAAAAATAAAAATAATTAAGGCCTCCCTTGCAAACCCACTCCTTAGTCATTTTATGCATGACAGTAGTCCCATTAAACTCAGTAGGATTTCTCAGCTGTGTGCAGATACTCCTGTGTTTAATGTCTGCAGGACTGAACCTAAGCAAATTGATGCCTAATTCAAGAGAGTATCCCAATTCAGGAAAGCACTGAAACTCACCTTTAAGTCCCTGTGACAGAATACATCCCTGTATTCACACCCTACACACTACTGTAATCATCTTTGTACAAGGTTTGCCTTGTAAGATATTTGAAAACTCAATTTGCTGGTCAGTATTGTCCTGATAAAATGGGTGGTAAACATTGTATGTGAAGTTATAAAAGTTCCCTGTGTGATGTTTTTAGCGCATGTTCCAAACCCCACACCCGTCTAGGCAGAAGACAGGTTTGTCTTGAACAAAGGAGTGTATGTTTACTGCTTAAATGCAAAGTAAGGCAAACAACATAGGCACCGACTCCATGGGTGCTCCAGGGCTGGAGCACCCATGGGGAAAAATTAGTGGGTGCTCTGGTGCATCAGCAGCCAAGTTCCCCTCATCCCACCTCACCTCCTCCCCCTCACAAGTGCGCCGCGTCCCCACTCCTCTGCTTACCTCCCAGTGCTTAGGACTTTGCAGGAGGGAGGGGGGAGGAACGGGGACATGACACGCTCAGGGTAGGAGGTGGAGAAGAGGTGGGGCAGGAGTGGGGACTTGGGGGAAGGAGTGGAATGGGGGTGGTGCAGGGCCGATGCGGGGGCAGGGCCAGGGGTAGGGGTGGGGTCAAGCACTCACTGGGAACAGTGGAAGTCAGCGCCTATGGTAAACAGAGTCATCAAGCAGAAAGGGAAAAACCAAGGAAGTTCAAACAGGTGGAAAAAACCATCAGGGAACAGCCTGGTTCCCAGCTGGAAATGTTTTCAAGATGGGGGTTGAAACTACAAAAAGAAGGGGCAAACACCCCAAGACACCTTCCCATCTCTCACTTTTTGTCTCTGGCATTGCACCTAAAATGACAAAGGAAAATAGACATTGGACTCCGTGGTGGGGGGCGGGTCCTGACCTGAAGAATATCGTCAGTAACCTTGCTGGCAGCGTGTGGTTAGAAATTCTGCTAGACTTTAATGTAGTTTAAGTTGGGCACTAGTAAGTGTTTTATTTTTATTGTAACCATTTCTGACTTATGCCTCATTACCTGTACTCAAAATCTCTCTTTTTTAGTTAATTAACTTGTTTTATAGTTTCATCTAATCCAGTGTGTTTAAGTTGAAGTGTCTGGGTAACTGTATTTAAGATGAGATGGTATAATATTCCATGAAAGGAATAATGGACTTAAAATATTTGTACTATCCAGGAGAGGGCTGGGCAGTATAGGACATACATTTCTGGGAGAAGAGCCAGGACTGGGGGTGTGTTGGGGTCACCCTGCAGTATAACCAAGGCTGGTGAGAGGGTATAATTGGTAAGCTGCCGTTAAACACAGACACTCGGGCTTGGTCTACCCTACCAGCTTATGTCGGTATAACTATGTCGCTCAAAGGTGTGGAAAATCGGGAGAAGCTGTTCCGTCGGCATCAGTAGTGTCTTAATGAAGCACTCTAGTGGTGCAATTGCACTATGCAGCTGCACCATTGCAGCAGTACAAGTGTAGACAAGCCCTCTACCTGTGGCTTTCATGCAAGTCTGTCTGAGAGGCCCACATGGGAGCTACTTCAGCAATGCTTTGTAAGGCACCCAAGGTTACAGAGCAGAGTGACGCAGCCCCCCACTAGTCTGAATTGTATCCTGATATGTCACAGTCTCTCTGCTGCAGGTGTATAAGGTGCTTTAATGGTCAAATGCATAACTGAGACCTGTTGGCTGCACTTGTCTGCTGTATCCATCTGCCACACAGATTATAGCATGTGCAGGAATGCCTTAAGTGAACTCTGTCCCTCCCCTGTGTTTCATTCTGGATCAGGCAGGACCGCAGGTAGGGCTGTGGTGGGCATTTAGCCTCCACCTCACTGAAAATGTCAGTAAGCATTAGCTAGGCAAGTACTGCAAATCATTACAGCAAATATTCACTTACATATTTAAACAAGATAATTGAATTTGTTTGGCTCTTGTATGTGTACAGTTTCTATGACTATTCCAACCAATTAGCTTCCTGGCAGGAATGCTTGTCAGAATAGAGGGTTTTAAGCCTTTAATACAGAATAGTCACCGAAAGTACATTTCAAACTTGTAATTTTTAAGGTTTTACGTATTTTACGTATTTTACGTATTTTACTGATTTTAAAGGTTAAACGTACCCACTCAGGGAAAAGCAACTTGAATTTTGAATGCTCAAAGCTAATTGCTCACAAACAACATACAGATCAAGAAATCATTCACAGACAGTATTGAGGGTGAAATTCATCCAGGATCTGCAAGAGGCCTATGTACCACTTATGCCCTCAGAATAGGACTTAAATCCAATTTAATTGGTGCATAGACCTTTGCACTAGGTGAATTTCACTCAGGAAGAGCAGCCACTACAGGAATTTTGACTTACAGTGAATCATTTCAAATTTGCCAATTTGCAACCAGAGTAAGGTTAGGGTGACCAGATGTCCCGATTTTATAGGGACAGTCCTGATATTCAGAGCACTTATTACCCCTCACACTCTGTCCTGATTTTTCACACTTGCTAACTGGTCATTCTAAGTAAGGTAAACAGTGAATACACTATTCATGTAGATTATTCACCAAGAGGACATTTTGACATTCATAACTTTGTAGATGCTAAAAATCCTGGTCTTAGGCTGTAGTGTAGAGAGAGAGCCTATGTTGCTCATGGGTGTGAATAAACCACCCCCGAGCGACATAAGTTACACTAGCATAAGCGCTTGTGTGCCCAGTGCTATGACTCCCGCCGACATAGCTTCTGCTGCGTGCAGAGAAGCAAATGAGTGGGCACCTGGCCAAAAGAGCCAATGGGAAGGTAGAACTTTTAAAATTGGAAAAGAAACTTTCCTTTTGTTGTTCTCTGGGCTGCAGGGATGGAGCAGCAATGCTGTGTATGGCTTGAACTAGGTATGAAAATTCATCTTCCATACCTAGAAGAAATTATTTGAATAGGGAATGTTTAGACAGACACAATCAGGTTTATATTTTATTTTGGCTTGTGGATCTCCTCTGTGCTAACCCCTGATACTTTTGTTTGCTTGTAACCTTTAAGCTGAACCTCCAAGGAAGCTGTTTTGGGTGCTTAATTTTTGAAATTGTTTCTTTTAAGATCCAACAAAAAGCCTAAGTTCCAGATGTATTTTTTTCCTTTTTGTTTTTAATAAAATTTACCTTTTTTAAGAACAGGATTGGATTTTTGGTGTCTTAAGAGGTTTGTGAATATGCTGTTTGATTAGCTGGTAGCCACAGCTAATTCCTTTGTTTTCTTTCTCAGCTCTTCCCTGGAGGGGGGTGAAAGGCGGCACCCCCCCCCCAAGGGAGGAATTCCCAATTGCTCTTTCCTGGGTTTAAAGGGGTTTTTTTGCACTTGGATGGTGGCAGTGTTTACCAGGCCAAAGTCAGAGAAATGCTGTAACTTTGGGAGTTTAATACAACCCTGGAATGGCAAGTATTAATTTTTAGAATCCTTGTGGACCCCCACTTTCTGCACTCGGAGTGACAGAGTGGGGATTCAGCCTTGAGAGTTGTACAGCACCACCTAGCAGAATGGTCCATGAACAGGGCTCCTAAGCCCTATGGTAATACAAACAACAAATAGTTTCAGTATTGATTGATTATGTGCTTGAAGTAAAATGCTTTAAAACTTACAGTTTCACATTTTAGAGAGTAATTTCCATCAGTAATGCATTACAAGAAGTCTTTGTACATTGTTTTTAGAGCAGAGTTTTAGAAAATATGCCATTCCCCTTTAATTTAATGGGTAGCAACTTTCCCATATCAACTCCTACTAAGCCAACAAAAAAGCGATGCTGTCACTAGCTGTAGAATATCAAACTATGAGAAACTCAGGAAATGACTGATATGATCATTCCAGTAGCTAAAAGAATTTTTTAAATAAATAAGTGTTGAGAAATCTAATACGTTTCCCAATAGAGGTGGAAATATTGCCTCTGGTTTCATTATTGAAGAAGCAGCAGCTAATCTTAATATCAGACTCTTCATTATGATAAAAGTTGTGTAAGTACTAGCCCAAAAAATGCAGTCTAGCTTATTCTGAAAACATCTACATTCATAGGAAGGCACCAACTTCTTGGTGGGGAGGATTGGTACTGTATTTATAAATTCCCAATATTTAAAAAAATAGCTTTCCTTATTAGAGAATAATTTACTTACAATGGTCAGTTAAAAACCCAACATTTGTACAGGTACCACATAGTAGGTATCTGACCTTACCCCAGCTTTTGCCTTTACTCAGGACAGGAAACAGCTCGAGAAATAGCTGAGCAAATTTCATATATGGCAGTGGGGTAATTGTTCCTAAATATTGGAAGAATGCATTCATTTATTATTTTATAAATGAGCCCCTAAGTAAGCCTCCAATCACATGAACAATAAAACACACAAACATCAGTTACACAGTTACCTCTGAATAGGGTCAAATGATAAGCTCAGGAGACGTTCATAATAGGAAAAGACAGAGACCAACGTTCCCTCTATTTTTTCCCACCCATGTGCGGAATGAATTTTGCTATGTGCACCGATATGGAGGTGTGGCAGGGGCGGGGCTGAGGGGTTTGGGGTGGGCTCAGGGCTGAGGCAGAGGGTTGGGGTTCAGGGGGTGCAGGCTCCAGGTTGGGGTGCAGGCTCTGGGGTGGGGCTGGGGCAGAGGGTTGGGGGGGTGGGGTGAGGGCTCCAGCTGGGGGTGTGGGCTCTGGGGTGGGGGTAGGGTGCAAGCTGCCCCGGGGGCTGCAGCAGAGAGAGAGGACTCCCCTCAGCCCTCTCGTCCCACAGCAGCACCTGGGCTGGGGGACAGCATCTCTCCCTGCTGCAGCAGCGCTGGGGCTGGGGATGAGGCGCCTCGCCCTGCCACAGCCCTGGAGCTGAGAGGGAGAGGTGTCTCGCCCCGTCGCAGCCCCGGAGCTGGTGGGAAGCGTGCGTCCTCGCCACACCGCAGCCGGGTTAAGTGCGTGGCCCCCTGTGCCGCTGCACAGGAACGCACCTCAGAGAGAATTTAGACAGAGACGTGATAACAAGAAAAAGCACAAAGAAGAATAAAATCAGAAGTACATAAAAATACATCCCAGCCAAAAAATTAAGTATCAGATATGAATGTGTAAGAGGGATGAGACAATTTACTACAACTAGGGTAGCAAAGCATTAGGGACATCAGTTTGACAATTTTCCCCATTTATTTTGCCCAGGAGACCCATTTCACCCAGCCTGGAGGCCAGAGAATAGGTATAACTTAGATACAGGTGCTGAGTCTTGGTCTTCTGGATGGGGGGTTAAGTCCCCAGGCACAGAAACAAACCACTGTGACAACACTCAAAAGGTTAAAAAGTGTATGGAGGGGGAGGGGGGGGGGAGATTTACAAAGCAGAGATCATCATTTTTAGTATTTTCCAAACTCTTGATTCTTCAATGTAAAGAAACATTATCCTGAAACTGTTTGGGCCTGGAGAGAGGCAAGTTTACTTGCTACACACACTCTTTTTGTAGGGAAAAAAAAATGGAGAATTTAGATAATTTCTTTCCCATGTTTCATAGGCCAGGTACAGAGGATGGAATCAAATCCAGCTTCTGTTCCATCTGTAACAAGGCCACGAGTCATTCAAAATAATTTTTTTGATTGACCCAAAGGGAGGTTGGGGTTGCTCGGCCTTCAGAAAAGCACTCAATTTCTATTCAACAACTGTTTAGAAGTTGTAAAAGACTTTCCCCAACACCTAATGCAGCCGCTCCTTAAAAGGACACTGAAGACTCAATCTTCACCATAGGTCTGTACAGAGAATCCCTCTAGAATGGGTAATCCTCTTGGCAGTGACTTATTCCCAATTTAGAAGTTGCCCATTCCTGTTTGCACTGAACTATACTGGATGAGTGGAACAAGTTCTCTCTTTTGATACAGCACACGTAGACATTTCAAAACCACTTTCTTTCAGGAAAGACTGAACACCACTCATGAAATATGCCTTCAACAATGGATTACCAGCAGCAAACAAGCAAATTAAAGAACAAACAAAAGTTCATCACTCTTAAAGCTCTGTCTTCAGTGTACGATACAATGAAATGACTCCAAGGATTTAAAAGAATTTGATTTCTTGTTAGAATCACATAGCTAGACATGTCATTTATTACTTTTTTAAATGAACACAATTTATTCTGAATATATGGTTTTAGAAAATCCCCAAGAGTAGTTATTGCAATGACCTCTCCACCCACCCTCTCATTTTATCCCACTGCTGTCTAAATCACTTTTATTTATTTTAAAAAAAAGTCTTATATGGTCTAGTAAAAGTGAAGTTGAATATTTATTCGTGTACCAGAGTAATTTTATTGTTACCGAGACTAGTGTAGTATAAAAATCCCTTAGTGAATGCATATGTTTATGGACACACGAACATATTAGTATATGCGCACAATTTCAAATGGTTTTGATCACAGTTGTGTATTGTGTATTACATTTTGTGCTTTTGGTTTTAACGCATTTCATTCAACTGTAGACCTATCTGTTTATCATGTAATGCTATCCTTCTAAAAATGAATCTGCTTTACATTTAAAGGAATACTAGTAGATCTAGGTTCAATCTGCTGCTAAGTTTAATTTCCCTCCATCTGATAGAGCTGACATATGGGAATTCTCTGTGACCACCTGGTTCCAGTCCCATAAAGGCCCTGATTCAAGAAAGCACACACTTAACTTTCAGCACTTGATAAATTCCCTTAGCCTTCAAGGTGACTTAATTTAAGCATTGATTAAGTACAATCCTGAGTGGGGATGTTTTCCAGAATCAGGGCCATAGTGATCAAAATGATTGGGAAAGCCCCCACACCTGCAGCTCTTATAGAAACCAGGGAGAACATCTCCCAGGTACCCACAATCCCATACCATCTCTCAAGAAGAGGCGGAACCCTGGGTCACTGATTTATATCTGTGATGGGAGAAAACATTACCCAAGATTCTATCACTGCATTTGTTCTCATTAAGAAAAGTGGCCCATTAACAAAAGTGGAATTGGCCCATGTGCTTGCATTTCCAACTTGATGGACAGAAAGATTTTGCTGACATAGATCAATTTGCTGCCTGCTAAGAATCACGGATTTGTAAGTTGAAAGTAATTGTTGGAAGGAGAGAGAGATTCAAATATTTTTCCTGCAATGGCAGCCTTACACAAAATTAGGGTTTATTAGGTTGCCGCAAAACAGAAGATTTTTCTATTCATTTAATAAAAATGAAAAATTGAATGGATCCAGAGAGCCTGGATTGCTGAGCAGGTGTACAGCGCTTTTGCTTTGTTGTGTGTCAGGGGTTGTTTCCATTGCAGAAAGTTACTGCAGTTTTTCCAGAATCATGATAGCAACAGAAAAACCTAACAGCAAGTTAAGATTTCTACTTGTATTATAAATACGCACTGCTTTTTCACTGTGGCACAATGACAAAGCTGCCATGAGCTCACCAGGTGTTTCCAACTAGGTGATCTTCTCAAACTGATACTGCATGAACGATTGGAGCAGGGGATCACTCCAATAGCTTCCCTGTTGTTAGCTTTAGATTAATAGATTTTTAAGGCCAGAAGGGACCATTACATCATCCACTCTGACCCCCTGTATATCAGAGGCCATTATATTTCATCTAGTTACCTCTGCATTGAGCACATTTGTCTACGTATCAAAACTGTTTTCCATGCAGCTTGTGTGAAAGAAAAGCTATTATATTATTAACTTGACGTGTATTCTCCCCCCAAAGTGTTGAAAATACTTTTCTGTTCATAATATATACCTGATCATACTGCCAGGCACAACTACAACATACACTCACAAATCGTGGATAGACTAACAAAAAAACCTGAAGACACCATCCCAGAAACAACTCACCTGAATCCACCTCCTCAGGCCAAAGACTGAGTGAACAGGCATTGCAGTGGGCCTGCGTGCTACAAAGGGTGACGTTTCATCAGGAAGTTTAACCCTGACACACACCAGGCAGGATGCTACAGGTATGGCTTCACTGCAGAGTTAACTTGGGTGCTTGACACCTGGGTCTGAGCATCTGGATCAGCCTAACCTGAGTGAGAGCAGCTACAGTGCAAAGCCATATCTGAGTTACTGAGTCCTCACTGGGGCTGCATTCAGGACTTCTGGGGCCATATCCCATGGTTCTTTGTGCTGCAGTAAATTGAGCCACTCTCATTCTCTCTCAGTGAATTGTGGAAGAACTCTTGTGTCCTTCTGGGCACACAGGCAGACTTATAGGTAGGCATTGAAGGATTATCAGCACTAAAGGAGTTAGCCCACATCCTCAATGCCAAGTGGGCAGGTTACTAGTGAAAGCTGAATCCAGGCTCTAAACCACATCCCCAGATGGGCCAGTGTGAGTTTAAGACATCACCATACTCTGGGGAGACTGTTTGTGTATGGATGGAAGGGAGATAGTGGCAATATCAGCGTAAGAGCCCAAGTTAACTCTGCAGTGAAGACATACCCTGTGGAATGCCAAACTTCCTATTGGCTCTTACAGACTGACTATCTTACACATAGACAGAGACCAGTTGCAAAGACTAAGAGAGACAATATGGCTAGATAGATTATAGCAGTACTATTGCATTTATAAGTTATTTCTTGTTGTTCGTTAAATGAGTTATTTTGAAACCATGAGCTCCTGGAGACATGTGAGTATGTGAGAATCTCAGCTTCCATTTTAGAAGTTTGTTTCTAGCCCTCCTGATTGCAGAGAAAAGCTTGAAAATGTGAAACCTAAAAGCTCAAGAACCTGAAGGCAAATAAATGGAATGCAAAATGTAATATTTTTAAAATATCATGATTTTTTGGCATCTGTTTCATGGTTTTTGAATGGTTGGAATTCACAATACTACAAATGGGGGGGGGGGGTATTCTTTTAAGAATATGCCCTCACCAGCCCTAGACGTACAAACCTTATATCACAATGTGGCCCTGATCCTGATTATGTTCCTGTAGTAGAAAAAATAATAATAATACTGTCAATCAGCTGATCTTAACTATCAGGATGGAGCACAGGGACACAGATAATCAAACTCAAACCATACAGGATTAAACTAAGCCAACCCACTGAGCTGCAGCTGGAAATGAATTGAAAGCCAGTGCAGCTTCAGACCATCTAGTTTGGTATCTCAGGAGAACAAAATACTTGCCAGAAAATGTCCCTCTTTATTCCAGTGTCTGTGCAGGGATTTGAGTTGACAGGAGCATTTTTTTAAACTAGATCTGAAAAGGAGTGCAGGAAGTCGTTAGAGGGCATAGATGCCTGATCAGTGGTCATTTCCTGTTTTTATGCATTCTTCTGAAATCAGGAAGCAAATATCCCCCAAAGTACATAATAAAATATTAAATGAGAAAACATAGAACAACATTAGAATGAAATTAACCCATCTGTGACTCTACAACTCCATTAGTTGTTCACTCTGTGTTTGTCTTAAAAAAAAGAAAAGAAAAAAGTGTCCTCAAAGTATACCTAATAATAATGCCTAGCTCTTATAAGGGTACTTTTCATCAGTAGATCTCAAAGCACTTTACTACAGAGGTCAGCATCATTATCCCCATTTGACAGAGGGGAAAACTAAGGCACAGAGGAAGGAAGTGACTTGTCCAAGGTCACCAAGTGGGCCACTGGCATAACCGGAAACAGAGCCCAGGTCTCCTGAATCCCAGGCCTTTGCTCTTTCTATTAAGTCAAATGGACGTAGAACAGTCAGGAAACAGTTTGGTTATAGCTGGGTTGCAGCGAGTGTGCTTGTGGCAGATGTGTCTAGTATTTTAGATATTACCAACAACATTTAAAAATGTTATTGCCCCCTATGTGTGCAACAAGAATGTTGTTTAATAAAATAAAGTTTGAACTTTTAAAACATTTTTACAATTCCTATGAAAAAACCTGAATTTATTGGATGACCATATTCCTTTAGAACAATTCACTTCAACTCACACAAATAATAAAAATTAAATAATCAGCAAAACTCCGCTGTATAAATAAAATATATTTTGCCCATATATAGTGAATTTCAAATATGCCCCTTTCCCTGTGAAAAATATAGGTAGATGTACATTTTCAAAATGAAGATTGATCCTAAAAAGGAAAACTGTAATTTAGAGACCACCACACTAATTGAGAGTTCATTAAAATGTTTCAATATCAAAAACAAATTAGGAAAAAAATCACTTTTTTGTAGACATAAAACAAGCCATTTGAGAAAATGAGAAATAGTTCAAAATACAAGTACAGAGAACTTCATCCATTTTCTTCCAAAAACTGGGTTTGGGAAAAGCGGCTACCTAAGGCAAACGTTTCTAACTGGAATTTTGGCAATTTGTAGCTGTAGTTTTGAGAAACAAGTTATTTTCTTTAAAGCAGTTTGAAATGTGCATATTGAAAACAGACTTGTGATATCTCGGAGACCTGTCATGTTATGCAAAGGCTGATTATTCATCCTGGCTGTCTTGCCCATCTGATCCCTCCAAACCCATCCCACTCTTTGGTCTAGTGCCCTCTCTCACGTCCTCTTCAAAATGGTCCTTGCCCCTTCAACTAGCCTCTCCTCAGCACAGAGGTGGGCAAACTACGGCCTGCGGGTCACATCCGGCCCGCGGGACCCTCCTGCCCAGCCTCTGAGCTTCTGGCCCAGGAGGCTCACCCCCGGCCCCTCCCCTGCAGCCTCAGCCTCAGTTTAGTGTATTAAACTGCTCCGCGTAGGAATGTGCTACTGGTAGCAGTTACGGAGAGCAATTTACTACACTACACTGGCGCAACGCTCTGGGCAGCCGGGCAACACTCTGGGCGGTGCGGTTGTTGCGTCACCAGCCACTGGTGCTCTGTACTGTACGGTAAGGGGGCAGGGAGCAGGGCGGGTTGGATAGAGGGCAGCGGAGTTCGGGGTGGTGGTCAGGGGGTGGGGCGGTCAGAGGGCAGGGAATGGGGGGGGGTTGAATGAGGGCAGGGATCCCAGGGGGGGCAGTCAGGAAGGAGGGCGGGTTGGATGGAGTGGTGGGGGGCAGTCAGGGGACAGGGAGCAGCAGGGGTGTGGATGGGGCAGGGGCCCTGGGGGGCTGTCAGGGAACAGGGGGGATTGGATAAGGTAGGAGTCCTGGGGGGGGCCATCAGGGAGCAAGAAGCAAGGGGGGGGCAGATAGGGGGTGAGGGCATAGCCTCCCCTAACTGGCCCTCCATACAATTTCCAAAACCTGATGTGGCCCTCAGGCCAAAAAGTTTGCCCTCCCCTGCCTCAGCAGGTGAATAAGCTCATTCTCACTGTCCAGCTGCTATTGACTATTGGCTACTTCTTCAGCAAGAGCTGCTATGATCTCCATGCCAAAGTCCTCTCTCAGTCTCTACAGTCACCCATCTGCTGTTGTGACAGGGCGGATGATGGGGTAGGGCCAGGCAGTAGGAGATGATTACTCATGTGAAGAGTGCAGGCAGGAAGACAGGGTGACTCTGAACAAGGGGAGGCAGAGCTGGATAAAAATTATCATAGGTAGTTATTCCACCTTGGCCCTCAAAGTGGCTACATCCCCTTCTGCCTCTTCTTTCAATACCCCTCAAACAGCTAGCATAAAATCGGGAATTCAGCCATTCCCCAGAAGATAGTCTGTATCAAAATTGTTCATCTCTCACAAGCCAATTGTAACCAGGATATCTGCTTTTCTGAAGGCCATCTCGTCTGCCTTTCTAGATCTGTACTTCTGGCTACTTCCCAATATGAAAAAGGTTCCAGTTGCTCAAGTCTTTATATTAGTATCGTGAATTGGTCTCTGAGAAGTCTGCCTTTCAGTATTTCACAGTACTGCTGTTTCTCAGAATGGAAGACGTGATGCATCAGACTGCAAGGGAACTGTGCGTTGAAATTGGCTCTGAGGAGTCATTTTGTTTTGGTGAAGAAAAAGCGGCAGTTCCACTTTGTGCCATCTCAATGCCTTCTTTTGCCAGTGCTGTCTTTTTGCAATGATTGGCAGATTCCTCTATAGAAGCATCTGGCCTTCCACTTTCAGGGGGACTCAGTACCTGATCGGAGACGGCCAAAGTGTTTGCATTCACAGAACACACTAGAAGAGTGCTGTTCCTTGTGGATTCCTCATGGAGATTTCGCGGAGATGGGATCTGCTTCATGGAGCCAAGACTTCCCCAGTGAGATTCCTCTAACGACTGGTTGCAGTTAGACTGTAAGTCTGCTCAGAAGCAAAGTGAAAATGAATTTTGAAAGTGCTCTGTGGGCTAGCTTTCAAAAGTGAGATTCAGGCCTTGAACATTATATAGCAGTGATTTACTTTTTACTGGCTTTAAAAGCAGAAGAAAATACAGAGTCACAAGTGAATATTTTTGTTCTGTTTTAGTTGAAGTGTTTAAAGAAAAATATAATAGCATTTCAATTTAAGGTAGCCCAATCCAGTGATACTCAGACCGCGGCTCGTGAACTGCAAGGGGTGCGTTAATGTGTCTTCTGCAGCTCTTTGCAGCACATGATAGTAAAACACTGTGTGACTTAATTATTAACCAAAGTTATTAACCAATCAGGATGCTTTTACTATGTTATTAACCAATTAAGTTATCAATTTGCACTCAGTTAACAACATATTTGCTGTAAGAATATATATATGTACACCCTAAGTATTTTCCCAGTCATACTGTTTAAGTATGAATAGTACTCTAGTAAATGAAACAATGAATTCATACTACTGAGGCTCTTTTGGGTAATGCTGATTGCTAATTTGGCTTCTGAACCACTTTGGGCTGAGTATCACCAGTCTAATCATATGTAAGGAGCCAACAAACAGCGGGAAACAGGGGAGTTTGAATAGGAATTTGTAGGAGTTGGGGAAGGGGGGAAGAGGGGAGCATGTGTGTGTGTGTTTTTCTCTCTCTGTCTCTCGCCAGGAGCTTAGGCGGGAAGGCTATGACAGGCTACAGAGGCAGGAGTGGTAGTGACCCAAGGAATGGAAGAAACAATGTGGATAACTGGATGTGGAAGCTGAGGGATGAACATTATCCTGGAGTGGGTACCTGAAAGGTGCTTTGTTTGGTGTCCAGTGCCGCCTGATAGATCTGATGGAAGAGAAGACTGGAGGCTTGGATCCAGGCAGAAACTATGGCTGAGTTTTGAAGGGGACTTGAGTAGATGATGGAGGGAAGGCAAGTGGAGGCTAAACAGAAACTTCAGAACTTGCAGATGCAAGCTGGATGGGGGAACTTTGAGGGTGGATTGCTGGATGAGGAAAGTGGCCAGTGGAAGCATGTGATAAAAGTATCAGGCAGAGGAAAAAAGACAGGATAGTGAAGGAGAAATAGAGCACAGGGATAGGTTTACTGAGTTGGAATATTAAGAAGGGGCGCAGCAGGCGGTAACAGAAGGTGGAAGGGCAAGAAAGAAGAGAAAAGCGGCTAGTCCTAAAAGAAGAGGGGAAGAGTCAATGGAGACAGCCAGAGTTCAGAGGCCCAGAAGGACAGAGGATGAGTTGCGGAAGATGGCATGTGAGAACAAAAGACAAGGGGTCTTGCAGCTGGAAAGAACAGAAAGACGAAGGCCAGAGAGCTGCACCAGGAAGAGTCAGATCTACATGACTGGGGACTCCCTATCAAGAAGAACAGACAGGACCGTCACCAGAGCTGATCTGAAGAACAGAAGGGTGTGCTGTCTACTGGGAGTTAAGATATGGGATGTGTACATAGAATCATAGAATATCAGGGTTGGAAGGGACCCCAGAAGGTCATCTAGTCCAACCCCCTGCTCGAAGCAGGACCAATTCCCAGTTAAATCATCCCAGCCATGAGGCTGAAGAGGAGCCTAATTGGAGCAGGAAAGAATCCACTGATTATCCTTTACAAGGGGACAAATGACATAGCCAGATTCTCACTGGAACACATCAATGGAGACTATGCCAAGCTGGGGAAGACTCGGAGAAACGGAGGCTCAGGTGATCTTCAGTGGGATTCTACCTGTCCATAGAGGAGGAGAATGAAGGAGAGACAAGATGATGATGATTAACAGTTGGCTCAAGGAAGTGGTGCCATAAGGAGGGCTTTGGGATGTTCAACCACTGGGAGGCATTCACCAACAGAGGACAGTTCTCATGGGATGGACTCCACCAGAGCAGGGTGGGAAATAGACTGCTGGGATGGAGGTTGGCACAACTGATTAAAAGAGCTTTAAATTAGGATCTCGGGGGAGACTGCTAGGAGATGCTCACGTAATCTCCACGCCCGATTCTAACGTGGAGCGGGAGGAAAATTAAAGAGATGACCCAGCAATGGAGGAAGGAACGACAGAGGGTAGAAGAATGGACATCAAGAAGAAAAGATTGTTACTGTCAGTGGTATTGGCACCGTCAGGTAGGCGATACTGGCAGGAGAATGACTGTACCTAATTGGGCGAGGAATCTGGGCGAAGCCTAGTACAAACAGCGACGATGTCTGTACACCAATACAGGGAGCCTGGGTAACAAAATGGAGGAACTAGACCTACTGGTGCTTAAAACCAGATATTATAGGACTAACAGAAACACGGTGGAATAGTAGTCATGACTGGAGTACAGTTATGGATAGGAATGTGCCATGCAGAAAAGGCAGAAATAAAGGTAATGGTGGAGCAGCAGCACTGTACATTAATGACAAGGTAGACTGTAAAGAAATTGACAGTGATGGAACGGATAAAGTGGTATCTGCTTGTGTCAAAATCACTTTGGGAAAGAAAGCTAACACAGGCTCCACTGTGACAGTGTTTGGAGTATGCTACAGACCCCCAGGATCCAATCTGGGATATGAATAGTGACCTTTAATGAAATAAATACTACAGTGAATTGGTGTGATTATGGATGACTTTAACTTTCCAGATATATAGATTGAAGGACAAGTTCTACTAATAATGGTAGGGCCTAGATATTCCTGGAGTTGATAGCTTACAGATTTCTTCATCAAATCAACATTTTAGATTTAATATACGTAAATTGCAAGGTCCTCATAGAAGAACTGGATGTACAGAACAATCTTGGTTCAAGTGATCATGAGTAATTCAGTTTAAACTAAATAGAAAGAAACAAAAATAGGTCAGCAATTAAGGTCCTTGATTTCAAAAGGGCAAACTTAAAAAAATTAAGCAAAGTAATAAGGGAAATGGAAAGGATCTGAATGTGGAGGAGGCTTGGAAGTCAAAGTTGCAGAAGCTATCTGAAGTCTGCATCCCAAGCAAAGTGGAAAAAAATTCATAGGAAAGGTTGCAGACCAAAGAGGATGAACAAGCATCTCAAACAGATGATTAAGAGGAAGCAGAAAGCCTGCAAGGAATGGAAGATGGGATGGCTCAATAAGGAAAGCTCTCTCTTGAAGGTAATAAAAGCGTAGGGTTAAAGTGAGAACTGCCAAAAGCCAAGCAGAGTTGGACCTTGGAACTGAAATTAAAACCAGTAGGTAATGAAGAGCTATGGGGTAGTGGCAGGGTGGCTAATGGAAATGAGGATGTGGAAGTAGAAGTTACTACCACATCCAAGGTTGAAGTCATTCTCAAACAGCTTAATGGGAGCAATCGGGGGCAGGAAAGGGGCAGATAATCTCCATCCAAGAATATTAAAGAAACTGGCTCATGAAGTTGCAAACCCAATAGGAAGGATTTTTAACGAATTTGTAAATTCAGGGGTTGTACCCAATGGCGGGAGAATTGCTAATACAGTACTTATTTTTAAGAAAGGGGGAAAAATGTGATCCAGGAAACTATAGGCCTGTTAGTTTGACCTCAATTGTATGCAAGGTCTTAGAACAAATTTTGAAAGAGAAAGTAGTTAAGGACAAAGAGGTAAACGGTAATTGAGATAAAATACAAAACGGTTTTACAAAAGGTGGATTGTGTCAGACCAACCTGATCTCTTTGACTATTAGCGCTAAATATGCCCAACGGCCTGTGATGGGATGCTAGATAGGGTGGGATCTGAATTACTACAGAGAATTCTTTCCTGGGTGTCTAGCTTGTGAGTCTTGCCCACATGCTCAGGGTTTAGCTGATCGCCATATCTGGGGTCAGGAAAGAATTTTCCTCCAGGGCAGATTGGCAGAGGCCCTGGGGGTTTCGCCTTTCTCTGTGGCGTGGGGCATGGGTCACTTGCTGGAGGATACTCTGCACCTTGAAGTCTTTAAACCACGAGTTGAGGACTTCAATAGCTCAGACATAGGTCAAGGGTTTGTTACAGGAAAGTGGGTGAGATTCTGTGGCCTGCGTTGTGTAGGTGGTCAGGCTAGATGATCATAATGGTCCCTTCTGACCGTAAAGTCTATGAGTCTTTCTTTGAAAAGATAACTGATTTTTTAGACAAAGGAAATGCAGTAGATCTAATCTACCTGGATTTCAGGAAGGCATTTGATACAGTTCCACATGGGAAATTATTAGTTAAATTGGAGAAGATGGGGATGAATATGAGAATTGAAAGGTGGATAGGGAACTTGTTAAATGGGACACTACAACAGATCATACTGAAAGGTGAAGTGTCAGGCTGGAGGTTACTATTGGAGTCCCTCAGGGATCCATATTGGAACCAATCTTATTTAAAACAGTTTTATTACTGACCTTGGCACAAAAAGTGAGAGTATGCTAATAAAATTTGCAGATAACACAAAGTTGGGAGGTATTACCAACAAGGAGGAGGACCGGAAAATGTAAAAAGACCTGGAAAACCTTGAAAACTGGAGTAATAGAAATGGGATGAAATTAAATAGTGCAAAGTGCAAGGTCATGCATTTAGGGACTAACAACAAGAATTTGAAGTTGGGGACTTATCAGTTGGAAGTGTATTGGGCAACCACAGGATGACTATGAGCCGCCAGTGTGATACGGCCATGAAAAAGGATAAAGCAATCATAGTGTGCATCAGGTGAGGTATTTCTAGTAGAGACAGAGAAGTGTTAGTACCACCGGTGAGACCTCATCTGGAATACTGTGTGCAATTCTGGTCTCCCATGTTTAAGAAGGATGAATTCAAACTGGAACAGGTACAGAGAAGGGCTACTAGGACGATCCGAGGAATGGAAAACCTGTCTTATGAAAGGAGACTCAAGGAGCTTGGCTTGCTTACCTTACCTAAATGAAGGATGAGAGGAGAGATGATTGCTTTCTATAAATACATCAGAGGGATCATCAGGGAGTTATTTAAGTTAAGGGTCCACGTTGGCATAAAAGAAAATGCAGATAAACTGGCCATCAACAAGTTTAGACTTGAAATTAGATGATGGTTTCCAACCATCAGAGAAGTGAAGTTCAGGAACATCCTTCCAAGGGGAGAAGTGGGGGCAAAAAAACTCCTAATTGGTTTCAAGACTGAGCTTAATAAGTTTATGGAGGGGATAGTATGAGGAGGTTGCATACAATGGTATGTGACCCATCTGCAACTGCTAGCAGCAAATATCTTCATTGGCTGGAGATGGGGCCCTCAATGGAGAGAGCTCTGAGTTAATACTGTTCAGTGAATTCTTTCCCAAGTGTCTGGCTGGTGGATCTTGCTGACATGCTCAGGGTCTAACTGACTGCCATATTTGGGGTCGAGAAGAAATTTTCCCTCAAGTCAGATTGGCAGAGACCATGAGAGGTTTTCACCTTTCTCTGCAGAATGGGGCCTGGGTCTCTTGCAGGTTTGAACTAGAGTAAATGGTGGATCCTCTGTAACTTGAAGTCTTTAAATCATGATTTGAAGACTTCAGTAACTCAGCCAGAGGTTATGGGTCGATTACAGGAGTGGATAGGTGAGGTTCTGTGACCTGCAATGTGAAAGAGGTCAGACTAGATAATCATGATGTTCCCTTCTGGCCTTAAAGTCTATGTGTCTAATGTAATGTTTATTTCTCGACTGTCTATGTTATGTTTTTGAAAAAAGTTGTTCTGTTTTAAGTACAGTAAATCAGAGTAAAGCAATAATGGTGAAACTGACTTGTGATAGTTGATAGATTTTCAAGAATTATGGTAAAATATAAAGTTTTAATTTTCAGAACCAAAAAATGTCATTTGTGACGAAGTATACCATTGTGGAATTATTTTTCTACAGAATGCTAAAATGCAGATTTTTGGATACTAGTTTTGTTACACACTCATAAATCTCACTGTTACAGTTGCAACAGAGCAAGTAGAATCATAGAATATCAGGGTTGGAAGGGACCTCAGGAGGTCATCTAGTCCAACCCCCTGCTTAAAGCAGGACCAATCCCCAATTTTTTTTGCCCCAGATCCCTAAATGGCCCCCTCAAGGATTGAACTCACAACCCCGGGTTTAGCAGGCCAATGCTCAAACGACTGAGCTATCCCTTCCCTGTGTAGTGATGATTTTAGCAATGAAAATCTATTTGTCAACTCTAACCTCTCTGTGTTATATGATACACCTAAAATATTTCTTATATTTACAATAGAAATAGCTTCAGTAACTTATCTGTTGGAAAACATTGACTTTAGCCAACAATAGCAAATTTGTACTAAAAATTGATTTACGAAAAAAAATGAACAAATCATACATGCATAGGAATAACTTTTTTAAAAGTTATCTTAGTAAGGATGTTCAAGATAAATTCAGCCCTGGTGGAAATCTATGCAACTCCAATGAAGTCAACAGAGTTGAACCCAGTTACACCAGGGCTGACTATGGGCCTCAAAATGTCTCCTAAAAATACCGAAAGTGATTACCCCACATTAGCCAACCCCATTTAAAGTTAGAAGAATGAAAAATGCATTAAAAACAATCCACTTTACTTTGACATTCTTACAAAACTGGATTTTCTACAAAGAAAAAATACTTCTTGGCTAAGCCTTATAAGAAAGGTGGTACCCCATAGCAAATATCATGGCCGTTATAAACTTGGTTTTCTATAAAAAACCCACACAAACCCTGAAAGATAATTAACTATAGTGTTGCTAGCAAGTCCCTCAGCAATGACTATAATGCTCAGCTGTCAAGCAGCACTGGAATACAGTATTTGCTGTGGTGATCAGGAGATAGTACAAGAATACATTATGTATATACATACATCAGTTATGTTGTCAGTATGTGTCCCGGTTAAGATTAGGTTAAATGAATATTTAGACCTTAGAGGGAAAAGCTGCACAGTAATTTTTCCACTGAATGCATCCGATGAAGTGATCTGTAGCTCACGAAAGCTTATGCTCAAATAAATTGTTAGTCTCTAAGGTGCCACAAGTCCTCCTTTTCTTTTTTAGTAATTCTTCTGTAATTAAAATCAAGTGTTATAAAAAGGTCTTACCTCCAAAGTCTGCCATTTCAGTATCACTTATTTCCTTGTTCTGATGAATATTCTCACACAGAGTTTCTTTAGTCCTTTTTGGCACGGTCTCCAAAAAACAAATCAGATTCGTAAATTAATCCCAGCTATAGATTGCCAGGTCACTTGGGCGGAGTCTAATGCCAATATAGCATGCCACTGCGGTTTTTCAGAATGATGAAGGCCTCTCCTCTAACAGCCTCTCAGAAGTTTTTCCAAGAGACTCACGGAGTATGGAAACCAGGAGTCACCTTGATTTAAATTTTACATTGAGCTTTTGCCCAGTATGCCCACTATCACTACTGTTTAGCACGATGGTGATCTCCGCAAGTTATAGCACAGCAGGTACATAGGAGCACAGGCCCACTGGTCGGGTCTAATATGGGAATTCCTGTCTGACAGTGGCAGGATACAGCATGCAGCAGTGAGTCTCAGAGCCCAGGTCGACAGATACGGGACTGCAGGGCTCAGGCCACCACTCTAAAAATAGCTGGATAGACACTGCGGCTCAGGCTTTATCTCCCATTCTAAAAGCCTAGCTAATGTACTGTCACAGGTTCTCATTACTAATATAAACGTCTTATCCTTTTTGAATCCTGCCCCCATCCCCTCTGGGCTGCTGTGAGAGGCAATGTGGAAAGCTCTCCACTGCTCCTCTGCCCTCCATTGTTTGTATCTTCACCTCCCAAGAACATCACCAGCATGGGCGGGGGGTGAATCGCAGGTTTGGAGAGGCTTGCCCCTGGCCATCTCCCTTCCCCCTCCGGAGCCCAGAGCCCCCCATCCCCGACAGCCCCAGGCTGCCCGAGTGACCCCCCCCACCAACCCCGGAGCACTTGGTGGGTGGGCAGACAGCGTGGCCCCCAGCCCCGGAACGCCCGGCTACCGCTGTTCAGAGTCCCGGGCTGCAGACTGGCTCCCAGTAGGCCCAAACTGGGGCAAGGGCGCTGGAGCCCTCCCAAAAGTCGAGGGGGCAGGGGCCCCCACATGAGGTGGAGGCAAAAGCAGCCCCCTGCCCATGTCCCAGGCCACCTGCCCAGGGCAGGTGAAGGGACCCCAGCTCCCCACACGGTTCTCCCAGTGGCTGGGCTGTGGCTCCGAGGGCCCCCACGGCCCGAGCCGGGTCAGGGAGAGCCGCACGGGCAGCTGGTGTGGTGTCGCAGACCCTCCTCCTGTTCCAGGTAGCTGGGGAGCCTGGCAGATGGGGATACAGGCTGGGGGCTGCCCCATCCGCCCCACACATCCCGAGAAGGTGGAGAGTCCCGCTGCAGCTCCCCACAGCTGCCCGGGTTCCCCAGCCAGGTTCCATGCTGGCCTGGCAGGGGTGGAGCCTTGGTGGTGAAGAGGCCCCCAGTTCTGGTGCCACTGGCCCAGGGCCCCAGCCATGTGAGAAGGAAGAGCCACAGCGGAGCATGGCGGGAAGCAGGAGGGAGTCTGGGGGTGGAGTGTGGGCAGGGCTACGCAGGCCGGTTGGGTAGGCTTAGCCTTCCCCGCCTTTGATACCTACCGCCCATAATCACCAGTGTCCGCCTTTGCAACTTATCAGGGCTGTTCCCAGAAGCAATGGGAGGTCAACATGATTCATGACAGTTCTGACACTTTTGCCCACAAGAATCTAAATAGCAGAAGTGAAACTGACCAATGTCTTCTCATCTTTACACAGCTGCTGCTTACAAAGCTATGAGCATCAGTAGATGCACTGGGGCTGCTTGTGGACAGCATTGCATCTGTTGTATTCAGATGACATTTGGAAACTTATTTTCATTTTCTAAAAGGTCCTTATGGTTATGCAAATCAAGTTCTGGAAAAGGCATGGCAAGGGAATGAGTGGATTTTTCAAGCCTTATCAAGATATGGGGAATTTATCTATGCAAAGTTTTTTAAAAAATCAGAACTGGCACACACAGAATTAAGTGATAGTATTACTTGCATGATTACTACTTTTACTGTAATACTTGGCATTTTTTTTTAGTCTTCACATATTTCCAGTAAAGAGCTGTCCACAGACTTCTACCTTTCCTTATCTCAACAGTCATCAGAAAAACATGTGGCTGCAAAAATAAATAGCTGTGAATAAATTAGTGAACAATGAACGGCCCTTTCATGCTAAGGTCTGGAACACTTTATGGTTTGCTTAACTGTTGGGAAAGGGACTATCTACAATAAGTTTGCTATGACAACTAACAGACTGTTTACTTATCCTTTCTTCCCTTTCCATTACTCTTCAATAATATTAACATCTGATAAGGATGAAAAATTAGAAACTATGTATAAACTAACACACCAGATTGTAAACTTTTCAGGGCAGCAATTGTGTGTCTTCTTCTCGGGTCTGGAAAGTGTCTAGCACCCTTTGGACACATCCACAATCTAAAATAATGTTAGGTGAAGATCAGCAAATCTCAAATGTAAGAACAGTTTGCAGACCCCAAGGAAACACTGTTCCCAGGCACTTAAATTCATAAATTTACCCTGTGTAGGAGGGAGCCATATAATTCCCCATTATTTAATGAAGACCAAAGAAAAGCAAGGCAAGAGAGCAGAGGAGACTTCTGTGTTTTTTCCACCTTACTATCCACTTTGATACTGGTTGGAGTGTTTTCTTGTGGCCAGGATACTGACAGCCATTTGCTACTGAAACTTATGGGTTCTCATCAGATCATGTTTACTTTTATGTCATGAATTTTTCTTTGTGCAACAAGTACCCCAGTGAAGGTGTCCAGTCAGTAATTTTTCCATAGTTTAGATGTTTCACCATTTCCTAGTCCTGTCAAGCATTTTCTGTTGGGTGAGGATTAGAGGCCCAGAGCAAGCCCTGAAGAATAGCCTCTATGTGCAGTGTGCCTTATTTCTGAATTTTCTAAAGGCTGTACCAAACAGCATGTAAAAGGTCCAAACTCTAATTCTATAAGCTAACCACCTCAAAGACAGCAGTTCTTTTCTGTGGCAAGAAGGGCATCCTCAACCACAGTTCCATCTCCTTTCCTGTCCTGCTCAACTCATATCTCCCATTTACCTTTGTTGTCTATAACTCTGGAAACATCCTTGACTCTGAATTCCCTTCTCCTGAAAATCTGTCTTATCACTTGTGGTGACTGACTGTCCAGTTACTCACCCCTTTTACAGATTGTTCCAGATCTTAAAAGTCGTTAGCTGCAGTTGGAGTTGGAGAATGAACGTAGGAATGGAGTGGACTTGCTGCAGTTTAGAATAAGGGCCCTAACGCTGTGCTAACTTAGTTCACTTTGTTACAACTGTTGTTTCTTACTCCAGCTGAAATAATTTGCATTTACTTGAAGGCATGACTGACTTCTCTCGATCAGGAGACAAATCACTACCTCCACCACAATGCCTATGTATGCCACTGTCTCTACTCCACCTCTGCTGAAACCCTCATCCATGCCATTGCCATAACTACTGCAACTCCATTATCCATGGCCTACCCAAGTCCCAGATCTCCCGATTCCAGCACAGAGACGGCTGATGCTTTCCTAGTCTTCATGTACAAAGCAGCACCATTTCATCTCCTCACTTTCCTCAAGTAGTTCCACTGTCTCCCCACTCATTTCAGGCTCCAGTTCAAAATACCCATCCTTGCTTATTAAAACCCTAACATGGACATGTTCCAATCTCTCTCTTTGCGTCTGCTTCAACACTTCAACACCTGCCTCCTTTTTGTCCCCTCACACAGCTGGGTCCAGGAGTCTCCTCTCCTGCAGCTCCTCCCATCTAGAGTAGGATTTCACACCACTCTTCATACCTCTTCTGCATTTCTCAATATTTTGAGGAAGTATAGGTTCTGCTGACCATCCCTGCCAGATCATGGTCTCTCTCCTCCTTCCTGAGATACAAAAGCCAGTGGCATGACATCCTGGTTACTTACCTGTTTACCTACCAATGAGAGCCAGCCACCTAGGCTCCAAAGAGATGCCACAGAGAATTTATGGTACAGAAGGAGCACAGGCAACATCTTACACATCTGTATTTTCAAAATAAACTACACATAATGCTCCTGCCTGTTGTACACCTTTAAGGCATACCTTAGAACACAGATGCATAAGGATGGTCATTATTTGTCTTCTGATGCACTTCCTGGGCAGATGGAGACACTCTGCCATAGTGCACCCTAGGTATTCACCAGCAGTCAAGTAACGTATGCGCTCTTATATGTAATGCCTGAACTAAAATACTCATAGCCCTGCCCCCCGGGCTTCAGATAAGTCTTTATCTTCTTTAAATAATCCACAGGAAAATAAAAATCAGTTTAAGACTCTAGAAGAATATTCTCCTAATCCTTGCTATTACACTAATACTACAACATAAAGACAGCTCATTATGCACATGTGCGTACACATGCAAACATACACCAACCTTCCCAGGTAAATCAGTGAGATCAGCGGTTCTCAACTGGGAGTCTGTGGCACCCTGGGGGTCCGCAAGACCTTTCAGGGGAGCCGCAGGGCCCCCTGGCTGAAACCTGGTGCCCCAAGCCCTAGCAGTGGCGTGGGGCAAAAGCTGGGAGCCCTGGCACCTCCCCCCAGGGCTGAAGCTGGGTGCAGCAGGGGAGCCCTAGTGTGTCCTCCCCCCAGGGCTGAAGCTGGCAGTGGTGTGGAGCAGAAGCCAGGAACCCTGGTGCCCCCCTGGTCTGAAGCCGTGAGTCCCGGTGCTCCCCCAACTCCCGCTGAAGCTAGGAACAGTAAGGGTGCCCCGGCATCCTCCCCTCAGGCTGCACCCCTCAGGCTGAAACTGTGAGCAGTACAATGCTGAAGCCCTGAGCCCCAGTGTTGCCCCCAAAAACTGCAGTGCCTTACCCAGAGTGGGGCAGTCCCGGGGGCATCTCCCCCCATCTCCTCTTCCCCGGGTCCTCTCAGGCCCCACGCTCTGGCCAGGTCATAGGTCAGAAGTCAGAGCCAGGCAGTGCAGGGCAGCTGCTCCTCTGGCCGGTGGTGCCATGGAGCCGGCAGTTGTGGCATTCCCCCATCCGCTGCTGGTGCCCGGGGGTGTGGCTGCTCCTCAGCTCCTAGGCCCCTGTGACTGCTCACGGACCTGGCTCCAGGGCAGTGGAGCTTTCAGGACGTAGCCACCGCAGGGGTAATCCTCCCAGCACACAGCCCCTACCTACCCCCTCCCTGTACACTGAGCAACCCCTCTGCCCATGCCCTGCCCCAGCTACCCCCCTCCTTGCACCCTGAGTGGTTTTCAGACTTTTTGAACTGAGTCTCTCCTTTGAGTTCTATTTTTTGGTTGTGTCCCCCTTGGGTGGCCTGCTGAGGTGTGTCAGGGAGTGGAGGTAGCACTCCCTTCCTGGACTGTATTGTGCGGAGCTGGCCCAAGCCCTGCCTGCCCTTCCCCTGCTGCCAAATAGAAGTTAAACTATGCCTATGCCCAAGGCTCCCCCTGCCGTCCCAGAGCCCGGAGTCCCCCTCTGCCACCCCTGCTGGGCCCTGGAGTTTGTATAGCATGTTGAGGGGGGCCTCAGAGAGAAAAAGGTTGAGAACCCCTGAGTTAGATAAAAGGCAAATGTCAATCCAAATAATGGAGGGATCAATTAGATGACAACTTTTCAATTAGAATCCGTTGATCTAAAACATTTAGCTATAAATAAAAATACTACTGAAAGAAAATCTGCAGTTTAATTAGAAGGTTTACAGAAAGGAGAATGCTAGGAGGACAGTAATAGGTAACCTGAACAATACTATTTGCATGTAATCAGAGAATCTCATTACCCACCTTGCTCTGGTTAGGTAAGATTGTTTACTGGCTAATCAAGCTATTTATGGCTAATTTAGTTCATCTCTGCTTATTAGGATTTTTTTGCTGAATTACTACGACTGCCACTTTCTCCAAAAGCCTTCTGATGAAATTATGAGAGAGGATAATGACATTAAGGATTTCATAAGGAGACTCCAGTAATTTTATTAACTGGTTTTCATCTCTCTAATTAAAAGTCTTGTGTTCAGCTCTAAAGATTTTGAAAATGGAGGTCGGGGCAGTGGATTATGTGCTACATTTATACTTCTGACTATGTTAAAACTTAGTACAGTGCGCTCCTGCTCTTTTATCTCTGCAAGGCTTGCATCTGCTTCATCTTTTTAAGATGGTCTGAATTCTGATGGTGAGATTCATTGCTGATAAATTAAGATAGAACATTTTTGCTTGTAAGTAATAAATGTATCATCATTACCTCTGGACCAGGAGACAAATTGGTAAAGGAAGCAATATCAGATGCTTCAGTACATATGACACTTGGGTATTTAATGGAGAGCTGTCCAGTTTCCTGATACCGTAGAGCACTAGAAAAAAAAGCAAGAGGAAATAAAAAGAAATGTCAGCTAAAGCAAAGTCAGTTAGGAATTGAATTTCACCCTGATTTTACAGTCTCTATACTCAAGCAATACTTCTATTGACTTTCTGCGCAGGACAAGACTTGATCCCTTATTTGTGAAAGGTGGCTTATGTGCAAGCATCTGGGTATTTATTACTTTTTAGCTAAAAGGTTCTCAGTGCCTACAGTAAAATTTCATTGGTATCCCAGAGTTGCATAACATTCAACAAGTCTGTAAGAACAAATGCCTTTTAAAACATGATTTAACAGAAACCTTCCTTTACCTCTAACTCATCATTAGACATATAAAACTAAGTTGAGAGAAAGTCAATTTCATCTTTTAAACCCAAAATTACAAAATATTTTTACTAGACTTTAATTTCTGAAATGGCTCATTTGAAAGGTCTTTGTCATGGCAAAATAAGTCACTTGATTTTCTCCATTTTCATTCTCTGAGAATATGATTCAATGGTCCAAAAAAGGTAAGAAGTTTTATGTGGAAACTGACCATTTGCTATAAATGTGAAAGAACAAGATAGGCTAATAGCAGAGAAGCGCCACAAGAGGCCACTAATTAAAATGATCATTTCTAGGGCCACTGCATGATGGATATACAAAAGAGAAGAGACGAAATTCTAATATTATGCAGAATACTGGCCAATATATCTAGAACTGGGTGCCTAAAGTTAGGCACTTAAATCCACATTTATGATCCCAGGTAAGCTGTTTGATTTTCAGAGGTGCTAAATACGAATATTTCTGCCTAAAGTCAGCAAGACTTGTGAATGTTTAACTATGAAAATCAGGACCCTTATGTATCTGGATAATTCAGGCAATTCAGTTTGAAAAATCTGGCTGCTTTGCGTTTAGATAGCATCTTTTGTCAAGTGATCTTGAAGTGCTTTGCCTACAGTCATTAAATTTCCTAACACCCTATGGAGGCATTCCATCTACTTTACAAATTGATCAACAGGCACAAAGAGTACCATAACATATATAGACAGTATCCTCTGCTGGCCTCACCACAGAGGTATTCTGCCAGCAATTTAGAAGAAAGCTACAATTCCTATCTTATTGGAAGTAGCGATGCAGAACAGAATCTGGCAGAACAGTGGATTGTGAGAAGATCTCTGCAGTACCACATCTTAATATTATCAGTAAATATCTCTGCAGTTCTCCCACTTCCTTGATCAGAGATAAATTTCATATAATGTAATTTTATAAATACAGTTAAAAGTATGGTATCTTTACTTCCTTGATTGTAGTATACAGTACAGGAAGTAACATTTCTTTAAACAAGTGGTTTTGTTCGGGGCTCCATTGCACATATGCCTCTCTCCTAGAAGAGAATACTTCATACCATTAAGATGCTTAAAACTGTAGCAGGGCAAATTTTCATAAACACTCAATTTTTGCAGTTTCTTTAATGTGTCTTCCCAATCATAAATATGTTTCCCTGATAAGCATGATTAGCTATCCACCTCTGCAAGAATTTAATATTTCTTCCTAATATGCCCTCTGTTTATTAATTGTTTAATTCATGGGGTTTTTTTAATTCTCTTATGTTTCCTTAGCATCAGGTCTGCCTCTTTGACATTTTCTGTAATTCTGTAACAAACAAAGGTGCTGTTAATACACTTTTATATTTGCCTTCCCAAGCAAAACAAAACAAAGAAATGCAGGCTCCCATTTTAAAAATAGACCTTATTTACTAAATTTAGTACTGATTTATTGCAGATACAATAAGAAAAGCACAGAAAGCAAAAGCATCACTCTTGTTAACACAGTTATTCAACTGTCAATTTACGAGCCATGCCAAGGAGATACTATTTAATAAAAGTAAGAGTAGAACCAATTCAAGCAACCACGACGAGAAATTAAACTTAAAAGAAAAACTCCATGTAACAGAAGAGGAGGAAATAAATTTTGGCAAGACTAAAACTGAACAAAACATGTTGCAATTACTCTAATTACTTTAAAAAGTTATTTTAAAATTTACAATTAATAAGTGTGAACAAAAATAAGATTTTCCTCACATAGAGGGCCAGATCCTGGTGAAAACTTGCACCGGTCCATTGAAGTCTATGGAGTAATGCTAATTTACACCAGCTGAGGATCTGGCTTGTAGAAAAAATTATTTGCCACTAACCGCCACTGTATTTCATTGTTCATCAGGCTGAAAATTTGTGTTATTTTATCACTGATGATCTGTTCATTCAATTTAAAGTTACACAACACTTTCCTGAATTAACAAGGCTACCCTTGTAATGTTTTCAGAGTTATGAGAAAGCAGTCCTATAAAACCCGGGAACCAAGTTAGTTTAGTGGAGTAGTTCAAGGTTAGTTTAAATCCCCGTGAGATAGAATGTGCTATGAGAATACCTGGTTTCACAGCATTCTGCTCTTACATGTACTTTTGCTGCTTGAGAACATTACATCAGAGTTAACATTATAAAACTGCAGTCCTCCTTCAGTGTTATTCTCTGTTGCTTAGCTATAGCTTCAGTCAATTAACAGTTCAAAGGCAGCCAATACAAAATATTTGGATTTTCATTAATACTTTCCAAGCCTTAAGACAAAGAAAACGCCTTAAAAACAAAGCTTTAAAATAGCAGTTAAGTTTGATATTGACATCAGTGATGCAGAGATTACACATGCCTAATTACAGAGCATGTTTGCGCACACACCTCTGAACACCAGGCTGTTAGATAATTCACATTGTTAATGGCCTATTAGTTTTAATTTTTACAAGCACCTGAAACAATAATTCTTCAAAATACTGACGTTATTTCATCCCCTAAGTATGCTGCTTCAGGTTTTGTTGCATCTTATCGTCGGAGAGTTAAATCAAGCCTACAGGAGTTATATTATTGGAGATTGTGGGTATATTTAGCATAGCACTGCAATAGTCAGGGCCAGTGGAAATTCAAGTGAATAAATGAAATCAAAACTTTGATTCTAGAATTTTTCCATATTTTTTCTGTTTTTAAATTAAATACAAGTTCCAATTCTTCTCTAAACACAGAGAGCTATCAAAGGGAAAATACCATAATTTGTAGAACTTTAAATCAGATGTTTACTCTATAAAAGCACTGAACAATTACAAACACAAACCAAAATCCTGTTATTTCTTTCTGGTGGGGCTTCCCTCTCTATCTATTATTGCACCACTAAAATCAACAACCAGCCATTCAGTTTGTGTCATCCATAGATGTGAAAATATCCACAAAGCACAGGTAAGCATTATTATCCCATTATTATTATCTCCTTTTACAGATGAGGAAACTTAAGAGCAGCGTGGTTAAGTGGCTTGCCCAAAGTCACACAGCAAGTTCATGACAGAGCTTGGAGTAAAACCTATGTCTCCTAGCACACAGTCCAGTGCTATATCAACGGGTCCATGCTACACTTAGAATATAAGCTATTCAGGGCAAGGACTCCTTATCCATTTGACAGCACCTTACAACTGTACAGAGATATAGGAATTTAAGAGACTGCAAACGCAGTTAATAAGATCTACCATTCTACTTCAAGCAGAAGATCCAATGATTTCAGCTCTGCATTTGAAAGCATGATAAAGGCAGAAGAGTCTGGAAACATATTTTTACATTCAGCGTGTTAAATTAATTCCTTTTACAACAACATTAAAAAAGAGAGAATAAGAGAACAGACATAGATGTTAAGTATTGTTGTATATGTTTTAATAGAAAAGATATTAATATAAATGTTAGGGCTCAGAATTTATAATTTATGGGTGAGTGCAGACTTGGCATTCATGGGTGAGTTTATTAATATAATGACTTAATGTTAGGTGGACGGACAATCAAACAAAAAGGAAAAGGGTATTCTGATCACTGAAAAAAGATGTTTCTAGTACAATCTATTTACAGGAAACATGAAGAAAAATTATAAATACCTGAATACTTCTTGGACACAGTTACTATAGGTCTCTGCAGGACAATCTAATAGAAGATGGGTGGCAATACTTTTTGCTAAACACTTCCCTTTTATTGTTTCAGCACAGCGCATACATACAGAGAACAGATGTATTTTAATTAAGGGGTCCTTGAATGGTAAAACTTCTCAATTTAGCCAATGTATATGCTTTCTATCAAGGGCAAGCTTCTTTCTTTTTAAATCAATTTTTGGGAAAGAGCGATTATTCTAGAGGGGGTTTTAACAAGGTGTTTAATCCCACTTTGGATCAATCGAATATACACACAGGGCATTCAGGAGGAAAAACAAAAAGGCCTGGTGATTGAATAGAGCTTTGTTCTATGACCCCAGTTTAGAATTAAAAAGCTGGAATATTTCCAGAAATATATAGAAGAAAATGACAATGATGGTTATCAATTAAATGTTCTCTGGGATGCTGAAAGGTAATAATAAGGGGGATCCTTATAAATAAAGCATCAGACCTCTGAGAGCTCTTGAAGGAGAGAGTTTGGTTAAAGAACTTTCTGTTTTGGAAGGTAAACATAAGTCTACAGGATCTAAAAGAGTGTATAAAAAATAATTTCAATAAGAGGGAAGATTAACCTGTTACAAACAGGCAAGGATGAGCAAACACTTAAAAACATTAAACAAAATCATGATGAAAAGGACAATAAAGCTCATAGACTTTTAGCCAGAAAGTTAAAAAAGAAACAGGATAAATCAGCCATCCCTCTGATTAGAAATAAAAAGAGATTTAGTAACTGGCATAAAACAGATTTATGAAACATTTTCCACATTTTGCATGTTTCAGAACATCCAAATCCTGATCTTATAAAAAACATATTTGAGAAGTGTGAAACTACTTCAGCTCTTGGGGATGATGTGGCAGCTCTTGGTACGCAGATTGCTGCAGAGGAAGTTGAAGTTGTAATTAAGAATTTAAAATCCAATAAAACTCCAGGTTTCAATTGGTTTTCTGGGGAGTATTATACAGCTTTAAGTGTTGTTTAATGGCATATTGCAGGGGAATGAGATATCAGATTCATGGAAAGGGGCAAAGTCTGTCATTCCTAAAGATGGAAATGATCTTACCAATTGTGCATCATACTGACCTATTTCTTTAATTCATGTGGATGCTAAAATTTATGCCAACGTACTAGCAAACAGATGGAGTCTCATCAGATATGTTCACTCTAACCAATTTGGGTCTGTTGGTGGCAGGCATCTATCTGATAATATCAGAAGAACTCTGAATTTGATCTATAATGTTAATTCTACCAGTTCTAATGTGCACGAATCTCTTTGGTTGCTGAGGAAGCCTTTGACTAGCTGGAGTGGGAGTAGTTCAGGCAGATTTTGGTAAGGTTTGGTTTTGGAAATCAGTTTTATAGGGGCACATTGGCCCTATATAATCATCCTCAAACGTCTGTTTTGGTTAATGGTCATCAATCCCCTCCTTTTAATTTGAAGAAGCTACAAGATAGGGGGGATAACCGGCAACCCTGATTGCTTTGGCAGTGGAGCCATTTGCAATGAATGTGAGAAACAGATTCCCGGTAAAGGGTATCGAAACGCCTTTTGGATTAGAACACAAAATAGCTTTGTATGCTGATGATGTCTTGCTATATTTGTAGGATCCAAAAACCTCATTAAAAATGACAAAACAACTGACTTTGGAATCTGGGCCGGTTGAGGATTCAGAATAAACTACAAGAAATCTGAAATGTCAATAATTCATATTTCTGAAAAGGTATAAAAACCCTATGTTCAGCGACATAACTTTGAATGGATAAAGAAATCTTTAAAATATTTAGGAATAAATACTATGGAAAAACATACAAATATTTTTAAGGCAAAATTACCCTCCAATATGGAATAAAATACTTGGAGGAACAGAACACATCTGAAATTTGAAATGTCCTTTCAAAGTTATTTTTGTTTCACTCTATCCCTGTCTGTATCCCTGACATGACATCAAAAACATGGCAGGATGTGCTATTAAAATCCATATGGAAAAAAAGAAAGAAAAAAGGGTGGTTCTGTATAAAGGTGTGTATAAGCTTACAAAATGGGGTGAAGTAGCTTTCCCTAATTTGGCTTATTATTATGCATCACAATTAAAAGATGTGATCAACTGGATTAATAACAGACCTTCCAAATAGTGGGTGAAACTTGAAGACTGGAGCCCAAATATAGCTATTCATAGTAATTCGTGGGTTAAAAAGAAACTTAGGTCACTAAGATAATAATTAAAAAATGACCCATTCATGCAGCTGACCATAGCAGCTTTGGACATTTTTTTTTTAATTTCTTGTTGCCAAGGGATTCTTCCTTAGCTACTTTAATTAATATTTCCTTGGAATAAATTCCTTATTATCAGAGTGATTATTCATTGTGAGTAAGAGCTAAGATTACTCAAAATCAAACAGCTGTTCCTGGGTCTTCAGCCAGGTTGTTTGAATATGAATCTGATCCTGAATATGTACAATGTTAATATTTTATTGTACGGTTGCCTTAATAAAAAGAGGGATGGTTTCTAGTTTCAGGCAAGCAAGATAAATCAGGAGTCATGGAAGAAACCAGTCTCAACTTGCCTTCTCTATTGCAAGAAGTCATTTACTCTAACCTGTGCACCCAGTGTGATCTGCCTCCCTCACTACTTGTACCAAATTCCTCCTCTAAACTGGGAACCACTAATGGGGAAGCTAGATTATATCAGGGAGGTCAGGCAGGAGAGAGGAGACTTGGGTTGAAATCCTGGCCCCAGTGAAGTCAATTGGAATTTTGACATGGATTTCAATAGAACCAAGATTTCACTATATGGTGTACGGAACGGGGAGATAAGGCCAACAGCAGATTGCAGAGAGCATGAAGAAGTCAATCACGTTGGGTGGGGAGAGTGCTAGGATAACAAATTGGTTTCTCATTTGGGAGAGAAAGGGAAAGGAAGATAGATTTTAAGCCCTCCAGCGAAGAGCTTTAGGGAGGAGTGTACTCTACTGGGCTTATCATACTGGACAGCTACCCTTCTTCTATCTCTTCTGCCTCAGAAGTCCCTCTCTCATTGCCTGCCTTCTGACCAGCCTATCTTAGCAGACTGTCTGTGCTGAGCACAGTTCTAGACAGGAAAGCAGGGTGACAGCATTCCAAGAATGGAGACCACCATTTCCACTAAGTTCCCATTGTGGAGAAGTAAATTATGAGAAAAAGGGAAAAATCTGATTATTTCTTTTAAATGCAGCCATGCTTGAGATGTTATCAAAGCTGCATGTGAAGTCTGGAGTTGCCATGGACTCTAGGCTGTTAGATCTGAAGAGACAAAAAAGAGTTAGGCTCCCAGGACCACACGTTAAGAGGGGCCACTTTCCAATGCTTCCTTTTCAAATCTTGCAAGATGATTGTCTGAAAACGTCACAGAAAATTCAATTGTCCTCTAAGAAATTAATATGCTAAATTTTGGTGAAGCAATCTAATCTTTAAGGTATTTAAAAGAGGGATTTTACTCCTGAATTTCCTACAAATCACAGTGCTACCTTTACTATGAAGCTGCTACCACCACCTCCACGATTTGGCTTTATATGATACAAAGTCATTATTGCTAAATACTAATGATGAGTGTGGTATTACACCACACATGATCCCTGCCCCAGACATCACACACTGATTTGAATCGAACACCAATTTTTAAATTTTCAGATAAAAGTTGTTAACTGTAGTTATGCACAGCTAAGGTAGGCTTTAAACATGGATACATTCTATTTAATTTTGTATTTAACTTACCCAGATCGAGATGAAACTGAAACCTCACACTCCTTTTGTTGACTTGATAAAGACAAATCCTAAAAAAAAAACAAAAAACAAACAAACAAAACCCCCACCACCTGTTAGAATTTTGTGCCTCTAGACAGTCTCTAGACAATATTTTTGAAAGGTTTATATTACTTTGAGCAAATGAGGTAAAACAAATATTTATATAATGCTATTAAAATACATTTTTAAAATAGTACACTAATTTATTAAACAAATAAACAAACTCTTTACTTGTTGAATAAGTCTCATTCTATGGGTGGGCAAAAATCTCCTGTTTTAATATCATTGATCTTATTTATCCAGCACTCAACAATATGTTAGGTATCTCTCTCACACACACACTCACACACACACACACACACACAGAGTCTGTGCCCCCAAAAGCTTACAATCTAAAGGTCAGAAACCACATTACGCAGAAGAAAACAAGAAATGGGAAGATTAGAGGAAAGCAGGAGGAATGGGTGTCAACATTTTTACAGTAGGTTATGCATTCTTCTTCTTCTTAAGATTGTAGATGTTGAGGTTTCATTTTAAATGTTCATTGGATCAAATGTTCAAAGCAATACTTGTACCTGAAAGTCAGAGCACACAACATATAGTGGCTCTTTGAATATAAAGATGACTATTAAAGAAAATAGTTATTATGATGGACAACAGCATTTGCCATTTTTAAGACCAACAGAAAAGGCATTCTTTCCCACATGCTTCACTGATCTAGATAACCAATCTGGGGCACCAGGTTAGTCTCTCATTTGCACGGATGTTATTTATTAGGAGGTCAATATGCTGGTGTTCTTCAACATGAATACATTATTAGACAATTCACAGTCAGCTGCAAGATTTTGCTTTCTGGTGTTGTTGATGTTACAGTGTTGCCACTTATGATTTTAAACAGAAGTCTTATGATATTTGGAGCTTTTCTTAAATCTCCAGCTCTTGGACTCAAGTGATTGCACAAGTCAGCTTTCATTTAAGGGAAAAAAAAAAGTTGGAAATGTGTAGCCCTCAGGATTGGGAAGGAAAGCTTGAAAACATGAACCTGAAGAGCTCAAAAACTGGAAGGCAAATAAAAAGAACTCCACTTTCAAAACAAAACAAAATAGAATGCTCAGAATTTTAAAGCCAATTTCATACATTTTGGGGGCATGAATCAAGACTTCTGAATGCTAGGAGGTGGCAATATTGATGAGACAGAGTTTTAGGTTAAACTGCAGACATTCCTCATATCTTTTATAATGTTTGCCTTGTTTGCTTTCCTAGCTTCAGCTCAGAATATTGGCATTCTGTAGCCCTTCAGGTGCTAACTATTAACAATTTTTAAATGTGGACACAAAGCCGAAGTCTAATCATATGACCTCAGTGTTCATGGTCTTTCTTTGCTTCAGCACCTCAACATTGGTGATTTTGCACTGCCACTTAGCATATGCACTCTGGTGCTGGTGAAACTTGTCAGGAGGACATACTGAAAGAAAACACGCCCAGAATGTATATCCATATAAACGGGTGGTGAAGGCAACAGTCCAGTACACCATCAGCTTGTTTTTTTAATTTAAACCCATGCTGGATCCAAATTGTTTTTTGCAGGTGTTTTTAGGTCCATGGTTTAAGGTCCATCTTTCAATATGAAATAGCACTTAGTTGTCTTAGTCCAGCATTTATCAAGCTACCTACAGTAAAACAATTTGCTGGAAAAAAAATTCCCTTATCAGCATTGTGGCTGACTTGGTGAAAACTTTTCCTGAGCTCATAGAATATCAGAGTTGGAAAGAACCTCAGGAGGTCAGCTAGTCCAAGCCCCTGCTCAAAGCAGGGCCAATCCCCAACTAAATCTTCCCAGCCAGGGCTTTGTCAAGCCTGACCTTAAAAACCTTTAAGGAAGGAGATTCTACCACCTCCCCAGGTAACCCATTCCAGTGAAAACGTTTTTCCTAATATCCAACCTAAACCTCCCCCCACTGCAACTTCAGACCATTACTCCACGTTCTGTCATCTGCCACCACTGAGAACAGCCTAGATCCATCCTCTTTTGAACCCCCTTTCAGGTAGTTGAAAGCAGCTATCAAATCCCCCCTCATTCTTCTCTTCTGCAGACTAAATAATCCCAGTTCCCTCAGCCTCTCTTCATAAGTCATGTGTTCCAGCTCCCTAATAATTTCTGTTGCCCTCTGCTGGACTTTTTCCAATTTTTCCACATCCTTCTTGTAGTGTGGGGCCCAAAACTAGACACAGTACTCCAGATGAGGCCTCACCAGTGTCGAATAGAGGGAAACAATCACGTCCCTCGATCTGCTGGCAATGCTCCTACTTATACAGCCCAAAATACTGTTAGCTTTCTTGGCAACAAGGGCACACTGTTGATTTATATCCACCTTCTCGTCCACTGTAACCCCTAGGTCCTTTTCTGCAGAACTGCTCCCTAGCCGCTCGGTCCCTAGTCTGTAGCAATGCATGGGATTCTTCTGTCCTAAGTGCAGGACTCTGCACTTGTCCTTGTTGAACCTCATCAGATTTCTTTTGGCCCAATCCTCTCATTTGTCTAGGTCCCTCTGTATCCTATCCCTATCCTCCAGCATATCTACCACTCCTCCCAGTTTAGTGTCATCTGCAAACTTGCTGAGGGTGCAGTCCACACCATCCTCCAGATCATTAATGAAGATATTGAACAAAACCGGCCCCAGGACCAACCCTTGGGGCACTCAACAGGTAGTGATCAATGGCTCCATGTCTAGTTGGCAGCCAGTATCAAGTGGAGTCCAATGATCTAGCCAGCTTTCTATCCACGTTATAGTCCATTTATCCAGCCCATACTTCTTCAACTTGCTGGCAACAATACTGTGGGAGACCGTATCAAAAGCTTTGCTAAAGTCAAGGAATAACAGGTCCACTGCTTTCCCCGCATCCATAGAGCCAGTTATCTCATCACAGAAGGCAATTAGATTAGTCAGGCATGACTTGCCCTTGGTGAATCCATCTGTTAGCTATCAAAGAATCCTTCCTTCTCAGGTGATAGAATCCCTAGATTTCTGGCACACCATATCAATTTCCAACACTAACTTTGCAGAACTCACAGGCACCAGAAAGAAGATGAATTTCTGGATGCAAGGTCCTACCTGTAGGGGATCCATTCTGACAGATGTATTTTCTGTCACTTCCACATCACTTTCTGGGTCCCTGGTATTCTGTGTGCGTCGCTGCTCTGTGATATAGTCAAAAGTACTCAGCTTCTTACCCACTGTTTACAACAAAGAACACAAACTACAATTTAATTTAAACTTATCCCATGTAGCTATGCAATTTACAGCACAAAAAACTAGCACCACATTTTAAATATATGGGATTATCCAACCTCTCTACACCACCTGAATCAAGGACCCACAATGTGTATTTCTTTTTTTCTGCATTTATATTTAGCACACTTGAAAGGCTGTGAAGTGGTCATTTTGTTTCATCTCTATCATCAATAGCATCTAATCATCGTAGCACTTGGTAGAATTATATTTCCTTATGAATATTCTATTGTGATAAACTTCAGCTTCATCAATCATCATCATGTGGGATTTGGCATTAGAAACTGTAAATCAACACACTTATAATGATATAACAGTGGAGAAGTGTCCCTGACATGTTCCATAGCGTGATTTGGCTGCAACCAGTTGTTACTGGCAGAATGACAGACAAGTTTTCAAGAGGCTGCACTAATACAATGTTCAGAGCACAGGAAGTCCTGAAAAGATTAAAAGAAATTTTAGGTGCTCACAAAGAGAGAAACACAGAGTTAAAAAGCTTCCATCTAAGCTTTGAATAGCAAGTAGAGCTGTTCAAACTGAGCTATTTCATTCTGGCCATGTCTATGTGTGAAAGTTCTCTTCAATTTCAATCCATGCTGATGGAAACTTAAGTTTCACTTTGGAATTTCCAGTTAGAAAGAACCCAGTATCACTAAGTACTTCTCCACACAAAGCATTGTCAACCTGTGGAACTCATTGCCAGGGGATGTTATGAAGATCAAAAGTATAACTGGGTTAAAAGAAGAATTAGATAAGTTCATGGAGGAAAGATCCATCAGTAGCTATCAGCCAAATTAGTCAGAGATGAAAACCCATGCTCTGAGTGTCCCTAAGCCTCTGACTGCCAGTTCCTGGGATGACAGGGAATGGATCACTCAATAATTGCCCATAACTGTTCATTCCCTCTGAAGCATCTGGCATTGGCCCCTATTGGAAGATAGGATGCTGGGCTAGATGTACCATTGCTCTGACCCAGTAAGGCCATTCTTGTGTTCTTAAATAAAATGCACTCAGAATGGCCAAGTTTCAACCCTGAAAGCATGCCAAAAGTCTGTGCAATTTTGATACAAGCTTAACATTTACCCCAATTGATTGTTAATCTTAGCAACTCTGCCTACATATATGATTGGTATTCAAGATGGTGATGGAACATGAAACCAGATGAGATTCATGTGGTTTTACACTTCAATAAAACTTTCTTTTGCCAATTTCTACCATCAAGTCTCACACAGTAACCGAATACTGGTACATTTCCACAAGAACAAGGAAAACGTAATGGATCACGAGTCTGATTTCTTTTTCTCATCCCTTGTCTCTGATCAATACATTTTGAAATGAATACAGTTAAGGAAAAACAAGTGATTTAACTTTTTACATCTGCTTGCTGTACCAGTAGTTCTAGCAGATTTGGAAGAAAACCAAGCCACAAATTTCTTGCTCCCCCATTCCTAATCAACAGCAACAACAGGCCAAGCAGCCTGAAGACAAGAGGAAAAAAATCCCTGATACCTTTTTAAGAAAGTTCTTTCACCATTTCCTGTAGCAGATTCTGTGCAGGCTGAAGCATTGCTCTAGAGAAATAGGCTGTGTACACAGGCACCCCTGAAAATTTTTCCCAATGTACACACATCAAACCCTGTGGGGCCATGCCCACTGCAGCTGATGGCCCCAGCACCTTGCCTGCCCGGTCTGTACCATCATCAGCCCTTGCCTTCTAGCCCGGCCCACCCAACTGCAGTGTTACTCCCCATCTTGAGAGAGGATGCAGGCTGTTGGAAGTGGGGCAAGGACGGGCAGGCCCCTGGGGTCGGGGGGAAGCCCTGGTGAGGAGGAGTAACACTGCCTGCTCCACTGCTCCCGGATCCTTCATCATGACAGAGGGGCTGTGAGGCCAGAATTGAGCGGCATTGCGACCCACACCCCTATGCATGGAGATCACAACACCATTCACACAGTTTTGGTTCCACTACCCCCTTGTCACAACAGAGACCTGGTGGGGCCAAACCTGAATGGGTAGTGGGTCAGCCAGTGTTGCTCCTCCTTTCCACTACCAGAGGTATGCACGATTGCAGGCCCCACTGCATGGGTACCTGGAGCATGGGACCAGACATCATGAAACCCCTCTTTTTTTCCCCTGTACCAAAGTTCTGTTTGTGTCAGGTCTGGGTGACCTCATTATCCTTAAAATGGACATTTCTACACAAGGATTTTCAGCAAGTACCTTTGCATTCCTTCTGGAAAGCAAGTACAACTGACTTGGTTAGTCTGTTTGGTAGTTCCCACCCCTGGACAATCCCTGTGCTTGACTTGTGGATGAACTGGAAGTGGTTGTAAAGATCTGCAGGAGCTTGATAGGAAATTACTGGGTAATTCTGCCAGGTGTTTGTTTGTTTTTTAAACCAGAGTATTTTCCTTTTTCCTGCACTTGCGGAATTCCTGAGGCCATTTTCACCGTTCCCTGTTGTCACTCTGTTGTTTTCTTTGAGCACCTCACAGCCAACTCAGCTGCCCTTGAGTCTAAGCCATGAGCCCAGTGCAGCTCTCCCTGGCTCCATGTCGGGGTCCCGGGAGGAGAGACATATGTGGGGGAACAGTTGAAGAAGCAGCCCCACATTTGTCCCCTAACTTTGGGAGCAGAAAAAGAGGAGCTGTGGCAGAGTTTAAATGTGTGTCCAGTTCTGGGATGTTTGAAGGCCCAGAAGAGGCTGCCCTGCAGCAAGGAAAAGAGCCTCTCTGGGGGGCATGAGGTTCAGGTGACTCAGGAGGGGGCTTCCTGGCTTGGAAACATGCTGCCCACAAAAGCAGGAGATAGAGCCATAAACCTGTTAATACCCTGCCCAGCTACAGGAGTCCTCTCCCATGAGTGACTCCAGGCCCATTTTTCTTTATTTCGGGGCACTGTGTAGCTTTCGATCCCTGCTTGAGAGAGAAATAGACCTGTGGTGAACAAGCAAGCCCCACATATAGAGGGATGACACCACCAAAAGCGTTCATTGTATTGTCTCCACCTACTGGCTGGGAGGTACTATTCCCAAACATTTGCATTGATTGACCAAGAATCAGCAAACTTCCCTCTAATCATAGCCTGGCTAAGAAAAGTAGATATAAATGCAAGTATACAACAGTGTAATCTTAAGTTGCACTAAAATATAAATGTTTTTTTCTTTGTCAATGCCTTTTACATATACTAGTTTATTCTTTTTGGGTGCATTGCAACAATTAAGTGCACATATCTCAGTGCTTCAAAACGTTAGAGTGGAATTATGTAGTCTCAGTAGCAATTCCATAGTTAAGGTGTTAAGACTTTTTCATAAAGCTAAATTTTATACCATCTGTCCTCTAACATCCATCAGAAAGTGTCTTTCCACTTGAATTTTTGTATGGTTGATGTCCTGACAGAGAAGAAGCATGTACTCTAAAGCTAGAGATGGACTATGGCCATTTAAGATCTGAAACCTCCAAAAATCACTAGTATTTCATTTTGCATAAAGTTTAACTTATTTGCCATCTCACATAAACAAATAAAAACAACAACGTTAACCTACAAATTCCAAATGTGTTGCATTTACTAATCCTTAAGGAGAGTTAGCAAACAAGGTTCTATTAAAAACTTTGCTGGGAAGTTAACTGAATACTGTGTGCACTGTAGGGAAAAACATTCCAAGTGCTTCAGAAATTCTTCACAAAAATTATAGCTTTCATCAAGAACCATGCATAGTTTTGAGCATCATAAGAACTTTTATGCATGGATAGACATTTATGACTAGATCATAAGCTACAGTGACAAATCCTGTATTGCAGAGAGTTCTATTTGATGACACAATAAGTCACTTCCATCTCTTCTACAAAGGAGAACTGACATGAAAAAATGAATCATAGCATTAGGTTTGCATTTATAGCAAGTGATTTCAAAGGGTGATTGTGGGAACGTACTATACATTTCCCAATTTTCAAACGTTTGTTTGGAATTCAGATGTTCTAAAAAATGTATGTTAAAATAAATAAATCTTTATTTACCAGCTTTACTAAATTAAAGGTTTTCTGGGAATAGAAGTTTTGTGGCTATTAAATTCAAAGAATATTTGCAATGGTGTGAATATCGTGGATATTTAATTATATCCTCCAACCTACCTACACAGTCCAAACAGTTAATTTTCAAGAGGTATGTGAATATCTGTTTCAACAGGTATGGATAATTTTTAAACGTATCATGCTTTGCCAAAGCAATCAAAGGATGATTAAAAAAATATTATAAAAGTCAAAGTCTGATTTGTTGAGTAGTCGCATGACTATGGCAAAACATTGTCAAGAAGCACATTTGAAAAGGTCAAACACCTTGGTAATAATTATTTTAGTACTACCCCATACTCTGGACTTTAAAAAGAAAAACATGAAGAAAGCTAGGCTACCAGTGAAGTACTCTGGTACCTTTAATCTGATCAAATACAGTAAGAAGGGAAGAGAGTCACCGTAAAAAGCATAGAATGCTGTGGATTTCAATAAAGAGGCACCCATGTCACTGGTAATTAATCAATCGGTTTCCTTCGTGAAAAACAAGAAACACTCAAAAGCTCCCAATTTTTTTTTACTTAGGTAAAAATATCTACACAGAGGAAAAACATTACAATTAAAGTATGGAATGCAGCTTTGCAAAGCACGCTGTATAAGAGAACCTTTTAACGTTTAGTGTACTTCTTGACATGCCAATATCTAGAATGCTTTTCCAGCTCAGATATTTCATGGTGGTAAAAATGTCTTTGCTCTGGAAAAGGAAAGATTTGAAGCTGGTTGTGTTTACACCAGGGGTGAGATTCTGTGCTATGCCTCAAAAAGAGGTGCGGCACAAAACTTGCAGTCCAGGGTGAAGGTAGGCTGTGGTGGCATTAAAAGCCACCTTTGTGCCCTTCCAATCTGGGCAGATACAGGGTCTGGAGAAGCCCCTGGGGTAGTTAGATGGGCCCCCTTGGCTCTCTGAAGTTTAACAGCAACGTCCCTGGTCTGCCTTCTGGGCCACAGTGGTGCTTGGAATTTCTGCAATTCAGTGTGTCGTGGCCCCACCCCCAGCTCATTCCCCATGCCAGGGCTTGCAAAAGGGTCCTTGGAAGATGGATTCCTAGCTCTCTTTTGTAGTGTCTCCACTGGGAGAATTCTCCCCCAGCTGGAACCAGGGCTTTTAGGGCTCCTTTGTGCCACTCCAGTCCTTTTACCTGGCATAAGCAGGCTGGTTCTTCTCACCCCACATACTTGCAAAAACAGAAAGCACAACTGGCAAGATCAATTGGCCATATGATCAAGATCAAAACGCCATTACATCTTATATATCACTTCAACTGAAGTGCATTTGTGGAAGTGAGGCAGGAAGAGGTGATGATCAGGAGAGGGGTGGAAAGAGGGAGAAATAACCATAAAGTGAAACAAAAGCAGCAGAGAGGCCAACTAGGCAGGCTCAATTCATAAGTTTTGAAATTACATGTACTTCATATTATTTTGAAAACTAGTTAGGAAAACATATTTGAAAACAAAAAGTATAAATATTTTAAATGGAACTTAAAATGTATTTATTTGGTAACTGCAAGACGATGCATTAAGTGATGCACTGGCACTGAATATACTCTAGATGTTCTCCTCTACCCCAGTAGCATATAGAAACTTTCAACTTCACTGTACCTAAAAACATACGTTGGATGCATTTGCATTTTATCGTTAATGAACTGCTATGCATATCCACCAAAGCAGTGGACAATTAAAAATGAAACAAACAAATATTAAAGAAAATATTCTTCCAACACTTCTGAATGTCTGTATGTCAAACAACATGCAAATAAGAATCAAGTTCTTCTCTTTGGAAAACTGAAAAGTTGAAGGGACACAAGATTACAAATATTGGTCCGTATTGACCAAAGGAAGATACTGAAAGATAGTTAGCTACGCGAAAAGTATATATTTGTAGATTAATAGATTTTTAAGGCCAGCAGGGATTATGATTATCTAGTCACAAACTATCGAATTTCACCCCATAATTCATGCATCAAGCCCAGAACTTCTCATTGAACTATCATATCTTTAGGAAAGACACATAAACTTGATTTTAAAATGCCAAATAAAGAGAATCTTTGATCCCTCTTTAGACCCTCTAAAAGTAAACCCTTTAAAAGGAAGCAGAATTATTTCTTTCCATTTATAGGAAGAGTATACATTTCATTTTGTATGCAGGATTTTCCACAGGGGTGATGTTCACGCTTTGATAATTAAGCTAATTCAAATAATCAGTCTTCGTCTTTTTCTGTTATTGGTACATTTTCTGGCCAAACTGCATTTGTGCATGCAAAATGTAACGTATTATTGGGGACATAGTTGCCCAACACTTTTTGTTATAACTCTCTGTTATCAGTTGCTTATCACCAATGAGCTTTGGCCACTGAGGCTGAAGTTTTCCATACTTGGGTTTATAGATATTTAAAACAAATTAAAAAGATGGAACCTTTATAGTTGTTGATCGCAACAGACTGAGAAGGATGTTCCTGAAACAATCATTGCCCACCTGCTTATCGAGAAATATTACATACAGAGGTAAAGATGAAATATCAACAAGTGTCCCAGTAGCAGGAGCGATGCAATTCCCAGGAGCACAGTGATCACCGCTATAGTCAGGATTCCAGCTGCTGCAGTCTCCGCAGGAGCAACAGGAAGAAAGGCCAACCATGTGTTGTTTCCAATGACTCCTACCAGGGCAAAGTAAAGGGGGAAAATAAAACACTTCATCCTTCTGGTAATGGAAATAGGAAAAACCAAGTTACCCACAGTCTCTCCTACAGCTCAAGTAACTGTCCTTTAACAACTGGGCTTTTTGACGGTTCTTTGCACAAGGCTATTCACCTCTTATTTGTTTTGATTTAAAAAACTTTCTAAAACAGAACCAGAAGGATAAATAGACTTCCTAGCTCTGTTTACTGGGACTACTCATGGGTCCTCAAAAACTGAAGATTGGGGAGTGCGGGAGTGTAACAGACTGGGGGTAAAATTTTCGAAAGCAAGTAAGTGAATCAGGAGCCTAAGTCTACTTGACAGTCAATGGGACGTATGAGGCTAAGTACTTCATCACTTTTGAAAAATGGTACTTAGAGGTGCTTTTAAAAATTTTACCCTAAAGCACTGTCCCAACATTTCTGGAGATCTGGATTCACATCTTGATTCAGGTCACAAATCCAGTGGTTTGAGCCAAACCCAGCTCACAAAGCACTGGCTAACCATGGCACAATTACTTTCTGCTCAAATTGAATCTCAGAAATGGAATGGTAGGAAGGTATTACAGATCAGGATCAAGGTATAGCTAGAAGACTTATACAGGGAAGCTTTGCATCACACACATCTGGTTCCAGCAAACCCTCACTTGAATGAGTTTCAGATAGACTTATACTTCTCCCCCATCCACCCAACTAATTTCTGGAAGTCTAGAAGTCATACATCTCTCTAAATCTACTAAACATGTGGTAAATCATTTAAAATCGCCTTGTGTTTAAATCTCCATTTCCAGTGTTATGGAAGACAGAAAAATTGATATAAATATCTTTTTTAGATATTATGTATTTAAGAGTATTTCTCATAGAGCTAGAAACAAAATTTAGATTAGGCCAGTGGAATATCTGAGTAATTTAAGGGTATTTAAAAGCACTTTTACATTCTCTTTCTACATATCTACATGTCTACTCCTAAGACATGTGTGCAATAAAATTCCTCTAGTTGAACGTGAAGACAGTTTAAATGCATATGCTTTACACAGTAAGTTAGTTGACTACATAGGCAAAACACAGCAGCCACTGTGGGACCCAGAAGTCCATCATATACAGGGACTTGTTTTATTAAAGAACCAGGTCAGGAATATGGTGGTCTGTACATAGGGGTTATATTTCCTAATCTTGGGAAAAGGTATGAAATCTTTAACTTTCACCAAGAAAACCATAAGAGAGAGGCAGAAAAGAACTCACTTTAATTTCTCATCTAAAGAATGACCATCTTTAACATCCCCGCACCCTCCCAGCACTGCACTAGCGTCAACCAACAACCTTCTGACCAAGAAGTCCTATTGACATCTTCTTTCAATGAAGTTTATACATAACTGGATCTCTGGGAGCGTACCATTAGATAAACTACGTCAAAAGTACACAATATATTTTAAGTCAGTGGAAAAATACTTTCAAACTGAGGTGCTGTGCGTAGTTGTGCTGGATTCACAAAGTACTGGATGAAGACATAAAGGATCACCAGTATCAGGAGGAAGACACCAAGTACAGCAGAGGCAACAGCATTGAAGAAAAACCTATGTACATAAGAGAAACAAAACACTATACTCAGAGGATGACCAGGCATGCAGCTTCACAGAAATGAAGCTTTTGTGAACTTCCACTAATTTAAAAGAACAGTATTTGTTTATTTATAAAATATCTTTCAAGTAAAAAATACAAGAATGAAATTATATCAATCTCAGTTAAAATACTTCATTCACATCCCCAAACACACCCACCCCCACACAAATGAACACTTAACTCCCTCCACTCCTCACAGGCCATCCTCTCAAGCAAAAGCCTGTGTAACCTTATGCCTTTAGGCATCTACTGAAGGTAAAATAAATAATTGGGCTCTGTTGGTCCAGTGGTATGAGTTTCAGTATCTTTGGCTGCTCACCAAACATAGCCTGCCTCCAGCACCCAGATGTTTAAACCCGACAGCTCGTGTTTCTCAAATAAACTTAAGCCAATGGAATAGAAGAGGCAAATTTGTAAATTAGCCAAGAAGGAACCAAACAACATGGGACTTCCATAGATGAAAACAGACAGACAATCTGGGTTGTACCATGATAAGGGAACCAAGGTTCACCAGTGCTGTCAATTGTAACTTCAGTGGCTGTGATGGAAGAGAAGAAAACTTTTTTGTCTCCATTACAGCCATTGCATAAAACTTCAAAAGTGATTTATGATATGATCAATCAGATTTAGAGCTTGGTTTCTGTCACCAGCACTTAGCCTTCTGCTCTTCTCTTTCCATTACCTTTATCACAGGCTGCCTGAAGAAAAGGTTGACCTGTGAGGAAGGTGCAAAGCTGGGGGTATTAGAACTCTACTGACAGTAGAGGACAAATAAATCAGTGTCTAACTGGACCACTGAAAGAATAGCACACATGCATTGACATTGAATATTCTCCCTTAAAGAGCTCTGAAACCCTACTGGGCCACCTGTCTTTGTGGTTAAGCAAATAAAATGGTTCCACTGTACCAGAGAGAGCAAAGGGTAAGCCCTGATGCCAAACCAAAATGAGAACATTGACCACCCCCAACCCCTTCAAATCAGAGATAAAATCCAAAGCAAGCTAGCTTTAAATTTAGTGCCAAAACCCATAAGGGAGTGCCCCATGGATGTCATGGTACAATATGACATCTAAGGTCACTCCTGAAGTATCATCCACATTTGCAGTGGAATCACCCAGAAGAATAAGCCTCTGACTCCAACACACGGTTGTGGTACTTGGTCACAGCTACACTCTAAATCCCTTATCCATCCACTACTGTCCAATAAACCGTAATCTGTCTCAATAGGGTATATTCCCCCAGAGTATTTTATAATGGCAACAAGACTTTTTTCCACCCAATGACTCCCAGGCCATCTACAACACACCTGTTACATCATGGGATTGGAAGCTTATACCCCAGAGCCATTTGCTACTAGCCAGGGTAATGGGACAAGGTCAAAAGATTGTTCCAATCACCGACCAAATTAAAATAAATCCCTCTAAACATAGCCCCCATTCATCTCTCTAACATACACTAAAGAACCTCACCTACTTGTCATTTTCTAGAGTCTGTTTTGAACTGTGGCAAAACAAAGAACCACTCGAGTTACTGTGGCTTTACTACAAAATATAGATTTCAGTCATTTCCCACTCACACTCCTTTTGCTACTCTTCTGTTCAAACAATTCATCTTTTTCTTTTCCATTCAGCTTGTGGCATTTTAAATGTGAAGAATTTACACAATTTTCACCATAAATCATATTCAGGGGCTGAAGTAGCTCACATTTTGTTCTACTCTTTTTGTAAGTGCTCACATATATATCTTTATATATCCATAGAGTAGGTAGCAGGATCTCACTCTAGACCTTCTTTCCTCATGACCAATGATGGACTACTTTAAAATGGTGGGCTACTTTACAAACTGAAGACTGGCATGTAAAATTCAAAAACAAGGGGGATTTGGTAAAATAAATATCACATGGGTTTGCTTAGGTCTATTTTACCTTCCTTACAAGATATTAACTAGAATATTTCATGCCTAAGTATATTGTATGCATTTCTTTTCTTCACTCTGTTCTATATAGTATAAAATCCAATAAAAGAAAAAAGGAAATTAATTTCTTTACTGTATTGTTTTTGGACTGATGCTGCAAATTTGAATAAAAATGAAATGCCTATAGTACAACAAAAGATATTTTTAAAAGCACAAGTTTTATTAATTACAGGATAACAACAATACACTTAGTACAGATCAAACAATACCGGCTAAGGACACTTATTTAATTCAAAGATCAAGGCCTGCAAGATAAGAATTAACTCTCAAATTGGTAGGGGAACATATATCTGCCATAGCTATTGTGACTAGAGATAGTGGTCAAGCAACTTCATGGCTAACACATAGATTGGTACAGTGGACTTATTAGAAACAACTGCAAACACAGTAAAAACTAGATGTTTCTGGGCCATATGGAGGAGGAATGGGATATATTTAAAACTGATTTCCCAGGGAGGAGTCATTCACTTGACTTCATTTTTCCACCATTGAATAAAAGGCTGCTGACATAGGAATGCTCCCTCCAAATCAGCCAATCTCTACCTAGCAGTTAAATGTCCTCAAAGGGGGGTGGGGAGGTGGAAAAAGCATCTGGTTCATTACACTTAGCTTCCATTGATTTCTCATGGACAAATCAATATTATCAAAGCTAGCCCGTATTGGCTTACCAGTAATTTCTGCCTCCCACACAGTTATTGAGCCACTTACAGTGGTGATCGAAGTCCGCAATGCACTTATTACAGGCACTACAGTGTTTGGCTTTTGGCCCTCTAAAAACAAAAAGATATAAATAAAATGGAATAAGAATTAGTCAGCAAAATAGGCCACACTTATGGAGACATGGGTAGTCTCCAACAGACAGATGTCTTGTAACAGGTTTATATATTACCCCCAAAAAACAAAGAAATCACAAGCAGTCCAAGACCACATAGCCCTTCCCATCCCCCACAATTCCTCACCCCCTCGGCATTCTAATCAGGATTCCTCTGGCTGTCCTTCTACATGGCCTGTGCACCAGCAAGGAGAGAGAGTCTCCCTGCTCTCAGTTTGTGTCTGATACCCCAGGATCCCTTGGCGGGTGGGAGGAACGACTGCAGATAAAGTCCCAGTAAGGCTATGTCTACACTATGTCTTATGTTGGCATAAATGATGTCGCTCATAGGGGGGTGAAGAAATAATCTTCTCTCCCCTCCTGCCCACCCCCCCCCCAGCAACGTAAATTACACCTATTTAAGCGTTGGTGTGGACAGCATTATGTTGGCCGGAGAGTTTCACAGGGATGGCAAAAAGCACACCCCAGGGCAACCCTCCTGCCAAATTTCAAGTCCCTGCTCTGAAAGGACAGGCCCTCAGCAAAAAAGTTTTTGAGAATTTTTTTTTTTCTAAAAAACATGGACAGCACAATTCTCAGAAACAGACGAATCATGTTAGCTGAAACATTAAAATCACCCTGGAGCAAACCTCTGGTATGGAAAATTTCAGCCTGAAAGGTGAAGTCTGTGAAAGTTAAAAGCAATTGAAAATAGGATCTTATAAGGGAATTGTCAGGCAACTTCAACTATAGATGGTGCAAATTCAAAGCCACAAATTTCTTACTAACAGGTCAGTTTCTCTCCAATCTGGCCAGCAGGAAAATGACTTCACAACAGCAAAGAAAAATATAAAACATCTCTGGATTTAAAGAAAAACAATCCAGATCTTTTTGATATGTTTTTACTGCATAAACTTACACGTCAACTTCACAGAGATAACAGTGCTGGTTCTGAATGACATGCTTGTGCTTGCCTCTGTCAAAGACTGGCATGGGGCTGCTGTAGTTTTTCTTGGCCAGCACATTATGATCTGCTGGGTCAATGGTGATAGCAACAAGGTGAGCAACTAAGTGATGCACAAAAAGGACACCGATCACCTGCGTTATTGTTAGTTAAGGAGAAATTAAGTTTTGAGGATAAAGAAAACACGCAAAGATGAAGATCTAGGACGTACCCCTTTCAAAAGCTTTTGCCCAACACGTGTTCCTGTGCCATTTTAAGGACTCCCCCGCCCCCCTTATTCAGTGGTTGTATTTTTGAAGACAAAGGAAGGATAAACTGCACTATGACTTGTAAAATGGAAGAAATGTAGGTCTAACTTCCATGGCCTATGTTCCTTCTCTCCCTCGCCTCCCCGTTGCCGGTACGCATTTTCAATATTACAAATTATTAAAATGCATTTCAGTTTTACTTTATCTTAACAGAAGGGACAACTACCTTCCCCCCTCTGCGCCCCCCCTCCCCGCCACAGTTTTAACTAATAAGTGGCATGCCACAGTATCAGAAGAGTTAGAAACAGAAACCACCAGGTTTATCTACTAAGGGAGTTCAAATCCCCCTGACAATACAGGATTGTTCTTGGCAGCGCATTTTTTTGGTGTTCCGTCCGGGCTATTTTTGTAAGTCCCATGGCACTGGGGCCACCATTACGTCCTTTGAGAAACTATTCTACAGCCGCATAAAGCACATCTTCAGATTCTTTCCCCTAATTCAGTGTAATTTTGCCTCTGACCATTTCTATTCCTTGCCTATGAGTTGTGACAGATGCCTGTAATTACTGCCTAATATTTACAAATAGGCACTCCTTCAGACTTCAACATGAAGAAGTCCTCTGGACTTAACAGGGAACTAACTAACAAGGTTCTATTCAAGTTACTCTTGAAACCTTTTTAGACTCAATTCACCCCCTCCCAAGATAAAAGCCACAGAGGAAATCTTGGGAGAAAACACCAAGAGGATTTCAATACATTGCCCTGATAGGAATCATATTTTACCCACACTCCAAGGTTACCAACTTTCAATTTGATCACTAGTCTTGTGATATTTGTTTTTTTCCTTAAAGCCTCAGCTCCTGGAACCAGTTAATTAAGTGGGACTTTAGGAGAATGGGTTGGAAGCCACAAACCACAGACTATGGGACATGAACTGGCAGTCAGTAACTTACTGTTACCCCTTTCCTGAGAGGTAGTCATACCAGGCTTTGGAGTTACTTGTTAGAAATGAAGTTAGTGACAAAGATTCAGGGTATTTCTTATTCCCATTTATTTATTTACAAATGTTCACACAAGTCATGTTTACCTGGCATAGAGCAAACAGTTCCAAGAAGTTCAATTGCAAAAAAACCAAGTCAAACTATCGCCTGCAAAGCAGCTCCCTTTCTAACCCTTGATTGATCTGTGTCCCACTTTCCGCATACTGTCTTTTCCACATCTCCCTACACTCTCACCTGGTGAGCTTGTCATCCCCAAATCACATGGCATGACCACTAAAATTCCAAATACAGAGCATGAACACTCAGTCTCACCTGAACTAGCTAACCACTTTGTCTAGCTGCTTTGCAACATAAGAAAGTAGTTCAACTATAACCAGCTCCCCAAGTATTCCAACCTCTTGCTACAGAAGTTAATTGTGCAATCACTAAGTACTAACACAACAGCAAGAGGCAAATGGATTATCTTTTCGCACTGGCTGATTCTAGTGATGATTACCTCCCCACCCACACAATCCAAAAAAAAAAAAAAAAAAGTCAAGACGCCCCACCCTTGGGCACCACACAGTTAATAGATTATTTTGTGATAGGCTTAAGTCATAGAGAGAGTCATCAAACTGCTGCAGTTTAGTAAACGAGCAGAATTCATTTATGAAACATTGAGAGCAGCTGCCACACCATGTTTTTGTTTTGTTACCATGGTAGCAATTACCAATACTTTTGAAGAGAATGAACACTGTGACATGACAGAGAAGGACAATGGGAAGGTGTGTTTTCTTGACCAGAGCAGGAACTCTCATTGTGTGCCCCAAAGCAATAATTTCCTACATTGTTTAAAGTAGAATTCTTCTCTATTAGAAACAGAACAAGCACTGTATCACAGTGCTAGATCTGATTCAAGAGTAAGCAAAGCCCAGAGAGCTAGAAAAGAAGTTACAAGACTTTGCCTCTTCACAAGTCTGCACTACAGTTTCAACTTGGAGAACAGAAGATAAGGAAACTCAGTGTAATACAGAACATTTTTTGGTATGATACAGAACAAAAAATTTTCCTGGATATAATATTTCTAACAGAGCACTAATTTGGGTTAAATCTTCTTTCAAAGTTTTAAATCTTAGTCTCTGAGGCTGTCTCATAGGCAACATCAGGATATATTACATGACTTTTTTAAAGTTATTTTGAAAATGATATAGTCACAGACAAACAACCAGCAGAATTCTAAGGTGTCCCTGGCCTGTAAGTCTTCCTGCCTCAAGAAGGAGATAATGAAAAGCCTTTGTGTATGCATAACTTGATCAATTTTTCACCCAGCAGTTCTTTAAATAGTAATTTTTATCAATGATGTGTTTCCCAGGTTCAGGAGGAAGTAGCTCTTCTACATCCAACTGGTGATAGGTATCATCTAAGCATTCTTCAAAAAGCAGAGAGATTGAACTCCGAGTGCATGGGCCAAGAAATATACATACAATATACTCTTTTTTTAACCCCAATGCAGAGCATGCCACACGCCTCTCACCCCCTCAATACACACACCCTTTGTAAGGCACAGTTTGAACTCTGGATCCACTCCCAAATGCAGTTTCTTATTCACTAGAAGGGAGCAACTGGGAAGCTTGCAGGAACAATTGCTGAGAATGACCTGTAACCTGCCTTAACACAAGTTGTTATTGCCACAAAAAGCTTGCCAAAATACTTGTGTGTACCTGAGATTCATGAAGTATGCTTTGTATAGTCACACTTTTTACATCTTAGATATGCAGAAAATGTCACATTATTAAGTGCTCAATCTTAAGATTTCTTCTATTGAAGACTAAAATATTAGTTTTCCTAACCCATGTTTTTATGGAATTGCAGCACTTTATTATATAAATGTGTATTTTTAATATAAAAAGTGATGTATTCATATATATAATGCATACATATATACTTCACACTCACACAGCTACATTATATATGTACACACAGATTTCCTTGCATGTTACAAAACATAGGTTTTCCAGCTATCCCACTCATTGCATGCAAAATTCTTCTCAAAATGGTACATACAGTATCCAAAAATTTTCGTTTAGATAACCATAAGCTACATTAGACTATGCAGTATAGCCTGACACATCAGAAAGATAAACCCCCATGAAAAAACTGACCTACCAGGGCAGTCATAGCAACAAAACTTCCAATGATACATAAAGGCTCAGATCCTCAGCTGAGGTAAGTCGTTGCAGGTACACATAAATCAAAAGAGATATGCTGATTTACACCAGCTGTAGATCTATCCCAAAATTCTTAGACCCTATAAGATTCTTTTTTATTTGAACATAAAGAGGGGCAAAAAGTTTGTTTTAATAAGTTTGAACTCCTCATCTGACCTACCACTTTCTTCCACAAATGCAAATAAACCAATTCAGTTTGAAGCTGAAACATTTCTTACTTCGCTGTCAAAAACTAAAAATATAAATTTTATTTTCCATTGTTTCCCAAAATTTGGCACCAATATTTGGCAGTTCTTTCATTAGAAGTCTGAAATCTTTTGTCCTAGTTTGCAATTCCTGGACCTCATCAGGAAACATAACAACATGATGACACTTAAAATCAGCCTTCTTTTAGTTTTGAACTTGTTTCTAAAACACACAAGTTTGATTCTTGTTAGTTATTAGATTGAAAAACAATTAAAGTTCTAGAAGCCACTCTGTCTATGCACCCCTCTAAAATTTCTATATATTTGGAAACAAGAAGCTTTTTCTATGATTAAGAAAGGTTCAACTTTCACATTTAAAGCTGTTAATGATATTGACAGGGCCAAAAGAGGATTATCTTGATCAACTCCTCCTTAAAGTCTAAAAGGCAAAGGTTGGCAGTGCTGTATTTATTATGCAGAGGCTCCAAACTGATGCATAGCAACATTAGCTTGAACTATTGTACTGGAGAGGGTCTTATAAAAATCTGCATATTGGTTTTCATTTGATTGTGGTCTTTAAAGAGATCTGTATGATCTCTCTCAGTTTGTTCCACAGATATGCTGTAAATTTTTTAGTTATTATCTGAAATAAAATGCATAATTTGATCAGAACAACACATTGAAAATGTGATGTCCATGTGCTTAGTGTAACCCCTTTCTCACAAGATCTAGATGAACTAAATCCAGCCAGTAGATCATCTGCACAAGAGAAAGGACTCTTTTTTAGAGGAGGAAAAACCACTTCCAGACAGTCTCTCTCACCACTGCCCAGGTCACTGGGATTTAGCAAGCAACTCCTTCCTTAGTTCTATATTACCATGAAAAGGCCTTACCTTGGGAAGTCTTTCAGAGAGGGAATGACCCCCAACTTTAGTCAAATCAAGATTAAAAAAAGCTGTCAATTTATCGAAGTAACGGGAAGGCAGAGAAGGGAAGGCAGAAATACACTTCTGTCATACTTATTAAAAGAGGAGGGGAACCTTCTCTAAATGAGAAAAAAAATTCCAAGGATTCTCAGGCTCCCCGAACAGTCATTTATTTTTCAGATCTTTCAGGAAACACCCACCTGAACCTCAGGGCAGTAGCCCTTCCTTTTCCCCAAACAAGCCTTAAAATCCACTCTCTAACATGCAAGAATATCAATTTCCTTAACAACCAACCAACCACCACCAAAAAAAAGCCCTCCATTGCTTTGTTCCAAGGACCCTCCCCCCGGCTATGACAGCACCAGCAGGACCCAGTAAGGACCGCGGCAGAGTGGACTTCAGCAAGGCTCTTATTCTTTTCAAACATGTGAACATGGTATGCAAACTGAATTTAACAGCTTTTTTTTTTTTTTTTAAAAGGAATTCTTATTTCCTATGAAGTAGGAAAAAACAAAAAAATCTTTGTTGTAAGATTATATTGTGTTTCCCACGTAAATCTCACTTTGACTAGTAGATGAGATACATGGCACCACTAATGCATTGTTTTCCATTATAAACACATTTGACTACACATGTATTTTATCCCTTACTGTAAGAGTTATCATGCTGTTATAAGAATACTGTATTGACATCATATCACTTCCTAGCAACAATCTGTGTTTAGTATATAAACAGTACATAAATTACTGGTGTATTGATGCTTTCCCTTTCACAACATTGTTAACTTCCACCCCCATCTCCACCCTTGCCATCTCAGTCACAGGAATTTCAAACCAGTTTGAAAATGTCCCTGTTTGGAGGTACTATAGAACTCAAGACCCCGATTCACGATATAATGAAGAGCAAGCACTGTGTAAAGTAATCTGATTAGAAGCTGCTACATGCTACTGAAAAGCTCACTATAAAAATGCTAGCATTTTGTAAGTTTGCTATCCATTCTGAGCAGTTACTCCTGAGTTGCGTTTTGATTCTGCAATGTTCAGTCAAGGAGCACTGCAAGTGAAAAGTACACCACAGAGTTGTGCCCCAAGTCTCTTTTGCATTAGACCAGTGGGGGGACGGGGGGGGGGCAATCTTTCCAGCCTGAGGATCAAACAGAAGATTTCACAAAGGTCAAGGGGGCTACAGTTGGTACTTGGGAGCAGATTTTCTTTTCTGTTCCACTCTCTTTGGAGCACGCAGGCCGTGGCCACACTTCAGAGCTCAGAGCGCTGCGGCTGCTTTGGCGCAGCTATGCTGCTGCTAGTGCGGACGCTCCAAGCCGGCGGGAGAGAGCTCCCCCATCCGGCCCCCGTGAGCGACAGGAGCTATGTCGGTGGAAGAAGCTCCCCTGCCGACATAGTGCTGTCCACACCAACACATAGGATGGTGTAATTTACATCACTGAGGGGGTGGCTTACTCACACTCCTCAGCGACATAACTTATACTGACTTAAGCTGTAGCGTGCACATAGCCTTAAGTCCCCAGCTGGGGATTTCTCAGCAGGTGTGGAAACAGCGTAGTGTGCTCCTACACCTCTCTCTCCCTACAGCCCCTGGCACAGAGGGCATCCCAGGGTCATGAGGGAACGGAGAAGGGATGGAGCACACAGCTTACTCTGCTAACATGTGAAACCTTGGCATCTCAGGGTGTCTTAGTCGGCCCTGGGACAGAAAGTCAGGGTGCAGTAACTAGCTACTGTTTCTCAGCTTCTTTTTTCCTCCCCTTTCCCTTGGGCATTCTTGGGTGGCTGGGCCAGGGAAGGACTTTGCTAGGCACTTCCCCCAGGCTCAGGCAGAGTCAGCCAAGCGCTTATTCTGCTCTTGCTAGGGCTCCCACTACCCTGGAAGGGAGCAGCCAGAACTCCTTTCCCCTTCCTTACCTCTGACGATGGATACGACTGTGTCACGGTAAAATTAGGCAAACTTCACAGAGCAATCATGGTAAAAATGTACAGAGTCAGGGTATGGTCATGGTGGGTCTGAAGCCTGAGCCCCGTCATGGGGGGCTGAAGCCGAAGAAGTCCCAGAGATGTGATTTGGTCACAGAATCCGTGACCAAATCACATCCTTACCTATGACACAACAGATGCTCAGAGCATTCCCAAGCTGAGACTTGTGCTAGAGCTGGCCACAATTGTCAGCCAAAAAAAATCCTTTCTTTTTGGTGGAAACAAAAAAGAATGCAGATTTGGTGACAAAACATTTTGCTGGATTATTCTGGTCAATAAAGTACCCTAAAAAATCCACCACCACCCCCATCAAAGTGTTTTGCTTTGATATGTCTGTAATGAAACTGACTTTTTGGCTTTTTGACGTTTTGTTTAGAGATTTCCTTTAAAGTTAAAAAATGCCTGAAATCAAAACAAAATGTTTTGCTTCCAACTAAAAGTTTGACACACAACAAAGATTTCAGCTTTTTGATTGCTGAATATATATATATATATTTGATTTTGGGCCAACCCAAAACTAACTTTTTTTAAAAAAAGGTTGGAATTGCCAGTGAACCAAAAACTATCAGAAATTGACCCATCTCTAACCTGCGCAGATCCTAGGGCTGCAGAGGAGGGAGTGAGAGGCGGCACCCCTTGTGCCGCCTCCCCATAGTGACCAGGCTGATTAAAAACACTTCAGTTTAAAAGCCAGAGGGTGCTGCTCAAGGGGGACATCTTCAATTCAATCGAATGCACATTTTCTTCTTGATATGTTCACCTTCCAGGACCACCGTTTAGTATCTCAAAGGCCACACTTTCTAATCTGAATTTGTCTGGCTTCAGCTTCCAGCCATTGGTTCTTGTTATGCCTTTGTATGCTAGGTGAAAGAGTCCTTCAGTGTCCATTATTTTCTCCCTGTGAAGGTACTTATGTAATCAAGGCACCTCTCAGTCTAAGAAATTACACAGATTGAACTCTAAATCTCTCACAGTACAGTGTTTTCTGCAGCCCTCAAATAATTTTTTGGCTCCTTTTTGCACCCTCTTCAGCATCCTTATTAAAACGTGGACACTGAAACTAGACAGACTATTCTAGCATCTAAAGACCTCCCAACAGCCCTGGGTTTCATGGGACTATCCTGCTTTGACCATGGCTGGGCTTGGCTCCCCACTCCACATGTTGCAACCCACTTCCCCGCCTACTGTCTTGCAATCCTCTCCCTGTTCTCTAATTTGCTCCCTGCTCCCACCCCCACCTCCCACAGGCCTTACCCAGCCCATTTCCTCCTCGTGCCTGACACTCATTCAGAACTTTGGAGCTGAGCCCAGTCAGCCCCATAGGACAGGAGCCACCACTATAGAGTAAGTGCGGGGTGGGTTTGCTTTGCAACTCTTCCCCTTGGGCCTCCCATCCCATCCTCCCTGGGGCAGGATCTGTCCCCGTTAGCCACCGGGAATGTTGGGAGGTATGCATCTGTCTCACCAATGCCATCCATGGATGTAAAATTAGCTCCCTATTCCTACTCCGTACTCACTACTCCCCTCTTTATAAACCCAAGTATCACATTAGCCCATTATTCCTTTGCCGTAAATAGTTTTATGGTTCTTTATTTCCAATGTAAATAATTTTCCAAAAATAAAAAAAAAGTGATGGAACACCAAATTTCTGTGGAAGGTAGGTAACTCTGGGCTGAAGTGAGGTGTATGATTGGGAGTGTTTATCAATACACCAAAAAGAGTCCTTCAAAGCAGTAGAGAATCTATAGCCCCGCACCTGACTGCTGAGCAGCTCATAGTTTAGAACAAGGCTCACATCAATGATCTGATCCAAGCTCACTGAAGTCAATGGATAGACTCACACTGACTAATGGGCTTGGGGTCATAGCCAATATTAGCTGGCAAAGACAGATTTTATTTTTTTTTTTAAATATGGTCTTTTGCAGGAAGTGAATTTTTTATATAAGAACTACTATAACAAAACCACCCTCACTAAGTGTGGTTAAATATACAACTGGGGAAACGTACTCCACTCCTCTAATGCACTAACCCTTATTTATAGCATAAGCAGCGTATATGTAAATTTAACCCAGAACCTATGCAGAGCATGTCTTGGAAGGAGAGGAAATAAAAAAAGGATACAGCATAGGCAGCATATTTCCATCCATGGGGAAGCAAAGGTATGTAGATCCCAAACCCTACAATGGCCAGGTATGTGTAAAACAGCAGAGCAACAAACTGAAAGGTGTGCAGTGGTAAAGACCAGCCGTTCACCCTGGAATGCTGGGGTGGAGAAACCAAGTCATTTCTACTGTTCAGCTGTTCAGGTCCTGTCCGCCTTAACTTCCTGCCATAGCAGTTCATCTGCAAGAAAGCAAACAGAACTTTATATTCCCTGTTCAAAATATCTTCTGTGCTTTTCAGAGTAACAAAATAAATGCTACAATGTAAAGGGTAAGGGACGCAGACAAAAATGCTGTAGCATTCTCTCAACATTTCTCTGTTGTGCTGCAACATTTTCTTGTACAACTGAGTTTATCTTCCACCCAGTCTCGAACCGGACCCAATTTGCAAATTACATTGCACTGATCCCCTTGTTTACAATGAGCCGTATAATACTCTTGTGAAGGAGTTCACTCAACAATTTAGTCATAAACCTTTGATAAGCAAAGCAGGTAAGCTGTAGCATGGTACCGATGGTAGGTATCTTGGCTATACAGGCAAGGCTCTACAACTATTAGACAACTCCCAATCCTCATTGACACCAATATTGTATTTATATTCTGCTTAGTTTTGTTCCCTACCCTCTTTTTCACCTGCTTATTTCTTCAGCATTGCAACATATAAGTAATCCACAAATAGAAGAAATAAAAATCCACTAGTATTACAAGCGTGTGTTCAATATCCCTTCCATAGTCTCTTTGGAGCATTCTAAAGCTGATGGATCTCTCAACCCAGTGTACAGGTCACATTTAAGAAAGCTTTGCTGGGAGGCGTGAGGGCATTCCTTTACATTAGATGGCACTATGGGAAACATGCAGTCACACATATGATACCATGCATGGCCTGTTGACATGTGTTGCCACCTATGTAGAACGGGTTAAGAAAAAAGTAAGGTAAAGTCCTAGTGAGTAAAACAAGCCTATATTTTTATACATTAAAACAGCTATTAAATGAAATGTCACAAAAGGAAGAAAGACATGAAGCTTCTATGATATGTATCAAATGTAGACTGAAAGGATGCTCATCCTAAAGCATGTGGTTAGGAGGCTGTTTGATTTTAATTGAAAAAAATAAATAAATCACAGAATAAGCTACCAAGCTAAAAACATTCCTATAAAGTCTGCAATCAAGTGTCCCTAGATTCTTAAAACACACATATATAAATTTTCCATTTAAAATATTCATATGCTATGAAAAAGTTAAATACATATACTAAAACATAAATCCGTAGTGAAAGATAGGCAAATTTGCTTTTCTTTAATAACCAGCTAATAACCAAGAATGATCTCTATGCTGACAAGAGTTTTGATTTGATTAAACAGATACAAATTCACCACTACTGACATCCAACGTGACTGAGGGAGAGATAGTAACAGATTCTTTTCAAGCCTAAAAAAACCCAAACTTATCTAACCAGTATAAATAGATTAATACAAAACAAATGTAACTATCATATAAAGAGTACTCACTTCAACTATTTTTCCTTATCTTTACATCTGAAGCTTTTCTAGCTGAAGGCTGAAACCTTTCTTTGCAAAGAAAGAATCAAACCCTTTCAAACAGCATCAGGATTTCTCAATGATGGAAACAAAGTTTGTCTTACAGCATTCTGCTGCTGCTCACCAATGTACATTAGTGAATTTTGCACACAGATTTCAAATCACTGGTCTCCATTTATTTTAGGGTGTTACAGCATACAGGAAAAATCCCCATTAGCTTCAGGGAAGAAATTTTGTCTTAAAAGCAGTTTTGTCCTGGAGACTGCTAGCAAATGTCTGTTGAAGGATAATCCGGCACATTTAGAACCTGCAGTTATATAATGCTCGGCAGAACTGACATAGCTCAAGTACCAAATTCTTTGAATTATTAATAAGAGAACCTCCTCCAGGCACAAAGCTTCCCGATGCAGTGGCTGTACAACAAATACCCAATATTTTGAATACTCATCTGCCTGCCTGCCCCAAGGAGTCTTTACAGCTAGTATAAATACCTGCTGAAATTCTGTTTGAAATCTAAGATAAAAAGGCAAACACAAACCAAAGTATTTTATTCCAGAATTGTGTAATTTCACAGAAATCTTAGTAAAACTAACTGAAACCACCACACACCTCTGGAGGAACATTTACTTCCTATTCTTTTTTTGTGGTGTTTTAGCCACATGGTAAAACTTTAGGGTGTGAGTCTAGAAAGTTCTAAGCTTTGGCTTAACAAATTTGACTTCAGCGGATGTATTACCATACGTTTCCATTCAAGTTATGGCATCACTAAACACTTTTGAAAAACCCCTTCCCGAAGGGCTTCTGGTACTTAGAGAACTACTCCTAGGGGATCACATCCAACTTACCGTAAACACAGTATTTCAATTGTATCTAGCTTACACAATTTAAAATGCACTGTACTAAAGGCCAGGAAGGCTTTTATTTAACTACAGCATACACACACAAATATGAATTTATCAAAAGTACACATCATGTTGTATATAATCATAACTGGTTACATTCTGCATTTAGGGCTGCCGACTTTCTACTCACACAAAACTGAACAACCTTGCCCCGCCCCTCCCAGACCCCCCTCCCTCTGTCGCTTGCTCTTCCCACCCTCACACACTCACTCATTTTCACGGGGCTGGGTCAGGGAGTTGGGGTGCGGAAGAGCGTTCAGGCTCTGGCTAGGAGTGCGGGCGCTAGGGTGGGGCCAGATATGAGGAGTTCAGGGTGCGGGAGGGGGCTCCGGGCTGAGGCAGTGGGTTGAGATGGGTGGGGGTAAGGGCTCCGGTGGGGGGAGCTCTGGGGTGGGGCCAGGGATGAGCGGTTTGGGGTGCAGGAGGGTGCTCTGGGCTGGGACCAAGGGGTTTGGAGGACATGAGGGGCTCAGGGCCGGGGCTAGGATGCAGGAGAGGTGTGAGGGCTCTGGCTGGGGGTGCAGACTCTGGGGTGGGGCTGAGAGGGTTGGGGTGTAGGAGGGTGCTCCGGGCTGGGACCGAGGGGTTTGGAGGGTGGGAGGGGGCTCAGGGCCAGGGCAGGGATGCAGGAGGGGTGTGAGGGCTCTGGCTGGGGGTGTGGGCTCTGGGGTACAGGAGGAGGCTCCAGGCTGGGACTGAGGGGTTTGGAGGGCCGGATCAGGGGGTTGGGGCCCAGGAGGGGGTCAGGGTTGCAGGCTCTGGGCAGTGCTTACCTCAAGCAGCTCCTGGAAGCAGCGGCATGTCCCCCCTCCGGCTCCTAGGTACCATCCCTGCAACTCCCATTAGCCACTCCTAGACAATGGGAACTGTGCCAGCGATGCCTGCAGATGGGACAGTCTGCAGAGTCGCCTGGCCGCACCTCCACCTAGGAGCCGGAGGGGGAACATGCCACTGCTTCCGGGAGCCGCACGAAGCCACACCAGGTAGAGAGCTTGCCTTAGCCCCGCTGCACCGCCGACCAGAGTTTTAACGGCCCGGTCAGTGATGCTGACTGGATCTGCCAGGGTCCCTTTGCGAGCTGGTGTTCTGGTCAAAAACTGTACACCTGGCAACCCTATCTGCATTGCTACCCAGGAATGGTTGTTTCAGTTTTGCTGCCTAGATTGACAGAACTAAACACACTTTTGATCACATGTCTGGCAAATAAGAGGACCGCAAATTTTAAGGAGCTAGTACTCTTCAGACTTGTCTGCATAGCACCTAGACTGCTGTTGGTGCTATGTAAATAATAAGCAGGGCTTGAAAACCCACCTGGCTACTCCCCGCTGGTAAACTGGGAGCTTTCCCCAGTACTCATAGGGGCCTAACCCATCATTTTCTGTACAATTTAAGCTTTCATTTAAAAATCTTACAAATGCGAAGAGTGTAAACTTATGCACTGCTGTTCCTGAGTCTGCATAAAAACCCCTGCAAATCCTCTGCTGCAGGTCAGAGCTTTTGCCAAACAGCCGCAGATCAGAACACTTTATATTAATGGTAAATATAAGCTGTGATTCTTTGCTGTTATTCAGAAACATGTGGGCAGCAGTGAGTGTGTCAAAAAATCACGTCAGTTTCAAATTGCTGCTGCATCTGGCAGGGAAAAACTATGAGTAGAAGCACCACATGCAGGTACTGGAGTTATTTACAGGGGAGAAATTCCCCTAAATGCAAAGGCTGTAGGACTGATAAAGTATCAGACATCTTTTCCTCACACCTCCCAGTCACAGCAGCAATGAAACTCTGTGGAGAAATGTAATTTGGGTGAAAAGCAGAAGGAGAAGTGAGAAAAAAAAATCCATTCTTCCTTCCAGAAGCTAGAGAGGGGCGGGGCTTCAAGTGTGTCAGAAATCTACTAGTCAGCAGCTCATATGAAAGACGAAGCTTACAAGCAAGATCTAGACTGCACAAAAATAGAGGCATGCAAAAGATTAATAAGCGATTATAAGTTATAAACCCTCCTTCCTAACAGAAAAAAAAAAGAAAAAAAAAGAGTGAGGAGTCCCTCCCCAACTATTATTTATTGCCACTTAATTCTAACAAAGCACTCAACATTGTACAAGACAAAAGTGAACACTGACAGAAGTAAGAGACAAGAGTAGTCTGATGAAATCAGAGCTGGTTGAGAAAAATTCAAAACTGTGATGAAAAAAGCAGGTAAAAATGTTTATATTTCATCCCAGCCAGCATTTTCGTAAAGCTCAGCTCCATCAGAGACACTTAGAAAGAAGGGGCTGGTCTAGACTGAAAACTTACTTTTGCATAGCTATGTCTCACAGTGGTGTGAAACGTCCAAACCCTGAGAGATGTAGCTCAGCTGACCTAACCCCAGTGTAGACAGTGCTAGGTCAGGGAAGAATTCTTCTGTTGACCTAGTTATCATCCCCTTGCAAGGAGGCAGATTAACTAGAGCAATGGGAGAACTCCTCCTAGCACAACAGTGTCTACACTGAAGCACTACTGCAGTGCAGCTATGGCATTGTAGTGTTTTATGTGTAGACATATCTTAAGTCTACACGTAGTACAAAACTTTGGAGAATGAGGCAAAGGGGGATAACAAGGATAGCTGGGCTCAGCATTGCTCATCTCCAGAGCTCAAAAATCATGGGACTTCTCCCCCACAAATGTAATTTAAAGCAATACTTATTCTGTGTTCTTTGGGCAGGACTTTTGACTTTTGAACGCATGATGGAAAAGTCCTCCTGACATCCTGCTCCCCATTCCTGTGCACACAGGTGCCAGGGTAAAACCTTAACCTGAAACCATCAGAAAACGCTCACAAAAATGGAGTTGGAGGCCACTTCCTCCAGAGAAGGATTTCATTACCTCTAGCCACTGGCATATCATCCTTTCGGTATCTGACCCTGTACATCCTCATCATCCCCTCCAACATCAGTATGCTCCCCTTCATCCAGGGGAAACTCCAGTCCAGTCCTATCCTCTCTCGAGGCAGGCTCCACCTACCTGCCTGCAATAGGCAGGAGAAAAGCATAGGCGTCTCCTCCTGGGTGATCCCACCACCGCTACACAAAGGTTTCTCTCTGCCATTTGAAGAACGGACACAAAATAAATATTTTTCCAAATTTTTATTTACATCCTCTCAGCCCCATTCACCAAGGGCATCCAAGCTGCAGTGGGAACAGTCTCCAATCTGTCTAAGTTAACAGGACCTGAGGCTAGGCAGGTATGGGTTCCACCTTGCAAAAAGAAATCAAACAAATGCTGCCTTGGCACAGAGCAGGAAAAGAGAGAGACTTTCCCCAGAGTGCTGCCTGCTCAGCTAGTTGGACAGAGGTCTCTGGTGGCCACTGTATGAATGGTAACAGCTCAGCTAAAATTCTTCAGCTGCCTTCAGTTTCTATCATGAGAAGCATAGAGAGGTTCCAAAACTGTGATGCTCAGAGTATCATTCCAAGGGCTCGCAACGCTTCAAGATCCACAGCCTTGTGTTTTCCAGAGAAAAGGCCAGATCACCTGCCAATATCACATGTAAGTGCAAGTATCACAGAACGGATGGGGCTCAGACTGCTGACCTTATTAACATGGAAATTTCCCATACCCAGCCAAATATTCCTGCAGGAAGAATCTAGAGCAGTAGTTCTCAGCAATTTTTGGCTCATGACCCATTTGTAAACTTTGATGCCCTTTTGCGATCCAATAAATAGCTTCAATGCAAGAAAACATCTGGTTTACTAAATATTTACTACCCACACTATATAATACACAGTAATGTAATAAGTACTCAGTAAGTACACCGTGCATACCATACTGGCTGCTCCTGCCCTGCAGGGCTGGCGTGGCTCGGCTCCCCACCTCAGCTGAGGCGCTGCAACCCCAGAGGTGGCAGTACCACACAGCATTGGCCTGGTGGGCAGATTTGTGAGAGTTGTGCTGTGGCCTGGGGGTCACTGCACCACTCACTCTAATTCTGGCCCTGCCGGCTTCCCCCTCTCCCCGTCGTCATTATGGAGGCACTGTGACCGTGCACCAGGATGCAATGCACAGAGCGTCAAGCTGAGCTCAGCCAGCCCAGCGGAGCCACTGCTGTGGAGTGAGTGCAGGGTGGGATCTGCAACCTCGCACCTCCCAGGGCCTAGTCCCCTCCAGGGGAAACACACACCCGGGCTCCCAAGTGACCCTTTGACACATTCTCATGACCCAATTTTGGGTCTCAACCCACATGTCGATACTCTGATTTAGAGGACCTGATCCAGCCAGCCTACATAGGTCTGTCTAAGAACGGAACCATCTCCACCTCCTCCCATGGAGGATTATTCTAAGAGCAATGAAGAGGGGAACAAGGCCAGTGAGTTTGAAGATGTCCTTCACATAACTTCCGACCGCAAATCTATCTTCCTTCCACCTAACCAAATGATATCCCTCTTCCAGTGCACTCAGTATCCTCAAATTGCTCCTCAAAACCAAAACAAACTTTTAATATTGATTTCCATCACTAACTTACACTCCCGAGTTGAGAGTCATCAGTGACAAGATATTTAACTCTTCACACCTTTCCCTTCCTTTATTTATCATCTTCATTGTCTAAAGTTGTTTGATGTAGATTGTAAGTGCCTCAAGGACAAGACCATTTAGTTTTGGATTTGGGGTTGTTGTTTTTTCAAGTCTTTGTAAAGGTCCATACAAGGTTAGTGTGAGAGCCAGTGTGGTCTAGTGGACAGGGCTCTGGACTGGGAACAAAGAAATGTGTTCCATTCTAAGCTGTTCCACTGACCTGCTGTGTGAAACTGGGCAAATCACTTCATATCTGTTTGTTTCCTCTCCCACCTTTTGTCCAAGCTCTGTGGGGCAGGAACTGTCTCTTACTATGTGTTAGTACAATAACTAGCACAATGGGAACCTAATTTCCATTAGGTCAGTAGGTGTGACTGTAATATAAATACACAGCACTATTCTATCCATGCAAACTATTCACAGTAATAAACAAATGTGCACACGAGCACGCACGTGTAGTTGATTATAGATTTTCAATATAATCAGTAATGGCACATTCATTCTCTTATCCGCAAGTCAAAGACACAGAGAGGGAGAAATCACTACCCCTGTATTACAGGCAAATCTCACAAACACTTACTTAAGTGTGACCCAGATTCCTCATAGATCTAAACGTTATATGCAGGGCTGGTAGCGCCACCTATTGTTAAGGTTGCCTGCCACTTCCCATTACAAGACCTTGTTTGCAGTAACTTACAACTTTGCCAAACTTTAACTGTTTGGGCTGAAATTTTCCATGCCAGGTGCCCACCGCAGGCTGAATTTTTTGGGCTTTCAATGCCTCCCTTCTGGACTCTCGCAATATGGAGGAGGAAGCTGCCCAATTCAAATGCAGAGGGGACAAAAGTCACCAGAGGGGAAAGGTGGGAGCAGGGGAGTATACTGGGAGAAGGAGCCTGGGAGGAGGGAGACATCTTGACAAGGTGCCAGGATGCAGTGGGAGAACTGGGATTGGCTGGGCAAAAAGTCAGGCAGCAGGGGAAGGGACGAATGGGAGTGGAGAAGACCGGGCCTGGGACTACTCCTTGCCCAGCCAGAACAGATCTGTGGAGCCCGAAAGCTTGTCTCTCTCACCAACAGAAGTCGGTGAAATAAAAGGTATTACCTCACCCACCTCGTCTCTCTAATCTACTATTGCTGTCAGATACTCTTTTACTTTACAGAGCAGAGGTTGGAACGGTTGATCTAAGTGTTCCAACCGTGCTAATGACCCATGTGGGTGTCAGTTATGCCACATGATGAAACTTCTGTCTTTTCAGTTTCAGAAAACCAGGAAAATACAAAAACTGTGTTATAAGAACTTTATTTAGGTTGCTAAGTCAAACATTCAAAAGTTAGGAATTGCCTGAATTAAGGTTGCCTGTGCACAGATGATTTCATGATTAAGGCAGCTGACTGCTGCCTTGGGGAATTGGATTATATCTCTGCTTCTGCCAGCTGGTTCACACAAGTTGACAATCAAGTCACTAGTTTTCCACAAGTACGTTTAAGTGACCACCAGAGGCCAAAACAAATAAGTAGTCACTAATTGTATGTTCCCCAGTTTCTGTGAGCCTGGCTTGCGTGGCGACTAGTGACTTTTTTTTAACGGTGAGGCACAAATCACAAAATAGTTATTTCCACCCCCAGCCAATGTATAATTTAATAGCTATGAAAAGCTTATCTTCTTTACAGTGAAGCAGCAGCAGGTGGACCTGGGAGCTGGAGCTGCCACTGTTGGCTCCTGTGCACGTGTATAGGGCCCATCCCATGGGGAGTGGGCTGGGGATGCACAGGGTGCAGGCCCCATCCCCGCCCCCTGACAACTCCCTGCCACAAGGGAGTAACTGCCACCATCCTTCTGTGACCTCACCAAGCCATGATTACCACAGCAATGCCTGATCAAGTGATTCCTGGGCATGGTAAATTGCCATAGTTACAAGATAGCTCCATGAAGCACTATTAGCTATACCAAGATTTGAGCCTCATGCAGAACTACATTCTTTGAACTTTCTGGCATTGTGTTTGGCTGCTGGAGAAGGCGATTTGTGACATTTAAAATCAAATCACAACAGAGGAGACTGGCTTACACACGTGTCTCCTATCAAAAAGTAAGGCATGACAAAAATAAAAATAAAGCTTGTCCATAAAAAGAATCTAAAAGACTTTTACTAAAGCAGAAACAAGTGATTTTTCTGTATCACACCTAACTGCCCAAACAAGCATTGCTCTTTGCACACCTTGACAAGCACGCAAAGAAAAAAAAATTTCACACCTCAGGGTAATCTGGAATTCACCTAAAATTAGTCTGATGACCATTTAAGTATCAACATTAGCACATATTTCACCAACAGTTTTAGCAAAAACAGCCAGAGACAGCACCAAAATGGATTGGATGATGAGCATCACACCAACTTCATTTGTCACATTAGCTGGATGCAATTTAATACAAAAGAATGTAAAACAATGTGTCTATGGCAAAGAGTATTAGTATAGGACCATAAAGGTGCTCATTACATAAATACTAATCAAGAAAACATTAGTTGTAGAAGGTTATTTTTTTTGGTTAGTTTTGTTTTTTTACACAGAGGGTATTGAAAGGAGGGGTGTTGCTTTTCTTTTGGTTCTTCCTTTCAAATATGTACGATACAATCTGTGTTCTTTGATCAATAAATTAGGAGGGGTTGTTAGAGAGTAGACAAAATTCTTAAGGGCACAGAAAAGACAGATGCTGTAAAATTGCTTCATTTAACTAAAGAGATCAGGATTAACTTGAGGTAAGGAAGGATGAAATACTAAGTGCTTGTCTACACAGGGAAGTTACTGCAAAATAAACTAGGGTGTGAACTGAAAGCGCACTAGCTATTCAACACCTGCTTTCTGTGTGGACTCTTTTTCAGCACTGAAAGTCATTTCCAAAGTGGATTAAACTAAATTGCGAAGTGTCCATATGAGTAGCTAGTGCAGAATAGCTATTCCAGGCTATTTTCCCTGTATAAACAAGCCCTTAATTTAAACAGAATGTCTTCACATACAGGCTAACATGGAAATTAGTGCAATGTGAAAACAGTTTATAGAAGCAGTTTAAATGCAGTTTTAGAAAGAGAACTGTACCTGCAAGTACAAAGTAGTATTTATATTTCAATTCCACATTTAGTGCATCTCTTTTCCATGCGATTTACAAACGATACACACAAAGATCTATGTAAAGTCCTGCTTGATAGTTCCTTAGTCTAAACTGTAATAAAATTTAAAAAAAAGAAAAAGGATTTTTATGTAGTTTTTACTATTGGAGAGTATTTTTTATTTATTGTTGTAATATGGCAAATAGTTCTAATGGAAAATGACTGAAAACCAAATGATCTGTTCAGAGGCCAGAGAAGAATCACACATTGATAAACTAGATACTAAAACTGCAGCTCTGTAGATAACTTCTATGCAGAGCTCTGAGTAAGTCAATCTTCATGTTAGTTAGCTTCAAGCTTTCCTGGAAGAGTTCACTATTTGAGAGAAATTTTAGCTGAAATCAAGTTGGTTTCTTGTTAGACTTCGTGCTGTTCTACATTCAACAATAAATGAACAGACTGTTTCATTCACCCAGTCACTGCATCAACCCATCCCATCCCCAATAGTTTGTAGCTGAAAAGAATTGTAAGAATGGTTTAGGGTTAAATGTTTACAAAAAATAAAATATGGAGGGAGGTTCATTTTGGAAGGAACGCACAATCTTTGTTCCAAATATTTCAGTATGTTGCAGTAAACTTTTAATGCACATAGAGGGCCTGATTTTCAGCCCCAATCAGAGATGTGCATGGGCCTGTTTTGCACATGCACTACTGTATGGGTTTTTGCAATCTGTATGCGCACAAAGAGTGGCACATCTAGGCACGTGCACATAAATCAGGGATTACAAGGAATTATTTTGGGGATGTTCTATGGCCTGTGTTATATGCAGGAAGGCAGACTAGCTGATCACAGCGGTCATTTTTGGCCTGAGATTTTATGAAGTTGCTTAGAGCCATAGTTAATGCAAATAGGTAAGAATGCAAGATAAGTGCAAATTTTAGAGTGAAACATCAGGCCTAGAGTGGATGAAGGAGTTATACCCTCTCTCTCTTCAGCTTTAGAAATCATGACGACTTTTAGATTATTCCTATTGCCACAAACAGTTTTAGTCTGTTCTTGGAAGCATGTCCTTTATAATTTGTTTTTTAGGTGTGTGCCTTTTATACATTAAGAGATTGTCTACATGGAAAATGTATGTAAATTTACACCACACCAGCACGTGCCACACACTAAATGGCCATAACTTTTAGTGCACAGTAGTGGGGTCCTCATGGCCAATTAGCGTGTGGCATACCTCAACTTGCCATGCAATAAATCTCACTGTAGCCAACCCTTAGTTATTGCAATTCCATTGCCAAGACCAAGTGAGTTCTACTATGACTTCTTCATTGCACACCCTTCATGCAGCTACATCTCAGGTTCTTGACTTGTTTCCTTTCAACCCTACCTGCAAACAGATAAAACAGTCAGATAATTTCAAGATTGTCATGCCTGAATTCTACTTAACTATACTAAAAGTTGTTTCAAATCAGTTGCATCTCAGTATAGTTATAAAAAAGTCTTCCAGAGATGTAATCAGTAGATTCATTTGCAAAAAACTGTTTCTAAATGTTAGTCTGCAATAGTATGACATATCTGATTATACATCTTGTTTATATGAAGTTTATTAAAGAAAAAAATTGCACCTGTTTGTCACAGATTAGACGGTCTCTTTGCTTTATCTACATCCTGATTAAAGCAACAGTACTCTGTGGCAGATGCCATTCCCAGGAGTGGATTTGGGCCATACTTGTTATGCTTCTGTACTACAGAAGCGTACAGTAGTTCAGATGTAAAGCACTGAGACACTTATGATCAGTTTACTAGTTTATTCATATCCTTTACTCTACAGCAAACTAAGATTGCACCCCTGTGACATCAGCAGCTGCATTCACATTTCATTTCCTGCCAACAATAATCTGTCTGTACCTTGTGATTACAGCATTAGTAAACCTCTAGCATTATGTACTGTAAATTGTTCTTTCCAGTAAGCTGTCCTAGGAATGAAATCCTGAAAATTAAGCTATCACCTTTTGAACAAATGCACATCATTCCATATACTCTTTTGATAATTTCCATTATATCCAGCAGAGCTGTGTCAGGAGCAATATGTAATTTTGTCAGGGGTTAACCGTGTCAAGAGAAACTTTAATGGATTTAAAAAACACTTTATAAACTAGACAGGAAAACTCGGAACAGCAGCCACACACTGGATACAGGACTCAATTTGAAAACATACTCTTTAAAACTTGGTCTTCTACGCACTGGATCATTAAGTGGGGACTGTTGCTAAGAGGGGGCACTACTCCCCAGCTATTTCTCCCTCCCCCCACCATAGAAATAAGAAGTGTTCCAGATTTTCCCCAATTCCTTGGCACGATTACACTAGAAACATAAGTTGACCTATGTCAAGTCGACTTACAGCCACCATAGCAATTATCCCAGTGGTTCATATCCACACTACCCTTCCTCTGTTGATGGTGCGGATCCTCACCACGAGAGCTTCCACCAATTTAAGAGGGGCAGTGTGGGGGATTGAGAGCCTGGGCTTTCAGCTCCACAAGCAGCTCCCTCCTGGGAGTGCCTCAGACTTGGGCTCCCAGCGGGGAGCTCCGTGCCCAAGCTGCATTGGGAAGCCATGAGCCAGGGGGTGAGGGCAGCCAGGCTTCCCAGGAGGAGCCTCTAGGCAGCAGCCTGGCTGGCAGTGGGAAGCTGGGCAGGCACAGCCCAGCTTGAAGAGAGGAGCCCAGACAGCTGGTCTGGGAGTCAGGGGTAGCCATGTTCTGAGCATAGGTGCCAACTTTCCTTGGCGCTGGTGGGTGCTCGCGTCCCCACGTCCCCTCCGTCCCCGCCTCAACTCCACCCCCTCCCTGCCCCTATTGGACCCCTCCCCAAATCCCCACCTCGGCCCTGCCTCTTCCCTGAGCGTGCTGCGTTCCTCCTCCTCCCCCCTCTCTCCCAGCGCTTGCCTCGCGAAACAACAGTTTCAGGGCGCAAGCGCTGGGACGGATGGGGGAGAAGCAGGACACGGCGACGTGCTCAGGGAAGGAGGTGGAGCGGAGGCAAGCTGGGGCAGGGGGGCGGGGTGGGGAGGTGCCAGTGGGTGCAGAGCACCCACCAATTTTTCCCTGTGGGTGCTCCAGCCCCAGAGCACCCATGGAGTTGGCGTCTATGGCTTTGAGAGGAGCAGACGCAGCCTTGCTGGGAATGGGGAGCCCAGGGACAGCTGGGTTCTAGCTAGAGCACCCCACCCACCCTGGTGACAGCCCAGCTTTCTTGTCAATTTCACAGCTCCGCGAAACTGACAAGAATGACAGCCAACAGCCGATGTGCGTAATGCAGCATCTACACAGACACTGCGTCACCCTAAGTATACCAACATACTCCTTAACACCTTTCGTGCAGCTGGAGTTATTACATCGGTGTAGTTGGGCACTTACATCGGTGGGAGCAAGGCTATAGTGTGTACATTAACATAATTAGGTCGACGTAAGCAGCAGATATAATTTGAGAGCACAAGTCTCTATGCATAGTTTTTCATGGGCTTGAAGTGAACGTGTCGTATGAAGACCAGCACCTGCAAAGACTCATAGAAATGAGATGGACTGGTTACCTGAAAATCTTAGAAATAATCCTCAATAATTTGGAAGAGATTCAGAGTATTTGTCAAACTTTGTGAATGGATACAACAATCTATCCACTGAAGCATGAGGGCTGTTGAAAAGAATTTGGATGATTTGCCAACTTTCCTTAGCTGAGATTATAAAAACAGTTTTGAAAGTTTTTGCTCCAATGAACAATTACCTTCAAAAGGAATGGATGCACCTTGCTAAAAGGAGTTGAATCGATTACTGGTGCCTCTGAAGAACTTCAAATATCTCTTAAAAAAAAATTTGTTTTCTTCATAGATTTCATCCAAGCACATGGTTTTGAAAGATCCATGTGACGAAGCATCAACATTAAGATGTGCCACTGAAAGAGCCAAAGCACTGCGCCCAAATTTTCAAGAATCCATAGTCACTAGCCACTTACAGGATTCCAAAATGTAAATTAGCATTAGTGGTCCAAGATTAATCATAAATTGATTGATCAAACCAGGGTGAATTCCAAAGGAGATTTTTGGAGAAGAACTCCAAGTTATACAAAAGCTTGTCAGCAATCTATTCCTCCACCTCTCCAGGCTTCTTGAAATTGGAACACTGCATGCTTTGATTGACTTACTTGGATTGGATATTGAGAAGATGAAAGTTAAAATGACTGTATTTAAACCAATGATAAGTAAGAGAAATTGAAAAGAATCCAAAGACATTCTAGATCAGTGGTGGACAACCTGCAGAGACGTGCTGGCAGCCGCTTCCCGGCCAATGGGAGCTGTGGGAATGGCGAACCACAGCTACTGGGAGCTGCAGGCGGCCGTGCCTGCGGATGGTCAATGTAAACAAACTGTCTTGTGGCCCACCAGCAGATTACCCTGATGGGCCACATGTGGACCGCGGGTCGCAGGTTGCCCACCACTGTTCTAGATGCTGCCATGGAAAAGAGTCTTTCCAATTTGTTTCTGAAATGTCAATTGCGGTCTTGTTGTTTGGTGCATTAACAGCAGCTTGTGAGATTTCCTTTTCTTGTTTGAAAATAATTTTACCTCACCAAAGGATGAGCATGACCCATGAAAGTAAGAGGAAACAAATTCTCCTGTCATACAAAAGTGACTTCAAAACTGAACCTAGATATATCTTTGAAGAAGAATTCAGATGCCATTATCCAAGACAACTTCAAGTTTCTATGAACAATCTTTACATAACACAGCAATTTCATATTAAGATCTATACTTTTATATTTCTGAAGCTTTGAATTTTTTGAATGCTTGAATATGTTACACTTAATGATAACAAATATGTAACTTATTTTTCCTGATTTCACAACCATAACATTTTTAGAGAGGCTTCTGGATGACACTGTTTTTCACTAACTACATGAACTTCTGAAGGCAAGCACAACTGCCCCTCTTGTAATGCAGTCTAACCCACCTGCTTTGCCCCATGTCGATGTCATAGCTACAGGGCTTTCAGCAATATCTTTTAAAAGGTTGCAATCCAAGAATATGCATTAGGGCAGAAAATATGAATTAGTAATCATTATTCATTTTATTCAGATCTACTGAGAAAGTGTGATTATTTTGACACATTCACAATTTGAGCTACACTGGACCATTAGCCCTTTTAGACACTTTGTTAAGATGCAGAAACAGAAGCAGAAAACTGATTATATTCATATACTGCAAAGTAGTTATTTTCAGTATTATTTTTGTTTCCCACAGGGTTTATTATTCATGTAGCCATAAGCACACAGGGCAGTTATTAATACTTATTCTGCAATACCTAAATATCCTGTTTACTCCGTGATGCTCATAATCAAGCTGTCTCACTATGAAGAAATATCTAAAAAGCAGAACATGTCATTTTCAGCTTCCCTTTATCATAAACACTTGCATTTACAGATCTGAAAGTCCTGGATTCTGGACTCCAATTTTCATGTTACAGAGAAACTGTTAGACTATCCCTCCTCCCCCATTCTTATGGTAGATTTCATGACAATACTTGCATAGCTTCTTAAGGTGGTCTCAAATGTGATCTCAGAAACAGATCTTCCCTCCAGTCATTCTTTCTCTCTTTCACTAACTTCAGAGTCTGCCTCAACCTTTTTAAACATATTCCTAAAATCCAGTGAGATCAAACCATACACTGGTCTGTCTGCCTCTTTTTTGCCACACTTTGTCACGTTTCTTTCATTGGATCTTGCACAACAATCTGCCTCAATTAAGTTCAAAAGCACTCAAAATGACCTTGCGGAGCCTGTCTGGTAACCTACACAGCAGTCTGGTATAGCTGTGCAGAAAATCTAGCTAGTCGTCTTCGCTGTTCCCCGAGCAATAAAAGGTGGAAAAGAACACGTTACGTGGCCCAGCAGCAACCAATTGAACTAATTAAGAAGTAGGCTCAACCCTTTCCCTGGCTCCTCTCTTGATGTTATTAGATGAAGTAACAGAAGGGAGTTGACAGGAAGGTGGCCATGACGTAAGGCAAGGATTGAAGCCTGTATAAAAAGTGGCAGAGTAACAGCCGTGTTAGTCTGTATTCGGAAAAAGAAAAGGAGTACTTGTGGCACCTTAGAGACTAACCAATTTATTTGAGCATAAGCTTTCGTGAGCTATAGCATCCGATGAAGTGAGCTGTAGCTCACGAAAGCTTATGCTCAAATAAATTGGTTAGTCTCTAAGGTGCCACAAGTACTCCTTTTCTCTTTTTATACGTTACCTGTTTTATGTTGATCCTCTCCAGATTGCTGAACTTCACTTGAAAACAAGTAACAAAAGGCCAACTCCCAAAGAATCCATCCACAATTTACACTAGCCATGTCGTATGTCGAGACAGGATCTTGTAAACTTAGTTTGTACTATAGATTCCAGTGCAGTGTAGACATGTTCAATGAAGCTAATAATTAAATATGAAGACTTGACTGAATGCAGTCATTAATAAATTCTCAGTAACCTGTACCCTATATTGGAAACAAAAACTATAGAACCTGTATCTTACCTAATTAGAATTAGGGTAAAGTGAACAACAACAACAACAACAACCAGAAACTTTTGTTTCCCCCAAGTGTAACAGAAAACAGGAACAGGTTGTGAAACAAAACCAGCACTAGGACAGAACAGAGACAACAAGAGCAAAGCTTACTCCAGGTACTATACACTGACTTGACATTTGACTTTACTTCCTCTCCTTCTACAGCATAGGAGTTAGACTAGCTTTTTCTTCCAAGTGCAAGGAACATGAAAATTGAGGGTGCCACATACAAGCCACTCACATGTGGGTGCTCTTCATTCAACAGTGTGAGAAGCGTGGCTGCACACCATGATTCTTCAAACACCATTTTGTAAAGTGAAACTGCAGGAAGCTTTTCACATCACTTCTAAAGTTCTTAAGAAATCACTTCAGCATAGCAAAAGCCAAAACAAACAAAAAACCCCAAACCCCCAACACACTCTACTTTGAGCAGTCACCAAACCACAACCTCCCAAATGTTTTTTGGAAAATTCCAACTCTACTCTTGGGCCAGCATTAGCTAGTATAATTAGTTAAACTTGTAATGATGAAATAAAATGAACCCTGCCACAAAGGCATGCTACCCTTTTGTACTTGGAAAAGGATACTATATACAGTAGAACCTCAGAGTCATGAACACCTCAGGAACGGAGGTTGTTCGTAACTCTGAAATATTGATAACTCTGAACAAAATGTTATGCTTGTTCTTTCTAAAGTTTAGAGCTGAACATTGACTTAATACAGCTTTGAAACTTCACTATGAAGAAGAAAAATGCTGCTTTTAACCATCTTAATTTTAATAAAACAAAACACAGAAACAGTTTCCTTACCTTGCCATTTAAAAAACAAAACAAAACCACTTTCCCTTTATTTTTCGAATAGTTTTTAAACACAATACTGTACTGTATTTGCTTTTTTTTTTGGTTTGTTTCTACTGCTGCCTGATTGCGTACTTCCAGTTCCAAACGAGGTGTGTGGTTGACTGGTCAGTTCGTAAATCTGATGTTTGTAACCCTGAGGTTCTACTGTGTTCAGGACACTGTCCAATACAGGAAACAACAGAGATTATGACGGAACAAAAGCGCCTCTCAAAAGACATCAAACCTAATAAATATGAACTTTGACCATTATATTGTCTGTGGAAGACATTTCAGCAAGAATGAAAAAATGTGGTATACGATTATACTGAATTAGAGTGTCTAGCAACTTTCTATGAATTTGTGGATGTCCATTTGAGGCAATAAAAATAGCTGCCTGCCAGACAAACTTAGAAAATGGAGTATATGAAAATCCCTTAATCCCACTTGTTATATTCTTATATATAGCTGATATAAGCAAGTATAGCAGGTATTAAGGCTCAACAGAAAGGAGTTAAATAAAGCTAGTAATGAGACTGCCCTGACCATTCACGCGTAGCCTTTAGTCTCGCTCACCTAATTGAAGTAAGGGTAGCCATACCATGCCATGCTACCCTTACTTCTGCACTGCTGCTGGTGGCAGCTCTGCCTTCAGAGCTGGGCTCCCAGCCAGCAGCCACCACTCTCTGGCCGCCCCAGTATCAAAAAAAAGCATTCATGAGGAAATAACTAAAGAGGTCTATCATCATACATTAGTAGGGCCCTACCAATTTCACAGTCATAGGATTTTAAAAATAATACATTTCATGATTTCAGATATTAAAATCTGAAATTTCACAGTGTTGTAACAGTAGGGGTCCTGACCCAAAAAGGAGTTGGGGGGTGGGGGTCACAAGGTTATTGTATGGTGGGGATGTGGTACGGCAACCCTTATATCTGCCCTGTTGCTGGCGACGGTGCTGTCTTCAGAGTGGGACGGCCAGAGAGTGGTGGCTGCTGGCTGGGAGCCCAGCTCTGAAGGCAGAGCTGCCACCAGCAGCAGTGCAGAAGTAAGGGTAGCATGGCATGGTATGGCTACCCTTACTTCTGTGCTGCTGCCTTCAGAGCTGGGCCCTTGGTCAGCAGCTGCCACGCTCTGGCTGCCCATGGTATGGTATTGCCACACTTACTTCGATGTTGCTGCTGGTGGGACGCTGCCTTCAGGTCTGGGAGCCTAGCAGAGAACGGCGGCTGTTGGCCAGCTGCCCAGCTCTGAAGGCAGTGCAAAAGTAAGGGTAGCAATACTGTGATCCCCCTAAAATAATCTTGCAACCCCCCTGCAACTCCCTTTTGGGTCAGGACCCCCAATTTGAAAAAGACTGATCGCTCCCGTGAAATCTGTATAGTATAGGGTAAAAGCACATAAGAGATCAGATTTCACGGGATAAGACTCAATTTCATGGTCCGTGACACGTTTTTCATGGCCATGCAATTTGTATGGCGCTGTACATTACTAATATCCACAATAGCCTGGGCAATCCACCAGAACAATAACAACAGAGTCACATGTAGAATCATGAGAGATAGTAGATGGGATCTGCTCTGGGATGGACAACTCCAGGATTTTTCATTAAAAAAAAAAAAAGTGTTTTATTTTATTACTTAAACAGCCTGCCTGCAAGCATTAAGTTAGTGGTCTCAACATAAGCTCCACCTACCAGGAGTTGAGTCTCAGTTTCCAATAAAGCAGAAAGTCAGGGGAGGAGACTTTGGCTCTGCGGCCTGAGCATGCATCAACTCTTCTCCCTCAGGATCAAATCTGTTGTCATTTTTGGAGCCTCCACACTTGCAGCCCCATTTACTTCCATCACCTGATGACAGAGTCCCTCTGCTACAGGACTCATTGTAGTACAAATCTCTACCAGCATGCAAAGAGTTATACCCTACGAAAACCATCCCCCATTCCCAATTAAGCAGGCAGCTTGTCCTCAGAGAAGTCCTATCCTGGCAAGAAGAGAAAGTGCTTAGCCAAGAGAAGACTAAGGAGAGACACCCACCACAGTTTCACAAGCCTACAGGTAAGTAAAATGGGGTGGGATGTGGAGAAAAGGAACTTTGAAAGGTAAGAGTCCTATGCAAAATGTCTCACTTATTCGGGGAAGAAAGAGGGAGGTCTTCACCTAATCACAGACCACTTCATTCTTGGGGACCACAAAAACAATAGAGCCTCACCCTGTTATTCAACCTACCTAGACTGGAGCCCCTTCTGAGATCTTGTGCTCGGGGAAGTAGGAGGAGGAGACAGGTGAAATCCAATAGTGCAGAAGGTCCTCCCCTTAATGCCTCACATGGGACAGGGTACAGTGGTGAATTGCAGAGAACTACAAGCATTACAACGGATTTGTTTTTCAGCATTTTTTTTTAAACCATTCAGGGTATGTCTACATGGCAACCAGATATCTGTGGCTGGACCGTGCCAGACAACTCAGGTTCGCAGGGCTTGGGCTGCAGAGTTGTTTCCTTGCTGTGTAGACTTCTTGGCTCAGGCTGCAGCCCAGGCTCTAGGAGCTTGCAAGGTGGGAGGGTCTATATAGAGAGGAAACAGCCCCGCAGCCTGAGCCCTGTGAACACAAGTCAGCTGGCAAGGGCCAGCTGCAGGTGTGTAGTTGTTGTGTAGACAGACCCCGAGTCAAAACTCACCCAACCCAGGCATTACTTTTATTTAGCCTGAAGTATGCTAGACACTTTACAGAACACAGTAAAGGCATGAACCCTGCCCCAGAGAGCTTCCAATCCAAATGTACATTTATAACATTAAGTTATAACTAGTAAACAGAGGGTGGGAGCATGGAGAAAGAGCAAAGATTATGGTTAACACCATGCAATTGCTTGTTTATCTTTGTCTGCATGTTGCAATGAGCAGGGGATTTGATGCAGTGCAGAAAGCTGAACAAGGAGATCAGAAGGGTTAGCATAAAGGCTGTAATCCCACAGAGTGAAGGTGGGGACTGGAAGAAGAGGAAAACTGGGACATGAACCACAACTCCCTATGTGCACAGAAAGCATCTAGCACATTTAAACAAAACAAACAAAGTGAAAGAAGAAGGAGATGGCAGAAGTTGTAGGAGGGTAATGTGGGTCAGGAACATACAGAGTGAGACAAGGATCCAGATGGTGCATTCTCTTTCCTCTTCCTATTCCTTCTGAAGACTAAGAGGGGAAAACCAACCCGACAGCTTTCTTTGACAGGCTAACAAGCTTTGTGGATAGGGGAGGGGGTGGGGAAGCGGTAAACATGGTATATCTTGACTTTAGTAAAGCTTTTGATACTGTCTTGCATAACCTTCTCATAAACAAACTATGGAAATGCAACCTAGATGGAGCTACTATATGGTGGGTGCAAAACTGGTTGGAAAACCGTTCCCAGAGAGTAATCATCAGTGGTTCAGAGTCATGCTGGAAGGGCATTACGAGTGGGGACCCACAGAGATCAGTTCTGGGTCTAGTTCTGTTCAATATCTTCATCAATTATTTAGATAATAGTATAGAGAGTACACTTATAAAGTTTGCAGAGGATACCAAGCTGGGAGAGGTTGCAAGTGCTTTGGAGGATAGGATTAAAATTCAAAATGATGTGGACAAATGCTTCCTGCAGCTCCCATTGACCGGGAACGGTGAACTGCGGCCATTGGGAGCTGCAAGTGGCAGTATCTGCAGACGCTCAGGTAAACAAAGTGTCTTGCGGCCCACCAGGGGCTTACCCTGAAAAAGCTGTGAACCAAGTTTGGGAACCCCTGGTCTAGATGAGTGCAGGGGACCTGACTAGATGACCTCTCAAGGTCCCTTCCAGTCCTATGATTCTATGAAGTCTGGAAGTAGCAGGAATGGGAAGGCACAATCTCAGTTCCTGTCTCTCCCCCTGTCCTCGTGGCAGAAGGAGAAAGCACTGAGAGAGGTCAGTGGCACAGCACGGGGGCCAGGTACCGGTCAGTTCTGGCACACACTATTGGGTAGAAGATAGAACGGTCAGATTTTTACTAGTTTTTGCTGATAGACTAAATATTTCAAAGAGCACAGAGACGAAAAAGAGTGAGGTCTGGCCATGGATTGCATAGGGTGACCAGATAGCAAGTGTGAAAAATTGGGACGCAGGTGGGTGGGGGTTAACAGGTGCCTATATAAAAGACAAAGCCCCAAATATGGGGACTGTCTCTATAAAATCTGATCACCCTAGAATGGCGGGTGGGAGGGAGGGAAGGAAGAAGGCAGCAGGAAGGGGATCAGAGGTGAAAAGTAATGAAGGCAGGGACAAAGGGGCATGGGAAAGGGGAAAAAGAAAGTCACCAGAAGCAAGGGGGCAGATGAGATGGAGCAGTAAGAAATCAAACACACAGTTAAAAGGCACTAGAACGCAGTACAGAAATCAAGTGATGCAGGGAAGTGGGAAGTCAGTCTTTTATCTAAAATGAGGCAAGAGAATCATATGAGAACTCAGGGAATGGGAGTGAAGTTGTGTAGTGATGACAGAGGGACAAGTCTACAGGCTCTAGAGGTCATGTCTGCTGTTCAGTGGAGTCCCAGCAGCTCTTTGTAAAATCCAGCACCTGTTGTCTTGGTGTCTGGTGGAGAGCGAGGAGATGGGATCCAGGGGACGCCTGTCCAGCAGCTGCAGACTCAGGCAGCAGAGCAGGGTAGTGTAGCAGTTGGAGGGAAGGTGGAGTCTCAACTTATGGACAATATATAGGTCCTCATACTCATGGATGCCCCCTCTTACTCATGGATGTTCTGGTGTTAACTTGTGTTTAAAGTTGTAAACAAGTAATCTCTACCAGAGGCATCAAGCATTATCCCTAAAGAAGGCCACAGCCAATCTTCAACTATGAGATATTCACCAGTCACAGATGTGACCAACTGGAAAAAAATCTCTATTATCTTTATGAATATTATGTGTGACTCAGTTTCCCTGTCCAATTTTGTATTGCAGCTTGGCTGAATCAAAGAAAGCTCTAAATACGATGTTACAGAACCTAGTAAGACAGATAAAACAAACACAGCCTCCTTTGAAGCTGGGTAACAATGGTTAGAATATCAAATGATGGGAGAATTTACCTTCTTGGCTCCATCCAGGTTAGGATACATTACTTTTACACAGGTAAAGCCTGAGATCAAAAGGCCCTTACCAGTTAAAAAGGTACCTCTGCCAGATAGGATGGGGCTTTTTGGGTGATCCGAGAGAGGCTGAGCAGGGATGTGTCAATGAAAAGGCTGACAGACAGAGAGACAAAAAGATTAGGTGGCAATGCAAACACTGTAAATTGGTTCTCCAAATTCAGAGACAGGGAATAAACCAGACCTACCTGAGCTACAGATAAAGGGAATATGCAAGTAAAAGCCTCTGTTATTTTACATCTACTTTTCTAAGCACTTTGCAAAACAAATCATACTTGGTTTTGAAGAAGTTGTTTCGGTCTCTCTACAAACGTATGCTGTCACACAGGCTCCCAAAGAGAAACCCTAACCAATAGTTTCAGTCTCATATGGATTATTCTTAAGTGGTTTCCTCTCTTTAGTAATTCCCTCCAACCCAGGAGCAAAAGATCCTTCTGTTCAGTTAATTCCACAGTTTACACTAGCAGTTCTCTTTTGTTCCCTTTAAGCAGTAGCCTTATCTCAAAAGCCCTGTTTCCTTGTGAGATTTCCCAGCAAACAGTTGTAACTAATATCTAGTTAACTTCAGGCATCTGAAAAAGGCCATTTTATTGCTTCTCCACAGGTTCAATGCTTCATTACCATTACAAGTTGAAGCAAAGGGTTTATGCACATCTTCACATTATTTTATGTGCACACATCCTCTTTTATTGGAGTGGGTAGGGTTATGAATTTTCATAGGTTGTGCTATCAGTAGACCTCTCAAGAAGTTTTAGTCTATAAAGTGCTGCCACACCTATAAATGTGACAGGAAATCAAAGCTTGTTAGCCTTGACCAGTTACTGTAACTGTTTTATCCCGTACCTGGTGATCACGATACCACCTCTTCAAGAATTCTTCTAAAGCAAATAGTAACAGCAAAAGTAGCACACCAAACTGGCACTCCCTGTGCAGTATTCAACTAGTAACACAATCATCGGCATACTTTGAACTTAGTTGATGTCAGACTAGTGGACCCAGGAGAAATTCTGCCAGAAATAGACGAACACAGCCATAAGTAACCCATAAGGAAAACGCCCCTCTCAAGCCTACAGTAACACTGCCTTCCTTTTTCCATTTTGGTCAGGCTTCTTGTTTTCTTTACTTCTATGTAAATACCACCACCTCAGGCAGCCACCATCTTACTTACTTACAATGATGCAGCAGCAGCAGGGCCATGCATAAAATGTTCAATGTCCCCCAAAACCAGTCACTGATGAAAATGCAAGTCATTTGTGAAACGGGGCATTGCGTATCACAGCAAAGTTATTTGAGGAATCCAGAGCACAAGGTGCTCTAGACATGGATCATTATTTTGCTTTTCATGTAAAGAAAGAGGCTTTTTAAAACATCTTCAATAGTTCTGCAGTGTAAAAAAATGTTTTTGTTGCTTAAAATGTACATGAAACATACAAGCTCGGCAGACATACTTATATAATTGGATTTTAAAGCACTAGTTTTTCTGCTTTGTGATTTGTTTTTTCTTATTTGCTGTGGCATAGACTTGAGAGTATTCAAAATGAGACCCTGAAAGTAATCAAGCAAGGCAAATGTACTACCTTGCCATATGATGCACCTTTATAATGAACCAAGATACAGTGAAATTCCATTTATAGTGAAATAGAATGAAAGTCCAAATGTTTAAAACTATTTCTGACAGGGCACTTTTGCAACTAGTCTGATCCCAAAGTTTATTCTGTTGCCAGTTCGGATACATTATGCTAATGGTAATGCAGGTCGTCCTCACAGAAATGGTGAATTGGTGAAAGAGCTCCAGCCTCTAACAGCACTCCTTGCCAACTGCTGACTGATGTTAATGTGTAGAAATAAGAAAGGGGGTTTCAAGATTTCAAAAAGAGAATAGTAGGAGTACATATAATATTCCTATGTGTGGTCTTTAGAAAAGTGGACATGCTACCTGTATGAAAATAATGAGTAATATTCATGCTCATCCTGGAGTTGCAAAGCACTAGCAACTTACTCTGGTTCCCCTGCCTAATTGCTATGTTCTAAATTTTACTCAAGTTTGATTTAATTTTTTTTTAATTTTCTTTTTACTAAATTACTAAAGATTTGGGCGGGGGCGGAGGGGGAAGGAAAAAGGTTTCAAGTCCAACTGAAACAAATCTGGGTATACATTACAACAAAATACAACAACAAATATGCAACTTACCCAGTACCAAAATATGCAGCAGCATTGACAATAATGATCAACAAATCCCAAAGGTTTATAATGATACAACAGGATGCTTTGATATCCTTTTGAGAATCTAGACCTTTGTGGATTGCAAACATTAGAAATGCAGCAAGTAGGTGAACTCATGTCAGACGTTGTCTTTAACAACGAAAAAATTAAAGGAAAACAATCCTCCTCCGCTTTCATTAAGTCTCTGACTTTTGACTAGATTAATACAAGATTTCAGCCGTCAATTATGTCAGATTAAAGGCTTTTCAAAGCACCTAGAGCATTTTCAAATAAGATGAATAGTAATTCCTGTCTTTCTCTGCTCTGTTTTAAAAGAGAAACTCAAGTTCTAAGCTTTTGAGTTGAAGAAAGAGGAAACCACAACGAGGAAGTGAAAACGGTTGGTGAGAAGGGTCACATCTGAGTAAAACGTTAGCATTGTCAGGAGAAAATTAAAAAAAAAATTCCATCTTCAATGGCAGCTCTAATACTGTACTTCACACACATTACTTCAGTTTCTCTTCCCACACACACAGCAAAATCAATTAGAGAGTCACACACTTCGTTGCTTCTGTAGCTGAGTGCATTATACACACCAGGGACACCTTGCATCCTTACATTCCACTTTACAAGATTCCTGGTAGCCACCCTCCTCTCTGTATTTCAGCAACTCCTGAAACCTCCCCTCTAAATCCTCTTCTCACGCCAGGGGCTCTGTGTTCCCCTCATTCCTCTTACCATACCAGGGATCCCCACTGTCTCCCCATCTAGGGTTCTATGTATCCCCCATTTACCCCTTCTCCCATCCTAGGTGCTCTGTGCCCACCCCCCATACTAGGGACTCCATTCTCCCTCCCTGTCAGGCATTCTGTGCGCACCCTAGTCCCCACTATGCCTCCCTTACTCCTCCCAATCCCCATGCTTATTTTATTACACTGGAAGGTGTCAATGGCTGCCATCCACTGGTTCTTTGAGCTACAGAAATTTACAGAGCTGGCTGAAGCTGCTGGCTCTGCTAAACAGATGGAAGGAGGGGTGGGGTGCTGTGTGCCTCTCATTTCCCTCTTCTGGTTTTCCAGTTTCCCCCAAAATCAACAGGATTCTGCCTGCTGATGCCTAGAACATTTTCTGAAGCTTTGGCTTTGATGGGATGCGGTGTTCAAAAAATTAGCACATTGCATCCACACAGAGAAATAAGAAAAGGAGTACTTGTGGCACCTTAGAGACTAACCAATTTTCTTTTTGCGAATACAGACTAACAGGGCTGCTACTCTGAAACACAGAGAAATATTACTGAGCTGAGTATATGGTCTTGCAAGCTTGGCCAGTAAGTCTTGTGAGAAAGAATTTGAAGTGCTTATAATGTAAGTTTTACTCAGTATGGATCTATTAATTTTTATTTTTTTTAAATCAGAGACTATGGGGAATTTAGATTCCTTCCACTCCCAACACTATCCTCTTCTTGGTTTCAGGCAACAGCCCCAATACTTGCTGATGAGTTAACCCTTTCAACTTCCTCAGGGCTGCAGAAGTGGCAACTGCAATAGGCTCCAACGCCTATCACAACCTACTACAACTATCACCCAGGTTTAATGGTGGAACTGGGACAGACAGGGAAGATACAGGGAAAGGGCAGTACTGTAGGAATCTGCACGTAAGGACCACATTCCCTGGATTCTGCAAAGCTATGCTCCAAACGGGACTCGCTGCACCATAGGCTGCTTAGGCATTTCTGCCTCTGTGCAAAGCCATCAGCCATTCCTCCCATCCACAGAACAATCATGAAATGCTGCAGATGTCACTGCAGTTCTGAAGTAGCAACAGCAGCCATGGAATAGCTCTACTGCCCCCAATTGCACGATGTATCACACCTCAATAAGACCCCCATGTACAGGGTGACCAGACAGCAAGTGTGAAAAATCGGGATGGGGGTTGGAGGTAATAAGAGCCTATGTAAGAAAAAGACTCAAAAATCATGACTGTCCCTATAAAATCAGGACATCTGGTCACCCTACCCGTGTACCAAGTTTGTCTAGTAGGACTTTGCATCAGGGGAGGGGGAGAGGGTCATAGGAGAAGGATCTGCCTTTATGCCGGCATATTACAGGATATACCTCTTAAAGGGTTCATTTATACCTAATGAAATTAGCAACAGGCAAGCAGCTGTTTATCTGCTACAACACTGCTCTCAAGGCAGTGGGTTTTATTTTACCTGTAGTCCCTTACAGTTGATATGAGTTGAAGAGAAATTAAAAACATTATATGCCTAGCATTCTGATCTTTTACTGGACCAAAATGCTTTTTATAACTGTATCTAGTATGGCTCCAACACAATAAATCTCCTCACTTAGTACAAAATTTGGCAATTAAGTACCACCTGTCTCCAAGACTAGTTGAAACAGACAAGAAGACTTACATTTTACATCAGTTCAGGCACATTAATTTTAATTCTTTAATGCCTTGGAATGCATTTGTCACAGTTCTTTAATTTTTGAAAGGAAATAATTTAGATCAAGTGTAGATAGCTTAACAAAATTAATGCAAATAAATGATTTGACCTACCTCATCTCTTTTGGTGGGTAATACATTTTTCTCATAAAGAAAACAAAGTTTATATTTTAGGCATTATATTTAACTGTTCTTACTTCATTGTCAGTGGAAGGGGGGCAGAAACACCTCCAATTCCCTAGAATGCAATGCAGAACACTGGGAAGAAGCCTTGCTTTCTTTTGAAACCACTGTTGCACTATGGATAAGTGATGCATATTATTTATTGGTACATTTCCAAGCTCTAGGGCAGAGGTGGGCAAACTATGGCCCGCAGAACTGTCCTGCCCAGCCCCTGAGCTCCTGGCAGGGGAGTCTAGCCCCCGGCCCCTCCCCCGCTGTCCCTCCTCCCCCGCACTTGCACAGCAGCATGGCTTGCGCTTGCCCACCTCCCAGGCTTTCCAATAAGCCTGTCCTGCCACTCTGAGCGACATGGTAAGGGGGCAGGACGTGGGGTGTTGGATAAGGGGCAGGAGGTCCCGGGGGGTAGTCGGGGACGGTTGGATGGGGCGGAGGTTAGGCGGGTGGGCGGTCAGGAGACAGGGGGCGTTGGATAGGGGGTGGGGTCCCGGGGGGTGGGGTCCCGGGGGAGGTGGTTGGGGTGGGGGGGGTCCCGGGAGGGGGCAGTCAGGGGACAAGGAGTAGGGGGTGGGAAGTGGGAGGGGGCGGATAGGGGGCGGGGGCTAGACTGTTTGCGGAGGAACATCCTTCTCTATCCAGCCCTCCATACCATTTCGCAACCCCGATGTGGCCCTCGGGCCAAAAAGTTTGCCCACCCCTGCACTCGAGTCTCCACCAAAACTAAGAAAGTTAACATAACATTACACACTAATTAAGTTTTATATCAAACTTGATCAATTTTAAATCAAATCAATACTTCTATTAGCTGCCAGTATCTCCAAATTCTCAGCAACCTACAAGTAAGTTTCCAACAGCTCACCTGTAACCTAGTAACAGGCCATATGCACAGCAAAGGAGTATTTACACTGCTAAAAATCCACACTGGAATTTCCCCCACCTTTTTTAAACCTCAGCTTCATGCACCGGCAAAAGAAATCACATGACAGGGTGAGAAATACAACCACCTTTATGAAATCCTTATATTTTAGAACTTTAAAAATCTTTTACAACAATTTAGCAGGCATGAAGCAACTCTTTAAGAGTCTGACCAAGATTTTCAGAAGTGACTAGTGATTTGGAGATTCTCGATTTTTGGGTGTCTGAGTGGAGACCCCTTTAAAGGGACTTGATATTCAGAGAGTAGATGTTCGGCAGTTTCTCAAAATCAGGCCCCTTTAAGGAGTCTCCAGTTGGGCACTCCAGAATCACTAGTTACTCTCTGCATAGGCAGGGGTCTGCCTGCATGGATTCACGGCAGGATCAGGGCCCCGGTTAAAATTATGAATGGGGATACGGAGGGTGGAGCGGAGATCAATCTGAATTTATAAATTAAACCAATTGGATACAGACAGGATGCTACAGAGAAACAAAAAACAACTATATTTAGTAAGCATGAGTTTATTTTAAGTCTTTGTGACCATCTTCAATTATTTTAACTGCTCAGCCACCAACCGAACATTGCTCAGACAGGAAATGTTGGGAAAGTGTTTGCTGTCAGACCACAAAGTAGTTGTGCAGTCATAACTTCAAGTAGTTGCACTAAACTAGGATTAAAACTAGGGCTGTCGATTAAATCGCAGTTAACTCATGCGATTAACTCAAACAAATTAATCATGATTAATCACGCTGTTAAAAAACAGAATACCAACTGAAATTTATTAAATATTTTGGATGTTTTTCTACATTTTCAAATATAGCTATTTCAATTACAGCACAAAATACGAAGTGTACAGTGCTCACTTTATATTATTTTTATTACAAATATTTGCACTGTAAAAATTATAACAGAAATAGTATTTTTCAATTCACCCGATACAAGTACAATCTCTTTATTATGAAAATGTAACTTACAAATGTAGGGCTTTTTGGTTACATAACTGCACTCAAAACCAAAACAATGTAAAACTTTAGAGCCTACAAGTCCACTCAGTCCTACTTCTTGTTCAGCCAATCGCTAAGAGAAATAAATTTGTTTACATTTACGGGAAATAATGCTGCCTACTTCTTAATTACAAGGTCATCTGAAAGTGAGAACAGACATTCACATGGCACTGTTGTAGCTAGCATCGCAAGACATTTATGTGCCAGATGCGCTAAAGATTCATGTCTCTTCATCCTTCAGCCACCATTCCAGAGGACATGCTTCCATGCTGATGGTGCTTGTTAAAAAAAATAATGCCTTAATTAAATATGTGATCAACTCCTTGGGGGAGAATTGTATGTCTCCTGTTCTGCTTTACCCGTATTTTGCCATATAATTCATGTTATAGCATTCTCGGATGATGACCCAGCACATGTTGTTCGTTTTAAGAACACATTCACTGCAAATTTGACAAAATGCAAAGACGATACCAATGTGAAATTTCTAAAGATAGCTATAGCTAGTGTGACCAGACAGCAAGTGTGAAAAATCGGGACAGGGGTTGGGGGGTAATAGGCACCTATATAAGACAAAGCTCTGAATATTGGGACTGTCCCTATAAAATCTGGACATCTGGTCACCCTAACTACAGCACTCAACCCAAGATTTAAGAATCTGAAGTGCCTTCCAAAATCTGAAAGGGATGAGGTGTGGAGCATGCTTTCAGAAATCTTAAAAAAGAGCAACACTCTGATGTGGAAACTACAGAACCCAAACCACCAAAAAAGAAAAATAACCTTCTGCTGGTGGCATCTGACTCATGATGATGATGAAAATGAGCATGCGTCAGTCTACACTGCTTTGGATGGTTATCAAGCAGAACCCGTCATCAGCATGGATACATGTCCCCTGGAATGGTGATTGAAGCATGAAGAGACATATGACTCTTTAGTGCATTGGCATGTAAATATCTTGCGACACTAACTACAACAGTGCCATGCAAATGCCTGTTCTCACTTTCAGGTGACACTGAAAACAAGCAGCAGGCAGCATTATCTTCTGCAAACAAACTTGTTTGTCTGAGCAATTGGCTGAACAAGAAGTATGACTGATTGGACTTGTAGGCTCTAAAGTTTGACATTGTTTTATTTTTGAATGAAGGGGGTTTTTTTTGTACATAATTCTACATTTGTTAGTTCAACTTTCATGATAAAGAGATTGCACTACAGTACTTGTATTAGATTGATTGAAAAATACTATTTCTTTTGTTTTTTACAGTGCAGATATTTGTAATAAAAAATAAAGTAAGCGTTGCACACTTCGTATCCTGTGTTGTAACTGAAATCAATATATTTGCAAATGTAGAAAATGTCCAAAAATATTTAAATAAATGGTATTCTGTTATTGTTTAACAGTGCAATTAATCGCAATTAATTTTTTTTAATTGCTTGACAGTCCTAATTAGAACATAAGACCCGGACATACTGAGTCAGACCAAAGGTACATCTAGCCCAGTATCCTGTTCTCCGACAGTGGTTGATGCCAGGTGCCCCAGAGGGAATGAACAGAACAGGTAATCATCAAGTGATCCATCCCCTGTCACCCATTCCCAGCTTCAAGACTTTTGCCTTAAATTTTTTTAATTGCTAGACATCACAGGATTGGGAAAATGCAAGAGAAAAAGAGGCATGAACTATATGTCCATTCCTACATAGGAAACAGCTCAAAACTTCATAGTGTTACAAAATTTATAGGAACACATATCATGACAGTTAAGATACAAAAATGAACAGGCTATAGGAGCAGATCTCCATCCCCTACACCAGTTCTATCCTCCTCGGATTTTGCTTTCTGTTAGCCCTGTGTCCTACTGAGGTCTCAATCATGTCTGTCTCAAACAATTTGACTTGTCAGATCATCCTCATCCATTCACATATTTTAATTTCAATTGCTCCCTTGATGTCTCGGTAATGCTGTGTCCATTCCTCTCCATTAAAGCAGGTTTTTTTCCCTGTTCTAAAGGAATCCTCACTCCACCCCACTTTTTTCCAAACTTTCACCCTACTGCCCTCATCCCCTTTAAGTCAAAGCTCCTTGAGCAGGCTAGCTATTCCCAGTGTGTTGACTTTACCTTGTTAATCCCTAGTCAATGTTGCTTCTGCCTTCTCCGCAGCACAGTCCTCTTTCTTCCCAAGTCTAAGGGACCCTTCTCTATACTTTCCCTCTGTTTCTCTCATAGCATCATGAGAAGCTGCCTGCAGTGACTCCAGAGCATGAGTATCAACTTCAGGGCAGACTTAAGAAGCAGGACACAAAACTCAAATTGGTTTTGAGTTCTATACTTAGATTTCACCAACCTTCAAATCGAAACTCCTGAGGCACTACAACAGCCTTAGCATGGAGCCACAGACAGACCAATCTGCCTTGCCACCGAGGTAAGGTTACCTTTGTGAGAGACAGTCCCTTACACTAAGAATCACAACAATATTCAGGTTTCAGAGTAGCAGCCGTGTTAGTCTGTATCCGCAAAAAGAAAAGGAGGACTTGTGGCACCTTAGAGACTAACCAATTTATTGGAGCATAAGCTTTCGTGAGCTACAGCTCACTTCATCGGGTGCATAAAAGTGGAAAATGCAGCGAGGATGTTTTTATACACACAGATCATGAAAAAATGGGTGTTTATCACTTCAAAAGGTTTTCTCTCCCCCCCCCCCCCACTCTCCTGCTGGTAATAGCTTATCTAAAGTGATCACTCTCCTTACAACCATCATACACATTGTAAGGAGAGTGATCACTTTAGACAAGCTATTACCAGCAAGAGAGTGGGGTGGGGGGAGGAGAGAAAACCTTTTGAAGTGATAAACACCCATTTTTTCATGATCTGTCTGTATAAAAACATCCTCGCTGCATTTTCCACTTTTATGCACCCGATGAAGTGAGCTGTAGCTCATGAAAGCTTATGCTCAAATAAGTTGGTTAGTCTCTAAGGTGTAACAATATTCAGGTTACTCCCAGTCCTGAAGGACCAGTCACTTACCCCAAGTCAATTGCACCTTCGATCTTACACCAAAACTACATTTGTAGCCAATTCTATAATAAACTATATTAAAAGAGTTATTAAATAGGAAAAGAACATAAGAACGTCCATCCTGGGTCAGACCAAAGGTCCATCCAGAGAGTTATTTACAAGGTTAAAGCAGGTAAACATACACACACTAATGAAAAGGAGTACTTGTGGCACCTTAGAGACTAACCAATTTATTTGAGCATGAGCTTTCGTGAGCTACAGCTCACTTCATCAGATGCATCCGATGAAGTGAGCTGTAGCTCACGAAAGCTCATGCTCAAATAAATTGGTTAGTCTCTAAGGTGCCACAAGTACTCCTTTTCTTTTTGCGAATACAGACTAACACGGCTGTTACTCTGAAACACACTAATGAGTTACAATCTTAAGGTTCAAAAAGTAATACAAGTTTCTATAACAAGCAAGCTCTTGGGGATTTCTTGCATATGCCTAGTAACTTTGCCCACTAGAGTCCAAGCAGCATTGAAAGCCAGTTCCTTCTTGTTAGGGGGTTTTTATTCCCCTTCTCCCTTGTGCTTGGAGCTGTAAACTCAATTGATGGGAGGAATCCATTTGCATGACTCATCTTTGGGGGGGCAGTGGGAGTGCAGAGCAACAAAGTCTTTTATACTGTTTAACATTCCACCATAGTCTGTCTGGTGCCAATGGGTCTTTCCTGTTGGGCAGGATGTAATACCTTCTGTTGCAGAGGGACTTTTCACACTAATCAGTGTCTCTCTCTCCTGTCACAGAGGCTCACATAGTCACAGAGGCTCACCAGACAACCATTCAAATATTACCTTACAGCAGGGTGGATTTGATTTAAATCAGGATTTAAATCACTATTCAGGAAGACTCAATTTAATCATGGATTTCTACATAAAAGTGCATTCTTGTTGGTTGTTATAACCTTATTACATATTCTTCACAACTCAGAGACAGATGTAGGCTCCATTTTTAGAAGGTACACACTATACATTTTTAAGTGATTTATTTTGAAAACTTTTCAGATTAGTTTTACAGCTATATCAGAAAATGAATGATTGTTTGGTTATTTCATTTACCAAAGGTAATTGAAGCAGATATTTATGAAGTCATATCCCTAATCATTTTTTGTTACCTTTCTCTGTACTTTTTTCCAACTCTAATATACTTTTTTGAGATGGGGCAACCATCCAATATTAAAAAGTTAAAATAAACTCCATTTTTACTGCCTGATCATGTCACATTCCCTCCTGTCTCCCTGTCTCTTTCCACAGGAATTCCAGGTTTCTAGTCCCAACTGAAGGTTCTGCACAGCTCTCCCCTGGCCCCAGCCTTTTCTTCTTGCTCTCTTTGTCACCTTCTCATGCTGCTGCCTACCTTGGAATGACATTCCTCTTCCTGTGGACCAGGCGCCTCATCCTTCTAATTCAAACTCACTTCTATACTCACTTCTTCCACATTATCCTCCACTGTTAACTTTGTCCTACCTAGGCTTGCCACCTTTCTAATTGCAGATAACCGGACCCCCCAGGCTCCACCAGCATTGCATGCTCTTCTCCCACCCCCACCCCCCCGTCACTTGCTGGATCCTCTCAAGGAGCCTGCCTGCAGGCAGGAGGAAGCCCTGACTAAGCAGGGGCTGGCGTGGGTTAATGACCCTGTCCTCAGTAACCGGACTTTTGGTTTGGGTGCCATTTAGGGTTGCCAGGTCGCCTTTTTGACTAGACTTTTTGGTCAAAAACCAGGCATCTGGCAACTCTAAATGACACCCGGACACAGAAGCCAAAAAATTGACCACCTGGGTAAAACCCAGACAGTTGACAACCCGACTATTACCCCTAGGATGTAGATGAATGCTTATGGGGAATAAGTTATAATATTGTTTTACCAACAAGCAAACACTAAACAAAAGATTTGAGACAGTGCTAATTACAACCATCATGATCCTGCATACAGGCAAGCCTACTACAGTGTTTCCATTCAAGAAATTCATGCTCAGGATATTTTCAAGAGAAAGTGGGTGAGTTAATATATTTTATTGGGCCAAGTTCTGTTGAGAGAGAGACAAGCTTAGACAGAGCTCTTCTTCAGGTCTGGGAAATGTACTCAGTTTCATAGCTAAATGCAAGATGGAACAGATTGTTTAGCATAAGTAGTTAACACATATTTCAAAGAGTACCATTCAAGGTGAAGTGGCCAGTTAACACCCCTCCAGTCATTGGGGGGGAAGTTGTGCTGGTGGAGGTTGCAGGGGATAGTGGGTTATAGACTGTTGTAATAAGCCATAAAAGCAATAAAAATAAGCTATTACCTCACCCACCTTGTCTCTCTAATATCCTGGGACCAACAAAGCGACAACAACACTGCATATAAGATATTTTCAATCATTTGTTTGTTCACTAGTTACATCTGTAGTTCAGCATTGGTCTATCTCAAGAAGGTAGGGTCTCTTAGAACATAAATAGCAATTTAGGTAAGGCAGCTCCAACCATTCATCGTAAGAAGTCAGACAACTAGAAGGCAAAGTTCTTAGCCAGGCTGGACTGTGGTTCCAATAAAAGGACTTGACCTCCAGTCTGAGTCTGCAGGACTAGGACTAGAAAAGAGAAAGTAACATTTACATTCTGAGCAAATTAGATCTAGAACTTATGGAGACAATATTAAGGGAACTCAAGGCTGCCATTTTTGCAGAGTTACTTTTCAGAGCAGAGGTACACTTTAAGGTACCACAAGTATGATCTATTTCAGAACAGCATCAGTTTCCGAACCCCTTGAAATCTTTCATTAAATGTTGCTAGTGTCCATATTGCATATTTGCTTCTCTAATGATCTCAGCTAGAATATCTGAGCTCCTCCTTTTGAGCAGGATTGTCGTTCCGCACAACGCTAGTAGAACAACTCCTGATAAGGCATGTGGTGGAAGTACAGCTTTACGATTCATTATGGTGAGAGTTTAGTCCAAACTGAATTCTGCAGGGGGCATACTGTGAAACTGAAAACGCGTACAGTAACTCCTCACTTTAACGTCGTCACGTCACTGATCAATTAGGGGACATGCTCGTTTAAAGTTGCGCGATGCTCCCTTGTCACGTCGTTTGGCAGCTGCCTTCTTTGTCCACTGCTTGCAGAAAAAGCAGCCCGTTGGTGCTAGCTGGTAGGGGCTTGGAACCAGGGTGGACCAGCAGTCCCCCATCAGTCCCCCTGAGTTCCCTGTGTGGCAACTGCCCAGCAGGCTATCAATTGCCAGGCAGTTCAGCTCCCCCCACTGCCATGTGCTGCTCCTGCCCTCTGCCTTGGAGCTGCTCCCCAGAGACTCTTGCTTGCTGTACAGGAGGTGAGGGGGAATGTTGGATCATATTAAAGAAGTTCTGTATTAAAATCACAAATGAGTTTGATTCCCCAGAGTTTAAATTCCAGGGTATTACTAATTAAGAGGTCTCTTGGGTTTTGGTACTGCTTCTCTCCCTCTCTGTGTGAAACTTGCAAGCTGCTAATTGTGTTAGTACAATAATTTTATTAAGATGATGTTGAAATAAAAAGAAAACGGTACAGAGTTCAAGCACAGAAGTTTCTGGTTATCAGGGAATAAGGTACAGATGATCAAGGGGTGTGAAATTCGGTTTAGGAGCTGGTGGCGTAAGGAACACATAATCTGCAATCTCCCCGATTGGGGGAGAAAGTTTAACCGGTCAAAGTACAGACATTGAGATATGGGGGTATGTTGTCCATATAATGGCTATGTTCAGGTGTGGAGTATAATGAGTGGATACGATGATGGGGATGGATCTACCCACATTTAGTGGGATTTAATGTTCAATGAGTTTATGGTTCCAGTTCATATGGTCCAGTGGAAAAAGCCTCTCAGTCCCTTTCCCATAGTGGATGCACTATGTCGTACCGGCTCACACCTCCTGGTACTGTCGGTGATGTGTTCAATGTAGATGTCCCTGGACCATCGGATGGTGTCAGAGACCATGAGGCACCACATGAGCCGTGCGTAGCGTCAACCAATCCCACAGGTCCGAAGCACATGCTCGTTGTAGGCGTCCCAAGCGCCCAGGGCTCCAACGATCAGAGCATCCATCTGCACCTCGTAGCCCTTCACTCTCAGGGTGTCGGCCAGGGGGCATATTTTTCCAGTTTATGAGCCCAGGCTTCTCAGAAGGCCGGGGTCCTGTTCTCGAAGGATACCATGATGTCAACAAGGATGATCTTTTTCTGGGCCTCATCGGTGATTACCACATCGGGTCAGTACCGGGGATGGCGCAGTTCACGGTGACCTCCCCCAGGCGCAGTGAGATGGCTTTCACTAGGCGGTTCTGGATGGCGTTGTGGCGCAGCTGCCAGGCTCTGGAGTGGGGCTTGCAGCTGCACAGGACGTGGGGCAGGGTCTCAGAGTAGCTACACTTCCTGCAATGCTTGTCTCGGTTCCCGTGGCGGACGGCTCTGTTGAGCGGGACACAGTTGAGCCGAGCACAGTGGATGAACTGCCAGTCGGTGAAACGGGTGAAGCCACTCCCGGCGAGGAAGTGGTTGCTGGCATCCCACTTGCTGGTCAGTTCGAAGGCTTTACCCTGGTCCGGTTTATGCTTCAGGGCTTCCATGTACAGCGAGTGCATGACTGCCTTCGGGGTCCTCTCCAGCATGCCCCTGGCGCTCGGGGTGACAATGGTGTTGTCCTCAGACCTGATCTGCGGCACCAGGACTCCCAGCTCCTGGTGCTCCTCGCACCACTCCCAGCGGCAGCCGATGCACTTCCCCAGGCGATGCGAGGCATTGCAAGCGCGGGACCACAGTGAAGCGATGTCATGCCCGTCCCGTCCGAATTCGCCATCCAGGGAACCGCTCAGGAAGCTGGCGGTGTCTTGGTTGGAGGGGGCTCTGCCGATCCGCTTCTTAAAGGGGCAATGTGTAAAGGGGCAATGCACCTCTCTCTCTCACACACACACACACAGTCCCCGCTCTGGCACTTTGGAAAATGGAGGGAGTTGTGCGCTCCAGTGGGATAGTATGGGTTCATCATCACATTCAGTTTCCACAGGGAATGTTTGCATGCACTGCCATGCTGTGTCTCCTCCCTCCATTCATGCTGCCTTGTAGAGTGTGAGGCTACATTCACAACAATGTTTTAACCCTTGAGAGCTCAGCCGAGTGCTAGTTCATCATTTAGCAGTAAGGCATTCCCTGGGAATTGTTTGTTTAAAACTTATACTGTGTGTATATGCGCGCGAGTGTGTGTATAGTCTTTTGTCTGGCAAAATTTTTTTCCTGGAACCTAACCCCCCCCATTTACATTAATTCTTATGGGGAAATTGGATTCGCTTAACATCGTTTCGCTTAAAGTAGCATTTTTCAGGAACATAACTATAACGTTAAGCAAGGAGTTATTGTACCATTTTTCTACTAAGTTTTAACACAAGGCTAAAGTGTCACAGCAAATTAAACAGCATTCAACCTCTAGACCATAATTTCACAAAATATATTTCCTAAAATAGGCGTACATTGTATGTCAAAGTTTGGGAGGCTTTCTGCAGCAGTCTAAGTTTTCAGAGATGTTTCTCTAGATGTCTGAAACTGTTTCTTTCTTTATGGACCTATGCCAGTGCAGAAATGTTATGGTGGAGCTCTGTCTTGCCAGGCCCCTTCCATCTCCAGTAATGCATCTTCATAAGTGGGTGTGGGCACTCACAGGCACAGGGCCCAGCTACACTGCACATGTGCCAGCCGGGAGTTCCCCTCCAATAGGAATTTTTTGCTGAGAATGTGCAGCTTGGTTACAGCCCCTCTGTACCATCCACTTTGTGAATTCGGCCCAATATCTTTTCCATGTGTACCCAAAAATCAGAACTTAAGTTGTATTTAAAATTCAAAAAGTGATCCCTCCAAGAAAGCAGGCTCACTTCCCTTGCTCATCCAGCATTAGACATTTCTAAACCTAAACTAAGGGTATGTCTACACAGCCAACCAAGTCTCCACCGGTGAAAAAGAAAATATCACCAAGTGTTTGACATAGAAAATAAAGGGTAGTGGGGGGAGCGAGGGTGGCAGATGGAATGGAAAAAAAAAATGTTTTTCAAAAACCACAGCACATTTGCAATGAAGTCTAGATACAAAACTTCTAAAGGTCAATGTATACATAACCTAATTTACAATAAAGGTAGTTATGAACTGCCTAACAAAGTACTCCCCCTTAATTTTCGTGAAAGTACGTAGGTGTCCTTTGAATGGCAGAGTCTCTACATTTAGGTGACTTACTTATTCAGTGTTAACAAACAGCATCTGAAGAAAAATAGGCTAGGGATCTGCTGTGTGCATTAGCCATCAAAAGTTCTACAAGAATTAGATTTGATCTGGTGAAACTTGAGGGGTTGAGGACTGCCATAAAAAGAAAAAGTTGTGTCCAACAACATTACAGGACAATATTAACTGAATTTAAACAAAACCTGAAGTGCTTCCAATCAAGTTTACCAAGCCACATCATCTTCCTCAAAACGTTGCCTTTTTACAGTTAAAAAAAAAAAGTTAGCTTGTCTAACTATCAGAACAAGTGTGAAAGAGAAATACCACCCCAAATTTTTTCTTTAAGTCATGCTCTGAACGTGTAGTTTCTGGATCATTGTAATTTTATTTATTTATTTATTTATTTGTGTTTCTCCCCACCCCCAATTACATACCAATATTTTGACTGAGTAGAAGAAACAAAAACATACCTTGTCCTCTGGTTCAAGCCTACTGAAGACTGAGAGAAAGGATGGTCTGCTGGTTAAAGCATTGGACTGCGACTCACACCTTTAAGTGACTGCCGGTGAGATCTTGGGCAAGTCATGAGCAGTGTGCAGTCATGGTATGCTGTTGATCTGCATAGGGACTCTTTACGATGACCAGAATAAATTATTATATGGAAAAAATATTTTTTTTTAGCAAGCCAAAACAACTGCAGATATATATATAAAATCGCTTATGGTCATGTCTTTCACTGTGCCTGTGATTGGCAGATCAGTGGCAACAAGCTATAGCGAAATCTGCCTACATACTTTTATAATGGATCCGGCTTACTGGCAGTCAGTCCTTAGAGAACAAACTTGAAAGACTTCCTGTTTGTTGCTGAGAATACTGGATTGATACTATTAAATATGATATTACTGCTATTAATATGTAACTGTGCTCTTGTTGCTAGTAAGTATTATCACTGAAAGTTCCTCAGTTACTAAAGAACTGCTTCAGATAAATCTCTCACTGGCATATCATTCTTTGAGATAGTAGAGATTTTTTTTTAAAAAGTGAAATATCTTGACCCACATTGCTCAAATTAAAAAGCAAACATAAATAAGAATGATTAATTTGATTCCCAAAGTCTATTGTATTAATTATTATAGAAGTAGCAATATTAGATTGTTAGTCTATTATCTCGGTTATCTCTTTACAAGAACTTTTAGTATTTTGAGAACTTTTGGAAGAAAACTAGAACTTTCATGCATGTACAGCAGTTCAGACTTTTGCTCCTCCTCTTTAGCTCAAATTAATTTTGTATGTACCGGGCAACATATAGTCCAGCCAGGCCAAAGGGAGCTAGATTATCACTGTCCAACATATCCTGGTCGTGTCAAAATAAAAGTACCAACACTGTCTTTAAAAACAAAAACAAAGCCCTGATCTACACTATGGATATTTCTCGCCTAAAAAAACAAGACAAAAAACACATCTCAAATTGGTTAGAGGGGCAATATAGAAAAAGCTTCAACAGTCAGAACCATTTTTATAACAAATTTTGTTAAAGTTTTTTCAGGAACTTTAACTGAAATAGTTAAAAGAGCAGCTCTTGCCTATACTGTAGCTCCAACCAATTTTAAAACTGGACTGAATTTTTGGGAAGATTATGCTAGTGCAGTACAGACATGGCCTCATGAGACTGGTTTTGTGAATGCACCCATGTGCAAAAATTTGGATACAAAAATTGAGATTCTGTGATCTGCCTCTCGTTTCTCCACAGTGTGTTTAAATTCAAATACATTTGACCTGTAAACACAGACACATATTCTTGTCAAGGTTTGGAGACATTTTTATACTAGTTGAGCAGAGACGCGTCATAGCAAATTAGAAACATCACTCAAATGTATCAATTGCTGTGTAGTTTAAGTATAAAAGTATAGTGTCTCAGCAAAAACACAGAATACCATAGTCTGAGTCAGATTAAGCAGCCTCTCTCAGAGCTTTTATAAATTTCACTTAATGAAAATAAAGTTTCCTCTTACTCTAACACACAAGCCGATTTCCTCTAGAGAAATAGATTTTCCATCAGGTCAAGATTACAAGGTTGTCAAATTGAGTGGTTTCAGTTTAGTCATGAGAGTAGATTTTTCCCCACAGTAATTCTGTGTTACAGTGTGATTATCCCAACACGGGAATAGTTGACAGAACTGCTGGAAAGGAGAGGGCAACTTGCATCAGTGTTATTAGTTCATCACTTTCACATCTAAAGACTTTAACCCAGAAGTGTAAGATATAATGGCCATGAACAGTAGGCAATGGAAATTAAACCTAACCCCTCCTTCAAGGAAACCATGATTTGACAATTGAGCCATGAACAGAACTGTTTCTATAGGAAAACAAAAAGACACAGCTGGACTGGAAATGCCTCCAAATGTTGACAGAAAAGGAGTAAAGTGCCACAAGTACTCTTTTCTTTTTACGGATACAGACCAACACCGTTGCTACTCCAAAAGTTGACTGAAGGAAAGTCACTGGAAATGTTTCTAGAACTGCTTGGAGAATCTGGACTTTAATGAGAGGATTGCAAAGAACAATTGTGTATCAGTTCAGATTTTCTCATGAATAAATTGTTCTTAATGGACTTTCTGCATGAGAATAGCAAATGTCCCTATCACTCCTTTCAGCACTAACGTAGTTTGTTCATATTTAAGTAAAAACAAAAACCCCAATGTAAGCAGCGACAACAAGCATGTTTCCATCAGTCCATTCCCCACTAGACAGCACCTGTGCAGCCGGCTCCTGAACTCCCGCCCTTTCCTGCTATCAATTAGGCTCAACTCCTGTAAGAGAAAAGGAGGCAAGCTCTGACCGGGGCAGCCCCAAGATCTCCTAGGGGCCCGCAGCCTTGTTCCAACTTGCAATTGCCGCGCCAGCCCCCGGGGACCACCCGCCCTGGGCTTCCGCTGACTTGCCGGGCCCCGCAATGATTTCAAAGGCAATTTCTCCTCTACCGGAGGCAGCCCCCAACTGGAAGCAGAGCCCAGCGTGGCTCCAAAGCGCGTCTCTCTCGCCAACACAAGCGCTGACCTCCCCCACCGCGTCTCGCTGAAGCCCCGGCCAGCGTCCAACACGCGCGAGTGGCCCCCCCGCAGCTACCCACCCACCCCCCCCACACCGGGCCCCCCAGGCCGGGCCCCCGCTAGGCTCTGCCCGCACATAAGCCGCTGCCCCGGGGGCTGTGCGACGCCCCGCCCGCACCCCCCTTCCCCGGCGCCTGCTGCCTGCCCGCCGCCGCCTCTCCTTGCGCCCAGCGCCCCCCGCCGCTGCCGCCCCAGACCCACCTGCCGGAGACACACCGCGCAGGCCGGGGGAGTCAGGGCAGCCGCCCCCGCTGCGGAGCCGTGGCCGGAGCCTGGGGCGGCCGGGGCAAGGCTGGTTAGTTTGCCTTGAGGCAGCAGCTGCCTTTGCAGCTATGGAAACCGTTTCAAGTGCTCTCCCCGGGCCGGGCCGGAGCGTCTCCCGGGTCCTAAAGCTGACGGGGGCGGGGGCGAGTCCCGCTCCCGGCAGGGAGCCGGTCCTGGGTGCGCGGCGATGCGCATGTGGCCGGAGAGCAGTGGGCAGAGCAGGCGGGGGTGCGCCCAGGCCCAGGGTTCTCGTGTAGAAGAAGCCAGGCGGGCCGCTGGCCAGCCATGCCGGTATGTTAAGGGCAGGGCAACATGCCCTCTGCTAATTGGCCCTGGAGCCAGCTTCTGAGTGGAGCACATGGACCTGCACTGCACTCCTAAGGGTGCTGGACTGGTGGCTGAGCAAAATCCCATCCTGCTGCGGCAGCTACAGAGGGGGTGACCACTAGCACGTGTGAAAAACCAGGACAGGGGGTGGGGGATAATCGGTGACAGTAGAAGACAAAGCCCTGAATACTGGGACTTCCCTATAAAATCAGGGTATCTGGACACCCTAGCTATAAAGGCCTTTAGCTTGTACAGGTTTCAGAGTAGCAGCCGTGTTTGGGTATGTCTACACTACGAAATTAGGTCAAATTGATAGAATTCGGTTTTTTAGAAATCGGTTTTATATATTCGAGTGTGTGTGTCGCCACAGAAAATGCTCTAAGTGCATTAAGTGCATTAACTCGGCGGAGCGCTTCCACAGTACCGAGGCTAGAGTCGACTTCCGGAGCGTTGCACTGTGGGTAGCTATCCCACAGTTCCCGCAGTCTCCGCTGCCCATTGGAATTCTGGGTTGAGATCCCAATGCCTGATGGGGCTAAAACATTGTCGCGGGTGGTTCTGGGTACATATCGTCAGGCCCCCGTTCCCTCCCTCCCTCCTTCCGTGAAAGCAAGGGCAGACAATCGTTTCGCGCCTTTTTTCCTGAGTTACCTGTGCAGACACCATACCACGGCAAGCATGGAGCCCGCTCAGGTAACCGTCACCCTATGTCTCCTGGGTGCTGGCAGACGTGGTACTGCATTGCTACACAGTAGCAGCAGTCCATTGCCTTGTGGCAGCAGACGGTACAGTACGACTGGTAGCAGTCATCGTCATGTCCAAGGTGCTCCTGGCCACGTTGGCTGGGCAGACATGGGCGCAGGGACTAAATTTGGAGTGACTTGACCAGGTCATTCTCTTTAGTCCTGCAGTCAGTCCTATTGAACCGTCTTATGGTGAGCAGGCAGGCGATACGGATTGCTAGCAGTCCTATTGCATCATCTTCTGCCGGGCAGGCAAGAGATGAGGATGGCTAGCAGTCCTACTGCACCATCTTCTGCTGAGCAGCCATGAGATGTGGATGGCATGCAGTCCTTCTGCACCGTCTGCTGCCAGCCAAAGATATAAAAGATAGATGGAGTGGATCAAAACAAGAAATAGACCAGATTTGTTTTGTACTAAGTTGCCTCCTTCCCCGTCTAGGGGACTCATTCCTCTAGGTCACACTGCAGTCACCCACAGAGAAGGTGCAGCGAGGTAAATCTAGCCATGTATCAATCAGAGGCCAGACCAACCTGCTTGTTCCAATAAGAACAGTTTCTTAGGTGCACCATTTCTTATTGGAACCCTCTGTGAAGTCTTGCCTGAAATACTCATTGATGTAAAGCCACCCCCTTTGTTGATTTTAATTCCCTGTAAGCCAATCCTGTAAGCCATGTCGTCAGTCGCCCCTCCCTCCGTCACAGCAACAGCAGACAATCGTTCCGCGCCTTTTTTCTGTGCGGACGCCATACCAAGGCAAGCATGGAGGCCGCTCAGCTCACTTTGGCAATTAGGAGCACATTAAACACCACACGCATTATCCAGCAGTATATGCAGCACCAGAACCTGGCAGAGCAATGCTGGGCGAGTAGGCGACGTCAGCACAGTCGCGTGAGTGATCAGGACATGGACACAGATTTCTCTGAAAGCATGGGCCCTGGCAATGCATGCATCATGGTGCTAATGGGGCAGGTTCATGCTGTGGAACGCCGATTCTGGGCTTGGGAAACAAGCACAGACTGGTGGGACCACATAGTGTTCCAGGTCTGGGACGATTCCCAGTGGCTGCGAAACTTTCGCATGCGTAAGGGCACTTTCATGGAACTTTGTGACTTGCTTTCCCCTGCCCTGAAGCGCATGAATACCAAGATGAGAGCAGCCCTCACAGTTGAGAAGCGAGTGGGGATAGCCCTGTGGAAGCTTGCAACGCCAGACAGCTACCGGTCAGTTGGGAATCAATTTGGAGTGGGCAAATCTACTGTGGGGGCTGCTGTGATGCAAGTAGCCCACGCAATCAAAGATCTGCTGATATCAAGGGTAGTGGCCCTGGGAAATGTGCAGGTCATAGTGGATGGCTTTGCTGCAATGGGATTCCCTAACTGTGGTGGGGCCATAGACAGAACCCATATTCCTATCTTGACACCGGAGCACCAAGCCTGCGAGTACATAAACCGCAAGGGGTACTTTTCAATAGTGCTGCAAGTTCTGGTGGATCACAAGGGACGTTTCCCCAACATCAACGTGGGATAGCCGGGAAAGGTACATGACGCTCACATCTTCAGGAACTCTGGTCTGTTTCAAAAGCTGCAGGAAGGGACTTTATTCCCAGACCAGAAAATAACCGTTGGGAATGTTGAAATGCCTATAGCTATCCTTCATCGCGAGTGCGTTTTTTTTTTCTTTCTAAGCTTCACTAGCCTCTGGGAAGGAGAAGATCCTGTGATCATTGAAACACATGCAGCTGGTGGAGAAAAAAAAAGGGACAGCGGTATTTAAAAAGACACATTTTATAAAACAGTGGCTACACTCTTTCAGGGTAAACCTTGCTGTTAACATTACATACATAGCACATGTGCTTTCGTTACAAGGTCGCATTTTGCCTCCCCCCCACCGCGTGGCTACCCCCTCAACCCTTCCCCCTCCCCGTGGCTAACAGCGGGGAACATTTCTGTTCAGCCACAGGCAAACAGCCCAGCAGGAACAGGCTCCTCTGAGTGTCCCCTGAAGAAAAGCACCCTATTTCAACCAGGTGACCATGAATGATATCTCACTCTCCTGAGGATAACACAGAGAGATAAAGAATGGATGTTGTTTGAACGCCAGCAAACATACACTGCAATGCTTTGTTGTACAATGATTCCCGAGTACGTGTTACTGGCCTGGAGTGGTAAAGTGTCCTACCATGAAGGATGCAATAAGGCTGCCCTCTCCAGAAACCTTTTGCAAAGGCTTTGGGAGTACATCCAGGAGAGCCGCGAGTGCCAGGGCAAATTAATCCTTTCACATGCTTGCTTTTAAACCATGTATAGTATTTTAAAAGGTACACTCACCGGAGGTCCCTTCTCCGCCTGCCGGGTCCAGGAGGCAGCCTTGGGTGGGTTCGGGGGGTACTGGCTCCAGGTCCAGGGTGAGAAACAGTTCCTGACTGTCGGGAAAACCGGTTTCTCCGCTTGCTTGCTGTTAGCTATCTACAACCTCCTCCTCCTCATCATCTTCTTCGTCCCCAAAACCTGCTTCCGTGTTGCCTCCATCTCCATTGAAAGAGTCAAACAACACGGCTGGGGTAGTGGTGGCTGAACGCCCTAAAATGGCATGCAGCTCATCATAGAAGCGGCATGTTTGGGGCTCTGACCTGGAGCGGCTGTTCGCCTCTCTGGTTTTCTGGTAGGCTTGCCTCAGCTCCTTAAGTTTCACGCGGCACTGCTTCGGGTCCCTGTTATGGCCTCTGTCCTTCATGCCCTGGGAGATTTTGACAAAGGTTTTGGCATTTCGAAAACTGGAACGGAGTTCTGATAGCACGGATTCATCTCCCCAAACAGCGATCAGATCCCATACCTCCCGTTCGGTCCATGCTGGAGCTCTTTTGCGATTCTGGGACTCCATCATGGTCACCTGTGCTGATGAGCTCTGCATGGTCACCTGCAGCTTGCCACGCTGGCCAAACAGGAAATGAGATTCAAAAGTTCGCGGTTCTTTTCCTGTCTACCTGGCCAGTGCATCTGAGTTGAGAGTGCTGTCCAGAGGGGTCACAATGGAGCACTCTGGGATAGCTACCGGAGGCCAATACCATCGAATTGTGTCCACAGTACCCCAAATTCGACCCGGCAAGGCCGATTTAAGCGCTAATCCACTTGTCAGGGGTGGAGTAAGGAAATCGATTTTAAGAGCCCTTTAATTCGACTTAAAGTCCTAGTGTAGACCAGGGCTTAGTCTGTATTCGCAAAAAGAAAAGGAGGACTTGTGGCACCTTAGAGACTAACCAATTTATTTGAGCATAAGCATCTGATGAAGTGAGCTGTAGTTCAGGAAAGCTTATGCTCAAATAAATTGGTTAGTCTCTAAGGTGCCACTAGTCCTCCTTGTCTTTTTACCTCATACAGTGTGGGGCCCTAGAGCCACCGCCCTACTGTGGATTCTTTAGCTGGAAGATGGGCATGCTGTGTCCCAAATCCTCAAATCAACAGGAACTAAGTGCCTAAATACCTCTGAGGATCTGGGCCTATTTTTCTAAAGTAGCAACCTGAAAGGGAATTCTAACTGGGGCAAGAGACATCTTATTTGGATTTTATGTTCTAGTATTTGTGAATGAGGCAGTGCTCTAGCTGCCCCCAAAGGAAAAAATGCTGTTACTCCCCATCCGAGACAACATTTGAAATGGTCTAAAGCAGTCTAGATGCACAATTTTGAAGAATTGTTGTGTATTGTTGATGGCCGTCAGCAAGCCACTATGTGAAGGGAGCCATACAGGCTATGGCCAGAATGAGGTTAAAACACCACAGCAAACAGTTCTGCTCTCCAGTGTGAGTGGGTAAAAGGGTGATCCTTAGCCCTCCACAGGCTAAGGAACCTCACTGGCAGGTATAGAAACCCAAAGGGAAGGTATTACCAGAGAAACAGGATGTGGTTCTGTTCTAATGAAGTCTAAGCTAAAAGGAAAGTGGCATGGGGCTATTAATGATTATATTTTTTATGAAATAAGTTGCGCTCCATCCGTCTTTCAGCTCCATCCAGCCCCTCATGGCTGGCTGAAAGGGTCAGTAGCCTGTACTTCAAAGTTAATAGAAGACAGCTGAGACATACCTTTTTCTAAAAATACTGAAGAAGCTACCCATCACCCATTCCCTGTGCCAAACGCCTTTCTACTGTGCACAGAAGTGTTTGCTTTTGTGACCTTTCTGCGTAACGTGTTGCAGTCCAGTTAAGCTATTAGTTTTGCTGACAGTATTTTTTTGTATTTATTTTTTGTTTTGTTATACTTTTAACATCAGTTTTGGATTTCTGAATCTATACTACCTGTAACTCCGGTAGACCAGGAGCCAGCTCTTGCCAACACTGAAGGCACCAGCTGAGCACTGACAAATTCATAGCTGGAAACCAGACCAACTCACCTGTATGGTAGTATTGTTCAAGATAGGTTTTAGACTTGTAAGGATGTGTTTAGACACTATAAACTACTTGCAAGTAGCTGTGTGCATTAATCTTGCTTGTAATGTCTGTATCCCACACTATCAGGTAATATGTAAGTTTTTCTTTACAACTGTAAAAATGCCTGCTTTGAACTTGTGAACTCAGGCAGGAGGAGTGATTTTTTGGAGTAGAATCAACCATTTATCATAGACTCCAGCTTGCCTGGGTGACAAGACAGACAAGGGCCAAAAGGGACTGACTCTATGGTAAGACTGTCATAGTTCTTCAGGGGTTCACATTTGTTACTGGGTTGGTGAAATCTAATTATAGATCATACCACCATTACGGGGTGTTTGCCCTGCTTTTTGACCGTCTACCGTGAGCTTGGCACTCCCAGTCATGAACCACTCCAAACTGTGTGACAAATGGTGTAGTCTTTTAGTAAACTAAGGGTTTATTAACTCGGAAAAATAAATGAGAGAGTTATTTACAGGTTAAAGTAGGCAACATATGAGTTACCTTTTGGAACCATAGTCTGTAACAGAGCAGTAGTAATCTGTCAGCACTGAATGTCTTTTAGGGCTAAACCAGGTTGACCCTGGGGATCTCTGCGTTTGTTTCCTAGCTCCAGCCTTCTGAGAGTCCAAACAGTGAAGAGATAAAGAATTTTAATGTCAGCTATATTTATTTCCTCTTCCAGAATTTAAGATGATGGGATCTGCTTCCTCGCACATAGCACCACTCTATTAATGTGATCCAGGAATCTGTTAAACATGCCTTCCTCCCTTTTAGCACATTATTATGGGATTGACTCTTGATATCAACTTGAACTTGCAGCAAATCAAGGATGGAAGAATGCCATTAAAATTTAGGTATGTGTATTTTTTCACCTCTTTCAAGCTAGATAGGGTGCAAACCTCGAGTGTAAGGAAGGACTAGAACATGTAAACAAGGCCTTGTCTACATAAAAAGATTGAACTGTTTTAACTAAATACGTGATATTCAAGCCAGTTTAGTTAATCTGGTGCAAACCTGTGTAAACACACTTATTTGGGTTTAGCTTAAACTGATTCCTAATTGATTTAAAATAACCCAAAATAAGAGTGTCCACACAGGGATTTGAACCAGTTCAACTAAATCAGTTTGAAAAATCACACCTTTAGTTAAGCTAGTGCAAGTATATCAGACCTAAGATTTCTCCTGCCAGAAGTTTATAATGTCTTTGAAAATGCAGAGCAAACACTGTCAACTAACGGGCAAGGATAGTTAAACTAAATATTCATAAAACTGCTGGAACTGACATTGTATACTTGCCATCACTCAGATCGGTGTTTTGCTTGTGTACTGCATCATTGCTTTCCTCCCACGTTTTGTCTTGCTTATGAAAGATCCAGTTCTGCAGCATTCTGTCTGCAGAAGCCCGTTGACTACAGTGTTGACTGGAAAAGAGTGCCATCTCCTGAATTACCAACACTAATTCCTGCTGCTACCAAGTCTCCGTGGTGGTTTGACCTGGCATGATGTTGCTTAGCTTGTGAGATCGGACAGGATCACAGCACAAGGTGATAGAGCTGCAAGTACTTGCTTTGATTTGTGCATTCTGTGTTTTGAGAGTTAATGTATACAAGTGATTGCCTTTCTGCTTTCTATATAATACTAATAATATCAGTGAGGAATGTTGGACTATAATGTATGTACAGATGTATTTTATCCAAATTGTTGTAGCAATCTTAAAAAAATATTTATTTTCAAAAGCATTCTTACATTTGCGTCTTCATTTTACGTGTCTACAAATATCTTAACACCTACTCACCCAGTTTGCATATGCAGTCAGTAATTCTTTTTGTAAGTATGCAAATTACATATGGATTGTGAGCCTTCCTTTTCGAAAATGTGGCTATTGAAGTCTAACTATTAGAGTTATAATTATCAGACTTCTGGAACTCAAACTTCTGTGTGATATAGAACGTTCAGCTATTACTAAATAGAGGAAAAAGGCATGACTCAGCTTCTAAATCTGTCATATGTAAAGGTAATAAATAGAATGAGCAAATGCAGCTACTTTAGAGAACAATTTCAGCTGCTGAAAAGCAGGTCAGATGGAGAAATTATTAATTTTTTATATGGCTGGATTACTGACTGACTTGATTTACAAACTGGGTATTAAAATGCTATTACATGATGTGAATTAGTCCCTCTTAATTTAAATCACATATTGATGAATAGTCCTAATCAGCCTGGAAACATCTTAAACCTAATCCAGATGCAATAATAGTCTCCATAGCCCACCTTTATTTAAAATCTTTTTAATTTCAATGGACTGTAGCATATTGCAGCAGTTCTCAACGGGGGGTCCTCAGCCCCATAAGAATCTGCGAGCCTATTTAGTAGGGTCGTGGGGCCCGCGGCTGAAACCCAGTACCCCGAGCTCCAGCACTGAAGCTGGGAGTGGTGTGGGGCTGAAGCTGGCACCCACACGAAGCTGGGAGTGGCGCAGGGCTGAAGGCGGCTGAAGCCCCAGCCTTCCCCTCCCCCGCCGCTGAAGCTGGGATCCGCACTGGGAGCCCCACCACCTGTACACAGCCCCTAGCTATCCACCTTCCTGCACCCTGAGCTACATGCCTGCCCACGCACAGCTTCTAGCTAGCCTCAGCCTGCACCCTGAGCTACCCCCTGCCTGCACACAGCCCCTAGCTATCGCTTCCCTGCACACTGAGATACACCGCTCACTTCACACAGCCACTACCTACTCCCTCCCTGCACCCTGAGCAGTTTTCAAACTTTTTGAACTGAGTCCCCACTTTGAGTTATATTTTTTGATTGCGTCCCCCCTCCATCCCCTGTCCCACAGGGCCTCCTAAGTGAGTCAGGGGGTAGAGGTGGTGCTACCTCCCAGGACCTCGCTGTGCAGGGCTGGCTCGAGCCCCGCCAGCCTTTGCCCCCCCGCCAAATAGAAGTAAAACTATGACTATGCCCAAGGGTTCCCCCCCGGCCCGGAGCCCTGAGTTGCCTCCCCACCCCTGCTGGGCCCTGGAGTTTTTATAGCATGTTGAGGTGGGGCCTCAGAAAGAAACAGGTTGAGAACCCCTGGCGTATTGCATATTTGGATCATATGGCAACATCTTTAAAGTCTTTTTAAAATCAAAATGAAATTTCTACGTTGCAGATACAATCTTGACTTTCCCATATAGACTTATAAGCTAGTACAGGGTTTTTTACAGCATAACTTCAATAATTTTAATAGTATGCAAGTTTTTGCTGTACTTCTGCACTTCAACATTTATAAGAAAATGGTAGAGACTACAAATGAAAAATATTTACCTTTCATCAATACCATAATTTAATAAAGGATTATCTGCTCTGTTTTGAGACTTTGTGGGTGTGGGTGTGTGGGTGGGGGAGATGGGAACGGGACACAGGTGTAAGGCTCTGTGGTGTCAGAGCTGGGAAGGAGGATACTGAGGAAGGAAACTGGAATCATGCTTGCTGGAAGTTCACCCCAATAAACATCAAATTGTTTGCACCTTTGGACTTCGGGTATTGTTGCTCTCTGTTCATGCGAGAAGGACCAGGGAAGTAAGTGGGTGAAGGAATAAGCCCCCTAACATCTTGGTGCCGGTGACTCGGATGCATTGCATTGGATAGGTGAGTGGCAGCCTGCAAGTCCCCCTCCCCAACAGTCCGCGCAGCTGCTTGGAGGGGGTATCGCGAACTGTCGTGATGGTAGTTGCGGGTTCTGGCAAGCCAGGGTAAAGGATTTTTTGGATAAATGGATAAGGAAGAACCAGGGCCCATACAGGTGCAGGGGTCAACCTGGGATGAGATTAAAAAGGAAATGGGAGCAGTGTTAGGGGACACAGAGGGGTGGGGGGTGGCTGAGGAGCCCACCCTCCTTGGTATATGGGTAGTGGAAGAAGGTCCCTGCCCATGGGGACTGAATGCCTTCCAGGGAAAGGAGGCACTTCAGTCTGCTTGTAAGAGGTTTGAAGTAAGGGCAGCATTATGGGAAGCTGCCAGTAATCTTTCAAGTTTGGTGCTGCTTCAGCAAGGGCTGTGAAGGGTTGTAAGTTAGTTAGGGGTAGTGAAAGATGATTTGGCACAACAGGTTTAAAGTCAAAAGCAGAGTTAACAGACCACCTTTAGAGACTGGAGCTGGGACTTGGTCCTGGGGGAGTGGAGAGAAAGAAGGGGAAGAAAAAAAATGTTTCAAAGTGCAACCTGCCTTTCCACTCTTTTGTTTTTCTGAAGTTTTAATGGAGGGTACTTTGGATACTTATGTGAGATGTCAAGCAGGAAGTTTTTGTTTAATGATAAAACCCAGTTATATAAATGTAACTGTATGTGCAACTCTGTGCAGTCACATTGGATGGAAGCTTGGTAATTAAATTATCCAAGGGGTCAGGTCGAGTGGCTACTACCACCACTATGCTTCTGTCCCCAGAAGCCTTTACAGCTATTCTGAGGGAAAATGGGCCCTTTTCCCACAGAAATGGTCTATAAGGGACTGCTGCAAGCAGAGAGAGAATCTGATCAAAATTATTTGACTATTGGGTAATGTTAATCAAAATCACTAAAGGATGTAAGGGGTTTCTATTGGAACTTAATTTGGCTGCCTCTCGTTGTGTCCAGTTGTACAAGATGGAAGTGTAATCGGGGTACAGTTGTGTAAAAAAGAATAATCACAGTGCAAGAAATGTTAGGCAAAAGAGAATTTTGTTTGGTAAAAGGAAAAGGGGAGGAATGATGGGAACACTGAGCCTTGGGGTGACTCTGGGGGATCAGATTGTTGCTTTGGTGGGTGTGCATGAAAACTCTGTGGGCATGGGGGAGGCAGTTACATCTTGTGTAAAATTAATATGGCTAATATAATGTTATGGAGGTTAAACTATATGAAAAGAATGTGCATTTTCCCAGGACGTGTGCAGTGTATATTGGAGAAGGGATAAAAGAAATGCGAATAAAACATGGTACTTAATTAAAATCCTATTAGAGCTCCAAAAGGGGCCACAATAGGTTGTGCTTTCTTTTTCAGATCTCTGTGTGTTTTGGAGCAGGAGATGAAAATGGAAAGTAATCAGAACTCTAGTGGAAGTGGAATGTTTCCCTTTTAAGACACTCTCTAAACTGCTAACAGCTTTGGATCCAAAAGCAAGCTAGTAAGCCTCTGTGTGTAAATGCAAATTACCTAGCTGATGGGCACAAATGAGCTGCAAATAATGAATACATCTGGTCAGCAAACAAGCTACTAGAAGACTCAGATTATGGCCCTCCAGGAAAGGGAGGTAAAAAAACAAGTCAAGCCTGAAAATAAGGGGGACAGGTTGACCTTAAGGGGTGTGTGTGTGTACAGTGCTAAAGTCTGAAGCTGTGTCTCAGCTATTACCTGAGAATAAACTTAAAGCTTGGTACAGCAGAGAAACTATTGCAAACATGGTCTGTTGTACAAGAGGGGAAACTGAGGTACACCACCTCATGAATTTCATAAATGACCAGTGAGTGGGGTAATTCACTAGCCTGACTATAGAACAAAATAAGGACAGCCTGGAGGTAATTCTTCTGTTTTTCCTGCAATTAGCAAGGAAATTTTTAAAAGAAAGTGGTATTATTATTAAGCAATAGTCTGTCCCCACCATGGGGGTAGAAATTGTTTCTTTTGTTTTTCAGACACTCTACAAGCAAGCTGGCGCCAGCGGGAAAAATAACCCAGAATACCATGGATCTGTGTTTTGTGTTTGTCTGTGGTGTTTGTCTTGTTGCTAGCATTGTTGTGTTTTAATGAACAGAAAAATCTCATGATAGGGGTGGGGGATGGCTTCAAAAGGCTGACCCTGGGAGAGATGTGTATGGGAATGCAAAATGCTCAACTAGGAGGCCAGCACCTGTGTAATAGCTACCATGGTACCTGGAAATGGAATGGCAACCAAGGTGGCCCCCACAAACCCTATGGAAATAATGAGAAGGGGAGGAGCTCACTGGGAATCAGTGGAGGGGTGTGTAACATAGTGTAAATCAACAGAAGATGTTTGGATGTGCCCCTCTCCTATGACTATAGAGGAGCAGGATCAATGGCCTATGCAAGAGGTGGACAATTGGGTGTACTGTGTATAAGGTGTTTTGCTGGGAATGTACATATTACTTGGGGCACAATTACACCAGCCCATAACCAAACTACACACAGCTACATGCTGCTATATGGACTTTGGTGCACAAATGGATCTGTGAATCTTATTGCTGTAAATAAGCCAGGGCCCACTGCCTGATTCCATACCAAGTGGTCAAGCTGGTTTGGACAATATCCTATTTCTCTGTGAACATTCAATGGATTTATGATATGGACAAAAGCAAGCAAAACCTGCAGGGGCAGCTTGTTGCAACTGCCAGCAACTGGACACATAAGATCGTGACCCCGTCGAAGGAGGAGAGGCAGTGTTTTGGGGGTGTCTCGGATGTTGGACCATACTGCAGTGGTCAGGACTCGGTGTTGCTGTGGATTTTGTATTGTTAACGGTACTTGTGTTACGTTGCACAGGGAGATAAGCTATAAGTAATGTAATAAGCCCTCCAAACCCTGCAGTGTACTAGACAACCCAGACCCAACCTTCTCGGGCCCACTCTAATGGGAAGTCTGGAACACTAATTGGAATAGGTGTGGTATGCCCGTACGAGAGAAGGTGCAGGACACTATACTACACAAGGGGCAGTGGGACAAATGGAATATTGACAACTTCCATCTTGATGCCTGGCCCTATCAGGAAATGTGTCGTCATATGTCCTATGCTTTTCCAGGGATACCTGGACAGGAGGATCCCAAAAGGAAAAAAAGGGGTGGAGTGTTAGGATGTAGATATTCAGGCCTGTCTGTAAAGGCCTATACTCTAAGAATTTAGGTGTATTCTTATCACTTGGCTAGTTATAGAGATACAAAAAAAAGAATCAAAATCACTGTCTGCCGGTGTAAGGGCCTTCTCTTACTGTGACAGTTTGAGGCCCTGTGCTTAGGCTAAGGCCTTTGGCTAAGCAGCAGAGGCAGCCATAAGCTGGGAAGCGAATGGTCACATCCTCACATTCCAAACTAGTCACATTGAAATAAGTGGGGGGAGGGATAGCTCAGTGGTTTGAGCATTGGCCTGCTAAACCAGGGTTGTGAGTTCAATCCTTGAGGGGGCCGTTTAGGGATCTGGGGCAAAAATTGGGGACTGGTCCTGCTTTGAGCAGGGGGTTGGACTAGATGACCTCCGTCCCTTCCAACCCTGATATTCTATGATTAACCATGTATTCTATGATAAGGTACTATTGGGCTGTTAGGAACACAATCTTGTCCTGATAATGCCTGTCACCTCCAGAGAAAGGGAAGTGCCTAGAAAATATAAAAGGAAACTTAGTTTGATATCATCCTGTCTGGCAAGAACTCACTTATCAATAGCTGGGATGTGAAATCCTCACTTCTGTATTGTTTTGTCATTATAGTTCCCACTTTGCTATTGTTTGTCTGTATAATCTCTGTCTGGTTCTGTAATTGTTTCTGTCCGCTGTATAATTAATTTTGCTGGGTGTAAACTAATTAAGGTGGTGGGATATAATTGGTTACATAATCATGTTACAATAAGTTAGGATTGGTTAGTTAAATTTCAGGAAAATGATTGGTTAAGGTATAGCTAAGCAGAACTCAAGTTTTACTATATAGTCCGCAGTCAATCAGGAAGTGGGTGGGGGGGAAATGGGAACAAGGAATGGGGGTAAGGAAATTGGAATCATGTTTTGCTAAAGGGGGAAATGGGAACAGGGAATGGGAGTAAGGAAATTGGAATCATGTTTGGCTAAGGGCAGGAATGGGAACAGGGACACAGGTGTAAGGCTCTGTGGTGTCAGAGCTGGGAAGGGGGACACTAAGGAAGGAAACTGGAATCATGCTTGCTGGAAGTTCACCCCAATAAACATCAAATTGTTTGCACCTTTGGACTTTGGGTATTGTTGCTCTCTGTTTATGCGAGAAGGACCAGGGAAGTAAGTGAGTGAAGGAATAAGCTCCCTAACAATTGCTGTATCTTCTAATGTGAGTTTTAACTGTATTGTCTCTTTATTAGGATGTAGGCTACTTTGGATAAGAACCATGCTTTGTTCAATGCTAAGCACACTGGCAGCAGCACTAATAATTACGGCATGTCGACACTGGCAGAGTTACAGTGCCAGGAGTTACAGCACCACTCAGAGAGCGCTGAAGGGAAACCGCTGTTGTGTGACCACACAGTCAGCTGCCTACGCAATAGCGTGTTCACACTCACAGCGGTATTCGGAGCGGTGCACTCTGGGGAGCTATCCCACAGAGCACCTTTTCCTCGTCTGCTGATAAGAGTTGTGGGAAGACAGAGGGGGTCACGGGGCATCCTGGGTCCTGTCCCAATGCCCTGTGATGCATTGTTTCGTAGCCTAGCAAGCCGTGTGCTTCCGCCCACATTTGGCGCCATCTTTCAACGGTTTGTGTACTGCGTGCTCTGCCTCTTCAATCTGCAGGAATGGATCCCGAACTGTTGACCAATATGCTGCTCGTTCTGACCAACGCGTCAGAAGTGCAGTGGACTTATTCCTTAAACTACAAAGGCAAGAGGAGTGCGACATTGATCTCGCCACGAGTACTAGCTATGACAGGAAAATTCTAGTGGCATTCACGGAGGTACTGAACACAGTGGAACGCCGCTTTTGGGCTCAGGAAACAAGCACTGAGTGGTGGGATCACATCATCATTCCTGTCTGGGATGATGAGCAATAGCTGCAGAAATTTCAGATGACGAAAGCCATATTCATGGGACTGTGTGATGAGCTCGCCCCAGCCCTGCAGCGCAAGGTCACGGGAATGAGAGCTTCCTGCCATTGGAAAAGTGTGTGGTGATTGCACTGTGGAAGCTGGCTACTCCAGACTGCTACCGATCAGTCGCTGACCAGTTTGGAGTGGGAAAGTCGACTGTTGAACTCGTGTTGACAGAAGTGTGCAGGGCCATTAATTGCATCCTGCTCCAAAAGACCGTGACTCTGGGCAACATGCATGACATTGTGGATAGCTTTGCACAAATGGGCTTCCCTAACTGCGGAGGGGCAATAGATGGCACGTATATTCCAATTCTGGTACCAGACCACCTAACCACTGAGTACATTAATCACAAAGGGTATTTCTCAATGGTTCTCCAGGCACTTGTGGATCACTGTGGGCGTTTCACAGACATTAACGCAGGCTGGTCCGGAAAGATGCATGACGCATGTCTCTTTCAGAACACTGGCCTGTTCAGGAAGCTGCAAGCAGGGACTTTCTTCCTGGACTAGAAGATCACAGTAGGGGAAGTCAAAATGCCCACTGTGATCCTGGGAGACCCTGCCTACCCCTTAATGCCGTGGCTTATGAAGCCATACATGGGGCAACTTGACAGCAGCAAGGAGAGTTCAACAACAGGCTGGGCAAGTGCAGAATGACTCTTAAGTGTGCTTTTGGCCGTTTAAAGGCCCGCTGGCTCTGCCTTTATGGGAAGCTGGACCTGGCCAATGACAATATTCCTATGTTTATACCCACATGCTGTATGCTCCATAATATTTGTGAAGGGAAGGGTGAAAGCTTCACTCAGGGCTGGACCACTGGGGCTCAGCGCCTGGAGGCTGAGTTTGAACAATCAGAGACCAGGGCTATTAGAAGGGCAAAGGGCAGGGCCATAAGGATCAGGGATTCCTTGAGGCAGCAATTTGAATCTGAAAGCCACTAATATTTGTTGCTATGCTCGGGAGTGCAGTGCTTGTAATGCTAGGAGGTGATTGTGATTGGTGCAGACAATGCAATATGAAGGTTTAACATAATTGTCTGTTGCTTTGCAGGGCTCTGTTTGCTTTCAATTAATAGAATAAAGATTGCTTTCAAACAAACACAATTATTTTATTAAAAAACAACAACAACAAATAAAAAAAACCATCAACAGTGAGGGGGATGGGGGAAGAGAAGGTCCCACAAGGAGGTAGGGACCCAGGACAGCTAAAGATTTGTGTATGGCCAGCGATTATATCCAACCTCCTCCTTTGGAGTACAATGCAGCGGGTACTGTACCTCAGCAGGGCCAAACTGCAGAGGGATGGGTGTTGAGTGCAGTAGGTAGTGGGAGTCCACACTGCTGGACTGTGACAGGGAGGAGTGGAATGCCGTGGGTACAGACTGGAGCCAGGAGGTTGATAACAGTGTGTTGGCGATGTCTGGGGGAGCATGAGAAAGGATTTTGCAACAGCAGCTGCAGGGGAGGGCGGGCGCGGAGCTGCTCAGTTTGAAGAGCTAGTATCACCTGGTGTGTGTTCCTTGGCGCTCCATAACGTTTAAGAGCTGCTCTGTGGCTTCATTCTGGCATGCCACATTCTCCTTTCGGTCCCTCTTCTCGCTGTCCTGCCACTCCTTCAGTTTCCATTGTTTGGCCACAGAGTGCATCATAACATCATGCAGAAAGTCCTCCTTAGTTCTTCATGGCCACTTTCTAATTCTGCGCAGCCGTTGAGCCGGTGACAACAAAGAGGGAGGCTGGGCTCCCAAGGTCATCTCTGTGAAGTTTAAATGCAATATTTTACAGAAGCAGTATTGTTTGCAACACACAAAACACTGATTCAGTGGTTTAAAACAGCCAGTATTCACACACCTGTCACTAACTGGCTGACCCCAGGCAAGCACACATGAGCCAGAAGACCCACAAAATGGTGAGTAGCTGCAGGGGCCTGTGTACATCAATGGTCTCCGCCCCACCCACCCCGCCCTCCCCTTCCGGTGATGGCACAGTGGCGCAGGAAAGTTACCATTAATGGGGCAAGAAACAAAGCAGCTCTGCTGAAGAACCTGTGCCAGTGGATTTCCCAGTATCTCCATGAGAGTTTCCTGGAGATCTCTGAGCCCTGTTCTACACTAGGAGTTGAGGTCGAATTTGGCAACGTTAAATCGATTTAACCCTGCACCCGTCCACACGATGAAACCCTTTTTTTCTACTTAAAGGGCTCTTAAAATTGATTTCCTTACTCCACCCCCAACAAGGGGATTAGCGCTGAAATCGGCCTCAAATTAGGGTACTGTGGACACAATGAGACAGTATTGGCCTTCGTGAGCTATCCCAGAGTGCTCCATTGTGACCGCTCTGGACAGCACTCTCAACTCAGATGCACTGGCCAGGTAGACAGGAAAAGGCCCGCAAACTTTTGAATTTCAATTTCCTGTTTGGCCAGCGTGGCAAGCTGCAGGTGACCATGCAGAGCTCATCAGCACAGGTGACCATGATGGAGTCCCAGAATCGCAAAAGAGCTCCAGCATGGACCGAACGGGAGGTACGGGATCTGATTGCTGTATGGGGAGAGGAATCTGTGCTATCAGAACGGCGTTCCAGTTTTCGAAATGCCAAAACATTTGTCAAAATCTCCCAGGTCATGAAGGACAGAGGCCATAACAGGGACCTGAAGCAGGGCCGTGTGCAACTTAAGGAGCTGAGGCAAGCCTACCAGAAAACCAGAGAGGCGAACGGCCGCTCCAGGTCAGAGCCCAAAACATGCTGCTTCTGTGATGAGCTGCATGCCATTTTAGGGGATTCAGCCACCACTACCCCAGCTATGTTGTTTGACTCCTTCAATGGAGATGGAGGCAACATGGAAGCAGGTTTTGGGGACAAAGAAGATGTAGACAGTTCACAGCAAGCAAGCGGAGAAACCGGTTTTCCCGACAGTCAGGAACTGTTTCTCACCCTGGACCTGGAGCCAGTACCCCTCGAACCCACCCAAGGCTGCCTCCCAGACCTGCCAGGCGGAGAAGGGACCTCTGGTGAGTGTACCTTTTAAAATACTATACATGGTTTAAAAGCAAGCATGTTTAATGATTAATTTGCCCTGGCATTCACGGCTCTCCTGGATGTACTCCCAAAGCCTTTGCAAAAGGTTTCTGGGGAGGGCAGTCTTATTCCATCCACCATGGTAGGATACTTTACCACTCCAGGGCAGTAGCACATACTCGGGAATCATTGTAGAACAAAGCATTGCAGAGTATGTTTGCTGGTGTTCAAACAACATCCGTTCTTTATCTCTCTGTGTTATTCTCAGGAGAGTGATATCATTCATGGTCACCTGGTTGAAATAGGATGCTTTTCTTAAGGGGACATTCAGAGGTACCCGTTCCTGCTGGGCTGTTTGCCTGTGACTGAACAGAAATGTTCCCCACTGTTAGCCACGGGGAGGCAAAATGCGACCTTGGAACGAAAGCAAATGTGCTGTGTATGTAATGTTAACAGCAAGGTTTACCATGAAAGAGTGTACCCGTTGTTCTATAAAATGTGTCTTTTTAAATACCACTGTCCCTTTTTTTTTCTCCACAAGATGTGTTTCAAGGATCACAGGATCTTCTCCTTCCCAGAGGCTAGTGAAGATTAGAAGGCGAAAAAAACGCACTCGCAATGAAATGTTCTCTGAGCTCATGTGTCTTCCCACACTGACAGAGCACAGATGAATGCATGGAGGCAGACAATGTTAGAAGGCAAGAAAGCACAAAATGACCAGCAGGAGAAGTGGCAGGCTGAAGATAGGCCTGAGGCGGAAAGGCAGCAGCGTGATGAGAGGAGGCAGGATTCAATGCTGAGGCTGCTGGAGGATCAATTTAATATGCTCCAGCGTATGGTTGAGCTGCAGGAAAGGCAGCTGGAACACAGACCACCGCTACAGCCCTTGTGTAACCAACCGCCCTCCTCCCCAAGTTCCATAGCCTCCTCACCCAGACGCCCAAGAATGCAGTGGGGGGCCTCTGGCCACCCACCCACTCCACCCCACAGGATTGCCCAAGCAACAGAAGGCTGGCATTCAATAAGTTTTAAAGTTTTAAACTTTTGAAGTGCTGTGTGGCCTTGTCCTTCCCTCCTCCACCAGCCCTCCTGGTGCTTCCCTCCTCCACCACCCCTCCTGGGCTACCTTGGTAGTTATCTCCTATTTGTGTGATGAATTAATAACGAATGCATGAATGTGAAGCAACAATGACTTTATTGCCTCTCCAAGTGGTGTTCGAAGGGAGGAAGGGAGGGTGGTTAGCTTACAGGGAAGCAGAGCGAACCAAGGGGCGGGGGGTTTCATCAAGCAGAAACAAACAGAACTGTCACACCGTAACCTGGCCAGTCATGAAAATGGTTTTCAAAGCTTCTCTGATGCGCACTGTGCCCTCCTGTGCTCTTCTAACCGCTCTGGTGTCTGGCTGTGTGTAACCAGCAGCCAGGCGATTTGCCTCAACCTCCCACCCCACCATAAATGTCTCCCCCTTACTCTCACAGATATTGTGGAGCGCACAGCAAGCAGTAACAACAGTGGGAATATTGGTTTTGCTGAGGTCTAACCGAGTCAGTAAACTACACCAGCGAGCTTTTAAATATCCAAATGCACATTCTACCACCATTCTGCACTTGCTCAGCCTGTAGTTGAACAGCTCCTGACTACTGTCCAGGCTGCCTGTGTATGGCTTTATGAGCCATGGCATTAAGGGGTAGGCTGGGTCCCCAAGGATAACTATAGGCATTTCAACATCCCCAACGGTTATTTTCTGGTCTGGGAATAAAGTCCTTTCCTGCAGCTTTTGAAACAGACCAGAGTTCCTGAAGATGCGAGTGTCATGTACCTTTCCCGGCCATCCCATGTTGGTGAAACGTCCCTTGTGCTCCACCAGTGCTTGCAGCACTATTGAAAAGTACCCCTTGCGGTTTATGTACTCGGCACCTTGGTGCTCCGGTGCCAAGATAGGGATATGGGTTCCGTCTATGGCCCCACCACAGTTAGGGAATCCCATTGCAGCAAAGCCATCCACTATGACCTGCACATTTCCCAGGGTCACTACCCTTGATATCAGCAGATCTTTGATTGCGTGGGCAACTTGCATCACAGCAGCCCCCACAGTAGATTTGCCCACTCCAAATTGATTCCCGACTGACCAGTAGCTGTTTGGTGTTGCAAGCTTCCACAGGGCTATTGCCACTCGCTCCTCAATTGTGAGGGCTGCTCTCATCTTGGTATTATTACACCTCAGGGCAGGGGAAAGTAAGTCACAAAGTTCCATGAAAGTGCCCTTACGCATGTGAAAGTTTCACAGCCACTGGGAATCATCCCAGTCCTGCAACACTGTGCGGTCCCACCAGTCTGTGCTTGTTTCCCGAGCCCAGAATTGGCGTTCCACTGCATGAAGCTGCCCCATTAGCACCATGATGCCCCACATTGCCAGGGCTCATGCTTTGAGAGAAGTCTGTGTCCATGTCCTCATCACTCTTGTCATCGCACTGACTTTCGCCTACTTGCCCGGTTTCGCTTTGCCAGGTTCTGGTGCTGCATATACTGCTGGATAATATGTGTGGTGTTTAATGTGCTCCTAATTGCCAAAGTGATCTGAGCGGGCTCCATGCTTGCCGTGGTATGGCGTCTGCACAGAAAAAAGGCACAGAACAATTGTCTGCCGTTGCCCTGACGGAGGGAGGGGCAACTGACGACATGGCTTACAGGGAATTAAAATCAACAAAGGGGGTGGCTTTGCGAGAAACTGAATGGCCCCCTCAAGGATAGAACTCAACACTGGGTTTAGCAAGCCATTGATTTCATGGAGGGAGGAAGGAGAAAATGAATACAAAACAAATCTGGTCTATTTCTTGTGTTGAGACAGTTCATCTATCTTTCTACATCCTGCTGGCAGCAGACTGTGCAGTACGACCGCTAGCCATCGTCATTTCCTGGGTGCTCGGCAGAAGACAGTGCAGCATGACTGCTGGCCATCATCTTCTGCTGGCTGCTGATTAAAAGACAGTGCACTGCCGGTAGGACTGAATCACCATGAGACAAAACTTAAAAGGGAAATGACCTGGCTGAGTCACTCCCATGTTTGCCCAGGCGCCCCGACCTCATCGAGGTCAGTTAAAAGAGCACCCAGGACTATGTTGATGATGGCTACCAGTCATACTGCACTGTCTGCTGCCAAAAGGCAATAAACGGCTGCCGTGTAGCAATGCAGTACCATGTCTGCCAGCACCCAGGAGACATACAGTGATGGTTAGCTGAGCGGGCTCCATGCTTGCCATGGTATGGCGTCTGCACAGGTAACTCAGGAAAAAAGGCGCGAAACGATTGTCTGCCCTTGCTTTCACGGAAGGAGGGAGGGAGGGAACGGGGGCCTGACAATATGTACCCAGAACGACCCGCGACAATGTTTTAGCCCCACCAGGCACTGGGATTTCTACTCAGAATTCAGATGGGCGGCGGAGACTGCGGGAACTGTGGGATAGCTACCCACAGTGCAGCACTCTGGAAGTCGACGGTTGCCTCGGTACTGTGGACACACTGCGCTGACTACATGCACTTAGAGCATTTATGTGGGGACACCCACAATCGACTGTATAAAAACGCTTTCTACAAAACTGACTTCTATAAATTCGACCTAATTTCGTAGTGTAGACATACCCTCAGGCAGATTCCTGTGAAGTGAGGGAGTCAGGGAGTCAATCAACAGCCTGTTCCGCCACTCATAGTAGGCATATTGTGGGAGGTAAGCCTGCTTTCTGCAACCCTCCTGCCCCCCAACAACTCACTTCAGTGATTCCCAAAATCAAATCCACTTACTGGTGCCTCCTCTCCTATTTGTGCTTCGCCAACATCGGACAGCTGTGACTGGCTAGGCTCCTCCAAGGCAGAAAAGAGCTGTTGGCTGCATGCATCTCTGACCTCCAAGTCATCTTCTGCCTCTGGGTCCCCCTCCCTCTCCAAGATATCCTCCTCCTGGCTTGCTTCACTCTCGACTGGCATGTGAACCAACGAAGTATCCAAAGGGACCTTCGCAGTGGAGGTGGGGTTGCCGCCGAGTATAGCATCCAGCTCTTTGTAGAACCGGCAGCTCATGGTCGCAGCACCGGAGCAGTGGTTTGCCTCCCGCGCCTTGTAGTAAGCGTGCCACAGCTCCTTCACTTTGACCCTGCACTGCAGTTTGTCCCGGTCATGACCCCTTTCTGTCCAGCATCGTGAAATCTGTCCATAGGTATCAGAATTCCTACAGCTGGAGCGCAGCTGGGAGTGGACAGCCTCCTCTCTCCAAATGCTGATGAGGTCCAGCGGCTCGGCATTGCTCCAAGCGGGGAATAGCTTGGTGTGTGGAGCAGGCCTGGCCACCGGGAAAGATGCGCTGAGACCACTGCACGCATCACCGAGCAAACAGGAAGGGGACTTTCAAAATTCCAAAGCAATTTACGGGGTGGGGATGACAGGATGACAGTTGGTCACCTGAGGGCAGGGCAGTAGAGTTCAAACCGATGACCAGAGAGGCGAGAGAAGGCATCGTGGGACACCTCCCGGAGGCCAATCGCAGCGCTGTAACCAACCACGGTGTACACTGGCACCGCAGCACTGTATCCCTGGTGCAGAGAGCTGTATTCCTATCGTTGGGGTGGGTTTTTTTACAGTGCTGCAACTGTGCAGTTTCTGTGCACCAAGTGGCTTGGCAGTGTGTACGCCTCAGGACTTACAGCGCAGAAAGCTGCTTTACTGGGCAGAAACTTACCAGTGTAGACAGGGCCTATGAAGGCATCTGTCATAAATATAAAGGGAAGGGTAAACCCCTTTGAAATCCCTCCTGGCCAGGGGAAAGCTCCTCTCACCTGTAAAGGGTTAAGAAGCTAAAGGTAACCTCGCTGGCACCTGACCAAAATGACCAATGAGGAGACAAGATACTTTCAAAAGCTGGGAGGAGGGAGAGAAACAAAGGGTCTGTGTCTGTCTGTATGCTGCGCTTGCCAGGGACAGAACAGGAATGGAGTCTTAGAACTTTTAGTAAGTAATCTAGCTAGGTATGTGTTAGATTATGATTTCTTTAAATGGCTGAGAAAAGAATTGTGCTGAATAGAATAACTATTTCTGTCTGTGTATCTTTTTTGTAACTTAAGGTTTTGCCTAGAGGGGTTCTCTATGTTTTTGAATCTAATTACCCTGTAAGATATATACCATCCTGATTTTACAGGGGGGATTTCTTTATTTCTGTTTACTTCTATTTTTTATTAAAAGTCTTCTTGTAAAACACTGAATGCTTTTTCATTGTTCTCAGATCCAAGGGTTTGGGTTTGTGGTCACCTATGCAAATTGGTGAGGCTTTTTATCCACCATTTCCCAGGAAAGGGGGGGTGCAAGTGTTGGGAGGATTGTTCATTGTTCTTAAGATCCAAGGGTCTGGGTCTGTAGTCACCTAGGCAAATTGGTGAGGCTTTCTACCAAACCTTGTCCAGGAAGTGGGGTGCAAGGTTTTGGGAAGTATTTTGGGGGGAAGGACGCGTCCAAACAGCTCTTCCCCAGTAACCAGTATTAGTTTGGTGGTGGTAGCGGCCTGTCCAAGGTGTAATATTTTGTACCTTGGGGAAGTTTTGACCTAAGCTGGTAAAGATAAGCTTAGGAGGTTTTTCATGCAGGTCCCCACATCTGTACCCTAGAGTTCAGAGTGGGGGAGGAACCTTGACATGGTGGCACAGTGGTGGGATTAACCTGAAATCATTTTGAGATCCAGTTGAGATTTTTTGAACTAAAAATACAGATTTTAAAAAGGACTTTTTAGGAAGTCCAGAAGGCAGCTTTGAAACTGAAAGCAGCTTGGTTTCTCTCTGCTTTGTGGCCAAGCAGAGACAAAAGGGGATTATCTTGTGAATTGCAGGTTTTCTTTGCCTGGAGGCAGGGTACTTAACTCCTGCAGGGAAATTCACAGTCTTCCAACCCAGAGGTTTTTTTTTTTTTCTTTTCTTCCTAAAAGTAAATAGGGGGTGTGTGCTCTACCCATTTGCCTGGAGACAAAAGTGGCAGGGTTTTTTTTAGGATTTTGATTTTTTTTTTGTTTTACAAGGAGCACAGGTTTGAAAAGAAATTTTTTTTCTTCTTTGGGCTGGGTAAGCAGGTTTCCAAGTAGTTGGAGGTTTTTTGCTTTAATTTGGGCCCAGAGCAGAGACAAGGGAATTGTCTTTTTCTGTAGGCTGACAATCACTATCAGAGAATAGGTATTCTATTCCAGCACAGCAAAATTTTACAGCCAAGTTTTGTTTGTTTATTTCTAAACCTCGGGTGTAAAGTTAGTTAAAAACAGAGAGGTTAGAATGGCCAAATCCTCAGCTCGACTACAGCTGGAATTAGCCAAATTTCAGGCTGAGGAAAAACAAAGGGAACATGAAAGACAGATAGAACTCATGCGGCTGAAGGAGGAGGAGAAGGAAAAAGAGAGGAAGCATGTGGAGGAGATGGAGAGGATAAAGGCCCAGCAGAATATACCAACAAACCCTAGCAATCCTTCTCCAGGTACCACTTCCCATCCCAGAAAGTTCCCCACCTACAAGGCAGGTGATGATACTGAGGCCTTCTTAGAAAACTTCGAAAGGGCCTGCCTTGGGTACAACATCTCTACTGACCAATACATGGTAGAGCTGAGGCCGCAGCTCAGTGGACCCTTAGCTGAGGTGGCAGCTGAAATGCCTAAAGAACACATGAACAAGTATGAACTGTTTAAATCCAAGGCGAGAGTCAGAATGGGGATAACACCCGAGCAGTCTCGTCGGAGGTTCAGAGCCCTAAGGTGGAAACCAGACATGTCATTTACCCGACATGCCTACCACATTGTAAAACATTGGGATGCCTGGATATCAGGAGCAAGTGTTGAATCTCCAGTAAATTTGCCCTTCCTAATGCAAATGGAACAATTCTTAGAGGGTGTTCCTGAGGAAATAGAAAGATACATCCTAGATGGGAAACCCAAAACTGTAATTGAGGCAGGAGAGATTGGAGCCAGATGGGTGGAGGTGGCAGAGAAGAAGAAAACTGGTCGCAGTTGGAGCGGAGACCAGAAGGGACCACCCCAGACCACACCCTATTACCGGGGGCCGCCCAAAGCCCCACCTACCTCCCAAAGAACCCTCCAGACCCCTTATCGTCCCACCACCCCGTTCTCCAGCAACCCTCCTCGCCCCAGTGACCCGTCAGCTGGACGATGTTTTAAGTGTAACGAGCTGGGGCATGTAAAGGCCAACTGCCCAAGAACCCCAACAGATTACAGTTCATTGCACCGGAATCACACCAGAGGTCCACAGGCCCAGATACCTCCCAGATACCCTTGGAGCGGAGGGAAACTGTGAGTGTGGGTGGGAAGAAGGTCACCGCGTGGAGGGACACCGGAGCACAAGTGTCAGCTATCCATGCTTCCTTAGTGGACCCCAATTTAATCAACCCAGAGATCCAAGTGACGATTCAACCCTTCAAGTCCAACTCTTTCAATTTGCCTACAGCCAAGTTGCCTGTCCAGTACAAGGGCTGGTCAGGAATGTGGACTTTTGCAGTCTATGATGATTATCCCATCCCCATGCTGTTGGGGGAAGACTTGGCCAATCATGTGAAGCAGGCCAAGAGGGTGGGAATGGTCACCCGCAACCAGGCTAAACAAGCCGTGAGGCCTAGCTCTGTTCCGGAAACTTCTATCAGGACCCAGTCAGAGGTGATGGACCTGGACCCCAGGCCAATGTCTGCAACAGCAGTAGTGGATCCAGTCCCAGAGACCCAGACGGAACCAGTCCCAGAACCGGAACCAGCCAAACAACCAACACCAGACCCCGTGTCAGCACTGAATCCAGTACTTGCAACCTCAACACCAGAGGGCCCCACCGAACCTGAACTGGCAGCAGCTGATAACCCTACACAAGAGGCTCAGCCGGAGCCTGAATCCCAACATAGTGCACCAGCGGAGAGCGGTTCACAGTCAACAGAAACAGCTCCATCCCCTATATCGCTTCCAGAGGGACCAAGCCTAGGTCCACAATCCCATGAGGAACTGATGTCTCCAGCATCAAGGGAACAGTTCCAGACCGAACAGGAAGCAGATGAAAGCCTCCAGAGAGCATGGACGGCGGCACGGAGCAACCCACCGCCTCTCAGCTCTTCTAATCGATCCAGGTTTGTTGTAGAAAGAGGACTTTTATACAAGGAAACTCTTTCTGGGGGACACCAGGAAGACTGGCATCCTCAGAGACAGTTGGTAGTTCCAACTAAATACCGGGCCAAGCTCTTGAGCTTAGCCCATGATCACCCTAGTGGCCATGCTGGGGTGAACAGGACCAAAGACCGTTTGGGGGGGTCATTCCACTGGGAGGGAATGGGCAAGGATGTTTCTACCTATGTCCAGTCTTGTGAGGTGTGCCAAAGAGTGGGAAAACCCCAAGACCAGGTCAAAGCTCCTCTCCAGCCACTCCCCATCATTGAAGTTCCATTTCAGCGAGTAGCTGTGGATATTCTGGGTCCTTTTCCGAAAAAGACACCCAGAGGAAAGCAGTACATACTGACTTTCATGGATTTTGCCACCCGATGGCCGGAAGCAGTAGCTCTAAGCAACACCAGGGCTAAAAGTGTGTGCCAGGCACTAGCAGACATTTTTGCCAGGGTAGGTTGGCCCTCCGACATCCTCACAGATGCAGGGACTAATTTCCTGGCAGGAACTATGAAAAACCTTTGGGAAGCTCATGGGGTAAATCACTTGGTTGCCACTCCTTACCATCATCAAACAAATGGCATGGTGGAGAAGTTTAATGGAACTTTGGGGGCCATGATACGTAAATTCGTAAATGAGCACTCCAATGATTGGGACCTAGTATTGCAGCAGTTGCTCTTTGCCTACAGAGCTGTACCACATCCCAGTTTAGGGTTTTCCCCATTTGAACTTGTATATGGCTGTGAGGTTAAGGGGCCATTGCAGTTGGTGAAGCAGCAATGGGAGGGATTTACACCTTCTCCAGGAACTAACATTCTGGACTTTGTAACCAACCTACAAAACACCCTCCGAACCTCTTTAGCCCTTGCTAGAGAAAACTTACAGGATGCTCAAAAAGAGCAAAAAGCCTGGTATGATAAACATGCCAGAGAGCGTTCCTTCAAAGTAGGAGACCAGGTCATGGTCTTAAAGGCGCTCCAGGCCCATAAAATGGAAGCATCGTGGGAAGGGCCATTCGTGGTCCAGGAGCGCCTGGGAGCTGTTAATTATCTCATAGCATTCCCCACCTCCAACCGAAAGCCTAAGGTGTATCATATTAATTCTCTAAAGCCCTTTTATTCCAGAGAATTAAAGGTTTGTCAGTTTACAGCCCAGGGAGGAGACGACGCTGAGTGGCCTGAAGGTGTCTATTACGAAGGGAAATGTGCTGGTGGTGTGGAAGAGGTGAACCTCTCCATGACCCTTGGGCGTATGCAGCGACAGCAGATCCAGGAGCTGTGCACTAGCTACGCGCCAACATTCTCAGCCACCCCAGGACTGACTGAACGGGCATACCACTCCATTGACACAGGTAATGCTCACCCAATTAGGGTCCAACCTTACCGGGTGTCTCCTCAAGCTAAAACTGCTATAGAACGGGAGATCCAGGATATGTTACAGATGGGTGTAATCCGCCCCTCTGAAAGTGCATGGGCATCTCCAGTGGTTCTAGTTCCCAAACCAGATGGGGAAATACGTTTTTGCATGGACTACCGTAAGCTAAATGCTGTAACTCGCCCAGACAACTATCCCATGCCACGCACAGATGAACTATTAGAGAAACTGGGAAGGGCCCAGTTCATCTCTACCTTGGACTTAACCAAGGGGTACTGGCAGGTACCGCTAGATGAATCTGCCAAGGAAAGGTCAGCCTTCATCACACATCTCGGGCTGTATGAATTTAATGTACTCCCTTTCGGGCTGCGAAATGCACCCGCCACTTTCCAAAGACTTGTAGATGGTCTCCTAGCGGGATTAGGAGAATATGCAGTCGCCTACCTTGACGATGTGGCCATATTTTCGGATTCCTGGGCAGACCACCTGGAACATCTACAAAAAGTCCTTGAGCGCATAAGGGAGGCAGGACTAACTGTTAAGGCTAAGAAGTGTCAAATAGGCCTAAACAGAGTGACTTACCTTGGACACCAGGTGGGTCAAGGAACTATCAGCCCCCTACAGGCCAAAGTGGATGCTATCCAAAGGTGGCCTGTCCCAAAGTCAAAGAAACAGGTTCAATCCTTCTTAGGCTTGGCCGGTTATTACAGACGATTTGTACCGCACTACAGCCAAATCGCTGCCCCACTGACAGACCTAACCAAAAAGAAACAGCCAAATGCTGTTCAGTGGACCGGAAAGTGTCAGAAGGCCTTTAACAAGCTTAAAGCGACACTCATGTCTGACCCTGTACTAAGGGCCCCAGACTTTGACAAACCGTTCCTAGTAACCACAGATGCATCCGAGCGTGGTGTGGGAGCAGTTTTAATGCAGAAAGGACCTGATCAAGAATTCCACCCTGTAGTGTTTCTCAGCAAAAAACTGTCTGAGAGGGAAAGCAACTGGTCAGTCACTGAAAAAGAATGTTATGCCATTGTCTACGCTCTGGAAAAGCTACGCCCATATGTTTGGGGACGGCGTTTCCACCTGCAAACCGACCATGCTGCACTAAAGTGGCTTCACACCGTCAAAGAAACTAACAAAAAACTTCTTCGGTGGAGTTTAGCTCTCCAAGATTTTGATTTCGACATCCAACACATCTCAGGAGCTTCTAACAAAGTGGCTGATGCACTCTCCCGTGAAAGTTTCCCAGAATCAACTGGTTAAAATCGTCCTTGAGATGTGGAAAATATTGTTAGTCTTTATGTACTTGGTAGTATATTTAGAGATGCATGTGTCTTATTAACTCTGTTTTCCTAGAGCTCCAGGAAGAAATCCCAGCCAGTGTTTCACCCTAGCTGAGATTTGGGGGGCGTGTCATAAATATAAAGGGAAGGGTAAACCCCTTTGAAATCCCTCCTGGCCAGGGGAAAGCTCCTCTCACCTGTAAAGGGTTAAGAAGCTAAAGGTAACCTCGCTGGCACCTGACCAAAATGACCAATGAGGAGACAAGATACTTTCAAAAGCTGGGAGGAGGGAGAGAAACAAAGGGTCTGTGTCTGTCTGTATGCTGCGCTTGCCAGGGACAGAACAGGAATGGAGTCTTAGAACTTTTAGTAAGTAATCTAGCTAGGTATGTGTTAGATTATGATTTCTTTAAATGGCTGAGAAAAGAATTGTGCTGAATAGAATAACTATTTCTGTCTGTGTATCTTTTTTGTAACTTAAGGTTTTGCCTAGAGGGGTTCTCTATGTTTTTGAATCTAATTACCCTGTAAGATATATACCATCCTGATTTTACAGGGGGGATTTCTTTATTTCTGTTTACTTCTATTTTTTATTAAAAGTCTTCTTGTAAAACACTGAATGCTTTTTCATTGTTCTCAGATCCAAGGGTTTGGGTTTGTGGTCACCTATGCAAATTGGTGAGGCTTTTTATCCACCATTTCCCAGGAAAGGGGGGGTGCAAGTGTTGGGAGGATTGTTCATTGTTCTTAAGATCCAAGGGTCTGGGTCTGTAGTCACCTAGGCAAATTGGTGAGGCTTTCTACCAAACCTTGTCCAGGAAGTGGGGTGCAAGGTTTTGGGAAGTATTTTGGGGGGAAGGACGCGTCCAAACAGCTCTTCCCCAGTAACCAGTATTAGTTTGGTGGTGGTAGCGGCCTGTCCAAGGTGTAATATTTTGTACCTTGGGGAAGTTTTGACCTAAGCTGGTAAAGATAAGCTTAGGAGGTTTTTCATGCAGGTCCCCACATCTGTACCCTAGAGTTCAGAGTGGGGGAGGAAACTTGACAGCATCCTTTCTTTAAAGGGACTTAATCAGTTTAAAGTCAGCTGAAAATATTTATCTAAAATGACCGACTAAAAAAATTAGAGAAAGTTATTTTTTCAGTTTATCTTTTCCTATTTTTAAAAAGTTCCAAATGAAAAATGAGCAAGGTACTCTTATTCTGTGTGTCCACAGAAAACTGCTATTCCTGAATACTTCTAATTCCACATGTAGACATGTGTGAAAATTTAAGGTTCCAGGTTCAGACGCAGACAGAACCTTCTGGCAGTGCTGAATGTTATGGCACCTTTGTATTTTCTTTTTTAAAAAAGTAACTTCATGCCTAAATTTACTAATTCCTTTCAACAAGAAACAAAGAGCAGGGCAGTTGATTGCTTGTCCATGTGGGTGTGTCTGAGGTCTGGGAGTTTCAAGTCTTGGACAAGTATTTGCACTGGAGGTAAAGATAAGAGTGTCTTTAAATACCGTGATACCTCCTCAGATTGACTGCAACCCCAGTCAATTCAATCTGCCTTAGACAGCATCCAGAACAGGTATTACAAGTCATAGCTATGCATTTTGTGCACTTACTAGAAAGCTTAGGTTCTTTCCCTACTGGTAAGGCTGCTATTTTGTGGACTTTAAATTGTTCTGAGCTTTCAGAATAATGAACCTGAATAGATATGCATTGATATACACACACACAAAATAAAATGACATATATAGAAAAAGCAGCAAGGAGTTTCTCTCTCCTCATGGGATGGTAAATGATCACTTATCTCTAAGTGCAGATTTGTTTAAAAAACAAACCAACACCAAAGTATAGAAACCAGGAATGAGAAAGAAACAGGAAGGAAGAAACACATAGTGAAAATGGACTTTCTATACAATAGAGTCCTCTTTTTTACTTGCTAACTGATTTCACCTAGTGCAGGAAAAGTTAAGATTCTCATTTATCAGTTTTTCTGTAGCCTGAAAGTTAATCTTTAATGAACTACATATTCACCAAGGCTAGAGTCCAAATCTTTAATGGTGGCAGAGATTATTACTTCTAATGGTGGAGGATTTTGGGGGAGGGGGGAACATAGAAGTGAATTTTAATGACTTGACCTCACAGCCTTAAAACCCCACAACATGAGTCCATAACGTCAGGTGTCCATGGCTATATTGTATGGCTTTATTTCATTCTAAAAGCCCCACATGGTTATTACTGGTCTGGTGCAACCAGGTTTATCACAGATGACGACATGGCCACCACTAGTCAGTTTTTTTTGTATTATGTATAGACAGAGAAAGAGCCAGGGGTCCTTTCTCAGTAACTCAGATTAATTTCTTTGGTGGCTATTTTCTCTCAGAGCCCTTCCCAGATCCATCCTCTTGTACCATCCCAGAGCACATGGACATTAGATTTCCACAGACTCATGAGACCTCATGAATTTTTAAAGTGTGCACAAAACCTTTTGAGTTTTCACAAAAATAGACCTATTACATTAGATTAGTGGAAGGGTGGGTGTGTAAGACTAAATTAAGCCACATTTGGGGTTTCTAGGTCTGAATAACAAGGGATATCTGTTATTTGTTATGAATATGATGTGTATCCATGTGTGATTACTATAATGCTGTTTGCTACAAGGGTGCAGCGTTAACTCAGTCCAGGGTTGCTTTGCACATCTGTAGGAATGCAGACAATGCTTTAGATAACCCCAATCACTGATGTACTTAACACAGGGATCAATTGCTTTGAAAGTTTATCCCCCACCACACTCTGACCAACAATCTGGCTGATAACTTGGGGCAGGGTGGAGAATCCAAGCAGGGAAACCTTAAAACAAAAAATTTAGTAACTGTTAAACTCAGAGACAATCTGCAAAAAAGCAGACAGAACTCCAGTTCCGTGAAGCAGCAGGGTACCTGGGATACGTGGGACCTACCTAAACCTTGAGGGAAATGTCTAAACTTTCAATGAAGACAATAGACTTGTTATTTTAACCCTTCTCTCCCTTGGATGTCTGCGTTCACACTGATAAACAGATAACACTTTCTTTTGAAACTATTCAGTATCATTGTGTTTACCGCCTGTTTACAGTTCCTGAAGGGAAGTCTATAGCAGGGACCAAGCCCAGCTGGATGTGCTGAGGAAAAAGAGTTGGTAAAGAGCGGTGCTGTAACTCAGGTTATCTAAAAGTGGGGTGGAATGGGAAGAATTCCATTCAGAAAAATGCAGGTGCTGGATGTGGCACTTGGAAGGGTGTCCACAGGGAGAGAGCATGAGGGGGTCAAAGATACAGTTTGCCTTGGGATAATGACACTAGGCCAAGCTATTTTTTGAGATACAGTGTTAAAAAAAATTTTTCAAAGCGTGAAATACCCTCTGATATTTCGAACTCCTCTCTTTACCACCAAACTGTCTCTAAAACTTTCCCCTTCTGAAGAGGAGCACAGAAGAATTCAAGTGGACTGGTTCAATGTTAAAAAAAGGTCAGGTAAGTCAAATGTAACTTTTAAACTAGTTAAAACTAACTATGGAGATACTACAATACAATGAGGAGTCCTTGTGGAACCTTAGAGACCAACACATTTATTTGGACATAAGCTTTTGTGGGCTAAAATCCACTTCATCAGATGCATTGAGTGAAAAATATAGTAAGCAGATATATATATATATGTATGTATGTATGTATGTATGTATGTATCACAGAAAATGAAAAGATGGGATACCAAGTGAGGGAGTCAGTGCTAAGGAGGCCAATTAAATTAAGGTGGAAGTGGCCCATTCCCAACAGTTGACAAGAAGGTGTGAGTATCAGCGGAGGGAAAATTACTCTTTGTAGTGACCCATCCACTCCCAGTCTTTATTCGGGCCTAATTTAATGGTGTCCAGTTTGCAAATTAATTCCAGTTCTGCAGTTTCCCGTTGAAGTCTGTTTTTAAGTTTTTTTGTTGAAGAATTGCCACTTTTAAATCTGTTATTGAGTGTCCAGGGAGATTGAAGTGCTCTCCCACTGGTTTCTGAATGTTACAATTCTTGATGTCTGATTTGTGTCCATTTATTCTTTTGCACAGAGACTGTCCGGTTTGGCCAATGTATATGTCAGAGGGGCATTGCTGGCACATATCACATTGGTAGATGTGCAGGTGAACGAGCCCCTGATGGTGTGGCTGATGTGGTTAGGTCCCTTGAATAGATACGCAGACAGAGTTGGCAACGGGGTGTGTTGCAAGGAGCGGTTCCTGGGCTAGTGTTTTTGTTGTGTAGTTGCTGGTGAGTATTTGCTAGTCCTCGCTTACAGACAGTCTCCCAACCTGAAGCAAATACTCACCAGCAATGTTACAGATTGTTCAAGATCAATTGTAACATACAAATGCAAGTTTAGTTACAAATATCCATAAACATGAGACTCAAAAGTCAAGACCATACTTGCATAGCTCACCATTGGGAAATCCCAAGGACTTTGCTCCCTAATCCCAAATGTCTGCCAAGCTTCTCGACTGTTTTCAAAGCGTTCCCAACTAGTATTGTGTGCAACTAAGCTTTGCAATATGTTCATGTAAGATCATGTGCCCTTTATAGCAATAAGGTTATACAGACCAGCAACTTAGGATATGTTAGGTTTAGCAAGAACAAGGAAGCAACTTACATTTTGGCAATAGCAAGACATCGGCAAACTTCAAAAAAGTTGATTTTTTTGTATGATTTTTATTAAGTTAATATTTACAAAATATTGTAAATGCATAACGTTCATTTAGTTTACACATATCAATGTTAAAAAAACCCTGTCATGTCAGTGTTGAATTACAAAAACTTAATTACATAAAAGCATACTTTCCAGTAGACTTTCATTCAAGTAAATATACATATTACCTTAAAAAAAAAAACAAAAAAACTAGGTATTTGGTCCCCTTACTGTTCATGGATAGAAGGGACCACAATACATTTATCTCCATTTAGTTGCAGGGCAGAACTCCTGTAGTGAGCGGTTTGATCTGACAGCTACAGAGCCTTTTATGTTTCCAAATTAAGTGTTTTTGGAGTGTTAAGAAACAATATTTTAAGAGACAGAGAAACACAGCCCTTCTCTACAGAACAGGATGGAAGGGGAGCAGGAACATGAAAATGATCACAATTCAGGAATTGTGTCATTGCTGAAAAATAAATATTCCTCCTCGAGGATGTTCTCTATATTAAGAACTGCACACATCCTACTGATCTAATGTGGTTCTATACACACAATTTAAGTTTTTTCCTATTGAGATTCTTACTGATCACTATATTTTTAAAAAAATGAAGGCAGTATTTAATGTGGTGTTGACAACATGATACACTAGCTAGGCAAATTTTACAAACGGGCATGGTATTATACAGCTATCCTCATAGAAAGAGGATAAAAATCGAGGTTTCTGCGATTTGACAAAAACTTTATAAAAACGTTACACACTTAAAACAAAAAAAAATGTAATATTGTACACATTAATTACTGGTGGCAGTTGCAGGTTCAGGAGATTGAAGAAATTCATAGGGGTCATGTACCATGTCTTGCTGTTCTCCTACACTCAGATGAGAAGGACTTCCTGTAGTAGAAGGAAAAAAACCAAACGTTTAATAAGAGAAAAATCTAGCAGGTGGGCCTTAAAGACATAAAACAGCACTGGTATTTAATGTGTTCTTTCCACCCTTGCTCCATGTCCTAGGGCAGGGGTAGGCAAACTTTTTGGCCCGAGGGCCACATCTGGGTGGGGAAATTGTATGCAGGGGCCATGAATGTAGGGCTGGGGCAGACGGTTGGGATGTGGGAGAGAGTGCGGGGGCGGGGTGTAGGAGGGAGTGAGGTGTGCAGGAAGGGGCTCAGGGCAAGGGGTTGGGGTGCAGGAGGGGTGCAGCAGGCGGCTCAGGGCACGGGGTGCAGAGTGCGGGAGGGGGCTCAGGGCAGGGGGCTCAAGGCAAGAGTTCAGGGTGCAGGAGGGGTTTGAAGTGCGGGCTCTGGCCTGGCACCGCTTACCTCAAGTGGCTCCGGGGTGGCAGCGACACGCAGCGGGGCTAAGACAGACTCCCTGCCTGCTCTGGCCCCACACCGCTCCGAGAAGTGGCCAGCATGTCCAGCAGCAGCTCCTGGGGGTGGGGTGGGGCAGTCAGCCCCAGTGCATGCTGCCTTTGCCTGCGGGTACCACCCCCGAAGCTCCCATTGGCCGGGAATAGGGAACCACAGCCAATGGGAGCTCCGGGGGGGGAGGGGGGGAGGGAGGAGGAGAATGCCTGCAGGCAAGGGAAGTGCATGGAGCCCTCTGCTCCCAGTCACCCAGGGGCTCCCAGGAGCGGCGCGGGGCTGGCAATCCCACGGGCCGGATTGAAAGCCCTGACAGGCCAGATCTAGCCCATAGTTTGCCCTCCCCTGTCCTAGGGTAATATTTTCGAAAGTACCTAAGTCCTATTTTTAAAAGTGATTCAGTCTCTTAAAAGAATAAGTCACATCAAAAGTCAATGGGACTACAGTCTTCTTAATAACTTGTGAAATCAGAACTTAGGTACTTTAGAAAAATATGCCTCTGTTCTATTACTCTAAATTGCTAAAATGATGTAATAAAATTATCCATGGAAGGTTCCTTATCCTCTTTTAAATAAAACTGCAGAAATGTTTTAAAATGCTGTATCAGCATATGGCTCTCTGTCTTACCCCCTTGACCTTTAAAACTAACAATGGGGAGGTTATTACAGGGACCCAGCAGAAGTGAATTTCCTATGGACTAATGCTTAACTCAATGGAGGGACATGTAGCTGAAAGGAATGCTTGTCTGGTTTATGCATATTTTGTTGCTAGCAAAGGCAATAAGAAATGACGTTTTGAGTGTTTGATAAAACATCACAAAAAGGAAGAAAATTAAAAAGGTACATATAATATGCTGATTTGCAGTGGAAATGATGGTGGTAACGTGCAATATATTTAAGATTATTCTTGCTTAACTGAGGAAGTAAACAACATCAGCTCTGCTTCTTTAGCACTTGATGTATCCAAGTTATTTAAATAGTTAGTGCCCACCAGTTTTATACGATTATGTTAGTGCCTCGTCAAGTCTGATTTTTGTTTTGTTTTTTGTTTTTACTCAAGGAATTTTGCAAACTAGTGTGTTTAATTAGATTTGATTATTTCACTTCCCATTATATACAATCAGATTCTGTTTTACGTACGAAACATTTTGGTTTGTCTGAGGGTGATTTGATTAATGTATCTCATTCATTAATAATAATTCCCCTTCCATTTCAATTCTAAAATGTCCATTTCTTATATGCATTTAATTGAAAACCACATATATAAATATTTTAATACTATGCACGCTATCATAAAAAGTTAAGTTTCCGTGTACGAGTCAAAATCCTGCATTTGTGAACAACACAGGTCTAGACAATAAAAAAAGTTTTATTTGGATTCAGGTAGTATATTTTCTTAATTGTAATCTTATAAAACACTTTGCTTCAGCACAGTCCATTAGGTATGTAAAGAATCTGTGTCATACCATTTTAAAGACATAAAATTCAGAGGTGTGCTGTGAACGTTATTCAAACATCAGTTTGATTTATAGGTCCTTCCATTCATGCTTAATCTGAAACTTGACTAAGCAAAATTAATAAACTATTTTTAACCCTCAAGAATCCATAGGTTAATAAGTATTTTAATATTCAGTTACATATATAGACATTTTAGGATTAAACAGTTATTGCAGTCTGCACACTGTGCGTTATCCAAGTCATATTTAAATAGCAATTTACATAATTAGAACACATTTCCTGTAAGGGATTCTCTTGTCCTAAAATTAGAAAATTTAAATTAGAATGGTGATGCTGCAACTGCTGAAGTACAGTTAATGTTACCTAGGTGATGCTGATCTCTTTCAGAGGTGTTGGAGAGGGAGCTGAGGTTGGATGAAGGCCTGGATCCCACTCTGTCCGTTTGAGCCTCATGAAGGTCCTGCAATAGTTTAGTTGTCTCATCCAAATGTAAATGATTATCATCATGATCAAGCTCCTTCTTCACTTTCCCTAGGAACACCAAATACCCGAAATGAACAACAGGTACAGATTAAGCATATTCCCAAATGAATGGTCAGAAAAAGGTTAATTTTTAAGAAAAGAACCATTTCCCAGTTTAGCTTTATTGTAAAAATGAGTTTAAGAAAGTCACACTCTGAACCTGTTGAAAGAATAAGGCAATGAGTGTTCTATTTTTATCTGAGGGTTTCAAAGAGAGATTCCTGTTACACATTAAATAGGAGAAAATGAACTCACTCACTTCTCGTAAAACTGTGGACTGATACATTAGACTGACAACTTCCCCTATAAATGAGAAATGTGACACCAGAATCTCTATACAGTAGGTAGATACTCTAGGACTACTGCACCTGACAGCAAGATAAACATCCAGAGGTCTTGAGACAAAAAAAGTTTTTCACTAGTTTAAGTTATGCAAAAAATACAGTTGTGTTAGAATAGGAGTGTATGTTGTTAAACTACTAGAAAAACGTTTAAATCTGTGGAGCAGTTATGATCAGAACTTGTCACTGCTTTCCCAAAGGCTGTACCTTCTACAGAAAAAACAGCAAAAGTCTGTAGGAAAGCATTCAGTCTACTTTTCTGGCCTTCTGCAGCCTTGATCCCACTTTTAATTATGAAACACAGGTAATCTCATATTTAATTAACAGAACCTTAAAATTATAAGCAGGACTTGTTTCAGTGACAATGATATGTTGGAAGAGATTCTACAGTCATTCTTTCAAAATATTTCATTTGTGGTCAAGAGTAATGTACCCTGAAAAGGAGTACTTGTGGCACCTTAGAGACTAACCAATTTATTTGAGCATAAGCTTTCGTGAGCTACAACTCACTTCTCACTGCTCACGAAAGCTTATGCTCAAATAAACTGGTTAGTCTCTAAGGTGCCACAAGTATTCCTTTTCTTTTTGCAAATACAGACTAACACGGCTGTTACTCTGAAACCTGAGTAATGTACCTTGTTCATTTTTATATTTCTGTGGCATTTACTAAAGAATGGCTGTGAGCCATGCTTACAAGGAACTACATCCCTACACCCTGTGCAAATATTCCTACAAGAGACTGAATTATTTTTTATGCTACGTGGAAGTCTTTTAGATTCATCCCTGAACTCGAATCAGCATGAATATGTAATAACCAAAACCTTCTAACTTGTTAAGTATATATATTTTGTTTGATAAAGTGCAATAAAAAAAAGCTGGGCCAATGTGGGGTGAAGAAATGTCCAAACAAAAGAAAGATCAAGGCTGGATGAATCTCCTATGCTGGACTAAGACCTCGTCTATGTAGACCACATTTTAAAAACTTTTCAAACACTTCAGCAAACCATGGCGTTACCCCAGCTAAATGGTTAGCTAAAACACCACAGAACGCTTAAATGACAATGGTATTCGATCACTTACCCAGTGAACTTAACATGGAAATATCAAGAGACACATCTGAATATGGTTTCACAGACAAAAAATCCAGAACAGAAGTGTTACTGTCTCCAATTGATTCTCCAACCTGATTAAAAATACAGTAAAGAGGAGAAAAAGACTCAAATGAACTGTAGACGATAATCATGACTAATTATCACAAGTGAGATTCTTCAAAGTGACTGCTTGCATGGATCCTTACTCTAGAAGTGTGCACTAATGTATGAGCGTAGTGCTTTCTGGACTGTCAGTCCAGTCTGGCCACACACCCTTTGTCTTGCCATGACTCCTTCACCTGAAGATATCCCCAGGGTGCAGCCTCAACCACCACCTTGTCCCTTCCATTACAAAATAATGGGGGAAGAAGGGCAGGGAATGTGGTTTCCAGGCAACCAATCATCCCAGACAACTGAAGTTACTATTGACGGTGACAGTTTTTTCTTCATTAAGCATCGCATACATGGATCTCCAACTTTAAGTGATTAACATGCAGCCCCAAAACCCAATAAAGGTTGGTTTGAGAAGTCTCAATTGAAGAATTATCGCAGGCCTGCTCTCTCAAATTCAACATCTTATCTAGAAGCTAAGAGCTAGGCTACACTTTTGAGTTACAGCGCAATAAAGGAGCCCCAGGCGCACTAGCTCACTCCCCGTCCACACTGGCAAGGCTTGTAGAGCGCCCTGACACTGTGGCTACAGCGCTGCTGGTTCTCCACCTCGGCGAGTGGAGTAACGTTTGCTGTGCCCCCGCTGGAGCGCCGCTGTGAACGAGGTGTTGCATTATTACGCTCTGATTGACCTCTGGAAACATCCCATAAGTCAAGTGGCCACTCTTGTCATTGTTTTGAACTCACTGTAGGAATGCGGATATGCCCTTTCAAAGCTCAGTTTCTGACAGCTGGCTGCTTATCTGCTCTGGGACAAAGGAACCATTACTGAGGAATGCTGCTTGCTTTGAGAGAGAGAGAGAGAGGCGAGAGGGGTCTGCTGCTGTCTGAACTTATAAGACAGCATGCTGACATGTTCTCAGCCCCCCCAAAACCCACTCTCTCTCCCTCCACATACCCTCGCAGACTCCCCATCACACTCCACCCCACCCTCCGCATTTGAAAAGCACGTTGCAGCCACTTGCATGCTGGGATAGCTATCACAATGCACTGCTCTAGCAGCTCTTGCAAGGCCACAAAATGTGGCCACGCCAGTGTGCTTCCAACTGAGAGCGTAAGCACTCAGCAGCGTTTTCCCTGCTGCAGTCTCCGAAGGCTGGTTTAGTTCCCAGCGCTCTACAACTGCAAGTGTAGCCATGCCCTAAGTTCAGGTACTAATGCTGTGTGAAGGCACAAACAGAACTCTCTGAGGCAGCAGTTTTGTATCTCACGACAAATGTTTCTGACACACAGTTGAGGCTATTTTAGGCTACGTCTACACTAGAAACTTCAAGGCACTGCCGCGAGACCACTCCTGCAGCAGCCCTTTGAAGTGTGAGTGTGGTCACACATGAGTGCGGTCCCACGTGAGCACTGGGAGAGAGCTCTCCCAGTGCTCCTGGTAATCCACCTCCGTGAGGGGAATAGCTCCCAGTGCTTGGAGCCTGTCCACACTAGCGCTTTAAAGCGCTCAAACTTGCTGCACTCAGGAGGCTGATTTTTCACACCCCTGAGCCAGCAAGGTACAGTGCTATGAAATATAAGTGTAGACAAGCCCTTAGACTCAACAGTATTGGAATCCCTGCTAGTTCATAGCAAGAGAGAATACACATATAGTCTAAATCCACTTAAGCAATCTTTGAGTGGAAACTGACTGCCACCTTGTATTATCCCTGTGTGCTATCAACAACCTAAGAGTCCTACAGAATGGCTTAGTCCAGTTGAAATAGTAATTAAAAGCTATTTTTTAACATTCACAGAAGGCAGATCAGACTCCCTTCGTAACAAATGAATGCTAGTAAAAAATACAAGTGGGCAGATGGACTGACAGAGAAACCACTTTTGCTAAGAACTTGGGCTTCTAAGCACATCATCACCTTATCTTTATGGCATTGTATACAGTGGATCAGCCATGAGTGTTCCTTCTGCATCCTCAGAAGGGAGATGAAAGGAAAAGGAGTGGAGCTCCAATGAACATTTATATCAGGAAAGCTCTAAGGGTGCACATTTCACCTACCCTGGGAATCATGGCATACAGCATTTCAAGACAGCCATTTCACCATTAATTTTGCAAATCTAATTAACAGGCAGGACTTGTATGAATTATATCGAGTGATCACAAGTGCAAACCTGTACACAGAATACATTCTAAAATTGATTACAGAAACTATTACCCTCAAATGAAATCCTTAGCCATGTCCTTCAGTGCTGACTGCCAAGGAATACAGCAATATTATTTGCTGTCACCATGGGTACATCTACACTGCAACTGCGAACATGCTTCCCAGCATGTGTAGAAAGACATGTGCTAGCTCTGCTTGAGCTAGCATGCTAAAAATAGCTGTGTGGCTGTTGGCATACAGGCAGCAGCTTGAACTAGCCAGCCAAGTACGTACCCAGGGGGTTGGGCTGCTGCTGCAGCCACACTGCTATTTTTTAAGCACGCTACCTCAAACAGAACTAGTGTGTGTCTGGTCATGAGTGTTGGGCTGCAAACATTGATTTTTTTAAAAAGGAAAATACACTTAGGCATGTGTTTGGAAAACACAAAGAATTACATGGACCCATTAGAAACTAAGGAACACATTACTGCAATTCCTGTTCCATTGATCCTTTTGACTGTTCTAAGTTTTCAAAAGCTAAAACAATTCAGTTTCCACTTTACTGCAGCCCATGCACAATCCACACTGTAAGAACAGGTTAAGTACAGTGTTGCAAGGCTTGATTCTAATGCTGCTCTCTGGGAAGAGCTTTCACTGACTTCAGGCCAACGGGAGTACTGAGCCCAAAGCAGCTTCAGCATCTGGACCTCACAGAAAGTATGGGAATTATATACAGAAAGAGTCAAGTCCACATCTGATTCTCCCATGTATAGTGCAATCAATCAAAAAGTGCAAAAACATATTACAGGGTTTTGTGCAAATTTTTGGAGATCATAGAATCATAGAATATCAGGGTTGGAAGGGACCTCAGGAGGTAATCTAGTCCAACCCCCTGCTCAAAGGAGGACCAATCCCCAATTTTTGCCCCAGATCCCTAAATGGCCCCCTAAAGGATTAAACTCACAACCCTACATTTAGCAGGCCAATGCTCAAACCACTGAGCTATCCCTTCCGCCCCCCCACCATCCTAAATAACCTCCTATGTAGTTTAGAAAACCTAATATATATAATATATTAAAAGTTCAGCACACTTTTCAGCTGATGATCATGTATCAAATTTGAGATTTGGCGTTTATGTTCATATTGCATTTATCTGGTAAAGACTATGTTCTCTAATCTACCAAGCATATTCAATATTTCCACAAGATATTTAAAAAAAAAAAATCATGATCCACAGTGTGAAAACTAAAATATCTACATGTTTTCATTGCTATAATGGGATGTAAACTCAATCATCATCAATCAGTGGCTAACCACCAAGATTTAAGTGCACAGACCAACAATCTTTATTAATGTAGTATTTGTGTTTATGGAATGTAAATTACATAAGCATGATGTAAGTTTGGATGTTATTTATTGCATTCTTTTTATAGTAATTTCAGATGCCATAAATCTGAATTATAAAGTAAAGGCAGAGTTGTAAGATATGACCGAAGTAAAACCAATCAAAATTCTCCCCCATTGAAGGGGTTTGGATTTTCTTATTTGCAAATACCTAGAATGTAATATAAATATATTTAAATCCCCTAAACACACCCACCCAGACACCCACCCACGGCATGGAGTAGAGAGAGTACTTAGCCCCACTCTCTTCTGCCCATATAAAATTTATAAAAGGGAAATATAATCTTACCATAATCTGTTTGGAGGAATCTGGGCAGGTATTGCGCAATCTGTGTTCTTCCTTTATGAGAACTGGCAGAACCTAAATCATCAAATCACAGTCAAGATGTTAACACTTTACAATTTAGCATTCTACTTCTTAAGGAGTTCATCAACTAGTCAATAACTTCACAGGGGTCAGGACTTGTGCCCCCACATAACATTCTAGCATTTTGTGATTTCGTTGGTAGGCACAATTTTTTAAAATCGTCAGGCTTCAACATTGCTCTAATAAGCGCGTACACACACACACACGGCAAATGTAAGCCACTTTAGCAACAGCAGCAGCGTATAATAGCCCCTCCTCACAAAACACACTTTCCCTTTCTAGCTTGCTGTATATGGTTTGTTCAGCTTTATATTTATTAAAGAATGAATTTTGGGAGACGGGGGAATATTCCACTAAGTATTTTTCTAAACTACAGGTTGGAAATAACTGTTCTAAGGCCCCTACTATATATTCTTCCAATAAATGTTTTTTAGCTGACTTCCCTGTAAGCTACACAGATGCACAGCAGCCAATTTTTAGCGCTGCACAGGTGCTCGGAGGACCTCCTGCAGTCAGGGGAGGGGCGCCCCTCCCCTGGCCCCAAATCAGCCTTGGACCTGCTGCGGCCAGTGGGGGGAAGGGCGGGGGGAGCAGCCTGAACCCAGCCCCAGCCCAGACCTGCCACAGCGCCCCTCCCCTGGCCTGCTGCGTCCCGGGGAGGGGGCCTATCTTCCCGCCATAGCCCTGGAGCCCCCTGCTGCACCCCAAACTCCTCATCCCCAGCCCCACCCCAGAGCCTGCACCCTGAGCCGAAGCCCTCACCCCCTGCACTCCAACCTTCTGCCACAGACCTAAGCCCCCTCATTCCCAGCCCCACCCCAGAGCCTGCATCCCCACCAGAGACCTCACACTCCTGCACCCCAATCCTCTGCCCTAGCCCTGAGCCCCCTCCCACACTCGAAACCCCTCGGCCACACCCCCACCCCATAAATTTTGTTATGTGCACCAATATGAAGGAAACGTGTGTCACATCACATCCATTTTGGTCCACATAAAATTCGTTCTGCACATGTGTGGGGAAAACTTAGAGGGAACACTGGTTTTTACCTGTATCTCAGTATAACTTACTTTAACGTCATCTGGTGGTTTCACTGGAATGTTTCTCCTCTGCAAACAAAGTTAAAAATTACATTCAGCACAGGCAGAGATTTTAGTGTACAATATTAGGTATGTCTAAACCCTTCAAAGAAAATGCGGATTAAGTAGTTTTAACGAGTATTTTTCACACACCTGCCGTAGCAGCTGGGTGCTTTACAATTTGTTAGTTTAATTATGATTGAATTCTTTTTACACCATTTCTCCTCCTCATATACAACTTTCATATGTATTTACATTTTATCCAATAATAAATCAGTCTGACTTTTGTAGTGTTAAACTGGAAAGAACCTCCTTCTTTTGTAATGCACAATAGTTACAGACTATTATGTTAACATTTTTAAAGATATTTAGTAGTATTAAAGCCGAATCCACTTGCACCAGCATAGCTGAACTGTGTTTATAATGTAAACTGACCATTAAGAATAAGGGTTTAGCAATTCCAATTTGCAACAAGATTTCAACTTGATGTACAAGTTAATAGCTCAAAAGGACTTTTAAAGGCTTATATTGAACAGTTTCTTTTTATATGAAGAGAAAACATTTCTGGTCGGCTTTGCTTTAAAAAAATTGTTTCAGAAGCTAATTTTAAAAAATATTTGTATTTCCTCCCTCCTGGAGATCACGATCTATACATATGCTAACTTCATAAGAGCTTTCTAGAATAGACAACACAAAGATATACAAAAAGATTCTTATGTCATACATTGGCAGAAAGCCCAAGAAAATAAGTTCTGTTTACCATTGTAATTATGGTTCTTTGAGAGGATTACCCACATGGATCCACAGTCTTGGGAAACGCACCCACAATGTGCAACCTGGGAAGCTTTGAACAAATAGTGCCCAGTATTGCCACTTGCCTCAATCCCCTCCCAGTTGGGTTCCAAGACAAAGAATGGCAACGTGGCTCTAACCACCCTTCAATCACTTACAGTAATTCAGAAATCTTTAACTTGAGATTCAGAAGTAGGAAAGTTGGGCATGGAGTGTGGATCCATATGGTCAAGTCAGCTGAGAGAACAGATCCTATGATGTCTAACTGCTTTTCTTGTTCAAGAATTGTCTAAATAAACTCTTGCAGGTTCTTATTATCTGTTGTACACACCTGCAGTGGTGTAGGCATCAAAACTGGGCGTTGTTTGTTTTTGCTTGTTCGTTAAAAAAACCCCACACACGCTATTACTCCTGAGGGAATTCTGTGCCACTGCGCAATGCAGAATTTAGGCTGTAGAGCTATTAGCCATCACTAGGGGCCACTGGACCCAGCAGAGCCAGGCTCTCCAGCTTGCAAATACAGGACACTGCCAGGGAGAAGTGGGAACAGGTGCTGGAGGGTTCCGGGCAACTGCGGTTTCTAGCATGTCCTGAAGGAAGGAGGCGGCGTGTAGGAAACTGCGTACAAGCCCAGGATCCAATATCTGGCTGTTTCTCTCTCTGTATCCCTGGGCTCGGGGGATGGGTGTCTGAGACTGGAGGGGCTCCAAGATGTGCTCAGCTAGCACGTATGATACACCCAGACTGTAGGAGCAGGATTTTATAATTGCACTAGACGAATTAATGTATGATTTGATTTCATCCTGCTAGCCACCCTTTTTTGAATAGCAGAAAGGAATGACCCTCTGGGACTATGAGATTCTGTTTTCCCATATGCATTACAAATTGGGCCCTCTAGTTTTTTGTTTTAAGGTTTAGTTAGTAAGAGACAGGATTCTGTATTGTGTCTATGTTAAGTAGATTAGATGAACATTGAAGGCCTGGATCTCAATGTAAATTGTCTTGGTTATAAAACTTAGCAAGGTTTTGCCTTTTTGCTTGATATAAAATACTACTGTTTGTATTCTCAAAGTGTCTGTAAAAGACTGTTTGGTCTCTGTAAAAGACTGGGTGAATGAGGAATGCATGCATCAGGAAAAGATAAGGTGTGAAGGCCATTGTTAACCAGAAGGTCAAGAAAGGAGGAGCAAAGACACTTATTGAGATTGGTTGACGCCAAAGAACCATCAACGCGCATCCATGACTGAGGAAGGGCAGATTGATGACCCTGAGGTGGAAGCTGGCACCCCTAAAGACAATTGATTAAATTGAAACCAGGAAAGGATGACCCTCTCAGAGGTGTTTTTGGAATGTTAATGACAAAAGATACACCACTTAAGGAGTAACCGGTCACAAACTAATACAGCAAAATCCATAGACTTCAACAGAGGAAAAAAAACTATAAGAACAGGGTGGTTGGCCATGGGACTTTGGGTTCGTCTTGCCACACTCCAGGAGCATCGGATAGCGACCAGAGCCCTGCTCCCCTCTGCGACCAATCTGGCTGGCCACTAGATTGATCCAGACTCTGGACTGGTAACTATAAACATCACCTGGCAGGACTCTGTGTGTGACTGAAAAACATATGCTAACTGTTGTATTCTCAATAAAAGCGGTGCGCTGCCTTCTTCCCTATAAAGATCCCGTGTGCTTCTTATAAGTATAACAAGACTGAGGCCCCATCAAAAGCATAACAGAGAAACAAGAGCTGGCTGTCGCAGGGGTTTCTTTCACTCTACTCCTGGGGGAAACTTTTGTTGTCGTCTGTATTGTTAAAGACATACTTGCTGACAGGCATTTAGAAATTGATCATCAAAATAATTAGAACCCGGGTGGATAAAAATCAAATTTTTTTTAAATAAAAAAAGTAATATTTTTTTATTTAAATCAGATTTTTTTGATAAAATGCTTTTTGAGGAAAAACCCATCTAAAGGTCGTTTTAATTAAGATACACTATAGCTCAAAGATATCCCATCATTGAATAGGGATTATAAATTCTAATTCTATAGTATGAGACAATATATTAACGTAATGTTAAAGAAATGTTTTGTAAATGAGTCCCAATAGGATTAGGAACCCAATCTTATAGGGTTCCAGGGGCTTCTGTATAAATTATTTAGGTTAATCTTTCTATCTACCCAATGGGACTCAGTGCTCAATCTAGAAGATACCATCAGAGATGCTTAGGTTTTGCAGTTTTCAAACTGTGGATTCTATGGATCTGTGTCTCCAGAGAGAACATGCTTGAAAACAGCAAAAATGGTTTAAAATAAAATAAAATAAATAAATATATGGAGGTGAGAAACAACAGACCTCAACCCTATTGTCCCTCTGCAAATTTGGGTACACAGAGTCAATCCCTTACCTCTCTATAAAAGTCCAAAGTTTCAAAAAGTTCAATGGATAGAAGATTGTTGGGGGTGGAATAGATCTGGACAAGGAGAAGAAGTCTGGAGACAAATGTGAGAAGGGAGGGACAGGCAGTAGAAACAAAAGTGAAACTGTTTCAGCAGAATATTCCAGAAGTCTTGAGGTCTTTCTGATGTAGTCTTCATTGATTTGAGATCTACCATACCATTCTCTCACTAGAAGGGAAAACCTATAATGGCAGCAGGCCGTAAGAGACCCAGTTTGGGAATATTTTAAGGAAATTCCTCTACCTGTGGGTAAGAGGCATGCGTGCAAAATGCAAACAGTGCAACAAAGAAATGCAAGGCCTGGTTGCCCAAATGAAACAACACCATGAGAAGTGTTCCTTCTCAGGAGGAAGCTGCGTTGAAGATGATGAAAGGAACATGTCTGAACATGCAGGATCTTCAGGTTGGTAAACTTTTTTTTATAACCTACTTCTTTCTTAAGCACGGCCTGTCTTCCTTCTGGACTATTCTTGAATTCTCATGTTTGAGCAAAAAATATAGTTGTTACTCTATAGTACTATCATTTTAGATGCAGTTGTGATAAAAAATAAATAGCTGAAATAGGCAGATCTTCCTTTTACAATTTCACCTTTGAAGTAGTACTGAGTGTCAGTGAATGCAATGAGTAATACTAAATGAGCAGTATTATGGTACTAATAATTAAATAACTGCATTGACTTATTTTGTTTAGGAGAATCCATCCTCAACATACAGGATTCTGAAGACTCTCCACCTTCAAGATCACCATCATTTTCAGTAGTTTCAGAGTTATCTGTCAATGATACGGTTTCAGTCACACTATGTATGTCACATAGCCACAGTCTATCACCTGTAGCAAAAAGAAAAAAAACAACTCCATCATCCAGAAACAACCACAGATAAGTTTGTGATAAGAACCAGCAGATTACAAAAAGAGGTAATTGATGAAAAAATTGCTCTGTTTGCTTATACAACTTACTCTCCTTTCCGTATGATTGAGAACCCACACTTCATTAACATGGTTCAGTCATTATGACCAGGATACAGTCCACACAACAGAGCAGATGTCGTAGGCAAATTGCTTGGTAAAGTGTATGGAAGAGAAATTGGGCAGTGTGCAAAAGGTTTAGAAGGTAAAATTGTTAACCTGACTCTTGATGGGTGGAGCAAGGTCCACAATGATTCTGTTGTATGTGCTTGTGTGACAACAGAAGAAGAGAATGTCTTCCTTACAGAAACAATCGATACATCAGGAAATGCACACACAGCAGAATACTTACAAGTAGCAGTAAAACCTCTAACACACTAAAAAAAAGTCAAATGTCTATTACGCAGCTTGGTCACAGAAAATGCTGAAAATGTATCCAAGATGAGAAGAAATTATTTAGAAGAGGGTGAAGAGAGTCCCAAGCTAATAACATATGGCTGAAGTGCTCATTTGATGCATCCCCTACCCAAAGACTTCAGTGTTCCAGAAAGACAGGCTAATGTTGTTGAAATTGCAAAATACTTCCGTAACAACCACTTTGTAGCAGCTGCTCTGAAAAAAGCGGGAGGAACCAAGCTAACTCTCCCACAAGACGTGCGATGGAACTCAGTAGTGGACTGTTTTGAGCACTATAGCAAGAAATGGCCTAATCTGATGACAGTTTGTAAACAAAATGGAGAAAAAAAATAGACGGCAGTGTCACAGCCAAAGTTCTCAACACTGGGCTTAAGAGAAATGTTGACCACATGCTGAGTACCCTGAAGCCTATTTCTGTAGCCTTGAACAAAATGCAGGGAAATTGTTGACGCTGTTGAAATTTGGAAGGAACTGAGTGAGCTCTTAAAACGAGAAATATGCAATGAGAGAGATAAATTACAAGCATTAAAAAACGAATGGGACAAGCACTATCTCCAGCTCATTTTCTTGCAAATATTCTCGATACTCGGTACCAGGGTCAAACCTTAACTACTGAAGAAGAGAAGAGGAGTTGGCTATGACATGGACATCCAGCAATCATCCCTCCATAATGCCAACTACAATAAAACTTTAGAGCTAAGGGTGAACCATTCAAGAAATATATGTTGGCTGATGTTTTAAAGAAAGTCACCAGTGAACTGGTGGAAGTCACTTAAGCACTTGGATTTAGAGACTGTTGAAGTGATAATCTCACTTTTAACAGCAGTAGGTTCTTCTGCTGGTGTAGAAAAAATATTTTCTTCCTTTGGATTAATTCATTCCAAATTGAGAAATCGTTTGGGACCTGAAAAAGCAGGAAAGCTTGTTTTTCTTTTCCAGATTATGACCAAACAGGAAAATGAAGGTGAAGATGACTGAGTTAGCCGTAGAAACCAATATTTTACCTGTGACCTGTGTCGACCCGACAGTCGTTTTTAAGAAATATTTCATTTAAATATTTTAATTAAAAACAATTTTCACAAAAACAAGATGGAATGTAAAAAACTTGAATGTTTAACTAAATTCAAAAATTCATATGCTTGTTTTGTTAAAATATTGTATGTTTGCTGTTGAAGAAAAAAATTCAGAATACATAATGTTGTTGTTTTAGTTAAATAAAACAATTTAAATGTCTGTCTGGTGATATTCTCTAATACAGCATGGCAAGAAAATCCTCCAAATATTAATGATTAACCTGTTGAATTGGAGATAGATATTTATGAAGTCATTGGGAGGTAAACTACTTCAATTACCTTTGGTAAATGAAATAATCAAACAATCATTCATTTTCTGATATAGCTGTAAAACTAATCCAAAAAGTTTTCAAAATAAATCACCTTAAAAACATACAGTATGTACCTTCTAAAAATGAAACCTAAATCTATCTCTGAGTTGTGAAGAATATGTATTAAGGTTATAACAACCAACAAGAATGCACTTTTATGTAGAAATCCATGATTAAATCAAGTCTTCCTGACTAGTGATTTAAACCATGATTTAAATCAAATCCACCGTGATTGAAACGGATGTGATTATTTAGTGTTATTTTGACAAATATAATATGCAAATTTTTAAAATACTGTGCACATAATTTTTAGTGCAGAATTCCCCCAGGAGTACAATATATACTCTAGAGAAAAACAACGTTCAAATGAGCACAAAAGGGGAAGGAGGGAAGGAGAGAGAGATTTTAAAAAAAAAGAAAGAAAAATGATCAGGGAAGCATTGAAATCACTGCACTGGTTTTTCTGTGGCCAGGCAGGAATTGAAGGGTGTTTCAAGCCACACCTCTTTTTCAGTAGAGGGTCTCACACTTTATTACTTCTGTAGGCCAAACTCATTGCACATACTAGGGGCTCCTTACATTCCTCCATTCCCCCGCCTCACCCTGCAAAAAAGCTCCCTTTGTGCTACCCTCCCACCTCCCTCTATTTCAGGGACTTTGTCTGCCCGCCACATACACACACACCCCTCCTCATGCCAGGGTCCCTCATTTACTATCCCCATGCCAGGGGCTCTGTATGATCCCCCACTTCCCTGTTCTCATTTTCACCAAAAATCAACAGGGTTCTGCCCACTGACACCCAGAACGTTGTGTGAAATTTTGGAATTGATTAGATGCTGTGTTCAAAAGTTAGTACTTTACAGACCAATGAAGAAGTGCTCACTTTGTTTGGTCAATAACCTCAGATCCGGTGCTAGGTGTAAGAGAGAGGAGGAGGATTTCAATAAAGGCTGCTTGCTGGAAACATCTGTGCTTGCACACTAAAGATGTGCCTCTTAGAACACTGCATCCATAGGGGCAATTCTTGAAAGAGTGATTTTTAGAGTGTAGATAACAGGAAACAGTTTTGCAATTCCCTGTTAGATTGTTTTCTCATGGTTGTGTGACTGTTACTTCCTATTAATGTCATATACACACAAAGGAAGAAGTGATCTCCAAATATGGTGAATTTGGAAGACAGCTGAAATTTCTTTAGACATTTCATGTTGCTTAAATATGGACATTGTAACCCTGGTAATACAGAGCCCAGCATTAACATGGTAATTTGTTTTCCAAACAGTTCCTTATACTGTTTTAACACTATGAATAACTAATTTTTCCACAAAATGTTATGTGTTTAAAACAGTTAAAAAATTTCCTGATCAATTAGAAACCTTATAATGATACTCAGAAGTGAATGTTTAGGGATGAGAATAGGACCATTCTTATGCTGATTAAACTGTTTGATTAACTTCACTTCTGCATAACCAGGACCTACCTGTTTTAGCTGATAAATGGTTTTGGAATGATCACCACCAGTAATCTGATCCAGAAGATCATCCACTATTTTCTTACTGTAACTTCCAGAATCTTTCACAAATTCCTGTAAGCTAAAGGAAATGAAGATAACGAATATTTAATCGGAAACTCAACATGGTTGCATTTACTAAGCTGAAGCTTGTGGCTTTTAAAAGGATTGTTTAATTGAAAGTAGCAGTTTCCCTCTCCAGAAAGTGATGGCTTTGCCACTGCTTCCCACGCAGACCATACAAACTTGAAATAAGAGTTTATCAAAAGATAAAAAAAATTATAGTTTGCTGTAACAGCATCGGAAACCTGATTAGGTCTGAGAGTAACATGCAAGATCTAAATAGTTTACATTTGGCTTCATTAAAGAAATATGAAAAACTGACTCAACATATTTTCTCTATTTTTCTATGTACTTTTCTAGTAATAGAAGAAAGAAAGAACAGTGATATTTATTTAATGAATTATACCATTACTTTGCAAGATCATATGTACTACCACTGAATACATACGCCAGGCATTATTGACACCATGGGCTCAGAAATTTTGCCGTAATCTCTGGATGTTAAGACGCTTCTCCCCAGCTACACAGGATTTACCAACCTTTAGTACAAACTCTTAGAGCTTTAAATATTTGTTCACTGAAAAATAATTTCAAGACCCCATTATTTTTGTCACAGAATTACCTGTCAGTTTGACCCTGGAAAGCCTTTTATTTCAGCACTCAAACTAGCAAACTAACAACCTTTATCACTTTACATCTTCAAAATGTGGTCAAACCTTAAGTAAGCAGGCCTTCTAACAGCCCTGTAATGTAGGTTAATAATATCACCACCTTAAACTTGGGAAAATTTAGGCAGAGAGGCTTGCTCAAAGTTGCACAGTAAGCCAGCTTCAGAGCAGTTACCAGAAATCCAGGAGTTCTGAGCTCCTACTTCTATGAATTCGTCAGCATTGCCTCTCTGTAATTTGCTGTGAAAAAGCAATATGGAATATTATCTCTGCTAATCTAAGGAAAAAAAACAGGCTTAGATTTCCCTGTTAAAGAAATGCTTACCTTAAGGCACACTGTATCCCAGTTTCATCACCATATGCTGAATATAGCAGTTCCATTTCATCTGATTTCAGATCATGAAAGATAGAGTTGTTTTGCATTGAAAGTGCTGTACTAGCACTTGTAAGAAATGTAACTGAATGAAAAAAAACGAGAAAAAGAAAAAGTTATCCTGAGTATAAAAGCTCATCTGGAAAGAAAATAAGTCCTGTTTCTTTCCTGAAGAAGGTATAGGATGTTACACTGGTCCAAGGTCCAGTTCTTTTATATCAAGTCCTGACCTAGATCAATGCCAAAAGGACAGTGCAAGACTACAGAACCAGTGTGACGATTTTAAAGTTTGATTTTTATGAACCACTGAGAAATCACGATTATGCCATTAGAAAAGCAGGACATTTCTTACTATCCACGGGGATAAAACATTTATATTTAGGACTGGCCATTCATAAAATATACCACCTTAAAACCACATTCCGTTGATCACCTTGCTTTCTTTCGCTAATTTAATTCCAATATGATTTAGCTGAAACCAGTGTTTTTATTTAACAACCACAACTTCAATTCCAGACTTCAGCAAGAAAACAAAGTATTATGAGGTGTCAGTTGCCAAATCATGGGAGACCAAAAACTACTGACAGGTTTTACAAAGTTAACTTAAACAATAAACACTGAACCACCCCCACTTTCATACAGATTTAATAAAGTGACACTTACATGTTGAATCCAATCTCCTATGATCTGTTGTGGCTAAACATTTTGGCAGACCACTACACATTTTTTCAGCATCAGTACATTTTATCCAAGCAATGCTATTTGCCAAATCATCAGAAAGAAGTTATTCACTTGGTGCAGTAATGATGGTTCTTCGAGATTTGTGTCCCTATCGGTGCTCCACTGTAGGTGTGTCCGTGTCCCTGTGCTGCTGATCAGGAAACTCTGGTAGCAGTGTCTGCTGGGCTCGTGCATGCACCGTCTCTCCTTGTGCCTTGCCACGAGGCTAGCCAGCACGCGGGCTAACCATCCTCAGTTCCTTCTCTACTGCTGAGTCATAAACGAGAACTCAGAAATAGAGGGGAAGAAGGCAGATTGTGGAGCACCCATAGGGACACACATCTCAAAGAATCATCACTACTGCACAAAGTTAAGGAACTTCTTTGAGTAGGGTCCCTATGAATGCTCCACCGTAGGTGACTCCTGAGCAGTATGCCTTCTGGAGGGCTGGGACTTCTGAGTCGGGTCCGTTACAGATGACAGCACTGAAGAGCTGAAGGTGGCATCAGAGGCAGAGTCCCCAGTGATCACATAGCATTCTGCGAAGGTGTGGACTGACAGTCATTTGGCGCTCTGCAGATCTCTCAGATAGGGACATCCTTAAGGGAAGCGACAGATGAGGAGATCTTGTGGAACATGTACGTATCAAGTCTGGAGGGATCATGTTATGTAATTTGGTAGCACTATATGAATTAGAGACCCACTTGGAGAGTCTTTGGGCTAATATTGCTGAGCCCTTAGATCTTTCTGCCATAGAAAGGAAGAGTCTAGGGGACTTCCTGAAGGCTCTTGTCCTATCGAGTAGAATGCTAGATGTTAGGAGATCCCTAAGGTATGTAGCATGGCCTCCCTCTTGTCTTGGTGATGCTTGGGGTAGAAGATGGGAAGGTGAATTGACTGATTCATATGAAAAGAGGAGATTACCTTAAAAATGAACTTTGGATGCAGTCTGAGTGTAATCTTGTCTAGGAAAAATGCTGTGTTGGGGGGGGGGGGGATGTGCCATCAGAGCTGCTATCTCCCCTATTCTTCTAGCTGAGGCAATTGCTATCAGAAAGGCCATTTTTATTGATAGGTATGCAGCAAACAGGTGGCCATAAGTTCGAAGGGGATCTGGTCAGCCCTTTCAGTACCAGGTTTAAGTCCCTGCCTCCTCATGGAAGTGGAGGTTGAAGGATGAGGTTTGTTAGACCCTTAAAGAACCTTTTGGTGGTTGGATGCAATGGTACCGAGTACCTCTCTACGGGTTGGTGAAACGCTGTAATGACTGCTAGGTTGACCCTGGGAGAGCTCAGGGACAACCCCAATTTTTTTAAGGGTCAGAGCATATTCCAGAATACATGGAAAAGTTGCTGACACTGGAGAGATGTGCACCAAATCTGAAGCTGGACTACTTCCACAGATAAGTGCGTCATGTGGAGGACTTTCTACTATGTAATAGAACTTCTTGTACTTCCCTTGAGCATGAGCTTTCTAGGTGCTGGAAACATGTGGGAGCCATGCTTTGATGCAGAGAATCCCCAAGTTGGGATGTATGGTTTGTCCTTTGTCCTGTGAGAGGTGGTGAGGAATGGTCAGAAGGAAGATCAGCAGACACATTGCGAGCTGCATCAGGTAAGGGTACCAAGTCTGCCTTGGCCATGTAAGAGCAAATCAGGATTATGTGAGCTCTGTCCCGCTTTACCTTTAGTGGGACCTTCAGCAGAAGAGGAAAACAGAGGAAAGGCATAAAAACGGTCCTTGTCCTTGGGGAAAAGGAGTGCATGGCCCAGAGAGTGCTCTCCCATCTTGTTCTTGTAAATGCTGATCAGGTCTGTGGATGGTATTCCCCACCATATGAACAAGTCGTGAAGTACTGACAGGTGCATCTCCCGCTCACGGTTGTGTGGGAATTTGCAGCTGAGCTTGTCCTGTATCCAGTTCTGCATACTCAGGAGGTAAGCGGCGGACAAGGTGACGTTATTAGAGATGCAGCAGTTCCATAGCTTCATTGCTTCTGTGCATAGAGAGGACAACTTGGTCCCTCCCTGGCAGTTGATATAGTACATATAGGCTATGTTGTCTGTTAGGATTTTCATATGTGATCCTGCTATCTGCGGAAGGAAATGGGCACTGGCATTCCAGACCACTCTCAACTTGAGGAGGTGGATATGTAGGGATCTCTCTCAGCAGGTGACCATCTGCCTTGCGTCATGAGGCTGTTTAAATGTGTGCCCCATTCTATGATCGATGCATCAGGAGTAAGCAGCAACGATGGGGATGCCTGCAAGAAGGGAATCCCCTTTGCAAGCATTGGCTGGGTTCTTCCACTAGTCCAGGAAGTTTTTGATCCCGGTAGGTAATGAACAGGGGTTTGTCCAGACTGTCTCTTTTCGGTCTGTAAAACAAACTGAACCATAGTTGTGGGCATCGCATGTGGAGTCTGGTGTGTGGTAGCTCAGCTGTGCTCGCCGCCATATGCCACAGGAGTTGGAGATGAGAGTCTGGATGGTATTTGAAGACTGCATTTAGCTATGAGTAAGACCAGAGATAGGAACCTGTCTTGAGGTAGGAAGGCTTTGGTTTGTAGTATGTCTAGGTTGGCCTTGAGGGTTGATTTTTGGGTGTTGATCTGAATGCCTAGTTCTGTGAACAAGTGTATTGTGGCATCAGTGGCTCGCTCAGCCTCCTAGAGCGACCGGGCTCTGAGGAGACAATTGTTCAGGTAGATCATTATCTCTTGTGAGTGTAGATAAGCAGTTACCACAGAGAGAACTTTGGAAAATACTTTTGGGGTTAATGAAAGTCCAAAGGGGAGGACTCTCTAATGGTCATGTCCCAGAGTAAATCTGAGAAATCAACTTAGAGCTGGTAGCATTGAAATATGAAAAGTAGGTGTCCTGTCGGTCGAGGGCCATTCTGTTCCAATGATGGAATGATTGCCAGTAAAATGACAATTTTGAATTTCTGAGCCTTGACAAACTTGTTAAGAGCTATGGGGGCCAGAATAAGCCACCAACCTCCCTTCCTTTTGAGTATTAGTAAGTAACAAGAGAAGAATCCCTTGCCTTGTAGATATTGAGGTAATGGTTATATAGCTCCTAACTGCAGGAGTCGATCTATTTCATAACATAGCAGACTCTCGTGAGAAGGGTCCCTGAAGAGGGACAGAGAAGAGTATTGTGGAGGGGGTAGAAAGGTGAAGTGGATGGAGTATCCAGATAGGATAATCTCTAGGATCCATCTGTCCAATATTGTGTGCTCTAAGGCACTACGGAACGCTGCCAAATGGGTGCATGGTCACAGACAGTAGCGTGGAGTGGTGTTGCAGCACCACAACTTGCTTGTCAAAAGTGATGTTTAGGGGCAGGGGGTTGGATGAAGATTGAGAACGAGAAGGTTGACATTTAGTAAATTTTCCCTTTTTCCTCTGGTGCTCATAGTGGCGCTGTGATGGGAATGGAGACAAATAGGGCCTCTGTTGGGATTGGGAGCTAAAACATCTCTTTTGCCCCGGTGTGTAGATCCCCAGTGACCTGAGGGTGGCCCTGGAATCCTTCAAGATGTGAAGAAAGGAGTCAGTCTTCTCAGAGAAGAGTTTCACACCCTCAAAAGGGATGTCCTCCACTGTCGTCTGCACCTCCTTTGGGAATCCCAACAGGTTGAGCCATGACATCAGTCTCCTCACCACAGCCATGGAGATGGATCTGGCAGCTGTGCTCGTGTTATCAAGGGCCGACTGCAACAATGTTTTTGTCACCAGTTTTCCCTCCTGAATGATGGCCTTAAAAGGATTCCTGAGAACTCTCCAGCAACTTGTCAACAAAGTCATGTAATTTATTGTGATCCATGTAGTCATATTTTGTCCTGAGTGTCTGGTAACTGGCAATATGAAATTGCCAGATAAATGAGGAATACGCCTTCCTATCAAAGAGATCAAGGTGCTTCCAGTCTCTGTCATAGGGCAGGAATGGCCAACCTGTGGCTCCGGAGCCACATGCGGCTCTTCAGAAGTTAATATGCAGCTCCTTGTACAGGCACCGACTCCGGGGCTGGAGCTACAGGCACCAACTTTCCAATATGCCGGGGGGAGCTCACTGCTCAACCCCTGGCTCTGCCACAGGCCCTGCCCCCACTCCACTCCACCCCTTCCCGCCCCCTCCCCTGAGCCTGCTGTGCCCTCGCTCCTCCGCCTCCCCTCCCAGAGCCTCCTGCACGCCACGAAACAGCTGATCGGGAGGTGCAGGGAGGGAGGGAGGGAGAGGTGCTGATCGGCAGGGCTGATGGGGGGCTGCTGTATACTGAATACTGTGGCTTTCTGGCAATGTACACTGGTAAATTCTGGCTCCTTCTCAGGCTCAGGTCGGCCACTCCTGTCATAGGGTGTTGCCCTGGAATGATGTTGTCAGCCATGACAGTTTAGAGCATGTACCACGATGGAACTGGATGGGGGCAGGAGAAAAAGTAACTCTGATTCCTTTGTGGGGACATAGTATTTCTTGTTTGCCCTTTTGTAGGCTGGGGCTACAGATGCTGGGGTTTGCCACATCGTTTTAGCCGGGTCTAAGATCGCTTCGTTGATTGGGAGGGCAATTTTCAAGTAGGGCTAAGAGTGGAGGATGTTGATGAGCTGGTGGTGCATGTCTTTGACCTGACCTTCTCAAATGGTATGTGGAGGGTATCCACCACACTTCTCACCAGCTCCTGAAACAGGCAGAAATAGTCTGCCATGGATGGTGGTGAAAGCGTGACCTCTTCGTCCGGGGAAGAGGAAGATATGGCTTCAAGTGTTATCTCATCCTCTGTGTCCTCTTCTTGCTCCTCAGTTTCTCAAGGCGCTAAGGCCCTCGATGCTGCAGATGAGGGGGCGTGCCTGGAGGCTTGTCAGGTGATGCTTGACGCTTGCGAGGCAGGCTATTGTGCCACCCAGGGGTCCCAGTATGGCCATTGTGGTGGCATATGGCCTGTGGAGGTGCCCATACCAAGATAGTGGTGGTGCCATCTGCTGGTACATTCCCAGACACTGTTGATCGTGGGTCCCATATGGAGCTCGAGAGGAGTACTGTTAAACTGCATCCGGCTCACTATCTGATCCCTCACTTGATAGTGAACGGGTATGACATGATTGCAGGGATATACCCTGTGTTACCAAAGTTATCTGATCAGCAGTGCAGGGATGCAGACACACCTACAGTGGACCACCCATAGGGACACTACTTGAAGAAAAAAATTATTTTTTAACTCCAAGAAAGGATCCAAATGTATGCAGCTTTAGAAACAAATTTCTATTGCAGAGATTACAGTCAACTGAACAATAATGAAATCAACATAGCATTTTAATACTGCTATTTTCATTAAGTTTGCTTTTTGTTTTGATAATTAACATTTGCATTCAGTTGCAAATGCAAATACTATAATTTCTAAAAATAGCTAACTGTACCAGAAATTTGGAGACAGAAATAAATCGGGAATTATTTGCTTTCTATAGTTTGATCAAGCACTTACTCTAAAGTTAAGCTATTTTCTTTCTACACATTTACCTTTGTTTCTTCGTTCATCTTTAAAGCCCAGTGTAGTGAAGCCAGGTAATAATTTGCTTGACAAAGAACTCAGATCCACTGCGTGAGTTTCTTCCTCTATAATAATTTGATTAAATAAAAAAATTCATATTATACATTTAACGATCTTTTCAAAATATCTTAGTATAAATTTCGTATGTTCCTACTTATGGAATTAAGATTAAATAATCTTATTGAGTATTTGGATACTTGTCACAATGATGCAAGATGCCACAAAGCTAAATAAAAGTAAAACATAATATTAAATGATATGCATGAAGTACTGCCACGACAATCCAAGTTCTTGTTCTAATTTTCAAATACATTCAATTCACTATAGCTAAATTTTAATCTTTTAACCAGAAGTTTGTTTTGTTTTATTGGGTTTTTTTAAGTACACAGTATCATTTTAACACTTCCTCTTGCCACAAGAGCTGTAACAGCAAGGTATTACATCATGCTTTAAATTTTGTTTGCTTCCAAAAAAAATAGAACCTATAGAATGAATCATGTAAACAGTAATATGTTTATAGAGAACAAGGCTACAATGAAAAAAGAAGAATCCTAAATTAATGTACAAATTGTAACTGTGATTATGGGGACTTTATTTTAATAAATGTGCACTGTTTCCATACTTCATGAAAAACACATTATTATACTTACAATGACCTCACTTCAGATTAAGAGATTGGGACATTTGTCTGACTTGTCAGAGACGTGCTGCCCCTTTAAGGACTAGAGATTTACCAGAGTTACCAGCTACAACAGCTCCATACCACATCAGCATGGGTACCCTAACCCATCCTCCCCATCTAGTCCAGTCACTTGGCGGGTGGATATTTATGCCCATATCTGTGCAGTAAAAGCCCTCTCTTACTTGGACCAGGGTGAGCAGCACCCATCCTCCTGCCCTCAGAAGTAGTTATCATAATCCACTGTGGGCAAATTGCTAGTTGCTCCTTTTTCAAAGAGGGGGTGGAAGAGGGCTGGGCAGGAATTTTTCCCTCACCACCAGATTGGCCAAGGTGAGGTGGGTTTTTTTACCTTCCTCACTGCAGGCTAGGGGTTTAGTGGGCAAAAATCAAAATGTTAGGCGATGATGACGCAACTTATTATGTAAGCTTGGGGCAGCAGTCCAATGCAGGTACTCCACAGGGTATGGATATGGTGATCAGATAGCATGGAGTGGGAAAGGATTTAAAGGAGGTATTCTTTAAAAGAACAGAAAAGGCAGTGGGGGGAGTTCAGGACTCCTATGACTGGTATGGCAGGGAAACCCCCTACTTTATAGCCTTCCCTTAACCCTCATTTGGAGTGTAGGGGCAAGGTCCCAGCAGTGGCCTGGCTGGGGACCAGGATCAGTAAGAAGTGGGGTGGGGGTGGGGCCTGCCAGCAACCTCCTGGGTATATGTAAATGATTATGGAATTACCTGCACTGTACAATTCTATCTGCTGGATACTCCCAGATACTTAGGAATAAAGCTACAGCCTAATTAAACCACATTCAGTGTCTTCTGTCATTCCAGCACTGCCGGACAATGGCATTCTCCTTTACAGTGTCACAAAGATGTACAATAATGTATGGTCAATATTAGATTTAGATATTAGATAACCCATCAAACTACTGTAAGCAACTGTAAAATGTAGAATTTTTTGTAATAATTACAATGAGGAAAGATGAACTAAGTCACAGACTAACCAACGTAGCTATGCCATTAAACTTTTAAGTGCAGACCAGGACTAAGTCCCAAAACTAAAATCCAGATTTCCCCAGCACAGTCCAAACAGTAGATCCACTCTTAAGTCCCAACAGTCCATCAACACACCAAGTAAAGCTTTAGCCTCTCTCACCACACCTCACCCCTCAGGTACACCCAAGTGTCACTCACCACGCCTCACCAGTCAGGAATAATTCCAGCATCTCTCACTGTGCCTCATCTCAGCCCCTCTAGCTGTGGTACTTCTCCACCCTGTTTCCTTCCCACGTATGGTTCCAGCTCTTGCCTGGAGACATCAGTGAGCTCACCCCTCCACCATTCCCCAGCTGTCACCCCTCTCTGGCTTCATCTCTCCAGCTCAGAGGCAGGAAGCATCTCCCTCTGTTGCTCAGCCTTCAGCCCTCTCTGGCTTCAGCTCTCTGTCTGGGGAAAGTTAGCAGATGACTCCCCGAATGCCTTCCTGCCTCCTGCTTTCACCAGCAGCCTGATCTGGCTCCACTGCTCACTAGCGAACTCTCACAGCTCCCTCCTTCTGGGCTTCCCTTTCCTGAAGCTCTCAATCCAGCTCTGCTCTTCTTCTGAGCTCTCTTCCCGTTTCTGGGCCCTGGATTCTGAACTCTCCCCAGCCTTTGGGCTGTATCTCATTTATAACGCTCAAAGGCAGCTCTGCCCTTCTCACTGCACCAAACTAGGGTGTACCTGGACTGAAACAGGAAAGAGCTGGACCCCGTTTCATTTGAGAGGCCAGCTACCCTGTTACACCATAGTTATTAGAAATACACCATTAAAAGAACAAAACACTTACCTTCTGCTTCCGGATCTGATGAATTAACCACACTGAATAATAAAGATCCATCTCCATTCTTTTTCAGATAACCCATCTGTAAATAGAAGTATATGGATAAAGGAGTGGCCCTTATAGTCACGGTTATAGCTCAAAGGAATCCAAATTTAAAACACCAAGATTTTAGTTTACACAGGCTTCTTTGAAAAAATTTCCTAGCTGACCTTGACTTCTCTTATACTGCACTTCTATAGACCTTTTTCAGTAAAAAGGAATGTAGAGTCCTGGCTGTACAGTAATTTCCTTCTAATGAATGCTTCAAAGATTGAAGACTTCCTTTGGAACAAATGATCCTTTGTCCCTTATCTGACTTCTTATCATTCTTAACTCAGACCTAAAACTTGTTCCCCATGCAAGAAATCCCATATTAATTCTGGACCTCAGTTTCATTTGTTCCATTTTCTAATAATAAGGATTTTTAACTGTCAGCAAGAGAACGTAACTCCCTCCTTCATGAGCTTTCTAAATCCCTGTTCTTTGAAGTGTAAGAGTGAAATCCTGGCCCCACTGCAGTCAATGGGAGTTTCACTGATGACTCCACGGGAGCCAAGATTTCACCCCAGGTGTCCATGCTGCCAAGGCTAGACTGCTCTTTGTGCCAGTAAAAGCGACCATTGTGCCCATCCTCCATCACATCCATTTCCAACCCAGTGTGAACTGCTTGTTTTCACATCTTTCCAACACTTGCTCCATCCTGCATCTTGGACATTACATCTTCCTGCTCCCTTGCCACTCACTTCACCCAACCTCTACACAATCACAGGAATCAGATGAACTAATTCATCTTTGTGTCTAAGTCTACCAGCCCTGTAAATTTAGGACTTTAGTTCTCCTTCGGTTAAAGGAAACAGCAAACTTTCAATTACTTCAGTGGGTGCTATATCAAGCCCTTAGGAAAAAAAACTCTAATCAGAGGATCAGGACTACTTGATCGCACATGCCTGACTGTCTAAAGACAAGCTATGATCAGGAAGAGGACTGAAATAGGATTTGCAGAGACACCACCACATTCTGATAACAGAGTAAAGCAGAAATTAAAGTACTACGCTCGATCTGAGCCAAAAGGCCAAAAAGCTGCCTCTTCCCAATATCTGAGGGATGGGTGCTCTTTCATTCTTCTACTTGGAACTTACCTGCTGCTATTACTTTAAATCTCACATTAAATATCCCTCTCTTTCTAGTTCATGATTTTCTTTCTTAAAGCACTAGACACTTCTCTTAAGAAGTGCCACAAAGAAAATTATTTCTAAATAGTTTATTAAACTCCATATTACACATAATAAAATGGGTGATGCACATCTGGAAGGGGGAATGCACAAGAATGCAATACCTCCAGATCACAAAAGAGCAGCAACCAACACCAAGAGAGGGTTTGAGGGTGGGCCATCATTGGCTGCAGCCACCGGGTCTGTACTAGCCTGTATTAAAGCCTGGGCCTTAAAAGCTGCACAAATGGAGCAATTTACTCCTTCTCCACATACTCATCCCCTCTTCTTGTGAGCTGGTTACATTCTGCATCAACTAGCCCTCTTCAGAGTTTGGCAACTGGCTGTTTCACACAGGACTGCTGCTGCATGTGGCTTTCAAAGGTCTGTTCGGAAACTTCCAAAAGAGCCTCAATTCCCAGTATGCCCTTCTAGTGACACAATGAAGCAGAAGGTCCATAGGGAAACTAAAGCTTCTCTCCTCTCCCCCCACCCCCCCCTTGCTGAATCAACTGTGCTTACTGCAATTCCTCTTAACAGTCAGGGAGGTAAGATGCAGGAAAGTAAGCAGTTAAAGTTGCCAATTATGTCCTGATCCCCGCCATCCAAGCTCTCCAGGAAACCTTTCCCTTGCAATGACCACCAAATGCAGAGGAGCAAGATGGACTGGGACAGGGGATGGGGAATGCACATGCATCCTGGGCCTTTTCAGCTAAAGCAGTCTCTAGGAACTCCTGCCATCCTACGACACATGAGAGATGGGGGTGTGGAACGGAAAATGAAAATGAAGCTTCATTACAATGTTAAGTCTGCACATGATAAAATTAAACAGTTTCTGTAAACCTCAATGTCTGCCTCAATGGAGGACTGGAGTTACTCAGGACTCTGCTATAAGCAGAGAGTCCCGCAGTCTTCAAAATTTCCCCAAGTTGCTATTTCCTACAGTACCCACACAACTCACAGCACAACCCCCCCACCCCCTAAAAACAGCTTGTCACACCCTCTCCACCATCGATGGCTGTGGAAACTTGTCAAGGTCACAAAGCTGGGCTCACCATTTATGCTGGCCTTAAGGCAGCTAATAAAGGAGACCCCCTAAATGATGTAGTTGACAACTATGCAGCCTGTAAGCGTACCCATGTATCCACATCTATGTTATAACTGAACCTTCTCTGGAGCCATGTTCAAGACAGTTTAGCCTGCTGTTAGTGCCCCAGGCTCACCAACACCCAGGTGCAGATGGCAGGGTATCTGTCTTCTTTATGTAGCATCACTCAAGAATGTGTTATGTGTGGTGAGCAGTAGTCAGCAACTAGAGAACCAAAAAGAGTTTGGGCACGGCGCACTGGGATCTCTACCTAAAGTAGGAAGTCAGGAAAATGTAAAGATGAACTCCAAAGGGGGAAAAGAATTCCTAATAACCCTCAAATACATACTAATGCAAATTTACCACCAGCTACCTGTTAACATGGTAAACAAGAAGAGAATCCTGCCACTCTGTCACAGTCATCTCTAAGGGCAAGGACTCCAAGGCAGCTAACCTAACTACCTATTTTCTCCTGGTGAAATTCCGCAGAGCTCTGACATGAGACCTACATGCCACTTAAGATTCATAGATATTAAAGTCAGAAGGGACCATTATGATCTAGTCTGACCTCCTGCACAATGCAGGCCACAGAATCTCACCCACCCACTCCTGCGATAAACCTCTCACCTATGTCTGAGCTATTGAAGTCCTCAAATCATGGTTTAAAAAGACTTTAAGGAGCAGAGAATCCTCCAGCAAGTGACCGTACCCCATGCTACAGAGGAAGGCGAAAAACCTCCAGGGCCTCTTCCAATCTGCCCTGGAGGAAAACTCCTTCCCGACCCCAAATATGGCGATCAGCTGAACTCTGAACATATGGGCAAGATTCACCAGCCAGATACCCAGGAAAGAATTCTCTGTAGTAACTCAGATCCCACCCCATCTAACAGGCCATTGGGCCTATTTACCATGAATATTTAAAGATCAATTAATTGCCAAAATCATATTATCCCATCATACATCTCCTCCAGAAACTTATTGAGTTTAGTCTTAAGAGACACTGAACCCCTAATTAAATGGCTTAAATGGGACTTAAGTAATACAGTCCTTTTGCTGGCCTTCCATAAAAGATGAATTTGACCCATCATAGACTTCATGACACTCCGGAAATACAAGTAATGTCCATAGAACTTATTTCCTGTGATGTGACAAATATTTACAAGTCAGACACTATATAAAATGGTAGACTTGACCATGCTGTAGACCTTGCTGTTTGGTAGATATCTGTTGATCCGGTCTCGAGCTTCATCTGCTGCATGCTCCACCAAGGCCAGGACATGTTCTTCAGCAGTGCTGTCTGTTAGACTGCATGCATTTCCTTCAGGTTCAAATATGCAACTAAAACAAATTACAAGTTGTTCAAATAAAAATGGAACCAAACCCATTTTCAAAACAATAGCAAACGGAGTTTTGTGACTGCTAGCTAAGTAGTACCAACATTTTAAAAATTCACTCTTCTTCGTAGCGTCAATTTGTCTATATGTTTAAGTCTCGCACGTGATAAAAGTCCTACCATAACTTTGAAGTACTGAAACGACAACTGAGTAGACAAAAAACCAACTTCCTTCACGATTTTAGTCATTTCTATATTACTACGAACAAGTGAAACATCTAATGTTTCATATTAATCAACATCCATCACACATTCTTGTTTCTGATGGCAAGTGTGAATTTTAAACTTTACTTTTCAGTTGAACCCTTTTAACTAAAATAGCTACAAGCAGCTAAATACAAATGGAATCACAAACCATACATTAATGGAACAGGACACAGTTTGAGCTACTTCATATATAAATGCAAAAAAGTATAGAAAGAGAATGTTGTGGAAGGACAGACAGAATGCATCATCTCTGTATTCTTTTAAAATGTATAATAATAATTTTCGGTCTAAGAGGCTTATGAATTATAAAGTCACTAGGCACCTTGAGCCACTTCTCAGGTGCTATGTAAGGGGCTGTGTAAATTAGATTTCAGAGTGGATAAAAATAAATGATTTTTTAAAACAAAAATCAATAAAATTGAATTTTTAAAATTTAAAATTGGATTTTTTTGATAAAATGCTTTTTGAGGAAAAAAGCTTATGAGGTACCAGGGGCTTCTGTGTAGATTTAGGTTAATCTTTCTATCTACCCAATGGGACTCAGTGCTCAGTCTAGAAGATACCAGAGATGCTTAGTTTTGCAGTTTTCAAACTGTGGATTTGTGTCTCCGGAGAGAACATGCTCGGGAACAGCAAAAATGTTTTTAAATAAAATAAAATAAAAAATAAAATAAAATAAATAAATATGTAGAGGTGAGAAATAACAGACCTCAATCCTATTGTCCCTATGTAAATTTGGATACACAGGGTCAGTGTCTTACCTCTCTCTAAAAGTCCAAAGTTTCAAAAAGTTCAATGAATAGAAAGAAGATTGTTGGGGACAGAATAGATCTGGATAAGGAGAAGTCTAGAGATAAATGTGAAAAGGAAGGGACAGGCAGTTGAAACAAAAATGAAACTTGTTTCAGCAGCATATGCCAGAAGTCTGAATGTGGCATTCATTGATTTGAGATCTACCGTACCATTCTGTCACTAGAATGGAAAACCTATAATGGCAGCCGGCCGTAAGAGACCCAGTTTGGGAATACTTTAATGAAGTTCCTCTACCTGTGGGCAAGACAGACATGTGTGCAAAGTGAAAAGAGAACAACAAAGAAATGCAAGGCCTGTTTACCTAAATGAAACATTATGAGAAGCGTTCCTTCTCGAGAGAAAGCTGCATTGAAGATGATGAAAAGAACATGTCTGAACATGCAGGATCTTCAGGTTGGTAAATTTTTTTATTTCACACTTTTTTCTTAAGGGCTGCCCGTCTTCCTTCTGGACTATTCTTGAATTCTCACGTTTGAGCAAAAAATATAGTTGTTACTCTATAGTACTATCATTTTAGATGCAGTTGTGATAAAAAATAAATAGCTGAAATAGGCAGATCTTCCTTTTATAATTTCACCTTTGAAGCAGTACTGAGTGTCAGTGAATGCAATGAGTAATACTAAATGAGTAGTGTGGTACTAATAATTAAATAACTGCATTGACTTATTTTGTTTTGGAGAATCCATCCTCAACATACAGGATTCTGAAAACTATCCACCTTCAAGATCATCAGCATTTTCTATAGTTTGAGTTATCTGCCAATGATAATGTTTCAGTCACATCCTGTATGCCACATAGCCACAGTCTATCACCTGTAGCAAAAATAAATAAAATAAAATAATAATAATAAAATCTCCATCATCCAGAAACCACCAAAAAGTAAATTTGCGATAAGAACCAGCAAGTTACAAAAAGAGGTAATTGATGAAAAAATTGCCCAGTTTGTTTATGCAACTTACTCTCCTTTCCATATGATTGAGAACCCACACTTCATTAACATGGTTCAGTCATTAAGACCAGGATACAGTTCACCCAACAGAGCAGATGTCGCAGGCAAATTGCTGGATAAAGTGTATGAAAGAGAAATTGAGCAGTGTGCAAAAGGTTTAGAGGGTAAAGTTGTTAACCTGAGTCTTGATGGGTGGAGCAATGTCCACAATGATCCTGTTGTACGTGCTGTGTGTGCATTTCCTGATGTATCAATTGTTTCTGTAAGTAAGACAGCAGAAAAAGGGAATGTCTTCCTCACAGAAACAATCGATACATCAGGAAATGCACACACAGCAGAATACTTACAAGAAGTAGCAGTAAAAGCTCTAACAAACTGAAAAAAAGGTCAAATGTCCATTACGCAGCTTGGTCACAGAAAATGCTGAAAATGTATCCAAGATGTGAAGAAATTATTTAGAAGAGGGTGAAGAGAGTCCCAGGCTAATAACATATGGTTGCAGTGCTCATTTGGTGCATCACCTAGCCAAAGACTTCAGTGTTCCAGAAAGACAGGCTAATGTTGTTGAAATTGCAAAATACTTCCGTAACAACCACTTTGCAGCAGCTGCTCTGAAAAAAGTGGGAGGAACCAAGCTAACTCTCCCACAAGACGTGCGATGGAACTCAGTAGTGGACTGTTTTGAGCACTAGATCAAGAACTGGCCTAATCTGATGACAGTTTGTAAACAAAATGGCGAAAAAAATAGACGGCAGTGTCACAGCCAAAGTTCTCAACACTGGGCTTAAGAGAAATGTTGACCACATGCTGAGTACCCTTAAGCCTATTTCTGTAGCCTTGAACAAAATGCAGGGAAATTGCTGACGCTGTTGAAACTTGGAAGGAACTGAGTGAGCTCTTAAAACGAGAAATATGCAATGACAGAGTTAAATTACAAGCATTACAAAAATGAATGGGACAAGCACTATCTCCAGCTCATTTTCTTACAAATATTCTCAATACTTGATACCAGGGTCAAACCTTAACTGCTGAAGAGGAGTTGGCTATGACATGGACATCCAGCAATCATCCCTCCATAATGCCAACTACAATAAACTTCAGAGCTAAGGGTGAACCATTCAATAAATATATATTGCCTGATGATGTTTTAAAGAAAGTCACACCAGTGAACTGGTGGAAGTCACTTAAACACTTGGATTCAGAGACTGTTCAAGTAATAATCTCACTTTTAACAGCAGTAGCTTCTTTTGCCGGTGTAGAAAGAGTATTTTCTTCCTTTGGACTAATTCATTCCAAATTAAGAAACTGTTTGGGACCTAGGAAAGCCTGTTTTTCTTTTCCAAATTATGAACAAACAGGAAAATGAAGGTGAAGACGAGTGAGTTAGCTGCAGAAGCCAGTATTTTAAATTTCTCATGTTAACCTGGCTGACACAGTCAATTTAATTAGTTTTTTTAAAAATATATTTCATTTAAATGTTTTAGTTTAAAAGATTTTTAACAAAAACAAACCTGATTTTAAAAAACTTGAATGTTTAACTAAATTCAAAAATTCAGATGCTTGTTTTGTTAAAATATTATGTTTGCGATTGAAGAAAAAAAATCCAGAATACATAATGGTGTTGTTTTAGGTCAATTACCTTTGGTAAATGAAATAACCAAACAATCATTCATTTTCTGATATACCTGTAAAACTAATCTGAAAAGTTTTCAAAATAAATCACTTTAAAAATGTACAGTGTGTACCGTCTAAAAATGAAACCTACATCTATCTCTGAGTTGTGAAGAATATGTATTAAGGTTATAACAAGAATGTACTTTTATGAAGAAATTCATGATTAAATCAAGTCTTACTGACTAGAGATTTAAATCATGATTTAAATCAAATCCACAGTTAGATTTCCTTACACCAATATTCATGTCATCCTACTTACACCAATCTTTTTTCCCCTTCTGTGATCCTTCCAATCACTCAGCATGCAAGATACATCAGTACAGAATCCCTTAAACCTAGTGGCCCAAATTCAAATGGGATGTATAGAAGGCAAAATATTCCAGAAGTCCCATTTATAGAAAAACGCAAAAGTTCACAGGTTCATACGATATTGAGCAAAATATCCTTGATTGTCTGATAATTAGGGCTGTCCATTAATCACAGTTAACTCACGTGATTAATTCAAAAAAATTGTGATTAATTGCAATTTTAATCGCACTGTTAAACAATAAAATACCAAATGAAATGCATTAAATATGTTGGATGTTTTTCTACATTTTTAATTATATTGATTTCAATTACAACACAGAATACAAAGTGTACAGTGCTCACTTTATTATTTTTATTACAAATGTTTGAACTGTAAAAATGATAGAAAGAAATAGTATTTTTCAATTCCCCTCATGCAAGTACTGTAGTGGAATCTCTATCATGAAAGTGCAACTTACAGACAAATTTTTTTTGTTACATTGCTGCACTCAAAAACAAAGCAATGTAAAACTTTAGAGCCTTATAAGTCCACTCAGTCCTACTTCTTGTTCAGCCAATAGCTAAGAGAAACAAGTTTGTTTACATTTATAGGAGATAATGCTGCCCACTTCTTATTTATGTCACCTGAAAGTGAGAACAGACGTTCGCATGGCACTTTTGTAACCGGTACTGGCACGTAAATACCTTGCAGACATACTAAACATTTGTATTCCCCTTTATGCTTTGGCCACCATTCCAGAGGACAGGCTTCCATGCTGATGACACTCATTAAAAAAATAATGCGTTAATTAAATCTGTGACTGAACTCCTTCGGGGAGAATTGTACGTCTCCTGCTCTGTGTTTTACCCACATTCTGCCATATATTTCCTTTTAATAGTTTCGGACTATTTAGCAGTTTCGGACAACGACCCAACACATGTTGTTCGTTTTAAGAACACATTCACTGCAGATTTGACAAAATGCTAAAAAGGTACCAATGTGAGATTTCTAAAGATAGCTACAGCATTTGACACAAGATTTAAGAGTCTGAAGTGCCTTCAAAAATCTGATTGGGACGGGGTGTGGAGCTTTCAGAAGTCTTAAAAGAACAACACTCCGATGCAGAAACTACAGAAGTCAAACCACCAAGAAAAAAAAAAACAAACCATCAACCTTCTGCCAATGGCATCTAACTCAGATGATGAAAATGAACATGCATTGGATCATTATTGAGCAGAACCCATCATCAGCATGGACGCTTGTCCTCTGGAATGGTGGTTGAAGCATGAAGGGACATATGAATCTTTATTGCATCTGGCACGTAAATATCTTGCAATGTCAGCTACAACAGTGCCATGCGAATGCCTGTTCTCACTTTCAGGTGACGCTGTAAACAAGAAGCGGGCAGCATTATCCCCTGCAAATGTAAACAAACTTGTTTGTCTGAGCGATTAGCTGAACGAGAAGTAGGACTGAGTGGGTTTGAAGGTTCTAAAGTTTTACATTGTTTTATGTTTGAATGCAGGGGTTTTTTTTGCACATAATTCTACATTTGTAGGTTCAAATTTCATGATAAAAAGAGACTGCACTTCAGTACTTGTCCTGAGTGAATTGAAAAATTCTATTTTTTATTTTTATAGTGCAAATATTAATAAAAAATAAATAAAGTGAGCACAGTATACTTTGTATCCTGTGTTGTAACGGAAATCAATATATTTGAAAAAATGGAAAACATCCAAAAATATTTATATAAATAGTATTCTATTATTGTTATCTTGATATTGTATTCTTTTTAATCACTTGATAGCCCTAATGATAATATTATATCCCATTAACTAATTGTTTAAAAACATTAAAAGCTTAGGTCTCTCTGACTCCGTCCAATGTTGAGTGTGTCAAATTTCTACACTTCTGTTCAGGAAACTTGATCAGTGACATTTTCAAAAGTGACTCAGGCACTTAGGATTCTAAATGCTTAAATTACTTTTGAAAAATGGAACTTAAAACTTAAATTTTTTTTAAAAAATTTACTTTACAACATTCTACTGGAAAAAAACCTAAAGGGTTCCCTCTCACCTTTTTTATCATGAGTCATGGCTGTACAAACATGTATCTTTAGGTTCTGGTTTTGCTCCCATTGCAGAAGAACTCCTGCTGACCTTAATGGTACACGATCAAGCCCTTCAGGTTGTGCAAGATGTAAGTAATTAAGCCCAAGGGAGTTATATAAACATTGAGGGGACCAGGAGAAGGTGCAAACCACTTCAGAATTTGATCTCCTGGATGGAATTTGAGACTAGTAATTCAGTTATCTGAGTTTATACTTTGGTAGAGCACCAAAAGAAAGGATGGTCCAGTAGTCAAGGCATTAGCCTGGAACCTGGGAGACTCAATGCCCTGCTCTGCCATAGACTGCCTGTGTTTTGAGAATAAGTAAATTAAAGACTACGAAGTCCTCAGATACTATGGTAATGGGGGCCGTAAGAATTAATCAGAATTTGGGCCCTATTGTGCCGGGCACTGTACAAACCTAAATGAAGGTGCTCCTCCTTATTTTGTATGTAAATGTTGAGTTTGTATTCCCATTAACAGAATTCTACTTCCAGTTTATTCTCCTCAATTCCATCAAGAAGCCCATGAAAAATAAACCAGTTTTATGAATGAAAGCACTAGCACTTACACTGTTGTACAACTCTCTCCCACTACAGTAGAACCTCAGAGTTACAAACACCTTGGGAATGGAGGTTGTTAATAACTATGAAATTTTCATAACTTTGAACAAAACTTTATGGTAGTTCTTTTAAAAGTCTACAACTGAACATTAACTTAATACAGCTTTGAAACTTTACTAGGCAGAAGAAAAATGCTGCTTTTAACCATCTTAATTTAAATGAAACAAGCACAAAAACTGTTTCCTTACCTTGTCAAATCTTTTTTTAAAACTTTCCCTTTATTTTTTAGTAATTTACATTTAACACAGTTCTGTACAGCACTGAATTTGCTTCTTTTTTTTGGTCTTGGCTGCTGCCTGATTGCATACTTCTGGTTCCAAAAGAGAGAGTGTGGTTGATCGGTCAGTTCGTACCTCAGATGCTCAGAACTCTGAGGTTCTACTGTATAATAATTCCAGTCAATGCAAACACTCAAACATTTGAAGAGGTCTATTTTTAACCCCACATCTCTGTCTCTCTCTCAAACGCACACAGACAGAACTGCTAAATTAATCTGTTTCTTCCATTAGACACTAACGATGATTACCAGAGCTGTCAATCACCAGGTCTGTTCCAAAAATCGCTGTGGCAGATTATATTCTAAGTTTTTTTAATATTTAAAGGGACACCATAAACTTGGAAAAAAAGCAATAGTTGACTGGAAATTTTGAACCTAGTATAGTTACTAATTATAATAGGCAAGATTACCTTAACTGAAAAATGTTTGCAAAAAAGTTTACTACTTTTTCTAGTGTGTTTACTCTGTTCATTTGACAAAACTGTTAGTTTTACTGTTTCCTTTGATAAAAAGACCCTTATAAACAAGAGGGGAAAAGAAAAAATGCCTCATAAAACATGTTTAAAGGGATACACAAACATTCAGTTTAAAAAAAACTACTATTTACTAATTTTGGACTTTTGTTTGCAACATCTATTTCATAACATTGGTGTCAAAACAGTCATCCTTTAAAAACTTGAAGTTCAAAATTTCTCAGTAGGTTTTGACATTATTCACAGGAACTATTTCTACAACTTCAAGAACTTTTGGGAAATGTGATGATAAAAAGTGACAGAGGCTTTAAGCCACCATTAAAATAAAGTCAGATCTCAATTTTAGAGCATGTAAAAGAGGAGGCGAAAATATTTATCTATTCATCAACAGCCATGTCAGGTTAGTTTGCAGAGGGAGGTATATTCAGCCTTAGAAGCAATATGGTTTGTAATAGATTTGGAATCATCAAGCTGTGAAACTACTGCATGATCAAATTTCATGTTAACATTGTATTACTTCAAGTATCAAACACAAAACTAAAAAACCCTACTCCTTACCCAAGCCTGGCCTGCTGCATTGATCGAGAGTACAATAGCTGCCACAAAGCAGTATGCATTTCCATTAAGACCTTTACCTAATAACTTCTTTACTTGGCTTTTTGGATTTCTTGGTAGTCTCTACTTGTACAGGAACGACTTCAGGAACAGGTTCCTCAACAGCTGTGTCTTCATCACCCAAAAGAGCTGCCTGCTGAGAAAAATCCATGTCCTGCATAAACGACATGCTGCGCTTCAAAGCTAACAGCCGTTCCTAGAATCAGAAAGGACAGAGCGGCAGGGACTTTACCTTTCCCTCATAGCCAAGATGCTATGATAATGGGATGGGATGGGAATGGCCATGGCCTTATTTTGCTCCTATTGTCTAACTTCCAATGGTGATGCAACATGATTTGGTCATGGTAGCATGGCACCAGAATTTCTCAAGCCCGACTATCAAGAAACAAATAAGAACTACACATGTAGATATAGCTGCCTCTTTTACATATAGACTTACCATAATTGAACTGCAACACACATGCAAGGTAGCCTGTAAACACTAGTCCACATTAACAACTATTTTAGAGTAACAGACATGGGAAAATTCCCTCAAATCCACTATCTTTTCACAGTCAAAACTTTTTAAAAAAAGCTCAGCTCCTTTAAAATCAATAGGGTAAATGAAATTTGTTTCTCAAGTGAAACCTTGTGTCCAAAGTTTCAGCCTGAAACAAATTTTTATAGTTGGGTTATATAGATTTAGGCCCTGTTTCTGCTCCCATTAAAGTTAGTGGCAAAGCTCCCACTGATTTCAGTGGTGCATAATCAGGACCTAAAAGAAAGGGGGGTTATAATGGAAATGCTGACAAGCCCTTAAATATAGCAGCACGGGTGTGCACTGCTATAATTAATGACAGATGGATGAAATAATGTTTATCACTATGACTGATTATAGTCCTTGTCAGTTTAACCAATCTTTTCTGCTTTTTGTTTTTAATAGATCTCTTACTTTGCTCATCATCTTAAAGCCTGTGTGGAGTATCTTCTTGGCTAGCTTGTAGTACACAGTATCTGGTCTGTTGTACGTCATTGCATTATCACACATCAGTTTAAAATCTGCCTGAAAAACACAAAACACAAGAGTTGCTAAAACTTCATACCTCCTTCAATAACTGAACATAAGAAAGAGCTCCAGATAACATCCTGTGAAGACAGCCACATTAAGAAGCATTCAATGCAAAGACATTTTGAGAACACCAAGAAGTGTTCAAGGACATTAAGTGAATATGAAGTAAAAGTGACTTGCAAAGGGTTGCACCTTTTTTGCTTCCTTATGATGTTCAGTGCTGTCCCGAAAGGTTAAATTTTATTTATGCACACACAACTTTTTCCTTGTTCATTTTTTAAACTCAGAAGTAGCTGGAATATAAAGTCTAGTTTCCCTGATTTTCCAGGCGGACTCACTGATGGAATGGAGTAGCCACAGATCTGTATTGTGAGCTCTCTCACTCCTTAACTGAAGGTTTGTGTGTCACTAAATCTTTAAGACAGACATTTTTCCCTTCCCTCCCAATCATTTATTCCAATTTAAATTAAAACGATGTAAACAAAAGCATGCAACGAGGAATTTTAGAACAGCCTGAATAAAAATCACTTCTCTTACTCTGGTTTAATTGCATGACATCTCTGATGTTACTATTCCAGTTCTATAGTGTCTTTCGAGAGAAACAGGGTACAGAAGAACAGAATTTCTAAAGTAAAAGCATTTTTGAAACTACCTTTCACACATCCTTTAATCATAAAAATAAAAAAAAAGTAGAAAAGGCATAAACACATTTTCTTCTTTTGCTTTCCATGTTCCCTTTAAAATCTGCTACTTCTTACTGCAGGACTGCTCTACAGGCATCAGTAACAAAGCCATATTCTGATATAAATTGGATAAGCCTTTTAAGTGTGCAATTCCTTTCCATGCACATTAAAAAAAGAACACTATTCATTATTATTCTCTCACAATAACCCAATGGAAAGTATTACTAACAGTTTTACATGAGATCCATGAACTATTTAAAAAAATTCTTCTGTAGACTTGAAATGGATATGAAAGTTTTTGCAAAGCAAGAATCAAAGCAAACACTCAAGTCCCTTGGCCTTCATTAAATTAGATCATGACATGATAAATTAGAGCTAGCTTGATAGCACTGGTTCCCAAAGGTGACTAACTCCCACTAACACTTAAATACTGAAAGGGTGGCTGTACAAACAACTAGATTTAAATGAGTCTCTGCACACAAATCAGGTAGCTACTCAATGCAAATCATAATTTCTTGGTCACTTGTGCATGAACATACCCTAACTGTGCGTGCACTTTTGTGCAAGGAATTCCATGCCTCTCGAAAAACAAGCCTTTGGAGTTTATAGTCTCATGGCCAGATTTTCAAAGGTGTTTAGGCATTTTTAAATGCAGATTGGAGCCTAATGGGATTTAAAAAAGCCCCTAGGTGCCTATAATTGGAGTTAGGCACTTAGGTGCTTTTGAAAATCTCATTAAGTGCCTAACTGCATCTTTAAGTGCCTAAAGACCTTTGAAAATCTGGGCCTAAACTCCTAACCAGATTCTGATCTCAGAAGAAACTCTTTAAATTAGAATAAATCTTTCTTTTCTTAATTTCCTGTTTCAAGGCAGGGATTGGGAAAGTCCTGCTCTGATACCAAGGGCAAAAGCCATCAATACAATGCTAAAGAAGCAGAGGGGCACAGTCACAGCTGCTGTGACCACTTGAGGTTAAGTGATTTGCCTCAAGCCTCTTCGATTAAAGAGACAATTTGAGGGACAGAAATGGGGGACCGTGAACAAAGGCACGAGTGAAGGAGCAAACAAGGTAGGGAGTCTGGGCTCTGTGTGACATGACTCCTTCTGAAGAGCTGTATGGGGAGGACAAAAATCTTTTCCTAAGCTACTGGCCTTGGAATAAGCGCCACTCCTTGGCAACAAAGCTATCGCAGGCTCCCTCACCCATTCTCTTTCCTTAGTTGACGTGTATGTTTCTGAATGACTCTTCTCTTACACGGAAATATTTATTCAGATCAAGTACCTCAGATAATCATAACTGGTGTAGCAGCAGTTAGAGATCACTCCTATAAACAGAACTAGAATGAACATTTATTGCTTTATAGGTAAATCCCAACAGCTCAAACTTCATCTCAAAATCAAATACGAGTCAGGGCTTATCATGGAATATTGGCGTAATGTGCTTTCTGTACACTTAATAAGGGAACCATCACATTTTGCACCAGCTACAATTTCCATGTGGGACTATGCCCATAAAAAATATAGAATGTACTGAAACAAGCAACCTTGAGATGACAAAGTATGAACCACAGTGATGAAACCCACATCTGAAAGAAAAAGATGCAAACTCTTTGTCAAGTACAGGAGATGACACACTTGGCAACCTCTACTCCCAGACTATTCAGTAGAAACTGGAGCTACAAAAAGAAACACAGGTGAAGACTTCAGAAACAAACGAGACACAATCCTGTTAATAGGGGGCCATGATATAATTGCCATAATTTCTGGGGTGGCTTCCCCCCTGCCGACAACCACTATTTCAGTCTTGCCTGTGTTGAAACTCAGCCTTCCAACTCTCATCCACGTCTTGCTGTTAAGATGCTGAATAGCTCATTCCAATGAACCAGTGGAGTTGGAAGAGATAGAAACAAAAGGTAAGTGTTAGTACACTGAAGACACTGCAACCCAGACCTTTCTTACCAACTCCCATAATGGTCTCATACTTCACTGAAGAGAGCAACCCTGAGTGAGAGCACCTTTGTGAAAGACAAGTAATTGTTTGCCCAATACCACCTTGACCTCTCAAAGCAAGGAACAGAACCACTCAACAGCCACACCACCAAACTCTATTAAGTTCTAAAGATGCATCAATACCACCTTATGAACAATGATATTTAAGGCAGTTGATGGATCTAAAAGAATCACTATGAACATCTTGTTTTCATCCATCACCAGTGGAGCAAGCAACCCCACCAATGTAGTTCCCGGTAACTAGAACCAAAATACACCCCATGGGAGTGAAACAGGCCATTTCCTCAAATCCCCTAAAACAAGCCATCAATAACCAAGAAACTGGGCCAATGCTAGCCGGCAATTTCAAACTGTAAATCCCTTGGAAAAGGCAATAATCAAAGAAAGAAACACTAACTGTACAAAAAGATTATACAAACTAAAATTAGAATTATTCTTTGTCAGAGGGCAGGTCTACATTACTGCTTAAATCGACCTAACTTAAAAAAAAGCCAGCCCCCTGAGCAACGCAAGTTACAGCACCCTAAGCGCTGTCCACACTGGCGCTGTGTTGGCAGATGCTCTCCCCCAACATAGGTCCTGCTTCTTGCAGAGTTGGAGAAATTATGCCGACGGGAGAGCACTCTGCCGTCGGCATAGAGCGTCTTCATCAGACACGCTACAGCGGCGCAGCTGCACTGATGTAGCGCTTCTAGTGTAGACCTGCCCTTACATAAAGTATCTGCCAAAGAATTATGGAGATGTTAATAGCAGCTCTCTAGTTAAAGCGGAGCTGAAATTTCCACATACAGCACATTTCATTTATGTCATAGAACATCACGATCATTTAGCATAAGTCAAAGTGCCTCCAAAGGGCACCATCACCTTTTGGTCACTAATGAACGAATCTAGATTTAAACAAATCATCTGGAGTTCTCTAAAACGAGTCCTTCTCGAATGTTTTTTCTGAATGTTATCTCCTTGTAGCACTGAACTGCATACCACAGTAAGTTTATCGGTAGTACACATTCTTGGTCTGTAATAATCTTAGCAGTTGCCCTAGGACAGCAGGACAGATTATAGAGTATACAGTATGTTCCCACTCCTACCAACAGGATATAAAAAAGTGTGATGAATTATTTATAAGTGAATGACATGTTAGAAGCCTGACTGACATGAATTAATTTCACCTAAAAATCTCACTCAAATTAAAGTTTTTTATTGAAAATGTTTTGAAGTAACCAAATTCTAATCACTTCACCTTGAATTCGGTAACTGATTTGTACTCATTTGCTGCTATTTTGTCCTTCATAGTGCCAAAATCCATGGGATGTTTTATTATCATGGAATATCCAGGAGCAATGGCATCTGTGACTGGAAAAGCAAAAAACCCATGAGGATCTTTCCTAAAAATGGAATAAAAAGTATATATAATTATGCTAGGAAAGAAAATGATCACTACTCCTTATAACATATCATTTTATGTCATTAACACCAGTTGTCACTTAAAAAAAAAGTATCTGCATCCATCTGCTGATATGGGAGAGAGAATTTTGACTTGATTTAAGAATATTTAGTCTGTTTGGAAATATTTTTATTAGGGGTGTCAATTAATTGCAGTTAACTCAAGCAATTAACAAAAAACAATCACAATTAAAGATACGTATCGTGATTAATCGCAGTTTTAATAGTACTCTTAAACAACTGAAATGTATTAAATATTTTTGAATGTTTTTCTTCATTATTAAACATATTGATTTCAATTACAACACAGTATACAAAGTTGACAGTGCTCACTTTATATTTTTTATTACCAATATGTGCACTGTAAAAATGGCAAACAAAAGAAAGTATTTTTCAATTCACCTCATACAAGTACTGTACTGCAATCTCTTTACCCTGTAAGTACAACTTACAAATGTAGATTTTTATTTGTTACCTAGCTGCACTCAAAAACAAAACAATGTAAGACTTTAGAGCTTACAAGTCCACTTAGTCCAACTTCTTGTTCAGCCAATCACTAAGACACCAAGTTTGTTTACATTTATGGGAGATAATGCTGCCCACTTCTTATTTACAATGTCACCTGAAAGTGAGAATAGGCATTCGCATGGCACTTTTGTAGCTGGCATTGCAAAGTATTTATATGGCAGTTTTTCTAAACATTCGTATGCTCCTTCATGCTTTGGCCACAGTTCCAGAGGACATGCTTCCATGCTGATGCTTTTTAAAAAAATAATGCATTAATTAAATTTGTGACTGAGCTCCTTGGTGGAGAATTGTATGTCTCCTGTTCTGTTTTACCAACATTCTGCCATATATTTCATGTTATAGCAGTCTTGGATGATGACCCAGCACATGTTGTTCGTTTTAAGAACACTTTCACTGCAGATTTGACAAAATGCAAAGAAGGTATCAAAGTGAAATTTCTAAAGATAGCTATAGCACTCAACCCAATGTTTTAGAATCTGAAGTGCCTTCCAAAATCTGATTGGAACGGGGTGTGGAGCATGATTTCAGAAGTCTTAAAAGAGTAACACTCCAATGCGGAAACTACAGAATCCAAACCACCAAAACGGAAAATCAAACTTCTGTTGGTGGCATCTGACGCAGATGATGAAAATGAACATGCGTCGGTCTACAGTGCTTTGGATGGTTATTGAGCAGAACACATTATCAGCATGGACGCATGTCCTCTGGAATGGTGGCTGAAGCACGAAGGGACATATGAATCTTTAGCGTATCTGGCACATAAATATCTTGCAATGATGGCTACAACAGTGCCATGCGAATGCCTGTTCTCTCTTTCAGGTGACATTGTAAACAAGAAGTGGGCAGCATTATCTACTGTAAATGTAAACAAACTTGTTTCTCTTAGCGATTGGCTGAACAAGAAGTAGGACTTAATGGATTTGTAGGCTCTAAAGTTTTAGATTATTTTGTTTTTGAATGCAGGGGTTTTTTGTACATAATTCTACATTTGTAAGTTCAACTTTCATGATAAAGAGATTGCACCACAGTACTTGTATTAGGTGAACTGAAAAATACGATTTCTTGTGTTTTTTACAGTACAAATATTTGTAATAAAAAATATAAAGTAGGCACTGTATACTTTGTATTCTGTGTTGTAACTGAAATCAACTATATTTAAAAATGCAGAAAATATCCAAAACTCTTTAAATAAATGGTATTTTATTATTGTTTAACAGTGTGATTAATCGCAATTAATTTTTTTAATCGCTTGACAGCCCTAATTTTTATTTATAAGTCAGCGCTTGAAACTGTTTATTGATTTACTGGTATGCATTCTGCACTTCACTTGTATTAGTTTTCCTTAAACAACAAAAGATCAGTAGAAATTGTGGTCACAACACCTTGCAGGAGTAACTCTGGTTTTCATCTTTTTGATTCGCATTTTTCTTCTTTCTACTAAAGCAGTTAATTCAGAGTGGTGTTCCTGATCAACTAGTTTTAGAATTAACAGCTGATTAATAGTCTCAAATTTAAAATGTATAGTTTTATTACGAAGGGAGAAAAAAATAGGTTCTACTAGTGATTTTTCAAAGACTTGGACTGTACAGAGCTGATATCTTCCAAAAAAAATTATAAAATGAAAAAACGTCCCCTAACCAGTGATTTATCAGCTCATTAATTATGAACTTTTATTTGAATCAGATAGAGAATAAATCATAAGATTTGACCAGAGATTATTCCATTTTATGGAACAAAAGTTTGTGGTTGGTTTCCAATCCCTAAAATAAGTAATTAATGTACATAAAGGGCCCTAGAACAAAAATCAAATTACAAATGACAACGGAAACTTCTAGTTCCTACTTTTCTAAATGCAATTAATCATGAATAGTTTCTCTTTCTGGCTCCAGTAAGGTAGCAATGGCGATAAACCAAATTATAAATCAGTCTGAAATGATTCATCCCAAAATGAAGACCAAATTAGAAGATTCTAAAGCAGCATGTTAATAAGCATCAGTTACCATCTACCTATAACACATGCAGACCTACCTTTGCAACTGACGAAGGAAATGCTCTAATAATTGTTGGATGGGTGTGCTCTCATTTTCAGCTGCAATTTGAGAGTGAAAAATATTTATAAAGTTCAGTTGAATGAAAGTATTTACTTCAGAACAAAGTTCATGTTTTATACCTAACCAAGTCTTTAATACGTAGCCCTACAGCCCGAACTCGCTCCAGAAGTCACTCAGTCTTTCATTTCAAGGGCAGCAAAAGCACATACAATAAATCTATTCCTGACATGCAATAAAGCTTTATTTCCTTATATGTTATTTAATTATATTAAATGAGAAATGTTCATGCAGAATAGAAGAAAAAGAAATACACACACTATGGTGCGTACAGCTACATCATCGTACATGACACACAACCTGCATATTTTATGGCAGGTATTTAACAACAAGGAGTAATATATTCAGGCATCTGTGTAACAGGAAAATGATTTCATATGTGACACCTGACTGTGCAGATATTGCTGCAGAAGTGCTGATTTCTGCATTTCCTCACTTCATTTTATCAGTGCAACCTTAGTGTTCCATTTACAAAAATTTTTGCATTCAGTTTTCCTAAAATTTGGGTTAATTTTTAAAAAATTAAGACAAAGAACAAAAACAGGAGCTAGAGACACAAGTATATTTTAATTACCGCACAGATGAATCTATGAAGTGCACACTGATCCCTTAATGATTGTGCACTTCAAGGAGGGTACACAGATTTAGCAGTTGCAAGAATTAAACAAGCAATATTCTGAATTCTCCTGGAAAGCAGATTAAGACCCACTTCTTACCTGGGTAACAGAGACCCTCTCCCCTTTCCTCAACCAGAACAGGAAGGACAAATGAAATGTTTGGGGAAGCCACATCTCTAGACAGGTGAAAAAGAGCAGCCTACAGGACACATATCACAGTCATCTATTTCAAATTTGCCAGGCTTTCAATGCCCCAGCGTGTTCAGAGGCAGTCAGTGTGAATTACCTGTAGGATTATGGCCCATCCTGACAGTAGGCTTACACCCTCAATTTAGGGAGCACCTATAACCTGCCAATTCCTCAATATTGATTTGCTCACTTGATAAGTATAGTTCCAGTCTTTAATTTGCCCTGTCAACAACCATCGTTCTAATCTTATGAAGACTGAAATGAAGCCTGCTAATTTTCATACAGGTCCAGATTTCTGCTAGACATTTACTGAAGTATCTTTCAAGGAAGCGGCCTAAGCAAAGTTAACAGGACACTCAGGAGTGAGATTCCTTTGTCCTGAAGTTTTTGTTGGGAAAGGATTTCTAAGAATTTAGAAGTCTGAAAGAATTTTAAAAAATGGCTTATAAAGATTATCTAAATTTAATATTGAGCATTGGCTCTAGGATCTAAAGGAATTTGTATAGTGAGAAGGGATAAAAACCACACATTACAGGTACATGCACTAGCTGCCTGTTGGCACCTGAAAAGGTTTTAAGGTGATATAAGCCAAATTAATAACTTAATGACTTAGGACCTGTGTACTTGAGAGCCTGCCACAAATAATATCAGGTAGGTGCTTGAACTGAAGCCTGACAATTTAGAAAAGAAAGCTTGCTGCTGGAGAGGCATTCTCCCTTGCCTGTGGATTTGCTCCTGTACTGGTCCAAAATAGTGTGAATTTTCTGACACTTAGGGCGTATTGCAAAGACCAATTTTTGTACAGGACACTGAGGGAAGGGTATGATTTAGAGGTGGAAGAGGGACTTGGGGAGAGCTTATGGACAGGGATTTTGTTATGTTTCATGCTGAATCACTGCTTTGGTGTGGGATCTTTGGCTCTTTTGCTCCTCTTTGCATTTTGTTATTATAGGTTATATTTTCATGTCATGTTAGGAAGTTAGAGAAATGCACAGGTCCTTTATACGTTCAATCTAAATAATTACATGTATCTGCAGTTCACCTTATTCTGGTGCACATATTGCAAACAGCAATACAGGAATGAAACTTAAATATCCTTTTTTTTAATATTTCAAACAGGCAAATGCGCTCTGATGTGAACTTGTGAAGAATTAACTGAAAATTTACTTCTAACTGGCACCTGGGAATGTACCCATCAAGCCCCAAAGGTGTTAAGAGGAATAACTGCTTTTCATAGAGTATCTTTCCAACCTGGAAAATCTGCTGAAATCCAAGGATTTCAGCAGAAATCTCTACATACTGCTTGAAAACTTAATATCCTAGTATATTATCAGAAGTATTATTTTAACACTCAGTTATGAAAAATTTTAAACAACATACTAGGAAATTTAAATTTTCCAGTTTTCCCATCTAGTCTTGGCCACTTACCTGGCTGAGTTCTGCAAGCTCTGACTGGGCGATCTGGAGGTGGCTCAACTTCCACTTTTTTCCCAGGATCAAAGTCATCCATTTCTCCCTCAGTGTCACACTGCTCTTTCTCCCTCTTTCTCTTCTTTTCTTCCTAATATAGCAATGAGAGCAGATAGTTAAAACAAGACATTCACAAACGGCAGTTCAGGTTCAGATAAAATATTCATACAAAAGCCTTTTATTAAAATAATACTAAGTATCCAAGTGACACCTATGAAAGTCAAGAAATTTAAAGAAAAATATATAGTTTCTTCAAATCCCTATGGGAAAAAAAACAGACTCCTAGTGCTGAACTGTAAGATGGACAATTATGGTTTAAAACATAACCTTATACATACTTTCTTTAAAATGATTTCTGTTACTTATACCACCTGTCTGCAAATCATTTCCATTTCTGTATCTAGTCATCTACTTTTTTTGGTTGGTAGTTACTATGCTTCTGCTGAAAAAATGGCATAAAATGTGTACAAATAATTGCACAATGAAAGAGCACAGTTAACTGTAAAGTTCTGTAAGCCCTAACTGGTCAGCTGTGATACTTCATTCATAGTAACTATAAGATGAAGCAAGCAGCACGTAGTTTTGCCTTGTTCATTGCACATTTATTGTCTGGTGCAGTAAGTAGAAGACAGTATGCACTGGGATGGAGTAAGTATGCTGAAACTCAAACGCCACAGTAGAGGCAACTACAAATGCTTTGCAAGATTGGAGATATTTGACAGATCTTCTCCTGTAAGCCTCCATAGCACATGAGCAATCTTGTATTGAATTAGGCGGCCTCACTCCCATTTTTTACTACAGTGCTTACCGATGCATGCTCAGTGCAGCCCTCTTTCATTTACAACATTTGGATCTATCACTGTTAAAAGGTTCCATAATTTTAGACTGCACATCTGCTAATTATGAAGGTCTGAAAATAGTGACTTAGCAAAGTAAAAAAACAAAACACATTATAGAACAACACACTTTTCTTCCCTAATGGCTGTTATTCTGTGCAATTTCAGTTTTTTAGTCCCAGGTAATTAGTGGTAATAGAGATGTTCAAAAATAAGTTGCAAAAATGTTTCTACAACAGAAACCATTTTTTCCATTGCCTTGTTCTCAAGAATTTCTGATCCATTTTTGATCAAACTTTCCAGAAAAATTCACTCTCAGGCAGAAAACAAACGTTGAAGATAATTCAAGTCACCGTGCCTAATGCACTACTGGAAGGTTTTCAAATACTACAGGGATGAAGGCCCTATAAGAATCTAGGAGAACTGAAAGGTAAAAGATTCAGAAAGATTTTAGCAAATAAAAGAAGAATGCTTTGACACTACTTAACTACAGATGTTACTAACTTCATGCCCGTTTATGGAATACAGGACAGTCTCATCTTGTACAACATATACAGCTTTCAGTAGCACAAGTCTGGGAAAGCCACGGTATTTACAACTAGCAAAGAAACAAGTGAGAAATGCAGGTTATTGCAAATGAGGGCCAATAAAATCTTTATATCACACACCATGGACTTTATGTACATTATAAAAGAGCTATTTTAGGAATGCTTTAAGGCGTTTTACAAAAGGTTATACTATTTTTTTTTTAAATCCCTCTCCTTTTGGTAAAGCCAAGCGCCTTAGTTATCAAGGGTATCTGTGCAGGTCTCAAAGGGAGCCACAGAAACCTTTAAACATGATCTAAAATAGATTTTCTATATCTAAGGATGTTAGTTTTGAAGTCTGACGTATCAGGAACTTCCAGGACAAGAATCACATGCTGGGTTCAGTTCAGAAGCTGGGACTCTCCCATTCTCAATGTAATAAAGCACCTGTTTCTAACTCCAATGAGATGCAACATATCAGATTTTAAAAATGCAACATTTTCAATTGTAGACAAGCCGTCATGAAGACTGATTAGCGGGTAATACAGTAAAAGATTTATAATAAAATCATTACGTTGTTCTGCAAATCATCATATGAATACCTTCCATATATGTGAGGAGCAAACAGACGTTTCATAAGTTGTAAGAACACGCCCCTTCCTGTTGTCTCAGGGAACATTAAGATACTGGGAACCTCTGGAAGGGTAATTAAATCTAAGGACTGTTAGCTGACCACATCACATATTTTGACGAAGAACAGGGAGAGCAGCAGTCACTAGGACCCAAACCACAAAGGTAGGCTTGGAAGGATTAGGTTTTTTGAAATCAGTAAATATTCGTAAATGTTGATTTCATCATACACAAACCAACAAAAAAAAAAGTCCATAAAAATTAACTGAAATTTTCACATAGACAAAGAAAGATGTATGCAGCCTGAGGACTTAAATCAAACTCTAATAAGGATATTTACTTTGTATATTTTGACATGTGATGTTGACAATTTATTTTTTAACAGTTCATAAAGTTTTAACTTTCTGAATCTCAAGGTCTACTGTCATTAGTTATTGTCTGACTCCTCCCATAATTTCCTATAAACGTGAAAATTTAAACTTATAAAAATTGAAAAAATGGTGAAAAATAAACATTGATATCTGTCAAAACTATCAAACACTGAATTGTGCCAAGCCCACGTATAGGGCTTTGTAGATGAAGAAACATCTTGAACTGCCCTCAGATGTTAACAGGGAGACAATGCAGTATCTGAAACTGTGGTTTAACAAGTATCCTGCGCAACACTGTGCTAAGCAAGAGGGCTGTCCTATTCTGCACCAACTGAAGTGGTCTTTAAAGATAGTCCCACATACAACATATTAACTCATCTGACATGGAGGTGACAAATACACAGATGATGATGGCAAGTGAAGAAATCAAAAAATAGTTACACTAGTTGTAGAGGACTTCAATGGGGCTACTCACATGAGTAAATTTAAAAACACATGCATAAGTATTTGCATTATTAGAGATTTAGTCCTACTCCAACTTCCAAATGCAATTAATTTGGTGAAACAGAACCCTCTCTTGTTTAAGACGACAGAAAATTTGGACCAAAAAAAAAAAATTTTTTTTTTTAAGAATGAGATAAAAATGTACAAAAAGGCCCCTCGTTGGATTAGAAGTGGTGGAAAGGAAGAAATAATACCGTTATGTTTTAGTTATGCAGCTCAGTCAACTGTATCTTAAACTGAAATGTGCATTTTCATGTGAGAAAGAGACACTTTTCAGATATGACAAGCAAATGTGGATTTGTATCCCTGCATTCTCGAGCCATTGCTTACCTTTCTCTTCCTTCTCTCTTCGTCATCAAGATGCTTTTCTTTCTCAGACTTTTTTTTCTTTTTCTTCTTCTTTTCTTTGTGTCGCTCTCGCTCATGGTCTGACCTGTCATCGTAATAACTTGAATCATGCCCTGATCCTGACAGTTCAGTGACCTCGCTTCCTCCAACTTTAAGAACTAGCTTCAAGGGCTTTTCCAGCGGTTTATCCACATAATCTAAATTAAAGCATAGTAAAAAAAATTCATAAACACACACAAAAGTTACACAGTAAACAATAATAGTTATCAGACAGTGTCATTCTACTGAAAATTCCATTTGCAAACTCGCATATAGCGTAATTACTGTGAAATGTATATGAAGGAGTTTTAAAAGAAAAAATCCTAAATTGACAGATCTGAGGTAGGAAACAGCTGTACTAAACAGACAAAAATGTTGGTTTCCTTAAACTTGATCTTAGCCACTTTATAATTTTTTATGAATCCTTAGTATTCAAGAAAATAATCTGCTATGTTCTAGAAAACATCAGAAAAATTGTGTAATTGGGTACCAATCCTGAAAACACATTCACACATGCTTAGCTTTACTCACTTGAGTAAGGTAAAGTACAGGTATAAATGTTTGCAGGATCCAGGAATTTAACAGTTTCTAAAGTAAGAATCCCCACAATTCATTGTCTGACAAGAAATTAAATCAATCTTTTATATTAAAAACAAATATTGTGGCAACTATTTACAGACTGTTTTTTTAGATCAGCATTTCAACTATTTGCTTAAGTAATTTCCTCTCGAACCACTAAACAGCCAATATTTCATTATTCCTTTTTGTGCTATTGATGCCTGCCCCATAGATTATAACTTTCTAACAAATAAACTATGTTCATGTGAGGCTAAAAGAATTGAAAACATTTTTAAAGACCCAAGACTGTAAACTGCAGTTACTTGATTCTTTGTCAGATGAATTCAATTCACTATCTTATTTAAAGTGGCTCAGGACAGCAGAAATGAAAATGGTACAGTTAATAATCCAAGAGAGAACTGGATAAAAAAAGACTGGTGTCAAAAGCGTTTATATATCTTTAGTTTGTGCATTCCAGAGTTTTTATGGCTGTGTTCAATGGTCCATCTTCTCTTGAATGGCACATAATCATAACTAACACTTATGAAGTTTTTTGTTTTGAACTAATTGAAATCGATGACTTAAAAATAAAAAAAACCTACATTTTGTTTTTAAAAATAAATTTAAAATTAAATTTGAAACTTTGATTACCTATATTAGGGCCTAAACTTACGATCTTATATTAATTTAAAATTAAATAAAATTAATATTAGGCAGCACGTTTGCTACCAAAGTTTTAAAAAAAGTCAGCTCACTGAACTGCTGGAAGTGATTGGCTAAGCACCTAGAACCAGAGTTTGCTAAAGTGCTAAACCAGCTTTTGACAGCAAATATCCTTTTCTGCAGGTGCCAAGAGAATATTTTCCTTTCAGATTATTCAACTAGTTCAGTTAAATGACTAGTTCACTGAAACTTGAGAAACCAATTGGGAATTGAAAAAGCAGGAAAGCTTGTTTTCCTCTTCCAACCTATGAAAAAAAATTAAGTGAGGAGAGGAGAACTACTAGGACTTATCTACACTTAAAACGCAGCAGCTGTGCCACTGTAGCATTTAAGCATAGACACTACCTATACAGATGGGAGGATTTTACTATTAATGTAAATCTACAATCTACAAACTACAATCACCTCCCCAAGAGGAGGTGGGTAGGTCAACAGAAGAAGTATTCCATTGCCTAGCACTGTTTACATGTAGATTTTCACATCTCTGACTGATGTAGTTAAACGGACCTAATTTTTTTAGAGTAGACCAGGCCTTACTTCTAAAACAGTAGTTCTCAAACTTTTGTACTGGTGACCCCTTTTACATCGCAAGCCTCTGTGTGCGACCCCCCCCCCATAAATGAAAAAAACACTTTTTAGTATATTTAACACCATTATAAATGCTGGAGACAAAGTGGGGTTTGGAGGGGGAGGCTGACAGCTCGCGACCCCGCGAGGTCCCGACCCCCAGGTTGAGAACCCCTGTTGTAAAATCTCGAAGAACACAGTGACCAGACACAACCAGCTCAACTTACTAATTACTTCCTTTGTTTAATAAATCAGTGCTAAATGCAAAACGTTTTAATAAAACATTTTTTCTTATATAATCAGCACATTTAAGACAATTTTTAAAATTAAGAAAATAAGATGCTTTTTGCGCATTTTAAAATGAATTCCAATATACATACCAGTACAGCCGGTCACAAATCACAAGTAAAAAGTTAATTTAGTAAATAAGAAATGCAACATTCACCATTTTCTAATAGAAAAAATGAAAAATTTAAGACTCTGATTAAATGTATGTTAACCTATATGATTGCTTAAATATGAAAAGATGTAGCATGTTGTCCTAGCTAGCAAAACAAAGTACCAACTTTAGCGCAGAGCTATCTTTAGCTGTAAATCCACATTTTAGTGGTTACCAACCCATGAGAATCAACATTTCTTCAGAAAAAGAACTAAAATTACAAATGCAAAAACACAATTAAGACAGATGATTTAAGCCAAGGTTTCCTGCTTTCTGATTTAAAGCATGATTAAAATTGGTGATTTAAACTGCTCTGATTTAAATCAATCTACTTTGGAGTAATGCTACCCAATCTCTCCTTCCTTTCTTCAGGCTCTATCACCAATTAGTGTACCTGTTCTTTTAAATATAACAGTCCAAATATTTTATGGGAAACTATTTTTCTTTGACCGGTGCAGGTAACTCATCAGCTCCCGGGGAGCTAAAGTATGTGCATCGACCATAGAGGGAAGCTGGGCTAAGCACCTGAATGCACGAAGACAGGTTTCAGAGTAACAGCCGCGTTAGTCTGTATTCGCAAAAAGAAAACACAGCTCACGAAAGCTCATGCTCAAATAAATGGGTTAGTCTCTAAGGGGCCACAAGTCCTCCTTTTCTGAAGGCACGAAGGCTTCACTTTGCCATGTTCGCGCTGAACCCGGGATGTTAGAGAGAGAGAAGGTGGGTGAGCAGAGGTGGCAGGGACACTCCAAAGAGTGCGTGAATGGGGTGCTGGCCTCTGCTAGGGCAGGGCGATGCAGAGCCCCGCTGACTCCACGGGGCCCCGCGGGGCTCTCTCCCTAGCGCACCTGGTACCTGGGGAAGGTACAGTATTAGTCGGGCAGGTGAAGGCGACGCTCATCGCTTGGCTCCGCAGCCTGACGCGTGAGCTGGGCTCGGGGCTAGCGCCGGGGTCTTCGGCCCCGCCCGCCAGCTGCTGCCGTTCATCAGGCCCGTTTCTGCCGCTCCGTTTTCAGCCGCAAACCGCCCCCCGGCGAGCAGGGCCGGCCAGCCCCCGCGCAGCCAGGGGAGAGCCCCAGCACCGCCCGCTCGCCCCGTGCGGGCGGCAAGGCCGGGGAAGGGGGGCGTCCCCCCGCGGCGGCGCCGGCCTCGGCCCAGGCCCGACCCCGCCATGAAACAGGCGCCGCGAGTCCCCGCCCGCGGGCTGAGGAGGCAGCGAGGGGCCCCGCCGCCGCCGCCGCTCCGTGCCGCCGGCTCTCACCGCTGTAGGCGGGGGGCGCGGCGGCCGATCGCCATTCCGCCTTCTCCGTCTTGTGCTTTTTGTGCTTCTTGCCCATGGCGGCCCCGCCGCGGCCGGACACCGCCGCCGCCGCTCGGGCCCCGCCGGAAGCGAGTCAGGAGAGGCGCTTCCGGGGGCGGTTTGTTGGCCGGGAGCGTGAACGTCCGGGGCAGGGGGCAGGGGGCGGGGTTCCCCTCCCCGCGTTTTTCCAAAAGTAGCGGCGGCCGCCGCTTTTCTGTCCCAGCCCAGCCCCTCCTCGCAGCGGCGCGGTACGTTGCGGGAGCTCGCGCCGGGGGATGGTCCGGGACGGAGGCTCCAGCTGCTACCAGGCGCTCTCCGCGCTGGGGCCCGAGCGGCCCGGGGCCTATGGCGGGGCGGGGGCAGCCCGGGCCGGCGCCTCACTGGGAGAGCGGGTCAGGGGTGAGCGCAGGGTGGCGTGGCGTGGCTCGGCCCGGCCCGGCTCGGCCCTACAGCGGCCTCTGCGGTGTCCTGAGGACCCGCCTGTGTAACCTGCCTCCGCGCCAGGCCCTGGGGCAGAGAGCGCACCAGGTTCGCACGTGGTGGTGCCTGGTCGGGTCAGCCCTAGGTTCCCGGCCGGGTAATGGCGTCACCGCGTTGGCATGAAGGTCCTTGAGACTGGTACAGCTGGCCCAATAGAGGAGCTAACGCGGATTAAATAATAGCCGGTGTCTAAAGGCGGTAAAGCAACATTTTGCTGTTATCAGTGTGCCCACACAGGGGCTTTTAACGGGTTAATTATTTCAGTGGAAACCACACCCCTAACCACATTAGCTGTGCTGGTAAAACTGTTAAGCGTAGGCCAATGGATTACAATGCAAATTGTCCTGTTAAGGGAGGCAGAGATTAACATGTTAGCTAAATCGTGTGTAAATCGTCTTTTCCTTAATGCAGACAAGGCCAAAGGTGTCGTCTTTCTCGAGTTAATGGGCAACCTGTTCACTCAAGATGTAAAATCTAGGGAGGACAAAGACCTGAGTGGGTGTGAGTTCTACAGCAGAGCCTCCTGGTATCTGCTTCAAGCTGTGTCGTCTGACTGATTTATTTGTAAGATATTCAGGGTTGTTTGTAGCCATGTTGGCCCCAAGGTATTAGAGAGACAATGTGGGTGAGATAATATCTTTTATTGGAGCAACTTCTGTTGGTGAAAGAAACAAGCTTTTGAGTTTACACAGACCTGAAGAAGAGCACTGGGGAAGCTCACAAGCTTCTCTTTCACCAACAGAAGTTGATCCAATAACAGATATTACCTCGCCCGCCTAGTGTTTCATTTGCAAATCACCACAGAGTCCACGCCTGCATTGATTCAGTCTCACTGGGTGAGTCTACGCTGCATTTTAAAGCCTCCGGCAGCGTGGCTACAGGGATAGACCAAGGAGCCCAAACTCCTGCCAGAGCCTGAATATCTACACTGCTGTTTTTTTAGCCTGAGCACAAGTCTACTGACTGTAGACTTGGACTCTGACATTCACTGATGTGAGTTTTACAAAACAGTGTAGCTGTACTCTCAGTACTGTTCTCAGATGTCCTCTTGCCAGATGCCATAGTTGGACTGTGCAGGGGTATATCGTGGTGCCCTGAGTAGGAGCACAGGTATGGTATGCTTCAGCCGCAACTGCTGGGTGGGGCAGGTTATTGCCCCTTTCAACAACAGAGAGCAGCTTCTGTATTTGAAGAAGCTGCGGGTACTTGATGAGTCTGACAGAGGACACTGCTTGTCAGTGTAGATACAAATTGATAACCTAAAAAAATTGTCATTTTTATTTACACTTTTCCTTTTAAAAATTCATCTGTTTAAATCTGAAGTTATGACAATTTATGTTAAGGCCTAAACTTACTATAAGCTTTTAAAATCATTTAAATAAATATTCTGTATGAATGTATAAATTCTAATGAGTCCTAGGATGCCGCTTTTAAATTATCTACAGCATCGGGGGGGAAACTTTTGAATTCAACGGAAGCTTTGTGTTAGTATCAAATTCTGCCTTAAGTATGTATCTCTATTATTTTTTAGTCTTTACAACAGAGCAAATGCTGGTATTTACGTTTTTCCATGTTTAAGAATTTTCAGTTTCTGTTGTGCAAAAAACAGTAACAAATGTTGATGGGAAAAGGTATGAAAGAGAGACAGACTAAATTAGTCGTACAAAAGGGCATACTGATCTAATTCAAGGACTGTGTTAAGATCATGCAAGGTAAACAAGAAAAGTGTAGAACCAGAAACTAGTGAACCGAAATTAACATGTTGTGAAGTAGGCCTAATTAGTGGACAAAATAATGAGTGGATGGACTGTTCCACTCACTGCTCTGTTTTTGGGTCCTTAAAGAAAGAGACTTTGGTGGGGCCGGGGAGGAGGGACTCTGGCTACTGGAGCTGCATCTTGGCTGCATCCCCACCATCTCCTGGGACCCCGAACCTTCATCCTAATCCCGAGAGATGTCCTGGCCAGACTGGGCCAGAGAAACCTGATGACGTCAACCTCAGCTGATTCCAAGCGAATCACAAACACCACCTGGGATGAAACAGGATCAGACTTTAACAAAAGTTCCAGCCCATCTCAACTGACTTCTTTTCTCTTCCCTAATAGGACAGTTGATACCATTTTTATTTTTTATATCATCTTACAAGACTCTCAAACAATGGGAGTTTTCCTTCTGAAGGCATGGCTACACTGGAAACTTCAAAGCGCTGCCGCGGGAATGTTCCTGCAGCAGTGCTTTGAAGTGCGAGTGTGGTTTCGCGCGAGCGCCGGGGGAGTATTATCCCAGTGCTCCTGGTATTCCACCTCCACGAGGGGATTAGCTCCGAGCGTTGGGAGCGTGGCTCCCAGCACTCTGAGTCTGTCTACACTAGCACTTTAAAGTGCTCAGACTTGGTGCGCTCAGGGGGGTGATTTTCCACACCCCCTGAGCCAGCAAGGTAGAGCACTATAAAATGTAAGTGTAGACAAGCCCTAAAATTCCTTTCCAAATAAAGGGAATGTTGTTAAATATGAAACCGTCACTTAATATTTTATATTTCAAATGCTTTAACTGTTTTTTCCTTTATCTTTAATAAAAGGTTAAAAGAATGTTAATGGTGTGGTTGCCATAGTACTAAGCAGGCTGAGGTGTCTGTTTCCTGAACCCTGTTTAATATTGGACAGTGACTGGGTTATGCTAATATCTTTAACTCATATATTTCATCTAAATTAATGCAACAGAATAATGAGTTTATAGAGCAGTTTGTAGATGTGAATTGCTGAAAGCTAACATAATTCACGTAGAGGTGTGGACTGTGGTATAGAAGTTTGTATATGTTTGCCTGAATTTGAGTATCACTGCTTGAACTGTTACCCCTCTGAAAACTGTTTCAGCTGTTGTTACAAAACCCCTGTATTTTTTTAATCTTTCCATCACTTTTTTCAATTTATGATAAACAGCCCTCCTCCAGAAAGCATTATAGCCACAGATCCACATTCCCACTGGCGTTCCATAAGTATTAACTTGGCCTAATTATTATTAGAACAGGGGGCAAATTCTTTATCATGCTGATGTTTTCACAACTCTTCAAAGGAAAGGCCATTGGGGACACTTCTTTAGTAAACACTGTTGTATATTTTCTTTTTAGGATTGAATACAATGGATGAGGCAGCTGGTGATTTAAAACAGGCACTTCCAAATGTGTGTGATTCTGTGCAGTTACATGTAGAAGTTCATCAGAAATCAAACAGGTTTGTTTTATAGTGTGACCATTTCACAGGTATATGAATGAAGTCTAACGTACCTCACAAGAACTTAATAGGTTTTCCAAAACACAAACTTCATTTAAAAAACTAGTTAAAGGTAGCTAAATACATGTGCTTACCTATCACACCACTAACAAAACCAATTCACTAATGAAAAATAAAAACTTGCACCAGCCGTATACTAAACTACTTATTCTTTTCAAGAAATGTGCATTTCACCGACACAAACTTAACTTTGACCTTGGATTTTATTTAATATATTTTTATCTTGATATTACTGTCTGAATATTGACAGTATTGTGATCAACTGCTAAATATCAACTATTAAGGATGTAAGTATTTTTTCATGAGAATAATATACATGTCTAATAACAAAAATCATGACATTGTCAGGGTGGTAAAATTTACATATATGTAAACTTGCGTGTGAGGCTCGTTGTCTAAAGTGTTCATATATAATTTGATGGCTTTTTTTCTGGAAGAACGTTGTTTATTTTTTTAGAATAGTTATGATAGTCTGTCTATTTTGGGCCAGAGTTAGTCTTAAATTGTGTTGAAATAGAACTTGGTTGCCAAATAATACATTGTGTGGTCTGTGCAAGATTTATGCAGTCTATAACTATTCATTTCCTAGCTTCTAAGTGCTTTGGACTTAAGTTATGTGACAGAACATTGTTGCTTAATAACTTTAAAGGTTTTTTGAAACCAAGTGTTTTGGCTTTGGTATTCCAGTTTTTACAGCTTTCACTTTTTCTTGTGAAGGCAAATTAAGGTTATTTTCATGTTAAATAAAATGGGTTGAACGGGTCATTAGATTATTAAATGAAAGGAGTAAGTAGAGTTGGGCAAGATAACTTCTGGAAACAGACATCCGTATTCCCTTAATTGTTCTGAAATTAGTGTTTTTAAAATCAGTGAAAATGTACTGTCTACAAGGGAGACATCACCTTAGTATTTTATAAAGGACATGAAAGCAGTCTTTTGTTATGTACAAGCAATACATTATCTTAGTCTCTTTGCACTGATTTTTGAAGAATGTTTCTGTTCAATATTGAAGAATTAATGTATGACTGGCTTCTAGACTACATTCGCTGGCTTTTCATATTCTCAATCAGCTTCAGTAATGGAGAATCATGCTATGAATAATAACAGTTTAAAAAATATTTTACTAGCCCTGCCCTGAAAAACTGCTTGTGCACAAGCAAATGTAATAACAAACCCAGAATTCTATATGAACAGACAGGAAGGGGCCAGATTGGCTCTCCCGTGCCAAGAGGCAGTACTGCTTTTTTTGTATCGCCAGTGCAATTCACCTTGAAGCCTCCCACATTCTTGGTGTCCAGATCAACTTGGTAGATTGTTTGAGCAGGTCTTTCACCAGTGACCACGAGTTGTCTCTGGCCAGATATAGACTTATTTTTCAAGCCTGTGGGGTTCACCCCGTAAACCTGTTTGCAACTCGACACAACAGGAATTGTCCTCAGTTTTGTTCATGTGCTGGTCATAGTCCAGGGTCTCTGGCGGTTGCTTTCCTGTTGTCCTGGGAAGATAATCTCATGTATGCATCCTCTCTGGTTCTGCTCCTACCCAGAGTGTTGTTAAAACTCAAACAGTGTCATGCTTGCATGATCCTCGTAGCACTGGCGTGGCCTCATCAGTGTTGATTTTCCACTCCGCTGATTCTCTCAAGCAGGGCTCCAGAACCAGACCTGATCTCCTTAGACCATGGTGCCCCTCCTTCATCACATTCCATGTGCTCTTAGCCGTACAGTGTGGATGCTCTATCATTAATAATTTGGAGGAGGTCTGTTCAAGGGATATTCAAAACATTCTCTTGAATAGCAGAAAACCTTCTTCTAGATATATTTACCCATGAAGTGAAAATTATTTTCTTTGTGGTCTCAACAAAAAAGTGTTTGTCTCCTCCAGGCTCCAATATAACATGTGCTGGACTATTTGTTATACCTGAAATAGCAAGGTCTTGCCATTTGTTCCATCAGGGTATACCTAGCTGCTCACTCTGCTTTCTACCTTCCATTTGATAATTATCCACTTTTCTCCAGTCCTACCTCACTCAGGTGTTTGAAGGGTTATATCTGGGCCAAGTTTATATCACCAAGTAAAGGATCCTTGCTCCCCATGAACTTAAACATGGTGTTAACAAAACTAATGGATCCACCCTTTGAACCTCTGTCTACCTGTTTTTTGCTGTATCTTTCAGTAAAGGTAGCCTTTTTGGTGGCAATTACCTTAGCAAGGAGAGTAGGAGAATTGATACCCCTGGTGTCTGATCGACCATATACAGTCTCTTACAAGGACAGGGTATACTTACACCTTCATCCAAAGTCCCTAACCTAAGTGGTTTCTCGTTTCCACATTAATCAGGCAATGTATTTATCAACTTTCTTTCCTAACCCTCTTCCTCATCATGATGAAGAGGGATGCCACACAGATGTTAGGGAGTATTTGTATTTTTCTTGCATAAGACTAAACCATTTAGGTCATTCTCACAACTGTTCATAGCAACTGTGGACAGGATGTAGGGCCTTCCTGTCTCATCCCAAAGAACTTTGTTGTGCATTTCCTCCTGGATGTGTTTGTGCTACAATATGGCCAGTGTAATTCCGACAAGCAGGGAGCTAGAATATTCAACAAGATCGCATGCAGCCTCTGTTGCTTTTCTTGCTAAAGTGCCTATACTGGACATTTGTAGAACTGCAACTTGGTCATCAGTACATATTTTTGCATGTCATGGTGCTATTTTTTTAACAGTCTAGAGAGAGTGCCAGATTTGGATGCATGTGTAGTCCTTCCATCATTATTTCGGTAAACTGTGATTCCCACCTTTTGGACTGAACTGCTTGTGAGTCACCTGAAGTGGAATGGAAGAAAACACGTTTACTAACCTGTAACTGATGCTCTTTGAGATGTGTTGTGTGTGACCATTCCATGACCTGCCCTCCTTCCCCTCTATATTGGAGTCTGTCCAGTAAGAAGGAACTCAGGGGAGGAGAGTGCGCGTGCGCTCTGGCCTTTATACCATTGTGTAGCAGCACGAGGCAGCAGAGAGCTCAGGAGGTGCCCTGATGGGTACTGGGAACGGAAAAATCTCCGGTGCTAGTGCACTGGGTGTGAATATACCTTAAGTGGAATAAACGTGAAACATAACTCAAAGAACCATAGTTACAGAACCGGTTATAGCAGTTTTTCTGTGGTGTATATGACCATTAAGTTTCACACAAAAGTGTAAACGTGCTTGAAACCTGACTCATTACTCCTGGGGGAATTCTGTGCCACTGCATGTACAGAATTTGTGCAGAAATTAATACCTTTGCACAGAATTTCCTTTTCCTCCTCAGAAATGGGCTGGAAAGCTGCTGGCTGCCACGAGGGGCCACTGGACGCGGCAGAGCACAGCTCGCAAATAGAAGACACTGCCAGGGGGTGTGGGAGGGAGCTGGAGGGTTCCTGGCAGCTGCAGTTTTTTAGTACACCCTGAAGGAAGTAGGCGGCATGCAGGAATCTCCATACAAGCCTGGGACTCGGCCTCAGGCTGTTGCTCCCTCTGGATTCCGGGGTAGAGGGCAAATGTCTTGGTTGGGGGAGGGGGGGCGGCTGGGGTCTGGGTACCCCGTAGCTGGGCTCTGAGGGGTAGGTGGTGTGTGCAAGTGTCTAGGCTGGGGGTGCCCTGCAGCTGGGCTCTGGGGAGAGAGGGTATGGGTGTCTGGCTAGATTCTGAGAGGTGGGGCAGAGAAACAAGAACTGGGTTGTCATAAGGGTTTCCTTAACTCTCTCCTGGAGGAAGATTTTTTTGTGTCCGTACTGATACAGACATAGTTGCTGAAAGATATTTTGAAATTAATTTAAACTGGTGTGATTATATAGTTAGTTTGACAAATAAAATATGCAGAATTTTAAAATATTGTGCACAGAATTCCCCCAGGAGTAACTCTTACGTCAAGCTGTTTCAGTGTAGCTTCTGCTAGTACTTTCTGACAACTGATAGCTTAATTTTTGGCAAGTATTAGAACTACGGCTGTCAAGCGATTAAAAAAATTGTGTGATCGCTCAATTAAACAATGATAGAATACTATTTATTTAAATATTTTTGGCTGTTTTCTACATTTTCAAATATATTGATTTCAATTAGAACACAGAATACCAAGTGTATAGTGCTCACTTTATATTTATTTTGGATTACAAATATTTGCACTGTTAAAAACAAAAGAAATAGTATTTTTCAATTCATCTCATACATATACTGTAGTGCAGTTTCTTTATCATGAAAGTTGAATTTACAAATGTAAAATTATATACAAAAAACTGCATTGAAAAATAAAACAGTGTAAAACTTTAGAGACTACAAGTCCGCTCAGACAAACAAACTTGGTTACAATTTGCAGGCGATAATACTGCCTGATTCTTGTTTACAGTGTCACCTGAAAGTGAGAACAGACATTTGCATGGCACTGTTGTAGCTGGCGTCACAAGATATTTATGTGCCAGATGCGCTAAAAATTCGTATGTCGCTTCATCTTCAACCACCATTCCATAGGACATGCATCCATGCTGATGATGGGTTCTGCTCGATTACAATCCAAAGCAGGGCGAACCAATGCAAGTTCATTTTCATTATCTGAGTCAGATGCCACCAGCAGAAGGTTGATTTACTTTTTTGGTCTTTCGGATTCCGTAATTTCTGCATTGGGGTGTTGCTCTTTTAAGACTTCTGAAAACATGCTCCACACCTTATCCCTCTCAGATTTTGGAAGGCACTTCAGATTCTTAAACCTTGGATTGAGCGCTGTAGCTATTTTTGGAAATCTCACATTGGTATCTTCTTTGCGTTTTGTCAAATCTGCTGTGAAAGTGTTCTTAAAACAAACATGCTGGGTCATCATCCGAGACTGCTATACCATTAAATTTATGGCAGAATGTGGATAAAACAGAGCCGAAGACGTACAGTTCTCCCCAAAGGAGTTCAGTCATAAGTTTAATTAACGCATTATTTTTAATGAGCATCATCAGCATGGAAGTATGTCCTCTGGAATGGCAGCTGAAGCACGAAGGGGCATACGAATATTTAGCATATCAGGCTCGTAAATACCTTGCAGTGCTGGCTACAAAAGTGCCATGCAAATGCCTGTTCTCACTTTCAAGTGACATTGTAAATAAGAAGCCGGCAACATTATCTCCCATAAATGTAAACAAACTTGTTTCTCTTAGCGATTGGCTGAATAAGAAGTAAGACTGAGTGGACTTGTAGGCTCTAAAGTTTTACATTGTTTTGTTTGTGAGAGCAGTTATGTAACAAAATCTACGTTTGTAAATTGCACTTTTATGATAGAGATTGCACTACAGTACTTGTATGAGGTGAACTGAAAAATACTATTTCTTTTATAATTTTTGCACTGCAAATATTTGTAATAATATAAAGTGAGCAGTGTACATTGGTATTCTGTGTTGTAATAGAAATCAATATATTTGAAAATGTAGAAAAACATCTGAAAATATTTAATAAATTTCAATTGGCATTCTATTTAACAGTACAATTAATCGCGATTAATTTTTTTTAGTTAATCGTGTGAGTTAACTGTGATTAATTGACAATCGTAATGAGTACACTTCTTATCCTAGAAAAAGTCAGTATTTTCCATGTTCTGTTTATAAGCCCTTTCGGGAAAAGACCTTTTAAAAAAAAAATAAAAAAATCTCTTTGTAGGTGTATTAACCTTGCATGCTGCCAGGCATATCACTGGTGCTTAATAAATAATGTTGCTTCTCTCTTATTAGCACCTCAAAGAAAGAAGATATCAGGCTGAGTGTCTTAAAGCTGCTAAACAGACATAACATCGTTTTTGGTGATTACACATGGACTGAGTTTGATGATGGTTTTCTGAACAACAATGTGCAGTCAGTGTCAATTGTGGACACAGAGCTAAAACTGAAAGAAAGACAGGTAACCAAATTTTTGTAAAGATAAAAAGGATAAGATTTTTATAGAAAAATGTTTTCAATTTGCTATTAAATTATAGTAATCTGTTTAATCAACAGATTACTCTTACTCTTAGCTTTAGCCTCCTGTATTCTCAGTCAATTATTTCTCATATTGTATGTTTTATTTTTGTTTCTTTCAAAATTGTCATAGTCTTGCATGTGTAAAACGTAAGTCAGGAACCAGTACAGCAGCAATCACTGCACTGCAAAAGATGGATACAAATTTCCGAGAACTGTTTCTTTTCTTCTTCACAATGAGGCAAACAAGTGTGTGTGCTGTTTTTACATTAGAGGTGTATATCAACAGGCAAAAGACAGACATTGAGATAAACTAGCCGAAAACCACACATTTTAGTTCATCTCCTGGTGATGCAGTATCAAGCGCTCATATTTTCAATTAAACAAATCTATCTCTTTTGCTATGTAACACAAAATATAAGTGTTGCATGGCACAGCTGTTTTCAACACTTTCATTGGAGCAAAAAGATGGGGAAAAATATGGTGTAATAAAAATAAATGTGTAGTAAAAAATGTAGTAACAAATCCTGAAAATACCCACACTTACAACCTGTTTTCCAAATTTAATTCTGTGTGTCTGATTCTTTCATGAATTGACCTGAAGAATCATAATACTTTTCTGGTGACAGACAAAACGTGTCTGATTTCAATAGGCAAAACTATATTTACCCTGTCACATAATACTAGAACAATGAAAATTAAAAGGCTGCCAAATTTAAAACTGGTAAATGGAAATACTTTTTATGCAATAGGTATTTAACCTGTATAACGTATTTTCATAGGATGTTGTTGAGGGTAAAATGTGATGAGGATTCGAAAGAGTAGACATGTATATAAACAAGACTATTCATGATTACGATAGGTAGTATAAATCTTCCAAGGAGTCTAACCATCCTGCTGGAGCGTATGAGACACCCACTCTGCTTGGGGAGTCTCCTCCATTTAAGACTCTTTAGACTTTTTAAAATGTCATCTGTATAAATTTAATATTTAAGTCAGGAGTGGGGAACCTGCAGCCCACGGGCTGGATTAGATCCCCTGCTTCATTTCATCTGGCCCATGGCAAGTCTCTGTGCTGCGAGCCAGAAGCCCCGAGCCTCGTCCCCCTGCGGCGCAGGAGCTGCGAGTGCTGGCTCGTCCCTCTGTGTGGGGAAGCTGGGGTTGCCAGGCCATTAAAAGTCCGGTCAGCTCCCAGAAGCGACCGACTTGTCCCTGCGGCCCCTAAGAGCAGGGGCGATCAGGGGAGCTCCACATGGTGCTCCCGCCCCAGTACTGGCTTGGCAGCTTCCATTAGTTGGGAACCATGGCTAATAGTAGCTGTGGGGGTGGCATCTGCAGGCAGCAGGCACTGTGCAGAGCCCCCTGACATGGCGGCTGCTTCTGAGAGCCTCAGCGTCCTCCCCTGCTTCCTGCCCCCATTGCTCCTCAGCTGCGGAGGGGAGGGGTAACTGTACAGGGAGCTGCTCCCCCATTAGCCCATCCCCCATACATCCTGACCTTCTATACCCAGACAACCCTGCCACGCCTCACCCTGTACACCCAGAAACCCCTTAGTCCACCAGACCCCCTGCCTCCGGATCCTCACCCCTGCACCCAGACCACCGCCCACTGAGCTCCCTACACTCAACCCCCCCACCCTTTGCACCACTCTAAGCCCACACATCCAGACCCCCACCTCCCCAAGTAGCTGCACCGAGACCCCCCCGACACTCATATCCCTCTGCTGAGCCCCAACCATTTTCACCTGGAGCCCCTGCAGAGTCCCATTGCCCCTGTACCTGGAACCCCATACTCCTCCCCCCCCCCACAAGCCTCTGTGCATCCAGATCCCCCTCACACCTAGACCGCCCCCTGCCCCCCGAGCTGCCTGCACCCAGATTGTCCCACACACAATGCTCTCACCCCACACCGAGGAAGTTGTATAACCCAGTATAGAATAACTGTTCATTTAATGTTCATAGAATTGTTACAGATTATTACATAGTAGTTCCACTTCTGTCACAGCTCCCCTTTAGCATTTCAAAAAGTTTGTTTCTCTGTGCAGTAAAGTTGCACCAAAATTAAAGACTAATAACCAAGTGGGATTTTACTAAGAAATAATTTGCCAAGAATTGAAGGGAAGTGCATCTAGCTTTGCAACCAGTGTAAAGGGGTAGGGGGAGCAACTGGTGAATTTACTTTCAGTGTTTTACTTTGTTTCATGTTTTTCCTAGTGTCTGTGATTTATAATTAGCTGCAGTAGTTTAAGGGTTTAAACTGGAAAATAAACTAAAAACCCTGGGCTTGGTAAGCTGGTCAAGTGACTGCCTATTTGACCATGGTCAGATATTGCTGTATGTTCAGCAAGACTACTCTAATGTAGGCCTTGTCGTACCTTTTTGATTTCATCATGGTACCATCTGTTTGCAAGTGTACTTCTATGTCTTGATCACTCACTTTACTACATATTAATAGCATCTGTTGGGGAAAAAGGTGAGCTAATTGAAAGTTGAGCATCTTGACTGGCTGGAATCTTCTAGAACAGTGATACTCCAACTGTCTCCTGCAGCTCTTTGCAGCACAATATTAATATTCTCTGTGATTTTAATTATTAACCAACCAGGATGCTTTTACTATGTTACTAAGCAATTAAGTTATCAGCTTGCACTAAGTTATTAACTTATTTGCTGTGAGAATAATATAAACCAAATATTTCCCCTGACATTCACGCTACTGTGGCTCTTTTGGATAGTGCTGGTAGCTAATTTGGCTCCTGAACAACTCAGGTCTGAGTATCACTGTTCTAGAACAAACATTGTAAATTTGCATATATTTGTATACAGGTCCTCAGTGTACTTGATGGTTTAAAAAGCACATTAAAGAAGTTTAAAAGTTGTGGTCCCTGCTGTGAAGAGCTTATAGTCTAAACTGACTAGACAAACATACCGCAATTAACTTAGAAGGAAGTGGTAGAGGGAGAGGAGGGTTCATGGTGGTTAAACCTCTTCCCCCGAACACAGAGAAAAGATGCACAGCCAGTAAGCCTCTCTCTTAACAAACAAAAGTATCATGGCTGCTAACTCCTTCCATACTTCCCCCACCCTCAACAAAACAAACAACCCACATTTAATGCCCACGTAAATAAACCCCCTCTCAAACATCCCTCTCATAACCTCTCCCCTGCCCACATGTATTACCAGCCAAACCTTGCTGATAATATTAAAAGTTCTATGCTAATGATGTGTGTGACGACATTTCTCTGTAGTGGTCCCTCCCTGACTCTTCTGTTCCCCCTCCTTGTGCTATTTATGAGTCCATTGTGTTTGATGCAGGGAGGAGGGGCTGCCAAAGCCCCTCCTCATCTGTGAGACTTGGGAGTCTGTATGGGTCCTGGGAGGAAGAGGGCAGCATGTTCAAAAATATTTTGATTGGCTGGAATCTTCTCGAACAGCAGCAGTTAGAAATAGAACTGAATGGCCACTGATTGATGGAAATAAGAGATACTTCATAACCTAGAGAGCATTCCATAAGTAGTAATCCATTAATAAAAGGGACCATAATAAATTATGCAGAGTTAGGGAAAGCCAAAATCACTTTTATGGCAGTTTTTTACTATACGTGAATGTGGAAAAACTGTTAAAGCGAAGAGCAAGTTCTTTTCTTTTGAGTATGTGACACATAGATGAAATGGTTGTGATGTCCAGCTACTGTCAAAGATAGATTATTGCAGTCAAACAGCAGGAAAGGGAAAACTGGTCTGGTTTAAAAAAAAAAAAAAAAATTCTCTGAATTCTGCTTTCTTTGGCGACATCGTCAGGAAGCATAGAATTTTTTTGATGAAGATAGTTTTACTTTCACTGCCATTCATCTCACTAATTACATCATCTTCTAATAAGAATTTTGGTACTCCATCTGCTTCAGCATTGAAAACTCCTACTTCCTGAAAGTCTTCAGATGTTAATCAAACTCATTTGATGAAAGAGGATTGAGGATAGAATATCATGGTCAGAAAAAAAACTTGACCAATACGTTTGCTAGCAGTATTTATGCTAGCAGTACATTATTTCATATAATTAAAAATCCATATATGCTAGATTTTTTTTCATAAATCATAGCCAATTTATAAAGGGCTAAATAGGAAACAGCTTGCAGAAAGTCTTCTGAATACTGAAGCAGATGCCATGAAAGAGAGTTGGTGTGTTCTTCTTATGTAAACTCCTCATGTGTCTCTACTGTCTGATGAACGGAGCGATACTCATAATGAGGGTGTTATCAATGTCATGGGAACAACTCTACAACTAGTGTTTTATTCCAATGCACAATTGAGCATTACCACACAGCCCAATATATTGCTGACCTGCTTAAAAATGTAACCAATGAATTGGGTCCTGGGAGGATTATTTTGGTTGACTGACAATGCAGCTAATATGAAAGCTGCTTGGTGTGTGTTGATGAATGAATAGCCACCCTGTCTGTATATGGATATGCTGCCCATATGATGCAGCTTTATATTGGTGATGTTGGAGACCGGACAACTTTGTCATCATGTGAAAAATGAAAAGCATTGTCAAGTTTTTCAAAAACAAAGAAGTCCCAAGAACCATTTTTCAGCATCATTTGGCACAGCACTTGGCTTCATCCACACTGAGTAAGCCTCATTGTACTTGTTTTGCATCTTCCATTAAATATCTTCAGAGATCTTTAAAGATATGCAAAAATCTTCAGATATGCAACAAGGCTCTTCAATCAGCTGCTGTTGAAGAGGTGGCTGGGTGTTGCCCCTAAGTAATCTTCACTGATATTCTTGATTGCTGTCTCTGGGTGCAAAATTCATTTCACTACTTGAAACTATAGTTCAGTCTTTTCAGAATGTGGAAAGTGATAATTCTACGTTGTCTGATGCCAAGAACGAGTTCCTAAATACTAAGAAACATTTGTGAAAAGGCTGAATACAGTCCATTTGCAAAAGCTGATGAGAAAGATAATGGACAAAATAATACCATGGAAAAATCAAGTGATCGCTCCCACACATCAGTGCTGCCTACATTCTTGAGCCCAGACCTTTCTGATAACTAATTTGATTTGGCTTGTGAACTCATAGTGGCTGTTGCAAATTTTAAGGGATATACAAATGAACAAATCTGACAGAGGCAGCAAATTATAAAGCAAGAAGCAGCCTGTTCAGTCATAAAATAATGTAGAGTAAAATACCAGTTTGCAGAGTACAAAACCGCTTGCTTTATCATGATGGAAAGTGTTGTCCTTGCACTGTAGTTACAATGGCAAAATTTACATCACTTCTGTGCACTAAATAAAATTGATCAGCTTGGGGAATGGTCCAATCAGAAATAGACCGAAGACTTCCACTGCTGGGAAGCTAGTGACTGTCTCTAAGATTAGAGAAGAAAATTGCAGGTGAAAAATTTAGTGAGTATTCATCAGATTAAGAAGAAGAGGGAGATACTGATGAATTTGGTGATGACGACAAAGATATAGATGAAGTAGTTGAAGCTGATAAAGAAAAAGATAATGTAAAGCGAGATGCTGCCTGTGACTGTGCCCCCCCCCCCATATGGCTTTATGGAAATATACTTATGAATGTATATATGGCATAACTAGAATGTGTTTTATGCTACATATGCCATGTAACATATCTCTGTAAAGGTAATGATATACTGAATCTATTAATCCTATTTATATGCATGTATCATTTTTGTATTCGAAGTTATGAATATTGGCTGCATACTTGTTTGATTCTGAGTAGGTTTTAGTGAAGCAGTTGCTCAGCTTACTGAGAATAGTCTTTTCTCAGGAAGTGCCCAATCAAGAAGCCCTTAAGCCAACACTGAACTTGGAGATGCCAATCCATATCTGAGCTTTCCCAGGAATGTGGTTTGGCTGGTAAGGAACTCAGCCATGCATGGACATGTGACTTGCCCAGGTGACTCCAAAACTCCATTTTGTAGCTGTACTTTGCATAGGAGAGAGGAGGGGGTCTCCACCCACAAGAGAGAGTCTATTTAAATCCCTGGGAGAGCCCTCCATTTTGTCTTCAGCTGACTAAAGAGAGAGCCTCTCCACCCCCAAAGATGCCTGAAAGAAACTGGAACTACATTTAACTACAGGGGGTGTGAGTGATTGCTGGACCCAGACTAGAAGGAGACTAGACTGTAAGAGAGCTTACTGGGTCAGGATTTTATCTGTATTCAGTTTTATTACTGTACTAAACTTACTTGCGTGTTTTATTTTATTTTGCTTGGTAGTTCACTTTGTTCTGTTTGTTGCTACTTGGAACCACTTAAATCCTACTTTCTATATTTAATAAAATCACTTTTTAATTAACCCAGAATATGTATTGATACCTGGGAGGGGGGGGCAAACAGCTGTGCATATCTCTCTATCAACTTTATAGAGGGCGAACAATTTGAGTTTACCCTATATAAGCGTTATACAGGGCCAAACAGATTTATTTGGGGTTTGGACCCCACTGGGAGTTGGGCATCTGAGTGTTAAAGACAGGAACACTTCTGTAGGCTGCTCTCAGTTAAGCTTGCAGTTGGTGGGACGTGGTTCAGACCGGTTTGGGTTTGCAGCAGGCTAGCAGGTCTGGCTCAAACCAGGCAGAGCACTGAAGCCCTAAGGTGCCAGGGCAAGAAAGCAGGAGCAGAAGTAGTCTTGGCACATCAGGTGGCAGCCCCAAGGGGGTTTCTGTGATCCAACCCATCACACTGCCTACCTAACATAAGTTTATTAAATAACTTTTGTGAGTTTTTGTGTTTAATTTCATTTTTTCTTTTGTAACTGTTAAGTCTTGAATAAAGTTCACATTTAAATGCTAACCTAACATTGTTAAAAAAGGTAATTATTGAACTTCATTTAATTTTCACATTTTTCTTAGTTAAAATAACTGAATTAAGTTTTTGTAATTGGGCATAAGTATCTATCTAAGGGTAAGCCTATTGTTAACCATCTTTCTTTGTTACTGTTGTTCTAATAAATTAGTGCTTTGATACATATTTGACCATTTTTTATTTTGACCATATTTAATCAATATTTGATTGGACAGTTGGGCCAGTAAAATGCCCAACCACATAAATCCCCCAAAAGTAAACTTCAGAATTCAGGTTGAGATTGATTTTGATTTTAATTTTCTTCAGGCAGGCCACTTCTTGATGATTTCATTGAAGAGCTGAATGAATATTTAGAAGAGGTTCGCAGGCAATAGACATCCTAATATCTTTGTTCCAGAGAGCTCTGCAGCTTCTAGTTACTCTGATACATAGTAGAAATGTGGAACGTTCAGTCTCCCATCTACTACATTCAAAACAACCAAATGAATTGAAATAATGTAAGATGCACAGAAGGTGCCTGAATACCATCGCCTTCTCAGTATGATTTATTAGTGTGGGGGGGAATAATTGGACTAAAATTCAATCACTGGTTCTAAAAATACATAGCTCTTTACCCAAAACCTCAGATTGCTTCTGTTTTTAGCCTAATTCTTAAACTTGTGCTAAAAAGAAAGCTTATTTAATACAAGCTACCAAAATGAGTTATTTGACTGACTTATCAGCTTATTTACTTATTTTATCAACTTATTAAAGCTGACTTTTTTTCTATCCATTGTAGCCCATTAACTTGAGCAAATGCAATCTCTCCATTCATATTTTTCATCTGAATGACGAAGGACCAAGCACTGAAAATCTAGAGGAAGAGAATGAGAACATTGTTGCAGCCAACCACTGGGTGCTGCCTACAGGTAGTCTTCTTTGGTAGCCAGCTGGGATGGTCAGTGGGAGATCCAGAGGAAAATCTGTGAATGGGAGGGGCCATGGTTGTTTGGCTGCAGCTATAGGGCTGCTTGTTAAAGTTAATCTGTGTATGGGATGAAGCTTGGTTCCAAACAGGTGTGAGGAAGCAATGAATTAACAAATATTTTTGTTAGTCATCTCTTTTTTTGACTGAAACAATGCAAAAGATTCTGGGATATGGCACACAATTTTGAAGTACTAGGAGGTGGAGGAAGTAAGTGTTTTTGTGGCCATGAGTGAAAATGCATGGTCTAAATGAATGCTTATTTTACAAGAACATTTCACAAACTAACCTTCTGCTCTGGTACTTGTAGTACATTCTAATTAACTTTTGGGCACCTATTCTTGCTCATACACTTAATATAATCTTATGTATGCTCACTCTTGTCTCACTGTATATAGTGGACATAGGCAATATTAAATGGTGGTATAATTAAGGGCTCTCAGGATGGCAGGCTTAATGAAAATATGCCATATTTTCAAGATCTGTTGGTGAATTCTGACAGTCATCCAAATTACTGAAAGGAGTAATTCATTGAATTCTTACTCTGGAAAAGTGAGGATCAGGGCCAGTAATTGGATCAGACAGTTATTATCCCATCTTGTCAAGTCATTCATTTAAGAAGGGAAAAAAAATAAAACTGGGAGGAGGAGAGGAGTGTAGGGGCCTTGTTTGCAAAACAGGAACAAGATTTGCCCCGGATGTATTGAAATAGGGCTTGATCCTCTCTGCTACTACCATGACTTCCAGGGAACCAGCCTGGGCACTCGTGGGTTGGAGGAGACAGCAGTTTCATGGCATACTCTCCTTTTGACCAATCCTGTGGAAAACCTGAGTACACCACATAGTTCCAGCCCCACTTCTTGGGAAGGGTCATGGATGGGAAGGTGGCTGTTCATTTTGGCATCATTTTGCCATGTATGGTAATATATCAGGGTGGTTCTTTCCCAGTCACCTTCTTAGCTTTCAGTTCCTACCTATGAAGATCTCCTCCTATGATTAAGAGGAAACTCTGCTTTTAAAACCTTTTAGGTTCCTTTCTGAAAGCTCTAAAACTTTTATTTATAAGATTTTAATTTTCCTATTTAAAAAAACACCACATAAATACAAACCAAAATCAAGCAGTTGATTTTTCACTTATTTTCTACAACTCCTTGTTTTTTGTGCCTTTCTCTCTAACATGCCGACAATAGTCTTGTAAACAAATTGAATTGTAAAACTGGCTTTTTTTAAGAAACAAATGTCCTGGCTTCCAATAGATTTTACTCTTAGCAGACTTGACATCTCGCTTTGACATTGTTAACATGGAAAATAAAATGATTGGGAATAAATTCTATTCAATTAATTTTTTTCCTGCCTATAGGTAAATGTTACTGGAAGTTGAAACCAGGAAATAATTTAACCCATACTTACAGTTGTTGAACAAATAGTGTTATGCGGTAGAAGTTGTAAAACTGTCTGATTCACTAATGAGTAAAGAACTTTCCTTTCAGGGCACCAAAATTAATGTAGGTTAATTTTTATCGTTCATAACTGCCTGCTGGTTGTTCCATATCTCTAATTATGGTCAAGCATTTTTCTTATTGCTGAAAATCTGTCCACATTACAATGTACTGTTAGATAACAGATTGCTGGGTTTAACTGAGAGTTCTTAATTATTAATGAAATAGAATCCTATATAATGGCTATAATATTGTTTTGCAGTTGAATTCCATGGTCTTTGGGAGAGCCTTGTATATGACACTGAAGTAAAATCGCATGTAAGTTGAATGATTGACCACTCTGTGGGCAAGGAGGTCTTGACAGGTAACCTATAGAAAGTGCTGCAGCTTGGGGAGAAACAGTCTTCAGAAATGAAACTTATTTTACATGGAATTGTATAAAGCCTTATTAAACTTTTGTGTTTGAGGAGAAATATGCTTACCTTCTTAGTATACTTCTAGTCAGCTAAAACAAAGACAAAACTTAGCAAAATGAGATTTATTTTTTGTTTGTTTATATATTTTACACAACAAAATGTTCTGGTAATCTCTGGATAAAAATAGATGAAAATGGGTATATTAAATGATACACCCAAATAAGAGTTGTTTTTTAGCAGCCCTGCGCTCTTGCATTGACTTCTGCAAAGTGGTAGGTACTCTCAATTTCTGAAAAATAGGCATCCAGCATAAATTTATTTCCAGGACCCAAACTCCAGTTTTGTCCATAACACTTCATACAAAATAAAACTTTTTGTTTTACATTTTATGTGAATGAAAGGAGATCCTGAGGGATTGTGACTTAGCATATTCTTGGAAGCTGTATTGTGGACTATAGTAACTGCTCCATTGTTTGGCTTCATTGTTGGAGTTGTATTCAGATCTTGGGTGAAAGCAGGACTAAAACTCATTGATTTTACCATTTGTAGTTTGAATTTAGTCTGCAAAGTTTAGTGATGTTCTCATGTAAATGTTACAGAAAATACATAGCCCAACTGACTTTTCCATAACATTTCATGATGATGATACACTGTCATAGTAACTATTTAAAGCTCAGACTTCAAAAAATGATCGTCAAACATTTTTTAAACTCCTCTAGCGGAAAAAACACAGCCTTAAGAAACTCAGAATTCTTCCATTGACCTAATTGTGTCCACAGTGGGGGTTAGGTCAACCTAACTTTGTTGCAAAAGGTGTGAAATTATTCAAAGCCCTTGAACGATGTTGTTAGTTTGACCTAAATTTTAGGTGTAGGCCAGAATTAAGGCATCTACATGCTTATTCTCTAATGCATTTCTTCATTAATGGTCCCCCGACCATGAGTGTCTGTTGTAGGAACTGAAGTCTGCTGGAGCAGCAACATCTCCAGTAATGAAATAAAAGATCTTACAAGGGAGAAGCTCTTAGAGCAGAGTTAGTAGCTATTAGGGCTGTCGATTAATCGCAGTTAACTCGTGTGGTTAACTCAAAAAAATTAATTGCAGTTTTAATTGCACTGTTAAACAATAGAAATGTATTAACTATTTTGGATGTTTTTCTACATTTTCATATATATTATATTCTGTATTGTAATTGAATTCAAAATGTGTATTTTTTAGTACAAATATTTACACCGTAAAATGATAATTAAAAGAAATAGTATTTTTCAATTCACTTCATACAAGTACTGTAGTGCAATGTCTTTGTCGTGAAAGTGCAGCTTAAAATGTAGATTTTTTTTCTTTTCTTTTTTTTGGTTACATAACTGCACTCAAAACCAAAATACTGTCAAACTTCAAAGCCCACAAGTCCACTCAGTCCTACTTCTTTTTCAGCCAATTGCTAAAACAAACAATTTGTTTCTATTTACAGGAGATAATGCTGCCCTCTTATTTACAATGTCACTATAAAGTGAGAACAGGCATTTGCATGGCACTGTTGCAGCTGACATTGCAAGGGACTTACGTGCCTGATATGCAAAACATTCATATGCCCCTTCATGCTTCAGCCACAATTCCAGAGGACATGCTTCCATGTTGATGATGGTTGTTTAAAAAAATGTGTTAATTAAATTTGTGACTGAACTCTTTGGGGGAGAATTGTATGTCCCCTGCTCTGTTTTACCTGCATTCTGCCAAATATTTCATGTTCTAGCAATCTTGGATGATAATCAGCATATGTTGTTCGTTTTTAAGAACGCTCACTGCAGATTTGACAAAATGCAACAAAAGTACCAATGTGAGATTTCTAAAGATAGCTACAGCACTCGACCCAGGGTTTAAGAATCTGAAGTGCCTTCCAAAATCTGAGAAGGATGAGGTGTGGAGCATGCTTTCAGAAGTCTTAAAAGAGCAACACTCTGATGCAGAAACTACAGAAGTCAAACCACCAAAAAAGAAAATCAGCCTTCTGCTGGTGATATCTAATTCAGATATGAAAATGAACGTGCGTTGGCCCACACTGTTTTGGATTGTTATCAAGCAGAACCTGTCATCAGCATGGAATGGTGGTTGAAGCATTAAGAGGCATATGAATCTTTAGCTTATCTGGCACGCAAATATCTTGCAACGCCAGCTGCAACAGTGCCACGAGAGTGCCTGTTTTCACTTTCAGATGACATTGTGAACAAGAAGCAGGCAGCATTATCTCCTGCAATTGTAAACAAATTTGTTTGTCTGAGCAATTGGCTGAACAAGAAGTAGGACTGAGTGGACTTGCAGGCTTTACAATTTTACATTTTTATTTTTGAATGCGTTTTTTTGTACATAATTCTACATTTGTAAGTTCAACCTTCATGATAGAGATTTCACTACAGTACTTGTATTAGGTGAATTGAAAAATATTATTGCTTTTGATTTTTACAGTGCAAATACTTGTATTAAAAATAAAGTGAGCACTGCACACTTTGTATTCTGTGTTATAATTGAAATCAATATATTTGAAAATGTAGAAAACACCCAAAATATTTAAATAAATGATATTATATTGTTTAACAGTGCAATTTTTTTTAATTGCAGTTGGTTTTTGTTTAGTTGTTTGATCTCCCTAGTAGCTATGCTATTTAGAAGTAATCTTCAGTTGGGGTGAGAGCGTAGGGAAGGCTGATGGCCATTGTACTGATGAGTCCAGGTTAGAAGAGCCTATGTCTTCAGGTCAGCCATAGGGCAGTATACCTTACCTCCTAGTGTGCTTGCTTTTTAACTCGTTCCCCTATAATAAAACACAACCCCTGCTTTCCCATAAACTCAGCACAGAACAAGTGGTCTGATGAACTTTCCTTATTGTATTGCTCTCAGACAAAACAGTGATTTTAGCAGATGCCAGGGCTGCTTTGGTAACATAGCTCATAACTCCACTTTTCAGGGGACTTTAAATCTTCTCCCTCTACTTGTCCTGTTCAAGCCAGTCCATACTAATGAAAAACAACATGGGTCAAGACTGGGTTAGGAAGGGGTTGAAAATATAACTTCATATAAAACTATTAATGCCCTCTAGGCGATTGAAAGGTTTGCAACTTACCTTATGGGAGACATAGAATGTGACTAATTTTTCCTGTTTTTCTAGAGGGTGAACTGGAAAAACAGTGGATATTTGACACTCATAGGCTGGCTTAGTAACAAGAGACTTTGAGTGCAGTTTTCAGCCTCTTGGTTCCCCATCTTATCTCATGAAAAATCAACTTTAGGGAGGAGTTGAAAATTGCAATAAACGTCCATTATTGAGGATGGCGCTCTGTGTGACAAATGTCTGGTTTGTCGTGAGGGTTGTCAAGTAAGTCACACCATTAGTATTCACCAGAATAATGCGAAATGTGTCCCACGGTACACTCCTACCTTTTAATGGGCTCCCAGTATCTGAGAGAGGTGCTTAGAATAGTGGAGCTCCACACAAGCAATTGCCCCGTTACGAAGGTCCCATGCTTCATCGGAAGCTTGTAAAACAACAAAACCCTGCGCTACAGAGCATGCTCATTGAGACCATGGTAACGATTCGATGGTTAACTATAGAATTATTGGCGCTAAGTTAATCACTTTTTTAAAAAATGTTTCTTATTAATACTTTCAAAGAAAAAGAAAAACGTAAATATTTTCATAATTAAGTGAGCTAGTCCATGGATAACAAAACAGCATGTTGATAACATTTCAAATTGTCTTCGTTCCTGAGGAAAAGTGGAAATGTTCTTTAAGCCCTGATGCGCGTCAATAAACATATTAAAAGTATTATCTGTCTTTTAGAATTGTCTTCTGGTGGCTTGTTCACTTTCAGTAATGTCCCTTCCCTCTGCTATTGGGCCATCAATTGATTGTTCCTCTTATCCAGAGTGCAACTCATTCTAAAATCTTATGGTTTCTCCTTGACCCAATTCAGGCTACCTCTCCAGTGCTTTTCTCTACTGCATGCACTTCCTATTGGTGATAGATATTCACCTCTGAAATGACCGTACTTTTAATCTAAATTAAAATTAGGCTATTGCATGGTAGGTGAACTGTAAACTGGTATACTGAAAATAACAATAGGCACATGGACCAAACAGAATATTGAAAAATAAATATACATTATTATTGGTAAGAAGAGAGACACTAAATAATAACCATCAAACTAAACTTAATGACTAGAAAAATATTACTTTTCACTTACATGCCTATTTAAACTACGGATAGATGAATTGAAACTACTTCTCAGTGTTAGAAAACTAACACTTCGAAAAGCTGGAAAATACAAACATTACTACTGTGTAATTGCAGAAATTCATAGATACTCCTGTTCACACACTCATTCCAATTTTAGAAAAGGAGTCCCGAAGAGAACTGTTGCAGAATAACAATATTGAGGATGTAATCAAGAGTGAAAAGACAGCTCAAGAATTAATATGTAATATGTGTTAAGAACATTTTCAAGTTCTCATAGTTTTTTTTTTTTTTTAAAAAAAAAGCTTTGGTACAACATAAACTTTTTTGTTCTGTATAACAACTGTACCTACAAGACTTACGGCGTGCAATATTGCAAGAATGTTACATTGACTTCTCGGTGAAAATTTAACATAAACGGAAATTAAGATATAGAAATTAAAGTATACTATTGGGTATTCCTATTCTAATTATCGATGAAGTCAGTATAAAGTTCAACCTCTTACCTTCAAGCAGGAAACTAAAAACTGAGGACAGTATTCTTTTTTGGAAGCAAACATTCTTTTGTCTGGAGAATTCCTACTATTTACATATGTCCTGAGTAAAGCAATTTACAAATTGTTTACAGTAGCAAATAAGCAGTTCCATAGGATGTAAAGAAAATTTGACTGGAAGTATTTACATATGATGGACTATCAGTATATATCAGAAGATACAGCATATGATTAAATGTCAAATAGCATCAAGCATTATGACTAAGAAAAATATACATCTTCTAGAACGTCTGAAAGTAAATATAATATGGATGTGATTGAAGCAGCTTTGTCATTATTCCAGACCAGCAACAAAATCCAGTTTTTGGTGTCAAAAATTAAATCATAAATACGAAAAGAACAATGACCAGTTTTCATCTAAAACATAGATTGGACAGCAACCCATTTTCAGAATGTATGATGCAAGTAGCTTTAAAAAAAAGAGTTCATATCGAATTTGACAGTATGGAACAATATCACCAATTAAACACAGGTTCAATGCATATCTTATGAGATCTTTTGGTAATTGGAAATCCATTTCCAATATTTGTGTCTATGCAATTTCCAATAATATTGGTAAAAATATTTTCAGAGGGAACTATGCTTATTTTATCTAGAGTAAAGGCACTAAACGTAAATGTCAGTTTGAGAAGCAAAAGCAGACCAGAATTTAATTTAAAAATGTTTTCACACCTCATTTAACCATGGTTTGTATCGAAGTGAGAAAAATATATAAAAGAAGAAAAAAAGGAAAATTAATAGTACTAAGATAAGTAGAGGTGGTCAAAAAATGCAGCTTCGATGGGGCCTAGACATTTGCCTTGTTCTATTCACTTCATAGTAGTGATGATGATGTTGTGTTATGTTCGCTCATTAATAATTTTGTTATAGTATGTGTGTTAACTGTTCTTCTTTCCCTCCTCTTCTTGAACTAGCTACTTGACTATGTGATGACAACTTTACTGTTTTCTGACAAAAATGTTGACAGCAACCTGATATCCTGGAACAGAGTTGTCTTGCTGCATGGTAAAATTTACAACTTCTAAATAAAGAGTAAATGTATTGATAATGAAGCCATTCTCTTGACTAAACTGTACTGCACTTCTGTGTGGTAGGATGTGGGTTCCTTTTCCCACTGGTTCTCTTGCCATATTCCCAGTACTGGAAGTAATCCCTCAGTGGCAGGAAATGCTTTGTCATTGAATGATGATCCCTCCGGATCAGGGGTTCTCAACCTGGGGGTTGGGATCCCTCAGGGGGTCGCAAGGTTATTACATGGGGGGTCGTGAGCTGTCAGCCTCCACCTCAAACCCCGCTTTGCCTCCAGCATTTATAATAGTGTTAAGTTTTTTTAAAAAGTGTTTTTAATTGATAAGGGGGGGTCGCACTCAGAGATTTGCTATGTGAAAGGGGTCACCAGTACAAAAGTTTGAGAACTACTGCTCTGGATAATTAGGGAGCAGCATTGACAGGGTTTCTCTAGGAGCTGTATCTAGTCTTCTTTGGGAAGAATGTAGTGGAACTCAAGGGAGCAGAGAAATAACGAAGCGATAACTAATTTTAAACAGATTAAATTGATTAATTGTTTAATAAACTAAGCAGTATAATTCCCTCCAAATACAATAACGATTATGTTTTCAGTTGTTAAGTGAATACTTATTGTGGTGTTTTCTTGTACAATGTACAAGATGGTTTTTGGACCGTCACTTAGTTGCTTTGGAAGGAATTATGCCATAAACAGGATTATGACTTCAACTGAACCATTATGTACCAAGTGGCAGTCCAGAATGAACTTCTGTGATCAATAGATGTTCTTAATGGAAATGCTAATTAATGGACATTCACTTAACCTTAGTAGAGCTACCATGAGATTTGCTAATAAATAGAGCAAATTGATAGAGAGCTCTCTTCTCCTCTTGGTTTATTTATAGGTCTAAATATAAAATGTTGTTGAAAGCTTCAAAACAGTTCTGAAGAGAGAAATGGATCCTTTATATCGCTGGAATACTTGAGTCATAATGGATTTGTTTAATGTTAGAATAGGAATAAAGCAAAGAATATCAGAATCTGAAGGTTGTGGGTTTTTTGTTTTTGTTTTTTTAAATGTAGCCACATTACAACTACAACATTGACTTTGTGACCCATTGGAAGCATTGTCATCTTAGCTGGTTACAAATAACACAGTTAAGTTAGTGTCCACATATGAACTTTTTTGACGATGTTTGCATATTCACACTTCTCAGACTGGTTAAGCATGTTTGTGTTGGTGGATTCTTGGAAAATCTGGGTAGCTATCCTGCATGGGGTGGAGTGCCTGAAGGGCAAACCCACAGTGTGTCATCAGTTGGACACTGAGCAGAGTGCTCTGTGATGTCTTAATGTACAGATTGCTGGAAGGAAGGAGGGACTGGCCAAATGCAAGCGTGTTTAGCATTTCTGTTTATACAGTAGAAGACAAATATGCTGGATCAGGTGCAGGAAGACAACAATATGCCATCTTAAGCTAGCAATCTACATTATTTAAAAAAAGAAAAAAGCACCGTTTGGGCAGTTTCGCTGGTGGGAATGCTTGCATATGGGGGAGGGTGCAGGCATTTTAACCACCATGATGTCTGGATGTACTCCAAACAGGGTTAGATGGCATAGTAATAAAACACCTACTCCCAGTGCTTCCACTGTTAGTTAGTGGGGGTGCATTAGTGGTAATGCAGTTCTGATAGATTTTTAAAAATAATGCTAGTGCACAGGGAGAAATGCTGTTCGCTGCCATGGGTTACTGAGAGTTTAACCATCTATCTGTGTGCAGACCATGTTTAGAGTCAACCATGCAAGTAACTGGTTACAATCTCCATTAACAGTTGCAGTATAGACAGGGTGCAATTCTAGCACTAATGAAGATTTGGACTCAATGAACAATCTGTGTAACTGTGCAGAATTGGCAGCTATGGTAGTGTAGTGTGTTATTTTATACTGCTAAATGTAATTAGTGTTGTTTTTGGAATTCAGTAGCTAAGGAGATGTCAGGCCATATTAGCTATTATGTGTTCCTGTGTAAAGTATTATATGGATATGGTTTGAATATAGGTCCTCCAGGAACTGGTAAAACATCACTCTGCAAAGCATTGGCTCAGAAGCTGACCATTAGACTTTCATACAGGTAATTTTTGTTAATATTTTGGTTTAAAATACAGTTTACTTTGTTAAACATCTGTAACCCATTAAGGGTTGCTAAAATCTGCCACCAAGTATGGCAGGTTTTCTTTCAGGCAGAGATTAGGTGCCGAGTGGTGTTCCTTATGTAGCATCCCTGGCTTGTTGAATGGCAAATGCTCACATTTGTCATATCTGATACTGAAGACACTGGGCTCGATTCACCAATACCTTTCACTGTAGGCAGCTACTTACACCAGTGGATGTAAAACACTACACATTTAGAATGATAGTGTATTTTGACTACTTTGTACACTCTTAAACTCCTACAGAAGATAAGAGCAAGGCTGAATCAGGCCCACTGTTTTGCTTGCATACAAAATAGCCCACACCTTTAATAATTAAACAAACAGCTTTAGAGCCAGTTGTATTTGTTTTGTGGTGTTTGTGTTATAGATCAACACATCCTCCCTTACTCACCTTGTATATTCAGACAGACAAGTAATAACATTCAATTTTATATTGCAAATCTTAGTAAACTAGGTAACTTACTATTTTATAAATATTCAGTTATAAATCATTATTACTCCAAGTAATGCAGTTTTTCGCACATAAGTGTGTAATAGACATGGATTATATACTCTTAAACTGAAGTATTAACACATTTAATTCTAGGGTCAGCCATACATAATTTAGCATTCCTGGCAATGTCTTAAGAACTGATGAGAATTAGCTTGATACTTGTATTACTTTGGATTGTAAACAATTACCTGAAAATAAGAATGAGGTTACTGGCATGGTAGTCTATCCCTGAATTGTGCCTAAATAGAAGCTAGTGTCAAATCTTAGCTTTCTTTGACAAAAAATTTGTGGAGAAGGTTAAGAGCAATCATATGCTGACATAAAACTGAGATTGAAATTTAGTTTGCAATAGTTACATTTTATAATCGGATACTTGTTTTAGTAAGTACAAAGCACTAATGTTGAAAGAATTCTGACTCAGTTATGCTATAATGCCACAGTTCACAAATTTTTTTTTTAAATATGAGAATGTAAGCTGTAGTTATTGATTCCTTTGCAATCAACAGTAGAATTAATTTTATAATATAATTGTTGATGATTTCTCCCATATTTTAGGTACAGGTATGGACAATTAATTGAGATAAACAGTCATAGCCTCTTCTCTAAGTGGTTTTCAGAGGTATGTGTTATCTAACTCATTACACAATTTTAGCTTTGTGGTACAGATAAATAAGATTTACTATGATCTACAACAGGTGTATCAGTTCGGGGAGCCAACTTATATGTGGATGCAATTAGAGTTGTAAACGGTAAACTAAGACTTGGACAACTATGTAAAAATAGCCTAATATATTTGTATTTTCTTTTCAGAGTGGCAAACTTGTAACCAAGATGTTCCAGAAGATTCAAGAGTTAATTGACGATAAAGATGCTCTTGTATTTGTACTGATTGATGAGGTATGATTTCAATGACATTAAGATGTGCTATTCCTTTAATTTATGGGAATGTAAACTGGAATAAAAGATGATCACTTACAGTTTTAGAGAAAATGTATAAGCATATTATGTGGCTCTACTGTGAGTAATCTAATTATATTTAACTGTGTGTGTAAGAGTGGTGGAGGATATTTGAATTGCATCACTACAGCAGAGTGAGAGAAACATAGTTCGAATTCTCAGACAAAAATTTCCAGCTGCAGATGGAAGGGGAGGGAAAGTTCAGCTTCTTGTATTGGGCTCTGCTTTTGGTCGCTGCTCCCTGCACACTTTTACATGTACATATTGTAGCATTTTCTAAACTTTGAACCCTAATTTTGTCTTACCAGTAAGAGAAGAATTTAGTAATAGAAATGGAATTGAGGATTTAATGTGGTTGTAATCTGATTTCACTATTAGATTTAGCGTACTACCTATATGATCTTTTGATAGACTTCTTATACGGGCAACTTAAGAGTTTGCACCTTATTAGAACTTTGTAATATTAAAGTCACATTCCTAAAGAATGTTTGCTTAGCTGTTGAATTTACTGATTATTCTAATACTCAGAATCATCACTTTCTAAAAAAAAATGTTTTCTCTGTGGAACTGATAAGACTGTCTTAGGCCTGGTCTACACTACCAAGTTAGGTTGACATAAGCTGCTTTGCATGTGTCCACACTTAAATATGTTTCATGGTGATATAAGTTCTCTATTACGCCAACACCACCGCTCTAAGCAGAGTTCAGCCATGGTCAATACTGAAGCCGATGTAGCGTGAGTGTAGACACTGTTACCTATGTTGATCCTAACGGTCTTCCAGCAGCTGTTCCACCATGCCTGACACTGACCACTGTGGTCACAATTATGAACTCCACTGCCAAAGGATCATGTAGACCAGAAGCCCACCCCCTTAAAACCTCATGAATTCTTGAAATGCCTTTTCCTGGTTGTCCAGCTTGGTGAGCACAGCTAGCAGATCTCCATTGTTGTGTGCAACTGCCCAGCTGACCATGCTGGCTATACACTCCAGACTTACTCCTGCCTGGATTAGACAGGAGATATTGGATTTCCTGGGCCTGTTAGGAGAAGAGGTTATGCAAGCACAGCTATGGACCAGACTCAGAAACATGGACATCTACAAGCAGATTGCACTGGGGATGCAGGAGACGGGGTACGACAGGTCAGCAGCCACGCAAAGGTAAAGGAACTGCATCAGGCATATCAGAAGGCTAGGGAGGCCAACAGTCAATCCGGTGCCAAGCCACAGACCTGAGGCTTTTACAAAGAGCTGTTAGACATGCTTCGCCGAGACCCTCACTACCACCCTGCAGACCACTGGGGATACCTCTGAGCCTGAGTTAGAGGTCCCTGGCATAAACAGCGAGGAGGAGGAGGAGGGACAAGAGATGCGGGGGTCCAACTCTGCCACCAGACAAGACCTGTTTGAGACTCTACTGCAGCCCAGTCAGTCCCAGCAGTTGAGCATGGGCAAGCCTGATGTAGGATTTTCTTGTCCTAGGAGAGGTAGCAGTACAACAAAGAGAGAAGACGATCTGCTTTTCATTCCCCTGTGGAGTGAGGTGGGACAGCTATGTGGAGCAATTTTTTAATGTAAACAGGAATGTGCCTTGAATCCTCCTGAGATCTCGAAACTTTCATGGAGGTTCTTGGCTGTCCTCTCACAAAGGTTTCTAGGGATAGCAGACTTACTGCTTCCTCTGCGTTAGGACACGTTCCCATGCCAGTTGGTGATAACTTCAGCAGACTCCATTCCAGTACACAGGCTAGCAGGCTATAGGCAGCTTTGGTACTCTTGCAGCAGCTGTGGTCTCTGAGCCTTTGTCAGTCTCAGGAGTAAGATATTAGCTAAGATCACTGCTGCTTGTGGAAAATGGTGCCAACATTCATTGCTATTGCCCTATACTCAGCTTCATGCAACCAAGCAATTCCCTTCTCATTTCCCTCACCCCTAGTGGGCCACACTCACCAGGGCTGGGGCTGTGAGTGGTGCTGTGCGTGAGCATTCCCAAGCAGAAGTGTCAATAAGCAGATCTTGTTTAAAATTTTAGGGGAGCAAGTGAAAGGAGTTCTGAATCTTAACTTTTGCTTTCTGTTGTGACTACACGGAAAATGGTATCTGTGTTTTTTGCTGTCTTTGTGGCCTTAAGGACACCTAAGACAGATAAAGAGCAGAAAGTTGAGGACTAGAGAAGACCTGTTCAATGAGATCCTGCAAGACATTGCTGCTGCATCAGACCATGAACAGAGGGCTTGAAGGATGACTATTACAGACTGTATGGAGAAGGAACGAGCAGACGAGAGAGTCCCAGCAGGAAAAGGAGGGTTACATACCAGGACATAATGGGGCTTCTCCAGCAGTGAATACAAATGCTGCAGACTCTTGTGGATCTACAGGCTCGTCTCCCTTTATAGTTCATAGAGAGTGACATTACAGCTATTTCTTTGCACTGATTTTGTTTGAACAATAATCTATTTGGAAAATAATTTATCTATTAGTTCACAACATACACTGCAGAGTGCCTAGCAGTTCAGGAAGCACCTGCCTACTTGTTACCGTGCAGTGTGACACAACTCACAGGATCAGTGACAAATAATGTAGTAATCATAAATGTACAGCAAGCATCTCAAAATTAATAGGTGCATTGACAGGGTTATATTCATAGATTTACATCAAGCACTACACAATTACTAACTGGTCCCAAAACGTCAGGCCCAGGCAGAGCACAATGCATTACTGTGGCTCACAGTTCAAATGCTCTTTCAAAGCCTCCCTGAGCTGTATCGCTCTGCATAGAGCTCTTCTAATAGCCACTGGGTCTGGCTGTTCAAACTCAGCAAACGGCTGCTCCATCTCCACCCTCCACTCCAACAGCAACTTTCCCCCTTTGCTTCACAGATATGCAGGACACAGCAGGCACCTATAACCATTGGGATTTTTTTTCCACTGAGATCCAATCTTATGAGTAAACAATTCCAGCATCCCTTCAGTCTACCAAAAGTGCATTCAACTGTCATCCTGCACCTGCTGAGCCACTTGTTGAGTCTTTCCTTGGTGCTGTCGAGGTGGCTGGTATATGGCTTTGTGAGCCAGCAGAGCAAAAGGTGAGCTGGGTCACCTGAGATCACTTGGCATTTCAACATCGCTAATGGTAATCCACTGGTAATCCAAGAAAGTAAGTTCCTGCTTGTAGCTTTCTGAATAGTCCTGAGCTCCTAAAGATGAAAATATCATGCACCTTCTCTGACCAGCCAACATTGATGTCAATGAATTATCCCAAGTGATCCACCAACACTTGCATAACCATAGAAAAATAGCCCTTTCTGTTGTGTCAGGGTTGTCTGGTGCCAAAATGTACCATTTGTTGCTCCACCACAGTTTGGGAACCCCATTGCTGCAAATATATCTGTCCTGTGCATTGTTGAGAACCACAGACCTGCATAGCAGGAGATGATTGATGTCTCTGCACACTTGCATGATGGTGGCCCCCCACAGTGGACTTTACATCTCAAAAGTGATTTCCCACGGACTGATAGTAATCTGCTGTTGCAAGTTTCCACAGAACAATCACCACTTGCTTCTCCACTGTCAGAGCATCTCTGATTTTGGTGTCCCTGCCCTGGAGGCCTGGGGCAAGCTTGGCCCACGGATTCAGGAATGTGGCCTTGCGCATCCAAAAGTTCTGCAGATGCTGCTCATCATCCCAAGCCTACATTGTGGTGTGAGCCCACCAGTCAGTGCTCATTTCTCGGGCCCAGAAGTGGTTCTCCACCATCTGCAACTGCTCTTTGAACTCCAACAACATCCTTGACTTGGCTCTCACTATGTCCCAAAGCAGTCTGCTCTCTAGGAAATGGTCATGTTCCCCGTGACTCTTGCTGCTCTGCAAATACTGGAGGATCCTGTGCTTGCAACAATTCATGGCAATATGCAGAGCTGTGCAGGCTCTATGATTCTGTCAGAGATGGCAGACAGTGACAGGTCTCTCATTGGTTTGTGGGATTTTAAAAATAGGTGATGGCATTATGTGGTGGAGAAAGTTGCATGATGGGAACTTGACCCACTAGTCCCAATCACCCCTGTATGAGTCATTTTGTCCCATCCATGCATTGCTGACGCTTCCCAAAAGGCAGTGTGCTGGATGGTGGTGAGTTGCATCCTGGGACACCTACCCATAGTACACTGCACTGTGCATTGAAACAAGCACTCCTGGTGAGTACACAGTGCAAATACAAGGAGTCTAGTGTGCCTGCACAGTGGAAATATACTAACTGCAGCGGCCTTATGCTGATGTAACTTTTGTTCATGAAATTTTGTAGTGTAGACATGCTTTAGGCTGTGAGACAAAGGTTGGAGACAGTAATTATCATCTCTGCAGGTATTTCGGGCTAATTCTATTTTTGGACAGTTATGTACCCCATTGGCATTCATGCTTGCATTTCCAAGACTAAATTAAGAGTTGCTATAGAATAGAACAGGGTGGTGTGACAGGGCAAGGCCAGATGGCTATAGAAAAGTAGTGGGAGATAGATATATTCGCTCCAGGATAAACAAATCCCTGGTACCAGGTTAAGTGAAATGGAAGCTGCTCCAGGTCAATTAAGACAGGTTGACTGGGACACCTGAAGCCAATCTGGGGCTGGTTGAAACTAGTTAAAAGCCTCCCAGTCAGTCAGGTGGGTGGGCATGTCAGGAGCTGTGGGAGGAAGTTGTGCTGTTGGAGAGGCTGAGTAGTACACAGCATATCAGGCACAAGGAAGGCGGCCCTGAGGTAAGGGTGAAGTGGAGCTTGAGGAAGTGAGGGCTGCTGTGGGGGAAGTAGCCCAGGGAATTGTACATGTCATGTTTCTAAAAGGTCAGCTACCATAGCTGATGCTATTAGGGTCCCTGGGCTGGAGCCCAGAGTAGAGGGTGGGCCCGGGCTCTCCTCCTCCCCTCCCCCCCCCACCTTTGCCCCCTGATTAATCACTGAGACTGGGAGACAACAGAGACTGTGCAAGGAAGGATAACTTCTCCTCACCTCCCTTGCTGGCTTATGATGAAAATGGCTCAGTAGACTGTGACCCTTGTCTCTAGAGAGAGAAGGGTTACGTGGAGGGTCACAGTGAGCCTCTGAGGCTAGTGAAATCCGCCAGGAAACGTGGGACCCACGGAGGCAAGGACAGAGCCTTGTCACAGTGGATAGAACAGATTTAACACAAAGGCGTGGTTCAGATTTCCTTGATAAATAAATTTAAATTAGTTTAGTCTTAACATGTTTGATAGGATGGTATATTTCAATTGATGTTGAGGCTGTCTAGCCACAAGGTGGTGAACAGAGAGGTAGAAAAGTTTGTGGATGACCAGTTATTTACTAGTCAAGGCTAGAGAAGACAATGAGGTATTCTAGAGAGACAGGCAAATTACTTATTTGTATTCTAACAGTGCCTAGGAGACTCAGTCAGAATCAGAGGGAGAGGGGGTGTGCCCATTATTTATGGAGGTGTCAGAGGACAGGTGCTCAGTACCCTTGGGGAGAGAAGTACTGACCACATGGCAGCCGAAGAAGCCTTTTGCTCCCTGCAGCAGTTGGCTGGTCCGGCTGCTGGTATCCAGCCCCCTCCTGTTTCACTCCCTACCTGTGCAGGTGAAGTAAATGGGTCTGTATTGCAGGGCTTGGATCAGGAGGAGAGTGAAGTCTGCACCCCATGAATACTGGCTCCCGCCCTCACCAGACAGAGCCCCCTCCTGGCCCCAGCCCTTCAGCGTGGTCCTGTGTGCTTCCCCTGTGCAGGTTCTGTCTGTCAGGGGAAGCCAGATGGGCTCTGTGTCCTGGGGTTGTGCTGAACAGTCAGCAGGAGGTTCTGTCCAGCAAGGAGTCAGTTATTGCAGGGTGCAGCCTTCAGCTCCACACTCCCTACTAGCCTCCCCAGCAGAGTAGAGTAACCCAACCAGCAGTTACATCTGTGGCAGTGGGGGAATGAGAGGGCAAGAAACTTGGTTCCAGCAGCCAAGACTGCCTGCATAGTCCCATCCACTTCCCTTGCTAAACAGCCCCTCTAAATCCCAGTCCTTCATTGTGCCCTAATAACCTCATTGAGCCCCACACTTTGAACATGTCTCTACTAGGATTGCACTGTCAAAACTTAGATTTTCAGGACAGATTGTCTTTTAATGTTACATTCTGAAATGCTAAATTATTGGGCAGCATGATGTCTACATTGACGTTTCTATATTAGTGCAAGGTAGAGGAAATTTGAAGGAGTAAATTGAACTAATTTTATAATAGGCTGCCCAGAATGAGGGATGAACGGGACAGTTTGCCCTGGGTGCCCCATTTGAGAGGGACCCCAAACTGCCATTGTGACCTGCACAAAGGGTTACAGAACTACTCAGGTTTGGCCCAGCCACCCATCCATCATGATGGAGGGGCAGCTGAGCCGAACCTGAGCGTTACCATGACATGCTGTGCTGGATCACAATACCCGGAGTGTGGGGCCAGGCCCACCCCAGTGAGACATCAGTTGCTACTGTGGGGTGAGTGTAGGGCAGGCTCACTTTCAAAGTACCCGTCGCTCAGAGGTAACTTCTTTTGGAAGGATGGGGGGTGCCTTATTTTCAGATTTTTATCTCGGGCTCCCAAAAACCTCTGTTCAGCCCTGATTGTACACCTTGGTGGATTCTAAATTACACTAATAACTCAGTGCGAAGACCTAAGCATTGTTGTAGACAACTCAATGAAAAGTTCTACTCAGTGCACAGTAGTGATAAATTGAAAGCCAAAAGTTAAATATATAAGAACTTGGATAGTAAATAATTTTGAAATATCTTGCCATTATACAAATTGATTGTATGCCTCAATACTTGTTCAGTTCTGGTCACCCCATCACAAAAATAACAGCCATAAAGGCATTCAAAGCAAACATTAGAGACCTGGAGAAACTTTCATGCAGTGGGGAACTGAAAATACTAGCAGTTAGTTAAGGGAGGAGATGACTAACAGGGCTTACGATAGAGGCGTATTATGAATGGTGTAGAGAATCTATCAGGGACTCTTATTTACTTTTTCTCATAGCCCAAACATAAGGGGGACATCCAATGAAACAAAGGTAATACATTTAAAAATGTCAAAAAGAAATGTTTCCTCATATAATGCACCTGTTGAATTCACTGCCACAAGGTATCAGTAAGACTAAGGCTACAATTATGTCAGGGAGGTCATGGAATCTGTGACTTCCAGAGACCTCCATGACATTTTCTGCTTCAGCCCTGGGGCAGCTCTCAGCTGCAGCTGGCGGTGAGCCCCCGCAGCTCCCAGCCGCTGTGCAGCAGGGGGCCCTGGAACTCCCAGCTGCAATGGGAGGTGGGGGTCCACTGGAGTTCCCAGCTGCTGCAGGTGGCAGGGGGACGCCCCATAGTTGCCTAGCCATGCCCCCGGAGATCCTAGTTGCTGCAGGCAGTGCCCGCCCCCACCTGAGCACAGCAGGGGGCTTCAGCAGGCAGCGGGGAGGGGGGACCCCAGAGCTCCCAGCCGCTGTAGGTGCTGGACCCTCCTCCCTCCCCATTTTGTCAGGGATATTTGTATTAAAAGTAAGGGACAGGTCATGGGCTTCTGTGAATTTTTGGTTATTGCCTGTGACCTGTCTGTGACTTTTACTAAAAATATCCATGCTAAAATCTTAGCCTTAATTAAGACCAATGGCTAAATAGGGTTAAAAAAAATAGTTGTATGGATAAGAATGTCTACAGTTAAATTTGGGAGGTTAAAAATTTAAACCTAAGTGCCTGAGAGCATGAACTAACCCACTAACTGAGCAGGATTAAGAAGAAACACTTAGGTTTAGCAAAAGAAACTACATCATTTGCTCAAGAAACTCCCTGAAAAAACACAAGAACAAATCTGCACAGACACACACCTAGAACCCCGACCAGGGGTATTTTGTCTGCTACCCAAGATCCATAAACCTGGAAATCCTGGACACCCCATCATCTCAGGCATTGGCACCCTGACAGCAGGATTGTCTGGCTATGTAGAATCCCTCCTCAGGCCCTACGCTACCAGCACTCCCAGCTATCTTTGAGACGCCACTGACTTCCTGAGGAAACTACAATCCATTGGTGATCTTCCTGAAAACACCATCCTGGCCACTATGGATGTAGAAGCCCTCTACACCAACATTCCACACAAAGATGGACTACAAGCCGTCAGGAACAGTATCCCCGATAATATCATGGCAAACCTGATGGCTGAACTTTGTGACTTTGTCCTCACCCATAACTATTTCACATTTGGGGACAATGTATACCTTCAAATCAGCGGCACTGCCATGGGTACCTCCATGGCCCCACAGTATGCCAACATTTTTATGACTGACTTAGAACAACGCTTCCTCAGCTCTCGTCCCCTAATGCCCCTACTCTACTTGCGCTACATTGATAACATCATCATCTGGATCCATGGAAAAGAAGCCCTTGAGGAATTCCACCTTGATTTCAACAATTTCCATCCCACCACCAACCTCCGCCTGAACCAGTCCACACGAGAGATCCACTTCCTGGACACTAAGGCACTAATAAGCGATGGTCACATAAACACCACCCTATACCGGAAACCTACTGTCTGCTATGCCTACCTACATGCCTCCAGCTTTCATCCAGACCACACCACACGATCCATTGTCTACATCCAAGCTGTACGATACAACTGCATTTGCTCCAACCCCTCAGACAGAGACGAACACCTACAAGATCTCTATCAAGCGTTCTTACAACTACAGTACCCATCTCCTGAAGTGAAGAAACAGCTGGACAGAGCCAGAAGAGTATCCAGAAGTCCCCTACTACAGGACAGGCCCAACAAAGAAAATAACAGAACGCCACTAATCATCACCTTCAGCCCCCAACTAAAACCTCTCCAACGCATCATCAAGGATCTACAACCTATCCTGAAGGACGACCCATCACTCTCACAGACCTTGGGGGACAGGCCAGTCCTTGCTTACAGACAGCCCCCAAACCTGAAGCAAATACTCACCAGCAACCACACACCACACAACAGAACCACTAACCCAGGAACCTATCGTTGCAACAAAGCCCGTTGCCAACTGTGTCCACGTATCTATTCAGGGGACACCATCATAGGGCCTAATCACATCAGCCACACCATCAGAGGTTCATTCTCCTGCACATCTACCAATGTGATATATGCTATCATGTACCAGCAATGCCCCTCTGCCATGTACATTGGCCAAACTGGACAGTCTGTACATAAAAGAATAAATGGACACAAATCAGACGTCAAGAATTATAACATTCAAAAACCAGTCGGAGAACACTTCAATCTCTTTGGTCAATCGATTACAGACTAAAAGTGGCAATTCTTCAACAAAAAAACTTCAAAACCAGACTCCAGCGAGAGACTGCTGAATTGGAATTTAATTTGCAAACTGGATACAAATAACTTAGGCTTGAATAAAGACTGGGAGTGGATGGGTCATTACACAAAGTAAACTATTTCTCCCCCCCTCTCCTTCTCCACTGTTCCTCAGACATTCTTGTCAACTGCTGGAAATGGCCCACCTTGATTATCACTACAAAAGGTTTTCTCTCCCTCCCCCACCCCCCCCCTCCTGCTGGTATTAGCTCATCTTAAGTGATCACTCTCCTTACAGTGTGTATGATAACACCCATTGGTTCATGTTCTCTGTGTGTATAAATCTCTCCACTGTATTTTCCACTGCATGCATCCGATGAAGTGAGCTGTAGCTCACGAAAGCTTATGCTCAAATAAATTTGTTCGTCTCTGAGGTGCCACAAGTACTCCTTTTCTTTTTGTGGATACAGATTAACATGGCTGCTACTCTGAAACCTGTCATAAAATTCCAAGTTACTCTATGATTGTCCATTAATGGGCGTCTTGGACCTTCCTTGGAAAGTCTGGTACTCACCATTTCGACAGGATACTTAACTAGACAGAGCAGGGATCTCATTCAGTATGGCAATATCTATGTCCTAAGTACATTTCTCTGATGTCCTTCCTCCTTGATCCAATCTCCCTGAAAGCAGTGATCTCCGGAGCTTCCTTTCCCACATTCTACCCAGACCTCCCTGTTAACAGTCATCCTCCTTCTGCACAAGTTCCTATCCACAAAGAAAATTTCAGAGAAACTACTCCTGATGTCAGAGTAGATTCCCAGCGATTTTAAAATGTATTGCCTGGATCATTTCACCACCTCCTTATCACCAAAGTGCATTATAACAGCTCTCTAACGCTAACCTTTTTTTTTTTTTTTTTTGTGGGGCAGGTTGAAAGTCTCACAGCAGCTCGTAGTGCTTTCCGAGCAGGCACAGAGCCTTCAGATGCTATCCGTGTGGTGAATGCTGTATTGACACAAATAGATCAAATTAAAAGGTAACATTCATAGTAGCCATATTACCACAGCAAAACACCACTAGGAATTAGCAAGTTGGGGTCTAATTTCAAAAATATTGAACATATGTAGATAAATGATTACAGATTCTGATATCTGGCTTTACGCAATTCTCATTCAGAATCTTAATCCAAAAATCTTTGACTAGTTAAATTGTGCTGAATTTTAAACTAGCCATGCCTACTGAGAAGAGGAGTTGTTGTGATGGACAGAACTAAGTGAGTAAAGCGTGGGTAGACAGATAACTCCCATGAAAGTTAAGAGAAACAACTTCTGTTTGATGGTGACAACTGCTGCTTTAACTGAGGAAAAGTGCTTTTTTTTTTTCTTGCTCTGAGACTTTGTCATCGGGTCATATTTTTGGATCCATAGCAGTTTCTGGTTGTAGATCTGAAAAACAGCCATAGCCAAGAATGCATTTTCAATATTTCTTTGGCAAGACAAAGAGATGTTGACCTTTCCTGATTGATGTAGACATTGCCACGCTTATCCTTGCATTTGCCAGCTATAGATCAGCTTATTGAGACTGCTTTTGAGACCACTCGCAGGTCTGCTAGTGCCTGCTTATTTAGCAGCTTGTCCTATATAGAGCATATTGCACCAGTACTCTTTGATTGCACAGGCTTTCAGTTAGTTCCCAGGGTCGGTTCACATTCCTTTATGGTTTGGGCCCTGCTATTGTAGAGAGTGATTCTTATCCACACTCTGATTCAAAACCTGGGACGCTGACAATCCCTAGGTGTACATCTGGGAATAGGACAACCTTGATTTGCTACTGAATCTTAGTGGGTGGGGGTGCATCTACTTAGGTCCAACACAGTCCAACTTTGAGCTTGAGGTCAAGGAGCAAGCCCTATCTATACCTGCAGGATTTTTCTCTGTGGCTTGAGTGGAAGGAGAGTCTTTCCTTTTGGTAGGGTCATTAATTTAAGTAATTCTGACCTTTCCCATTTAGATTTGTTTTTTAAATGTCTGTTTCCTAGGGCTTATGAATAAATTTGAAGGACAAAAATGAATGGAAATGCAGAACATCTTGGGTGTTTGTATCGTGTGCTAGCCAAGTGAAGTATTTCAGTATTGTGGTTTTACTTGGGTTTAATAAAAACAGACATGCATAATTTTAAAACACAAATTCTACATTTGTGTGCATCCATGAGAAGTTGAGTAATTTTTTAATTATTATAATATAGTGCCGATTATAATCCATTTTTTGTTACTGCCTTACACTGTCTTACATGTGCAAGGCACCTTAAAACATGCTCAGGAGTGCTTAATTACCTTAAATCATTATTAATTGCTTTAAATTCTTTAAAAATGGAAAGGGTTTTTGGTGGTATCTGCACGAGTTCATGAGAAAGAAGGACGAAATATGCAGTAGCTAATTTTCTTATTTCACTATTAACTAAATTTAATCAATGGGTTTTGGATTAATACGCCGAGAATTGTGTAAAGGTAGATATCTCTATTCTATATTTCCTCAGCCTACCTGTGCTTTAGAAATCCTGGCTGGGCTGTGGAAGGAACATGGTATATGGAAGCAGCTGTCTTCCTTACCCAACAAATTAAAAACAAAATAAAAAAAAAATCTAAATACATTTTTATTAAGAAATTCACTGAAAGTGGGAATTCTTTGTGGTAAAATTAACTAAAATATTACATAATTCTAAATTTTTAAAAAGTTCATTATTCAATGTGGAGGCAAATTAGGGTAATTACCGCTGGACTAAAAAACGAATATATACTAGACAAAAAGTGCAAATTAAAAAGACTTGATTTTTTCTTTTCCAAGCGAAATTACTATTTATAAAAATAGGCTTGATTCGATAGTACCGGAAACTGAAGTCCTGTCCCCCAAGCACAAGACAATGTGGGCAGCAGCAGTCCAAACTTCATCCCACCCGACTCTACCTCAGCACTATTTTGGAAGAGGTTCCTTTCCAGGCTAACATACAATTCAGTCTTCAGGGGATCTCTAGAAAAATTGCTGACAAAGGTGGTTTTGTGTGGAATATGTTCACTATAAATTGAGACCTCCAGATCATTTCACTTAACATCTATCCAACAGTAACAACTTGGCCACTTCTGATATGGACCATATTTACAGTCATGACATAAAAGAGAAACACTCACTTTGCCATGTCCCTGAGGGATGATTCTTATGTGTACGTAATAGAAATGTCTCTTTTTTTCTGTGTTTTAAAGGTATCCCAATGTTGTTATCTTGACTACTTCAAATATTACAGAGAAAATTGACATGGCTTTTGTAGATAGGGCTGATATAAAGCAATATATTGGACCTCCGTCTGCTGCAGCAGTATTCAGAATATATTTTTCTTGCTTGGAAGAACTGATGAAGGTAAAATTTTGCAAGTAAGATTCTTAACTTAGATGTCCTATTTTAATAACTGCATAAATGCTAATGATAATAGTACACAAATGTTATCTTATTTCTCCTTCTTGAGACCGCTTCTACTGAGCCACTCTGTAGTTCACACAGCCACATAACATTTTAAAGCCGTATCTATAGACACGGGGGCACATACAGACCCACTGCACTGACCACAGGTATAAATGCCACCCTTGGCCCCCATAATAGTTCCTCAATCTGAGTCTGCCAGCCAGTGTGGTAAATGAACTGTAACACACTCTGCTTTTCTGATTCTGTGTTACTGCTGAAATCTGTAAGCAGTTATAAATAATTTTAAATGAAGGGTTGAGCTAGGATTAGTTAGGGAAAGTTGTTTGAAGTGTCCTTCTCTTAGCAGTGTAAAACACACAGTATTTGTCACTGTAGTCAGCAGTTATTCTGAAAACATACAGAGAGCAGAACTGTTGAGTAAGAAGTTGCCATTTTCATAGTCTCATTTCAGAATAGAACTGCAAATATCATTTTTCTTTCAAATATCATTTTTCTTTTTATTAGCGTCAGATAATATATCCTCGACAACAGCTGCTGACACTCAGAGAGTTAGAGATGATTGGTTATGTAGAAAATAATGTGTCACGGCTGAGTCTTGTATTAAAAGAAATTGCCAGGTAAGATTTATTGATTCATCCACTTTATGTACAAAGTGAGCAACTCTGCTCAAGTGTGTGTGTGTGTGTGTGTAAAAGTACTTTTTGGAACTATTTCTAAAGGGAGTTGGATATATTAGCAACAGCTAGAGTTCTGAAACCTCCCAGTTTCTTAATTGTTGCAAATTCTCAAATTTGGTCAATTGTAAAATTTTTCAGTGTTCACCAGTGAACATGGGAATTTTTTTGCAAGTGCCATTTGCTTCTATCGTCTTGGATCTCAAAATTTATCAAAAATTTGCATGATCTTTATGCCATCCCTGCCTCCTGCTTTGCTCTTAAGTTCCCATCAAATCCCCCCTTGGGATAGTGAGGTTCCTGAGGCTGTAGTGGCCACAGTTCAGTATGAACAGCTCTGGCTTTCATCCCATCTGAGGATGTTGAGAGATCGCAGTAGTTCAGGAAGTCACCTTTTGGAAGCACAAGTTAAGAAGTGGGCAGAGGTGTGGGAGAGAAGGATGATGGATAATTTTTTGCATTTACTTTGGTTTGATTTTTATTTGCTTTTTTGCTAAGAGGACTATAATGGGAAAGATTTCACCACAATATGAAAATCTGTGGAATAATAAAAAGCAGATTAGTGTTTTCACACTAAGCAATTTTTGTCTGATTTTTTGGGGGGTCTTAACAGAGCTCAAACAAAATATCAGAGCAATAAAAGAGTTTGAAAGTGTACCCTTGCAGAAAGGTCAGAAAAGTGTTCCTTAAAGCAACAGTATATCTAGTATATAATGAATAGTGCCCTCTCAAACAGTGAACTATGGTGTTGAGAACACAATGGACTTGTCTGGGTGACACAGTAGACAGTAACAGACACAGTAACAGAAATTACCATTAACAAATGACAGCCTCTTGGTGTATGTCAACTGGTCATTTTTGAATAGCTCCGTGTGTGTGCATATTTATTTATTTATTTATTTATTTGTAAAAGTAACACCCATGAAAGTAAAATATTTTGTAGGATTGTTAAATATAACAGGTAAAGAATGGATGAAAGATTTGTATTTTCTCTCTGTGCTACATAGTGCTAACTAGCAATAATTTGAGTTTATCTGTAGAGAGATTCCTGGCAGGACCACAGAAAGCAAACCTCTTAATTTTTGGAAGGGAGATCTAGCATTTAGCAAAATAATAGTATGCACATCTCTGCTTCATTGTAGGAAAAGTGAAGGACTTAGTGGCCGAGTCCTCAGGAAACTTCCTTTTCTAGCACATGCACTTTATATTCAAGTAAGTTTATTTTGCTTTTTATTTGGGTGTGTTGGGAAGCCACTTGGGTGGAAGCTCCTGACTGGGCCTCTTTAAAAAAACATACAAACAAAAACCCTCTTAATTTGAAATACATTGGGTCTGCTCCTGGCTGGACTGCAATAATTTTGTGCTACCTCATTATTTAAAAAGAGGTTAAGAGAAACTATATATTTGCATATTTTGCAATTACGAAGGCAGGATTGATGTGGCCAGTAACTCCTATATCATGACACAACATCAATATTGCTTCTTTGTAACTTAATTTCCTTTAGTTGTTCTGTACGTTTTGATGCGTCCTGTCACATTTTCATTCAATAATGTTGTTTGTTGGATTTTGGTGAAGTGAATTTACAGTCATGATATTGATTAAACCTCAAGAATTTGCTCAGATTGGCCTAGATTCCCCTATGCTAACTGGTGCAGAATCCCATAGCTGTTGTACAGCATTTGGAAAATGCTAATAAACATGGAGGTGTTTATTGTCTGTAGAGCATTATGCCACCTACTGTTCTTTGAGACATCTGACAAAAAAATTTTCTTTTTCACTTCCAGTGTCCTAATGTTACAATGGCAGTGTTTCTTCAGGCTCTTTCGCTTGTAGTGGATAAACAATTTGAAGAAAGAAAGAAACTTGCAGACTGCTTTTGACATTCTTGTTACTGTTCCACAACTGTCTAGTCTCTATGATGTGTTCCTTGTGATCACCGAAAACCACATTCTTCACCACATCCCACATACCTTTTGTTCCATGTATAAAGATTGACTGAATTTGGGTTAAGAAACTCAGATCTAGTATTTTTTCGAAAACTTGATTTGTAAATATCAAGAATGTTTACAGTGCACCTGTTCAAAAGCTTTATTTCAAACTCCAGTCTTTGATACACTTCAAAATTGTTTAATTTCAAGAATGACCTTTTTACTCCTCCTTGTAATTATTAAAAATGTTTATCACAATTCTGTTTTGTTTTTAACCATAAAAACTTTTGTGTGTGTGTATTCAGCATTCTTTTTCAGTTTTAATTCTTTTTTTCAAACATAAAGAACGTAAATTATCAGGTCTCTGGTTCTAATATGTAATGCAAAAATTTTTATTACTTGTACCTCTTAAAAAAAAAAAAAATTATGGGTAGGATTTTGAAAGCACTCAGTGGCAGCCATTGCTCACATTGAAACTGGCAACTATTCACATTGAAACAGCCATTGAGTTTTACCATTGACTTCTTGAGAACAGAGACAGAAATTTTGAAAATCCTACTCTAAACGTTCTTTTAAAGATCATATATGGCAAGTTTTCATAGTTAGCCTATATCAGTGCAAAGAAGCTAATATTCTAAAAGACGACTAAAGTACACTGTATTTGCTGAAGACGACCTTGTGTGGAACTTAAGCAGATAGTTGTTTATAAACACGTAAAGAATTTGTTTTATGTATCTAAATTACAAAATTTATGGGAAAGACATTTTGTTGTGCAGAAGCTAAGAAAAATATTGACTCCCTTTAGAAAGTGAAAAAATGTAAGAATTCTGTTTGTTTACCAAGTCGCTACATGTAATCTCTAATATTACTTTAATAGAGAAAAAAGTTCTCTTTTTTCAGTTCATTTTATGTATTTGTCAACACTTTAACTGATAGGGGGTGAAACAAATTATTTGTTTGCAACTTTCACACAACAGGTGGAACAGGGAAACAAGGGCAGCTTTAGTATCTGGAAATTATTTTTAACTTTTTTAATTGACTAGATTTTAAGTTGACATTACCACTTTAACATACATCATAACTACTCCTACCACAATATGGTTTGTTAATGACTGTATGTCATTCGTTTGTTTGTACATGTTTAATCAATGTTATACATTTCTCATGAGATGGATGAGTTACTCCATTGTCATGAATTGTTCATAATGATGAATGCTGTATGATGTAAACTCTGCATTAAACAATTGTACAGAACTTTTCAACCCAGGCTATATAAGAATTCAAAGTTGACTTTTTTTTTGTTGATTAATGAGGATCACTACCCAGCTCAGGGTCTTCTGCATTTTCACAGATTATTGAGCAGTCAGACTGCAGGAAGAAGTCCCCTTTCCATCCTGGTTGTAGTTACCTTTGTTATCTCCTAAGCAGCTTTCTTATACTGTACTTGGACATTTACCCCCCCGGGGTGGCTATTATAGATTTGGCAGTATACCACATCTGCTCTCTGTTCTGCTTCTGGGCCTTTGATAAGAGTAGTCAGAGAGCTTATTTCTCTGTTCAGGGCTTTAGAACGCAGAGAATTTCCTTTCAAGTCAATAGATCTTGTCATTCCTGGCTAAGGAGGTAGTCTCATCACTTCTTGCCTCAGGTAGTTGTCGGTATACACTGGGGATGTAACCTGATTTGTGCACAGGGGAGTTGCCACCCCTCCCTGTTAGCCCATGAGGTAATGCAAGGCTTAGTTGTCTACCATTGCCCCATCACAGAACTGTCAATGGAAAAGCATCAAAGACAACTGCAAACAATCAAAACCACTCTGGTTTAAAAAACCAAACCATTATAACAGATGGAATTGTTCTGTCTCTGAATAGACAAGACTGTTTCAGTATAATGCGGATTGGGGAAAAGCACTTTAGATCTATTCATGGAGGAACCAACTTGTTGAAGAAGGATGTTTTCCATGAAATATTGGATCCTGGTCTCTGGGAAGCCAGCCAGATCTGCAACTCACCTGGGAGAAACCTACTTTATTAGATTACTTTTCCTATTAAGTGTAGGCCCTAGTTCACATTTTCTGATATATATTTTTGTTTTGTTTCTATCTCTAGGGTGACCAGATGTCCTCTTTTTAAAGAGACAGTCCCGTATTTAAGCCTTCTTGCAGGTGTCCCAACTTTTTCTTTAAAACATGCAAATTGTCCTGTATTTTCTGTCTCTCTTCCCTGCTGTTTCTCCCATCAGTACTGGCAGGTTCCGTTGCTGGCTGGATCCCTGCTCACCAACTGTCTGCCCACCAGCAGTGAATGGGGGTTCAGTGGCCGCTGATGAGTGTGGGTGTAGAAGGTTGGTGGCAGAGCAAAGACGCAGCGCACAGGGCTGGCCGCTCTCCCTGCTGGTCCATCAGCGCAGCCCCTGCTGCGTGCCGGCTCCTGAGCAGCAGGGCTCCATCCCTTGTCCCGTTTTTGGCTGGTGCTGGCTGCGAGCTGCAGAGGCTACTGTGTGTGGGAAGGCGCCAGGGAGCAGACGGTTTCATGTCGCCTCTGCTGTCCACTGATTATCCCTTTACGTGCTCCCCCTCTTGTTGTCCTCTCCCTGCTTTGCCCCTTTGGTCCCTCAGCCCTGCTGTTCCTCTGTATTCTCTTTCTCCCCAACCCACCCCAGTGGGGCTCGTCCCGCTCCCAGCACAGTATGGGGAACCAGCCCCTGCTCAGAGCGCTCAGCTCACTAACAGCTTGGCCAGCAGGCTCCTTCCTTCCCCAACTACCTCTGGCTGGGATGGCACTGCAAGAAAGCCCAAGACCCTCCAGGCTGGGGCACTGGTCAGGAGGAGTCGAGCCCTGCATCTGCCAAAGCCCTGCACAGCACTGGCATGGGGAAGCCACTCTACCCCTCAGCTAAGCTCTGGAGTGGTGAGGGGAGGGGGGAAAAGCGATTTCCAGCCTATTCACACCCAACCCTGCAGGCTCCACAGCAGTCCTGCAGGCTCCATTGGCATCCTCTTCACCCATCCTGCCCTCCCCTTGCCCTGGGTCCTGCTCCCAGGGAGCACAGGGCTGCTCTGTCCCCACCCTCTGCTGAGCCACCTCTCTGACTGGGTTTGCTGAAGCCCCTGCAGTCAGGTTCCCTGGGCCCTGGTGTACAATGCAGCCTTAGGGCTTAACCCCTTCCTGCCCACTCTGTAGTCCAGGGACAGAAGGCAACTGGGTTATGTCAGTGGTCAGCAGCAGCCTGGAGGTGTTACCTGCTTTTCAACACTGTGCGGGTAGGAAGGAACAAGCTACTTCCAGCTGCACGGGTTCAGGGCGGTGGCTGGGGGGCTGAGGAGGGGGTAGAGATGAGCTCTGCAATGACAGGGTGCAGGTCATACCTTCCCCCCACCCCATTCCCTGCGGCTGGAAGCAGCTCCTGTTACTTCCCTTCCACATAGAGCCGAAAGGCTGCTGCTGGCCACATTTTGGTGTGAACCCTGACAGAAATACGGGAAGGGGGGCATGTGATCTTGCATGCCCCCCTTCACATGTTGTCTCGGGAAGACGCACTGCCAGGTAACAGCAGAGGCAGGTCCGTCCCGGGGGTCCAGTCAGGCATGGTGGGCAGGGAGCACCGGACAAGGAGGGTCCAGTTGGTCAATCATCCCCCTGTGTGAAAGAGGTATACAGGAGTGTGTGTGGGGGATAGGGGTGCGTATCACACCTCCCCTGTGATACCCTAAAACCTTAAAGATAAGAAGGTAAATAAAAAGAAACACTGTGTAGTTGGATTGTTTTTAAGAGGGGCTCAGTCAACTTGATGTTAATTTGTACTGCATAGTTCTGATCGATTGCTATTCACCTTGCTTGAATACAAGTAATTTCACCATGTGTCCCATATTCAGCATAGGGAAATATGCTCATCCTCCCATGGAACCTAGGGGCTGTGGCCTGCGGCAGGAAGGAGCCAGGTGGTTGTTGGAGTGACTCTAGGAGGAACGCTATGGATTGGCTCTCTGATCACCTCTTCACTCTGCTTCTTCCCACCCCCACCTTAGGGGTAAGTCCATCACCACCTCATTAGCTCTCAGCTGCTGCATGTGGGCTGGAAACCAGATAGGGCAATAGAGAGGTTGCCCACTCAGCCCGTGTGCAGGAGGATCCATTGCAGCTCAAGTCCTCCTGATTGTCACAGCCCAGAGAAATGCATGACACTGAGCCTGGAATCTGTGACTGCATTAGTCTCCCACGAGAGTGTGGCAGGAGAGGACATGTGACATGTCTGCAAATACCTTCTTCTCAACTGCTGAGGTGGGGGAAGAGCGGCCAGATTCCATCAGGCTCCTTAGGAGCTCCCAGCCAGACCAGGAGGTGGAAGTGCCCAGCCTTCTGGTGGAGGAAATCCACTCCCGGTGCAGGCGCTGAGGGGGGAGAGGCCCCAGCCAGGCCAAAATGGAGCTTGCCCAGGGTGTGGATGGGCAGGCAGGACCCAGCCCAGGAGGGGAGCCGGGCAGAGTGGCTCTGGGGCTTGTTGTGTGGGCAGCACCGGCCCCAGGAGCCCACCCCTGATTCCCAGCAGGAGGCATCGCCCTGCCCGGTCACTGGGACCTTTCAGCCTCCCCAGGGCAGGAGGTGGAGGATCTCTGTCCCAGCACCAGCAACTTGGCTGGGCTCAGGGAGGGGTGAGGAGGGGGCTGTGAACACCCTGGGCCCAGGCCCTCGACCAGTGCTATGGGGGCGGGTCCCCAGCCCAGGTGTCTGGCCTGAGCCATGTGAACCCCACTGACATTAGATGCTGCCACTTTGGTCCTTGGTGCTCACAGGGAGTCCAGGACAGTGTGTGTGTGTGTGTGGGGGGGTCTCTTTGCTATGGGCTCCTGAAGGAGTTGGGGGCTGAAGGCATCACTGAGAGGCGGGAGTGTGGGGCCCGATCTGCCCTAGATCCCGGAGGTGGGAAGGGGGCACATTGCCCCACCATGCCCCTGTCCTTCCCCCAAGTGTCAGCAGGAGTCACCCTGTCCCCTTCTCTCCCTGGTGCAGGGACCCCCAGGGACTCCGAGGAGGAGTAGGAATGGGTGGACGTGGCCACAGAGGAGGCTGCTCTCGAAAACACCCGAGAACAACTCCAGGACTGAGAAAAGGTACAAATGTTCCCCAGCTGTCCTGGAACCGAGATTGTCCTGTCCCTTCCCAGCATCCCAATCCCCTGCAGAGGGTCTTGTCCCTCATGATCCACCACCCCTAATGGGGACTTTTCTCCTCCATGATCTGGGACCCCAAGATGGGGGTGTTTGTCACACACCAGTCGGGGTCTCCTCCCCCAACAGGCACTGTCCCCGATCTGGACACTGCTTGTGTAGGAGTTGTGGGTGATTTGGACAATGGGCAGGTCCCCACTAGCCCCCATTCAGGACTAAGTCCTGCAGCTGGTGTGGGTGGGGCAGGGAGGTCCCTGGCTAACTGGCTCTCTTTCCCCTAACCCCACTCCTGATGGGTGCAGGATGAGGCCCAGCAGCTCACGTTCCTGCACGCCATCCACCCTGCATGTCTCGCTGCACAGCAGAGAGGGCAGGACACATTGGAGCCACAGTGCTGCAAGGCAGCTGTGGTGGAGAGGATTGTGGTGAACAAGACACGGCGGCTGGCAGCTGGAGGGAGGACAGAGACATGGGAGGGGCAGGGGTCTCCCTGGGCCAATGAATGGGGGGTGGCTGGTGCTGGAGGGGCAGCTGAGGGCAGGGATTGCTGGGGCTGAAGATTGGGGAGAAGAGACGGGAGAAATTCTGAGATTGGTCACTAGTGGGCAGGAATGGGAGGAGCGGGAGGCAGGTGGGGGGATCCTGCTGGCTGTGTGGGGAGTGTCAGCAAGGCCCGAATCTCACACGCTTCTTTGTCTCCTTTGGGTCTCACAGGAGCTCATTGAGAAGCTGCCTGATAACTCTCCACTCGGCACCATCCTCGCTAACTCCCTGATTGCTGTGGGCAACCTCAGGTACTGAGACCCTCTTCCCCGGTTCCCCTAACTCCGGTGCTGCTCAGGCCCAGGGCTGGGAGTCACTGCCCCTCCCACTCCCAGGTCACCTCCCAAGGGTGGCTCCTCCGGCAGAGGTGACGGGAAGGTTCCCTTTCTCCTGCTGCACTGTTCTTTTCACTCCCGTAACATTGCAACGGCTTTGGGGAGAGGCTCACTTCCAGGATCAGATACAGGAGGGGCAGCAGGGTCCAGGGAACAGGTGCTATTCCTGCCCTGCCACTGTCTGTCTGGGAAACTTTGGCCTTATCATTCCCTGGCTCGGTGCCTCAGTTTCCATTCTCGCCTATTTCCCTGCAGTTTCATGTCCCTGTTGGTGCCAGTCCCACCCCCGCACCTGCACTGCACAGTCTAGTACCGGCTCCTCTCTGTTGTCAGCACCATGAAACCTGCCCTGGAACCAGAGCTAGAGACCCACCTCCTGCGAGCTGCCCTGCATGCCATCGTCACCCTGGGCACGGAGAAGGACACCACCCAAGTCCAGGTAGATCATGCTAAAATCATGGATTGAAGAGCCAGCTGTCATCCTGCCACAAATCTTTGCTAATTGCTAATTGTGAATGAGAGAGGCCAGGATATGCGTTTGGGGGTCTCACCAGTGCTTCCCAGAGACCCCTCTTCCCATCCTGTGGCAGGTGTAGCCCCAGTTTCCCTAACTCTGACCCATGGCTCTCCCTTGCTTTGCAGGATCTGCATAGGATCTTGCCAGACCTCCTGGATGCCATGCTGGGGAACCTGCTGGCAGAGTCCCCAGACACAGCTAGGCTCCACTACATCTTGGAGGTGAGCCCCATAAGAGAGGTGGGGGCAATTTTATCTTAAGTCTTAGATTCATTTTCCAGTCGTTCTGCCTCTCTGGGCCCCCAGTGGGCCGTCCTTGGTCAGGGCAGTCAATGCATTGCAGTGTCAGGTCCTTCCTCTTGAAGGACAGAGGAAGGAGCTGGGTCTTCAAGCCAGAGCTCTGCCTGGTTCTGTTGAGCACTAACCACAGGGCTCTTGGCCAGCCTGGGGAGTGAGAGTCTGAACACCTCCTATGAGATCCAGAAAATGGTCCTCAGAGAAGACTCACAGGCTCCTTCCAAGAGAAACAGGAGGACCCCAGAGAATCAGCCCTTCTCGCCGATGGGCCCTGAGATTCCTGGGGGGATTGTGCTCACACTCAGTCCTTGGCTGGATGAAGGGACTTGGGAGCTGGGGAGGGGTGAGGGGTCTGTCTCCTTCCTGGTGAGCTGTTCAGGAATCAGGAGTTCAGGGAGGATGAGACCAGCCCCGACACCGAGCACTGTCCCAATCTAGAGAGACAATAACAAACTGTGACCTGCAGGGTACAAGCATCGTCCTGAGGGCAACAATACCTTTCTAAAGTTCTGCGATCAATGAATCAGATATTCCACCCCCCACACAATGTCTCAGCTCCCTGGGGATGGGGGGGGGCTCATTTGCACAGCACGTGCACCTGCTTATTGATTCTGACCTGCCTCCTTCCCCCACAGCACATTAACTACTGGATTGTGTCCAGGGTGCTGCAAGAGAGAGCCAGGGCCATTAGGAGCAGCATGGCCCTTCTCAGATCCACCATCACCCTCCCTGAGTTTGACATAAGTGGCCTCTGACCCCAGCTTCCTGACTCCAGGTGTGGGTGGGCTGGCTCCGAGGGGCTGTAGGATCTGCTGCTGCAGGGCCCGGGGGTTAGGAGTGTTCCTTCTGGAGAGGCAGAGTCAGAGCAGAAAATGAACTTAGCTTGACTCAAGTTCTTCTTGTCCTGGTTAAGTGGTGACTCTGGGCTTTGAAGGGTACTATGCTCCAGGTTCATGCCTTCCTGTCATCCTGGAGCAGCTGGGGAAGCAAATCCAGGAGGGCTCTGCCCACATCCCTGCGCTCCAGGCTCCCTTGCGGGCAGACAAAACTAAGGGTCTAGCTCTAGCTCCTATCCTCTAGCATCTCCTGCAGAGGGGCTGAGGGGAAGGAGACTGCTGGCCCAGGGGGGACTGGGAGCTGACAGGAAAATGCTGATGGAGTCCCCTCTCCCTCTCCCTTCCATTAGAGCTCAGCAGAATTCCCCAGGATGGGCCACCATGTGGCACAGCTGGCTGTGTTCATCGGTGACCCAGCCAAGGACATCAGCCAGCAGGCTAGGGAGGGGGTTTATCAGCTCTACCAGCTGCTGCTGCACCAGAGGGGTAAGGAACCCAGCTGGGAAATGGCACCCGATAGAAGAGTGAGACTGGGACCCCCGCCAGTTTCTCTCAGACTGACCCTGGCTGGAGGCTGAGTCTCTCTCTGTCTCTTTCTGTGTTCTACACCTGCAATTGTCTTGGGCCAGGCACGCAGCGAGGACTCTGCCCACTGTGCAGCCACCAATGGGATTGGAAGGACACAAGCACTGCAACCAGAATGACACATGTGTGTGTGTGCGTGTGTCTCTCTTTCCCAGGGCTGACCATCCATGAGGCTGAAGACTTGTGGTGCTGGGACTGGCACTGGGACAGCAGGCTCCTGGGCTACAGGAACACAGCCAGGGTGGGGGAGGTAAGGACACTCTGCCAGGGCAAGAGACCGCTCAGGGAGTGGGGGTGGCTGGGTCCCCTGCAGTGGCTGCCTCCTGGGGCCACTAGACGGAGATACCGTTTTAGCCCCACGATTTGGAGCCTGGTTCTGGACAATCTGCTAATGTCTCACGTCCTGTTGGTTTGAGGTCTTCAGAAAGTTTTTCTCAGAGGGGCAAAGAAGATCCTTCCTCCAGACGGCAGTGCTGGCCATCCACAACCCCCTACTGCATGTCTGCCAGGCAGGGTTGCTCCTCACCTACTCCCTCCTGGGGGAAGCACAGCAGCTGATGGGGGACAAGGTAAGCAGCTGCATTAGACTCAGGAGATTGAGGCGGGGCTCAGGCCTGATTCCCATCCAATGACCATTGGCTGGCCTGGCAGCAAGGCGCCTGGTGGGGAATGAGAGTCAGAGCAGGTGCTACTGGGAAGGGATTTGAATTCCCCTCCATGAGCAGGAGGGAGCCAGCTTGTCCCCGGAGCAGGTCCAATCCAGCTCTTTAGCAAGGCTAATTAATGACAAGCGTTACCTCCTCGTGGACTTATGTTATTAGGACACGGTGCTATTGCTCTTGGGAAGGGCAGCAGAGTCTCCTAAGTGCCCTCTGCGGGCCTCTCCTGTCCCACAGGGTTGCACCCAGTTCCCAGTGGCCTAGTGTCCATGTCACCCGAGTCACCACCCAGAGTTGCTCCCATCACTGGCAGCCTGGGAGGCCAAGGACTGAGGGGTGATGGCGACTGACCAAGCAGGGCTGAGGCACATGGGCGGGGGAAGCTTATCCTGCTGCTGGAAGGTCTGGACCACCTCTAGAGAGATCGGGAGGATTCAGTGAGCAGGGGCTGCTGATCTGTCCCATTCACCAGGGCTGCCATCCTGCAGCTTCAGCATTAGTGGCTGGGATGAATTGGGAAGAGGTCTCAACTGCCCCACATCCCACTTCACTGCTGCCAGAATCCCTCCTGCTCCCCCGGCTAGAGCCCCCTCCCTGCCCAACTGGGGTGGGGGTGGAGGAGAGGGTTCTGAGAACTTGAGCTGTGGGTTGGAGGTGGAACAGCTGTCAGGGGCACTGAGGGGGAGGTGGCAGGAGCTCACCCTACAAGGAGGGGGATTGGCACTGGAGGTCACTAGAAAGGACAACAAGACTCCATTCTGGGGGTCAGGAGGGTGAATCCATCCCTCAGAGGTGGGCACGTTCTGGGTGGAAATGCTGCTGGTTCCAGGTGCCCTTAATTCCTCCTGATTCCTTGGGGGCATCTGAGTCTCTCACAGGTTCTCCTTCCCTTGCAGCAGGAGGACATCACGGCCAATGTGATGCGCCAGCTCCGCATCATCCGTCACTTGTGCCAGGTGCCTGAGGTGCTGCAGGAGCTGTGCCTCTGAGGCCACCAGCAACTCCCGCTCCCTGCTGCAGGTACTGCTCTGGCTCACTGTACATGGGGAGCTGGTGGAAGGGGGAATGGAGCCCCCTGGCACTCACAGAAACTCTCTCCCCTCTCTGTGGAGCAGGGTCCTTCCCTCTGCCCCCCAAATTCCTTCATCTAGGGCAGGAGCTCTTTCCTTCACACCCATTCCCCTCCCCCTTTTCCTTGGTCTACCCCCATCCCATTCCCCCTGCCCCCAGGCAGAGCTCTCACTGCTCCATATGGTGCAGAAGGGCTGTTGTGTCAGGGCCACAGCCCCTAGTCCCACTGAAGCTTGGAAAGCTCCACTTTTGAGGAGCGGGGGGGAAGGGGGACGACAGGGCACAGGGCTAGCTTCCCCTCTGCCGTTTATTCTCCCTTTGGCCCTTCTATGGGGTCTCTGGGTGTGAAATGAATAGGAGCCTCCTTCCCAGCTGTCTTCCAGGCCCTGGGATCTGGCTCAGCCTCCCAGATGGGTGCATCCCGCAGCTGAGCCACCTCAGGGAGCAGTGGGGGCAGGTCACCTCGTCCCATTGAAGCAAGCCATGCTGGCTCCCAAAGAGGCTGAGATGGAAGACCCCGCTCCCTCCTGGAGGTAAGAGCCATTTACTCCTTGGGGCGTGTGGGTCTCCTCAGGGAGAAATGGGATCCCCGGTGTGTAGCCTGGCTGGGAGCTTCCCCCGTCCCTGGCTCCCAGCTCTGGGACAGAGATGTCTCCATCATCGTACCACCCTGGTTTTTTTCCTAGGAAGGGAATGTCCTCGAACCTGGACTTCTGAGAGCGTTTCTAGAAGGGGGCTCCAGCCCCTCGGGCATGAAGAGAGCATCAGGTTGTCTTGTTGACATGGCATCTCCAGTCTCCAGTTCCACTTCCCGTAGCAGGGCAAATGAACCCATCAGCTCCCAGAATCCCAACTCTTTCACCTCCTTCTGCTCAGTGGTGGGGTTTCTCCAGCCCCCTCACCACACCTGTCAGCCTCTGAATGATGAAGGGGCTGAATGTCAGAGTCACCAGAACAAACAAACTCCAGTTCCAGGCAGTGTGTACTCAGCCCCTCTGGAAACCAGGTCTGAAATGGGGAGCAAGGACCCCAGCCCAGTAACAGAAGGAGTGGACAGAGCAGACCTGTAACAGGGTGCTGTCCCCTGGGCTGCACAGCCTGGGGCTTAGCCAAGCTAATTACAGAATGAGCGCTAAGTGAGAGGCACCATGTACCTGCCCCTAAAGAGCCAGACTTCAGTGGTGATCCAGCCCAGCTGGGGTATCAACAGGAATGAGAACGAGGTAGGAAGTTCAGAGCAGCAAGGAAAGCCTAGAGGGGAACTTGAGAAGAGAGGCAGGAAGTGCTCAGGGAAAACTGTAGCAAAGAGAAAGGAGCAGACCAAGGACCTGGGCTGCTGCCAATGTCAGGGTGGGACTGGGTTTCCCTACTGGCCCCAAAGAAGGGGGTGTACACACACCCAGAGAGGGTTACCAAGCCCAGCAAGGGGGCTGCAGGCTGAGCGAGAGCCCCAGTGATGGCAGAAGGACTTCTTTCTGTGGAAAGACCTCTTTGGACTTTTAGTGTGAGACAAGCTGGGCCCCAGAAGGGTGGACTAAAGGTGGTGACCTGGCCGGAGGGCTGACTTACCAGGCAGAGAACCTGCCATGGTGCTGGAGTGACCATTGATGGGGGACGCTAGCCCAGTGAGAGGGCTGTGATGCCATGCCTGGCCGCCAGGGGGACACGTAATGATGAGTAGATTCATTTATGATTGGCAGCAGGGACGGAGGGGCCGCTCTGCTCCTGGGGAAGATGGCAGCTGCTTTCCTCAGGCTCTGGGGCCACCTGCAGAGCCTGCTTCCTGAACATCCTCAGGAGCCTGGCGATCCTGGAACCAAGTGGGGAGCAGGTGTGAGTTTTGGGTCAAGGCAGCCTCTCACTAACCAGCCTTTTTAGTCCCTCCCCATCCCTGCCCCAGCCAGAGCAGCTCCTCCGCCCCCGACAGGGGTGCAGGGAGTGCAAGCTACACACTCTGGCAGGAGTTCATTGCATGATCTGCTCCCAACATTCCCCCTCGTCATCCCTTTAAATCACCCCCGAACTACCAGCTGCAGAGGCTGCTGGGAACCCCGGGGCTTGGGGGCAATTTAAAGGGCCAATGGCGCCAACTGCCGCTACCGCAGTGGAGCCCCAGGCCCTTTAAATCACTGAGGAGCCCTGGGGGCTCCCGGCTGCCACTGCTACCCCAGGGCTCTGGCAGAGCTTTAAAGGGCCTGGGGCTCTGCTGTGGTAGCGGCTGCTGGAGCCCCGAGCCTTTTAAATTCCTGCCTGAGCCCTGTTGCCTGAGCCCTGGGGCTCCAGCTGCCGCTACTGCCCCGACCCTTTAAATCCAGTCTGGAGCCCTGCCACTGCTACCCCAGCACAAAAATATAAAAGCCATTAAGTGGCATAAACCAGTATGCACTCTGCCACCTCACTGGCTTTGGAGACAGGGGTACGTCTCTTGGAGAGAGGGGTTAGAGGATCCTGCTCTGAGACACACAACTGTCAATCGTTGGGAACAGAAACCCCATCTGTAATTTTGCTCACTGGCCCTGCCGCAAACTCCACCCTCCACCCATTGGGAGCCAGGACCAGGAACACCATTCCACTGTCACAGTTACATGGACCTCCGCACCTGCAGACATTGCAGCTGGCCCATGCACAGGTGCTGGTGCTGTGATAGGAGCTGGCCGAATCACCCTGCTGGCCCACATATCCAGCATTCTCTCCCTGAGCAATCGGTCCCGCCAGGGGCGGCGAGTTATATACACGCGTGGTGCCCGGGCTCCAGCAATATTCAGGGGCCAGGTCTCTCCCCCGGCCCTGCCTGCCGCCCCCCCCCCGCACCTCCCCCGAATGTCCCCCGGCCCCCACTTGCTGCCCCCCTCACCTCCCCCTGCCCTGGAGCCTGCAGCTCATGCTGACTCTGCTCTGCCAGCTCTCCGCATCAACTGCTGCCGCAGGGTCCTAGTGTCCCCCATTCATTAATGGCAGGGCAGGCTGCCTTTACCCTGCCCTTCCGCCCTAGCCCTGAGCCTCTCCAATGCCCCAAACCCCTCAACCCCAGCCCCAGCGAGAACCCACATCCCCCCACACCCTAATCCTCTGCCCCAGCCCTGAGCCCCCTCCCACACCCCAAACCTCTCATCCTTAGCCCCACAGCCCTCACCCCTGCACCCCCTCCTATTCCCAAACTCCATCCCAGTGCCTGCACCCCCTCCCCCTTCCCTCACACACCCTCATGCCCCCAAACTCCCTCCCTGAGCCTGCACCCCCTTCTTCTGCACCCCCTCCGCCTCCAAACTCCCTCCCAGAGCTTGCACCTCTCATCCCCTCCTGCACCCCCACCCCTTGCCCCAGCCCAGAGCCTATACCCAAACTCCGTCCCAGAGCCTACACTCCTCATTCCCTCCTGCACCCCCACCCCTTACCCCAGCCTGGAGTCTGCACCCAGCACCCAAAATCCATCCCAGAGCCTGCACCCCAGACCTCCTCCCCCCACCCAAACTCCCTCCCAGAGCCTTAGGCAGGTCGGGGGGTGGAGTTTGAGGGGGCAGGTTCTGAGCACCACCAAAATTTCTACAAACCTGCCACCCCTGGGTCCTGCTCCCTGCTCTTCCTCCAGGAACCCCTAGAGCAGTCTCTCTTCATGGACCGTGTCCCTTTCCTCCTTGGCTCTTTTGAAAGCAAGGTGCTCCTTGTTCCTCCTTGCCCCATCTCCAAAAGCTCCCGCATGATGGTCCTCCTTCTGGCCCACTGCTGGCCACTTGTAGCACCCACAGTCCCAGGCAGCAAGCTTGGCCCAGCAGGTGTGGAAGTGTCTTCCAATGAGATGAAACAGAGGCTATATTCATTTTATTACCATGGGGCAGGGGTGTGAGAGAAACAATCCCCTCTTTGCTTTCTGTTTGTCCACAAGGCCATGATTTGCAACATTGCTTCTATATCACTCTTTCAGAAATTCTCGTGTACGGTCCATCTCACTTCTGTCTTTGGAAGATTCAGACACGCACATCCTATGCAGGTGTGTGAGTAACACTGATTTTACTTTAAAACAGCACAAAAGAAATTTAGAGGCTAGATCTGGCTGATGCAGGATAGGCTGAAGTCATGTTTTGGGGACATTTACCTATACTAACTTTGACTTTGTTTCATGCTCCATGAAAAACTTCCAAACATCGCCTTCCAGGAATGGAAGGAAATCAGGACCCACAGTAACAAATGTTTGGATTAGCACGCAGCCTTCTGTAGGCAGTAGAGTGGATTCTCAACAATGCTCCTCCCAAATCCAGCAACAGAAAAGCCAGGACCACACAGGGCAAAAGAATGCCTGCTGCACAAAGCATCATCTAAAGTCACCTTCCAAGGAGTTAAGGAGAAGCCAGGATAAAAAAGGATTCAAAATTCACATTGTCACTGCTGGATGAGACCATAATTCGGTACTGAAAATATGTATCTGTAGCATTACGTTGGCGTACCCAAGATAACAATAAGCTCCTCTTGCAAAAATAGGCCCTCAGGTACATTAGCCATTAACAGTATGGAAAGCTGTATCTTCAAGCTTTCCCCCCCATCATATGTCCAAACTGAGGGGAATACAAACCCCACACTGGGGAACAAGGAGTTAAGGAGGTTCTCTGGCCTCAGGCAGCCCAGCTGCACCACACCTGCAGGGTATGCACAGACTGGACGAGGACTTGTGGGCAGACCAGGCAAGAGGAAGGACCTCTACCTTGCAGGTCCTGAGGGAAAGCAGAATCTCTCCCTCAGCAACTGCCTGAAGGTCCCTCCCTGAGGGAAGGGGGGTGACCTGCTTCTTTTATAGCCAGAGAGGGAGGCATTTTTCCTCTCATGCCTACTCACCAGTTTTTTGGTGACAGGTTTCAGAGTGGTAGCCCTGTTAGTCTACATCAGCAAAAACAGTGAGGAGTCCTTGTGGCACCTTAGAGACTAACAAATTTATTTGGGCATAAGCTTTTGTGGGCTAGAATGCACTTCACCAGATGCATGGAGTGGAAAATACAGGAGCAGGTATAAATACATGAAAAGATGGGAGTTGCCTTATCAAGTGTGAGGTCAGTCTAGCAAGATAATTCAATTAACAGCAGGATACCAAGGGAGGAAAAATAACGTTTTTAGTGATAATGAGAGTGGCCCATTTCAAACAGTTGACAAGAAGGTGTGAGTAACAGTAGGGGGAAATTAGGTTTAGGTTTTGTAATGACCCAACCACTCCCAATCTTTATTCAGGCCTAATTTGATGGTGTCCAGTTTTCAAATTAATTCCAGTTCAACAGTTTCACCTTGGAGTCTGTTTTTGAAGTATTTTTGTTGAAGAATTGCCACTTTTAAGTCTGTTATTGAGTGATCAGGTAGATTGAAGTGTTCTCCTACTGGTTTTTAAATGTTATAATTCCTGATGTCAAATTTGTTTCCATTTATTCTTTTGCGTAGAGACTGTCCGTTTTGGCCAATGTACATGGGAGAGGGGCATTGCTGGCACATGATGGCATATATCACATTGGTAGATGTGCAGGTGAATGAACCCCTGATGGTGTGGCTAGGTCCTACGTTGGTGTCCCTTAAATAGATATGTGGACAGAGTTGGCACTGGGGTTTGTTGCAGGGTTTGGTCCTGGGTTGGTGTTTTTGTTGTGTGGTGTTGAGTCCCTGGCTTTTGTTTATGGACTACCCCAGAAGGGGAGAGGCTTGGAATTGACCTGGCTGGAGAGCCAAGTCATGAGAGGAGGCAGCTACCACCCCAAGAGGGAGAGAGCTGCCATGCCCCGCCTGGCCATGAAGAGGTGCCAAGCAGTGAGTTGACACCTTCAGAGCCTCCTGTGATAGACTGTAAACTTTGGACAACAGCAGTGTGGTATGAAGTGGCCAGGGAGAGCAGCCTTATGGCACTCCTGGGCATCAGACCTTTGTGTTGCCCTCTGAGTGGCCTGGATCAGAGCCCAGTGGGAGGCCCTGGGCTCCTCTCCCATACCCCTCCCCCTCATGTTGAAGGGCCAAAACCCTGACCACTAGCCAACAACCCCATGAGCAAAGACCATCACCAGTCATCCATCTTTGAAAATTTGCAGAGGATGAGGGAGCAGAAAGTGGAGAGAGGATGAGGGTGGCTCTTGGGGAGAGAGAGGGAGGAAGGGAGCCCTATGGGAATCTCTTGTGTACTGCCATCAACCCAATGATCAGACCATTGGGCCCTAGAATGTTCCTTGAAATTTTGTAATTGATTTGATCTAGAGTTTAAAATTGTTACCACATTTACAGATGGAGAAATGCCAGCGAGTTGAGTGGAAGGCCATTGCAAGCTCAGCTAAATATGCAATGTGGCTTTTGCCCCCATTTAACAAGCTCTTTAAACAATACTCCTAATTTTCATTCACATTGTTCTGTTTAGTGTTTTTCTCCAAAACACTTTCACTAATCGTTTTGTTCAGCATTGGAAAGTTAGCCCTTTCAGTGCACCAAATATAAATATTGCTGGTTCGGACTGCCCTTTATTGGTCATGAGAACAACCATACTGGGTCAGACCATTGGTCCATCCAGCCCAGAGTCTTATCCTCCACAGTGGCCAATGCCAGGTGCCCCAGAGGTAATGAACAGAACAGGTAATCATCAAGCGATCCATCCCCTGTTGCCCATTCCCAGCTTCTGGGAAGCAGAGGCTAGGGACACTTCAGAACATAGTTTTGTATCCCTGCCCATCTTGGCTAATAGCTATTGATGGACCTATTCACCATGAACTTATCTTGTTCTTTGTTCCATCATGTTATAGTCTTGGCCTTCACAACATCCACTGGCGAAGAGTTTCCCCAGGTTGACTGTGCATTGTGTGAAGAAATACTTCCTTTTGTTTGTTTTAAACCTGCTGCCTATTAATTTCATTTGGTGACCCCTAATTCTTGTGTTATGCGAAGGAGTAAATAACACTTCCTTATTTACTTTCTCTACACCTGTCATGATTTTATAGCCCTCTACAGTGCCCCCCTTAGTCATCTCTTTTCCAAGTTGAAAACTCCCCGTTTTATTAATTTCTCCTCATATGGAAACTGTTCCATACCCCTAATCATTTTGGTTGCCCTTTTCTGTACCTTTTCTAATTCCAATATATCTTTTTGAGATGCGGAGACCAGCACCAGTATTCAAGATGTGGGCATACCATGGATTTATAGAGAGGCGATATTATATTTGTCTTATTATCTATCCCTTTCCTAATAATTTCCCAACATTTTGTTAGCTTTTTTTTACTGCCACTGCACATTGAGTGGATGTTTTCAGAGAACTATCCACAGTGACTCCAAGATCTCGTTCTTGAGTGGTAACAGCTAATTTAGATCCCATCATTTTATATGTAGACTTGGGATTATGTTTTTCAATGTGTATTACTTTGCATTTATCAACATTGAATTTCATCTGCCATTTTGTTGCCCAGTCACCCAGTTTGGTGAAATCCCTTTGTCACACTTCGCACTCTCTTTGGGATTTAACTATCTTGAGTAGGTTTGTGTCATCTGCAAATTTTGCCACGTCACTGTGTTACCCCCTTTTCCAGATCACTTATGAATATGTTGAACAGTACTGGTCCCAGTACAGACCCCTGGGGACACCACTATTTACCTCTCTCCATTCTGAAAACTGACCATTTAGTCAGACCCTTTCTTTCTTGCCTTTGAACCAGTTACGTATCCCAGAGAGGACCTTCCATCTTATCCCATTTTGCTTCAGAGCCTTTGGGGAGGGATCTTGTCAAAGGCTTTCTGAAAATCTAAGTACACTATATTCACTGGATGCCCTTTGTCCACATGCTTGTTGACACCCTCAAAGAATTCTAGCGGATTTGTGAGGCATGATTTCCCTTTACAAAAACCATGTTCATTCTTCCCCTATAAATTGTGTTTATCTGTGTGTCTAATAATTCTGCTCTTTACTATAATTTCACCCAATTTACCTGGTACTGTAGTTAGGCTTACTGGCCTGTAATTGTGGGGAGCATCTCTGGAGCCTTTTTAAAAAATTGGTGTCATATTAGCTATCCTCCAGTTATTTGGTACAGAAGCTGATTTAAAGGAGAGGTTACATAGCACAGTTAGTTAGTAGGACTGCAGTTTCACATCTGAGTTCCTTCAGAACTCTTGAGTGAATACCATCTGGTTCTGGTGACTTATTGCTGTTTAATTTATTAATTTGTTCCAAAACCTCTTACTGGTCCTTACTGATTACAGTCAAGTCATGATCACTGGCCCCAGAGAAACCACAAACATGCAGTCCAGTGATCAGTTCATCTTTATCCACCACAAGAAGGCCCACAATAGAGTCACCCCTAGTTGGGTACAAAACTTTGTGTTAGAAAAATATCTATAATTTTTCAAAATCTCCATGGATGATTTACTGCTGGCTATGTGAGACCTCCCTCGTCTGTCTCCCAATAGGAAGTCCCCCATGCTAACCTACTTGTCTTCCCAAAAGTCACAGACAGGTGCTAAAGGAGAAACATCCCGTGCTCCCTGGGTTGGATTCAGCGAACTGTACCAGCCCCACATTGGTTCCCCTGCTGGGCTGTGTTAGTTAGCAGATTGATCCCCGTCCGTTCGAGGTCCTGGGGTTCTCAATAACCAAGAACTTTAAACAGGTAATGATGTGTCTAATGCAGGGGTTCTCAAACTTCATTGCAGTCCAACCCTCTTCTGATAACAAAAATTATTACACGACCCCCGGAGGGGGGACCGAAACCTGAGCCTGCCCAAGCCCCACCACCCTGGGTGAGGGTGGGAGTGCCAAAGCCGAAGTCCGAGCCCCACTGCCCCAGGTGGGGAGACCAAAAGTCTAAGCCAGCCCTGGCGACCCCATTAAAATGGGGTTGCAACCCACTTTTGGGTCCTGACCCACAGTTTGAGAACTGCTGGTCTAATGTAAAGTGGCACCCTGCCCACCAGTTTTACCCTCTGTCCCGTACCTAAATGGATTGTAACCAGCGACACTAACAGTCCAGTCATACACATCGTCCCACCAGGTTCCCGCATTTTCCCTCCCCATGGAGAATTTCCAACTCCTCTTCCTTATTGCCCAGACTCCAGTGCTAACAGAAGTGTTCCTTCCCTTCACGCGTGAGTATCTTGCAGGGCACAGACACCGGAGCACAGCATTCCCCTGAGTCCACACTTGTGTTACTGCAAGGATGGGTTATCTGTAAGCCAGGGAGAGACTCCAACTCACATGTCATGTTCTTCCCTCCACTGGAAGGTGCCATGGGAGAAAGATAATGTGTTCCTAGAGCCACGGCAGCATGGGATTGCTGGCGTTGCGGCATGCTCTCCAGGAACCCTCAAGCCTTCCCTATCAGCTCTGCAGCATCAGAACAACAGAGCCTGGATTGGAGCAAGGGAAAGGCCTGTTTTCCCCAGAATCCTTCTCTCAGGGCTGGAGCATTTAGAGCAGAAATCCCTGTGAGAGTTAATGTTGCTCTAAACAGACCTGCCAAGGGGTGTGCAGCTTCTTGACACACCATAGGAAGTGATCAGTTTGTAGAGAGGCACAAAGCCCTACATGGATTGCTCTGAGAGTATCCCCCCAAGCAGCTGGGGGAGGCAGGACCTTATTCCTTACCTCTCGTGACAGGGCTGTATGAGAGCTTGTAGAGAGCCAGAGGCACCTTTCTAGAGGGTTAATTCAGAAATTCCCATATCACTCAAGTGCTGTGGGCTACACAGGAGTAGTGGTTTGAGGTAAAACTGGTAAACTGGGGTAGGCTGCTTTGCTGGGGGCAAAGAATCTGGGATTTCTGTGAGTAGCTAGTGCCAGGGGCTGGATATCACAGGAGAGTGCTTCAAGGGGACTCAAAAAGTGTGGTACACCTATTGCTATCCTGGAAGGCAAAGACAGGGCTGGTATAGCCCAGAGGAGAGTGTTTGAGTGGCTGGAAGCCTGGTGGTGTTAGAGAATTCACACCCAGTTACTATAAACAAGGTTGCCTCACACTGTAAGTGTGTGGGGCGGATAACAAGGTGATTCACAGGTCTGGGTATCCCTAAGTCTGTCACAACATCTACATTCCCCCCCAGTAGTTGCTTCACACACTGAGGCTTTTCCCTCCATCTGCTGGGTATCATGAATTTGACAGCACTCTTTACTACCCAACATCTCCCTTGTTCCAGGGGAGGTCTGACACACATCACATTTCCATTGTGACTCATTTTCCTTGCTCCCAGTGGAGTTCTGGCTCACAGCCTCTCCCAACTGTACCAGCAGATTCTGGGTCACAGACACACTCAGCACTGACTTAGTTTTCCCCGGTGAGGATAGACAGCAAACTTATTACTGTGTCATGGAAAATCTGCCAGTACCCAAGAGGAATAGCCATCACTAAGTAAATCACACTCTGGTGACTCCATTTAACATTAAGACCAAAAGGGCATAGACTTAAATATAAAGGGAGTACTTGTGGCACCTTAGAGACTAACCAATTTATTTGAGCATAAGTTTTCGTGAGCTACAGCTCCGATGATGCATCCGATGAAGTGAGCTGTAGCTCACAAAAGCTTATGCTCAAATAAATTGGTTAGTCTCTAAGGTGCCACAAGTACTCCTTTTCTTTTTGCGAATACAGACTAACACGGCTGCTACTCTGAGACTTAAATATAGTTATATTATTCCTTAAATATTACCCGTATTCCCATCACACCATGGTTATAAAGATTGATAAGTTGCAAGCTTTGGGTGTAGCCTGTTCCCCATGGCGTGGAGGGGGAAGGGCCATGGTCCTGGATCTTCTTCACTCCCTCTAGAGCAGTATGCATCCCCTATGCAGTACTTGCACTTCTCTGTGCCCAGGAGCTGTGACTGTGACTGGCCTTTGCACATGGGTGTGGGAGAGCGTTCCTGCATCTTTCCCTTTCCCTCCATGTTCCTGCACAAAGTCCAGTCACAATCCAGCCATAAAGTACATCAAACAAATAGTACTTTCCCCAGGTGTGGAAGCAACTAATTAATTCCCAAATATAACGACAAAATGATAGACGTCAGCATTAAATCACAGCAAGCTCTTCACTGCCATCTGTAAATTGCTTCCGTTTCCGGTAGTAGCCACTAGGTGGCAAGCATGCATCCCCAAGTGCCAATGAGTGAACTAGCTGGGGGAAAAAAGGCTAATTCTCAGCCCAAACACTGTTACAAAGACAGGTTACGTGGTTTGCTGTTGTGAAGCTGTCTCCAGGTGTAACCTGTTTGCTGTGCTGCAGAATGTATTTCTCTACAATTTACACTGGTGACCTTGGGAAATGTATATTTTGGGATAGAAAATTGTTTGACAAAATGCCTGTAGACATGTTATCCCCCACAAAGTATTTTTTTTAAATTTTAATACAAGAAATGTTTTATAATATTTGATTGAAAGAAGCAAATTAGTCATGCCATCCATATTACAACAACTGGGTCTTAATCAGTTTTTATTACATAGTTTTGCCACCTAGTCCAACAAACTAGAGTCCCCTGGGTAACTTCTTGGTAAATTGCTGTGAGTTTGGTCAATATAAACATAGGTCATGAAATCCTGGCCCCACTGATGTCAATGAGAGTTTTGTCATTGGCTTCTATGAGGCAGGACTCCACTTGGAGTCCTTGTCTTTTTAACTGAGAGTGAGAGGTGGCCTTTCTTTATTTTTTAGGGATTATGTTTCATGTGCCCTGCTATAATAATAACAACCCCAAAATATGAGAGCCTTTTCTACTATGAAGATTAAATAAATAGATATATAGCGATATATATATTTAAATTGTGCTTTGCCCTAACAGTCAGCCAGTTATCTCACTACTTGATGGTTTTCTATCTACCTAGCTGAGTATATATTTGTTGTGTTCACTTTTCCATGGAACATTTTTTCTAGATTTTGTTATGCCATGTGGCTATAGAGGAGATCCGAGCAGCTATACGTTAAGGCAGGGGTGGGCAAACTTTTTGGCCCGAGGGCCACATCAGGGTTGCGAAACTGTATGGAGGCCGGGTAGGGAAGGCTGTGTCTCCCCAAAGAGCCTGGCTCCCACCCCCTATCCACCCCCTCCCACTTCCCGCCCCCTGACTACCCCCCTCAGAACTCCCAGCTCATCTAACCCCCCTGCTCCTTGTCCCCTAACCGCCCCCCGGGACCCCACCCCCTATCCAATCCCCCCTGCTCCCTGTCCCCTGACTGCCCTGACCCCTGTCCACACCCCCACCCCCTGACAGCCCCCTCAGGACTCCCACGCCCATCCAACCGCCCCCTGTCCCCGGACTTCCCCCCGGGACCCCATGCCCCTTATCCAACCTCCCCGCTCCCCACCCCCTTATCATGCTGCTCAGAGCAGCAGGACCTCGCAGCCCCGCCGGAGCCAGCCCCACCGCCTGCGCTGCCTGGCAGGAGTGGCGGGCCAGAGCGCTGGCAGCGCGGCGGCGGTGCTGTGGGGGAGGGGCCAGGGGAGAGCCTCCCTGGCTGGGAGCTCAGGGCCCAGGCAGGACAGTCCCACGGGCTGGATGTGGCCTGCAGGCCGTAGTTTGCCCATCTCCGCATTAGGGTATTAAAGATTTGTGTTCTCTAAATGCTGAATCAATAAATGGCAATTCTAGTAAATTCACTAGGGTGTCTTTAGGTGAAATACACCATGTTATATTTCCCCATCTGGTTGGAAATTTTGATCCAAAATCTTTGTGCTGCTGGGCATCCGCACCAGATGTGTATAAAATATGGGTAAAATTCCCTTTCTCTCCAGGTTCCTTGAAACAGGGAACATTTGTGTTTTGGACATGTTTTGAGTCTTATCAGAGTTAAATTCCACTGATACATCAATGTAAAAATAATTTAAATCTGAAAACCAAGGAAGCAGAGCCACTGGGCCAAAATCATACTCTGTTCATTCTCTGAGGTATTTCCATTGATATTATTTCTCCAGGTGACATAAATTAAGATCTCTGATCCTGAGCTTTTATGTCATGGTTTGAGGGGAAAATGCTTTTATTATCCAATTCACCAGTTGCTAATGGGTCAAATGTAGTTATTTTTCTAAAATAATGTTGTTTTAAGAACCTTTTAATGGTTAAGTTTAATTCATTTCAGCAAACTTAACCTTCCTTTACTGTCTATCTTCCTACAGATACAAGCAATTTATCTTTCAGAAATAATTGCATACACATAGCACCTCTACAGTCCTTGTTGGGTGGGAGCCAGTTTTATCAGTCCAAATCCCACCCTGAACAAGGACTATAAAACTGTAACTTTGGGAGCCCAGGAGTAGCACAAAATTTGACCTAAAAACTGGGACAGGAGATCATAACCTGTGATTGTTTTCCCCTTTGAAGGTAGAATCCTGCTGGCCTGGAAATGCAAGGATTGTGTAGAGGTCATGTGGACCACGATTAGATTAGATGCTGTCGTGCCTTGTGACACATGAGACAACCCAGTGTTTTCACCTCCATCTGTTAAGTGCCACATTTCTTGCTCCATGATAGCAATATCTTTCTCAGTTTTCTTATATGTCATCTGCTGTCCTCCTCTTTTTAGTCTTCCACTAAGCAGTATCCAGTGAAAAGTTTGTCTACGAATACCATTTTTTTCACATCAGTGTGACATGACCAAACAACTTCAGTTTCTTTCTCAAATCATTCTCTCTACAATCTGTTGGCCAGTCCTTTACAACACATCAGCATTAGTTACTTTCTCTCACCAGTGGACACCAAATATTTTCCTCAAGCATTGTGTTTCCTGTTGTGAGCTTCTAGCATTTGTAAATTTTCAGAAGCCTGAGATCTAGGTGTCCTTGCTGAGGGAAATACAGATGCAGTTGCTCTGAACAGTGACAACTAGTTTGATTCTAGTCTATTCTATAGCATCATGCAGAACACTTTTTGGGTACGGAAAGTAATGTTATTCCTCATCAATTATCACACAGCAATTGGTTGCTTTTCTTTGGTAATTTACAGATCACACCTTTCTTCCAAACCTCTGGGCAGAGTTCTTTCTCCCAAACTATATTACCAAGTTTATGTATTTCATGACCTCCCACTTCCTCATCAGCTTTAAACAGTTCAGCAGTGATCTTGAGTTCACCAGGCACTTTACCATTTTGTAGCTGCTTAATTGCTTTCTCTATTTCTGCTTCCAGAATGTCTAGAAGTTTAATTCTTCACCTTTGCATCCATCAGTTGAAATTGTGGGATCTGACTGGTTGAGTACCTCATTAAAAATGTTCTCGCTATTGTTCCTTTTGCATTGCTTGTATTGTTAACAGTCTTCCATTTTTTTCTTTTATGATACCACTGTGACTCTGGAGCCATGCTGACAATTGGTGGCTCTGGTTGGTTGAGTACTGCATTAAAATGTTCTCATCATCATTTGTTTTGCTCTGCTTCCATTGTTAACAGTCTTCCATTTTTCGCTTTTACAATACTACTTTGACTCTGGAACCATGATGACAGTTGCTTACACACCTGAAATTGTTCCTTAGTCACCTTTCACTGTTGCTTCTTTGGCTTCACTTGTTTCTTTATCAAACCATTCTCTCTCATCTTTCCAAATCATTTCTTTACTTCTTTATCTTTCTCTGTATACTCCTGCTGCAGCATGCATTGTTTTTGTCATGCCACTTCTGCTTGCCTCTTTTTTAAGGCTTTTCTTTCCTCAATCAATTTCTATATTTACGACTCTATCCACTCTTCTTTCCTTGATCCTCTTGGTACAAGTGAAGTTGTGGCCATTTCTTGGCAGACATCTCTAAAGCAAGTCCATTTTTTCTCTGTAGCATCATTCATAATCTGCCACTCTTGAATTCTATTTTGGAGCTGGATTTTAAAATATTGGCCAGGATGGGAAAGACGAGATGGTGATGGTGCAGAACTTGTCTGATAGGGGAGGGTTGGAGAGTATAGCTGGATGACTGAGAACAGGAGTATTGTTATGTAGCTGATATGAAAGGGATGTTTCATGGATGGAAAGGGAGCCAAGTCATGTGACTCTCTTGGTTGGGTAAGAGGAAAGAACGAGCAAAACTCACGTGGACCTAGTGGGAAAGATGGGATCTGCAAAGATTGGAGTAAGCTTGGATACATAACATAATTGGATACATAACCATAGCCAGATTCTGGTCTCATTTACATCGGTTTAAATTTGGAGTAGCTTTAAATCTGCAGTAACTCTACTGCTGTCAATATTATTGCTAATTATTTTTATAGTATGGCAATTTCCAGCACTGATAAAGATGTATTTCTTACCCCCAAAGAGTTGACAATCTAAATAGACAAAAATAAACTGGAAGAGTTGACAACACAGGAAGAGGTGGAAGAAGGAAAAGATGAGTGAGAATACAATATGAGTCTGTGTCTCTCAGGAAGCTAATGAAGGTTCTTCAAGATAACAAAGATGTTTTTCTGTATTTTAGTTTTTATTTTTATGATTTACATTTATTTATTTAAAGTCTATAAGGGCCAGATTTTTAAAGGTACATTGGTGCTAGTGGTCTTTTCAAAAGCATCTAATTGCTTAAAACACATTGATTTCAATGGGTGTTGGGTGTCTAGATGTATTTTAAAATCTGGTCCTAAAAGATAAATAAGATACTTGCATATTTAGATGACACAAGATGGACTGAAGTACCTAACTTGATGCAGCTAAATTTAAAAATTTGGAGCTATGTGTTTGTGAACTGGGTGTCATTCCTGGTACGTCTCTTTGCTAATATATCACCTCCAAAACTTAATGTTGATATTTACCAGCCAGTTATCTTGGGTACCCTGAATATGATCGTGGATGTTAAATGACAGAAAGGATGGAAAGTTAATTTGGGGAAGAATTTGTTTGCTCAATTTTGAGCCAGCTGATGTTATGCTTAGGATGCTACCAGTCCTTATTATAACAAAGATTGAAGGCCTAGGGAAGGCATTTGAGGTCTGTCAACTTAACCCCGCCAAGCCACTTGAGCAGAAATAAGTATTTTATGTTACAATGTGGCTTTTTGCCCTTTAAGAGCAAGGAAATAAATACTTTGATAAGATGATTGCTCTCTTTTTACCCGAAACCAGAAGGAATCATTTATGGTGTACAGAGAATTTGTGGAATCACACCAAAGTTTTAGCACTGATATTATCCCAGGCCATGTAAGAAAACTCTGAATGCTTAGCCTTGCTCTATCAAACCGCTTAAGCTTTCTTTGCTGCAGTTTCCCCATCTACAGCAGACTTACCTACTCTTAAAGGTAATCAGCAGATTGGATAATCAGTTTCTATAACGTGCTAACTGTTGCTATTATTTCCATCCCTTCTCTGCTGTCCCACATGGCTGCTTTTTAATTGTTAATAATTTCTTTACTTCTTTGGCTTTCTCTACATTCTCCTGTTGCAGCATGCAACATTTCTTTTTCTACGTTCTATCCTTCTGGTTTTGTTTTCAGCGTGGATTTGAAATAACCTTCTTGCATTGGCATCATGCCTTCTTTTTGGAGACCTTAGATATATATTCAAAGAGAACTGAACCATTTATGACAAGGAGTTGGATAGATCTGCCACTACTATAGCCATGATGAATTACAGCTTTAACCTCAGTCAATGGTGTCTTATTTGACGTAGCAAATCAGCATGAATTGAAAGTCCTGGATTCTGAAGTTTTGGACAAATAACCTCAGAATTAGCCAGATGTTTGCAATTTACAAATTCTCTTTCAGTGTGGAATTCTGAACTTGAGGAGGATTTGAGCAGGTGAATGGACTCATGCGCCCAACAGCAGATTAATTTGCCGTGCTGGAGCGGGAAGCCTCCCGTGTCTACCTCTCTTTCCCAGGATGGAGGTGGATGTCTATGTGTTCCTCTGCCTGCCAGGTAATAGAGGGAATGGGAGCCATGATGGGAGCCATTCTTGTCCCTCTTTGCAGCAAGACATTGGGGTGGGGCGGATACTTGATTTGACCCACCTGTCCTTAAACTGTCCTTAGGGGGCTTCTATAGTACTGGTCCTCCCTGCCACTTCATCAGCTAGGCTGTCTCCTGCTGCTGCTGAGAGAGCCCTACAGCAGTGCAACTTTATAGTCTCATATGCCATCCTTGTTCAGAGCAAGTGAGCTAAGGCTTTACCTTGACGTGTGCTAGCTGATCATATGAATAGAATTCCCATTAATGAATTAGTAGAATAGCTTTTTCTCTTTCACAAGTCTCATTGAGATGGATGAGTTTAAATGGAAAGTGGAATGCAATCTGTGATTTCCCTCCCCAGGGGCTCTCAAGCGAACAGGCAGGGTAGGCAGAAGCTCAAGGGAAGCTTCTGTTTTCTGCTAGCCACTTGCTGCCTCTTCCCTGGCTGCTCCCTAGTGGCTGGGCACAAGCAGGAGAGCACTGGGCATGTGGAGGAGATAGTTCCCCTGCCCTCAGTGCCTGCACCACTGTAGCCCTGCTGATTCACGAACGTGATGTTAGCCGGAACTGGAGGGGTCTCCAAAAGGCAATCCCATTCAGTGTGGCATTTTCTTATTTTCCACACTGTAAATACAAATCTAGATGAGCATTGCAGACTCCATCCAGACACCATTCAGATCTCACCGTTTTGCTCATGCCTTAAAAAATATCACTTTGAGCCGGACACCAACCCTGGAAAATTGTAGCCCAAAAGGTGACCGTGTCAAAAAGCAACAAGGAACTGAAACCAGTGGAGCCAGACACACGACTGAACTCTCGCTGCCTCTCCCTGCATAATTCTCTTTGGCTGTAGTTAATGTGACAGGAGTTCACCTCTTGAAAGCATGTTACTAAAGTCCAACCACAATGGGCAGATCTGTTCACTCTCAGTAGCGGGCAAAACAAAAGCACGTTTGAATTGAAGCATGAGCTTCACTTCAAGTGGTTTCCTGCTAAACATTAAAAATGCACCAAGCAGTTTGTACCACTGTGAACTTGGGCATCTAGATTGCTGGACAAAGGATTCAGAGAGTATGGTAAGGGCAAGCGCTGAACGTATTTATGGGTCCTGGGAGAGAAACCCATGAGAAGTGGCCTTACTGTAGAGAACATTTGTGGTCTAAGCCCAGCTTGTAGTGGCCTGATGGTCACATCACCAATCCACCTTCCCATTTGCCTGACAGCCTTGTTAACTGTCTCACAAGAGAGTCTAGAAATGCATGGAAACTGAAATGCTCAGCCATCTGTAGAAGTGGTCTCTCTGTTTCAAGAACATTCCTACAGCTATGTGGGGAAGTATGCACTGATGCTGCCCGTTTTGTTCCTGTTCTACAGATAAATGGAGGGCTTCATTTTAAAGGGCTATCAATTCAGTACCTTTTGTGAGCACTACATTCAATAAAAATTGAAGAAAAAAATGTAATCCTCCCCCAGTGTTTCAAAATAAATAAGCCCTAACAAATAGTGGTTAGCCTAAGGTTGGAGGAAAGTGCCATTTGGAGCCATTCTTAACAACCACTGAATTAGCAATCCATCAGGGGCAAGTGACATGTTAAAATCTGGTTCTGTGATCATTTCTCCACCCCTGGTAGATTATACCAGTTGTTTTTCTCAGCACTTCTCCCCACTAGAGTATCCTAGATCCTATTCAATTTCATTTTTAATGGTTAGGTATGTATCCAAATCAATGTGTAAGCTCCAGAACTGCTTCACATTCCAATTCCAGTTCCATTCCAGCTGTGCCCCTCAGGCTTCCAACACACAGGAGCATCCTGATATGAGTCATCTGGATGTGAAAAGGACTGCATTGTTCTGTGGGAAACACAGACCCATAGCTAGAAAAGAAAATCTTCCTAATAATACACTTACACAATAACTAGTATACATAGATTTTAAAGCTCATGAAATTTCAGTTTCAAATCATATTAAGTTTTTGCCTTTACAGTAAGTTTCTAAGCAAATACGAAAATTACAGTGTAGAGCAGCTCAGATTGTAAATTTGAAATGAACAAATGTATGGTTAGGAAAGCAGAGCCTGAGGGCAAGTCTCCACTACTGCGCTACATCGGTGCAGCTGCCCTGGTGAAGATGCTGTATGCTGATGGGAGAGCATCTCCCACTGACATAGAGCGGTATGGACACTGCTTTAAGTTGACATAACTTATGTCACTCAGGGTGGTATCATTTTCACACCCCTGAACATAGGTTCTGGAACTAGGGGTGCTGTTACACCCCCTGGCTTGAAGTGGTTTCCATTATATACAGGATTTACAGTTTGGTTCAATGGCTCTCAGCTCCCCTATTATAAAAACAGTTCCAGCACCCCTGCCCCTGACCATCATAAGTTACATCAACTTAAGTTGTTGTGTAGATCAGGCCTGAAAAGCAAGTCAACATCACTCAGACGTGTACAAGCATATTGCAGAAAGGACTCCTACAACTTGTGTAATGGGACTAGTAACATCTCACCATTGTTGTTAATATTTGCATAAAGCCTGCATGTTGGGCATTTGAAATATTTGATAAAAGGATCAGAGGTTGCAAACGACTGCATCTTTTTAATTCTACAGGGCTGGCCTGAAGTCTTCTTGATTTCACAGAACATTGAAAATCTGATCTCTTCTCCTGCTTTGTTGATTTATTTTTCTATTACAGATAAAACAGTTTCCTGCTGATCTCAGTAGTGGAGCTTAGCCCTCACTCCGTGCTTTTTATTCTTAAGGATGTAAATTGTCAAACAAAATCGGCCTTTTTGATTTTTGCATTGCTAATTTTATGGTGAGTCCCTCATGACTCAAAATATTTGCAACATCTTCTCCAACAAACAAAAAAGGATATTTTCCATGGCACAATATATGATCTTTTTGTTATAATATATTTAGAAAGTGTGGACATTCAATACCTCCCAGATAGCTTCCAAGCTATTAACCCCCTGAGTTAATCTTAAAAAACTATCAGAAGAAGTTATTTTTGTTTCCCTGTTTGAGGCCTTGAAAGCCAGTTGGGGATGTATGCTGTAATCTGTCAGAGTAACAGTCCGAATTTTGCAGCAAACTAATACGATCTGTAGTATATAGCAACCACAAATTATTCTTATTAAAGAACTGTAGGATTGGATCATGGATTTATGGCACAATCCTGCATTTTGAGCAGTGCAGGACCCCTGGCTCCTGAGGCAGGTGGAGGAGTGGTTACATTTCAGGAAGGTAGAACCCCTCCTCACGCTCTCTAATGTATATGGGAAGAATGCAGGCTGCACCAGCCTTGCAGGGGCTCTGTGAGGTCTAGTTAAAATGTATATAATTTCTTTGAAAACATGTAGTGCTACATAAGTATTAATGGCATTGGGCCAGATTCTGCAACACTTACCTTGGCTAGCACTTTCTCACATGAGTAGTCCAATTCATTCCAGTGGCACTATTTGCATAAGAACTACTCAGCCGGAATAAGGGCTACATAATTGGGTTGATTATTAGGGCTCCCATAGCTGCATTGCACAGAGGACAGCCAACATTTGCTGCCATTCCTCAATCCACACTCCACTGTGCCTTCCAGAAAGTGCAGCGGTTCCAAAATAAAGGGGATGTGGATTGACAAAGGGAATGTGGGTGGGCAGGACCCGCTTCTGGTGGGTTAAAACAGGGATTTCCCTAGACCCCCCCTATGGGGGTGTTTACCCCCCCCCCCGCAGTTTTGTGAACTAGTTACATGCAGTGTTGCCAATTTAGTGATTGCTTGGAAATTTGAATTGAACTTGAAACATTAATACACACTTTAAAAGCATATAAAGTGTATCATTAAATATGCGTATCTGAAAAAGTATAATAGATTTGAAAAGTACGAACATAGACTGGCTTCCTTATACAGCTGTTTATGACAATGTCAGTGCATTCATTTTGGTGATGTTGGCCAACCTAATAATTTCAAATTATGATTTTCAAGCAAAGTCTAAATGAGCTCTCCCTGACAGTTAGTGATGAGCTGGGGCTGGGGGGAAAGGCTTCAGGACCAGATTGTATTAACATTCACACCTAATCTACCTAGGTATCCCACAAATAGAGCTGTGTTGCCCAAGTGCTAGATTTTGGCTGGGGTTGGGTTACAAATCACTTGAATGCGGGGGGTAAAGAAATGTTGTTATTCTTATTGTATGAGTAAAAAGGGCAGTAGAACTGTACTTAGCCTCTGCTGATTGAAGGCATCGAGAGAAGGTGGGGACAGGTCTGCCTGAGTCACAAGTACTGTTTGACCTGCCCCTCTCCACCGTTTAAAGACAGAGCTGATTAGGTGCCATAGATAGTCTTTTGTTGTGTTAAGTGATCACTGCAGCTGAAATCACTGAGAATCAGGTCTAAGTGCTTAGACCTGCTGTGGGACAGTGTTTCTGTGGAAGAGATGGCCCAGTCTGCTCAACAGTGAGGTTCTCCCACTGAGAGCTCAGCTGAAATCACTGAGAGCTGGGTGGAACCTCAAGAGACCAACTTGCAGAGGTCACAGTGGCAGGTGGCAGCAGAAGGTGATGGCACAGGGCCATTGGCAACAGAGTGATGGAGTGAACGGTGGCACAATGAACAACGGTGGCCAGAGCGAACAGTGAGCAGCTGGAGGAACGAGCAAGGTGCCTTCTTGTCCCCCACCTGGGAGGTGAACTCATGTGAAAGCACCTCTGAACTCTGAGTCTCCACTGACCAAGGACAACACCGGTGAGTGTTAATGAGGCTGTTAAGAATGCTGGAGACACAACACAGTTCATGCGAACAAACATGTCTGTGGCATCAGAGTTTCTATTTAGGCAAGAGATACCACACACTACAAACTGGAGGCCAATGTTAAGGGCATTGTCACTTGTTCATCCTGAAGTTGAACACTGGTTCCGAACAAGACCAGCAAATGCTCACTAGCTTTCTGCAAGAAACTCAACTGACTAGCTACATGCATGTGGTGCAACAGTTGAAAAAGTAAAGAACTCTCTTACCACATTCAAAGAGTTTGCATACATGGCTGATGAATGCACCGATGCAAATGGTCATGAAGTATTAAGTCATTGTGTACATTATCTTGATGTCAGTGGTAGGCCAGTACATGCATTTCTAGATATTCAAGTTATAGAAGACAGATTGGCTGCATCTGTGACAACCCACATCTTAAAAGAGTTAAATGCTGGTCAACTGGACCCCAAACAGGTGGCTGCTTGTGCATTTGATGGAGCTGCAAACTTCTCTGGAAGACATGGTGGAGCACAAGCTTTGCTCAGAGAAAAGTGTAACCCTAGTCTCTCCAATACACACTGCAGAGGCCATCTACTCCAACTAGCACTAGTACGAGCTGCAGACTCTTCAAAAGGCATTTAAAAAGCTACAAATTTAATGTCTTCATTATATTCTTTTTTCAGCAAGAGTCCAAAAAGACTGAACATCTTGGAAAATATAGAAGATACACTGGGACTGAAGTTCAAATTAGTCCAACCTGGGAAAACCCTCCGGCTTTCTCATGAGCGATCCTTGGCTGTTGTCTTAAAATTACTCCAGACATTATTACGGGCTTTGGAAAGTATTTACCAGGATGGGACGGATCTAAGTAGTGAGGCTGGTGGATTACTTTTGCTACTACGTTCAGAGAAGACTATTACCATTCTCTCTCTTGTAAGTCTACTGTTGAAACCACTTGGGTCATTAAACAATGCCATCCAGGCATCTGCTACAACAGTAGTAGATCTTTGTCCAGCAATGGAAGCTACATTTGGACCAATCAGAGAGCTATCCATTCAAAAAGTACTGGAAGAAGCAAAGACTTCAGTCCAGAAGTTGATTAATGAAGCCATTTATATTGAATCCTTAAGTGAAGAGGACAAGAAGTGTTTGTTAAGACAACTGACAAAGTACACAAGCTTGATTCTTAAAAAACTACAGCAACTTCTGGATTCTACTCAACCTCTACGCAGCTTTTACAGATCCCTGTCTTATAAAATACTGACAGTTGAGTGGAGTGAGGCACTACCAGCAATGGGACTGCCATGTGGTCAGGACAGAATAGAGAATTTGAACACAGAGTGGAATATCATATGACGAATGAATGAAGATTTGACTTCAACTTCTTTTTTATCATCACTAGTGGCTCGACCCGATCTTTGTGCTATGTTTCCTGGGCTGAAAGAAGTAGAAATTCACCTCTTGCTACTCTCAGTCACAACAGCTACAGTTGAGCGTTCTTTTTCATAATTGAATAGAATTTTGTGTTTTGAAAGAAGTTGCCTTCTTCCTGATCATGTGAATGAACTAATAAGCATATCAGTTGAAGGAATGGAAGTACCGGACACATGAGAAGCCACCAAAGATGAATGCATTGCATTCAAGAAGTTCATTAACAAAGTTGTGCAAAATTATAATAAGAAACCAAGAAGGATGTAGATGTAGTGCTTCATAGAAGGCTTGAGTAGCCAACTTTAATTTGTGTGATGATTTTAAAATCTAATAAAATGGTCATGAAACATTTTTCAGTTTTTACTGTGGTGCCATACAGCCCACCATCACCCTCAGTCTCACCCCTCATCAGCCCTGATCCCACCCCTGTAAATTTGAACACCCCTCCTAATTTCAATTCCTGGGGAAAATACTGGTTAAGGAAGAGTGTTTATTTTGGCGGTTGACTGACCAGAAGTCAGCAACCCTGAAACATTCTGATCTCTTTTTCTGAGGCCACAAAGCCAGGGAAGAAAGAAGAACTTGCCAGCTACTTGGTTATCACTTCCTTCAGCTTGCACAGCAGCAGATTTTACACAATACTCCAAAATGTCAACTTGGGGGGGCTAAAGTAAATCTGTAGATAGCCATCTAATGAAGTGGCCTGATTTTCAGTAGTGCTGAGCACCCAGAGCTTCCAAATGGAGTTATATATCTGAAAATCAAACCTCTTATTTAGATGCCTCATTTTAGGCACCTAAGTTGGCAACTGTTGGCCCTCAATGTCCCTCATCTTATGACCCGATAACCACAAACTAGACAAAGGATTACAAATATTAGCTGACTTTTATCTTGGTTTTCAACATTCTTTGGACTCTGGATTGCCTTGGAAGAATCTTCCTTGTTTGTTGTTTGTTCAAATACGTACAAATTAAGATCTTTAGTATATCACATGTAGGTGTAATCACATAAGATTAGGGTTGAAAGAGACCTCAGGAGGTCATCTAGTCCAACCCCTTGCTCAAAGCAGGACCAACCCCAACTAAATCATCCCAGCCAGGGCTTTGTCAAGCCTGGCCTTAAAAACCTCTAAGGATGGAGGTTCCACCACCTCCCTAAGTAACCCACTCCAGTGCTTTATCACTCTCCTAGTGAAATAGGTTTTCCTTATATCCAACCTAGACCTCCCACACTGCAACTTGAGACCATTGCTTCTTGTTCTGTTAAGATACAAACCTAGAAAAAACTCTTTACTTGGAGCCTGATCTTGTCCCACTGAAGACAAGGAAAGCTTTTATCAATGGAAGTCTCTTACAGACACTATGTCCATATGCTTTAATAAATAGGCAGCTTATTTACTGCATGTACACATAACTTATGAATATAATTGTTGGAAAAAAGATATGTAGCTGAAATAGGCAATCCTCTGAAGTATCTGAATACAATATAGCAATTACATATGCCTCAAAAATAATTGATATCTGCATCTACATGTATATGCAACAATGAATCCTGGCATAGATCCTCAATCTATATCAGCCCCATTTTAGAATGTTCATCTCTCAGACACTTTTGGAATCAGGTGCTTGATTTTGACCCTCACTCTCTGGGCATTCTCCAGGAGACTGAATTGCTGGTGATTATTCAAGTCTGGGGACTCATGGATGTCATTAAAGTGGTTTTCAAGTCAGTTGCTCTCACAGACAAACTCTGAACTATAGTTCATTGGCTCATGCCACGACCTCCCTCCTGAGGATCTTACTTTGAGCCGTCCTTTAAAACAGGAGCACATGAAAAATGGGACCACATCTATGGAAATGAAGAATAGGTTTTACATAAACGTGTCCATCATTTTAAAGTCTCTACCATCAATTTGCTAATATGTCGTGTTCAGGCCATGCTCTCTCATGGGCGAACAGCAGGGAGAAGCAGGTAGGGCCATGGCACTGGCATTCCTCCCTCTTCTCACCAGCCCATGGTGGAGTAAGCAAGCCTAGAGGGTGGGGAAGCCTGTGCAATTACTCTAGGTACTGGGTACTTGGGAGGAATTGTGCCTCTGAGACACACTCCTGTAGGACAGTGCATTTCAACCCTTCCCCCTCCTTGGGCCACTGCCTAAATGGCATGGTTTGGCCCTATATCTGTGTGAATATATTGCCCTCTATTGGCTAACTGTGGTTCATTAAGAGCATAAGGGTCTCTCTGTAGCTGACAATAACAATGCTGTTTTAGGTAGAGGGGAGGGCTGGCTCAGAGGCAGATAGCAAGAAGGAACAGATACAGGAGATATGGAGAAGTAAAATAATCATGGTACGAACAAGGCATGCCAAACTTCACCTCAGTCATTTTGCTTATATGTTGTAACCTTTCTTTAACCTCTGTCAGGGATCTGCCTTATTCTGTGTCTGTGGGGCACCTAGCAAACTTATGGGCTCTAGAATAATATATAACTAGAGGGCACACACTTTATTGCTTCTGTAGACCGAGTTCATAGTACACACCAGGAGTTTCTTGCATCTCACCATTCCCACACAAAAGTTCTCTGTGTGCCACTCTCCCATCCCCTCTCTATTTCAGGGACTCCCTGAGTTCCTCATGCCAGGGATTCTGTGTGTCACCCAGCTCCTCCCATCTATAGACAATTACAGAGGTGGCTGATGGTGCTGGGTCTCCTAACCAGATGTCAAGGGCTCCATGTATCCTCCATTCCCCCGTTCTGGTTTTCCAGTTTTCATCCAGATCAACTGGGCTGTGTGTTCAGACCTAGAACTTGGGTTCTAGGGCCCGATCCAAAGCCCATAGAAGTCAACTCAAACACTCCCATTGACTTCAGTGGGTTTTGGATGACACTGCAAGTTCTAAATTTGTATATATATGTGGTTTACTACAAAAAGGTGATAGTCTTTTCATAATGAAGGTTGAAACCTTGGTCCTATTATAAGGTGATTTTGATTTCCCCACTAGCTTAAAAAAACCCTCATGCTTTCACTCTTTAGGCTTAGGTCTCAATGGCAATTGGATAGCATTCTGAACCTTGTAAATAAATTTAGATGACAAGACTTTAAGATGGCTCCTTTTTAAAATGTTTGCACTTTAATGTTTGTTTCTGTCCCTTGATCTATCCAACAAAATCACATTAAACCATGAAATTGTAAACAGATTTTGATATTGGCTTATGTAAGAGGCACCTTTCAAGGGCAAGTACAGGGCAATATTTAAGAAAGTACCATTATTTTATAAAAAGAGTAAAAACATGAAGGAAGAATATTTTCATCATCATTACTGAAATGACCTACTATAGAAAAGTCAAAGGAAGCTCTAAGGTTTGGTAAATGAAGCCTCCTTCTGACCAGCACAGAGGACTGCTCTGAAAGCAATGTGCACAAATTCTGAGTTCTCTTTCCCTGAGCTCACACATCCCTGAGCTATAAATCCCTGATCTCACACATTTCCACTCTCAGGTGTTAATCTGACCCCCCCTCCCAATTTCCTACATGAAATAATGGGCACAGATAATCTTCAGTTAGTGTAAATGAGCACATGTGCTAGCGTAAATGAGCAAAGGGAGCTGCCTCAGTTTATAGAAGCTGAGGATCAGTTACAGAAAGTTTATGTGATTTGCTAAGGTAGCTTGCGGCAGAGTCATGAACAGAACACTAATTTATGCAGTGCTAGACTCCATACTTTCCCCCACTAAGCCATGGTGCCTCTTATAAGCTGTTAAAATCTCTGTATTTAGGCCAACTGTAAAATTGAGTTAATGTTTATCCATCTCCGCAAAGTTCTGATGACAAAACAAGTATGTAAGAACAAAGAATCATAAACATTTCTTTCAGATGATGTAAAAATAACGCACAAAGCCTTCAGTGACCTGGTTGGGAGGCACTTGGGGTGAGTGGGTTAGTCATTGACTAAGAAACAAAAAGGTGTGAATTATAGTCTTGTGGAACCAGCGGTATTGTGATACCACTTTCTATCAGTGTTTGGGGTGAAGTGAGGTTGTGCAGTGAATGCATGTGAAGCTAAGTTAGTGTTGCCCCTTTTTGACCTGAGCAGCTCATCAAAGGTTGGGGTCTTGGGGATGTTCCAGTTGGGAGTTGTCATAAATATAAAGGGAAGGGTAAACCCCTTTGAAATCCCTCCTGGCCAGGGGAAAGCTCCTCTCACCTGTAAAGGGTTAAGAAGCTAAAGGTAACCTCGCTGGCACCTGACCAAAATGACCAATGAGGAGACAAGATACTTTCAAAAGCTGGGAGGAGGGAGAGAAACAGAGGGTCTGTGTCTGTCTGTATGCTGCTCTTGCTAGGGACAGAACAGGAATGGAGTCTTAGAACTTTTAGTAAGTAATCTAGCTAGGTATGTGTTAGATTATGATTTCTTTAAATGGCTGAGAAAAGAATTGTGCTGAATAGAATAACTATTTCTGTCTGTGTATCTTTTTTGTAACTTAAGGTTTTGCCTAGAGGGGTTCTCTATGTTTTTGAATCTAATTACCCTGTAAGATATCTACCATCCTGATTTTACAGGGGGGATTTCTTTATTTCTATTTACTTCTATTTTTTATTAAAAGTCTTCTTGTAAAACACTGAATGCTTTTTCATTGTTCTCAGATCCAAGGGTTTGGGTCTGTGGTCACCTATGCAAATTGGTGAGGCTTTTTATCCAACATTTCCCAGGAAAGGGGGGGTGCAAGTGTTGGGAGGATTGTTCATTGTTCTTAAGATCCAAGGGTCTGGGTCTGTAGTCACCTAGGCAAATTGGTGAGGCTTTTTACCAAACCTTGTCCAGGAAGTGGGGTGCAGGGTTTTGGGAAGTATTTTGGGGGGAAAGACGCGTCCAAACAGCTCTTCCCCAGTAACCAGTATTATTTTGGTGGTGGTAGCGGCCAGTCCAAGGACAAGGGGGGGAATATTTTGTACCTTGGGGAAGTTTTGACCTAAGCTGGTAAAGATAAGCTTAGGAGGTTTTTTCATGCAGGTCCCCACATCTGTACCCTAGAGTTCAGAGTGGGGGAGGAACCTTGACAGGAGTGGAAATGGATGATGGTGACTAGTAGTTTCTTTTATGCACTCTTGTTTATTTACAAGCAATATACAAAGACCTGCTTCTCCAAATGCACGAGGAACCAAAAAACAAAGGGGAGAGCTTCTTTGTGTACAGCCCCAAGCCTCTTTCACCAGCACCAGACCCAGATCCTTCTTCTAGGCAGGATTCTCAGGGTCACACTGCTCACAGGCTCAGGCTGCTGCTTGGCTTTCTTTCTGCCTCTGAGTCTTTCTCAGTTGTAAAAAGAAAAGAAGTACTTGTGGCACCTTAGAGACTAACCAATTTATTTGAGCATAAGCTTTCGTGAGCTTCACTTCACAGCTCACTTCATCGGATGCATACTGTGGAAAGTGTAGAAGATCTTATACATACAAAGCATGAAAAAATACCTCCCCCCACCCCACTCTCCTGCTGGTAATAGCTTATCTAAAGTGATCACTCTCCTTACAATGTGTATGATAATCAAGTTGGGCCATTTCCAGCACAAATCCAGGTTTTCACTCCCTTCCCCTCCCCCCCCACACAAACCCACTCTCCTGTTGGTAATAGCTTATCTAAAGTGATCACTCTCCTTACAATGTGTATGATAATCAAGGTGGGCCATTTCCAGCACAAATCCAGGGTTTAACAAGAATGTCTGGGGGTGGGGGGGTAGAAAAAAACAAGGGGAAATAGGTTACCTTGCATAATGACTTAGCCACTCCCAGTCTCTATTCAAACCTAAGTTAATTGTATCCAATTTGCAAATGAATTCCAATTCAGCAGTCTCTCGATGGGGTCTGGATTTGAAGGTTTTTTGTTGTAATATCGCAACTTTCATGTCTGTAATCGCATGACCAGAGAGATTGAAGTGTTCTTCGACTGGTTTTTGAATGTTATAATTCTTGACATCTGATTTGTGTCCATTAATTTTTTTACGTAGAGACTGTCCAGTTTGACCAATGTACATGGCAGAGGGGCATTGCTGGCACATGATGGCATATATCACATTGGTGGATGTGCAGGTATACGAGCCTCTGATAGTGTGGCTGATGTTATTAGGCCCTCTGATGGTGTCCCCTGAATAGATATGTGGGCACAGTTGGCAATGAGCTTTGTTGCAAGGATAGGTTCCTGGGTTAGTGGTTCTGTTGTGTGGTATATGGTTGCTGGTGAGTATTTGCTTCAGGTTGGGGGGCTGTCTATAGGCAAGGACTGGCCTGTCTCCCAAGATTTGTGAGAGTGTTGGGTCATCCTTCAGGATACGTTGTAGATCCTTAATAATGCATTGGAGGGGTTTTAGTTGGGGGCTGAAGGTGACGGCTAGTGGCGTTCTGTTATTTTCTTTGTTAGGCCTGTCCTGTAGTAGGTGACTTCTGGGAACTCTTCTGACTCTATCAATCTGTTTCTTTACTTCCGCAGGTGGGTATTGTAGTTGTAAGAATGCTTGATAGAGATCTTGTAGGTGTTTGTCTCTGTTTGAGGGGTTGGAGCAATTGCGGTTGTATCGCAGAGCTTGGCTGTAGACAGTGGATCATGTGGTGTGGTCAGAGTGAAAGCTGGAGGCATGTAGGTAAGTACAGCGGTCAGTAGGTTTCCGGTATAGGGTGGTGTTTATGTGACCATCGTTTATGAGCACTGTAGTGTCCAGGAAGTGGATCTCTTGTGTGGACTGGACCAGGCTGAGGTTGATGGTGGGATGGAAATTGTTGAAATCATGGTGGAATTCCTCAAAGGCTTCTTTTCCATGGGTCCAGATGATGAAGATGTCATCAATATAGCGCAAGTAGAGTAGGGGCGTTAGGGGACGACAGCTGAAGCGTTGTTCTAAGTCAGCCATAAAAATGTTGGCATACTGTGGGGCTATGGGTACCCGCATGGTACACTCTAAGCAGCTATCCCACAGAGCACCTCTTTCTCTTCTGCCGCTAAGCATTGTGGGAAGGCAGAGGGGGGTTGCAGGGCATCCTGGATCTTGTCCCAATACCCCATGATGCATTGCTTCGCATCCCAGCAATCCCTGTGCTTCCGTCCGCATTTGGTGCCATCTTTCAACGATTTGTTACTGCAGGCTCTGCATCTTTGGGCTGCAGGGATGGATCCCGAACTGCTGACCAGTCTGCTGCTCGCTCTGACCAACACGTCAGGAGTGGCAGTGGAGTTATTCCTTAAACTACAAAGGCAAGAGGAGTGTGACATTGATCTCACCGCGTGTAGTAGCTACGACATGAGATTGCTTGTTGCATTCATGGAGGTGCTGACCACAGTGGAAAGCCACTTTTGGGCTCGGGAAACAAGCACTGAGTGGTGGGATCACATCATCATGCATGTCTGGGATGATGCGCAGTGGCTGCAGAACTTTCGCATGAGGAAAGTCACATTCATGGGACTGTGTGATGAGCTCATCCCTGTTCTGCGGTGCAAGGACACAAGAATGAGAGCTGCCCTGCCACTGGAGAAGCATGTGGCAATTGCACTGTGGAAGTTGGCTACTCCAGACTGCTACCGATCGGTCGCTAACCAGTTCGGAGTGGGAAAGTCGACCGTTGGACTCGTGTTGACAGAAGTGTGCAGGACCATTAATCGCATCCTGCTCCGAAAGACCTTGACTCTGGGCAACATGCGTAACATTGTGGATGGCTTTGCACAAATGGGCTTCCCTAATTGCGGAGGGGCGATAGATGACACTCATATTCCAATTCTGGCACCAGACCACCAAGTCACCAAGTACATTAATCACAAGGGGTATTTCTCAGTGTTTCTCCAGGCACTTTTGGATAACCGTGGGCATTTCACAGACATTAACACAGGCTGGTCTGGAAAGGTGCATGTTGCATGTGTCTTTTGGAACACTGGCCTGTTCAGGAAGCTGAAAGCGGGGACTTTCTTCCCAGACTAGAAGATCACTGTAGGGCAAGGGTGGGCAAACTATGGCCCGTGGGCCAGATCTGGCCTGCCAGCTGTTTTAAGCCAGCCCTCGAGCTCCTGCTGTGGAGCAGGGTCTGGGGCTTGCCCCGCTGCAGCTGGGGAGCAGGTTCGGGGGGCCGCTCCATGCGGTTCCCAGAAGCCGTGGCATGGCCCCCCTCCAACTCCTACATGCTCCAATGGCCCTCTCTGGAGCTTCAACAGAGAAGGGACATGCCTCTGCTTCTGGGAACCACTTGAGGTAAGTGCCGCCTGGAGCCTGCACCCCTGAGCTGCTCCCCTTGTCCCAAACCTCCTGCCCAAGCCCTGATCCCCCTCCAGGCTTACAAACCCCTTGATCCCAGCCTGGAGCACCCTCCTGCATCCCAAACCCCGAATCCCCAGCCCCAACCCAACCAGAGACCTCACCCGCTCTGCACCCCACTTCCCCACCCCAGCCTGGAGCCCCCTCCCACATCCTGAACTCCTCATTTCTGGCTCCACCCTGTAGCCCGCAGCCCCAGCCAGAGCCCTCATCCCCTCCCAGACACCAACCCCAATTTTGTGAGCAGTCATGGCCCGCCATACAATTTCTATTCCGAGATGTGGCCCCCAGGCCAAAAAGTTTGCCCACCCCTGCTGTAGGGGAAGTTGATCCTGGGAGATCCCGCCTACCCATTAATGCTGTGGCTTATGAAGCCATACGTGGGGCACCTTAACAGCAGCCAGGAGGCTGAACAAGTGCAGAATGACTGTTAAGTGTGCTTTTGGCCATTTAAAGGCCTGCTGGTGCTGCCTATATGGGAAGATGGCCTGGCTGATGACAATATTCCTTTGCTTATAGCTGCGTGCTGTACGCTCCACAATATTTGTGAAGGGAAGGGTGAAAGCTTTACTCAGGGCTGGACTGCTGAGGCTCAGCGCCTGGAGGTTGAATTTGAACAGCCAGAGACCAGGGCTATTAGAGGGGCACAGCACAGGGCGATAAGGATCAGGGATGCCTTGAGGCAGCAATTTGAAGCTGAAGGCCACTAATATTTTTTGCTATGCTCAGGAGTGCAGTGCTTGTAATGCTAGGTGGTGACTATGATTGGTGCAGGCGATGCAATACGAAGGTTTAAGCTAATTGTATGTTGCTTTGCAGGGCTCTGTTTGCTTTCAATTAATAGAATAAAGATTGCTTTTGAAACAACACAATTCTTTTATTAAAAAACAGCAACCGGAGGAGAGAGTAAAACAAAAAAACACATCAGCACTGACAGGGATGGGGGAAGGGAAGGTCCCAGGAGGAGGTGGGGTCCCGGGCTCAGTTAAAGATTTGTGTATGTCCAGGGAGCATATCCAACCTTCTCCTCTGGAGTACGATGCAGTGGGTGCTGTACTTCAGCAGGGCCAAACTGCAGAGGGATGGGTGTTGAGTGCAGTGGGTAGTGGGAGTCCGCAGTGCTGGACTGTGAGGAGGGAGGAGTGGAATGCAGCGGGTACAGACTGGAGCCAGGAGGTTGATAAGGTGTTGGCAGTGTCTGGGGGGCGCATGGGAAAGAGTTTTGCGACAGTAGCTGCAGAGGAGGGCGGGCGCGGAGCTGCTCAGTTTGCAGTGCTAGTAGTGCTTGGAGCGTGTCCACTTGACGCTCCATAACATTTAAGAGCCGCTCCGTGGCTTCATTCTGGCGTGCCGTGTTCTCCTTTCACTGCCACTCCTTCGATTCCTGTTTTTCGGCGGTGGAGTACATCATAACGTCACGCAGAAAGTCCTCCTTAGTTCTCTGTGGCTGCTTTCTAATTCTGCGCAGCCATTCAGCCAGCGATAACAACGAGGGAGGCTGGGCTCCCAAGGTCACCTCTGTGAAGCCAAAACGCAACATTTTACAGAAGCAGTATTGTTTGCAACACACAGAACACTGATTCAGGGATTTAAAACAGCCACTATTCACATACCTGCCACTCACTGGCTGACCCCAGGCAAGCACAGATGAGCCACAAGACCCTCAAAATGGTGAGTAGCTGCAAGGGCAGGGTAAATCAATGTTCCTGGACCTTACTGTACCCTGGGCACGTGGCTCCTGGGGAAAGCCAGCACTGTAGGGGGGACCTGATAATCATTCCTGTCCCCACATTTTCCACAGGCTGTGTTCATTATGGAAGATATCTCGCTGCTGAGGGTGAGCAGGGAATCAAGGGAGGGTCTTCTCCAAGACTGGTGCTTCCACCCTGGCCCTTATGCGGCTCACCTGTGTGCAGCAATTGCCCAATATCTCCACAAGAGTTTTCTGGAGATCTCGGAGGCAGATTCCTGTGAAGTGAGGGAGTCAATCAACAGCCTGTTCCACCGCTCAGACTAGGCATGTGGTGGTACATGCATCATACAGACACAAGCCTGCTTTCTGCAACCCTCCTTCCACAACAACTTGCCTCAGCGATTTCCAAAATCAAATCCACTTACCAGGGGCCTCCTCTCCTGTTTGCGCTTTGCCAATATCTGACAGCTGTGACTAGCCAACCTCTTCCGGGGTAGAAAAGAGCTCCTGGCTGCATGCATCTCTGACCTCTGAGTCATCTTCTGCCCCTGTGTCCCCCACCTGCTCCACATCCTCATTCAATATTTCCTCTGTGATGGGTTGGGTCACAGAAACCCCCTTGGAACTGCCACCTGATGTGCTGAGACTACCTTTGACTCCATTTTCCTGCCAACTTGGGACTTCAGGACCTTATCTTGTTGAGCCAGACACTCTAGCCTGCTGCAAACACAGACCCAGGTCTGGACCATGTCCCCCAAAAGCTGCAGACTTAACTAAAAACAGCTTAAGAAGTGCTCCTGTCTCTAGCACCCAGGTACCTAGTTCCCAATGGGATCCAAACCCCAGAAAAATCCATTTTACTCTTTATAAAGGTTATGCAGGGTAAACTCATAAATTGTCCACCCTCTATAACACTGATAGAGAGATATGCACAGCTGTTTGCTCCCCCAGATACTAATTACTTGCTCTGGGTCAATTAATAAGCAAAAAGCGATTTTATTAAGTATAAAAAGTAGGATTTCAGTGGTTCCAAGTAATAACAGACAGAACAAAGAAAATTACTAAGCAAAATAAGACAAAAACATGCAAGTCTAAGCCTAATACAGTAAGAAACTGATACAGATGAAACCTCACCCTCATAGATGTTCCAATAAGCTTCTTTCACAGACTAGGCTTCTTTCTAGTCCTTTCCCTGGTACAGTCCTTGTTCCAGCTCAGGTGGTAGCTAGGGGATTTCTCATGACTGCAGCCTCCTTTGTTCTGTTCCACCCCCTTTTATAGCTTTGGCACAAGGTGGGAATCTTTTATCTCTCTGGGTCTCCACCCCTCCTTCTAAATGGAAAAGCACCAGGTTTAAGATGGATTCCAGTACCAGGTGACATTGTCACATGTTCTGTGAGACCCCTCAAGCCTTCATTCTTCCTGGCCTGACTCACAGGAAGGCTTGCAAGTAAACAGAGCCATTACAACCAATTGTCCTAGTTGATGGGAGCTATCAAGATTCCAAACCACCATTAATGGCCCACACTTTGCATAATTACAATAGGACCTCAGAGTTATATTTCATATTTCCAGTTTCAGATACAAGAATGATACATTTATACAAATAGGATGACCACAGTAAGTAGATTATAAGCTTTGTAATGATACCTTACAAGAGACCTTTTGTATAAAGCATATTCCAGTTACATTATATTCACACTTATTAGCAGATTTTCATAAAATCATATGGGGTGTAACGTCACATCCTCCTCCTGGCTTGATCCATTCTAGATTGGCACATGAGCCACCAAAGTATCCACAGTGGTCTTCACAGTGGAGGTGGGTTTGCCACCGAGTATCGCGTCCAGCTCTTTGTAGAACTGGCAGCTCATGGGTGCAGCACCGGAGTGGCGGTTTGTCTCCCACGCCTTGTGGTAGGTGTTCCGCAGCTCTTTCACTTTGACCCTGTACTACAGTGTGTCCTGGTCATGGCCTCTTTCTGTCATGCTTCGTGAAATATGTCCATAGGTATCATAATTTCTACAGCTGGAGCGCAGCTGGGAGTGGACAGCCTCCTCTCCCCAAATGCTAATGAGGTCCAGCAGCTCAGCATTGCTCCAAGCTGGGGATTGCCTGGTGCATGGAGCACGTGTGGCCACCTGGAAAGATGCGCTGAGACCACTGCACACATCACCGAGCAAACAGGAAGGGGACTTTCAAAATTCCAAAGGAGTTTATGGGGTGGATGGGGATGACGGTTGGTCACCTGAGGGCAGTAGAGTTCAAACCGATGACCAGAGAGGCAACAACAGGTATTGTGGGACACCTCCTGGAGGCCAGTAACAGCACTGTGATCGACCAGGGTGTCTACACTGGCACCGCGGTATACAGCCTCTTGTCGGGGTGTTTTTTTTTACAGTGCTGCAACTGTGCAGTTTCTGCTCACTAAGTGGCATGGCAATGTGTACACCTCAGGAGTTACAACCCAGAAAGCTGCTTTACTGCCCAGAAACTTGCCAGTGTAGGCAAAGCCTAAGATATGTACGAAAAAGCATGTCGAGAAGTAATTCCAGATTATGGAATTTCTATTTTCTCTTTACTTTTTTTTTTTTTAAATAGGAGATTTAATACAAAATATATGTTAGGAGAACATTCTGGTATGGATAACCTTCTGGTATGGAACCTGAAACCTTCATCATAGAAAATATTTTCTTCTACGCTTGAGTTAAAGGAATTATCTGGAAATAAATGGGAGACTCCTATTTTCTGTGTGGAACACACACTACACAGGATGACATTATTGCAAACAGTCAGCCAGTGGGTTACTAATTTAACCTGCGAGAGGAAGCTTGACCAAGTGACTGAAGTCCACAGGAGTTTAAGACCCCATAAGCATCACTATTTTGTAATGAACCTGCGCGAGGATATTAATGCAGCTAGAACTTGGGAGGATCTTCAACAACCAAAAGTCACAAAGTCTTACCACTTGATCTTAAGGATCACCCTTACCCAAAGAAAGGAAGCAGCAGGCTCTTACAATCCAGGTGGTGCAGCCACTAAAGGGATACATGATCATACACAATTAACCAGTGCGTTATGTACAGTAGTGGAGGACAGCTAATATGTAGCATAATGAAAAGCAAACTAAAGATACACATTATCTGAGCTAAGGTGTCCACAAGCAGCCCTTGTCTCAGTCTCCCTGCTTATCTTTCAAGCTGTACAACAGAGGCACGGCCTTTCCCATGTACCATTTAACGTCTCTGCAGGCAAGGAGCTCTGCTACTGCATACCTCCAAAAGTTGTACAAAAACCAGTGTCATATTATGGAGAGGTACCAGTCCCTCTACAGTTAAAATTGCAATCATTAAAGACATATTTTCATTCTTCTTATAAGGAAAAAAAGTTCTCATCTGATTCTGAGTTGAGTCTCATTGGCAAACAGAATTTGTTTGAATCCACTTATGAAATTAAAAGACAAAAATAGCTCCTTTTATTCCTGTTAAGTGGCTGATGTTTCTATGTGCCCCTCCTCTGGCCTAACAATATCACAAAACATACCTAGATTTTATACTACTGGCACTTAGCAACTTTAACTACTTTTTGAAATGCAGTTCTTGTGGTTTTAGATATGGCTGGGATAGAACTTAATGTGTTTTGAAAATCCAAATCTCAATAAAAAGATCAAACAAAAGAAGAAAGGATTCAGGAGTTCTTGGTTTATGGTCCCGTGCCTTCCCAGTAGGCTATGCTGCCTGTCATGAGAGGGTGGGATGAGAAATAGAAAAGGGATTAGCCATGAGGGAGGTTAAAAGAGAGAAGAGTTAAGGGAAGAGGAGCAGAACTGAAAGATAAAAAGGGTTAGAGGGAAGAAGATAAGAAAGAAGGATATCAGGGAAACAGAAAGTAGATTCTGATAGATTTAAGATCAGTTTTAGCAGCAATTATATTCTTAAAGCATTGACAATAAATTAATCTACTTGCAGCATTGCATTTTATGGCCCAATACTGCACCCACTGAAGTCAGCGGGGAGTTTTGGCATTGATTTCAAAAGAGGCAAGAGCAGGCTGTAAATCTTCTTAAATGAGATTGCTTTAATTAGGTACTTACAGAAACTGTAAAAGACTACTCTTTGTTCATTCTTTTGTTGATATAACTAAACAGTTTGCTTAAAATGAGAAAAACATGGCACTGCAGAGACTCTGCAGGGAGGCCAGAGGTGATAGTACCAAATATCTGCCTGCAGGGTTGGGAATCAATTTGCTAACATCACAAAGAGGTTTGTAAACTGAGATATTCGAGGGCCGAGGAGGACAATTCATACCTAAAACATCACTCGTTCCACTTTTTTCTTAGTAGGGCTGCACAAATGATTTTCTACAAATGACTTAATCAACAAATTTTAGCCTCCTTTTTCTGCCCATGGAATAAGCACTAGTTGCTGGTGATTTCTTCAAAAGTATTCTGCTAATTATTATTTATTTATGTTGTGATTTTGTTTGAACTCAGTCAGTCAATTGCATTTGATATTTGTTCTTTGAGCTGAGTGGTTAGTTGTCAGATAAATCACATGTTGTTGTTTAAATGATTTTCTGAATTAGCGCCTCAGAGAAGAAAAACCAGTGTTTAATTTTAGTCGCATGTTTAAGTCCCCAGGAAGTGATTAAGCAAACATTTTGTCTCAAAGTAAAGCATGTAAGTGTTTGAAGGACTTGGGCCTAAATTAGCAAGTGGCTGTCATATCCCTGCAGCAAACTCTTTTCTCTGACCCATCTCAGTGTTTTGTGCACTTAAAGCCTGATCTGGTGAAGTACTGAGTGCTTCCTGCGAACCTCTGAACATGCTCGTCAACCATTGAAGTCAAAAGGAGGAGTGAGAGCTCAATGGAATGCTTTCCATACACAAAGAACCAAGAAGTAGTTTAAGTCTTGATGACTTTAAGACAACAACCACTAAAGATGGACCATATGTCTCCACAGGAGAATGCAATTTGTGGGTGTCTCCCTTCTTAAAGACAGGTTTCAGAGTAGCAGCCGTGTTAGTCTGTTTTTGCAAAAAGAAAAGGAGGACTTGTGGCACCTTAGAGACTAACCAATTTATTTGAGCATGAGCTTTCGTGAGCTACAGCTCACTTCATCGGATGCATACCGTGGAAACTGCAGTAGACTGTCTCACTTACACCCCTTTCGTCCTTACCAGAGAAGCATAGTGATAATTGGGGCCTGGGAGGCCTACCCTTCTTGTGAACCTAACTGTGGAAAAGTGGATAAAAGTTTATAAAATGTCAAAGTAACCTATAACAACAAATGCTGCTGGGAAAAGGGGCAAAAGGGAGACAGACAAACTGAATTTGTCTAAACAAAAAGGTTTATTGATATAATTCAAGGACTGTGTTGAGATCATGCCTGGTACACAAGAAAAATGTGGGACTGGAAATCAATGAACCAAAATTGGTGTGTCAGAAATTAGGTCTAATTGAACAATTGGACAAAATAATGAGGGGCTGGGCTATTCCACTCATCACTCCCGTTTTGGGGTCTTCACAAAGAGACTTGGAGGGAAATTCGTGGATGTGGACAGGAATGCTGGCTGACTGAAAAGCAGGAGATCAGGAAGGAACAAACTTCACCAATATGACCTGCACCCCCACCATCTCTTGGGACCCAGCGTAACATCCTGATCCTGAGAGATGACCAGAGCAGGCCAGAGAGAGAGACTCAGAAAGTACCACCTCCACGAGCTCTGGCTAAATTCCAGCCGCCACCTGGGATGTGAGAGTCTGTCACATCCCCCTCCCCCAGCCCTTTTCTGTCCTTTTCCTTCCCCACCTAATTTCTTCTCTTTCCTATCTCACTCCTTTTTCCTTCTGTCTAATAAAAGTTTGGCTCAGCCGGAACAAGACTGTGAGCCTGTGACCAAAAGAGGCAGCTAAATGTAAAGCCCTAAACAGCCTGATGCTGGTAGGAGTTTTCCAGGTCTTGGAGTGGCTGATGGGACCACGTGCTATGACGATGTTTTCTAGCAGTGAGAGTGCTGGTATAAGTCAACACTATAGACAGAAGCTGCATTTTCTGTTTGCTGTTCTCTTCTTTCCCCTTTTGTGTGTTTTTTGTCTTATCTTTTAGAGATTAGACTTTAAGAACAACAGCTCCAGCCCACCTCAGCTAATCTTTTCTCTTTCCCCCCAACAGGACAGTTATTACAATTTTTGTACCATCTAAGACTGTCAAATGGGAGCAGGAGTGGGTGGGCAGTGTCCTAAGAATTCTTTCCATCTCAAGGGAAAAGGAATAAGGGATGTTGTTAAGATAAAAGCCTTATTTAATACTTTACATTCTAAATGCTTTAACTTCTTTTTCTGTATCTTTAATAAAAGGTTAAAAGAATGTTTAATGATGTTGGCCATGGCAGTAAGCAGTAAGGTGACCAGGTGACTGAAACACCCGGTCAAAAAAGGATTCTGGCCGCTCCGGTTAGCACCGCTCACTGGACTATTGACTATCCTGTTGGTGGCACTGCGTAGTGGGGCTCGCAGGCTCCCTGCTAGCCTCCGCTCCGCGCAGCTCCCAGGAAGCAGCTGCCATGCCCCCCTTCCAGCTCCTACGTGTAGGGGCAGCCAGGGGGCTATACACACTGCCCCCGCCCCAAGCACCGCCCCCACAGCTCCCATGGCTGGGAAATGTGGCCAATGGGAGCTGCAGGGTCGGCGCCTGCGGATGGGGCAACATGCAGAGCCGCCTGGTTGCGCCTCTGCATAGGGAGCTGCTTGAAGTAAGTGCCATCCGGAGTCTGCACCTCTGAGCCCTCCACACACCCCAACCCCTTGCCCCACCCCTGATCCCCCTCTCTCCCTCCTTGTGAACTCCTCGATCCCAGCCCGGAGCACCTTCCTGCACCTCAAACCCCTCATCCCCAACCTGAGCCCCAGCCCACCCCAACCCCTTGCTCCAGCCCAGAGCCTCCTCCTGCACCCTGAACCCCTCATTTCTGGCCCCGCCCCAGAACCCGCACCCCCAGCTGGAGCCCTCACCCTCATCCCCTCCCACACCCCAGCCTCCTGAGCCAGCCTGGTGAAAATGAACGAGTGAGGGTGGGGGCATGGAGTGAGTGAGGGGAGGCCCCTCGGAGAAGGGGTGGGCATGGGCGTGGCCTTAGAGGAGGGGTGGGGTAGGGGGCAGGACAAGGGTGTTCAGTTTTTTGAGAGTAGAAAGTTGGCAACCCTAGTAAGAGGTCTGGGTTCTATGTATAGCGAACAAGAAACCCTTGTTTAAAATTGTTTAATGTTGTACGGTTTCAGGGTCATGTTAACATCTTTAACTCTTTTTGGGCCCATCTAAATTAGTACTACAGAAGTCACATAGTATTACATCAGTTCCCTTTTAGGACAAGAGTGTAAGCACTTTTTGTGTTCCAATTTAAAATTCTGTTTTCAACAATATTGGGGCCTGCAACTTTGAAGTTCAATTAGTGTGAACATTTTTGCCAGTAAACATGATCACAGGAACATTCAAGGGAAGCCAATACAAAAGGGGCATGAGCATGGCTGAAGTGAAATCATTTAAATGTGTGTGAATATTTCCTGAGCACTTTTTGCAGTATTTGCTAAACTTTTGTGATTATACAGATTACACACCAAAACCAGACTGCAGGGAACTACATATCTAGGAAAAACTATGTACCACATCCCTGAAGACCACAGGCCAGATTTTAAAAATAATGCCTACACAATTCTCTCTCTGACTGGTGCAGATAAATACCTTGATTGCCTGTGCAAATCAGGAATTTGCACCTGTAAATAGCCAGCTATGCAACCAACTGTCCATTTATATAAGCACCTACCTAATTTGCATGGTATCTGTGTTAACACAAATCAGACACACACATGCTCAGTGCTCCTTCCAACAACAAAGAGAATACAGCTAATTTGCTTAGGTTACTACTCATTGCTCTAAGCTTTAGATAATTATAACAGTTATCATGTTTGACTAAAGGCACTTGGAGACTTGACAGAAAACCAGCTGGACAGCAGGGCCAGAGTATTAGGAGAGATGATGTTATTACTTTGAGAGTTTTGTGTGGGTGTTTTCACATTTGTTCTGCCTTCCTCCTCTCTCTCAGGAACATAAAACTCTGAAATATTGGGTTGGTGCCCATGGGAACCAGAACAGCATTTGCTTCTCTGAAATACGGTTTTCACTGTTAACCTGTTGCCAATTATTGTTCTAACATTAAATTCTTGTTAGTAGATCCATGTATTAAATATAATGCACAGGGACATCTCTGAAACAAACGTAAAATTAACCAGGATATTCCACCCTCAATTAAATCACTGAATATTTGTTTGGGAGATATAATTACAGTCCTCAGTCCAACAAATGACTGATATTTACTCATGCTTCTTACAAGCAGAGGAGTCATCAGCTTTGGCTTAACGACTGCTTAAATTTTTACTTAGGAAAGCTGCATCTCATCATGCAGGTCAGATGCTGCTATATACTAAAGAAAATAACTCTGCACAGGTGGCTTTTCTAAAGAGAATACATAAAATAAGATATGCACAATTGATAGGTTAGCTTAAGATGTATTGATTTTCTACTAGTGGTGTTTGCATCATTCATACAGATAAGATAAAGTCAGCTACCAGCTTTAATTTACAAAATTTGCATTGTTGCTATCTTCTTCTGAGAGGAGGATCTTTGTCCATTTTAATATGCTGCTTGCTTACTTCAACAGAGCAAACACACAGTATTAAGTACAGCATAATATGTGTGCCACAGCGTGGCTAGCCCTTTTAAAGGGAGATGGGTCTCCGCTCACATGTGCCAGAGCTGATTTGCCTCCCCAGATGAAGAGAATGTATCAAGAGAATCATGTGACAGATGGTCATACGACTAGACCAGGCCTCTGTGTGTGTATGTATGTTTATGTAAAGAGCTCTGTAGCCAGCCAGGAGGAGATCACAGAGAGAAATTGTACAATGGGGAGTCTTTTGCAACGCTTTGCGTGGAAGGGAGACTCAAGTTGGGAGTTCTGGCTGGGTAGAAAGGCCCATTGGGAAGTTTTGTTTTGTTTTCCTTTGGGGGAGAAGGTAAAGAAGGCAGGGTTGGCCTTGCATCATCTCTGGCTGCTCAGAGAGCAGGAAGAGGCAGCACTCAGGTAGGAGGAGCTACGCCCAGCATAAAGCCGGGGTGGACGACTATTTTTTGTTTACTTTAAACTTCGGGTTAATAAACCAGGTTCTAAGAAGGGCTGTTGTTGTTGAAGTGGTGAAAACCTTTTGTGTGGGGAGTTTGGCGAAGAGCCTGGAAGAGGGGAAACTGAGGAAGGGTGTTACACAGGCACCCCTGGCTACCGGGGTGCCCAGGAGATGTCTGGACCTTTTACAATATGCCTGCCCATGACAGAGTATGTTAGAGGACTTCTAATTTGGTGAGATCTCTTATGGATTCTATTCTGGATTCTGCTATTCACTGCAGTGTAATATTTGACAAATAACTCCTCCATTGTGTGCATCGGTTTTCCCATCTGAAAAAGAGGATAGGACTTGCCCCACTTTGTGCACTTGATCTGAAGCTAATACTTTTTCAGCTACCCACTGTTGAGATCTTTAGCTGAAAGGCTCTTTATAAGTACAAAATAGAACTGAGTCCAAAGGAATGCTGTGATTTTGACACCCAGTTCAGAAGTTTGCAGTTCAAACCAGTCTCTGGGGCCAAGTATTCATTCCAAGTATTACTTTCTGAAGACCCATCTGAGCTCCTTTAGAATAATAGGGGTAGAAGTAAGGGTTTAGGTCAAGAACCCCAAAGGGGTTTAGGTGCCTAATTGCCAGTTTGGACACCTAAGTTAAAAAATTAGAGACTCAAAACACCTGCTCAGCTGCAGCCTAACCTTGTAGGGGCCTAAGTTTCTGCCAGTAAAGTTGCCATGTCACCTAAATTTCTGCCAGTGGGCAGCTGTAGAGCTGCCCAGCACGTAAGCCCCAGCAGGAGTTCCAACATAGAAATCCCCTAGCGAATCTCCCCTGAAGGGCCTAGTCCAGTATGTGTTCTCGGAGCGTTCCTGTGTTGCACAAAACATTGCACCAGTTGGACTGTCACACATTTAATAGCCCAGCGGCTAGGGCACTCACTGGAAAGGTGGGAAACCCACTTTTAAATCCTGACTTGGCCTGATGCGGAATAGGGATTTGAAAGTAGGTCTCTTAGCATCTAGCCGAGTGCTCTAACCAACTGGGCTACAAGTCATCCCCTGTCGAAGCTGTCCCACTTTACATCAAATACTTGGATGTTAATTTGAGTGGGGACTGGACCCTGGGTCTTGCAGATGAGTGGGCTAAGCACTTGGCTAGAGAGTCACTCTCTGGCCCAGTGAATAAAAGTGAAACATCTTCAGCAGGAGTGAGTCCACACCAGAATACTGTGGAGCCCAGTGGTTAGGGTACCTCTGGTAGATGGTGGGAGACCTGGCTTCAAATTCCTGTTCCACTTCACGCAGAGAGAGGACTGTGAACCAGCATTGTTCCATCTCCTGAGTGGTCTATCTAGGGGGCTATTTGCATATAGGGGCCAGCTCTTCTTCAGCTGTCACTGAGAGAGTCAGGCTAGGTGAGCTCTTTAACTTCAGGAGAGGATTCATGGTTGTGAATCCCAAAGGAAGCTAAGCGCCTCCCTCTAGCCCAGAGTTGGATGCTTAGCTCCCTTTGAAGGGCAGAGCTTAGGCCACTTCCCTTTTCTTGGTATTCACTATTGGCTAGCATAGGTGGCTCCCTGCCTAGGGTGTTGGCTTTTGTGAATCCTGTCCTCAGGTGCTCAGCTCTCCCTGTGTATTGATTGTATAGGGAGCCTCAGATGCCTAACTCCAGGCTGTGAATTCCACTGGGCAGCAGTGTGCCTACCCAATAAGCTTTGTAAGCCCCCGGGGTGGATCTAGCCCTTAATGTTAAAGTAAGTTTGATTTTTGGATATGCGAGCCTTGACAATGTCCCTTTAAATTCTTTTTATTAATTTCTATTCAGCCAACGGTGCGCAAGACACACGAGCGAAAGTTACTGCTAAGGAGCCAGACTAATCCCTGTTACTTCCCCCTAACAACAGGTATCCCTGAGACCCCCTCTCTTGGATGACAGTACCCCACTGCAGGGTATCCTACAGAAAAAGGAAAGAGCTGGGGGCTGTATTATTTTTCCCAGGTAATCTCCACCAAAATTGTGGTGGGGGCAATGTGTTTCTCCTAGCTCTGGTCCTACCAGGCAGGAGCCAACTAATTTTCTGTCACTGGCAACTCTCAACCTGCAGGGTGCTGGGAAAATGAGGAAATAGCTGTCTCCCTCCTCCTGTGTGGGAGGAGTGTGATCTGCACATGGATCTAGGGTGCAAACTCTATCCTGAAATATCTATGATCCTTTCTAGTTCAAAGTATACTGGAAGCTCAGTACATTGCAGAATGGACTGTATCCCATCTAATGGCACATCCTCATTATAACCCATCAGTTTAATGGATTCTTCGATGTACTTTACATTATGTTCAGATGCTGCATTTCAAAACGAAATCAAACATCCTAAATGTATTATTGTTTGCAAACTTGTGAACCCTGCAGCTTTGCAGCTGTTACAATAGTTCGAATAGTTTGACCTCTCTCCAATTTTAAAACTCCTCCACATATCTAACTGGATTTTGAAACTGCTGAATGGATTTCAAAGTGCTCACAAAAATGAGAGAAGCCAGGACTCCTTATCTTGTACGTGCCAGCTACAGTCATTTCACAGGAAGGACATTTTTCCCCTCCTACTTGTAATTTTACTTTTTCTTCCCTTCTCTAGGTTTTTTTTTCTTTTTTTTCCCTCCTAGCTCAATCAGTGTTGTTCCTTTACTTCAACATTATTTGTAACATGATTATTTGATACCTGGATGGACGTTCCATTACTTTTCTATCTTTTTGTTTACTCACATCCTTTAAATGGGGGAGGGTTAGGTTGGTATAGCTACATCTCTTAGGGAGGTGGATTTTTCACATATCTATGCAAACGTAATTTCACAGGTTAGACCAGCCCTCAGTGTTTTCCAAGTGCTTAGCAATCCTCCTATGTAAGGTGCTAAATAAGTGCCAGTTACTATTGATATAGGCTGGGCATAACCACCACCCTTCATTGTAGATAGTTTTAAGATGCCATTAAGCTCCTTTATGGAACCAGGTAGCTGAAACAATAGGACCCTCCACTCTAACACATGTACCTATCACCATCCAAAACAAAGGCACAAGGAGGTGGAGGGGTTTTACTAGATATTGTATTAGTAGGTGAGAGAGAGAGAGACAAAACCAGACTGAGGCCTGGTCTACACCAAAAACGTAGGTTAACCTAAGTACATATCACTCAGCGGTGTGAGAAATGCACTGACCTACGCCCTGGTGTAGACAGCTCTGTCTCCTGGGGAGGTGGGTTTACTACAGCAATGGAAGAACCCCTCCTGTTGCTGTACAACAGCCACACTGCTGTATTTCTAGTGTAGAGTTACCCACAGAGAAGGAGCAGAAAGCCAAGGAAGCAGCCGAAACAAATGTGACCCTGAGAAAAGCCTAGGGATAAAGAGCTTTGGAGGAAAGTGCTGGTTGAAGGAAGCTTGAACCTGTGAGCAAAGAAATTGTCTCCTGCTGTTTGATTCCTCTTGTGTTCAGGGAAACAGGACTTTGTACATTCCTTGTAAATAAACAGGATTGCACCAAAGAAATACATGACTCATCATCAGTTTTTCCTTCTAATGGAAAAAGGTTGCAGGCCCCTGCTTTTGGCTAGCTGCTCAGGTCAAAAAGCGGTAAAATGACAGTATGATTAAATATTGTTCCATTGTGGGTTTATGTATTAAAGACAAAAGCCCCATCAATAGAGATGAAAGCTGGACAGTTACAGCAGCTTCAATTCTACCTAGACCGCTAAATTGTACTTTGAGACCTACAAAGCTGATCTGTGCCTTTGCTTTCTTTGGTTTATTTTTCAAACATAAATTTGTTTTGGAATTTTTTTGTTTTCCTTTCTTTCCGAAAAGAAGCCATTCCACATGATGTTGCTTACTAACGTTTTTGTTGCTTTTGAAAATTCTTTTGCAATTCTGCAGGCAGGATATATTGTAGTAACATTTGCCTGCTGCTGCTTACCTTCCCTTTAGTACTTTTTGTTGTTTGGCTGTGTTGAGAACTTTTCTATGCCCAATTTCTGTGACTGTGCTTCATTAAGAAAAGAGTTTGTCCAAATGCCTGTCTTTATTTTGCTTTTCGTGATTGCAAACATCTGTCGTAACTTTATTTTCTTAATCATGGGAAAATAATTTTTTCTCCGGGGTAATACAGTACAGAAGAAGGAAAAAGCTCAACTGTCTTTAATGTCTTTTTTAAAATTTATTATTATTGTTATTATTTTTTAAGTGTTGGCCCCTTCTTTATGCACAAGAGAACATGGGGTCAGCTATTGCTTTCTTCAAGACAAAATCCAATATCCATTCTCAATAGTCACTGAGTTGGATAGACTGGGAGCTTTATTTCATTCTTAAACCAAATCTTATCCAGGTATTGGAGAGTTTGATTGACTGACTAGGAGTAGGTTTTTTGGGTCAGTTTCGTCATCACCTTATCTTAGAACAGTGGTTCCCAGCCATGGGTATGTTTGCCAGGACTTCAAGTTTTTGACCTGGTATCAGTCTTGACTGCAATTTCCCTCATTACTAGCACATTAAAGGAAACTGTAAGGAAAAAAATTCGGTTTGTGCCCCTCGTTTCTTTAGAATATAAAGAAAAACGCACAAAAACAGTTTTGTTCTGCTTTTTGTTTACGTTGGAAATTCAGGTCCTGCAAGACTGTAAAGCAACTGAGACGTGATAGAATATTTGGAATTCACTTTTCCAACTTTGTGAGTGGTCACCTAGAACATATGGTGTTGATTCTGTTTTCTTGGTTGGATGGACTAGTCTATATAAATTATTTTTGCTGCTGTCTGAAATGACTGTGGTTTTGTCACTGAATTAATTTCATTTCTTGATTGAATGAATCTTACTCATGAGCCTGAAATTTTCTATTTGCAACTATGTGTAGGGACAAAACTCTGGTTGTCTGCAATTTGCTCCCTCGGTTTAGCCAATAGATAGCACTGCACAGAGGAAAGGGATGTAACCACACCAGCCTAGGAACAGCTGCCAAGTGTTTTTTTGGAGCTCCGTGTGTGGCATTCTTATAGAAATTGTCTAACAGGTTAATTTACATATTTGCAACTACTTTGCATATAACCCTGAACTGCAGCTAAAAACATTGTGTGGCTTAGTGCTTGGGAGCCCTGGTGAAAGAAGCCCTCTGTTTATTTACATGGCAGAAGCAGGGCAAGCTTCCCACACACATCTCCCCAACAGGAGCAGCTCATTCTCCATGGCTCATGGAGTTCTTGCCCTCTTTCGAGAGCCTGCCAGTTAGTGCGAAGAGTGGTGATGTTGGAGCTGGAACTGAGAGTCACTAAGCTCCTCTCAGAAGAGACCACCAAGAATCCATTAGATCAGAATAACTTGTAACCCCTATGGAGATGGGCTGGATTCAGATTGGTGATCTACAGGTAAAGGTCCATTAGCAGTGCCCTAAGGCATTCAGCATCCGCTAAGAGCTAATGTTACACCCTTCAGAATGAGACTGTTCTTCTGGAAAGACAAATTTTGACTTTTTTTTGGAGTGTCCACATCCATTCTCTGCACACAGTGGCAACATCTCCCACACAATATTCTTCATCTTCTCCAGACAAACTCTATTATTAGCAGTAAATAGAGTTGGTTGGGAATTCTTTGACTAAATTTGTTTTGTCAAAAAATGATGATTCATCAAAACTAAAACATCTTTGCAGGTTAGGGCTCTCACCTTGCTGTTGGCTATTCTTGGGGAGGTGTCTCTCTCTTACTCTTGTTTTTTCACAGCATTTTTTTGAAAGGTCTTGATTTTGTTCCAGTTAGAACAACACTCCTGCTAATACTGCCTAGAATGATGTTGCAAAGAAAAAAATGGAACAGTATTACATTGTTGACTCATTTAGTTTGTGATCCACTATAACCCCCAGAGCCTTTCCTGTAATGCTCCTCCTTAGGTAGTCATTTTCCACTTTGTGTTTTTGCAATTGATCATTCCTTTCTAAAAGTAATACTTTGCATTTGTCCTTTTTCAATTTCATCTTATTTATTTCAGATCACTTCTCCAGTTTGTCAAGATCATTTTGAATTCTAATACTGTCCTCCAAAGAGCTTGTAACCCCTCCAAACTTGGTATTGCTTGCAAATTTTATAAGTTCTCTTTATGCCATTATCCAAATAATTTATGAAGATCTTGAACAGAACTAGACCCAGGACAGATCACTGCAGTACTCCACTCAATATACCCTTCCAGTGTGACTGTGAACTATTGATAACTACTCTCTGAGAATGATTTTCCAACCAGTTGTGCACTACCTTATAATAGATTCATCTAAGCTATATTTCCCTAGTTTGCTTATGAGAAGGTCATGTGAGACAGTATCAAAAGCCCACTAAAGTAAAGTATATCACATCTGCTGCATCCCTTCACCCACAAGGCTTGTTACCCTGTCCAGAAGAGTATTAGGTTGGTTTGACGTGATTTGCCCTTGACAAATCCATGCTGACTGTTACCTAGATACTTTAAAAATTGATTAATTTGCTCCATTGTCTTTCTGCGTATTGAAGTTAATCTGATTGGTCTGTAATTCCCTGCTTATTCCCCTTTTGATAGGTGCTATATTGGCCCTTTTCCAGCCCTCTGGGATCTGTCCTGTCCTCCACAAGTTCTCAAAGATCATGGCTAATGGCTCAGAGATGGGTATGCTGCCGTTAAAAACCTGCGGCTGGCCCATGGCCGCTGTCTCAGGCTTGCGGGGCTTTGGCAGCGGGGCTGTTTTATTGATGTGTAGACTTCTGGGCTTGGGCTTCAGCCCAAGCTTTGGGACTCTCCCACCTCACAGGGTCCCAGAGCCTGGACTCCAGCCTGAGTCAGCTGGCTGGAACCAGCCAAGGGTTTTTAACTGCAGTGTAGACATACCCTCAAAGATCTCCTCAGCCAGTTTCTTAAGCATTCTAGGGTGTATTTCATCAGGCCCTGCTGACCTGAAGACCTCTAACTTGTCTAAATAATTCTTAACTTGTTCTTTCCCCATTTTAGTCTCAGATCCTGCCCCATTTGCACTGATGTTCACTGTGTTAGTCGTCTGATCGCGGCTAACCTTTTGGGTGAAAACAAACACAAAAGGCATTTTAACACTTTGAACATTGCTGCGTTTTCTCCTTTCTTCCTCATTGAGTAACAGATCCTACCCTGTTCGTAGTTTTCTTCTTGCTTCTAATGTATTTGTAAAATCTTTTTTTGTTACCTTTATGTCCCTACATAATTTAATCTTGTTTTGTGCCTTGGCCTCTCTAATTTTGTCCCTCCATGCTTGTATTGTGGTTTTATATTCATCCTTTGTAATTGGACCTAGTGTCCAGTTTTCATGGGGTTTTGAGTTTCAGGTTGTTGAAGATCTCTGTTAATCTTGTCATACTTCCTATCTTTTCTATGTATTGGGATCATTTGCTCTTGTGCCTGTAATAATGCCTCTTTAACAAACAACTGCCAACACTCCTGAACTCTTCTTTCCCTCAGAATTACTTCTAATATTACCCCCAGCTTCACACTCTTGACAACTGGAGTGCAGGTACCTTCAGTTGAGGATATGGTCTGGGCCCCAGCTAGCGCTCCAAAGGGCTTTCCAATTCCTATCAGCATCAGCTCTATCTTCCCTAGGTTAAGTTTCAGCCAACTGTTTTTCAGTTCTCTGCTTATGGCTTGCAGGCATTGGGGCATCTGCATGGCGGCTTTCATGGCACCAGCAGAGAATGAGATGTAAAGTTGGGTTTTCTCAGTGTATTGGTTACACTGCAGCCCACAGCATCCCATGAACTCTTCTAGGAATCTCTTGTATGTTGCAAAGGTGAGGCGACAGCATTAAACTTCACAGGGTTTGTCAAATGGAGGCCCCTGAGGACTAGGTGTAGATGACCATTACCACTCTAAAATCTGTTTGAGAGGAATGATTAAATGCAATTTAATGTTACACCATCCATTACTGGTAGGTCCTGTACACAGGTCAGCAGAACCTCTGTTAAAGACAAACATCAGCAGACCACAAGTCTTCTCTTTCCCTGAATAAGCTGTGCAAGTCCTTGGCTCCTAATAAGATTTTTTTTTTTTAAATCTGTCAGTAGGGAGTTTTGTGGCACTCCTGGATTCTGTTTGTATCTGGATTCCCCATCCCTCCATGCTCTACAAGTTTTTGGGATTAATGGTGACTCAACATATCCTGGGTAGTTAAATGTCTATGGAGGAGGGTTTCCCTCTGGGTGGCATCTGGGTCCTTGCTGCCCCCGTGGCTGGTCAGGAGAGGGTTGACCAACTTCCATTAATCCCTGGAATTTTAATCTGAGCCTTTTCTGCCTAAATAGACTGTAGGCACAAACATGAATCTTGCTTGGCAAGATGGCAAAAACTAACTATTCTAAGCTGCATTCATGGAAAAATGTAATGGGATTTTTTATTCGAGGCCTTGTGAAGCCACTGACCATAGGCCCCTGGATTGGAGGGGACTAGAATCTCAGCTTTCATTTAAAACAAAGGAGGCTCACTTGCACCCAGAGTTGCTTAGTAGAGAAGAGAGGGCGAGTTGTCAGGGAGTCTGTTATGGGTCCCTAATTCTCTGCCCTGCACAACTGTACCCCCAGCTAGGCTATTCTAACCTGTGGGCTCCAAGAGACCATCTGTCACACTCTGCTCTGGCAAGTCTCAGCTATTTCTGGCTGCCCCCTCTCCTGCCTCATGCTAGGGCCAGGAGCAGGTGCCACAGAAGCTGGCCTTGTCAGTTCTGTGCCAACGGACAGAATTTCCAACTGGCCTCATATGGCCATATCTGGCGCTCTTGTGCTGCCTGAGCGGTACATAGGGAGTCAATCCAAGGAGAGGATCTAGCTCTGCATTTCTAGCCCCCTTCTCCTGGGCAATAGCATTGAAAACGCAGAGCAGTCACCAGCAGCTTGGCTCCACTTCTGCAGCAAGAGGCTGAGGAGGGAGTGGAATCTAAAGATCCTTCCTACCCATTTAAAACAAAATAAATCAGGCAGTTAATTGCACACAGTTACCGCCCTCGCCCCCATCCTCCAAATCCTTAGGCTGACCACGTGGATAGTAGTGGTATGATGGCGGTGGACTGGAATTCGTTCCATTTTGGGGGAGAGAGGAGGAAGAAAAATGTTTCTGCCCAAAATGCTAGAGCTGGCTCTGCCACCTAATTTCTGTCTCCTGCAGACTTTGCTTAAATCTTTTTTGTTGTTTTCCTTAGTCAAAAATAGAGAGGCAGACTGAAAGCACAGGGCTGTTTATGTATAGAAAACAAACCAAATTCCCTAGTCCATCTCTTTGCCAATGCAAGTTAGTTCCCAACAGCACATTGTCTAATGTTTATTCAGGTTCTCCAATCATTTAAATAAAATTATAAGCTTATCAGGATTCCAACCCCCTACTTTTGAAATGCAAACCAGACAATTTTATCCACTAATTAATTAGCAGCCAAGAAAATGTAGAGATCTTGAGCCAGATTTCTCTTCCAGCCAAGCTGTACTTAGTGCAGAGCAAGAAGAGGGGCCTGAGGGATTACCTGTAACTGGCTCTCTGATTCCAAGGTTTGGTCTGTGCTAGCTCAGCCCCAGCCCTGACATGAATTAGAGCAGCCTAGGAGCTGTGCCAATTACACCACTGGTCCCTTCCACATCCATAATATATCCTGTCTCTGTCAGCCCTCCACCCACAAGTGTGGTGGGGAGCAGGCACAGGAGGCAACTCTACATGGGGAGAGCTGCCTTTCACCAACGCAATTCTCTGCTGGGTACTTACAGACTCTGGCCCCTTTGTGCTGACTGTGAACATACCAACAAAGAATTTGAAGAATACAGTGATGAACCAAGCCCATTAATTAATAACATGGAATAGTCCAAGGTTAGTGCTGAAAATATCTGTTTGGTCTGTTAAACCTTGACAAGACACTCAAAAATGCATTCTAGAGACTGACAGGGGACTCAATGGTGTAAGAGCTTTGTCCTTGTAATAAACCTACAGCTAAGGGTAGCAGAAAATCCCTCCTTTACCTGTAAAGGGTTTAGAAGCTCAGATAACCTGGTTGGTACTTGACCAAAAGGACCAATAAGGGGAGAAGATACTTTCAAATCAGTGGGGGAAGGTTTTTGTTTTGGGTTTGGGTGTTCTCTCAGGAGACAAAGAGAGAGACCAAGCAAGTAATCTAGCTCCTACTGACTGATACATCTAAACTTACAGAAATGGTAAGTAATAGCAAGGAAATGCGTTAGAGTATCTTTTGTTTTAGCTTGTGAATTTTCCCTGTGCTGAGAGGGAGGTTTATCCCTGTTTTTGTAACTTTAAAGTTTTGCCTAGAGTGGAATCCTCTGTGTTTTGAATCTCATTACCCTGTAAAATTATCTTCCATCCTGAATTTACAGAGGTGCTTCTTTTATTTTGTTTTTATAATAAAGTTCTGTTTTTAAGAACCTGATTGGTTTTTAGTATCCTAAAAACCAAGGGTCTAGTCTCTGCTCACCTTGTTAACCTATTTGTTTTGGTATATTATTCTCAAGCCTCCCCAGGAAAGGGAGTGAAGGAGCTTGGGGGGATATTTTAGGGAAACAGGAACTCCAAGTGGTCCTTCTCCTGAATCTTTGTCTAACTCACTTGGTGGTGGCAGCAGTATCCATCCAAGGACAAGGAAGGATTTGTACCTTGGGGAAGTTTTTAACCTAAGTTGGTAGAAATAAGCTTAGGGGATCTTTCATGCAGGTCCCCACATCTGTACCCTAGAGTTCAGAGTGGGGAGGGAACTCTGACAGTCCTATTAATCTTCTACCAGAGGATTAAAATGAACTTTCCCTGAATTTCATTAAAAAAATTGAATACATCAGTTGGCAGGCAAACAAATTGAGAACCATTATTTTGTCCCTTCAAGGGTTCTTATTATATTAACTCAACAGAAATATTAGGCCTAGTTCATCACTGAATTACCAATTATAAAACCAAAGTCGTTCCTCTAAAATCAGAGGAGTTGTGTAACCATAGAATTTCACTAATGCAGTAATGAAAAAAGCCAATTGGTTGACTGCTGCACAGTATAATAGCTAAGGTTAGTGGTAAAAACCTCAACCTTGGGACATTTTCAAGTTCTCTTTTTGTGTTTTTGAAATGTATTGTAGAGAGTGGATAGGGAGATGGATGAATGGGTCAAAAACTTTCTCATCTCTAATTTTGTCATGTACAAGTAAAACTAACTATACATTAATTTAATAGCAAAAAGTTGACTATGTGGGATATAAATTTCATACAAAGTTCTCCCTAATTTATACCAAAATCTACATGCATGTTACATTACAATAAAATTGAACCTAGTGTTGTGGAAACATTGGTAGCAAATCCCTAATTAAGCTTGAATCTAGACTTCCATTCTAAGCCTTGTTTGCAATCTCCTCTAATTTTTGACCGAAATAAGCTATTTATTTGCAGATTGGGATGCCTTCAGTAGTGCATGAGAATATTTTGTTTCTTATAATTTAGGGAGTGACAGACTAAAGATGTTTGTATATGTAATCAAAAGACTCTGTGATGAAGCAGAGAAACTGCCCACCAGCATAGAAGAGGTTAAAGAGAGCCTTTGGGCCCAGGTAGCCCCTCCCCATTATACTTGCAGCCAATGCTAGGCCTGGACTGGAGAGAACCTGGCTCAGTTCAGGGCTGGCTGGCGAAGAGGCAGGAGCTAGCTGCCTCCCTGCCTGATGGGAAGGACCACTAGCCTTGGCATCAGCCAAGGCAACCACCAGAGCAGACTGAGGAAGAGACCTTGGAGCATGTGGCCGAAGCACTGAGATCTTGTGGGGTTCCGACCCTGCCAAAGATATGGCTGCCTATCTCAGAGGAACCTGCCATTGTAACGTTTCACTCCATATTCTTTATGAAAATATGCTTATGATATGAATACGACATAACTGAGATATACTTTATGCAAGATGGGTCTTGTAAGGTATCATTGGAAAGGTTATGATTTACTGAATGTGATTATCCAATTTGCATGCCTGTATCATTTCTGTATCTAAAGTTAGAAATATGGACACTGTAACAATTACAACTGGGTGTGCATTGGGAAGACACCCACCAGACGACAGACCATCAAATTTGATGAGCCATCAGGAAGGAACAACAGAACCATGAAGATACTAATCTCTCTCCCCCCCTTGGAGGCGTCCGGGGACCTAACTGTGATACTACTTGGTCAGGTGGTCTTGTCACCTGATACTAAACATTACCTGGGACTTCTTGAAACTTTCCACTGGAAGGGGTGGGGGGGTCAAGTTTGGAAAACAAAGGATTCCCGCCTTATGTAAATCCTATTTAAGGATGGGGTGGAAGGCAAATGAGACTCCTCCTCTACATGGCTTGTCTGCCCAAGAAGAAAGATGCAAAAGCTACCTGAAGGGAAGGCAAGGGGGGAGTCAAGACTGAGACAGGCATCCAGTCTGAAAAGGAATATAACTGGAACTCTGAACCACAGAAACTTTGCAACCTGCCTTAAGTCACATTTAGGGTGAGAAGTTACGGTTTGTAACCTGTTTCTTAAATCTATTGAGCTTTGCTTGCGTATTTTCCTTTATTTGGTCAGTAATCTGCTTTGTTCTGTCTGTTATCTCTTATATTCACTTAGAATTCATCTTTTGTAGTTGTTACTTATTTGTTGTTTATAATATAACCCAGTTCATGTAATTTCTAACTGGGGGGATGGGGGAGGGTAAGAAGTTGTGTGCATCTCCCTTCACATTGAGGGAGGGGGTAAATTTCATAAAACCTTTGGGTTTGTACCACTTAAAGGGAGTGGGCACTAGAGTGTTGGGGCAAGCCCCTAAGGCTGAATCTTTCCAGGGCGGATCTCTGTCTCTCTCTGCAGTTGGGTGTGGCCCTGCCTGCTTGTGTGTGCTGCAAGAGGCCGGAGAGCCTAATTCAGCAATGCAGGGAGCGGGAACCCAGGCTGATTGAGCACGGGAGGCTCAGTTAAACCCCAGCACATCAGGTGGCATCCCAGAAGGTGGCATCCCATCACAGCCACCCAGGGTCCATGAGGGGGCACTACTGCAGAGAAGCCACCACCGCAACTTGGACTATAGGGGCCATGCCCCAAACCGAAGGGACAGTGATAGCAAGTAGCCCAAGGCAATGGATGTAGACTCCACGCTGCCAGGTTCCCTACTCAGGGGATGACTTACACAGGGCCCTGGGCTGGGACCAGGGGGAGTGGAAGGGTTTGGGTCCGCCTGCCTACCCATCCCCCCACCTAGCTTTAAAGACAAAGGCACTTCAAACAAGTAGGGGGCCTGAAATCAAGCACTCCACTCACTAGGCTGCCTGGTCCTCCAAGCCCCCTGTTACAGACCCACAGTTTAATATTTTGTCTAGTGCTGCATGCTTATTGGGCCCACATATTCTCACACTGGTAAACTTTTAGAGCGTTCTACTTTACACCCACGTTTTAATATGACCGCTTAGAATTACATGGCATTTTCAAAGAAGGAATTATTTAGGAATTTTAATTTTATAGACTGGAACGAGACCCCTTATCCTGGAAAGCATTATGCCTCTCCTAGTGTGCTCTAGGATGCTTGAGGACTATAGGATACATATATAAAGGGACAGAAAAATAAGGCCTTCTCTCCACACCAACTTGCACTGGTTTTACTGAAGATATTTTTAAAAACAGATTTAGTTAAACCACTTTAAATCTCTGTGAGAGCACTCTTAAATCAATTCAAACCTGGGTTGTAATTAATTTGGTTACTACTGAAACAGCCGTAACCATAACAGAGTTTCATGTCTGTGATCACAGGCTCTACTTTAGTTTACATTTAATTGTACGTTGGTCACATAAACTCTGGACATTGTACAGCCATACAATGTCTGCCAAAAAAAATTGTACTTCCCAGCATGCTTTAGTAAGAGGAGCTTGACAGACAGGCTTCCTTCCCCCACTCTTCCAGAGGAGCCAGCCTGCTCTGCACCGACATAATGAGCCTATCTTTCAGTTATGGACAATATTTTCTGGGGGTTTGCTTCCTGTGGTTTTTTTTCTGCCTGAAATCAGACTACCCTAGTTTGGTAGCACTGGAAAAGCGAAAAAGGGAAGGGCTGATACACCCTCCTCATGAGGCATCAGCTTCGGCTCCTAACATACAAATAGAAAGAAGAAGTCTAACTTGTTCAATAGAGTTCATTGACTGTTCTTTCCTCAGGCCCTTTTGTAACTTCTAAAGACAGCTTGCCATGTCTCAGCATCCTATATATGAGTCTATGCAAGCTGTACAAGTACAGTGTCTTCTGCCTGGATGGGCTGCCTCAGAGCCAGGTCTCTCAGAGTCCCTGGCTCTGGGGCAGCCCAGGAGCTTTGGGAGCTTCTGCTCAAGAAGATTGAAACAATGTCATTTTTGACCTTTTTCTGAAGGAAAATTTTGGAACTCCTGTACTATGACAAATTCTGAAACTTCAGTTTCTGTTCTGTTTCAGAACTTTTTTTTTTTCTAATTTCAGAACTTCTCATGGAATGGGAGTTCCAGTTTCCAGCCAGCTCTAACAGTGGCTTTCCCAAAATGTTCACAGCACACTCTGTAAACTTCTTCAATCTCGTAGGAAAAATCCTAGAAGTCCAAAAAAAGGGCCTGATCCTGAAACCCTCAATTGTATGAATAAGAGTCTGAATAATGAGGTCCTAGACAAGAAAAATACAAAGCAGGAAAGATTGGAAACTGAGGGAAGAGTTAAGGTTGTTTGGGTGATCTTATTTTACACTTTCAAATGTTTAAAGGTTCTTAAATTTAATTTTGAATTTCCTGGGTTTATAATGCTTTTTGGAAACTTATTTTTGTAAGATTTTTCTCTCCTTACATTGCTGATATATATATATATTCAACCCCTACTCCAATTTAACAATTTTTTTTTTAAATCTAGTATTATATTCTTGTTATAGTTCATGATACTTTAGGTACCAAATTCAGGCCTCGTTTTTTCCAGTAGGTATGTAGAAGAGAGAATGCAAAAGGGAGATACAACTTGTGCATTCTGCTCCCATTCCCTTCTATGCACTCCACTCTTTACAGTTTTCCTTGTCTTCAATGGCCTACTACTAGGTACAGGGGCTGTGCATAAATCCCAGTCCTCCGTGCAGCTCCCTTGCTGGGATTAAATGTTCTTGAGATGAGTAATCTGTGCAAATGGTTGCACTTACACTGGGGAGTACTTTCACCATCGTAAATTTAAAAGAATGCTTTTTTTTAAATTGGGGATTTAGGCCCTGATCCAGCAAAGCACTTAAGTGTGTATTTAACTTTTAAGCACATGAGCAGTCAATGGGACTACTAGTGTGCTTAAACAGAGATTTAGTGCTTTGCTGGATCAGGGCCTTCAGTGCTAGAAAAGTTAAGCTTTGATATTTAGGGTGGATCCCTATGTTACCACTAAATGAAAAGTTCATGGAAGATTCTTGTAGTACTGACAAAAGTGGTACTTTACTACCAATATATTGGTCTTTTAGCTTTTTGTTGTTGTTGTTGTTTGTTAAAAATATTGATTAAAATTCCTGCCAGGGACTGAGCCATTAGCTGTTTCAGGGGATTAGCTTTGCAGAATAAGAACAGCATTCATGCCTAGATATCTAACTACATTCTTCAAAATTAAATAAAGGCTTTTAAATAGTTGATTTACATCATTGTATTAATATCATATTTTTGTGCATATTTTATTATCTCATACCATAGCAATGCCTGAGATGAATGGAGCTCCTGTATGCAAAAATGTGATCTTCCTCCCCTTCTTGAGCAGCCCTGGGTGCTGCTGACATGTTCTCATGAAGCAATTCATATCCAATCATGTGAATCCTCTCATGTTTCTGTGACAGTTATTTGCTCAGTACAGTTGTAACACTGTTTCTGCTGATAGGCGAAACATAATTATTTAGCAGATTTTCCATTTTAACCAACAGCATGCCATTTTCCACAGAAAATTGTAATTTAATCTGTAAACAAATATGTCAGCCTTCAGCAGCATATGGTGGGTTGTTTTTTGGGTCTTCACAGCAGTACACTGTCTGAATCCTCCTGGACTGACCAAAATTAGTTGAGTTTACAAGACACTTCAAGTTCGCATCTGAATGTCAACATTTGATTGTTTATTTTCAGTGTCATTCCAAATCATAGAATCATAGAATCATAGAATATCAGGGTTGGAAGGGACCCCTGAAGGTCATCTAGTCCAACCCCCTGCTCGAAGCAGGACCAATTCCCAGTTAAATCATCCCAGCCAGGGCTTTGTCAAGCCTGACCTTAAAAACCTCTAAGGAAGGAGATTCTACCACCTCCCTAGGTAACGCATTCCAGTGTTTCACCACCCTCTTAGTGAAAAAGTTTTTCCTAATATCCAATTTAAACCTCCCCCACTGCAACTTGAGACCATTACTCCTCGTTCTGTCATCTGCTACCATTGAGAACAGTCTAGAGCCATCCTCTTTGGAACCCCCTTTCAGGTAGTTGAAAGCAGCTATCAAATCCCCCCTCATTCTTCTCTTCTGCAGGCTAAACAATCCCAGCTCCCTCAGCCTCTCCTCATAAGTCATGTGTTCTAGACCCCTAATCATTTTTGTTGCCCTTCGCTGGACTCTCTCCAATTTATCCACATCCTTCTTGTAGTGTGGGGCCCAAAACTGGACACAGTACTCCAGATGAGGCCTCACCAATGTCGAATAGAGGGGAACGATCACGTCCCTCGATCTGCTCGCTATGCCCCTACTTATACATCCCAAAATGCCATTGGCCTTCTTGGCAACAAGGGCACACTGCTGACTCATATCCAGCTTCTCATCCACTGTCACCCCTAGGTCCTTTTCCGCAGAACTGCTGCCTAGCCATTCGGTCCCTAGTCTGTAGCGGTGCATTGGATTCTTCCATCCTAAGTGGAAGAATGAGGAATATCCTTCTAAGTTTTTTGTTGGGAAATCAAAACCTAGTAAACAGAATCAAATTTTCATACAGTCTGCATTTATATAGGCTTTGATATGACTAAGGCTGCGAGTCTGTCACGGATTCCATGACTTTCCGTGACTTCTGCAGCAGCTGGTGCTGGCTCAGGGGCTGCCTGAGCAATTTGGGTGTGTGGAAGGGGGCTAGGGGCAGGAGGCTGGGGGGTGGCGTTTACCTGGGGGGGGGATCCCCGGCTCCCACTGGCATGGCTCCCCTGCAGCTCCTAGGCGGCAGAGGGGCCAGTGGGGTTTTCTGCGCCTTCAGGGCTTGCGGGTCCCAGCCAATGGGAGCTTCAGCATCCAGCATTGTGCCGGGAGCAGCAGAGGAGCCCCTGCCTCCACAGCCTAGGAGCTGCAGGGATGTGGAACTGGGTAGGAAGCCCCTGCCAGCCCTGCCGTCCCCCCCCAAAGCACCCGCGGCATCGCCACCCAAGTTTTAGTCACAGCGGGTGTTTTTAGTAAAAGTCATGGACTGGTCAAGGGTCCGTGAATTTTTGTTTATGGCCCGTGACCTGTCCATGACTTTTACTAAAAATACTTGTGACTAAAACGTAGCCTTAGGTATGACCTATGGAATATGTTTACTGGCGTTTATAGCTGACTTTTTTTAATTGTCAAAATATTTCTAGTGCATCCATGGGACAACATGGCAAAATAATGATCTAAATCTTCCAAAAGGAATCATCAGTTGTATTTTATATCTTCAACTATTTTTGTGCTTCCAATTCAGTTGCAGGAGCTGATCAGAATGCTGGCATATGTAAGTAACCCTTTATTTTTAAAAAAAGTTCCTTGGATTGTTAAAACTTAAATTTAAAAAAAAAATTTATTCAAGTTACTTATCACCATTTATGTTCTTTCTTTATTTTTGTCATTACATTCACTTTTCGCATTGAATCACAATGATTAGAATGAGTAGCATTCCCTAAATCTAGTCCCCATCTTTCTCTGCTTCACTGCAAAGCTTCTATTCAGAACCCACCCTATTCTATCCAGTGAACTTCCTACCACAGTTCTAAAGAAACAGTACGTATATCTTATATGGTCTGAAGCAAACTAAGGAGGAAGTAGACAAAGGATTTGTCAAATATTCTAGTCACATTTCATTTGTATATAAATGGAGCCATTTCCAAGTGATCCATGAATCAGTACGAATAAGGAGAGGTCTTACCCTGGCAGAAGAGAGAGGCCCTTGTGAAACCAGGGTTTTATCAGGACTGTCCCTCCAAAATGAGACAAATGCAGTAAATCATGTCCGGTCCATACACTGACTAATGCTGGCTGGGGATTTTATTTTTACCCTTTCCTCTCTTTTACTACTTCCATGTCAATTAGTGGGCATCATGTTGCCAACTCTTCTGATTTCATGGCGAGTCTCATAAATTTGATGCTTTTCTTAAAGTCTCGAATCCTGGAGTCATGTGATTGGGTGAGAATCTCAGCTGCTTTGAGTGCCGGTCCCTATGGGTATTCCATGTGCGTGGTGTGACGTTGCACTCTATATGATTTTATGAAAATATGCTAATGAATGTGAATATAATGTAACTGGAATATGCTTCATGCAGAAGGTCTTCCTTGTAAGGTATCATTACAAAGATTATAACCTACTGAGTGTGGTCATCCAATTTGTATGTATGTATGTATCATTCTTGTATCTGAAACTAGAAATATGAAATCTAACTCTGAGGGCCTATTGTAATTATGCAAAGTGTGGGCCATTAATGGTGGTCTGAAATTTTGATGGCTCCCATTAACCAGGACAATTGACAGTAGATGGCTCTGTTTACTTGTAAGTCTTCCTGTATACCTGTGTGCTGGCAAGTGGGTAATGATCATGTCACCTGAACTGAAATCCATCTTTAACCTAGTGCTTTTCCATTTAGAAGGAGGGGTGGGATCCCAGAGAGGGACAAAGGATTCTCGCCTTGTGCAAAAGATATATAATGGGGTGGAACAGAACAAAGGAGGCTGCAGTCATGAGAAATCCTCCAGCTACTACCTGAGCTGGAACAAGGACTATATAAGGGGAAAGGATTGAGCCCAGGCTAGGAAGGCATCCAGTCTGTGATAGAAGCTTATTGGAACATCTCTGAGGGTGAGATTTTATCTGTATTCAGTTTTCTTACTGTATTAGGCATAGGCTTGCATGTTTTATTTTAATTGGCTTGGTAATTCACTTTGTTCTGTCTGTTATTACTTTGAACCACTTAAATCCTTCTTTTTGTATTTAATAAAATCACTTCTTACTTATTAATTAACCCAGAGTATGTATTAATACCTCAGGGGGCAATCAGCTGTACTTATCTCTCTATCAGTGGTATAGAGGGCAAACAATTTATGAGTTTACCCTGTATAAGCTTTATACAAACCTGATATAAGGATTTTGCAATCATTTGTATGTATATAATCTATTTATAATTCTCTTCTTTTTATTATTAAATCTTTAGTTAGTTACTAAGGAGTGGCTGACAATGTGCTATTTGAGTAAGATCTGAGATTCATATTGACATGGGGATATGTGTCCGATCCTTTTGGATTAGAAAGAACCTCACATATGGGGAAATGGCTCCCATCCAGACAATCAAGTCCAATATAGTGAGACATTACTGAAAACCCAAGGGCTGGAATGCCAAAAGGATTTGGCTGCCTGTTAACCAGTGTGGTGCTACAGAAGCTCTTTTGCTACTGGCTTGGTGAATCTAATTATAGAATAAACTATCAGCTTTGGGGATTGTCTGCCCTATTTCGTGCAGTCTGCCCTGAGTGAGGCATTCTTAGGGTGGCCCATCCCAGGCATCTGGTCACAGCCCCTTTGAGGGCTCCGCTCCTCAGCACGCATTCAGTTTCTAAGCCCAAAGTCTTTTCCTCCAGGGCTTCCCATGAGAGGAAGGGACACACTCATGGGTCCAAGGTCAAATCCCCATCAAGGACTATCCATAAGAGTTGTGTTCCTTCCCTGAGCCCACTGAGATTGAGCAAGACCTTACACACAGACCCTAAGGACTGGATTCACAAAAACTCCCAGGGTGGAGGTTAAAGTGCATAGAAAGAAGGATCTGCCGCTTCCATCCACAAGTGTAGCTCTGAATTCTGCAGTACCAATGCATCCGCCAAAGAACTTATCACAACCAGGGATGCGCTGGTGCCATCGGCACTTCCAGCACACCAGGGCACACAGAGATCTACATGGTACTGGAGGATAACTTCCTTCCCTACCTGCAGTCTCTCCTCTTCTCTGGCCCAGCCAGCGGGACTGCTTTGGTGTCCCAAGAACCATCCCACTTACAACCCTCAGGCTGGATTGCCCTGGTACCAACAGCTCCGCCATTCCAACAGGAGCAATTTTAGGATTTGGAAAAATCCGATGAACTGTTCCTTCCATCATCCCCATAGAGAGAGCCAAGCCTTGGACTGGTGACCCAGGACTTATGGTCACTACCTTTATGAACATGACCTCCTTAGGAACTGATGGTTTCCCCTGCCATGGGGTCCCTCTCAAACAGTTGGCCCTATTGGGGACCATGGGACCCCTATATCGCACATGCACAACCCACCCAGGAATCTTTCCACTCCTCTTGCTTGTGCCAACAACTGGTTCCATTGGTGTGTGAGGAGCAGGATGTTGAACTGGAACTGCAGGTACGATGAGAATCTCCTCCTCTTCCCTGGATGAGGCAGTCTTCCCTTCTTCCTCATCCCCACCAGATTACCATAGGCAATACTGGAACTGATTATGAAGAGTAGGTAGTGATCTCCAGAGATCTTCTGAGGAAGTTCAAGACCCACACCACCAACTGTTACACATTCTGCAGCTTTGGGGCCCAAGTAAGGTAGCTCTCCCAGTTACTGGAACCAGTGAGATTGGTCCTGCACCCCCACACCTAAGGGGGCTAAGAAGTGCTATTTCGTTCCAGTAAAGGGACCTGAATTCCTGTTCTCCCATCCTACTCCCTAGTGGTACAGAATGTAATAAGTTTCTCAATACCTAAGGACCACCGCATCAGACAAAGGCTCCAACAGACTAGAACTTTTCTCCCCTGTGGGCTTGCAATTCCGCATTGCCAATTACTAGGCTCTGCTAGTTAAGTATGACTTTTTAATAACTACTCTCGCCTGAAAGGCCACCAGCCTAAACTTTCCTCTGAGGACAGAGCCCCATTCTTCTCCCTTCTAGAGGAGGGCAAACTGGTGGGGAAAATGGCTCTTCAGGCTGCAGTTGATACAGCAACCAGAAGCTTGGCCACTGGTATTACTATGAGGAGGAATTCATGGTTGCAGTCCCTGGGCTTCTGTGGGGAGATACAAAATATTATCCAAGACCTTCCCTTGGAGTCCAACCTCTTTAGCGAAAAGACTGGTGATTCTCTCCACTTGTTAAAGGACTCAGTCTACCCTCTGCTCGCTGGGCATCTACACCCAAGCCCCAAACAGGAAGCAGAACTATAAACCAGAACTGCTGCCTCCTCATGTGTTCTTTTACCAGTGCCAGGAGGGGGGGTGCTCCCCTCTGGCCCCGGCCCCACCCCCACTCTGCCTCTTCCCACCCTGTTCTGCCCTCTCCCTTGAGCACGCTCTGCCCTTGCTCTTCCCCCTCAGCACCTCCTTCATGCTGCGGAACAGCTGATCGAAGTGGGCATGAAGGGGGGAGGAAGGGGGAGGTTCTGATCAGTGGGGCTGCTGGTCAGAGGCACTGCGGGGAGGGGGAGAAGCTAATAGGGGGGCTGCTGGTGGGTGCTCTAGCCCTGGAGCACCCATGGAGTTGGTGCCTATGCTACCAGTGTCCTGCCAAGGCTCTTTGCAAGTGACAGCTCACGGGCCCTGCTTTTCAGCCCCCTCTTCCAACACAGCCACAACCCACTTCCAGTCCACTGCTAGGAGCCACCTTTTGATGTTTCAGTCAAGACATGCTTACCATCTCTGATGCCACCTGCCCCGTCTTCTGTCCCCCTTGGAGGTCATTTTACTCTGTTAGCCTACAAGTGGGAGCTAATCACGATGCATGGTTAGATCTTGGAAATTATCCATCGGGGTTACTACATAGAGTTCATCTCCCTCCTTCCCCACATACGCCATTCCCAGTACCCCTTTGGGGACCACTCTCCCGAGGCGATTGAAAGGAAGTGAAATCCCTATTGCATCAAGAGGAAACAGAGTGCGTCCTGCCTCAGTATCGAGGAAGGAGGGTTCTAGTCTTCATATTGCCTAATCCCCAAAAAAAGACAGAGGGTGGAGCCCATTCTGGATCTTCAGCAACTCAACATCTTTGTTCAGAAGTCAAAATTCCAGACGGTCATGTTGGCATCAATAATCCTCTCTTTTCAAGAAGGGATGTGTTTTGTGGCTCTTAACATGAAGACTGTATATTTTCATATTGACATTCACCCCTCCTACAGGTAGTTCCTGCAGTTTATGGTGGGCCAGGAGAACTTCCAATTAAGAGTCCTTCCTCTTTCCCCCCCCTTTTTTTTTTTTTTAAAAAAAAACCAACCCTCATGATTTTAGGCCCGATTTCATGATTATTGAATGCTCAGGGTTGGTAATACTGGGACATATTGTCTCATGTGACTATTGCTTGGTTGCCCGTGTGTCAGTACTAGTCAGACTGATGAGTACTGCTTCCATTTTTTCTCCCTTGGGTGGCACTGCAGAGGCGTTCTCCTTGTCTTACCAGCCAGGAGAGGGGCAGGGAAAGAGAGAACACCACAGCACAGGTGCCAGTCAGTGGCACTATTTTAGCCTGCAACAGGAAAATGAAATGCCTCTGAGCTGATCCCTCGTCGCCTCAAATTAAAGTCTTAGAAAGTCAGGAAAGCAATATAGTTTTCAGCTGCTCTAAATGAAGCTGCCTCGAAAACTCAGACAATACTGTCTTTATGGCCTGCCTGGATCAGCTCCTTTATACTGTGTGGAAGCAAACCCAGGTACACAGGTAAGGGGCTATTGCTGTTTATATGCTGACCTCCAGTTTAGTGGACTGATGTATTAATGAGAGGGTTACCCAGGGTATTACGGGATGGTGTCATGCTCCATCCCCCCCACCTCTTACTTCTTGTTTTTGGAGCAAATGCGTCACTGCAGGAAGTGCAGTCAGCTGAATTCAGTTCTAGTGCATGCAATGTGGATGCTTAGAGGACTGCAGATGAAGTCCTGTTTGTTGACCCCTCCTGAGCTATGCCATTGTGTTAGCTCCCTGTGTGTATGGTCAAAGCACATCAATGTCTTACATTCAGGATTCTCTCTTCCACCTGAGTTGCAGCAAAGAAGTCTGCTGGCAACCCAGTGGGGGCAACACTCAGCTCTTCACTGTGAGTTGGGCCAGGAAACTGGAGGAAAGCCACAGGAGATGTAGGCCAAACTTCCCACAGGGAGAGGGTAGGAGCGAGGTACTGAGATGCAGACATGAAGAAGGGAAAACATCAACAAATAAGGGCGGTGAGGTGGAAGGGCAAAATGCATTTATCTGAGGGTGGGTGAATCTATTGATTATAGGTGATGGGCTATAAAGGGACTACTGAGTGCAGGAAAAATAACACTTCAGTCACAGGACTGCAGGCTGGGAAACTTGCTGCTTTATTCAGCTGCATCACAACAAACTGAGTGGGTGGGGAATAAGTCCCCAAAGCGAAACAGGAGGTAGGGAGGGGCAGAGCATAGCTCCATCCCCTAATTCTCTGGGTAATCCAATTAAACTCCTGATGACCACTGTACTACAAGGGGTGGGGAGAATGTTGACAAGGGCTTTCACGGTAGCAATGACAGGCAGCAATAGTGATTTCAAAAATATGGTCCTTACACCTGCCACCTATGTTTGAAGAGAAGATATAATAGGCCAGGGAAGGCTGAGCCTCCCCTGGCGTCGCTGTGACCGCTGGTTGTGGGTTTGGCGGGGGAAGTTTTTGCTTATTATTTTGCCCCATGCAGGTTTGGAGTGAGGGCTGAAGAGGTGGTATGTGCTCCCTGGACTCCAGGGAGATTACTGATGAACCCAGGAAGCTGAGTAATACATACCGCCTCCTGAGCTGCCTTGGAACCTGCATAGGGGGGCATATCAGAAGCTCAGGTTCTTTGGCAAGAGACAAGCTTTTCCTGTGGGATGGCTTGGGATCTCAGGATGGGAGGTGCGGCGTGGCTGGGCAGGCTCTGGTGGCCTGGGGCTCCTCCAGCTATGGGAGGGCAGGGGGGATTTGGGGCTCCAGCTGGCTTGGGAGTCCTCCTGCTGTGCCAGGGAAGGAGGGGAGACTTAGGGCTTCAGCCGTGTGTGTGTGTGGGTTGTCACCATGCCCCCATGGTTCACAGCTGAGAATACCAAATTCAGGACAAACTGCTGAGAAATAGGGAAGACACACCCCAAAACTGGTGGTTATTCTTTCATAAGATATACCAAACCAGCAACAAAAGTAAACATCTGTCTTGCCACATTGGCTAACATGAAGTCAGGAAAGTGGTCTCCTCAGGTATTCCAGCCCTTGTATTGCCACCAAAAATACTGACTTAATGAGTGGTTATTTAAAACCAGTTTCATCAACCAAAGGGTTCTTCTGATTCCCAAAGGACCAGCTACATACCCAGGTCATTATATAACTCAGATCTTACCCAATAATCACGCTGTTGCCAATTCGTTAGTATCTACTATGTAAAAGTTTATTTATAAAAAGAAAGAGAAGTGAGTTAAAATTGGTTAAAGGAATCAAATACATACAACAATTGCAAAGTTCTTGGATCAGGCTTGTAGCAGTGATGGAATAAACTGCTGGCTTGTTAAGTCTCTGGTTGCTTCCAAATCATTGGAAGGTCCTCAGTCCCTTGGTTAGAATGCTCCCATTAGTATAAGTCCATAGCCCAGAAGTTTGAGCAGAAAGAGGCAAGACGGAGATGTTCCCAGGGCCTTTTATAGCTTCTGCCAAGCGAAGGGAAACTCGTTCTAGTTTGTGGAAAATTACAGTTAACAAAATGGGGTTTGGAGTCACATGAGCTTCTTCCAGGGTCCATTGTGTTTGTTGATGAGCCATCAACTTGAATACTCCATTCACAATGTGCTGGCTAAATACCCTGTGGGTGTTACCACAGGAGCAAACATTTGAAATACAAGTACATAGTTAATATTCATAACTTTAGCTACAAAAATGATACATGCATACAAATAGGATTGTCCTCTTCAGCACATCATAACTTTTCCATAGACACCTTACTTGACACACTTTGTACAAGATTTATATTATGTAACATTATATAAGATTATATAACAGTGGTAGCATCAATGCTCTACATGGTCATATTTTAATCAAGTTACATGGGGGCTTGGGGCTTTTATGGGGGGGCCTCTGGCCATGGCGGAGTGGGGAGGAGCACAGGGGGGCTCCTCCTGCAGCCCATGTGTTCAGTACTACTTTCACTGTTTGTGGCAGTCATGGCTATGGCATAGTTAAGTCCTAAGATGGCCCTGAGGGCTTGAGAAATCCGCCTCAAAACCTGAATCTTGGGCCTAAATCTTGAGGTTTAGGCAGATCTCTTCCTTCTGCACATTTTTACACATTGTTAGGATTCTAAGAAGCCTTCACAGAATTCTACTTCCCTCTCAGTTGTCCTCCTAGCCTTTAAAAGACCAGAAATTTTATTTTCTAACATAGTAACAAGCAACTCTTGGTATCATAACACATAGCTGTTTGTTGTTATCTTGTAAATTAATACTGCAACTACAATTTCATGAGTCAGTGTCAGATACTTTAATAAATTCTAATAATATTGCAGGACATCATTTTTATTCTATTTGTAAGCCATCTATTTATCAAAAGAAGGATGCACAGCAAGCTGGTCTCTTGGAAAAATTTAACTGTGTCATTTTCCACAAATTGTAAGAGGGGTGAGAAGGGAATTGGGATTTCCCCTCTCTCCCAATGGTAGAATACTAATGATACTGCATTTAGTCAGCTCCTACAAAATGAATCTCTTGTGACAGGGAGTGAACTGCCTTCAGTATCCTTTGGGGCTCTTAAAATGTTGGAAACTGAATTTGGTTCATATGTTCATGGGTCTCTCATTTAGAAGGTAATTTTTATTCTGCTCAAATCCCAAAATGTCAGATTCAGAGTGATACTGTAGGTCAAAGCCCCTAGTCAGTGTTTCCAAGAAGGATATTGTGATCTTGGAAAATTGATCTGGGAAGTCTAATTTAAGAGCTTTTAGACTTCAAGAGGGAGCGGAAGAAGGAAATAGAATTGAAAAAGTTCCCTCTTTCTGAATCAGTCTGAGATACAAAATTTGACATACTTTGAAATACTTGTTTATTTCTTTAAAATGTATTGCTCTGTGAAGTTCCCTGGAGGAGTCAAAAGAAAAGCTTTACAGGTATAGTCATGCACTAATGATAACCTTTCCCATAGACTATGTCTTCACTAGGAGCTATGCACACTTCTACACCAGGAGGATGTGTTAGCCGACGGCCAAGGATGTTTGGTGAGGTGCCAGCTATGCCCGTTTATACCATCCGTGACTTTAACCGCTAGGACGCACTGTCCCTTCGCGGCGGGCAGCCTGGGCTAGGCTGACGGATGCCCCAAGGTCCTAACCACCCGTGACTTTAACTGCTAGAGCTCAGAGCTCCTTCGCAGTGGGCAGTCAATACTGACTGACAGGTGCCCCAATGGCAGCACTAAGAGCCTCTCCACACCCGTGACTTTAACTGCTAGAGCTCAGAGCTCCTTCGCAGCGGGCAGCCAGAATTGACTGACAGGTGCCCCAAGAGTTTGCCCCGTGGAGGCGGCACAACTCAACGCTAGGCTCTTAGTACTCTCACCTAATGGCCAGGCTTTAGAGCCAAAACGGCTGAGGTTCTTTAATTGTGTCGGCTGCTTTACAGTAAACCAGAGAAAACAAGTCAGGCTTATGCACAAATGGTTACCAAAATTTATTAAGCTAGATTCTAATCATGTGGTTACAAAATTGCTAGTGCCTACTTATTTAAATGTAGAGATGTTACACACACAAACAAGTTACAAAACTGAAGCCACAATCCCAAAGAAAGAAAACAAAGTATAGAGCTCTATTTCAAAATATGTGTACACTAAAGATAGGAGATCAGGTGTGGGTGCTTCTTACCCTCCTTGCATCTCTCGATTCCAGCGGTGCCAAGCCAGGATCGGTCACTCAATTCCGCGGAAAGATGAATAAGGGACAAGGCGTAGGGACCCTCTTAGCTGCAGAAGCCTTGGGAGGCTGTCACTTATCTGACCAGCAGATAGATAGTGAAAAGCACTCAAAAATCATGGTGCTGTAGGTCCCCTACTTATACCTCTGTACTCCTTTATTCTCTTTCTCCTTTCTTATGCCAAATTGAGGCTGGTCTGTCGGGGTGACGCCAGCTTTCGCAAGAGTAGTTTACACTTGCAAAGGAGAGAAACAATAAGTTTCGACTACTGGACATTTCTTTTATCAGGGTAAATATTTTCCCACGTAGGATGTTGGTGTGTGTGCATCACGCTATTTAGTAGGGGCTAAGAGCCATGTCTGTCACAGGGCCTCTGCCTGCTGTGAGCTTAATCGTTGTATCTGTTCCCAGAGGCACATTGTAGCAGCACACCTGTGCTTTCACAGCTTCAAAGGCTGTGCTGGAATATATGTTAAGTGCCCTGTTCCGGCTTCCTCCTGTGTTTCCAGCAATGCTGGTCTGACTGTCTGGCTACAGGATGTGATTCTCATCTCCAGCAGACATGCTTGCACTAGCTCTCCTCGAACTAGTGTGCTAAGAATAATAGTATAGCCATGGCAGCCTGGGCCGTGGTGAATGGGCTACCTGCCCAGACCACCTGGGTACATCCTCAGGCTGGCTAGCTGATGCCACCACTCATGGTAGCCCATGTTGTCTTTGCTATATTATTATTTTTAGCGTAGTGAGAGCTAGCATGAGAATGCCTGTGAGCTAGGAATCATACCCCTAGCTCCAAGGGTAGACATAGCCTTAGTTCTGGATCAGGAGGATGTTACACACAGAGTAGCCAAAAGAGTTACCTTCATTTCAAGGTCACATCAGGTTTGAATTTTTCAGAACCATAGAAGGAAATGCTTACTTTTGAAGGAAGAACTGGCTGAACTTGGTGTGGGTAGTGTAGTATTGTTTCTTGAAAGTTTTCATGTGATCTAGAAAGATCAAAAATATATTGGATGTGATTTTTGATCTTTATTATTTCCCACTTTAGAGAGATCCCTAACCTAAATGATACCACTACAGAATGTGTGTGTCTGGGTACATTTGGATTTCTTCTGTTTATATTCAACAGTGGGAAATTCTCCACGAGAATGCTGAAAATGATAATTGTGTGTCTTTCAGTCCAAGGATACAGCTGTCCTGCTTGAGCCCCTAACCCCATTCTGGCTTCCCAGGGGGTCTTCATGATCAAGGAGCAAAGTGGAATAACTGAAATTACACTTCTGTCAGGGTAACAGGAAGAACTGAGTAGCAGGTCTGGCAAGGTTCCCTTCCCACTCTGAACTCTAGGGTACAGATGTGGGGAACCTGCATGAAAGACCCCCTAAGCTTATTTCTACCAGCTTAGGTTAAAAACTTCCCCAAGGTACAAATCCTTCCTTGTCCTTGGATGGGTACTGCTGCCACCACCAAGTGAGTTAGACAAAGATTCAGGAAAAGGACCACTTGGAGTTCCTGTTTCCCTAAAATATCCCCCCAAGCCCCTTTACCCCATTTCCTGGGGAGGCTTGAGAATAATCTACCAACCAAATAGGTAAACCAGGTGAGAACAGACCAGACCCTTGGTTTTTAGGATACTAAAAACCAATCAGATTCTTAAACAGAACTTTATTATAAAGAAAAAAAAAAGTAGAAAAAACACCTCTGTAAAATCAGGATGGAAGGTAATTTTACAGGGTAATAAGATTCAAAATACAGAGGATTCCCCTCTAGGCAAAACTTTAAAGTTACAAAAAACAGGGATAAACCTCCCTCTTAGCGCAGGGAAAATTCACAGGCTAAAACAAAAGATACTCCAATGCATTTCCTTGCTATTACTTACCATTTCTGTAAGTTTAGATGTATCATTCAGTAGGAGCTAGATTACTTGCTTGGTCTCTCTCTTTGTCTCAGAGAGAACACACACAAAGAGACAAAGAAAAAACCTCCTCCCCCCGATTTGAAAGTTCTTCTCCCCTTATTGGTCCTTTTGGTCAGGTGCCAACCAGGTTATCTGAGCTTCTTAACCCTTTACAGCTAAAGGAGGGATTTTCTGTTACCCTTAGCTGTAGGTTTATGACAAGGTCTGTGCGAGGACAGGCAAAGCCTAAGAGATAACAAGAAATTTTGAAGGCAAGGAAATGCCAGATTTCCCTTACTTTGACCTGATGAGCTTTTATAATGTATATTCACTCACACTTTTTTTCCTAAAAGTGCATTTGTAAATAGCCTATGAAGGGTTAATACATAATTAATGGAGGTTATAAGCATGTTGTAGATTTGAGTGATGCATTATAAACACATGAGCAACCTATTGACCTGTGACTGTAACCATTAATAGTTTATTAAAACATCTATTCGTTTATTCATCCTTTATGAAATATCTATCGATGTTCCCCTAGTAAAATAATAAATGTGACCATATATTTCCAGGTTTTTGGAGTGCTGGAGAGATGTATTTTTACAACACAGCATAACTACTAGCCCTTAGGATGCTGGCTTTTTCCAGACTGCCAACCAATTGAGGGCCTAACCTTAACAAATTTGGACCCAGTGTGAATTTCCTGAAGATGCTTTCCTGAAGAAATGTACATAATAATTGAGGCTAGCTGTTGATTTGCAAGTTTGAAGTTACTATCTTTAGCTGCCTCTGCATTGCAGTGTAGGCTTGACTATGGCCTGATCTACACTACAAAGTTATGTTGACCTAAGTCAACTTGTGTTGACTTAATTTTGCATGTGTTCCCACCTAAATTTGTCGTCTCCCAATATAGGCACCTCATTACACTGGCACAATAATATCACCTCCCCAGATGATGTAGGGTCAAAGTGACCTACTTCCATTGACTTAGTGCAAGTGTTGGCACTGTGTTGCCTTTGTCAACCCTAACAGGCCTCCAGGGGCTGTCCAGCAATGTCCTCGTTCCCATGACCGTGGGCATGCTGGTCATAATTTTTTGAACATTGTCCAGGTATCTAGATACTGGAAGCCTGCCCCCCCCAAAACACCCAACCCCCCAGGATGTTTTGGAAGTGTCTTGTCATGGTTGCCTACCTTGGTGAGCATTCAGTCATGCCAGCTCAGCACTTACAGAGAGCTAAACCTAGACCTTGTGCTCCTGTCTGGAGCAGGACAGAGGGAAAGACGCTGTGCAAGCTCAGCTAAGGGGCAGCTGAAGGAATATAAGATGCTATGTGTAGATTGCACAGGGGATGCTAAACTTGGGACAGGACATGGATGAGAATCAATGCCAGGGGAAAGCCAAGGAACTTCAGAAGGTGAGAGAGGGCAACAACAAATCTGGGGCATACAACATGAAGCAGTAACGATAGGAATGTTTTTGCCTTGCTGAGATCCAGCCTCACCATTAAGCACCACCAGGGAGCTTTGAGTCTACTAAATGCATTGAGAGTCATCCTGCACCTGCTCAACTAGTATTTGAATCTTTCTCTGGTTCTGTTGAGGTGGCAAGTGGATAGTTTAATGAGGCAGGGGTAGGCTGGGTCCCCCAGAATCACTGTTGGCATTTCAACATCACCACTGTAAATGTGCCAGTCAGGGAAGAATATCCCTGTTTGCAGCTTTTGAAAAAGTCCTGTATTCTTAAAGATGAGCGTCATGCATTAGTTTGAGAGACGCAGCCCCAGTGATCTACTAGCACTTACATAACCATGGAAAAATACCCATTTTGGCTTATGTACTTGCTGGCAAGGTGGAGTGTTGCCAGGAGAGGGATATTCATGCCATCTATCACCCCACTGCAGTTTGTGCAGCCCAGTGCTTCAGAACTATCCACTATTTCCTTGCACATTGCTGAGAGTCACAGTTCTGTGCAGAAGGAGAAGTTTAATGGCCCGCACACTTGGATGATAACCGCCTCCACTATGGATTTTCTATTTCTGAACTGATTCCTCACTGATGGATAGCAATCTGGCGTTGCAAGCTTCCAGAGCGTGATTTCTACTGTCAATTAAGCTCTTATTCTGGTGTTCGTGCACTGGAAGTCCGGGGTGAGCTCAGCTCACTGATCCAGGAATGTGGTCTTTTGCATCCACTGCTTGTCATCCCAAATCTGCATGATGATGAGATCCCACTATTCGGTTTGCATTTCTTGAGCTCAGAAGCACCTATCCACCATGTGGAATTGCTCCTTGAATGCCTGCAACTACCTGATACTTTTGTTCACCGGATCCATCATCCATCCCTCATCCTTGGGCGTGTCTCTCATTGTACCACCAGTTGTAGTAGACATTGAAATTATGCAGCTACCGGAGAATTGTGCATCCTGTATTAGCAACAGACATGAGAATTGCACGAAGTTGTGCAAGGTCTATGCTTCTGCCAGAGCCTGAAAAATGGCATGTGCAACTGAGGGAATTTTTAAAAGGGCATAAACATTTATTGGACAGAATAAGCATGATGGGATGGGGGAAATGGCATTGTGGAACTTGACCCCTCCTTCTCAGAAATCCTGTGCAAATTTCTGATTTTATTTTGACTTCCCGCTTTTAGTTTGAGCTTTATTTTAGGCAAGTGCTACTTGCCTTTCCACAGGCCATTATGTTCTGCTGAATGACTGAGAAGAATATTTCATGACCTCAACTGGCACAACAATGTCCCACCAGAGAGAATAAGTGGTGTTCATCTCCTATGCCCCCGAAAATGCCATTTACCAGCTGGGAACACTCCACACTCATAACTCAGTACAGTCTACAAATGTAAGGGGACTGTTGGCCCCTTACTAAAACTCGGTGAGGGTTTTTGGTTGGCTAGGTCCCAGTACCAAAAGGAAGGGGAAGGGTCGATGGGAAACCAGGACCCTGAGACTGACAGTCCCCGGGGGCAATGGGGAGAGGCCAATGCTCTAGGCCAGCCTGATTGACAAGACAGACAGGTTAATGACAGTCGGGGGTCAGAAAGGTCCAGGTGTGAGCTGGAATCACCCTGGGTCAGTCAGACAGAGTGGGGACGAGCTAAGGAGAGAGTAGACCCTGTGCTTGGAGCAGGGCTGAAGCCACAGAGCCAGAGGGGCCAGAGAAGCAGCCCAGAGGGCTGGAGGCAGAGCAGCAGCAGCAGTGCTGAGGCAGAGTGGGACTGGAGCTAGAACAGTGGACCTGGAGCAGTCTGGAGCCAGGTGCGGTGAGCAACTGGGGCCAGCCAAGGGGGAACCCTGGGCAAAGGGCCCAGCACAGAAAGACACCCCCAGCCAAGGGTCCTTGCAGGCCAGACTAGGAGGGGGATCTTAACCCGACTGGGGGCTGATGCTGGAAAGAAGGGTCCCACCACCCAAAGGTGGGAGGTGTGTGGCCACCACCAGAGCAAGTGTCCAACCCACAGCTTCCCTGCAGCACAGCCAGGGCCTGAGAAGAAGGCCTGGGACCTATAAGGAACAGACTGTGAACTGCCCTGACATTCCAGAGACACTGTTTGTGATGTTCCCTGCCACAGAGCGGGATGATGTGTTTTCCTTTAACTTTCCCCATTTTTCCTTATTCCTTCTTAAATTAATTGCTGATTAAATAAATTGTGTTTGCTTTAAATTGTATGTAATAATCAGTGGGTCAGGGAAGTGTCCAGTGCAGAGAGAGCACCCCAGAGTGGGGACACCCTAGCTCCTGTCCTAGGTGACCACAGCAAGGTTGGGGGGTCAAGCCCCCCCAGGAATCCTGGGCCCAGCTTTGTTGGGGTTACAAGGAGTCTGCCAGACAGGAGAGTGGAAGGAAAGTCCTCGAGGGCAGGAAGGCCTCTGGGTAAAGGGAGTGGGAGCGAGGACTCAGATCCTTCCACTAGCCTATTTCACTGGGGTAGTGCAGAAGCCAGGAAAGTTCCCCACAATAGCGAGACCATTACCCCGCTTACACAAAGGAAGCAAAATGATGTGAATTAAGGAGTCATTTAATTACCTTTGGAAAAGTCTACTCAGTAGTCTTTGTTGTAAAAGCCACACATATGTCTTCATAACACCACCCTAAGGATTGATGACATGCACATTATGAAAAACGATGTAAAAGTCTCTTAAGGGAGTCAGAAAAACCTTGTTTTTACTGTTTAAAAGTCAAATGTACAGAAATGTCTTGGATTCTGCTCAGAAATTCTCAGTTCTAACTATGTAAATCCAGAGTAACTTATTGAAATCAATAGTTAAGTTTTGTATCCGCGTAATTGTGAACAGAATTTGGCTCTTAATGCGTAACAATTTCATTTGTTGTTCATTTGTTTTTCTGTGGGGGGAGGGAATGTAAAATTTGGGGCCTTAAATTAGTTGACAGGATCCCTCTAGTACAGTTAATATTGAAGAGGGTCTCCTCCTAGACATTGGCATTAGCACTTCAGTGAGGACAATGGGGATGGAAGGCAGTGCCCATTTCTTTGCTACTAAAGTGGTCTGGCTGGAGACTTTTTTGAATGGCTTAGTTAACAATATATATAGTTACTGTGGGAAGATTCATAATTTATATAATCATGTCTGTCCCTTTTTTGAAACTTACTAAGCTATTTACTTCATTCATACCCTGAGGCACTGAGTTCTGCACATTATAAAATTATTGTCTTGTCTCTGTTTTTAATCTGTTGCCTTTTCATTCCATTGTACCCCTTTTGTTTTTGTACTATAGGACTGCTGGTTTGGCCTTCACTATGGCATTCGTTATTTTACATATCTTAATATTTTATAGTCTTCTGTTCTTTGAGGTAAATGGCCAGCATCAATACAACTCTTTGTATGTTTCTCTGTTCTCATTCCACCCATATATAACTCTAATCATGTTGATTGCTCTTCTCTGGAGTTCTACTTCTGCAAAAAAAAGAAAAAAAAATTCAGATCAAGGAGCAAAAGATTCAGCCAGCAAGGATTGATTTAAAAAAAAAAAGTATTTTAAATTAACAACAATGCTAAGAGTTAATATAGCACCTTACATCTTCAAATCATTTTACAGTTTAACTGATGGACTAGCTAGTGCCCCCTAGTGGTGACTATCATGTGATATATTGTGAAACTTACTAAAGGCAGCACATGGCTACTTTGCTGTATCCAAAATTCATGTACAGTAAAGACATTCTTAAGGCTGGTCTGGGGCCTTTTCAGACAGATTGTTCTGACTGTTATAGTAACTTTACTGGCAAGACAAAGTATACATTATACAAGTGTTGTCAAAGTTAATAAATCAAGTATCTCCATCTAGGAACAGATTTTGCATTGGTTGTACAGTTTTATTGTGTACCTCCATCTTCCATTGTTTGTCTGATTTGGTGGAAAATGATTCGATACAGGTTTTTCTTTTAAGTAGCAAATCTTTTTACTCTATCATGAGGAGTAAATTTCTTGTACCTTGAAGCTTGGGCAGTGATGAGAGAAATTTTCTCATACAATGTGAGAATAATGGCAGAGATTGGAGTTATTTGGTTTATAGCATGCCTTGTATTTCCCAGTTTGTATTTCCAGGTTGTGAGCATTGGTTTTTATACCTGAGAAGAGTCTATCTTTGTTTTCTCTAATTTGTTGCATCAAGTTGTCCTTCTAGAGAAAATTCTGTGCAGGAGGTTGGAGTACTCTAGCCTTAAGTTTTTAATCTTTTTCTCCCAATAAGTATACTACCTATTTTAAGTGTGATCTAGTGTCTTCACATTTATACCTGTTTTGAAGGTGGGGTTTTTTTTCTTTGTTTTGTTTTTTTTTTAAACCATGGACGTTGATATTAATGTTAAGACCTTGAAGTGGTGACATTTAGGAGTGTATCTTGTTCAAGCTCTTTAAGGAATGGCTGGCATAGCTGAGCTAGGATCTTCTAGTCCTGACATCTTGGTTTTAAGATTTCCTTGTTAATTTGGGCTTTCAAGAGGGAATTGAGGAGGTTGAGATAGATTCATGAGATGCTTGAGGGAGCTCCTTGGAACCTCTTAAAATTTTGCACCAAGTGGAAGGGGAGGTTTGGATTTTTTTTTTAATTTTTATTAAAGCTTAAATTCTACAGAAGTTGAAGGCATTGGTCTGTCCACTTACCAGAGGAAGCTTCCTACTCAGCAAATTGGAAAGTTGCCCTTGATGCGTAGGAAGTTCTGAAGCTACTCATGCAAAGTAGTCCTGTTGAAACCAATGGGAATATTCACATAACGAAGGATTACTCCTAGGAGTATGGGTTAACGGTATCAGGCCAGAATAAGTATAATCATTTCCAGCAAACTGCATTTAGTGGAAGTCGGTTTGTTTGACCAGTGATGCTGCCCCCTTCCTTAGCTATGATTAGGAGAAAACATTTTTCTTGAAATGGGAAAATAAATGAACAGAATTTCATGGCTTGCCCCTCCCCTCTGCAGCCACATACACACTTGGAACATGGGGTTTAATTCCAGGCTGAGGGAAACATTTGGGGCGGAAGTCCCTTGTTAAAATCTTGGCAGCATATTATAGACAATGAAATACAAAGATGTTACAATTAGCTCACTGAAACAGCAATTTGCTTTGCTCGTGTACAGAATGTTCTATATTTTTATTTGATATATAATTATTCATTTTACTTGAACTTACTGCAGTCAATGCTGAATATTATACACTTTTACATATGGGGTATATCCACATTTGAGCATTTGCCTGACACATAGCCCACTTCTTCATTGAGTCTGGGATTTCACTGTCTCATGAAAGGAACGAGCAAATTAGCTACAGACCAGCAAATGGATAATAAATGTCTGAGAAAAATGTTACTGTCAAAAGGAAGTTCATCAAAACACAGCTGGCAAGAGTGGAAAATAAAAATAAAGAAACATCTGTATTGGGTTACAGTGTTGCAGGAAAGCAAAAAGGGAAAAAGTAGCCTTTGCACTAAAGGCACTTTTGGTTAATCCAAGCTCTTCTGTTTCTTCCGGGCTTATACTTTCTTAGATCCAAAGACTCAAAGAACCCTCCATCTTCTTACTGCCTTCTTCTTTGTAACCACAAATCAGTGCGCACACAGTCCCATTTTCTGTGTACAAATACAAAGGCTTCGCAACAGAAAAAAAGTGCAACGCTACAGGTGTACACTTAGATGTCACTTTTTTGTCAACTTTGGACTTCATATGTTGCTGCATTGCTCCCCAGACAAGTTTACCAGAGTGGTCTCTGCAGACTCATCCTCTTCTGAAAGAGATGTCTTTGGTCATTTTTATATAAATTCATTTAAGAGGATTGATTCAAAAACTGAAGTCCTTATTCAAAATAAAAAAATTAAAAAAAGGGATTCTTCAAACTGTGACTGACTGAAAACTTAAAGAAGTTTCTACTTCAACCTTTGTCTTCCACATGATTCCTAATATGCCTGTCACTATGGTACGGTATCTGAGTGCAGTAAAAATCATAGTGTACACAAAGATATATTTCTCTTTCTTCCTGTCTGCAGGGACTGTACTTTGTGGTTCCCGCTCCCTTTTTTTATTTTTTGGGTTTGTGTTATTGAGGGAAGGCTAAGTCAAAGAAGTGGCTTTTAGGCAGTTGGCTCTGTAAGTTGTGGTTTGTGGTCATTCTGGTCTCTTCTACAAGTGAGTGCAGATATGTAGGTCAGTCACCAAAAAAGCTCTGGAGAAATCTGTCCAGGTCCTGAAATATTCTTTTCCCCACACAACACACAATTATCCTGTGAAACTCACTGCCACAGTGTAGCATAGTAGACAAGGTTTAGCAGGATTCAAAAAGAGATTAGACATTTATTATATGTAGGGCATGTAGCACTGCCTAACACTTCCCATTATTAAGACTTGGAGCCAGTGAAGATGTGGTACATGGGGTCTGATTTGCAGAAGTGCTGAGCATTCAAAGCTACAACTGATGTCAGCAGGAACTGAGCTTTGAACATATGAAGTGCTATATACTGCTAAGAACTCTGACAAAATCAGGTCCTAGGCATCTCCAAAATTAATGGAGATTTTTTTTAACTAATTTCTCTCTGTCTCAGTTCCCCACCTGTAAAATGGGTATAATACCACCCTCAGTTCACATGGGTGTTGTGGAAATAGATATTAAAGTGATGAGCACCATAAAAAAGCCCATGAGGAAATTGCTGATTCTGTCTACAAAGAAGGGTTTGAGTAGTGTGCAGTAAATAACACACATTGAACATTGTTGTAGTTAAAAATATTACACAAAGGGGCCCAAATTAAGGGTGCACAGGTAACGTTAGTTTGGCATTTCCTAACTTTTGAGTGCTTCACTTTGCAACGTTAATAGTGTTCTAATTGTTTATATTACACACACAAAAACTACATTAAAAGAGCATCCAGAGTTATAATAGTAAATATTAAAAAAAAAAAAAAAAGGATTTTAGAAAGGTTCATGCTTCAGGGTTAAGTCAACTGTAACTAATGGGGGTTAGGAAGAAACTTTCTGTGGGGACCGGTTATCCCAAGACTGCCTACTGGAGGGTCTTTAGCACCTTTCTCCAAAGCAGCTGGTCCTGGCCACTGTCTGTGACAGAATACTGGACTAGATGGACCACAGGTCTGATACGTCATGGCAATGCCTATGTTACTTTTGGATAGCAAGCACCGCATCCAGCAGTACGGTTTGCAGTGTCAGGATCTAAATTCAACCTTAATTGGTATCTCTTCCCTGCTTGATGAATTAAGTCTTGCTGTATCTCAAATGGCAAAGAGAATGGGCATTTTTTTCAGAAAGACAGTTTCCTGGTATCTGGGGATAATCAGAGAAAGGTTTAAATATTATTTATTAATGCTTGCATTTGTAATGCTCAGAGCTGATGTATCCATAGTTTTCCGTACAAAGCTCTGAATTATTTTGGATGGCAATAAGTATGTTTCCTTAGCCTGTGAATAGGAGATTTTTGAACTGTACAATTCTACCATTCTAGGAACAAGAAGTTGAAGAGGATCCTCTGGTTGCATCGTTTGAGGGCAGTGGTGATGATGATGCACCTAGAGGGCCTGATCAGTGTTGAAAGCACTGTTGTGCAAGGCACTGTATGTACACATAATTAAGAGTCTCTGCTCCAAAGATATTCCCATCTTAGCGTATGATGAGAGACAACAGGTGGCTCTTACAAACAAGTGGGAGTCTAGGGTTGGAGAGGCTAAGACAAAGTAACAGCAAAATGACTGTATTTGACGCAGCAGTCACAGCGCAGCAACTGTGATTTAACAAAAAGTGTATTCCTCCCTCTCTCATGGGTAACACTACGTGAACCTGCTCTACCTCATCAGGTTTATTATTCATCTATTTTCTCCAGTTCACAGAATGTGACCTTCAGACCATGTGATTATGCTATGGTTGCCATCCACAGATGCAAAGCTGGTCATGTTGGACCAAATCCTGGTTCCACTTAATTCAATGACAGATTTACTTGATTTATAGTTTGTAAATAAATGGTGAAATTTCGGCTTCACTGAAGTCAAGGGCAAAACTCCCATTGACTTCAGTGGAGCTAGGAATTCACCCTTAGCGTTTCTAATGTTTCCTCTCCTTCCCTCTTCTCTTCTTTTACACCACAAACTGTGGACTGATGTGGTCTAGTGCAGGTGGGTAGACTGTATGCTATTTGTTAAAAATGTATCGATAAAACTAGCACCAAAACCATTCAAACAAAATCGAAGCCCAAGAAGGTTTTAAAATAAATGAAAAAGTGGCATTAAAACACCTGTTAATATGGAATCTAACTGCTGCTGATGGTAGGAACAATTCGTCCCTACCTTTGTCCTCCACGAATAGAATGACTCCAAGGCAGCCCCATGTTCCTCCTTCCCCCAATGTGTCTGTAGCTTTAAAAGCCAAAATGTAGTGCCAATAGTGGAAATGAGGCTGGCATTGGTGTCTCTGAGAGCGTAGTGTTAGAATGAAAATGCCTGGAGTGGCTTTGTGAATGCCATAGCAAGGTTAAGCCACTCATGTCAGTTTATTAAAATGATATTTTTTCCATCTGCTACAATTTTTTCAAAATGCGTTGTGCAGTACGTTAGAAAAATATTGGGGTTTACCGTTAAGTCACACAGTTTTGCTCAAGGTTTTTCTTTTCTTTTGCATGAAAAACTCAGTCTGACCTAAAAATTTGAACCCTACAGATGTTCAGCACTTGTTTTCTTTTATTTATAAGATGCACACTAACTGCGTTTTTAGGTTTTAGAATAAAAAACAAATCAGTTATGCTTTTGTTCACTAAGCCTCTATTCTTTCCACTTGGCCACTGTCATGCCTGTTGGTAAAATGTTTATTTCTGCTCTGTAGCTAGGTGGGTTCTAGCCTCTAGCAGGCCTGGGCAGCACATGCAGATTAAAGCTCTCTTTACTGCTGCCAGCATTGTTTGTGTGTTAGGGCATTATTAAAAAAGCATTAAGTTTGTTTATTAAATAACAGGTCACAGTACCTGTGGGTGATAGTTTTATTTTGGTCCTATGCTGAATCCTGCCTGAATAGACATTCCATGGTTCCTGGCCAGAAAATGGATGAAGGGAGGTTTGCTGGGGGGGGGGGGGAGAAACAAACACTTGTTTTGTAAAATAGGAAGGGAGCAGGTTGTGATGGGTTCCCCCTGGGGTGCCACCTGGAACTGAAGTAGCACTGAGCCCCCCGACCCGCCAGCCAGGGCTCCCTTTTACACTCTAATGCTGTGACAAGCTGCCAAGACCTCCAGGCTTCCTCCTGTACTTTCACCAGCATACGTACTGGTAGGGACACACCCAGCTGCAGTTACATGCAGGCTCTCTGATCAGCCCCTGCATAGGAAGGCTACAGCTAGGGCAACTACCAGCTCCTCAGGCACGAAGCACCTCTGGAGTATAAACCCAAAATTATACCATCTTGTGCTGCACACGGAACTGTACAGCATAAGCTCGTAAAATTCGTCTCCTCCCTCAATGTGGAGAGGAATATGCAACAGCTTTTGCCCCTGAGTTATGATACCACACGCTGGCTTAGATAAAGCAAAAACAAGTTTATTAACTACACAAGAGAGATTTTTTTTAAGTGATTATAAGTAATAGCAAACAGATCAAAGCAGATTACCTAGCAAATAAACAAAAACCGTAAACTTAATATACTAAACAGATTGGATATTGTGACAAAGTTCCTCCTCTGCCTTGGTGGGTCCTGCACTTATTGGCAGATTTGCTTGTCTCAGAGATTCACAGTAGCCCTCAGTTTGGCCACCTTTTGCTAGTGGCTCAAACCTGCCATTCACTCAGCTAACCTCATCACTGGCCAGCATGGGGAAAATGAAGAAGAACAATCCCCACAGTCTCTGATGGTCCACCTAGTGGGTCGGGGGACAGGCCAGGGACCTTCCCCTCTGGTGGGACCCACAGTCCAGTTCAACTCCTCCTGTATCCAATAGGGAGTTGGGGAGGGGAACCCAGGCCCGCCCTCTACTCTGGGTTCCAGCCCTGGGCCCTGTGGATCACAGCTGTCTACAGTGTTTCAGGTAACATCTGTGTGACAGGTACTGTGAGAAAGCAAATGCTACCCCTCTAAAGAGATACTTCATGAGTAAACTCTATGAAGGGAACTTTGTGGAGTTTTGCTTCCTTGTAGCCTCCTTCTTTGAGGTGTGGGAATCTGGCTTGAATTCTATTAGGAACAAACCTAAGGACAAACCTAAGGACAAGTTGAGTAATGAAACATACATCTTTGCTTACAGGATACAAAACAGTCAGGAAATCATGACTTTTCTTTTCAAATTGTAAAACAAAACAAAAAGAAGATGAACTTGTGTTAACAGACTGTTTAGGTCACTAAAGATTTAGGGTTGTAGATGTTGTAAAAATGCAATTTATTTGCATCTTTTCTTCAGTATAGTAATCTGGAGGAAGGGCAGTTGGATTTATTCACTGTTAGGAGTTTTTCAAAGACAAAGTTTGAAGGTATGTAAGTGTGACTGTGTACTGGCCCTTCTCTGGCCTCTGTTGGAGGCATCACTGCCTTGACACACCCACCCAAAGGGAAAGTATCATCTGGTAAAGAAGGGCAGTAAATTTAGACCTTCAAGCACTTCCTAGAGTGGTCACTCAGGTTCTGGTACTGGAAGAACCACCAAAACTTGGTCCTCTGGTGGCTAGAAAGGCTGAGAGGAGGCAATAGTCAATCAGGTGATACCATAGAATCATAGAATATCAGGGTTGGAAGGGACCTCAGGAGGTCATCTAGTCCAACCCCCTGCTCAAATCAGGATCAATCCCCAACTAAATCAGGACCAATTCCCAACTAAATCAGGACCAATCCCCAACTAAATCATCAGATGAGATAAGAAGGCTTTCCTGCTTTTTCTAAGGGAGAGTGCTGGTTGAAGCTAGGGTGGCCAGTTTTGGTTGGATGTATTCCTGGAGGTTTCATCACATGACAATCTTTAATTAAAGATTAATCTTCAATTCCTGGAGACTCCAGGACAATCCCAGAAGGTTGGCAACTCTGGCTGAAGGTGAGGCAGGAGAGGAGCATAGTGGTCTTGACCAAAAACACCCAGGCCAGGTCAGGGCCTAAAAACCCAGTTGCACCTTCAGTTAAAGTGTGCAGCAAACTGTAATGTGGTGTGAGCAGTTTAAAAGCCCAGGTGGCCATTTTGAGTTGAATTTCAATTAACTATTACAGGACTAGGAAGGGGCACGCAGCATGAGATGCTTGCCAGGAGCCAGGCAGTGATAGTAAGTAACAAATGACTCATTCCACTCTCAGATGATGCTAGTTTTCCTTGATTATAACAAAATGTCCCCCAACATTAGGACAACTGGACCATTTTATTTTGGACTAGTCATGAAATACAGTCACTGAGTTTTAGACTGGATGAGTAATGTTGCTGGGTAACAATTATTTCAGAGTGATTCATGATACTGCCCTATGCAAGACGGCTTCTCTAAGAAGTGTAGGTTTTGTAGCATGTCTGAAGCAAACTTATCACAAGTATACTTATGGCTATGCTGCCAACACCACCAGCTTGTGCTCTCACTCCCAGGATCAGATCGCCAGCTGGTATAAAGTGGCATAGCTCTGTTGCAGTCAATGCAATAATGTCAGTTGACCCCAACTGAAGATCTGGTGCAGTATGTTTTTGAAGTTCAAGTGCGGCTGGCAGTGTGACTACCATTTCTCTCAGCTTGAATATGTGGGCATCTCCTGATAATATGTAACACTCTTTTTAGTTAAAGTCACCTGAATGCAGAATGGTTTTTAGTTTGACGTATTTGAATTTTCATCCTGATTTTCCATATTAGAAATGTTCTTAAAAATTTAAGAAGTCACTGCAAGTGCCCTCCTAGTATTATAACAAGTCAGAATTTTTTTCTTTGGTTATGTATATTTCTCATCTCAACATCAAATAAATAATATGAAGTAAAGCATTTAGATGACATAAGTCCAGTTGTACAGGGTCCCACAATTATTGTGTCTAAAATAGGTGCACCAAGTCCTTTTGATAATGTTAAAAAGGTTTGGGAAAAAATCCTAGAATTTTTCTGATGCAATATATTTAAATATTCAGTGTAACAGCTATGCTGGTATAAAACCGCTGTTTTAATTCAGAGTCTAGATTGATGTTTAGTTCACAGTCAAATATTTGACAATAAGTCTTTTGTTGCTTCATGGGAGCTCCAACAGCATCAGTCTTTCTAGCCACCAGCTTCTGGTATGAATGGTGCTTCTCTCTTTGGTTGTCTCAGAGCTGCATACTGCAGCCCACATACTCCATCATGTCCTTCATGCCCAAACCAAAAGAAAAACTATTCCCTGCAGCAAATCTGGCTGAGAGCTGTTACAATATGTAAGATTTTATAAGGTGCTTGAGCGGCTCCTTGCAGTCTGTGAATGTAAGCCACAATCATGACTGAAAACGGTTACTGTTCACTAGAGGAGGGAGCCATACTGCGCTCATATTATTCAGAAGTTACTGTGACCCCTTTTGACTTGAGCACTTAGGCAAAAATTCAGTGTCTTGGGCGTTGTTTCCGTTAAGAGGAGAAATTGGTGATGGAATCAAGCATTTCTTTGGTGTAATCCTGTTTATTTACAAAGAATGTACAAAGTTCTGTTTCCCTCAATACAGTAGGAATCAAATAAAAAGAGAGAGAGAGAGCAGCATGTCTTTGCTTGTAGCTCAAAGCCCTTTTCCAGCCAGCACCCAGCTTAAAAGCTCTCTCTCTCAGCTTTTTCTGGGGGGCCATGCTTCTGTGGCTGTGACCTGGGCTTTCTGATTTGTCTTTCTCTGTGTCTGTGGTGTTTCTCTCTCACATCCCCACATGTCTACCAAAGCAATACCCAGAGAAACACTCCTGCCCTATGCCTTGCACAGGTCTTTGTTTTGGATGGAGGTGCCTATTGTTTCAGCTACGTGATTCCATAAATGGCTTCTTACAAGTATCTTCAATGAAGTGCTTTGGTTATGCCCAACTTATGACAACCCCCTCTCTTCCTCCAAATCCCTCCTCATGATCCACTTCTACTGTTATCCCTGAAGAGACTGCTAACTGATAATGGTTAGGTGGAGGCCTACTGAGGTTTGTGGTTATTTACTTCACCATTCATATAAGCTAAAAGGGTTGAAATGATCAATTTGTACATATAGCTAGCCTATGTAACAGCCTGTTCTTATTGCTGGAATCCTTATCCTCCTTTTTCCCTCCGACTTTTGTTTGTTATACCCACTTGTAGGTCATCTTTAATTTGATTACAAGATCTTTGGGGTGGGGACTGTACCTTCTTTTGGGTTTTATTGTGCCCAACCCAATGGAGCTCTGTTTCTGATTGGGACTCTTTGGGCACTACCATAATACAACTGCTAAATAATATGTTCATGAGTGAAAGAGTTTATAAATACTAGGTCTGGAGGAAAACAAGAACACTGTTTGGTACTACTGCCTAGCACTCAGGTGGCATGGCTGTGGCAGGCATTGGACAGGTATTAGTGATGGCATAAACAAAATCTGTGAAAGAGTTGTATAGGGTTAAATCCTGTCCCCACTGGAGTCTGTGGGAGTTCAATGGGGCCAGGATTTCACCCATTATCTTTGTTGAAGCATTGGCACATATGATATATTTTTAATAAAGAATGAATATAGAGTCTGTCAACATTAAGTCATCCTGGGAAAATAAACATTTCACATCATTCTCATTAACTTAATGATGTTACTGAAGGTTTGACATCACAATGTTGTCTTGTCAGTGCTATGATTCTCCACTTTAAGAGATCCATAAATTAAGGTGTTAATCCTGCTAACCCTAACTTCCTTTAAGTCAAAAGGACTACTCAAGAAAATAGGGACTACTTTCTGCTGTTTGCAGGATTGTGCCTTAAAGAGGCACAGCCATCTTGAGGCAGTTTGTAGAGACTGCCAATTGGGTCATTCCTTACGCTAAATTATATAAATGTTTTAAATAGAATTTGAAACCATATGAGTCAGATGATAGTGGAAAGAGGCATTCTGACGAAGTTGTCTTGTTTTCTAGACTCTGTGGCAAGCACCTTATGAGGAAGAAACTGGTTCTTCACCTCAGCTGAATATGTACATAGGCAGTGAAATTACTGCCTATTACCCTCTGTGGGTTTATTCATGCAGCAGGAATGTGTGACGTTTAGTCTGAATAGAGCCTTTCAATGTAATAAATGTTCTTAATACAGCAAAGATTTATATTCTAAGTCTATTTTAATGTGCCTTGTTAACAATTATTTTCCTATTTTTAATAGAGCTACACTGTCCATATTAAAATGTATGCATTTTCAGTTGCTTATAACTTTGCCAAACTAACTGTGCAAGCTGAAATTTTCTATGCCAGGAGTCTGCCTGAAGCTGAATTTTTCTGGAAAATTTCAGCCGAAATGGTAATGCTATTTCTGAGAACAAGGATGGGAAAATATCTTTTGTCATTTTTAAAAAAATTCTTGATACCTTTTCTTTGAACTGCTCTAATGGCCACATGCATCCAAGGAGGCCCTTGAAATTTGGCAGGGGGATGGGGGGATAGCTTTTGTGTTGGGTCTTTGTCCCTGGGGAAATCTGTCCACGTGTGGCCAAGTTATAAGGCTTTGAAAAACCCAAGTTTGCACATGCTCAGTAGGTACTTCTACAATGTTATCTCTGAGGATAAAATCTAAAATCTCTGAGGAGTTGAAGTGTGCTCCTGCCTCTCAGAGCCTCTAGTGCTGACCAGACTATGCAGGTGTCATCCCCACAGAGAGAATGAGCATGCTTCAGCCCAGGGCTACAGGGGTGAAACCAAACTTTCCCTGGAATGGCTGCTCTGGTGGGGCTGGACATCAGAACTGAACCCATGGAGCCTGTCTCTCCTGTACTGTCACTGACCCTTGTGGCACCTGGGCAGCATGGAGGAGGAAGCAGTCTAATTTGAATGCAGTGGGGACTGAATCTAGATGGGGGAGGTACAGGAGTAGATTGGGACAAGGAGTCTGGTGATACTGGGACCGGAGAGTGGGAGAGAGGGACTGGGACTGGTTTGGCAAAGAGACTGGGAGATGGGGGGGGGGGAAGTGGAGGCTGGGACTAGGAGTTGAGTAGGTGTTTGAATGGTTGGGACTGGTTGGGTGAGGAGACTGGAAGTGGAAGCCAGTGATGGAAATGGTGCTGCAGGGGGCACTGAGATTGGTTGAGGAGTCTGGGAGGGAGACTACGACTGGGAGCCAATGGAAGGGGGAGGAAAGAGACAAATTGGATGAGGACTCGGGAGGTTGAGCTGGGACAGGGACTGGCTGTGGGGAGGAGGAGAGACTGTGGACTGAGTGGAGAAGAAGTCTGGGATGGGAATGAGAGTCCTGGGGAGTGGAGACTGGGACAGGACAGGTGTCGACCTACAAACCCCTCATGCCAGATGATAAGGTGGGTTACAAGAATATCCTGATCGTGGCACATACATTCTAGTTCACCAAAGGGGGACTTGTGAGGTCTCTAATACAAGCTTGTATCATACTGATCCTCATAGCTGTGATGTTTAAGAAGTTGTGTATATGTATTGACAATATATTTTAAAGTCTGTCACCAATCCAAAGAGAAAAAAACAGGTTTCTTCCAGACAGGAGGTAAAATGTGTATCTCTCTGTCAAATGTACATTAAACATTATAAGCCAACACTACGGAAGCCCCATTCACATATGGAGTCAACAGGAAAGGAGCACACAGGGGAAAAAAACAAGCCATAGGGGTTAGCCTTGCTCTGTACAAGGCCAATGAACTTTGGGGTGGGGTATATGTCGGAGACAAAGAAGGCACCTCTTTATCCTACACCTAGGAGGTAATTGTGCAGTGTGATTACATTAATGAGGACAGGATCTCAGCCAGGTTGGCTGAAAACGCTGCCAGATAAGAACTTCAACAGACTACTGTCTGGAGCATTAAATTTAATCTCTCGAAAGTGTGTATGGATTTGTTTTATATATAACTCTTCTATTTCCATTATTATCTTCTTATCCTTCCTCACTATCTCTTAAATCTTGATCTTTGATAATAACCTTATGATTGTTTTCAGTATACATTATCTCAGCACAGTGGTGCTATATCAGGACCTGGTTCTGAGTTGAATCAAACAAGCTGTTCCCTTAGGACAGCAGACCCAGTATTGCTGTGAGTGGTCAGTGGATAAGAGGCTGAACACTGCAGAGAAGTGCTTCAAAGGGGCTCAGGGACTGGGGTGCACCCATTTATTGTTAACCGGCATAGCCCAGAGGAGACTGGGTGGCTAACAGGCTGGAGATGTCAGGGAGCTGACACTCAGTTATGCACAAGCAGGTCTCCCTCTTGCTGGAGGCAGGGGGGTAACAAGATGATTCACCGTCCTGGGTAGCCTGAGAACCATTATAGTAGGAAAGAAGAATGGGACTGAAGCAAGGATCTTGGAGGAGAAGGAAGAGGCTGGATTGAGACAGGGACACGTTGGAGACTACAGTATGGAACAGAGGGGTTCAAGCTTGCAGGGAACAGGGAGTTGAGCTTCAGTCCACAGAGCACACTCCCATGAGAGCCTGGAATAGAATCATAGAGTATTAGGGTTGGAAGGGACCTCAGGAGGTCATCTAGTCCAACCCCCTGCTCAAAGGAGGACCAATCCCCAACTAAATCATCCCTGCCAGGGCTTTGTCAAGCCTGACCTTAAAAACTTCAAAGGAAGGAGATTCCATCACCTCCCTAGGTAACGCATTTGAGTGCTTCACCACCCTCCTAGTGAAAAAGTTTTTTCCTAACATCCAACCTAAACCTCCCCCACTGCAAGCTGAGACCATTACTCCACATTCTGTCATCTGCTACCACTGAGAACAGTCGAGATCCATCCTCTTTGACTACCGTTTCAGGTAGTTGAAGGCTGCTATGAAATCCCCCCTCATTCTTCTCTTCCGCAGACTAAACCCAGTCTTCCCAGTTCCCTCAGCCTCTCTTCATAAGTCATGTGTTCCAGTCCCCTAATCATTTTTGTTCCCCTCTGCTGGACGCTTTCCAATTTTTTTCACATCCTTTTTGTAGTGTGGGGCCAAAACTGGACACAATACTCCACATGAGGCCTCACCAATGTCAAATAGAGGGGAACGATCACGTCCCTCGATCTTCTGGCAATGCCCCTACTAACACATGCCAAAATGCCATTGACCTTCTTGGCAACAAGAGCACACTGTTGACTCATATCCAGCTTCTCGTCTACTGTAACCCCTAGATCCTTTTCTGCAGAACGGCTGCCTAGCCATTCGGTCCCTAGTCTGTAGCGGTGCATGGGATTGTTCCGTCCTAAGTGCAGGACTCTGCACTTGTTCTTATTGAACCTCATCAGATTTCTTTTGGCCCAATCCTCTCATTTGTCTAGGTCCCTCTGTATCCTATCCCTACCCTTCAGCATATCTACCTCTCCCCCCAGTTTAATGTCATCTGCAAACTTGCTGAGGGTGCAATCCACGCCATCCTCCAGATCATTAATGAAGATATTGAACAAAACTGGCCCCGGGACCGATCCTTAGGGCACTCCGCTTGACTGGCTGCCAACTAGACATGAAGCCATTGATCACTACCTGTTGACCCCGACGATCTAGGCAGCTTTCTGTCCGCCTTATAGTCCATTCATCCAGCCCATACTTCTTTAACTTGCTGGCAAGAATACTGTGGGAGCCCGTGTCAAAAGCTTTGCTAAAGTCAAGGAATAACACATCCACTGCTTTCCCCTCATCCACAGAGCCAGTTATCTCATCCTAGAAGGCAATTAGATTAATCAGGCATGACTTGTCCTTGGTGAATCCATGCTGACTGTTCCTGATCACTTCCTCTCCTCTAAGTGCTTCAGAAATGATTCCTTGAGGACCTGCTCCATGATTTTCCAGGGACTGAGGTGAGACTGACTGGCCTGTAGTTCCCCGGTTCCTCCTTCTTCCCTTTTTTAAAGATGGGCACTACATTAGCCTTTTTCCAGTTGTCCGGGACTTCCCCCGATTGCCATGAGTTTTCAAAGATAATGGCCTATGGCTCTGCAATCACATCCGCCAACTCCTTTAGCACTCTCGGATTCAGCGCATCCGACCCCATGGACTTGTGCTCATCCAGCTTTTCTAAATGGTCCTGAAGCACTTCTTTCTCCACAGAGGGCTGGTCACCTCCTCCCCATGCTGTGCTGCCCAGTGCAGTAGTCTGGGAGCTGACCTTGTTCGTGAAGACAGAGGCAAAAAAAGCATTGAGCACATTAGCTTTTTCCACATCCTCTTTCACTGCCTCCCTCATTCAGTAAGGGGCCCACACTTTCCTTGACTTTCTTCTTGTTGCTAACATACCTGAAGAAACCCTTCTTGTTACTCTTAACATCTCTTGCTAGCTGCAACTCCAAGTGTGATTTGGCCTTCCTGATTTCACTCCTGCATGCCTGAGCAATATTTTTATACTTCTCCCTGGTCGTCTGTCCAATCTTCCACTTCTTGTAAGCTTCTTTTTTGTGTTTAAGATCAGCAAGGATTTCACTGTTAAGTCAACCAAGCTGGTCACCTGCCATATTTACTATTCTTTCTACACATCGGGATGGTTTGTCCCTGTAACCTCAGAAAGGATTCTTTAAAATACAGCCAGCTCTCCTGGACTCCTTTCCCCCTCATGTTATTCTCCCAGGAGATCCTGCCCATCTGTTCCCTGAGGGAGTCAAAGTCTGCTTTTCTGAAGTCCAGGGTCTGTATTCTGCTGCTCTCCTCCTTTCTTCCTTGTGTCAGGTTCCTGAACTTGACCACCTCATGGTCACTGCCTCCCAGGTTCCCATCCACTTTAGCTTCCCCTACTAATTCTTCGTGGTTTGTGAGCAGCAGGTCAAGAAGAGCTCTGCCCCTAGTTGGTTCCTCCAGCACTTGCACCAGGAAATTGTCCCCTACACTTTCCAAAAACTTCCTGGATTGTCTGTGCACCGCTGCATTGCTCTCCCAGCGGATATCAGGGTGATGGAAGTCTCGCATGAGAACCAAGGCCTGCGATCCAGTAACTTCTGTTAGTTGCCTGAAGAAAGCCTCGTCCACCTCATCCCCCTGGTCTGGTGGTCTATAGCAGACTCCCACTATGACATCACCCTTGTTGCTCACACTTCTAAACTTAATCCAGAGACTCTCAGGTTTTTCTGCAGGTTCATACCGGAGCTCTGAGCAGTCATACTGCTCCCTTACATACAGTGCAACTCCCCCACCTTTTCTGCCCTGCCTGTCCTTCCTGAACAGTTTATATCCATCTGTGACAGTATTCCAGTCATGTGAGTTATCCCACCTAGTCTCTGTTATTCCAATCACATCATAATTCCTTGACTGTGCCAAGTCTTCCAGTTCTCCCTGCTTGTTTCCCAGGCTTCTTGCATTTGTGTATAGGCCCTTAAGATAACTCACTGATCATCCCTTTTTCTCAGTATTCAGAGTAACAGCCGTGTTAGTCTGTATTCGCAAAAAGAAAAGGAGCACTTGTGGCACCTTAGAGACTAACCAATTTATTTGAGCATGAGCTGTAGCTCACGAAAGCTCATGCTCAAATAAATTGGTTAGTCTCTAAGGTGCCACAAGTACTCCTTTTCTTTTTTCTCAGTATGAGGCAGGAGCTCTCCCCTCTTGCGCTCTCCTGCTTGAGCTTCCTCCCGGTATCCCACTTCCCCACTAACCTCAGGGCTTTGGTCTCCTTCCTCCGGTGAACCTAGTTTAAAGCCCTCCTCACTAGGTTAGCTAGCCTGCTTGCGAAGATGCTCTTCCCTCTCTTCATTAGGTGGAGCCTGTCTCTGCCTGGCACTCCTCTTACTTGGAACACCATCCCATGGTCAAAGAATCCAAAGCCTTATCCAAATAGAAACCAAGATTCTTGAGTCTTGCTATTCTCTGCTGGTAATGTGTGTGACCCATCCCCTTCTACGTGCTGGTCCACAAAGAGAATGATACCCAACCACTGCTTTTACTAACTCAGTTAGCTCAAGCGGCAGAGGTCTGTGTGCTGAATCTGTGTTCTAACCCTGTTGATGGCCCATGTGCATGACTGTGATGGGGTGGAGTAGGCCCTAAAGCTCCCTTGCTGGAGGCCTCAAGGTTCCACCATATCCATCCCAGGAAAGGAGCAGTGGAGAGGTCCTGCAAGTGGCCTAGAGTGCTTGCGAGGAAGCAATCAATCAGAGGGGCTGCTGGATTGGCCAGTCAGGGCCAGGAGCTGGAGCTGGCAAAGAAAGGACCGTGTGCCTGGTTGAAAGAGCAGCAGGATCAAAGACAGTCTGCTGGCTGGGATTGGGAGAGCGAGAGGCTTCTGGCTGCTAGGACTGAGCCTAAGACAGTTTTCCGGCAGGGACCAGGGGAGCATTGGGGGAGCTGCTGGCTGGCTGTAGGTACTGAGCCCAGGGAGGGCTGCAGGAAGATAGTGTCTCCAGGGAGGAAGCCCTGGAGATATGGCCCTAAACCAGGGCTGGGACTACTTACTGAAAATATGCAAACACACCCAGCCAGAGGGAGCGCTTGTGAGAGGTGGATGCTGACCACATTACAGTGACAATCTGATGCTATGTGATGAAATTTCTTGTTTTTCAGTTTGCTTTGTTTGAAAACCTACAGAATTACACATGCACACACACAAACTATTTTAAAAGAACATTATTACAGTGGCAAAGTCAAATACTCAAAAGTTAGGAAATGCCAGAATCAAGGCATTAAGAATTTGTGTATGCATTATGATACAGTCTTCAATTACATGACCACATACTGTTTTTTTTCCACAGAGCTATGTATATCATAAAAACAAGGCAGCATTTATAATTAGGCTGCCTTCTTTTTATGGGTGTTTGATTACATTTTTCTGAATGCCACTTTTGTTTAAAAACAAATAGGAAAAAAAACACATTCAGAGCATGGGCAAGGTTGTATTTTCAGAGGATCCAGAGTTAAAAATGGGGAAAACATATTGAAAACACATCCTATAACTGTTAAATATCAGCAAAACTGTCTGAAATTAAAAAGTGAGAGGAGTACAGCGGTCAGCCAAAGACTTTTCAGCTATCATTCTACCACTATGGTGGAAGGGGGCCATGGACAGCATGGCATCATTTAAAAAAAAATGTTAATCCGAATGATTTCAGTAACTATGTAACAAATATGCATCCAGACCTGAATCCTGCCCTGACACAATGGCATGATTGTGATTCTATTTGCAGGGCAGAAGTCTGCACCCCCGGTGTACCATAAAGAAAACTTCCATGGGGACTCCCAGCACAGCTGGGCGCTGTAGATCTTTGGGAGTGGGGACAGAAATAGGACCAGAAGGCATGTGTGGTGCAAGGGCCACTGATACTTCTGTAGCCTTTAGGCTGGAGTAGTAGCAGTGCGCAGCCTGGGCAGGGAGAGGATTTCTCTCTCCTTGCCCTTACACAGTGCTTCAGATCCCAGCCTAACTCATCCAGTTCCTTGGGCTGGATGGGGGGGGGGGGCAGGAGCTAAGGCTAGATGAGTTATATAGCATCAACGATAATTGGTCCAGTTTTGCTCTTGGTTACACTGAGGTAAATTCCATTAAAGTGAATGAGCCAAATTAATCCCTGGTTTAACTTCACTGAAGTCAATACAGTTTACACCAGGGATGAATTTGACCTTTTGGAGTTACTGAGCATTGACCACACCAGTGTACTTCAGAGCAGAATTGGATCCATAACAATTAAACCTGAGTTACACTATGATATGCAGTTTTTAATAAAGCAGTATTTAGTTTATCCCAAAATCTAATAACGCCTGTGACAGGGTACTGGGCAAAGGGTTGCAAATTCAGCCCTCTGCTGTGCCCGCTCCTCATTAGAGGAACAAATTAGAGCGGGTTGGAGATAACCTGGCCCTAACCGGGGAGGTGGAGACAGCTGCTACCCAATTAGCCTGGGGCTACATAAAAGCCTCAGGGGATGGAAGCCAGCCAGGGGAGAGCAGGAGAAAAGGGAAAAGGCAGAGAACAGAAGCAGGGAGGTAGCCCTGCCTGCCTGCAAATGGTGAAGGGTTACTTGTATGGTGAAACAGTGGGCGGGGGGAACAAGCCTGAGAAAAAAGCTCACCAGTGGTTACTAAACCCAGGGTCTCTGAGTGACTTTGTGAACCTAGCAGAGGCAGAAGCCAAGGGGGGTCCTGCCACACTCTGCTAGACACTTAAGTAATCAAACACTTTTCCTGTAGACTGTAGATCAAAGCACATGATATTCTGTATCTTAGAAAATGAGGACAGTCCATATTGCTCTTCTTCCCCTATTTCTACATCGAGAGAGATCAGCCAACTGGTCTCTTGAACAATATGGTATTTGCTTTTTTTTTCTTTTTAATTTAAAGGCACAGTACTTGTGAGAAGCTTTTATCATCTCCTCTGGGCAGATCCTTATCTTAAAACCATATTGTGCCTTAACAGCATAAGTGGTGAGTTTTAAAGGCCAGGGGAGGCTAAGCCCAGCGGCAGCCGCCGAATTGCCGCTGTGGGACACGGACTGCCACCCCATTTTAACTGTCGCCCCAAGCACCTGCTTGGAAAGCTGGTGCCTGGAGCCGGCCCTTGCTAAGCCTCCCCAAACAGCTGCTAACCCACTACCTTTGAGAGTGCAGACACCTGGGCTATTGCCCCACCTGGGCTGTGCCCCAAAGTCCCACTCCCACTCTTCCCCGTGGCCCTGCCCTCGCTCTGCCCCTTCCCATCCCCGCTCTGCCCCCTTCCCCAGGGACCCCACCACCTGCCGAGTTGCTCCTCTCCTTCACCCTCACAGCAGAGAATAGGAGCAAGGATGAGTGGCCAGTGGTGGGGGGGAGCTGAATGGGAGCAGGGCTTGGGTTGGCGTGTGGGAGGAGCATGGGCAGAGCATCGGGTGGGGGAGACTAAGCAGGGGTGGGCCTCGGGGTGAAGCCACGGTCCAGGGCAGGCACCGGGGGAGCTTCTGACGCTCATGCCAGCCTCCCCAAATGCCTGAGCCATGCGCCACCCTTGCTTAACTGTATATAACATTCTTCTTCATAAAATGTTCTCCAATCTTAAAGGCTGTTTATATGGTAGATGAAGGCATTGACCATTCTTTATATATATAAAATTGCCTCTATCCATCACTAAATTCCATTTGCTTTTCCTGTTATGAATCTAACTCTGCATTTCACTGTACAGAGAAGTTTGAGTGTCTGTCAGACTTCATAATGAACATACAATTACTAGGTAATACTGAAAAAAAGTCAAGTGATTATAGGTATTACAGGTAGCAACATCTATCGTTAAGCTTTCTTGAAACTTCCCGTTATAAAACTCTGTTTTCAGTTGAGGGGCACATGGGCAGAAGTTAGGGGGAAAGGACAGGAATAGAAGGGAGGAGAGAAATGACAGGAATAGAGGAGGGGACAGGAGTCAGGGGCAGAGAGACTGGGGCAGGAGCTGAGGAGGAGGGGATAAGGACTGAAGGGTCTGTAACCATTGGAGAACACTTCCCTACAGAACCTGGAATTGAAGCCAGGAGTCCTGAGACTCAAAAGGTCTTTGCTGTCTAGGAAATAGCGGTGAAACCTACTGGTAAAGTGTCTGTCTCCTTCCTCCCTCCCCAGTGGCTGGTTTACATATTCTTTGACAATCTGTTGTTCTTATCAGTTACTCCATAAGCTCGGGTGGCGGAAGACTGCGCTGTGGATCTAAACATCCTAACCCTGCTGATGACCCAAGTTGGGGATCATTGTGATTCCAGATGATGAAATTTGTTTTTCCAGCTTGCTTTTTAAACCATTTAGGAAATTACATCCCAAAAAATGATGAAAAGGTTGCAAAGTCAAGCCCTCAAAAATTAGGAAATGCCAGAGTAAAGTTGCATGTGTACCCTTAATTCAGCTCCCATATGATAGTCTTTAATTGCATGATTATATGGTTTCATTACATCCTATCAGTCTACGGTAATTCAGTCTGGTCAGTCTGGTTTTCCGAGGTGACGAGATACCTGACGGGGTTAGTAGCTGTAGTTCCCATTTTTGCCCTCCCGTTCTTTTTTTTTTTTTTTTTCTATTAGTGTGAATTATTTGCACTTTGGCAGTGGCAGGAATAGGCCATTGCCAGAAGTTTGGGCAAAAGCTGGTAACACCATGCACACACACAAAGAAAACATCACAGATCCCCAATCCTGCATTAAAGTTCATGTAAGCAGACCCTGACACTTGTGTGGAATTCCCACTGAAGTTAACGGCTCAGTGCAGGTAACAGGTGTGTTTCTGTGCAGAGCCAGTTGCAGGATTAGGGACTCAAAAATGGTAACTGCATCACACGAGTCAGAGAACACTGGCAATGAGTTGTTTACCTTACAGATATCCAGGACAGTCGGAGCAGAAATTACCAGACACTGTACAACTATTTTGGACTCAAAGTTTCCCAAACTGGAAGCTAAAATGGATAATACATTGGGAGAAATAAGCACTGCAATAGCAGTATTAAGGGTGCTGGCTCAGAGATAAAAACAGATCACTACCCTGGAAGATTGGTCCAAAGAGACAGATAATCAGCAGAGTAAATAAAAGTTTTGCCTGACAAATTGCGAGACCTTGAGAACCATGGCAGGACGAAAAATCTAATCGAGATTGGACTTTGAGAAAGAATGGAAGGAAAGAAATCTGTATCCTCCTCCAAACAATGAATTCCTGCTGGGTTTAAAATGGAAGTGAAAAATGGCCACACTAAAAGTGAGTGGACACACAGAATTAGATTATTGTCCTCAGGGGAGATTGAGAGACTCAGAACAGCTATTTATATTCCATAGTCATGGAGACCACTAAAGAACCCGAAGCTGCAAGAAATCCCAAGGTCCTACAGGAAGGAGATAATAAGCTATTCATATTTACAAATTTCTCATTGTCACCAGTGAAGGCCAGTGGAATTCAGAGGTCGGGAGAATGCTTCACTGAAAACAATTTTAGATTCACTTTCCTCTACCTGGCAACTCTAAAAACAATCAGCATTGGTTAGACGTCCACCTTTAAACGTCCAACAGAAATTAAAGACATTCTCAGCAGTATTTCATATAGTTCATTGATGTGAACTATGCTGCTGCTATGTAAGAAGTAGATCTGTATATTCCCTATTGTATAGACTTTCTGTAAAATAACCTCCTGGCATATTGGATATTAACTTACAAAATTGGCTACTAATGCCATATAATTAATTTTTTTTAAACTCTTCCCCACTTGATTTGAAATTGTCTGTCTGATTTAACAAAAGCAGGTGGTTTAGGGAACTTAAAAAGTAAAGAGAACTCAATCGCTTGTGCTTGTTTTACTCTGCTGGAATGGAGATTCCCCAGACATGGTTTATCACATAATCTGTGTATTTACTTTTTGCCCTTCTGAACGTATACCATTGAGGATTGCTTCCCCTCCCCGTATGCCAAGCATTTTACAGATATGGAGACTCACTAAAAAAAAAAAAAAAAATCAAACAAAATGTTCTCTTTCAGGCTATCAACACTATTTAATTCATTTCCATGTAAAAAATATTTCATAAAAGAAAAACCCAGAGGACCATACCCAACAGAGAAAATGATAGAGTATTGGGAGAAATTGTTTGTTATAGCATTTTTAAAAAAGAAATTACCTAACCAGTATATACACTTGATTAAAAAAGGCAAAAACTCTCATTATACCAATAATGCTAGAAAAAAAGAGAAACTATTTAAAGCAACATATACTTTTATAATAAATGACAATATTTAGTAAATAGTTATGAACAGTCTAGAATGTGTACATAGACTATACATCTCTCCATATCTTTAATACTTTTCACTTAGATGTACTCATCATATGCAAGAAACATAATGCAGAGATACCAAACTTGATGCACTCAATATGGCAAGTTGCATGATCCATTTATACTTGACAAAAAATCTCCCCATTATGGTGTATATTTTTAGGTAGTCTTTCCTCCGGGTAAAAAAAAAAAGGTTACACAAACTTTTTTTTATTTCCTAATATGCATTAGTAAAGAAGGATTTAAAAAAGATATAACAACACTATCAATAATTCCTATTAGCTACTGCCAAAGATATGTTGCAGAACTGAGTGACTGACCCATGCTCCTGTACAGTATCTGGCTCTTTTTAAAAGCAATATTAACCTGTAGATCACAGGGAGAAGTACTACTGTCACGCTACTGGTGGCAGCAACAGTGGGGAAATCTAGAGGGTGGGAAGAGTAGTGTAGACAATCCCATAGGAGGGCTGAAGAGGGGGGATGTGCTCTCGCTAGCCCAATGTTGTATCTTGGATCAAGGGGGATGTGGTCTCTAGACCACATGTGAAGGGTGAAAACAAAGTGAGAGTGAGTGTGTGGTTTGTAGTGGGAACATAGAGTGAAAAGAAAATTAAGACTCTGGCCTATAAGCTGGTGGATGTTTCTCTTGCCAATGCGTGGAAAGTGGTTGGGGGATAGTGATGGTCTTTGGCTATATTAAAAATGCAGGGCAGGCGAAATGGGCAAGGTAAACCTGCTAGCCTGTAAATAGCGTCTGGGGCAGATTTAAGGTGGTGGTGGTGATTGGAAGCGTATCTGTGAATTTCTGGTTTTTTCCAGCACATTGGTTATCGAAAAACTAATTATTAATGCCTGTTGATGTATACCTTGTTTTTAAGGTTTAGAATACACAGCACTTAACTCTGTCTAAAGAATGTTTGACTGGGATTGTCCCTAACTTTCATTTAAGTGGAAAAAAATTACTTTTCGGGTAAAATTATGTTCATATCCCAGCTCAGGTCTTCCCAAGCCCCCATCAACTCCTTCCAGCCTAACCTCCACACGACACTTTTCAGACTCAGAATACTCATCCCCGGGGCGGGTCAGAGCCCTTCTCCCTCCTACCCTTTTCAAACCAGGACAAGCGAGCCCTTTTTTCAAAGTTTTATAACTCGGAACAAGTTTTATAACTCTGATTAACTTCCAACTTTTTTCAAATAATTTTTCTTTGGGGAGGGACGTACACATAAGAAAGTGTGTGGAAAAACCATTTTTCAGAAAGTTAGATGGGTGGGGCAAATTCACACTTATAATGGAAACTTAAAAACCCTTAGCTATGGAGTCACTATTGTAAATACATACACATGTATTATAGACATGGATATAGACACAGACTCTGAACTTTATACTGTGGGTGTAAATCTTTATAAACAGGAATATTATAAATACAGGACATGCCAGAGATAAGAATGTGATTAGAAATTTCTCTGTGATGACCATACCACTTATAGTCCTGTTAACTTGGACATATATTGCAGTTGATGGGGGGTTGGGGGGGAGGGTTCCTGTTTTGTTCATTGCTTTAAAACTTGCTTATTTATAGGTTGGCTAATCTTGTCTGGTTGGAGAAGTGTTGAATACTATACAAAGATGCCTAGTTTTGGCTATACTGGATGGAAGGATGTTGGAGGTAATATTTTATTGGGTAAGGGAGTGGAGGTGGTGAGTGGTGGAAGGGAGAGGGTGTGGAGAAACTCTACTGGTATGTGTTAGTGTATGTATGCTGTAGTTAGATGCAAGAGTGGATAATGATAGCAATGGAAGGAGGTGCAGCAAAAGAGGGTCTCCGTTAATAAGGTAGGGAATAAGGTTAAGGAGTTTAAGGCAGTGGTCTGAAAGGAAAATCTAGAAGGAGTCAGATTTCAGTGTTGGAGCACTCATTGCAATGAGTCACTGAGAGAGCCTGAGAGCTGCCTTTGTTTCACTCGTGTCTGAACGTTGGAGGAGACAACAGACTCCAATTTTTAGTAACTTTTTCTTTTCAGAAGTAAAAATTCATGTTCTCCGAACATTTTTCCCACTTAAGGTCTTTCAACAAACTTTAAAAAAAAAATGCTCTCAAGGTAAGAGTGCTAACTTTTTACTTTTTTCTTGTATTTCTGCCTTTTAACTTTTAGTCTTATCTTTTTTCTTTTTTTTTTCTCCCTCTTCTTGGCAAATTTGCTCCAGGCATTGCTGGTGGCCCTGGAATTTGCTACTACTGTACTGGGGTTCATTTCTCCCTGTTGTTTTAGCGGCTCAGGTCATAGAAGGTAAGAAACTCCCCAGATCGCTTATTTAAATTGAGGTTAAGCGTTTCTTTTGAAAGCCACATTCCTAATATGGAAAGTAGTTGTGCATTTCAAATTTCTAATGTATTTGCTGACTGCTGTTCTCAGCTTCACTTGGAGAGGTTGCTGCTAGTTAAGAGCTATAATTGCCATTCATTCTGGAAGGGTGGGGGGCTAAAATACATCAATTGGTCCCCAAAAGTAAGAGAGCATATGATGTGTTCTCTCGACATTATTTGAGAGTGCAATAAGAGAAAAAATAACTTCATTTGTTATATGGTGTATATAAACTACACTTCGATTTACAGAGATGCAGAAGGGTAGTAGGAAGCAGTTAGATGGGTATAGAGCTGTCATTCTGGTGTTAACAGGAGCAAGTGCTAAGTGTGGTGTGATCTCTAAGGCATTATGTGATGCTGCTTCTGGGTGTTATGAATTTGTGCTCCAGAATGCCTGAGCACATTGTGCCTTTCAGATCTCTTCAGTTATTTTTGACTAGCATGCTGAAATGAAAATCTAACCAGTTTACTTTTGTGAATGAAAATCCCCCCCCCCTCATAAATATAATGCATGCTTTGTAACATGGTCAATACCAGTCAATATCTTGCAGTTTGTACAGATGATATAACTTTCTAGCATATTTTAAAAGATACTGTATTGATTTAGAAGTTTACATACTATTGAAGAAAAAGCAAATAGAGATTGAAATGTTAGGTTTACAGCACGGACGATAATATACCTTAAAAAGAGTTTAGCTCCTTCTTCAAATGGAATTACTTGTGGATCTTAATTATGTAGGCAGCACCTAGATTCTATAGTTATGGGAGCATTAAAAAGGTACTGCATAGAAAAATACAGACTGGAGATAGAGATTTGAGTATTCTTCAACCCCCCCCCCGCTTTTTTTTTTTTTCCTTTTCAACTGCGGCATGCTGCCCAATGTGTGGCAATGTCACAGCCAAAACTCCAGCTAGTTATTCCTTTCATTTCACTGGGAGGTATGCCACATGTCAGCAAATGCTAACTGCAAGATTTTTACATATTGGCCAAGTATGTTACATTGCTGGACTACATGTAATTTATGAATGCTACCGTTAGGAACAAGCTATGAGAAAGAGGGGCAAACATTACATGTATTTCATTTTCTGATCGTACAGAGTATGATGCATATACTATTTGGATCAAACTTGCAGCATTGTATGAAGATTTATTTCTCATGTAAAGCTAAATACAGCAATACAATGACGAAAATGTTTATCTTGGACTGGACAGTCAAATGAAGACCTATAGTACATAAAAACACAAGTAGAAACCCACATGTGGCCATAACTATATGGGTCATACATTGATAATACTTCGAATAAGCATGAAGCTCTTGCAAGAGATCGATCTAGCACACAGATCTGCCACCAGAGACAGAGCAGTCAATGATATAAATTACATTCAGTCCTGTAAGATGCTGATTGTCTTCACCTACAACTGACTTGAATGTGAGTTCAGAGTGCTCAGTATCTTGGAGGTTTGAGCCCATAGATCTTTGACTGGTTATCTCATTTTTTTGCACATATATTTTTGTGCAAAACGGAAGGCTGATATAGACCAGTAGTTCAGCAAACTGGAAACTACTCTCCCATTAATGTGTAGAGTATTTTTGCAGGTAATTCAGTAATTATCCGGATAAATGCACATCTTCCCATGTGTGATTTTACTGCTTGTTTCTGAAAGGAGATTAGAGTTCTGTCAATTTTTAAGCTTTCTAACTAGCTGCTACTGCTGACACCATACCTGTGGTCAGTCAACCCAAGAAATATATTGGCCTGACTTTTTTGTTCTCTTCAATATTTCCATTTCCTAAACACTAATAAACGCTAAGCAGATTATGTCTACAAGTCTCTTTCATCATTATTGATTTCCAGGTTTCTCCTAGCCTTTGATTATCTGGGTATTGTTTCCTACTGCTACTTGGCTTCTCCTCTCTCTCCCCTCACCAGGCAGCCGTGGCTTACAGCTACAATTTGGCCCTGTCTCAAGTACTTTATTTTACAAGCTGCTGTGTTATATCTTATTTCTTAGTGGTGATTTGTCACCCTGTAGCTGTAAATGTGTATCTTTTCTTTGCTACAAATTACTCTGTATAAAGCGATTCTGCCCAAGGAGATGAAAGAAGGTAAAGCTTGGAAATATTCGCATTGTCTGTCCATCTATTGGAGGGCACTGAACTTTCAAATGAGTAACGTAGAGCCCAGTGCAGTGGGGCTACCAGTGGTGGTGGGGCGAATGCTACTCCAGCTGAGTAAGGGTGACAGAATAAGCCCCATATAAGTATTCTTGTTAATCAGGGAAGACTTAGTAGATTATGAAAGTCTCCACATATTGTAAGCAAGATATGAAACATCGTTTGGTGGCATCAATAATTGGGAGGATAAATATGTCATCTTTCCATGATACTAGTAATTGGTCAGTCCTGCTACTTGTCTGTCCAGCCAGCCTGTGCCTGGACCTTATGCAGATACACAGGGGAAAGTGTAAGTTGCCTTCCCCATTTGCATGATCCATGGAAGGGCCAAGTAAAGTTGCAGCCTCTGGTCCAGATCCACAAAAAGACTTAAGATCCCAACCTCCCACATTAGGTGCCTAAGTTAAAAATTTAGGAGTCGCTGAGCCTCAAAACCTCCATTTGGCTGCTTTCTAACCCTGTAGGTGCCTAGAATCACTCAGTGCCGATATTTTTTGCTGTAGAAGTCCCCTAGCCTAGATGCTTGTTTCTGCCTCCAGGCATGCACAGTGCTGCCTTAGACAGGAGTCCTGCTGCCTAATTCCCACTGAAGCCACAGTGTGGTCCTCGAACCAGGTACAAATTGGCATTCTCCCAGCTATCTCCCCAGCATGCCTAACTCCACACAAAATCAGGCTTTGAACATGCCTAACTCCAAACAAAATCATTGGGGGACAGCAGCAGCCTCCCATATAGCCTTTAGCCCTGTGTACTCACTCCCCCCGCCCCCCCAATAAGGAGAAGGGATTTGAACAGGGGTCTCTCACCTCTCAGGTGAGTGGCCTAACCATTGAACTATAAATAGTCTGATGTGGGCTCTCTGTCTCTGCAGCTGAAGTTGTTCCACTGTGTATAGATAATTAAATTTGCATTGGGCCAAAGAGAGAGTGTGAGTGACTCTATAGTCCAGTTACCTTAGGGTACTGGTCAGGTGACCGGGACAAGGGAAGTCTAGCCTGGTGGTCAGAGCAGTCGTCGGAAACTAAGGACTAGGTTCAGAGCTGGAATCAGTCGTCAAAAGCTGGAGCCAAGGGTTAGACCGGAGGGCAGGAACTGGATACAAGAGCCAGACTAGCATCTGTAGTCAGAAGAAGCTGAGCTGGAGGTCAGGACCTGGGTCGAGCAGTGTATCAGGCAAGGTGGAGTTCAAGGTGGGTGCAGGATAGAGGCAAAGCTGGGGGCAAAGCAGGAGCAGCAGGACCAAGGTAACACAGGAGCAGTCACAGTGGTGGGTATGAGCACTGAGCAGCCAGCAGAACTGCTGCTGCTGGCCCCTGCAGCCACTCAGGTGCTGTGGCTCATCAGACAGCCTGCTGCAGGCCAGCTGTACTGATGAGGTTGCCTGGAGACTAGCTCTGCTCCAGAACCTGATTCCTAGTAACACCTTACCTGAGAGGTGGGAAACTCAAGTTCAAATCCCTGCTCATCAGATAGAGAGTGGAACTGAACCAGAATCTCTGCGATTGCAGGTGAGTTCCCTAAGCACTGGGTGAAAGGTAATAAGGGAAGTGACCACCCCCGGCCATTTTGTGTGGAGTCAAGTGTGCAGTGGCACTGTTGCAAGAAACAACACAGGTGCCTGGCTCCAGGAATGGGGTTCCCAGCTGTGGACTCCAGGCTCTGGGTTCCAAGCAGAGTTAGGCTCTTCTCTCTAGCCTGGACCTAGGTGCCTAAATCCCAGTGAGGGGTGGGGCTTAGGGGACACCCTTCTATTGGCTGTCTTAGGTGGCTCCTTGCTTAGCATCCTGGCTTTTTTAGCTCCATTCTTGGGCACCTATCTCTCTCCATACATTATACCGAGAGCCTAGGTATCTAACGCAGGCTTCATAGATTCCACGGGGTGGCAAGGCACCTAAAATTTAGGCACTGCAATGCTAAGAATAAATCCACAAAATGCCTCTGTGGATTTGTGTCTCTGTTCTTTGGGGACTGCAGGAATGACTCCCTTCCCCACCCACCCCCATGCTCCATCCCTGTGCCCTTGTAGGCTTATGTCACCTCAAAGTGGGTGGAGAGAAGATGAGGCTACGCCAGAGGGGGGAGTATGCTATACCCCACAAAGGGGTATAGCAGTGAGTATGCAGCCCATGTGTGCCCAGGAATTCCAGGAAGTATTCTGCCCCGCTAAGCCAGAAAGCCTGCAGTGTTCTTCCTGACATGGTGGCCTGTATCCCCTCATTGTGGACTCTGCTTAAATGGCATAATCAAGTCCCTAATGATCAAGCAACTGTTTTTAACACAACAGCAAATCCAACTGCTCTGTTTTGTTGTCCAGGCAAAATACAGAATTAGTCCCTGTTATATACATTGCATTTCACAATTGCACGGTTTTCCTCGTGACACATTGCCTTATTTTAATTTAGCAACTAGAGCATGTGGTTATAATACCTCCAGAGCTGTTTTCATTGTTCCAGGAGCTAAGGGTCAGTCAAAAGTGTTTTTTGACGGGTAGTGTAGATCGTTTCCACTGGATCATAACACAGAGTGTATGCAAGGCAGCTGAGTGTCTGATTAAACTTGGGATATTTGGCAGCTAGTTAAATAGATTAAATTGTTCACCAATTCATGGAAAAAAACCTCACCTCCAGTGAATGATTTATTTGGGGCTAGATTGTGCCACACAGACAAAGCCCTGATGCTCAGAGGCACCCCCTTCTGCATCACTCTGCTTGTTGGTACATGGGTGGTTCAACCATGGCCCTTCCTCCGCTTTGCCCCCGACAGGTGATATGCACCCAAGAGGGAGCAGAGTGGGAGAAATCCCAGCACTCCCCAGAGTGGGCTCATAAGGGGTGGGAAGATCCTTAGCCCTTTCCACTGCACCCTCCCACTGCACACCCTCAAAAGGGGCAGGCAGAATCTGGCCACTGAATGTTATGGAGCCTGTCTAATTGTGGAAACCTTTTAATTACAATAGATGAAAATTGCATCAAATAGTACCTTATTCTGTTTGTACAGAGAGGTGTCAGAGCCTATTAAGGGGAAGTGACGGAGCTGATTTACTTACATTAGTGATTGTCATTTGAACTATTTAGGTGCAGATTGTTAGAATTTCTTCCTCTAGTTGTGATACTGCCTCATGTTTGGCCATTTAATAATTAGGTCCCCTACCTTCTGTTTGATGTCAGTGCATGGCATTGGTTACTAAGGGCCTCATTGTGCAAGGTGCTGAGCACCTTCCACTGCTCTTAAAGTCAATGGGAGTTGAGGGTGCCCGTCATTCTCCAGGACTGTGATGTATTTCCAATTGTGGCATCAGATTTGGAATTGTAGAGTGTGAGTGCTGAAGCTGAGGCGGGGTGAAACTTGGAATGGTGGGAGCCTCTTTGATGATCATCTTGCTCTCATTTCCTTAAAAAGTCCCATTCATTCTTCTAGATGTCAAAATATCTCAACGCTTATTAGTGTGGGCTGCAGTTCTTGACAGCCAGAGCAACGCTGCTGCACGTTTTCATACTTTGTTCCAAAAGAAGGTGGGCTTGTTTAAATTATTTATGTGACTTGCAAACGTGGAACCATATACTGTATCTAAATATTTTAGGTCTGAGTCCTCTTACTTTTAAAGAGCTTTAAAGCTTTCCCATCAACATCTGGGTTCTATTATTAGAAAAGCTACCCAGTGCCGGGCCTGCTGTAAATAATATGCTCAGCAACAGTTCACAGAAAGTAAATATTTGTCTTTTTTCCTTGAATCTGTGTGTACAGAATGGCTGTCATTAGGTTGTTGACACAAACTTTGTGCTTAGTGACCCCTTGGTTCTAATGAAACCGTTCCAAATTATTGACTCACATTGACTGTTGGCCACCTTCCTGGAATTCAGATATGTAGGCAGATTTGTATTTCTACTCACAATGTGCCAATGCAGTGGGTGTAGAAAAGAATGCACGTAAATAGTAATTATATGTGTGGCTCATTATCCACCACTATGGCGATGGCAATGTTGACAGGAATGGTCTGTTCCTTTAAATTCTCTTCCAAGAAAGGAAACAATGACTACAGTAAAGCTTGACTGTACAGAGCACAATGTTTCACAGATAATGCAGATGCCGCTAATCTTGTTACAGCTCCAAAGTGAACATTTGGACATTGTCAAATTGCACTGCAGTCTAAATTAAACAAGTCACTTCATATCTTTAAAATGTGTCTTCAGGGTGTTAGCAGCTGTGCAAGTTCTTAATATACAGTCTGTCCTGATTTCATAGCTGTTAAAATGCCTTCGTTATCAAAACAGAGCCAGTTTACTTAGAGAAAATTGAGGAGGGTAATCTGTATAAATAGTTGAAGGATCTGGTAACACCTGTGGAACAAATTTGCTACCTCAGACTTGTCCTATCATTTGCTGTTCTAAATAGATTAGTGTACCCGGTGCTGCATTTTGTCCAATAGCTCTTCAGGACAATAACTGGCTATTTGGTAACTTGCTCAGCTGAGCAGCTAAAGGTTCCCAAGGCCTCTTGAGGGGAAACAAGTAGGGGTGCAAGTCTCTGTAATTAGTATAGCGGCTGTGTTCATTTCCACTCGCCCCCCCAGTCACCAGAATGGATACACTTCGGATGGAAAGTCATTTTAATGTTCCAAGCTAAATTTCACAATTCTGTAGGTGACATCTTTATATGTGGGCCACTAATGCTGCTTCGGTGAGTTGCTGTGCTGGAATGGATTGAAATCTCCATCACAATGGACTGGCACAGCTGCAGGCCCTGCAACGCAGGAAATGTCATTTAAGCAGCCTGAGTGGTGCAACACCCTTTGAGCGTGCATCTGCTCATGCACTCATGAGTTTGTGAGGGCTCTACGCCTAGGCAAGGGGTCCGTTGTGAGGCGGAGACGCCTCCTGTGTGCCAACACTGACACTTTTACACCACATACCAAAGGACAGCTCCTCGCTGCTCCTACCCGGGATAAATTGGTAGAAACCTGCCTGTTACGGAGGAAAGGGAAGTACAGGCAAAGGCTTTGCAAGAGGTATGAATTTGGCCCAGTGTATTGCAGTGCTCTTCTGGCAAAGCCAGAGGATCTCTTGAGGAGCCAGAATTCATGCAGGAGAAAGGCACTGCCGCCGGCCTGGTGGGCAAAGAAGATAACAGAATAGCACAAGGGAGCATGGGGTCAGGAATCGTGTGTAAATCACAAATGAGGCCAAAAGAGAAACTTCGGATTTGCTTCATGCAGCGACCCACCATTTGAAAGGATTGAATCCATGTTGTCAATAATATGGTCTGGCATGAGGCACAAAACCAAAGACTTTGTACACATTTGTTTTGCCTGAGCTTAATGCAAAATAAGAGAGTGACACTGGTAGACCAGGTACCAGCTCATGCCAAAGCCCCAGGCCTCACTGAACACTTACAAATGCGTAGCTGGAAGAAGAGCTCTGTGTGGCTCAAAAGCTTCTCTTTCTCACCAGCAGAAGTTGGTTCAATAAAAAAATATTACCTCACCCACTTTGTCTCTCTAATATCCTGGGACTGACGCAGCTACAGTTACATTGCACATATGAGGAAGCCAGGCCAATTCCCTTGTGGATTAGTATAGATCAAAGAGATAGCTAAATGTATAAGAGTGTACTTGGTGTTTAAACTCCATGCAAACTAATGGGATGCTGCATGCATTGTTTTCACTTATCTGTATCCTGTTATAATGTAATTGCAAACATTTAATCAGTGCAGGGGACTGGACTAGATGACCTCTCAAGGTCCCTTCGAGTTTTATGATTTACATTGTATATACCCTGTTACTAAATAACCCATCAAATAAGAAAGAAGTTAGAATTTTAACAGGGAAGTGCTAATTCTTGCACATTTCAAAGCAAGAGGGTAATGATTGGAGATGAAAGACTCTAAACGCATTCCTTTCTCCATCCTCAAAGAAATAGCCTGTGTGAGTAGTGACACTGTCAACTTGTTTTCTGTGAGAAAAAGAAGCTAGAAGTATGGATGCAAAGAAAAATTCTTCATCTCTGGACAGTGTGGATTTAACAGAGCAGAATAACTGAATGAGAAGACGGAGATCCCCAGAGTTTTTCTGGGTAGCCCTGAGAGACTTTTGGGAAACTGGCAGAACACTACATCTCTGCTACCATTTGGAATTGTAGACTGTGACTCACCCGTACATATAATTTTACCTGCTTTAACCTCTCAATAACGCTCATTCTTTTTTTTGTTAGCTAATAAACCTTTAGTTAGTTCACTATAGAACTGGATACCAGTGTTGTTGTCTTTGGTGTGAGATCTAGGATGCAAATCGACTTGGGTGAGTGACTGGTCTCTTGGGACTGGGTGTAACCTGGAATATTTTTGTGATTTTTGGTATAAGTGACCATTTATCACATAGCCCAGCTTGCCTGGGTGACCAGATAGACTGGAGTGTCTAAGGGGTCTGTCTGTGATTCCATTATAAGACTGCTGCAGTACTTGGGGAGTTCACATGTCGTACAGGGTTGGTGAAATCTAATTATAGAACATACCATCAGTTTGAGATGTCTGCCCTGCTTTTGACAGTTTGCCCTGAGGTTGGTACTCATGGTTGTGAGCCACTCTGGATAGTGTGACAAAGAGTACCTGAATTAACACCATGAGAAGAAATATATCGTAGCCATCCTAATCGGTAAGCTTGAACAAGTGGGACAGTATAAGTGACTGGCCGGAAAAGGGGGTTGCCAAAAATGCATTGGGTTTGGCACAGGTAATCTCAGAGATCCTTCACCTGTGTTGTGCTCTCTGAGCATATTTAATTGAGTAGTTCTGAGGTCTGCAGTCTATTGGCAAGAGAGTAGCTGTGGCTTCATCAGGACACACAGATGAAGGCAGACAGACACACCAGGATGGATTTAAATGGCAGGTTGCACCTTTGTTAATGTAACACTGAGGACTGGCGCTATAGGCCCAATCCACCTCTCACATAACAGCCATTCAGATATGTGGGGCGACATGGGCTCCCACCATATAACCAATACCTCAGGGTAGACCTTCCTCAGGCTACCCCTAGAACTCAGCTCACTTCTGAATCCTCTTGGCCTCCCACCCCACGAGGGGGTAGAGGGTGCCAAGGGAGTACCTTGGTCTGCAAGGTCTTCAGGTCTCCCCTTCTTACAGGAACAGGGTCCACCATTGAAATCTTGGGTCTCATTTATATCTGGGAGCTGGGCCTTTTTAGCCTTTATCTGCACTGGATTCTTGCTGCAAGTTGCAACACAATGAACTAACGTTCCTGTATATTTGTAGTATTATACTTCCAAGCCATGCCCCTTTCAACTTCACTGTACTTCCACGATGCTGTGAGGAAGGTGAGAAAACCCACCAGATCTCTGCCAGTTGGGTCTAGTGGAAAAAATTCCTTCCAGACGCCCAAATAGGCAATTAGTCAGATCCACAGTGCCCTGAAAAAACCCAGCTCCTACACTAAAACTACAATGAGGAGGGGGCAGGGGAGCTAAAGAGAATAGGAGGTCCCTAAAGTGTGGGAAAAGGTTTAAATTAATGGGAGAGTGAAAGGCAGGGGGCGGGAATCAATTCTTGTTTGCTCCCAGCTGGCCAGTGGGAGCCAGAGAGCCAGAGAAGGAGGGGCCCAGGCTGGGCATCTTCAGGCAGGCTCTCTCCTCCTCACCTCTGGGCAGCTGTTCAACTCTGCTGCCCTCCCAGCCCTACCCCGCCCCATAAAGCAAGGAAGCATTCTTCACCTTGTGAGCGACAAGGAGCAGTAATGAGTGGGCTTCTGAGTGAGGATCATGCTAAATACGATGGCAGCCAGAGAAGCCCACATAGACTCCACCACTGAAACCATTGAAATGGAATTTTAGTGAGGCTAGAATCTTTGGAAAGAGAGAGAGGCACTTTTCCCATCTTCTTATAATTCTGTGGTATGGTCAATTCTACCTAAAATATAGTCAGCTTGGATAAAAATTAGTCAGCAGGTCCAAAATCCTTTGACTAGGATGTGAGTCATTTGCACTTTATTTATTTATTCGTTTTCTTGCAGCATAAAACATTTTAATACAACTTTTCCTGTGTTCTTGGCAGAGTTCACAGGAAGACCTTTATCTTGTGAGCTTTTTCTGGCTGCATTAGAACAAAAAAAGTCCCTGGCTGTGCATTACTCTAATCCAGGCTGTTTAATACCAAGTTTGTGTTTTGGTCCCTGGTTCAGTGTTTACTAAAATGTGTATTGTAACACATTTGTAAATATATTGTAACACGTCAAAGACTCCTCCAATAGACATTGATGCCCGTTGATGTAGAGCATGCTAACGTATGGTTTAAGTTGCGTCTTTTCACATATTAGTGTATACATCTCCATGAGATTTAAAAACTCGTTTAATTAAGACATTGGCATACACAGCTTTAAAAAAGAGTGTTCTAATCTCTGTAGTCTGTATGTTTGGAGTCCAGATCCTCAACAGTATGATTTCAATGGGGTTTAGGTGCCTAAATACCTTTATTGATCTGGGCCAGGATGACTATTCAAGAATTTTTTTTTTTTTTTAAATTCAAAGCAGCATATACCTCTTCCTGCCATAAACATTCTGGAAGCAAAATATTCATGTTTTGATTCAGTTTACATAGTAAGGCTTTACTTTTTATATCTAGCTACATAACTATAACATAGAAAAAGTAAGACAAAATAACCCACTTAAATTCTGACTCACATTCAATGGAACTTCAGCAAATTCACAGTTAAAGGATTTGTTTTCTCCACCCACTGTTTGCAGCATTAGTATTGCCAAATGCTTGTACTAGTTTTCTCCAGCTCTCCAGGCTCGTCAAGTATACTATGGAGGACTGAGCAGGGGACACAAGTTCCTGCCAAGTGCTCCAGGGCCTGTAGGCTTTTTGGGGAGAGGGATAGCTCAGTGGTTTGACATTGGCCTGCTAAACCCAGGGTTGCGAGTTCAATCCTTGAGGGGGTCATTTAAGGATCTGGGGCAACTATGGGGGATTGGTCCTGCTTTGAGCAGGGGGTTGGATTAGATGACCTCCTGAGGTCCCTTCCAACCCTGATATTCTATGATTCTAAGATATATTCAGCAATGCTAAATTCTAATAATTTCCGAGAGGATTCTTACAAATCACTCAATGCTTTAATATGAGAGTAGGGAAAACCAACTCAGTAATGGACAAATACTGAGCAAGTGTATATTTGTGACTCAAAAAGCAATCTTTGGCCTATTAAAGCAATTGACAGAATCCCTTAAAGTGAAATCAGGTTAAATGTTTTAAAATACTTAAGCAAATTTTATTTTAAAAATTATTAATTCCTTGCAAGTGCCTTAGTGATCCTTGTCCATTGGCTGTGTTTGTTGGTCTGGAAAAGTCACTGATTTCTTAAAAGAGAGAATCAACAACAGTATTCATCCTCAGAGAAATTAATCACAGAGGGCCATCTATTATGCTGTAAGTATAAAATCACACTGAATATCTGGGAGCAGGAAATTCCATGACCCACAGACTTTCCTTCAGCTTCCCCTGTCAGGAGGTGATCTCCTTAATCCTCATGCAGAGTTGATAAGAATCATACTGCTGCTCTACTGGGGACCCAGATCATCCAAACCCAGGTAGGGAACAGTAAGAATATCCTTTTAAGGGTCTTATAGTGGAATTGTTGCATCCCTGGTAACTTCCTATGCTGGAATGTGGAAAAGTCAGAGAGATTACTTAAAACAAATTGGAGGAAAAACAGAGTTCTGATTAAGGATGAATGGATTCGTTTTGCGTACTTTTTGAAGGGCTCACACAGCATGGGTATCAAAGTTTGACTCTGACACAAAATCCAGTATTATTTGGTTCCCATTCTGGCAGAGCTACCTGTGGGGGGGATGTGCAAAAGAGGCAGTTTGCCCTGTCTCCATGGTAATTATTTTGGAAGGGCATGGGGGGGAAGGATTGAAAAGGGAGAAGAAAGAGGGTACATATGCATGGCTGTTAAGGGAATGTCTGTCATTAGATGAATTTTGAATTACAATCTGATAACTGCAAAACTTGGGCTCAGCCTCGTCTCCGGAGCTAATGAAGTGCCTTCCATTCAGTCAGCAGGCTCTCTGAGTTTGAAAAGTGCAATGTACATGAGATACTTCAGATGGTTCATTCTGGCCTTTGAAGATAAGGGCTGTGAATTGTCCCTGGGATCAGTTAGGCAATCAGTGCAGAGGATGGAATATTGGCATTATATTGCTCCTGTCTGTTCATTCTGCATAGCTGGCAGGCTGACACACATTGGAGTTGCAGGAAAATACCCTGGGGCCTTGTACGGTTAACGCTCCACTGCCTGTTGGCTGGATAGGAAGTACTTAATCAGATTCAGCCATGTAATCACCTTCTTACCAGCAGCTTTATCCTTAGAAAAAAGAAAAGGAGTACTTGTGGCACCTTAGACACTAACCAATTTATTTGAGCATAAGCTTTCGTGAGCTACAGCTCACTTCATCGGATGCATACTGTGGAAAATACAGAAGATGTTTTTATACACACAGACCATGAAAAAATGGGTGTTTATCACTACAAAAGGTTTTCTCTCTCCCCACCCCACCCTCCTGCTGGTAATAGCTTATCTAAAGTGATCACTCTCCTTACAATGTGTATGATAATCAAGGTGGGCCATTTCCAGCACAAATCCAGGGTTTAACAAGAATGTCTGAGGAAGGGGAGGGGGTGGGGGGGAGGAGGAGGAATAAACAAGGGGAAATAGGTTACTTTTTATAATGAATCAACCATTCCCAGTCTCTATTCAAGCCTAAGTTAATTGTATCCAATTTGCAAATTAATTCCAATTCAGCAGTCTCTTGTTGGAGTCTGTTTTCAAAGTTTTTTTGTTGAAGGATAGTCACTTTGAGATCAGAAATCGAGTGACCAGAGAGATTGAAGTGTTCTCCGACTGGTTTATGAATGTTATAATTCTTGTCTGTGTGTATAAAAACATCTTCTGTATTTTCCACAGTATGCATCTGATGAAGTGAGCTATAGCTCACGAAAGCTTATGCTCAAATAAATTGGTTAGTCTCTAAGGTGCCACAAGTACTCCTTTTCTTTTTGCGAATACAGACTAACACGGCTGCTACTCTGAAATTTATCCTTGGAGTTCTCTTTTTCTGGACAGGTTTGTAAACACGTGATCCAGCTCATTTTACGCCATACCCCTATGCTGCCTTTTCACATACATACACACAGAATGGGAGAATGT